>NW_027671513.1:0-1465792 GCF_964165515.1 Mesoplodon bidens
GATCCAGGCTGCTCCAAACTCTGTGCCTGGGAAGAGGTGCGATGTCCAGATCAGGTGCCGGGCCCAGAAGCCGACCTGTGATATGTCCACACCAGTTATTTTATCTGAATGCCTAACTGCCCACCACAGAGACAGGCGAGATACACCTTCTGATAAAGAAATGGCAACGTGAGTGGTCCCTTCCTCCTAAGTGGTTTGCCATTGGGTTTGTCCTCTTTCTTTTTTCCAGCTGAATCTCAGTGTATACAGAAGGAGTCGCAACGTCCGAAGTGACATTTCATCATAAATTCCCGTCGTTTTCATTCGAGTCCTGGGCAGGAAAAGCCTTTTTACGACACCCCCGCTCCCCACTGGAATGCCCTCTTTCCTGCTACGTGTGATGCCTGTCCCATGGGGGGTCGCGCCCCAGGTCAACCTCTCGGGGACGGGGCTGGGGCCGCCCGCCTGCCGCCACAGTTCAGACCAGCGTCTGGTCCTCACACCACTGACACACGGTTCACATGCTCCTTTGCTATGGGCTGTCCTGTGTAGCAGCTCCCCCGCCCTTGACTCACGACATGTCAGTACCATCTGGTTGTTGACAACATAAATGTCTCCAGACGGTGCCAGGTGTCCCCAGGGGACAAACCCACGTGTAGCAGAAGCACCTGGAGGGCTTGTCAAAGCCCAGCGCTGGGCCCCGAGAATCTACATGTCTTGCACAGTCCCAACAGAGGCTAGTCTGGGGACCACGCTTGGAGAACCACTGTCCAGACTGTCGAGGGGCCCGTGATGGAGCCACGTGTGCCATCTAAACTTCTTAGCCACTGCAGTAGGGAAGTTAACAGGTGAAACAAACCTGACAGGTTTCTACTAAACCCAATATACCTGAAATGCTACTTCAACACGTAACCGGTGCTAAAGTTATAAACGAGACACTGTACGTTCTTTCCCTTACACTGGACCTTCAGAAGCTGGAAGCTTACATACTGCCCACTCCTGCATGTCTCAGCCTGCGGTGCTACCTGTGTGGCTGGCAGCCTCCGCGTGGCTGGCGTGGCCCGTGAAGAGCCGCTGTCACTGTCCTCATCCTACGCCCCCGGCGGTGCTCACGGCGCCCCCCCCCAACCTGAGCCACGTGCTTGTCAACCTCCCAAAGCCGGTTTCCCTAAAACTCACAGCAGCGGATCTCATCACACTCATCCCTCTGAACCTGCAAACTATGATCTGATCAAAGCCCCTTCGCTGGGTGATGACGAGCTGACATGGGGCCCCAAAGCCTGCCCCACCAGGGCCACGCTCTGCTCTGTTCCAGCCACGTCCAGACAGCACCGCCGGCACACCAGCGTGCAGGTGTGAGGGGCAAGATGGCCAGGAAGTCAGTGCCACCCAGAAGGAAGCGGGGGGCGAGACAGACCCCAGTGGGGACGCCAAGTCTCGACTCAGACGGACAGCCGCTGAGCTCTCTGGAGGTGACACCTACAGGCGCACCGAGGAGGGAGAGAGTGGGCAAGTGAGGCAAATGCAGAGGCCAGCAGCTGCGGAGAGGGGGCGGGATGGATGAAGGGCACAGCAGGGACTTCAGGAAAGCACTGACACGGGGGAGTGCAGGCAGGGGTCAGCAGCTGGACTCAAGGGGGCGGAAGACCGCAGGAAGCCCACACACCCCGAGGGCTCTGATCCAGGACTGGCCTCGCAAAGGCTGACCACTCGCAGACCCGGTGCTCCCCCAACACCTGCCCGCAAACGCTGTGGCACAAGCGTGCAAGGCTGTTCAACAGACGTGCACTGCACTTCTCTCCATAAAGTGCAAGTCACAAGCCAGCATCCACGGGGGGATGACAGAGAATGTCAAGCACCTGCAGGCACAGAGCCGGAAGGTGCCCGAGACCTTTCCGCAGTGCACAAGCTGGAACAGGATGCCGCTGTCCTGTAGCACCACCGCCATCCAACGAGAGGGGGTGGGCTGGGAAACACGCACTTAAAAAACCAAAACACCCAGACGGTAGCTGCCAGCTGCGCGCAGTTGCCTCTGAGGATGGGAGCTCAGGAGACTCTGATTTGCTATGCGCTACGTTGCCTCTTGCCTTTTTTAAAATAAGCACACGTCACTTTTGTAAGAAGCAAAGACTTTAAAAATCCTACCATCGTTTGCGATCAGAGCCCCATCCCTGACCACTGCAACACAGACAGAACTCTTTCAACTCACGGCCCTCACTCCTTGTGTCTCCTGGTTACTTCACACGTGCCCATTTGCGGCATGTCTGGAAGCCAGCTCGGCTCAGACCGGGCCCCCAGCGTGGAGGACAGAGGGGCGACGGCACAGGCTCAGGAGGGCCCGGAGCCCAGACGGCAAGGGCGCCTTCCCCGCAGCCGCAGGCACCGGCCGTGACACAGGGCCAGCACTGCGCCAGGCAGCTTCGACCAGCACACGTTACGTGTCCCCCAAGGGGTCAGGACTCTGCCCACGGCCTCCGCTGGACAAAGGCCTTCCAAGGCTGAAGCCACTTAAAGTCACTCACCTCCACAATTCTAGAACCTGAGGAGGACCATCTGCTCAGTAACAGCGAACAAGCTGTTTATACGTGACCCCTTCCACTTTTCAAAAGGCAAACTTGGCTAAGGAACCACTTCGGGCTCTTTGCTGACAAAGAAATACTTTGGCCGTTTGTAAATGGAGCCGTTTATGACACGCATGTAGTTTAACCCCTGCCTGTTCATCCTGCGCACTGGCGGCAGCCTTGGACCGCGCGTGCAGCACGCTCGCGGGGTCCCACCTTCCCACCGCCTCACCCATGACTGGACCACCCGGACCCCAGGGCCCTCTGCCCACCCACCCAAAGGTGGCTCCACGTGACACCCACGCTGCCCCCGCCTGTTCTGTAAGCCTCCGTGCAGGGACGCCTCCCCGCCCCGCCTCCCATAGGCACGGGACCCTGAGCCCAGTCTCCGCTCATGGCCCTGCTGTCGGGCGAGCGACGCGAACTGGCTGGGCGGGGGGGACTCACAGCTGAGACGGGGTCCGAGTGCGCGGGCAAGGTCTTGAGGCACTTCCCCGTCTTCACGTCCCATATCCTCACGCTTTCGTCAAACTGGAGACAGAGGGGCAGGTGGCAGTGGTTCTCCGGGGGGACAGAGGTGACAGACTCGCTGTCCCCCGAGCCCCCAGAGCAACCCAGGACGGCCCCCCGCTCACCCCCGCCCCTGGGGAGGCCCCAAACTCACAGAGCCCGAGACGATGAGGTTGGACTGGGGGTTGAAGTTACAGCAAAAGACGTAATTGCTGTGTCCCTTCAGGGTTTCCAGACACTTTCCCTGAGAGGAAGTATTGTGAGACTAAGTCATTCCCAGTAGTTATTTCTTCAAATATCGGCTAAACCCATCAGCACCTGACCCGCCACAGCTGTAAAGCCCCTCTGACAACAAGCACGGCTGCTCCCCAGACGCAGTCCCACCCCAAGCCCCTTCCCCAAACGCACACGCTTCCCAAGGAGGGGCCCGTGCGGCTTACCGAGCTCACGTCCCATATCTTCAGGGTTTTGTCATCTGAGGCAGAAACAAGGAGGTTAGAATCTGAGGACCAGGCCACATCAGATATTCCCTGGGGGAGGAAACACACGGTCACTATCTGAGCAAAATGGGATTAGCCAGCAAAAGTCAAATCCTCAACGTCCAACTGAACATAACTAAGCAAGTCACTCCCTCTAGTTCGTGCTGACCATATAGACTGAACCCGCAGGCCGGGCCCAGAAGCCTGTACTCCGTGGCTCTGCCAGGCCTCACAGTTGGGCAGAAACTCATCTGGGGAGGTCAAAACGATCTGCTTGAAAAACAAGAGGCGGGCTTCCCTGGTGGTGCAGTGGCTGAGAATCCGCCTGCCAATGCAGGCGACACGGGCTCGAACCCTGGTCCGGGAAGATCCCACATGCCGCGGAGCAGCTGAGCCTGCGCGCCACAACTACTGAAGCCCGAGTGCCTAGAGCCCGGGCTCCACAACAAGAGAAGCCACTGCAATAAGCCTGCGCACCGCAACGAAGAGCAGCTCCCGCTTGCCGCAACTAGAGAAAGCCCCTTCACGGCAGTGAAAACCCAACGCAGCCAAAAATTAATTAACTAATTTTTAAAAAAACCAAGAGGCAAGTAACTATCCCAAAAATTGGGGGCAGGGAGGTTCAATCTTAACCTGATAAGCCCGGGAGATGGGCCCCAACCCACGTCCAGCAGCAACTTCGGCCCAGGGTTGAGACCTACCAGCTTGTGACCCAAGATGGTTTTCTCAAATTTCCCGTCGTATGCTCCCCAAATCTTAATGAGTTTATCTGCAGCTGAAAGAAAGGAATGAAAAGCAACCGAGGTCTCCAGTCATCCAGGGGCCAAAATCTGGGCTGCCCGCAACACAGGCCTCCCATAGGGAGCCGCGGTCCTCGGCACCCACCCCCAGGCCTCCCCCCTGGCCTGGGCCCGTCCCTTCAGAGTCACAACCGGCACGGGCACGTCAAGGGGACAGGCAGGGAAGCCCCAGGGGCACTTACACGAACTCGCCAGCCACTCCCCGTTCGGGCTGAACTTCACAGAGGACACGGCTTTCGTGTGCCCGGCCAGGGTGAACTTCAGAGCGTAGTTCGGTTTCACAGGTGTGGGCTGTTAAAGAGAGGACACGTCAGCGAAAAGTAACCACCACTGTCCAAACCCACCGATCGCCGGCGTGGAGCTGGCGCCCAGGCCGAATGTCACGCTCACACCTACCCTGTGACGGCGCTTCCCAGAGCCCTCGTCCACCGGGGTGCACCTGCCTAAACCCGGGCTCCGAGTGCCCCTCACAAGCCCTGCCTCTCCTGAAGCCCCGTCACCCAGGCCGCCCTCCAGGCAGTCCCGGCAGTGCAGCTGGAACCTCCGGCAGCCCCAGCCCTGTTTCGGCAGCCCATCCACCTGAGGTCAGGCTCCCCAACGCACACCTGAAGGCCTGTGCCCTTGGTGAGAGGCCCACCTGCGGTCTACAGGAGGGGTCTGCACACCGCCCTCCGCAGGAAACTGTGCAGGCCAGGGGCAAGGTGCTGAACAAGAGGCGTTTCCCGGGTCCCACACAGACTCTTACGATCAAGACCAAGGATGTGTACTGCTGGTGAAGCCCCCTCCCCAGGTGACAGGTTGGGAATCCCCGACACGGCCCACAGTCAGCATTGGACTGGCTGGGAATGTAGTTTGGAGTAAAAACTGGCAATATTTAAGTGTGTGTGTGGAGGGAACAGAGTTCCGGGCTTGAAATATTTCCGAGGGTCTCCCAGCCTTCGTGCCCAGGAGCCCTCAGGGACGTGCCTTGCTCTGCGTGGCCGATGACGACGGGGTGGGCTGTGCTCGGGCGGCCTCAGCCTCGGGCTTCTTCTCCTCGGTTGCCATGGCTCTGCAGCCCACCAAGGCAGGGCGACGCAGGTAGAGCGTTCACAGCTCCGAGTGGAGGACGCACAGTGGCAAGGGCTGTCTGCTAATCCAAACCTACAGTGGGGGACCGAGGCCAATAAACCACACTTCAAAAATTAATTTCCAGGAAAAAGAGTTTTAAAAATCTGACCACCTCACTGAGCTCTGCAGCAGGTGCCGTTCCAAATTAAGCATCCTCTGCACGTAACTCCTCGCTAGTCCTTTGCAGGTACTGTGCTGCTCTCGTCCCTTCTGTGATCAGAGTCCAAGACCCACCTTCAGGGGTGCTTCCTATTTTGTTACCCACATGTCTGAAATGCAGCACAGTCCAGGCAGACAAAACGTAATTCTCTTCAAGGAGCCCTTGATACATTTTTAAAAAAAAAAACAAATCAAAGACTTCTTGTCAGGAAACAAACACGCCAAATTACAGGAGACCGAGCTACAGGGTGCAGAAGTTTGGGAACTCATCCAAATCCTTAAATGCATCCCAAGTGATGCAAAAGCGCTAACAGCCACGTTTGAACACGCAAGAGCAGGCCCCAGTGGTCCACACCTCCCGGGACTCCAAGGTCGCCGCGTGTAGGCTGCAGACACAAGGCTGCTTCCAAAACGCTAACAGCCGGGAGGCTCTCCGTCCCTGGTGAAGCAACGACAAGACGCAGCCGGAAAGCACAGACGGGAGCCGAGTCGCCAGGTGACTCTGAAACAAGGGACGGCGCCTTTCCAGAGAAGCCAAGGCAGCCGGCAAGCATCACCGGCCAGCCACCCCCCAGAAGCTGGGCACCACCGTTAACCCAATGCGGTCACACCTGGTAAATTCTAGCTCGGCGCTTAAAACTGGAAGCTTGCACGGGCTCCTTGTCGCACCAAGGCCGAACAGAAGCCATCAAAAAGAGCACATCCTAAACTCTTCATCCAAGAGCAGGGGAGCGAAATCACAATGCAACACAGCTGTGCAGACAACCCCATGAGGCCACAGCTGGTTACCTGCAGCGAGGATCCCGGCCCAGGAGTGGACCCGGCAGCACTCAAAGCCCAAGCAGTAGGGGCGGGGAGGGGAGGGGCAGGTCAAGAAAGCTGCCGGTGGGGCAAAGTCCTAGCAAAAAGCTGGTGCTCAGGAAACGCTGCCTACCTGGTGATTATCTTTAGCGCAGGCAGGCCGTGCCAATTAACCCAAGTGCTGCCCTCCCCTGGGGGGGCTGGACAGGTGGGGGGAAAGGAGCCAAGGACGAGAGCTGGATGGTCTGTTTCACAGAACCTAGCATCTGAGAAAGGCAGACCACAACTAGGGCTGAGAGGAGGGAAGCCCGGGGCCCGTCCAACCTAAACACCAGTGGGAACTGAAGAGGCTCCATCTGGCGTGGAAAGGGCAGCCCAGAGGCCTGAGCAGCTCCTTCTAGAGTAAAAATCAAGACCCACCAGGAGGTGTGGTGTGACTCCCGCAAACGGTGGTCTTACAGGAAAGGTGCCCAACCCCTCCCAGCTCAACCCCTACCCAACACTTCGGCCAGCAAAACATTAACACAAAAAACATCAACACAAAAATTCAGCAAACTTTTAGAAATACAACTTCTCGACTCAACGTTCGGAGCCGCCTCCAGATCACTTGCTACCTACTCCCTCTCGGCACCTAGGTGAGCCACACCACCCAAGGCTAAGCTTCCGAACTTCTTCGGAGAGCTTCGGAGAGAAGCTCTCCCGGGCTGCCGGTAAAATGCATATTACTAGGCTCCACCCCAGAGACTGGGCCCCTGGGTGTGGGAAGACGGGCGGTAACGAGGCCCACTGAGAGCGAGGGAACCCGGCTCTCCGTACCCCACCTGGGTTCTCAGACACGCGGGCGTTCTGGCTTACCTCTCCGCCTCCTACGGGGCCCGGCCAACCTCAGAGGCAGTGTCGACAGCGGACCTGGGCGGGTAGAAACAGGGTGAGGAGGCTACCGGGGAGCATCTTCCACATCCCCCAAAATGACTCTCGCAGGCCAGACTGGAAGGGCTCTGAGACTCCAGGGCAAGAGCGTGGTGGTCTCTCCCTTCATGCCGGCAGCCCCGCACCCCTTGGGCCCCGGGCTCGCGCGGGGGGAGATGCGGCCTGGCTGCCTCCGGCTGGGGGTGAGCAGCAGGTTAGGGTGAGGGCGCCTCTGCAGCAGAGACGAGCAGACAGCGCGCCACATCCAAGCTCGGCGGCTCAGGGGTCTTTCTCTGGAGACAAAGGGGGGACGCACGGCGGCTGCAGGAGGAAGTCACAGTCCCGGGGCCGGGGGCTTGTCACCTGACCTCTGGGGGCGGGAGAAGCCGGGGGTCCCCGGGACTCGGCGGTCCGTGCGGGTCCGTTTGGGGCTGGTTCGGGTCAGGGGAGGGGGCCGCCGGGGCCCGGTCGCTCGGTGGGGAGGAGGGGCTTAGAGCGGGCGCCCGGAGGCGAGGCAGCGGGCGCGGGGCTTCTGCGCCGGGAGGCCCGGCGGGGCTGAACCGGCGCCGGGCCGGGCCCGCCGGAACACGTGCGGCGGCGGGCAGCGCGGGGGGAGCCAGCGTCGGCCCCGGTCCCGCGCCCCCGGGGCGTGCCTGCCGGCCGGGCGGTCCCCACTTACCTGCCGGGCGGCTGGGGGATGGGGGCGGGCGCCCAAGGCTTCGCGTCGTCCGCCGCCTGGGCGGGAGCCGGGCCGAGCTCAACTAGGCAGTGCGGGGGGGGAACAACAGTGCGCATGCTCGCGCGCGGGGCGGGGCAAACGCACAAAGCCGGCCTCTCGGAAGGCAGCTACGGGGAGCGGAGAGGAGCAGAACGCTTCGGCCTGGCTCAACGCCTTAAAGGGACAGTGTGCTGCCCGTGCCTCCGGCTTACGGGCGTTAACTCCAAAGGTGGCCGGTTCCAGCCCTTCTCCTGCACTTTCTGAAAACGGAAGTAGGAAGACGATACATACAGGAAATGCTCATGTGCCCCTCTCGCTCTGCAGCAGCGCCCAGGGAGGAGAGAGCACCCCGCCCCCGAGATTCGCGGGGACGGCGGGGCCCTAACGTTTCTCCTGGGCTGGGGCACCTGTGCGGTCACGTTCCTCCGTCGTCGCGCACGCTGGGGAGCGGCGGCTACCGCGTCCAGAGCGTCCGACCGGCCCCGGCGGTGTCTCCGCGTGGCGTCTCCATTAATCTCGGGACACCCCCGTACAGAGGCCCTTACCTTCCAAGTTTGAAGCGAAGAACCTGAGCTCCAGAAGGTTCAGAACCCGGGCTCTGGGAGCTGCGTCACCACCTCCAGTTACAAGTGGGCAAGGGGAGGCCCAGAGAGGAGGGCTCAGGGGCACGAGAACCCGCAGCCGGCGTTCTGGCCCCAAAGCCTGCGCATTCTCACCCCACTGCCCTACTTCTGCTACCCACAAAGGTCTTAGAGTCGTGGATGTTCTCCGCAGCCCCATTCAGGCCCGTGGGTAGAATAACATTCAGTCTCTTATTTCCCAACTAAAAATGGGAACACCAGATATGACACGGGAACCCGTGCAAACAAAAGGACAGAGCATTTTAAATGGAAATGCCCAGGGAAAATGAGTTGTGTGGTTGTCATAGATACAGGAGCCACGATTGAGAAGCCGGCTGGATGCCCCTCCCAAGAGGGATGCGGGGGAAGCCAAGTCCCAGTCTGGCCCCGCCTGGCCGGATATGGATCTCTGTGCCCGGCAGCCCTAGTCATCTGGGGCCAGGTGCCCTGGAGCATGAGGCCTTGACTACCAAAGGTGACAAAATCAGCTCCGGATGAAGAAGGGCATCTGCATCCACCTGGCTGCCTGGGCCAGAAACAGAGCCCATTACGTAGACCCCTCCCTCACCTCTCAGACAGCTCTTATAGCCATCCTCTTCCCTCCCTCCATCCCTACCCCAGTCCCACCTCCCAGCTGGCCTCTTCCAAACCTCCCCGAAGCACTGTCAGAAGAACTTATAAAACCCCAGGTCTAATCTGTCACTCCCCAGTTTACGACTCAGAGCCGGCTTCCCATTGCCCTGGGGTCCAAACTCAGTCTCTGCTGGCGGGGTTTACCAGACTGGCCTCCCCCTGTAGCCTAATGCCACCCCCAAACTGTGCACCCCGGATCCCAGCCCCAAATCGGAAGTACTTCCTGACCCTGGAACTCAACTCAAACCAGGCTCCCAGGTAAATTGGTCTTGGCTTCCTCCCCCCCACCCCCCAGGAGATAGAGCCTTCCAGTTAAAATGAGAAAATCTTCTAAATCTGTTGAGTGTTTTTGCGGTCATAGCTAAAATCCTGAAACCAAATAACACAGCAAGTAAAGCATTTTAACAAAAGCAGGTGATTTGTTTATTGTCTTAAGTTTTAAATCCTTTTATAACCCTCCCCAAATGCGGTCAGGCTCAGAAAAATCACAAGTGGAAATGGAAGGGAGAGTACAAACTAGAGAAGGAGAAAACATCTTGGAGGTTTGTTTTTTAGAACATTTATAACTGCTTTGGCCAGCGGGAGCTAATTGGCAAATGAACCTGTTTCCGTGAACGATTTCTATAAATACAACATATCTCCAGGCTGTCCCATCAACCAGACAACCCGAGCATGTCTGGGCACCCTCTGGACTCACCCAGGTCCCTCCACCAGGCTCTCCTGCTGTCAGGGCACCCTTCCCACCGACAGCCAACGTCCATCCACTTGGGCTTCCTCCCCCGAGCCCCAAACCTGGCGAGTCTTCCTGGCTACATTTTCACGGCTCCCAGCTCGTCCTCAGCAGAAACACTTTCTTCTTTCATCGTAATTCCTTGTTCAGTGTCTCCTGGCTGAGCCGCGTCGGGGTCCTCGTCACAGCACTCTGGGCAGGTGGCCCAGGATGAGAGGAGAAGCACCTGCGTGCTTTATTCTTTAGTAAAAGTTTGTTACATATGTTACCTGCCTGCACCTTCACCTTCACAGCAAGCCTGTGAAGTAAGTGCCTTTATTCCTTTTCACAGTGAGGAAACTGAGGTTGAGAATAAGAGAGGCTGAGAAGCTTCCCAAGGACCCATAGGCAGTAGGCGCAACCATGGAATTCAGGGCTGGCAAGGCAGAGGCTGCACTCGCAACCACCATACTACACAATACACACTCAGTGGTGCTTTTCGGATGGACGGGTGGATGGATGGATGGTGGGTGGATGGATACATGGACAGATGGATGGATAGATGCCTGCATGGTGGATGGTAGGGTGGATGGTGGGTGGATGGATGGATGGATGAACAGCAAAGGAGCAACCTGTGTCAACGGGAGCAGTCAGCAGGGGTCTACGGAAGTGGCAGAGCTGAAATGGAGAACATCACCTTCTTATAGGACTTGAAGCTTTTGAAAAACCATATTTTGTCACCTAGTGATAAATATTTCATCAGGGACAGCACTCGATCGGGGCTTGCCAGGAGGTGACAGGAACAGATGATGCGGCAGACGTGGCAGGAAGGCTGTGATGCTCCCCACAGCGGGCAGGACGCTGGGTGGGCAACGCTGGCCCTTTAATGGCCAGGCCCAGAGCTCTGGATTCCATGGCAGTTGATGGGGGAGGGTCGTGGAAGACGCTCAGGACCCAGGACCTCCAGGCACTGCTCACCAAGATTTCCTGACTGGAGGGGCTACCTCTGCTGGGCCACATATCCAGGGAGCTGCTGACGCTACCTGGAGACCCCAAGGCTCCTGCCAGCCAAGGTCAGTGGGGTTTTGTGTTAAAACTCCTCTTCCCCTGGTAACTACGCCAGGGCGGCTGGTTTGGGAGACTCTGTTCCCCTTTTCCCTCCCTGATCTCTGCTCGCCCTTTCCCCACACCTCCCCACAGTCCATCAGGATAGGCAGTTGCCCCTCGACCCCTGGGGCCCAACGGCCCGCAGCTCTCAACCCTGGTGCCCAGAAAGCCACTTCTAGTCCTAACTGTGCCACCCTCCTTCTCTTCCTCCCCTGGCCTCACTTTCCTGGGTACAGGAAGAGCAGCTTAGACAGCAAGCATACCAGCTTTTGACATTGACAAGGTCTCTCCTGATGTCAGCCTCCCTCCTTCCGTGGCCTTTGCCCAGTGTAGCCCCCAGCCCCACGTATCCTTCCTTGTCTCCCTTCCCCCTCCCACTGGCGAGGAAGCACCCCTGCATGGCTTCCCCTCCTGGGGCCACCCTCCCTGAGGTCAACCCTGTAGGTTGCTCTCCCCAGGGAGACTGACCATCCCGTTTGCCTGGCACTGTCCTGTTTCAGAACTGAAAGCTCTCATCCCCGGCAGCCCCTCCGTCTCAGGGAAGCGGGGACAGTCACCTGAAGCCACCTCCACTTCCATCACTCCTGTGGGCTCATAGGAGCAGGGGTGGCCCGTCTGGGCTGAGATGCCTGCTGGGAGGGGACACAGTAGGGGCTAGACCCTCCAGATGAATGAATCCTGGAATGTTAGATTTCACTTCCAGTTGGATTTAATCCTACCCTCACTTGTTGGAAAATCCCCACCACGAAACCCCTCTGCCTCGAGCCTCCGCCTGGGTCCAGGCCTGGGTGCCTCTGGGTGGGCCCTCTCCAGGTGGAGCTGGGTGCTGCGGGCACCGGTCTGGCCCGGAGCCAGGCTGGGCGGAGCGCCCGGCAGGAATCCGCGGAACGCGGCTCCCACTTCCAAAGCCAGGCCCCACCTGTTCCGGTCTGCAAATGGTCTGCAAATGCCCCTCCCCGCCTCGGCCTGGGTGAACTACCCCTGGTTAGTGAGGGTCCCAGCAGCGAGAAAAGAAACAGCTCCTGTGACAGGCAAGATGGAAATCAGAGGCCCAAAAAGCCAGGGGATATTTTTCCAAGGCTTTAGAGTTTTTTTTCCCCCGGGTTGGCGGGGGTGGGGGGAGGGGGAGCCGGTGTGGATTGTGCAGCAGCGGCTTATGGGGCCCTTTTTAAGGGATGTGAATTTGGCTGCTGGTCTCCCACAGGTGTTTCCCGGTCCTGTCAAACTATTTCCATTTGTCCCTGTTATAAAACCCACTGCAGATGCCCTTCCTGAGCCCCTAATGTGTGCCTTTCTGAGTCCTCCTGGCCTGAGGATTGTAAACACGGTCCCCTTAAACCCCAAACGTGGTGGTAAAGTTATTCTGAGGTTCACAGATAGGGAAAATGGAGGTGCAGAGGGTCCCAAGGGCAAAGCGAACGGCAGAGCTGGGGCTTGACCCCGCCCTCGGCCTTGAGTCTCCTGCGCGCGCCACCAGCCGCCCGCCCGCCGTTTTCCGTGCGCAGATACGGTTTCCACGTAACTGTAATCACAGCTGTCCTGCAGTCACCCTTCCTGCTCAGCGCCTGTCGCGGGCTTTTCCCACGTCACCCCGCGCAGCGCTCTCCATCCCCTTCCCACGGCCGCGGTGAGCCCCGGGCTGCACGCTTGGGCCGGTGCCAGGGTTTCACGTCTGCAAATTGTTTCTGTGGGATAAGATCCAGGAGCCTGACTGGATCACAAGTTGGGAACATTCTCGATGGGACGCGTTACCCAGGGAAAGGGTGACCTTCGTGTGGGCGAGCGAGCATGCCAACCCGGGCGCGCCCCTCGCCCGGGTGCTGGAGAGCACCCCAGGGCCGCGGAAGGGCGCGCGGGAGCCGCGCAGACCCAACGTCCGCCTTTCTGGGTTTCCCACGGCTCCCTGAGAATTCCCTGACGAGGAGCAACCAGCCTAAAATAGAAAAGCTGACACAGGGGAAACGCCAGGGGCCGAAGTCTGTGCCCAGGCGCTCCGGCTGCAGCTGCCGGCACGCTCCCTCCAGCCCTGGCTCCCCCCCGAGGAGCCTCGGTGCCCCCTGCATCTGCGTCCCCACTTGCCTCCATCCTCGGGGCCTTTAAATCCCCCTGCGAACAGCTCAGGGCCTCGCATTTGCAGGCACCGTGGACAAGGCTTCTCCAAGGCTGGCCAGCAGCCAGGGCTTCCTCGCAGCTGTCTTCCTGTGTGAGCCTGACCTTGGGGGATGGAACTGGCGGCAGGGAGGGGCACCCCACTCCACCCACACCCGTTGCCAGAGCTTCCAGCTCCCAGCAAATGGGGCAGGCGTTCCCCACTGTGGGCCCGCTTTGGGAAGTTGGAGCAAATTCGAAATTGGGGCCGACTGGCGCAGTCTGGGGCAGAGGAAGTGGGGCGTGGATGTTCTGGCTAGTTCTAATCCCAGACATCAGTTCATGGTAAAGCTGTCCGGGGACTAAAGAGGAGGGGCTGCAAGGGTAGGAATGCCATTTAAATAATAGAAACAGTGGTTCCTAAAACCCAAATGAAAGATGGACCTCAGTGTCATTTAGAACACACAGACCCTGCCGCGGTTCCCTTCGGGGAATCTTTCCCTCGGAAACAGCTGCAGAAGGCTGAAGGCTGCCCAAGGAAGTTCACGGCAACAATTTTTTTTTGAGGGGGGGCGCTCCACAAGGCCTGTGGTATCTTAGTTCCCCGACCAGGGAGCAAACCCAGGCCCCGGCAATGCAAGCACGGAGTCCTTAACCACTGGACCTCCAGGGAAGTCCCACAGCAACATTACTTGTAAGGACGAAATCATTAGAGACAACGTAAATGTCCATCCCTAGGGGAAGCGGTGAATCCGTCATGGTACACTGGATACTGGAACATTCTGCAGCCTCCAGAAGAATGAGGTAGCTGGGGGCATCGTGAGTGGAGGGACGGCCGCCATGGCACGTGGAGAAAGAGAGTGTGCAGCGGACAATACTATTGTTGTAAAATGAAGCTGTGTGTAGGGAGAAAGTGAGAATCTGCGGGCACAGTCTCTGGAGGATTCATCCCTGTCACAGGCGCCCAGGGGAGGGGACTGGGAAGGATGGGAGGCGGCACTCTTCAGTTTTCCTTTTACACCCCCCCCCGAGATTCTTCCAATCGGATGTTCTTTGTGATTAAAGGGAGTAATAATGGGTCTCGGTTTTCCTTCATTTCCACAATGGGAGAATGACATACGATTTAGGTAGGCCATTACGAACATTTCTCCCTCCATCCAGCCCATTCCCCGCCCCCCTCTCACCCACCATCACCCCCGGAATGGGCCCACGTACCCCGTGCTGCCAGGGGCCGTGGATGTGAAGCTGGCCCCGCAGGGCCTCTGCCCGGGGGAGCTCTCTGTCTAAAGGGAGCCAGACCCACAAGCCAGTGGTCCCAGAACGTGGTGCCAGGTTCTAGAATACGCTTCTAGCGGGCTGGTGGAAAGTCAAGGAGGCCTTCCCAGATGGTGTTTGACCAGAGGCACCCGAAGTGCAGGGGCTGACCCACAATCAGGGTGCAGGCCGGTGGGGGAGGGTGGTCAGGGAGGGGAGAATGGGCCACATAAACAAAGGCCAGCGGGGTGGAGGAGCGAAGGCGTGAGGCTGGAGCAGGCAGGGCCCAGCCAGCAAGCTGCGGACAGCGGGGCTTCAGGACAGCGGGGCTTCAGGACAGCGGGGCTTCAGGATGTAGACGGTGGGATGGGAAAAGCTCAGCTCGAGGATGAGGCCTGGCAGAGAGATGAGCCTGCAACTCCCCACACCCGGGGATCGCCCCAGGCTTGCAGAGGGTCCAGAAGACACAAGCATGGAAGAAACCAACCCTCCTGGGACAGCGGTAGGAACAGGGTTGAGAGCAGGGCTCTGGGCTCAGACCGTGGCACCCAGAGACTGGCTGGGTCACCCAGAGTGGCCTGGGCACTCATTCCATGGGTTCTGCTTCCTCCCCTGGAAATGCGGGTGATGTGAGGGCGGAATTGCCTTGTAGGGCTGCTGCCAGAGCAAAGCCACTGTGAGCCTGAGGCGTTCGTTCGGCCCAGCTCTCAGCTGCTCAGGAAGCCTGACCCTCGTTAGGAAATGCTGGGAGAAGGAGGTGGGCCTGGGCCTGAATGGCGCAGCCTGCAGTGAGTCCGAGGCAAGGAGACCCGCGTGGCTGGGTTTCAATCTTAGAGGGGCCACGGTTGCTGTCTGCGGTGCTCGGGGCCCTGAGTGCAGATCCCCAACCCCAGTTCCCCAGGCTACCTCTGGTGGGTGCAAGGGCAGCGGGGGAAGCCCCTCTGAGAGCTGCCGCAGGTAGCAAGGCTGCAGGGGACCTTGGCTTCTGGGCGCCTCACTGGGCGTAGAGCCTCTCAGACTTGGGGTCCCCCGTGTGCCTGGCGGGAGCCCAGGTGACTGCAGCTCCAGCTGGCCCCCTGCAACATCCTGGCCACACTCGGAGGAACACTGTTCTGGGGCCGGCCCCGACGTACCCGTCCCTCGGGCAAGTCCACCCCCGCCATCTGTCCCTGTGGCTGAGACCTCAGTCAGGCCTGCCATCCCCCCTGCTTTCCCAGCCTCTGCTCCCTCTGATGCTGCCCCCCGCCCCCCCATGGCCCTCTCCCCCAACCCCTACCCCATTCAGCCTCAGCTCGTCCTTCTAAGGGCCTCAGTCTCTCCTGATCCCGTTCCTAATGGCAAGCCTGGGGGAGGCCACTTTTGGCCAGTACTCCCTCTTCAGCTATGCTTTCAGGGGTGGGGAGTGTCCTGGCCCAGGGCTGCTCCTTTGACAGGGCCTGTGCTGGCCGACGGGAGCTTCGAAGCGGCCGTGGTGTGACCAGCTGCCTCGGCCTGCCTGGCACAGTGTCCAGACAGCTCCAGCCATCCTGCGGTGCTCGCCTAGCCAGGCGGCCCGGGTGATCCGCTTTGGCTCTCGGCCTCTGTCCCCCTCCCACTGGGTGGTCTGTCCAGTGCCAGAGTCCAGGTTTATCCCCGAGGAAGCCATGGGCATCTTCTCAGTCTCCCCGAAGGCCCGTGAAGCAGTCCTGCTGCCCCCACGGCCTGAACACGGACTTGACTTTTACAAGGCTCTCAACTGCGTAGTCGCTACCAGCGTGAGTTCTGCAGTCAGACACCCCCAGGCCCCTCCCTACACCTCAGTTTCCTCATCTGTAAAATGGGAATAGTAGGCCCAACTGGTGGGGTGTGTGAAGGATTCTTATGTAATAACGTGGAATGCGGTGCAGGCTCTAGACCCCAGTGAGCACTCAGAAGGTCCAGATGTTTACAAGTCTTTTACTTCTTTTTAAATTGGTATATTGTAAAGTTGAAGTGGGAGG
Source organism: Mesoplodon bidens (assembly GCF_964165515.1). NCBI lineage: Eukaryota > Metazoa > Chordata > Mammalia > Artiodactyla > Ziphiidae > Mesoplodon > Mesoplodon bidens. The sequence continues at coordinate 16,417 of NW_027671513.1, forward strand.
GGTGCTCTCCAGTTCTATGAGTTCTACACACATGTACATTTGTGCCACCACCACCATAATCAGGACTGTCGAACACCAAACCCTCAGATTCCTCCTGCTGCCCTTTGCAGTCAAATCCCCCCCCATCCCTAACCCCTGGCCATCACAGATGTGTCCCACATCCTACAGTCCTGTCTTTTCCAGGATGACATACAAACGGAATTAGACAGTAGGTAACCTTTGAGACTGGCTTCTTTCACCCAGCATACTGCCTCTGGGAGTCATCCATGCTGTTGCTGTATCAAGTCTGTTCTTTTTCATTGCTGAGTAATATTCCATTGCATGGAAGGACGGCTGTTTGTTTAACCATTTACTCACTGAAGGATTGGGTTTTTTCCAGTTTGGGGTGGTCATGAATAGAGCTGCTATAAGCATTCATGCAGAGGTGTTTTGGGTTTTGTTTTATTTAGTTATTTTTGGCTGCTTTGGTTCTTTGCTGCTGTGCACAGCTTTCTCTAGTTGCGTGAGTGGGGGCTTCTCCTGTTGCGGAGCATGGGCTCTAGGCGTGCGGGCTTCAATAGTTGTGGCACGCGGGCTCAGTAGTCGTGGCTCGAGGGCTCAGTAGTCGTGGCTCGAGGGCTCTAGAGCACAGGCTCAGTAGTTTTGGCACACGGGCTTCGTTGCTCTGCGGCATGTGGGATCTTCCCAGACCAGGGCTTGAACCCGGGTCCCCTGCATTGGCAGGCAGATTCTTAACCACTGCGCCACCAGGGAAGCCCCATGAAGAGGTTTTAGCGTGAACACAAATTTTCATTTCTTTTGAGTCAATACACAGGAGTGGCATTGCTGGATCTTTTGGGTAAGTATGTGTTTAACTTTTAAGAAGCTGCAAAGCTGTTTTCCAGAGTAACTGGACCACTTTGCATTCCCACCAGCAGTGTGTAAGAGCTCGCATTGTTCAGCAGCCTCACCAGAACTTGGTATGATCAGGTTTTTCCCCATTCTAATAGATGTGTAGTGAATTCTCACTGCGGGCTTTTTGCCAACAGTTTTTTATTGTGGTAAAATACACAGAACATAAAATTTACCATTTTAACCATTTTTAAGTATACAGTTGACCCTTGAACAGCTCGGGGGTTAGGGGTGCCAACCATCCATGGCGCTGAAAATCCACCTGGAACTTTTAATCAGCCCTCCTTGTACATGGCTCCTCCGTATACACAGTTCCTTTGTACCTGAAGTTCTGCATCTGTGGATTCAGCTGACTGTGGATCCAGTAGTATTTACTGTTGAAAAAAAATCCGCATATAAGTGGAGCCACGTGGTTCAAACCCATGTTGTTCAAGAGTCAACTGTATAATTCAGTGGCATTAAGTACCTTCAATGCATTGTTGCAACTGTCACCACCATCCATTTCCAGAACTTTTCATCATCCTAAACGTCCCAAACATAAACTCTACCCACGAAACATAAACCTCCTATTCCCACCTCCCCCACCCCAGCCCCTGAGAATCTCTATTCTACTTTTTGTCTCTCTGAATTTGCCCATTTTAGGTACTTCATACCAGTGGAATCATGAATTCTTTTTCCTTTTGAGTCTGGATTATTAGCATAATGTCTTCAAGGTTCATCCATAGTAGCATGTGTCAGTACTCCATTCCTTTTTATGGATGGATAAATTCCATCATATGTCTATACCATATTTTTTAATCCATTCATCTATTGACAGACAGTTGGTTTGTTTCTACCTTCTGGCTATTGTTGTGCTTATCTTTCACCTCCATATCTTCTTTGGTGAAGCATTTAAATTATTCTGTTTAAATATTTTGCTAATTAAAAAATTTTAAAAAAATTTTATTGGCCACACCATGGGCTTGCGGGATCTTAGTTCCCCAAACAGGGATTGGACCTGTGCCCCCTGCAGTGGAAGCGCAGAGTCCTAACCACTGGACTGCTGGGGAATTCCCTATTTTGCTAATTTTTAAATTTGGATTGTTTGTTTTCTTATTTTTGAGTAATGAGAGTTATTTCTATATTGTAGATACATTCCTTTGCAGGGTATGTAATTAACAAACATTTTCTCCCAGTCTGTACTTATTGTCATTCTCTTAGCAGTGTCTTTCACAAAATAAAGAGTTTTTAAAAATATTTTGATGAAGTTCAATTCACCAATTTTTTTCTTTTATGAATTGTTTTTGTCATGTCATATCTAATAACTCTGCCTAGTCCATGGTCTTTCTTCTAAAAGAGTTATAATTTTACATTTTACATGTAGATCTATGATCCAGATTGAGTTAAATTTTGTATTAGGTGTGAGGTATAGGTATATTTTAATGCAATAAATGTACAATTCTTCCAACACCATTTGTTGAAAAGACTATCCTTTCCCTAGTGAAATGTCTCTGGAATTTTGCCAAAAATCAAGCAAAGGAAATTTACTTTAGATCTAAGTACACAAATAGGTTGAAAGTGAAAGGATGGGGAATTCCCTGGTGGTCCAGTTGTTAGGACTCTGTGCTTCCACTCAGGGGGCCCGGGTTCAGTCCCTGGTTGGGGAACTAAGATCCCGCATGCCTGTGGCACAGCCAAAAAAAAAAAAGTGAAAGGATGGAAAAAGGTGATCTATGTAAATAGCAACCAAAAGAGACCAAGGGTGGCTACACTAGTATCACACAAAATAGACTTTAAAACCTTTTAAAAACTATTAAAAGAGACAAAGAATGACATTACACACTGATAGAAGAATTAATTCACCAAGAATATGTAACAATTATAAACGTATGTGCCCCAAACATCAGTGGTCTAAATATATAAAGCAAAGTAGAAACCAATTGAACCTAACAGACATATACAACAACTGCAGAATACATATTTTCTCAAGTGCTTATGGAATATTCTCCAAGATAGACCATATGTAAGGCTACAAAACAAGCTTTAAAAGATTATAAAGATTGAAATATACAGTGTCTTTTCCCAACACAATGGAATGAAACTAAAAATCAATAGCAGAAGGAAGATTTTTAAGTGTGTGGAATTTAAATAACACTCTATTTAACAACCAATCGATCAAAGGAGAAATCACAAGGGAAGTTGGAATATATCTTGAGACAAATGGAAACAAAAACACAGCATGCCAAACTTAATGGATGCAGTGAATGCCGTGCTAAGAAAAAAATTTATCTCCATAAAGACTTACATTTAAAAAAAGAAAGACTTCAAATCAACAATCTAAATTTACACCTTAAGGAACTAGAAAAAGAAGAGCAAACTAAACCCAAAGCTAGCAGAAGAAAGAAAATAATAAAGACTAGAACAGAGATAAATAAAATAGAAAAACAATAAAGAAAATCAATGAAATCAAAAGTTTGTTCTTTGAAAAGATGCCGCCCCCCTGCTTTTTTTGCCTTATTGCAAGAAACTTCTCAGTGCTGGAAACTGAGGGTGGACTACCTTGCCTGATTCCTGATCTTAGTGGATAACATCCAGTCTCTGACCATTCAGTATGAAATTGACTATAGGTTTTTGTAGATGCCCTTAAGGTTAAGAAAATTTCTTTCTATTCCTAGTTTTCAAGTGTTTTGTCATGGATTGATATTAAATTTGTGTCAAAAGCGTTTTCTGCATCAATTGGTATGATCATGTGATTTTTCTTCTTTAGTCTGTTAACATGCTGGATTACATTCATTGACTTTCAAATGTTAAACCAGCCTTGCATTCCTAGGATAAGCCTCACTTGGTAATGAAGTGTTATTCTTTTTTTTTTTTTTTTTTTTGCGGTACGCGGGCCTCTCACTGTTGTGGCCTCTCCCGTTGCGGAGCACAGGCTCCGGATGCACAGGCTTAGCGGCCATGGCTCACGGGCCTAGACGCTCTGCGGCATGTGGGATCTTCCCGGACCGGGGCACAAACCCGTGTCCCCTGCATCGGCAGGCGGACTCTCAACCACTGCGCCACCGGGGAAGCCCTATTCTTTTTATTTATTTCTGGAGTCGACTTGCTAATATTATATTAGGGATTTTGCACATATGTTCATGAGGGATATATGCCTGTTGTTTTCTTTTCTTGAATTGCCTTTGTCAGGTTTTGTATCAGATTAATGCTGACCTCATAATAGGGGCTAGACTTTCCTCCTCTTCTATTTTCTGGGAGGGATTATGTAGAATTGGTGTTATTTCTTCTTTAAGTTTGAGTGGAATTTCTAGTGAAACTGTCCGGGCCTAGATTATTTTCTTTTTCATAAAATTTTAAACTGAAAATTCTATTTATTTACTAGATATGAGACTGTTCATGTTATCTATTTCTTGTTGGGTGAGTTTGGGTAAGATTGTGCTTTTCAAGGAATTCATTCATTTTGTTGAAGTTGATGACTTTATGTGCATAGTGTTGTTTGTGGTATTCTTTTATCATCCCCGTAATGTGTGTGTGTGGGGGTGTCTGTAATGATATCTTCTCTTTAATTACTGATATTGGTAAATTGTGTTTTCTCTCTTTTTTGTCAGTCTAGCTGTAGTTTTACTAATTTTATTGAACTTTTCAAAGAGCCAGCTCTTAGTTTCATTGATTTTCTCTATTGCTTTTGTTTTCAATCTTATTGATTTCTGCTCTTGTTTTTGTTATTTCCTTCCTTCTGCTTACTTTGGCTTTATCTTACTTTTCCTTTCCTAGTTTAAGGAGGGAGCTTATATTATTTATCTGAGACCATTCTTCTGTTCTAATATAAGCACTTAATGCTCTAAAGTTCCTGCCTCCAAGCTATGCTTTAGCTGCATTCCACAAATTTTGATATATATTCATCTTCATTACATCTAAACTATGTTCTGAATTCCCTTGAGACTTCCTCTTTGACTCATAGGTTATTTAGAAGTGTGATGTTTAATTTCCTATTTGGGGATTTTCTTATATATGTGAGTTAGATATTTCTAATTTAATTCAGCTATAGTCAGAGAACATACTTTGTATAATTTCAAGTTAACAGTTTAAAACAGTTTAAAACTGTTTCAGGGTTTGGTTTAAAGACCCAGGTTATAATATATACTGAAAATGTTCAAAAGACACTTTAGAAAAATATGCATTCAACTGTTGTTGAGTGAAGTGTTCTATAAATGCCAATTGGGTCAGGTCAATTTGAGGTATTTTTTAATTTCCTTTATTTCTCATCAATTTTTTCTATCAATTACTGAGAGAGGAATGTTGATGTCTACAACTATAATCATAGTTTTGTCCATTTTTCCTTTCAGTTTTATTACTTTTCTGCAACAAACACTTTAAAGCTTTGTTGTTAGGTGTATAGACCTTTAGGATTGTTATGTCTTCTTTGTGAATTGGCACTTAAATCATTATGTAAAGTTCCTCCTTATCCCTAGTCATTTTCATTGCTCTGAAGTCTACTTTGTCTGGTATTAATTTAGCCGCTCCAGCCTCCTTGATTAGTGTTTGCCTAGTATATACTTTTCTATCCTTTGATTCTTAACCCACCTATATCGTATCTGAAGTAAGTCTCTCATAGACAGCCTATGGTTGGGTCATGGATTTTAATCCATTTTGACAATTTATATATATATTTTCTTTTTTTGGTGTGTTTAGGCCATTTATTTTTTTTCATTTTATTGTGTAAAGCCCACTTAACATGATATCTACCCTCCTAACAGATTTTTGAGTGTACAATATATTCTTGCTGACTGTAGAAAAACCATTTACATTTAATGTAATTATTGATATGTTTGGGTTTGGCTACCATTTCATTATTTATCATCTATTTTTCTTCCTTTTTCTTCCTCTGTTTTCTCTTTCCATGCTTTTTAAAAAATTATTTGAATACTTTTTAGTGTTCTGTTTTAAATTATCAACTGGATTTTCTGCCTATATGTTTTGTGTGTATTGTTTTTAGTGGATTCTCTAGGGGTTAAAATAAATATGTTTCTAAGTTTATTTCACAGTCTACATCATATTCCTACTTTACCATTTCACGTAGAATGGTAAGCATTTCAAGTAGACTGTGGAAACCTCACCAGCATGTTGATCCCTCTACCCGCTTGCCATTGTGTTGCAGTTGCCGTATGTATTAGATCTAAATACTTGAAAAATCCCACTAGACAATGTGATGGTTTTTCCTTCAACCGAAAAATAGTCTATTTTCCTAGATATTTACAATTCCCATTGCTCTCTTTTCATTTTTGACATTCCAAATTTCCTTCTTGCTTCATTTCCCTCCTACCTGAGAACTTCTCTCAAAGCACACCTGCTGGCCATAAATTCTTTTAGTTACTGTTCACATGAGATGTCTTTATCCTTCTCGAAGGATCTTTTTCGCTGGATTGACAGTTCTTTTCTTTCACTTTAAAAATGTTGTTCCACTCCCTTCTGACCACCATACTTTCAAATGAGAAATCTTCTGTCATTCAATTTCCTTTCCATATATATATATATATATATATATATATATATATATATATATTTTTTTTTTTTTTTGCGGTACACGGGCCTCTCACTTTTGTGGCCTCTCCCTTGCAGAGCACAATCTCCGGACATGCAGGCTCAGCAGCCATGGGTCACGGGCCCAGCTGCTCCGAGGCATGTGGGATCTTCCTGGACTGGGGCACAAACCTGTGTCCCCTGCATCGGCAGGCAGACTCTCAACCGCTGTGCCACCAGGGAAGCCCCCTTCCAATATTTTTTAATAAGCGTTGTTTCTTTCCTGCTGCTCTTAAGATTTTTTCTTTGTCTTTAATATTTGGTAGCTTGACTATGATGTGTCTTGGTGTGGATTTCCTTAAGTTTAACTATTTGTGGTTCACTCAGCTTCTTGAATCTCTAGGTAGGCTTGTGTCTTTTTCCAGATTTGGGCAGTTATCAGCCATTCTTTTTCCTCTGGGTGCTTTCTTATGTCTGCCCTCTCTCTACTTTCCCCCCAAGCCTCCAGTGTCATGAATGTTAGATCTTTTGTTAGAATCTCACTGGTCCCTGAGGCTCTGTTATATTTTTTTTCAGTCTATTTCCTCTCTGTTGTTCAGAATGGATAATTTCTATTGTTCTCTCTTCCTCTCCATTCTTTTTTTTATTTTATTTATTTTATTTTTGGCTGCATTGGGTCTCCGTTGCTGCATGCGGGCTTTCTCTAGTTGTGGCGCAGGGACTACTCTTCATTGTGGTGTGCGGGTTTCACATTGCAGTGGCTTCTTTTGTTGTGAAGCTCGGGCTCTAGGTGCACAGGCTTCAGTAGTTGTGGTACATGGGCTCAATAGTTGTAGCTCACGGGCTCTAGAGCGCAGGCTCAGTTGTTGTGGAGCACGGGCTTAGTTGCTCCGTGGCACATGGGATCTTCCTGGACCAGGGCACGAACCTGTGTCTCCTGCATTGGCAGGCAGATTCTTATTTATTTATTTATTTATTTATTTATTTATTTATTTATTTATGGCTGTGTTGGGTCTTCATTCCTGTGCGAGGGCTTTCCCTAGTTGCGGCAAGCGGGGGCCACTATTCATCGCGGTGCGCGGGCCTCTCACTATCGCGGCCTCTCTTGTTGGGAGCACAGGCTCCAGACGCACAGGCTCAGTAGTTGTGGCTCATGGGCCTAGTTGCTCCGCGGTTTGTGGGATCTTCCCGGACCAGGGCTCGAACCCATGTCCCCCACATTGGCAGGCAGACTCTCAACCACTGTGCCACCAGGGAAGTCCTCTTCCTCTCCATTCTGAAGTTGAACCCATTGACTGAGTCTTTTTTTTTTTTTTTGTGGTACACGGGCCTCTCACCGTTGTGGCCTCTCCCGTTGTGGAGCACAGACTCTGGACACGCAGGCTCAGCTGCCATGGCTCACGGGCCCATCTGATCTGCAACATGTGCGATCTTCCTGGACCGGGGCATGAACCCGTGTCCCCTGCATCGGCAGGTGGACTCCCAACCACTGCACCACCAGGGAAGCCCATTGACTGAGTTTTTAAATTTCAGTTATTCTATTTTTCAATTCTGAAATTCCCATTTGGTTCTTCTTTGTATATTCTCTTTCTTTACTGAGACATTTTTGTTGTTGTTGCTTGTTTTGGGTGTGTTCACAATTGCTCAGTAAAGCCTTTTTATGTTAACTGATTTCAAATACTTTTCAAATAATTCTAAGATCTCTGTCATTTCAATGTTGGCATCTCTTTCAGGTCCCCCCACCCCACTGTGTCCCTGTGACATACCTCCATCCTTTTCCAAGCAACTTCCAAACTTTCTGGCACCACAAGGTGCTCCAGGCTTGTATCGAACGCTGTCACACCCACTCTCCGGCTGATTGACTAAATCCTTGGTAAGTTTATTAAGCACCTGCTGCCTCCTGCTGCTGTAATGGCACCAGGAATAAAGTTGGGGTTCCTAAAGTGTCCCCCCATCCTTCTGTTCAGCAAAGAGCAGCTCGTGAAGCCGCTGCTTCATCTCCAGGGTTGCACCCAGCTCGGGGAGCTCTGGAGAGCATGATGAATGTAGCAATAACTCTGTAATTAGGAGCGTGATGAGGTCGAGGCAGGAGGAAGTCATGGGAAAGTCATGTGAGGCGAGGGCTTCCAGCTCTCCTGTGGGCCTCCACTGATACCTTCCCAGCTGGAAGGGGTAGGAATACCTCATTACTGCCCCCAATGTGGCCTCCAGGGGCACTGTGGCCGTTGGGGAGGGGGTGTTTCCACCCAGCAGGGATGAAACTCCTAGCTTCCTAATTGTCCTTCTCTGACCCTGCCCCAGCAGCATAGGGGGGTGGGGGGAGGGTTAGGTGCCCCAGTACAGCCTGGAGAGGGTAGAAGTCATCTCCCCACTCGGTTTTTGCTGGCCTGGTTGGGGTGGTGCCACAGTGCTTTCTGTGTTGTTGGGCTACAGAAGAGTTGTTATTATCTAAAAGTTTTTTGTCTTGCTAGGCTGCCTCTTTTGTGGTACTTTGCCTCAGTAGAGCAGGCTTTTGTTGGGCTTTTGTGTCTGTGACCATTGTTCATTTCCAGGTTGCTGGCTTTTCAACTATAATTCAAGAGGCAAAAGGAAAACCCAAGGAACTCACCACCATGGCATTCCATTCTCCCAGAAGCAGAAATCATTTAAAATTTAATAAATACCAACTAGCAGCCCTCCAAAAGTGCTTCTGGTTCATCTTGAACTAGGAAATAACATACCTTGAGGCAGCTTTAGAAAGATAAATGTAGAAATGGGCTTAGGACATACCAACATCCCAATGCCTGCATGTTGTAGTCAATCAATGTTGGATGGATGGATGAACAGAATACAGGAAAGGCCATCAGGAGGCCAGTACACAGTGCAGGTGAAACATCACAGCATCAGCTATGGTCATAACACAATAGCGCCTGAGATAGCACCTGCCCTGAATGTGGCTCAGCTAACCAGCCCCTGCTCCCCACCCAGGTGTGGGAAACCAGAGTGCCCTCAGCTGAGGGCTGCCAGGGATGGGAGGCTGGTTGCCATGGTGATACCTGCCAGCTTTGCCATCCTGTGCCCAGGCCATTCAGACAGACCTGTATTCAGGTTCCCTCCACCTCCGTGTCCAAGGAGCCACCCGTAGAACGAGAGAGGATTCTGGAGAGGTGCTGTGCACACTGTTGTGTGCCATGTGGTTGCCAAGAGGATGGAGATGGTGGCTGGCTCCAAAGAGTCAGAGATTTACAGTCTCCATCTACTTGAGAGGTTCCAAACTTTCCCATGACTTCCTCCTGCCTCAACCTCATCACGCTTCTAATTACAGAGTTATTGCTACATTCATCATGCTCTCCAGAGCTCCCCGAGCTGGATGCAACCCTGGAGATGAAGCACCGGCTTCACGAGCTGCTCTTTGCTGAGCAGAAGGATGGGAGGACACTTTAGGAACCCCAACTTTATTCCTGGTGCCATTACAGCAGCAGGAGGCAGCAGGTGCTTAAGAAACTTACCAAGGATTTAGTCAATCAGCCAGAGAGTGGGTGTGGCAGCGTTTGGTACAAGCCTGGAGCACCTTGTGGTGCCAGAAAGTTTGGAAGTTGCTCGGAAGACAAAAGGATGGCGGTGAGTCACAGGGACATGGTGGGGAGGGGGGACCCGAAGGAGATGCTGCAGGCCAGAGCTGGAGTGACTTGAGCAAATAAGTAAATAAATGACATAGCATTGGATTATGACCCAAAGTATAAAATAGATGTACATGGGTCCACACTGATAAAAGGAAATGACTGAATAAATGGGGGAGGAGAGGGACTTCCCTGGTGGTGCAATGGTTAAGAATCCACCTGCCAACACAGGGGACATAGGTTCAAGCCCCGGTCCGGGAAGATTCCCACATGCTGCAGAGCAACTTAGCCCATGCACCACAACTATTGAGCCTGTGCTCTAGAGCCCACGTGCCACAACTTCTGAGCCCACCTGCCACAACTACTGAAGCCCGTGTGCCTAGCGTCCGTGCTCCACAACAAGAGAAGCCACCGCAATGAGAGGCCCGCGCACCACAACAAAGAGTAGCCCCCCGCTTGCTGCAACTAGAGAAAGCCTGCGTGCAGCAACGAAGGCGCAATGCAGCCAAAAATAAACAAATAAATAAATTTATTTTTAAAAAATGAGGGAGGAGGAGAGACAAAGCAGCCCAAATCGTACATGTAGTAACTGCCCCCTCCAGGAGGGGGCGCTTAGCCCTCTGCCCAGTTGGGGTGGAAAGTGCCTGTGACTCACTTCAAAAGGCACGGCCTCAGGCAGCGATGCACAGCGTGGACCCCAACAGGATGAGATGGGATGACACGGGCTCTCCACCTCTGTGGTCTCTTTCCAGACCCCATAATCCCAGACTCATCATGAGAAAACCTCAGACAACACGAGGTTGGGGGACATTCTGCGAAACACCTCACCAATGCTTCTCCAAACAAGTAGAATCTGGGAAACTGCCACAGTGGGGAGGAGGCAGACAGCTGGAGTCCAAGCGGTATCTGGGGATTCTGAACAGAGGACGAGGCTAACGGACACGCTGGCAAACCCCAGATGCAGTCTGTGCCAAAGGCGCCTTCTTAGTTGTGTCGGACGTTCTGCGCTATGTAAGATGGGAAGGATGGGGAAACTGTGAGAAAGGTCTATGGGACTCTGTGAGCCATTTGCAACTTTTCTGTAAATCTAAAACCATTCCAAAATTAAAAGCTTACTTTTAAAGAAACTGGAGGGGGCTTCCCTGGTGGCGCAGTGGTTGAGAGTCCGCCTGCCAATGCAAGGGACACGGGTTCGTGCCCTTGTCCGGGAAGATCCCACATGCCGCAGAGCGGCTGGGCCCGTGAGCCATGGCCTCTGAGCCTGCACGTCCGGAGCCTGTGCTCCGCAACAGGAGAGGCCACAGCAGTGAGAGGCCCGCGTACCGCAAAAAAAAAAAAAAGAGAGAGAGAGACTGGAGGGGCCAGGCAAGGGTCACAGGCTTGTGGGTGTGTAGACGCCTGGGCTCACTGCAGCGCACAGACACTGTAAACTAGAGGCAGGCGTCCATCCTTCTCCGGCTCTCTCTCTTCCCCTGGTGGTGTGGCTGCCCTGGATGGCCTCGGGCACCGGGAAGACCGGCAGGGCTGAATGCAGCTCCCTCTGTGGTGTTGTCCCAGCCCGGCCAAGCTCTAGGGGTTACCGCGACTGTGCCCCGCCCTCGCTCCCTGCTCCGCTCTATGACCCGCCTATTTGGGGTCCCTGCACCCCCTTGGCCTCTGTGGACCTCCTGGTGTTGTGTGCAGAACTTTGCCAATATGGGCACAGTCCATGCAGGGGAGCCCAGTGGGGGAGCCCTTTTGGGTGTTGGCCGATCCCGGCTCTGATACCTAATGACACCTACTGATGCCTACATCCCCTTAGCCTCGGTTTCTCTTCTGTAAGGTGGGTCAGTAGCAGCACCCAGTGCAGGTGCAGGCGTGGAGGCTCCAGGGTCGGTGCAGAGCTGGAGCAGGGCAGTGCTGCCGTTGTGGTGGGGCGGCCTGGTCCTGCGTGGAAAGTGGTTCAGAGGGAGCACCCAGGTGGAGGAACGGAGGCCCCCCGGGAGGGAGAGGCAGGTGTGAGGGCCCCCTCACCTTCTGCCCCTCACACGTACTTTCTACTGTGTCTCAAGGCTTTTAGGAAGACGACTCTTCTCCCTGCTTAGAGAAGGTCTCACGGGGCATCACTCTGCCCATCCCCCCCTAATGCAGAGACATGTTGGGGGGGAGGAGGGGAGAGCGTAGACGGACTTGAATAGCCATTCATTTTCCTACTTAAGAAAAGGCACAAGCAGCTATAATTCGAAAGGATACACGCACCCCTATGTTCACAGCAGCATTATTCACAATAGCCAAGACATGGAAATAACCTAAATGTCCATTGACAGGTGAATGGATAAAGAAGATGTAGTAGGGGGTCCTCTGGTGGCCTAGTGGTTAGGGTTCCAGGCTTTCACTGCCATGGCCCGGGTTCAATCCCTGGTTGGGGAACTGAGATCCCAGAAACTGCACAGTGCAGCAGAAAAAAAAAAAAAAAAGATGTGGTACATATATACAATGGAAAATTACTCAGCCGTAAAAAAGAATGAAGTAATGCCATTTGCAGCAACATGGATGGACCCAGAGATTACCATACTAAGTTAAGTAAGTCAGAAAGGGAAAGACACATACTATATGATATCACTTACATCTAGAATCTAAAATACGACCCAAATGAACTTGTTTACAAAACAGAGACTCACAGACCTAGAAAACAGACTCGTGGTTGACAAGGGGGAGGGGGGTGGGAAGGGACGGACTGGGAGTTTGGGATTAGCAGATGCAAACTATTATATATATTCAATAGAATAGATAAACAACAAGGTCCTACTGTATAACACAGAAAACTATATTCTATATCCTGTGATAAACCATAATGGAAAAGAATACAAAAAGAATGTATATACGTAAAACTGAATCACTTGCTCTACAGCAGAAATTAACACGACCTTGTACATCAACTATACTTCAATAAAATAAATTTTAAAAAAGAAAAGAAAAGAAACAGCATCAATTTGAAAAGCTTTAAAAGTCTTTCTGGGACTTTCCTGGTGGTGCAGTGGATAAGACTCCGCACTCCCAATGCAGGGGGCTCAGGTTTGATCCCTGATCAGGGAACTACATCCCACATGCATGCCGCAACTAAGGAGCCCGCGTGCCACGACTAAGACTAAATAAATAAACAAGATAAAAGTCTTCTTTCTCAAATGAGCAGCTATTACAATTAAAGCAGCCACACACCAAGGACTGCCTCGGTGACTTCATTTGCTCCTGGTGTCTCCCCTTGGCTGTCCGGCAAGGGTCGTGCACCAAGCCCTGCCCAGCACTCACCCCCGAGGGCTGAGAGCTCGCCTGTGCTAAGCACCAGGGCGGTGCAGGTGGACGGAAACAGCCTCAGCACCACGGCCCTTGGGAGCAACACACGGCCCAAGGGTTGTGCCCCTCAGTGGGGGCGAGTCCTGCGATGGGTGGGTGCAGCCGTGCGTGTGGGCTACAGAGTGTGAGGCAGGTCGGGCAGGCCTCCTGAGGAGCGGGCCCCTGAGAGCCTGAAGGTCAGCAGCAGGAGCCAGGGGCAGTGAGGCAGGGGACAGGAGGAGTGTTATAAGCAGAGTGAACAGCTTATGCAAAGGCCCTGTGGCAGGAAGGAGCTTGGCGAGCCCAAGGGTCTGGGAGGTGGCCAGCGTGCCCAGGATGTGGTGGGCTGGAGCGCGTGGGACCTGCAGGCTGGGCTGGGGACATGGCACAGCTCTGACGAGCAGCAATGAGGTGTTCCTCCAGCTGTTCTGTGGAAGCCAGAGGCTGCTGCGGTTGTACAGCAAAAGAGGGACCAGACATCCTGGAGTGGTAGGTAGGAGGTAGAATCCACAGGACTTGGTGGCCGACTGGATGCGGGCAGGGGGGGCGGCGGGAGTCAAGGGTAATGCCAGTTTCTATTGGGGCGTTTGGGGGACGGGGTGTCCCACTGGTCTGCCCTTTGCCCGCCACCTCCCAGGTCTCAGCTGCCAGGCCTGAGGCCCGCTGCTCAGTCATAAGCTCGCCTCTCAGGGCCGTGGCCGGGGCCGCTCCACCTCCACACACAGGCCCCTCTTATTATTTGTCCCCCAGAACCCCTATGATGTTGGTTCTGTTTTCGTCCCTGCTTCCCATGTGAGGAAACCAAGACTCAGAGGGGTTTAGCTGCTGCGGGTCACAGGAGAGGGGGCCGTTAAGATTCAACCCAGGTATGAGAGACGCCAAAACTCTGGGTGCCCTCCAGGGTCGCACGTGCCACCTCTCAACAGCAGATGTCCAGGGAGCGCTGCTCTGAATCCCCGTGACCTCCTGCCCAGGCAGTGCGGGCGATGCACTGCAAGCAATGGAGGATCACTTATTTTCTTGTGTCCTGTGATGGCTTGGGAGCTACCCATCCTATTGCTATTATGGTAGCGGTTACCCTTGGCATTTTAAAGACCTCCTTCCTTGGAGACGAAAGTGGCTCTCTGTCATCCTCCCGAGTGTGGAGAGAACTCAGAACGCGCTGCTCTCATCCCCCGGCCGCCCCCAAATCTCTCTCTTTAGATGAGCTGGGTTAACATCAGCTTCCGGAGAGAGAAGCCCAAAGCAGCACACCCTCAACAGAACTGGACTTTCTTTCTCTCCCGTGGAAACAGAGTCCGGGGGGAATGGCCAGGGCTCGCGGGATGGGGGATCCTGCAGATGGCAGAGCAAAGGCAACGTGTGGCCCCAGGAAGGGGGAACATGGACACTTGAGGTCACCCCGCCATCCGCCCTACGGTCAGTCCACGCTCAGCAGTGGTTACCCACATGTTGTCGACTTCCTGGCTCACCATCCCTTGTAGCAGCCATCGGTCCTTCTGGGTGCAATGTCCTCTCATTGGAGTGTAAATTTCAGTGGTCTTCTGAACGAGGTCGAGGTCTCTTTGTGCCAAGGGCTCTAACATTAATCTGCACAAGGCTTTCCTTTGCCCTAGCCCGTAAGCGACAGAGAACTGGGGCTGACAGCTGTGCTCTCTCCGTACGCCGCTGTTACCCAGCGTTTCCATCACCGCTGCTGGGAGCCCTGCGCTGTTCTATTGCCGCTCCTTCATAGGTAACACGTTCCTTTCCGCTGGTTGTTTTCTCTCTTATTTAACTGACCTCCAGCCCCATGCCCTTCTCCTCCTCACCAAAACCAACCTACCCAGGACCCCATGGCTTCTGAAGACCCATGCTCCAGACCAGAGGCATTTTCCAAGGGTGGAGCCATCCCCTTCCCTTCCTGCAGTCTCCCTGTCAACCAGCCATCAAAATGAGGGTCAGCAAAAAAAAAAAAAAAAAAAGGACTTCCCCAGTGGTCTGGTGATTAAGAATCTGCCTCCCAATGCAGGGGACGCAGGTTCAATCCCTGGTTGGGGAACTAAGATCCCCACGTGCTGCGGGGAAACTAAGCCCCCCGACTCTAGAGCCCAGAAGCCACAAGTAGAGAGCCCGTGCACTGCAACTACTGAGCCCGTGAGCTCTGGAGCCAGCGCGCCACGCTGGAGAGAAGCCCCCATGTCACAACGAAGATCCCACCTGCCGTAACTAAGACCCGACGCAGCCCATAATAAATAAATAATTTTTAAAAATGAGGGTCAGCCAGTAGCTTTTAAGTATTCTTATTATCGAGGTAAAATTCACCACTTTAGCCACTTTAAAGTGAATGACTTCTAGTATATTCACAATGTTGTGCAACCAGCACCACTACCTAATTCCAGCACGTGTTCATCACCCCAAAAATCCCCTCACCCATCAAGCAGTCACTCCCCATTCCCCCCACCCACCAGCCCACAACAACCACTAATCTGCTTTCTGTCTCTATGGATTCACCTATTATGGATATTTCATGTAAATGAAATCATACAATATGTGATCTTTTGTTTCTGGCTTCTTTCACTTAGCACAATGGCTTCAAAGTTTATCCATGTTGTAGCATGTATCAGTGCTTCATTCCTTTTCATGGCTAAATAATTTTCCATTGTGTGGACATACCATATTTCACTTATCGTTCATCAGTTGATGGACATTTTGTTTGTTTTCACTTTGGGACTATTATGAATAGTACTCCTGTAAACATTTGTGTACAATTTCGAACATCTGTTTTCAGTTCTTTTGGGTACATATCTAGGAGTAGAATTGCTAGGTCCTATGGTAAAGCTATGTTTAACTTCTTCAGAAACTAACAAACTAGTTTCTGAAGGGTCTGCTCCATTTTCCATTCCCAGGGTAGCAATGTATGAGGGTTCCAATTTTTCCACCTCCTTGCCAATACTGGTTATCTTCCTTTTATTAAAAATTTTTTTGGCCACACCACATGGCATGAGGGATCTTACTTCCCTGACCAGGACCCTATACTTTCTTCCAAGGTTTTTATAGTTTTATTATTTAGTTATTTACTTGGTTGCACTGGGTCTTAGTTGTGGCAGGTGGGCTCCTTAGTTGTGGCATGTGGGCTCCTTTGTTGTGGCAGGTGGGCTCCTTAGTTGCGGTAGGCAGGCTCTTTAGTTGTGGCATGCGAACTCTTAGTTGCAGCATGCATGTGGGATCTAGTACCCTGACCAGGGTTCAAACCCGGGCCCCCTGCCTATGCGGCGCAGAGTCTTAAACACTGTGCCACCAGGGAAGTCCCGGGTTTATAGTTTTAGCTTTTATCTTTAGGTCTTTGATCCATTTTGAGTTAATTGTTGTATATGGTGTGAGGTAGGGGTCCAATTTTATTCTTTTGTATATGGATATCTAGTTATCCCAGCACTATTTGTTGAAAAGATTATTTTTTCTATACTTGTCAGTGTCCACATTTTTTATTCTTATAAGGGCATCTGTCATATTGGATTAGGGCATACCCTAATGACCTCATTTTAACTTAATTACCTCTTTAAAGACCCTATCTTCAAATACAGGCACATTCTGAGGTACTGGGGATTATGACTTAAATATATAAATTTTGGGGGCACACAATTCAGCCCATAACATGATCGTGTGTGTTTTTTTCCTTTCTTTCTTTTAATATAGTGTATTACATTAGTTGCTTTTCAACTTTTTTTTGGAGGGGGCGCTGTGCCATGGCTTGTGGGATCTTAGTCCCCCAACCAGGGATCGAACCCATGCCCCCTGTGGTGGAAGTGCTCAGTCCTAATCACTTCTTCAATCATTTTAAACACACTTATTTCATAGCCTTGGGGTTCCTTCTCAGAGGCAGAGGACATAGGGAGGGGACACAGGGCCATGGTGTCGCAGGACATCAATGCAGAAAGCTTTCCTGTGGATGCAAAGCCAAGAAGGGCTGGTTACATCATCTCTTAAGCCATCAGAGCCACAGGGATTCCAGGGGCACCTAAACTTTGAGCAAGGATTCCAGGAGACCCAGGGACTGAAGCGCTTGAGAGGCCAACCCTCTCTCCATCATATCACAATGATCGCCTCTTCAAACAAAACTCATTTTTCATTACATAGCAATCCGTTTGCCTTGGGAAAACAGTGATCAAGAAGAAAAATAAACTAAAATCACCCAGAATCCTAGTTTCCATATTTAGCTGCCATGAGCCAACTAGCCCAGCTCCCCAGCTCCCTTCCGGACTTGATTTTTCTCCACAGCACTGAGCACAGTCAGGCACACTGCATATTTTACTTATTTCTGATAGTCTGTGCATCCCCGGGAGCATGTCAGCTCTGCAGCAGCTGGCACTTTGTCTTGCTCCCTCTTGTACCTGCAGAGCTGGGAAGCGGGAGTGTGGGGCACCATTCCCTCCATCAGCACCTTTGGAGTGAACGAACAAATGCACGTGCCGTCTTATGAATGAAAACGTCTACCGCATTTACCCTCACAACAATCCTACAAGGCAGGTGTTTACTATCCTATTTCAGAGACGGGTAGACTGAAACCCTGGGGGCCACCACCTGTCTTCTCGCCCTGCCTCCTGCTGACCGTCTTTCTGCGGCCATATTTATGCAGCTGCAGCATAGCCCACTCTCTCTCTCTGTTCACCTGAGCCCCAAGTCATGTCCAAGACATTTCCACACTGTGTTTCTAAGGACTTTATTATTACTTTTCTAATAATGATCTTCCACGTTAGGAGCAGGAAAAACAGGGAAGTGAGATGGCTCACTCCAAGTTCCATCCCATCCCAGGGGCTCCCCATGCTTTTATAAGAGAACCAACTAACATACTTGGGTGTTTGCGGCCTCAAACACTCACCTCATCTCTCCCACCACAACGCAGCTCCTGGAATGTATTTTGCAGGTGAAATGTGAACCCCACCCCCCTGGGTTCAAACCAAAGCTCAGGCTAGTAATTTAACCTCACAGCGCCTTCATTCTCATCTATAAAAAGTGGGCAGAATTATTCCTGCTTCACAAAATTGGTGATTCAGGGAAATTATGTATATAAAACTCTTGACACAGTGCGTGGCTCACAGTAAATGGTCAATACGTGATTGTACTGGTATAAGTAGAAACCTTTGCTCCCCATCAGCCATGGTGCAGCCTTTGCTTGGTGGAGACAGAAATTCCTTTTTAGCTGTTGGCGAGTGCTGATCAGCCTCTGGGGGAAGGACTCATGCACACTAAACTTTTTTTTTTAATTATTTCATTTATTTACTATTTTTGGCTGTGTTGGGTCTTCGTTTCTGTGTGCGGGCTTTCTCTAGTTGTGGTGAGTGGGGGCTACTCTTCGTTGCAGTGCGCGGGCTTCTCACTGCAGTGGCTTCTCTTGCGGAGCACGGGCTCTAGGCGTGCGGGCTTCAGTAGTTGTGGCTCGCAGGCTCTAGAGCGCAGGCTTGGTAGTTGTGGCGCACCGGCTTAGCTGCTCTGCGGCATGTGGGGTCTTCCCAGACCAGGGCTCAAACCTGTGTCCCCTACATTGGCAGGTGGACTCCTAACTAATGCACCACCAGGAAGCCCGAGAACTAAACTTTTAAGAGACTCAGGTATTAACTATAAAGCAATACCATAACTGCTCTGTGCCTCCTGGGGCATCGTGGGTGAAGACTGCAGGAGGCAGCAGGAGGGAGCCAAGGCCCCAGCCCTGGGCTGGCCTGAGCAAGGGTTTAAGGCCAACTGCAAGCTTTAAGGCCATGGCTTTAAGGTCTGCAGGGCTCCAGTGGGGGAGATCGTGGCAGCTGCCTTAGCTGGTAGGGGTCTGGCTACACCAAGTTTTGCAGATGGAGGCTGGAGAGTGGGACAGATGTACAGAAGAGAAAGTTTATTCACTAAGCAAATATGTATGGGGCACCCACGCCGTGCCAGACCTATTGTAGGCCCTGGGGGTCTAGAGCCCTGCTCTCAGGGAGCTGCCCCAGTGGAGGGTGGAGACAGCCAATAAACAGCCCAGTAATAAGAGACCAAGGCAGAGAGGTGAGCCACGACCAAGAGGGGCTAGAGGCCCAGCCTGCACCGTCTTTCCTCTCCCACAGCTGCAGGATGACGTCCTATTTTTAGTCCTCCTTTGACAGATGAGGAAACCCCGGTTGGGGAGATTAAGTGGCTGTACCCCAGGCACACAGCAGTCCACGGAGGCCCAGCCTCTGGCGTTGAAGCTACAAGAGCCTGGGAAGGGAGAAGACGGTGTCTGGTGGTGGTGGTGGGGACAGTCAGGGCCACCCAAATCCCTTCCCAAGGCAGCCTGGGGAAGCCTGGGGCTTCCCAAGAAGCCCCCGGGAGGGGCTCCTGCACTAGGCTTGAGGGGTCGTTAGCCCAGGGGCTGAGATGCTCAAATGTGCGTATCGGTCACATTTCTCCTACAGATTCTGCCTCCAGAGATTTCTTTAGCCTCAGGGAAGATCACTCCACCAAGCTCCCTGGGCTATGGGTGAGTGGGCCTGGGGAAGAGAGAGGCAGGGACCTAGGTCCTTCCATCAGAGCCAGCCTCCCAGGGTGGCCCAGGGTCCTTCTCTACTCCTGGGAGGGACTCCTCAGGCCAGTGGCAGGGCAGAGGGGGCTCATCAGGGTCCTGGGCATTCGGCTGGCAGCCTTGCCAGCCTGGCTGGTTCGGGTGGCCTCTGTGTGCGCTCCATCCAAGCCCTGCAACATTAAGACCAGGTGGAGAGACTCTCTGTTTCGGCCTCATGAGGAGAGAGGTGGGATCGTTTCTAGCAGTGCGGTGCACCCTGCTGATGGCCAGAGACCCCAGAATGTCCAAGAGAATGAGACCCAGGTGGAAGGAAGGGGATGTAGCCTTGGAGGTGACTAAAACAGAAGTCTGCAAACTGGAGTACCAAACTCGGGCTTCGGGAGGGATGCAACCAGGATGATGGTTCCAAAGGGGTCAACCTGCAGGTCCTCACCATCCACGCTTCCCTCTTTCGACTTTCTCCCACTTTGTAAACTAAAAAGGCAAAGGTCTTCCCCAGCCAGAGTCTGGCATCCGGGGGTGTAGGAAGTCCTGGGCTCCCAGGAAAGGGACAGTGGGGAGGGTGGGGGGAGGTTTTGGCCTCTCCTGCAAGCTGTGTTTCCCAGGACCCAAGGCTTTGGCATCTCAGCTCTCTGTGACCCAGGGCCATTTCACCTCCCAGAGTTGCCTCACCTGTAAGCCGGGCACAGAAGGCCTGTCCTGGGTGGGTGTGGGGCTGCATGGGCTCAGCCGAGTCGTCATTCACTTTAATGTTATAAAGACGTATGTGTTTGCGGTAGTAGTGCTCTTGCTCAACCTAAAATAAACCCAGTGACCCCAGGGGCTTGGGAGGGGTTCAGCCCACACGAGGCAACTCGACCTTGTAGTTGGCAGGTTCAGTGGGTACCAAGGAAAACTTGTTTTGTTTTTGACTTTTTATGGGGGTTTAATATACACAACGTGCGTCCACCTTAAGTTACAGCTGGATAAAAACTTAAAGTATACACAGGAGGAACTGCCACTGAAAATAAGATCTGAAACGTGTCCACGAGCTGAACCTTTCAAAAATACAGAAAAAGGGCCAGAGTCCCCAGGTTTTACCTTTGTGGCCCACTGCTGGAACCTCAGGCTAGGGACCTTTGATCTCATTCCTGCCCCTCACTGGGCAGATGGGAAAAGAGGCTGGGGGGCCAGGTCTCCGGGGAGAGCCGGGAACATCCCCTGCTCCTCGCCAGCTCCTGGCACTTGGCGCCCTCTCCCACGACAGCGAACTCGGGGGGCCCAGGCCCTGGCCTGATGTGGGTGGGAACGGGAGGTGGGGGGTTGGGGGAGGTAGGTAGATAGGGGCGCGACCGAGCGAGACTCCTCCCCGGGCGGGGCCGCCCCTGCGCGCGCGCCGACGCCCCGCCCCTGCCCTCCTGCGCGCGCCCCCGCCAGGCTAATTAGGCACGCGGTTTGTTTACAAACATGGGCGCCCGGCAGGTACGCGCCGCCCAGACCGTGCGCGCCTGAGGTTCGAGGGCGGCCCCCCGGACTCCGGGGTCCTCCGGTGCGGGCGGCAGCGGCGAGCGAGTGCTGGCCGCACTCCCGCCTTTTGCGCGCCTCCCCGAGCATCAGGAAATACTCCCAGAGGCGCACGTCCCTTGCGCGGCAGGGCGCGCGGGAGGGCCGCGCCGGGTCCCCGAGTCGCCGCCGGCGCCGCGCCCCGCCCCCGCGCCCCGCCCCCGCGCGCCCCCCGGCCCGGGCCCGCTCGCGGCCGGGTCGGCGGGGCGGGGCGGGCGGCGGGCGGGGGCGCGCGGGGAGGGGCGGGGCGCGGCGCCGGCAGGGCCGGGACATGTAGTCCGCGCGCCACGGCCTCTCCTGGGCGGCCCCGGCGTGGGCCCGGCCGCGGACTACGACTCCCGCCAGGCGCCGCGGCGCAGCGCATGAGCCCTGCTCGGCTCCGGCGCGTCTATTATGCTGCCGGGGCCGGCGAGCCAAAGAGGAGCCGGCCGCGCGGGCCGGGAGGGGACGGCCGCCGGAGCCGCCGAGGCCAAGTACGCCTTTCTCTTGCTTCCTTGCGCGCGCGGACCGGCGGGCGGCGCGGGTGGCGGCGGGCCGGGCGGGGCGGGGAGCGCGGCCCCGTACACCCCGCGCAGGCCTCCGGCGCGTCCGGGGAGCCGGGCGCCCGGGACGCCGTCGCCGCCTCCGCCTTTGTGCGCGGCCACGATGCAACAAAGCGCGGCGGCGGCCCGGGGTCGCGACGGCGGCGGCGGCGGCGCGGGCCCCCTCCCCTCTGCCCGCGCCCTCCCGGCCGCCCGCGTCCCGGGCTCGGGGGCGTCGCCGCGGCCGGGGCGCGCAGCCCAGAGTTGGCACGGCCTGCGCGCCCCGCGCCAGCGATCTCCCGCGCGCCCTCCCTCACGGAAAGGATTTTTTCCCCCTTTCTTCCGCCCGCCATCTTTCGAAGGGGGGATCGGGGCGGATGTGGAGGGGAAGGTGCGCTTCGGCGCCACTTTCCCCGCGCCCCGTTCCCCGCGCCCGTCCCGCCCGTCCTGGCTCCTGGCCGCGGGGCTCACGCGGGGGCCGTCGCCGCGGCTGGGGCGGGGGGCGAGGCCGGGCCAGGGAGCGGGCGGCGTGGCGTGGAGGCCGCTTTCTCCAGAGTTAGGGGCCCGAGCTGACTTTGAGCCCTTTGGAGTTGCTGGGTCGTTGCAGCGCGGCCAAGAGGAGACCCAGTTCCCGTTTTGAAATCAGCCCGAAAAGCGCTTAATCCGGGCAAGGCTGAGTTGCGGGAGGAGCGGGGGTGCGTGCCCTCCTTCCCATTCAGGGTGGGCCGCGGCCTGACAGCACGGCACAAGCCCATCGGGGAGAAGTGCCCACCCCAAACCTCACTCGGCCCCCCGGCCCTCGTGGACTCCCCGTGAATAAAGCTGGGGCTCGGGGGAGTCCTCTTCCTCCACCGGTTGCTCATCCGGGGGCAGGCCGGGGTGGAGGTCTTGGGCCGCCTCCTTTCCCTCGGGGCTAGGGGGCAGTTTTGGAAAGATGAAAGTGGGGGCACGGAACCGGTCCGCCTGGAGACCCACGTGGGGCGGTCCGGTGGTCCATCCTGAGGGTTCCCGCAATTGGGCCCAGTCCCTGACCATTCTGCGATCCTTCATTTTGGCTGAAAGCTTTCTACCCAGAAGTGCATGACTGGGGCTGCCCCCGTGTGTTCCCTGGGTTGTGGCTGCAGAGTTAATGGGGAGGTGGTATTGGGTATCAGTGGGCAAACTGGCTGGAGGGCGGAAGGCAAGTAAATGAAGGAGTCGCTCTGGCCCCTCCTCCTCGTGCCCCCCCCACAAGTGAAGACGAAGAAGAAAGTTTTTGTTTGTTTGTTTGTTTTTCTTTTTTAATCCTGCTTTTGTAGGCTTTCCTCCTGACTCTTTCTTTAAATAGGGGTTCTTTTCCTGGGTCCATGGAGTGGCCCTGGGGAGATCCTGAAATCTACGCAAAGTTGCCTGGGCGGCATGTCTCCTGGGGGAGTAGTTGGCTTTCAAGGGTATCAAGAAAAGGCCTGAACCCGTGCAAGGCTGTCTTCAGGAGTTAGGGACCTCCTTCCCTCCCTCCCTCCCTCCCTCCCCCCCTCCCCCCCTTCCCTCCTCCCCACCTCCCTCCGTCCTCTGGCAGCCCTGAGTGCGGCCTCTCATTTGCAAATAAAGCTCTGTGTTTGCCCTTTTCTGTCTTGAGGCCTTGATGTGTGCTGGTGGTTACAGATCGGGAGAGATAGGGCATACGGCATCTGGGGCGGGCGGTGTGGGCCATTTCGCTTTGACCTTTCTGGTAACCTCGGGGGCCCCAGGACTCTGGAATCCCGCCCCAAGCAGCTTCTCAGAAGCTTCGATCCAGTCCCAGCCCTGCCACGGGGACGTCCGGGGAGGAGGGACGGGCAGCACCAGGTCAATTTTTGTTTTGTTTTTAGAAAGTGGAGTAATTGCTTTCTCTCCACCCCAGCCCGCGCGTGCTTGGGAAGTGAGCTCTGAATAAAGGGAGAGGATTTGTAATTATTCTGCTCCTGCCTGCCTGGCCCAGCAGAGTGGTCACGGGCAGAAAGTGAAAGTGGGGGGTGGTGGCGGGGTAAAAAGTGAACCGCCTACCGCCCGCCGCAGCCGGCGGCTGCTCCTGCGCCCTCTGCCTCCAGGCTGGCGAGTTGCCAGCTGCCCGAGCCCTGCGCCGGGCAAGCGGCGAGGCGCACGGCCATTTCCTGGTTCTCGGCGGCAGAGCTTTCTCTGGGGAGTGCTGGCCGCGGCCCCGAGTGGAGTGCTTGGTTCGGGACCAGCAGGCCACCTCCGCGGGCCGGCCCCAGCGTCTGCCTGGCTCTCCGTCCACCGCTGGTGGGCCCTGTTCTCCTCGGGAGAGCGGGTCTCATCCAGTGGGTCCAGGGGGAGCTGGGCCGGGTCGGGAGTGGGGGGGCCCACCGCCCCCCAGCGAGCGGCTGCACCTGGCCGCTTGCTTCAAGCCTCTGTTCAGGTCGCTGGATTTTCGGGGCGGTCGTGTGGGTGGGTGAGTAGCCTGGTCTGCCTTTCCCGTCTCCCCACGTGATGGCCCAGCTGTAAAGTGACGGAACCCCCAGGCAGGGCCCACAGACCCTACATTAGCAGGTCAGTATCTAGTCAGCATTCCTTGCTTCCGAAGGAGACTTTAGTGAATTGTGGCAGAAAGCAGCATCCTGCTTGCTGTATACCTGCCTGCTGGGAACTTGTCAGGGCAGCTCCTGCTTGGGAGCCCGCCCGCCGTCCCACCCGAGGCTCTGCCCCCTGGTTGCAGCAGGTGTCAGAGCAGCGCGCAGCGGCCCGGTGTGCTTGGCTCGGGGCTGCTGGTAGGTGCCCAGGTGATGAGTGGCTTGTTGCACCTCCTCAGCCGCCCCGCCCCGCCCACTGTGAATCCCTTTGGCACCCGCACCCCTGCTCCTGTGGTCCTGCCTCTGAGAAGCACGGGCCTCTTAAAGGCAAAGCGTCAGTTTCTGGATCTGGAGTGGAGATGACGGTTACCTGTGTGGGGGTGTCTGTCCAGAGCCCGGAGACTCTGCTGTGTCAGTGCTGTGGGTGAGTGTTTATTTCTTTTGCCAGGTTTTAACTATCCCACAGGAGAATCAGTTCTCAACCTAACTCCTTTTTTAGGGCCTTTATAACCTCAAGTTAGAACCGGCAGGTGCATTTGGGGGGAAGCCCCCCTCCCTCCCCGCTGCAGTACTGGGAGGACCCCCTCCACCTGCCTCCTGCACCAGAAGGGAACGAGGTGCCTGGGAGAGTCCTTTCGCCGCTGCTTGGGAACTGCCACTTGGGAGCGGGGTTGGGGGGGCTTCAGGTGCCCCAGTGGGGTTTTTCTGCCAGTGCTGGAAGCTGGGCTTGGTGACCCGTGTGGCAGCGTTTCCACAGTGGTGTTCAGGAGTGTGGTCAGGAGAGTGTTCGGGGGGCTGGGGGTACCTGTGTCACAGGTGCCAAACCGTCGTGAGGAGCTGGAGCTCCAGGGTCCCCGCCGAGGTCCCCGGTACATGGGGGCAGGAATGTCCTCGTCTCCTGTGAGGCCGAATGCGCGTCGCGTGGCTGGACCCTCGTGACGCATTATCAGGAGGAGGCGGAGCTTGGGGGCAGCCTGGCCTGACGGTGTCTCAGGGATGAAACTCAGGGGCAAAGGGAAAGGAAAGGCAGGAACGGGGCGCTGCCCAACTCCAAGCCCGCTTGCGCCGTCGGGCAGAGCCGTGGAGGTGCCAGCCCGGTGCTGGAGGCTGCTTGTTAAGAGCTGGGGCCCTGCTGGCTGTGCACCCCAGATAAGGCGCACACCCACCCTGTGCTCTGTTGTTTTAGCTGCCGCCAGGCTGTCCTACGTCTGGGGTGGGGAGACACCAGTGACCGTGTGACTGTCCCCTGGGATGACAGACACTCCCTCCCCACGCCCCACAGGCTGGGAGAGGCCGCAGAATGCCCTTGGTAGGCATGCGAGCACTCGGCTGTGGGAAACGTCCCAGGACGGCGGGCCAGGGTGCCCAGCCCTTGGGAGCCTGAGCTAAGCCTGGTGCTGGTTGCTGGGGCACGGCCGCCTCCCTGTGCTCCGGAATGCATGCCGGTCCCTCTCCAGGGCTTCCAGGCTCCGGACAGCCCTCCCATGGGAGCACCTGCTGTTCTGGAAAGGCGTGGGAATGTGTTTGTGTTGGGCAGGGTGGGGGAGGCGAGAGCCTAACTCAGACCCTGGTTTACGGAGGCTGGACCATCCCATCCTCGGCCCCGCTCTGGGCTGGCGCCGGTGGGCTACCCCTCCTGCCGCTGACCCCGAGGGGCAGCTAGGGGGAGGGGTGGGGAGGGCTGGCTGCCCCTCGACATCAGGATCCGGCAGTGGTCGGGGGCTCCCAGCCTGCTTGCCTGCCGCTGTGCCTCTGGGCTCCGTGGCCTCCCAGGCCCTCTCTGCCTCATGTCCCATCTGTTAGGTGGGGTGATGGGGTCAGAGCTTCCTTCCGAGGGCTTCTCCTTGGGGTCTCAGGTTGAGAGGGACCTGGGGGGACAGCCATTTCCGTGGTCTGGTCTGGGATCCAGTGCCTGGCTGGGGGTTTTCAGGGTTGCTAATGCACAGGCGTGGGGCGTTGAATGGGGGGTGTTCTGTTGGGACAGGCACAGAACACCCCCCGTGGGTGATGACAGCATGCCGAGCCTGGGTGCTCGCAGGGCCGGGTCCCCCTGTAAGTTCATGTGACCCCCTGACCCCTAGCATCCTTTGTGGGACCGACTGACCCAGAGAGGATGGTCCCCCCTTTCCCTCTCCAAGACAAAGTGTGGCGCCGGTCACGCTGTCCTCACTCACTGTGTCCCCTGAGGACCTTCCCCTTCGAGTGGTGGGTCCCTCACCCCCCTCCCAGGAGCCCCATGGAGCTTTACATGCCCCCCCGCCCCCGACACACACACACACACACACACATCACACATCGCTGGTACAGCAGCTTCTTGTGGTTTTTCAGTTGGTTTTTCTTTTGGGTAGCTTGGTTGAAAGGTGGGAGGTGACAGAGCCTCACAGAGGTGACGGGGGGGGGCGGCTGGCCTGACCCCCGCCGTGAACAGTGAGCCCCACTCAGCAGGGCTGGCGACGCCCACCAGAGCTGGTATCTCGGGTCCACGGTGAGGCCGATGTTCTGGCCAGAAAGGAAACCTTAAGAGGCTGACTTCCCCGAGGGGGGCTGGCAGGCTGGGGAGAAACATGGGGCGTCAGGGAAAACCGGATGGAGAAGGAGGCTTAGGTGCTTGGGTGCCGGGGGTGCAGAGCTGAGAGGACACGGTGGCGTCAGGAATGGGGACCACGGCTGCCGGCCCCTCAGTGGGCCAGGCCGGGTGACTTAGGAGACCCCTCAGGCCTTGGGGTGCTGCAGACGTTCCGTGGGACCGATGGGGTCCCTTGCCGGTGGGGAGCAGAAGTGATCCAGACCGGCGGTGGGCTTGGGGCCCTGGTCGGGGCCAAGGTGCTCCGGGCAGAGCCCCTTCGGGGGCAGCTGTGGTGGCACTGCTTCCTGCCCGGGCAGGGGGTGGTGGCCAGCAGGGCCCAGTGTGCGGAGGGCCCCCGTTCGCCCACCTAACGTCCCCTGGGGCCCCACGGGAGGAGGCAGTGGGCTCCGTCTGTCACTGAAGCCGACCCTGCCTGCACGGATCCTGTTTCCTGAGGCCCGGCTGCCCGGGGGCACAGGAGCTGGGGCGGCGGGCCTGGCCCCTTCCTGCAGCTTGCCGCCCCCTGTCTCTGCGGGATTGTCGCAGGAGCTCCGAGAGGCGGTGGGGGAGTGGTTTTTTTTTAAATAAATTTATTTGTTTTATTTATTTTTGGCTGCGTTGGGTCTTCGTTGCCGCACACGGGCTTCTCATCGTGGTGGCTTCTCTTGTTGCGGAGCACGGTCTCTAGGTGCACGGGCTTCAGTAGTTGTGGCACGCGGGCTCTGTAGTTGTGGCACGTGGGCTCAGTAGTTGTGGCACGCGGGCTCTAGAGCACAGGCTCAGTAGCTGAGGTGCACGGGCTTAGTTGCTCTGCGGCACGTGAGACCTTCCTGGACCGGGGCTCGAACCCGTGTCCCCTGCATTGGCAGGTGGATTCTTTTTTTAAAAAAAAATAAATTTATTTATTTATTTTAATTTTGGCTGCGTTGGGTCTTCGTTGCTGCGCGCGGGCTTTCTCTAGCTGCAGCGAGCAGGGGCTACTCTTTGTTGCGGTGCGTGGGCTTCTCATTGAGGTGGCTTCTCTTGTTGCGGAGCTTGGGCTCTAGGCACACGGGCTTCAGTAGTTGTGGCTCATGGGCTCTAGAGCGCGGGCTTCAGTAGTTGTGGCACATGGGCTTAGTTGCTCCGCGGCATGTGGGATCTTCCCGGACCAGGGCTCGAGCCCGTGTCCTCTGCATTGGCAGGCGGACTCTTAACCACTGCACCACCAGGGAAGCCTGGCGGGCGGATTCTTAACCACCGTGCCACCAGGGAGGTCAGGTAGAGGAGTCTTTGGGTTTGGGTGGACGGCCTTGCTCACAGCCTGGCTCTGCTTCTGACTGGATGGCCTCGTGCCCCTTGATCTCTGAGCCTCTGCCCCCCCACCTGGAAAGTGCAGCCCACGTGACCCCCACTGACGCCAGGATGGGGCCCAGGGAGTTGGGGCCGTGTAGCGTGGTGCCCCCCAGGGGTACCTGACTCACCTGACCCCTGAGCCACGCGACTCAGGAAGGCTGTTCTCGTTTCCCGCAGGGCTAGTGGGTCTGAGCAGGGCAAGAATGGAGGCGGAGGGAGCGCAGGCCCTGCCCCTCCCCGCCCCCCGCCCCAGGATGGAGGAGTCAGTCCCTGGCTTTTTTCCTACCTCTGACCACCCCTCTGAATGTCAGCACCCCCTACAAGCCTCCCCTCCTTCCTGAACCTGGCTCAGGACTTCCCTCTTCAGGCCCAACGCCCTCCAACCTAGGAGCCTCCTGAGGACCCCCTCCACCTGCCTCCTCCTCTGACCCCCAGCCTCATCCCCGCCCCCGTGGCTGGAGGCCCTTCCCCTGATGCTGGTGAGTGAGGCTCCTTCTGCCCTTCCGTCCGGCACCCTCCATCTAGCATCCCCCCAACACCTATCGGGGTCCAGGCTGCCCCGGCGTGCCCTCCTCTGCCTGCTGTGGTCCTGTCTGTGGCAGGAGGGCTGGAGCTGCTGCTGCTGCATTTTCAGGGTGTTTCCCACAGTGGCACCTGGACAGAGGTCCCCACTCTCTCCTTGTTTGTCCAGGACGCTGAATAGCCCTGGTGTCCAGGCTCCTCTGATGTGTCCCTCTGGGCTGAGCGAGCCTACAGGGGCCGGTTCTCTGCATTTTCTTTCGGATTCCAGTTCCCCAGGGGGGAATGAGGTGGGCCCCAGGGGATGAGTCCAAGGGCGGGGAGATGGCCATGACCTCCGGGTCCGCCTGCCCCAGAGCCGGGGACTCTCGGGTCCCCCTCCCCCGCTCTGCAGCCAGGTGTGTCCAGCTCAGAGTCCCTCACGGAGTGGCGAGTGTGTGACTCCGGAGGGTGGGGTGACCGGCCCGTGTCCCCCGCCTGCCTCTGGCCGGCCATTTGGCTTTCTGGATGCTTCTTCAGGATCCCGCCAAAACCCCCGTCTCTGGGTTTTCTCTTGCTGTTCAAGGGCTTTTGTGGTTTGTCTGAGCATTTCCTCTCTGGGCGGTTTCAGATCCTCTCGCTTCGAGGGAAGGTTGTCTTCATTCTGACCTTCACCCCGTTTGTGGTGCCGCCTCCCGCCCCGTCGGGCAGCCCCGGGAGGTGGGGGTGGGGGGGGATTCTCCGAGCCTCGCTTTCCCGTCTGAGGAGTGGGGCCCCGTCCCTGCCCTCGGCCTGGGTGTCCCCGCGCGGTGCGCACCACCAGCCGGGCCAGCGGATCCTCAAGGCTCCTTTCCAAACCCCACCTCCTAGAAGGCTGGTTTCCAGCCCGGCCAGTGTGGAGCGGGCCCGGTGGGCTGTGACGCCGGTGAGATCGGGCTGCACGTCTTTGCCTGCAGGAGATGAGACACCCCCGTCCCGCTGGGGGCTGGGGGGTGGTGCAGGTGAGACTTGGTAGCCTGCAGGTTTTATACATCTGGGTTTAGGGCGCTGGGCTGTGTCACCTGCACTGCCCCACCCGGTCCCGGGTTATCCTGCCTGAGTCCATCTCCCCCCACCCCCCCACCTGTAGTCCTTTTCCCTGCCAGGCGGGGTGGGGGGGACAAGGAGTAGGGTCATGTCCCCCAAATATCGCTGTTGCTGTGGTGGTGGGCAGTGCAGGGTCCTGAGCACCCAGGGAAAGGGGGCATCACCCTCTTCTTGTGGTGGGGCAGGGGCTTTCCAGTGTGGCCAGTCGAGAGACAGCAGAGGCCCCCAGGGTGCTCATCTTCTGCCACGAGCACCCCTGCTCCGTCCTGTCCCCTCCAGACCCCCGCTCATTTCAGCCCCCTTCCCACCTCCCCGTTATCACGAAGCAAGCTCCAGGCACATTTCCTTCGTAAGACGTTTGGTGCCCGCGTCTAAAAGACAAGGGCTTTTTAAGAGTTATAAAAAGCCACAGCACCACCGTCAACCCCAGAGCGTTGACGTTGGATCCCAAAGATGGTCAGAGAGACAGTGTTGAAGTAAATGCCTCTTGCCTCACTGCCCGGCAGGTGTTTCTCACAAACTGGCCCAGGGCAGGCACTGGGGTCGGGCGCCACCACCTCGTCTGCCCCGGCCATCCTCCCCCCAGGCCACGTGGGGGCCGGGAGGGGTCCCGGGCTGGGCGGAGGATCCGACCCCCGTGATGGGCTGCCTTCCTCCGTTCCAGCTGTGACCCCAGAACACTACTCTGGGGGGTGAGCTTTTCTCCTGATTCTTTTGCGATGAAAGCTGACCCTTGACAGCTGATACAAGGCTGTCTGTGGTCCTTTTTTACTCTTAGACTGAACATTTGTGTGTTTCCCTGCAGAATGTCGTGTCTGATTTGGTATGTTATCTCAGACCCAGGGGGCTGGGGGTGTCTCTGGGAGACCCCCTCCCCCTGCCCCACGGAATGGTGCACTCGCTGGGTTCTGAGACCGGAAAGGTTCACTCAGGACACGCCTGGCTCGGGGAGAGTGGCTGTCAGGCTCTGGCCTGTCCCATGAGGCCGGGGGGCGGTGTTTGCTCCCCCTGTTCCCAGCGGGCGATTCCTTCTCGTGTCCGAGTGCTGGAGAGGGGATGTCAGGTGTTCCCGGGGCTCACGGGCTGTCCCAGGAGGGTGGGCGTCTGTGGGGGCTTTGCTCCTGCCCCCAGGGGGCAGCTCGACAGTGTGGTGAGAGCCTGAGCTGACACGCCACCTGTGAGCTCTGGGTGCCACGGGCTGACTGGGGGACCCGGGGTGGGGTCCCAGCCGGACCTTCCGTCTGCTCCTTCTGTGGCCCCTCGTGGTGTCTCCGCCCAGCCTCAATGGCTTGAAACATGGGAACAGGCCGGACCCTTCTGGTACCCACCCCCTGCTCTGAATTTGCCTTGTTTCCCTTGATTTGGGGGCCTGTGGGCACCCCACTGGGATTCCCTCGAGGAGGAGGTCTGGCGGCCCCCATGGCAACTTTGGGTCCCCAGCTGGTGAGGCCTGGTGGGCAGGGTGACCAGGCCTCTCTCCTGGGTGGGGCCTGGCATGGCCTGTGTTCCCACATGGAGCCTAGGCCTGCTGGGCCGAGGAGACCACGTGAGGGGCCAGCGCCCGCCAGGAGGGGACAGGCCCGGGGGGAGCTGTGGGGAGGAGCAGGACGCTTCCTCGTTCTCCGATGGACAGGCCGCCTCTGTCTGCACCTTTGTCGTCTCCTGCCCGGCTCCCCGGTTCCGGCCAGGGCGCCTCAGCTGGGTGGCCTGTGGTTCCCTGCCAGGACCATGTGGAGTCGGGAAGAGGGTGACGGGCTGCTCCTGGTGCTCTGGGACGTGGCGGCTGGGAGAAGTGGGAAGCTGCATCTGTGTTTTAAACGGATCCATCCCATTGCACAGGCTGGGCCCATCCCAAGTGTGACCTCATTGTGTCTTCATGGCACACAGAGGTGGGTATCTAGGGACCCTCGGGCTCTGTCCCTTTGCTGTGGCTCCTCCCCGCGTGGCTTGGGAACCACGGGCACCTCCTTTTTTCCGCCCGAGGGGCCAGTGTCACCCAGCTCTCTAACCACTCTCCGTGATGTCCCTGGCCTCCCACGTCCTCGTGGGTGGGGAGCCATGCCTCCATCCGTGGGGCTGCGTTGGGGGCACTAGACAGCTGATGGCCATGCTGCCGGGGCTCAGCCAGGAGGGGAGCTGGGATTTGAACCCCAGTGTGGCAGGCCCAAGTGGGCACTCCCCGCCGACCTTCTGCATGGTCCTCGTGTCTGGGGCCCTCTTTGCATCTCTGGCCGGAAGTTAGGATCAGACCAGGGACTTGGAGGGGCACTGCTGGCCTGTGCCTGCCCCCAGGGCTCGCCAGGTAGCCTTGCTGTTGGTTGCAGTGGGGTCACCTGGTTCCTTAGCTGCCCGGCTCCTCCTCTCACCCTGTGTCACCCGTGATGCCAGGAGCCAGTTCGGGGAGGCACGGGGTCCTGGGCTTATGTCCCTGAATCTCCATGTGGGTACGCTCAGGAAAGAGCCCAGGGATGGAGGAGCCTCAGCTTTGTCATCTGTGCGATGGGCCTGGTCACTGACCTCATAGGATCACATGGTGTCTCACCCTCAGCAGAGGTTTGAAGGGCTCTTGGCCGTGGCCGACCACCCAGTGTATTTCTTGGTGCTTCTCCAAGAAGCACGGTGAGAGTCTGTTCCTGTGTGGCTGGGGGACCCTGGGCGTGGGTAGTGGGGGACCCCCCCCCGCAGTCTCCCCTTCCTGGTGTTTCAGACCCCCATGTCCCTCCACACCTCTTGTCCGTTAGTGGTATCGGTTCAGGGCTGAGCCCTGTGAGAGGGTCAGCTGGTAGACGGTTTAAGTTCCAGCTTCTCTCTGGAAGCCGCCTGTGCCTTCCGGTCTCAGAATGTGGCCCTGACCCCTGCCCAGACCGGGAGGCTGACGGACAGCACAGCTGCTGGCGGCGGGGAGCGTGGGCGGCACCCTTGGCGTCCATCCTCGTCCCTCTGCTGCCCCGACAGGTGGGCGCTGAGGGGATTTCTCGGCCTTCCAGGCGACACGGGGGCGGCTGACCGCGCCTCCCACTGGTGGCCCTGCCGAGGGCGAGCCAAGACTTCGGGGGCGTCGCGGCCCCCGGATTTCCCCTGGACGGAGCACACGGGGCTGCCTGGCCTTTCCCCAGACTCTGGGGCAGTGTCCCCAGGCCCAGAGGAAGGGAAACGAGCTCTGAGATGCTTGGCTATGTTTGTACATTTTTCCAAAAGAGAAATCCCTTTACACTTTTCTCTTTTTGCAAAAGTAACACGTTCTTAAAAAGAAAAAAAAAATCCACCGGTTCAGAACCGCCAGCAGAAAGGGAGGAAGCAGCCTTGGGGCCCGTCTGCTGTGGGTGTGAGGTCCTGAGGGCTGGGGGCCTCCATCATCTTCCTGCCCCTCGTGGGAATGTCCTGAGGCGGCGTGTGGCCTTCTGCATTCCCATCCCTGCTCAGCCGGGGTCTGGTTTCCTCGGGGTCGCTGTTGGGTCTGCGGGATTGCGGGACAGGCAAGGCCAGGCTCTCGCTGCGGCTCCGCTTGCCCTGGATGTGCCGGCCCTGAGGTCTGCGCTCCGTGTGAAGGAGTGAAGGCTGTGCCCCAGCAGGGAGCTGCCTGGCCCCTTTACTCCACCCGCCACCCCAGAGGGGACAGCGCGGGGTGACCTGTGCGACCCGTATGTCCCACCGGAGAGGGTCATGCCCAAGTGCCCCGGCTGTCCCTTGCCCGTCTCCTCCCCGGCCACGCAGCCCTTCCCAGGAGATGGGTCCTGGCTCCTGGGATGGAAGGGGCTTGGGGAGGGGGGTGCCCCCCCAACCTCTCACGCTCTAGCTGCCTTTCCTTCCTCCCTGTTGAGCTGGTGCCCAGGCTGCCGGGGACAGAGGACAAGCCAGGCGCCTGCCTCTGCCGTGGGGGGTGCTATGTGGCACCACCTGACAGGGGACACCACGACCCCCGCGGTCATCCGCACGTTCCTGCAGGCTTCTGAGTGCATGGGGGGACCCCCGCCTCGTCCCAGTGGAGGTGCTGGGGGCAACATTCCTGTTTGCAGAGAGGGGGAGGTCCCATTGCCACGTGCCGTCCCCCAGGCCGTGGGGCATCCAGCACCTTTTGCATGTGTCGCCTCTAGACCTCACAGACCCTGCTGGGGTCCCAAGTGTTTCCACACCTCGGGACTCCCTGTGGCCTGGGGTGAACGCTGGCATTCGGTGAGCATGTGCCGGGCCAGGCCCTGGGCTCAGAGCTTAGCCACGCAGTCTGGGACCGCCCGACTCCGCCTCGCAGCCGCCGGGTGCTCACCCCACGACGGGGACGTGTCCTGTGTTTGCTGCGGGCTTCCTGCTCAGCCGCGGGGGTGGGGTAGTCGGTCATTGGCCAGAAGAGGGAGGCAGTGCAGAGGCCAGGCTGAGGGTCCTGACGGCGGCCCCGGCACGTCCCCGCAGAGAGCTGTGTCCATCTGTCCTTGTGCTCGGAGGAGGCCGGTGTGCTGTGTGCCGCCCGTTCCCTGCTCCCTGGACCGTGCAGCAGTAGCGCTGGGTACTGGGTACTGGGCATCTGCCCACCCGCCCCACATCTGGCGGCCCGCAGTGCACCGGGCCGGCATCTAGGGTGGGGGTGTGTGATGGGAACAGGGTGCATCCTCCCCTCACGGATCCCGGGTCCCCCCACGTAGGGAGCCGCTGCAGCCGTCCCGGCAGGACCGTGCGGCGATTGGTACGTGTCCAGCACTGACCCGAGCGCTCTGCGTTGGATCCCTTTAGTCTCACAGAGCCCCGTGTGGACACGGGGACCAGATCCCACGGCTGGCGAAGGGCAGAGCTGGGTTTGCGAACAGGAGCCTGGCCCCGGCATCTGCTGTGCACCCCTGAGCTGCCCGGGCTCCAGGAGGGTCCGGGAGGCCCTGGCGGCCGGTGGCGTTGGGGCAGAGGCGCCAGAGGAGGAGAGGGAGGGAGGGCGCGGGCCTGCGCAGCCACAGCGGCCAGGACAGCGAGACGAGCCACTGGCCAGAGCCGGACAGGCAGTGCGGGTCTGGACAGGAGCCCCGTGTGGGGCAAGGCCGTCGAGGGGAGGGCAGGCCCGTGGGAGGTTCGCAGAGACCCCAGCAGGAGGTGGTGGTGCTGGGCCAGAAGAGGTCAGACCTGCTGGGGGTGGGGCTCGAGGGTGAGCGCTCCGGCGCTTTTCCGTCTGGGGGCCCGGCGGGCACGGCCGCCCTCTGTACGGAGCTGCCCTGGGGGCCAGGGCGCTGCCCCGGGTTGGCAAGACGGGGGCGCATGAGAGGCGCCGCTCGCCCGGGGAGAGCGTGGAGGAGAGGGGCTGCAGGCCCCCAGGACAGCGGGCGGGTGGCCCCTAGGGGTGCTCCAGAGCATTCCTCCGAGGAAGGGCGGGCAAGCGGGGCAGGTTTGCTCGGTGGCGAGATGTGCGCGACGTCTGGTTCGAGTCCTCTTCCCTCTTGGTCGGGGGGCGCTGAGGAGGCGCTGGCTGGGGTTTAACAAGCCGGCATGGGGGGCCCTGGTCTGTACCTCGTGCTGATGACCGTGGTGTAAGCACGCCCACGTGGCACAGCAGGCTGCCGGCAGGACGTCCGTCAGCCAGCTCGAACACTCTCCCAAGTTTTAACGATCTGCTTTCGCAAGTCGTAGAGGGCGTGCTTCCAGCGGCCGACACGCGCTGCTGTGTCCTCCCAAAGGCTGGCCCCCAGGCAGGCCCTGCCACCCAGCCCAACCCGGCTCAGTCCCGTGACAGATGCACATAAATACCTACGGGGTCGCAACGTGCACAGATGCCGCCCGGGTCCAGATTTCGTATGCAGCCCCCAGGGCGTTCTGTGGCCTCAAGTGACATTGGGGCCACTGACTTCCTCCCAAGACGTGGGGTTTTGATATTGGGGGCGGCCCCTTCATCCTTTACGGCACAACATTTTTCTTGGTGCTAGTCGGTCTCCTGGTGACACACGTGGGGCAGTGGCGGCCGCTTCCTTCCCAGCTCCACGCTCAGAACATTCCGAGAGTCGGGGTGTGGCCTTGCAGCCCCTCACTCGCTGAGGCTGCCGGCTCCCATCGCCTTCTCCCACCCCCCTCACCCCGATTGGCCGAGGGCCCAGCCACCATCACAAACCAGAGCCCGTGCTCATGGTTACATTAGAACCTTCATCGGTGGCCTCACTCAGAGGGCCCTTGCCCTGTGTGGTCCACGTGTGCCGGTCCCCGTGTGCCCGTCCACGTCGTAGCCCTCTACGTGTGGATCATTCCCTAAAAAGTTGCGACGGTCAAGAGCAGCAGGCGGCTGGTGGGCAGTGAGCCAACAGGGGCCCCCACCTGCACGGCCGCCGCCCCGCCTGCCCAGGTGGCACCTGCTGGCATTCTGTCCCGTCACCTGTGTCTCTCCCTGCCCCAGCCTGAGGGCAGCAGTGGGTGAGTGGTTCTCTGACAGGTGAGGGTTGGCCTGACCGGGGGCAGCGCGCCAACGTGGCCTCACACGCCCGCGCGGCTGTGCTCGGGGACCCAGGCGAGATGGAGGGGCCTGGGGTGACCGGCCGTTCCCTGCTGTCCCTCCTCCCCCGCAGGTGCTGCCTGGCTGGGCCCAGACATGGGATGTCGCACCTCGGCGGGGAGCACAGAGGAAGCCAGGGCCTCGCCGAGCTGCTGCCATGACGGCCAGTGAGCGAGCAGCCGGAGGATGTCCACCACGACGACGGTCGCCCCTGCGGGGATCCCGGCGGTCCCGGGCCCCGTGAACCCGCCCCCGCCGGAGGTCTCCAACCCCTCCAAGCCTGGCCGCAAGACCAACCAGCTGCAGTACATGCAGAACGTGGTGGTGAAGACGCTCTGGAAACACCAGTTCGCTTGGCCCTTCTACCAGCCCGTGGACGCCATCAAGCTGAACCTGCCCGTGAGTGGCCCCCTACCCGCCGCCCCTGCCCCTCCGCGGGCCCGACTCCTGGGAGGACGGCCCCCCTGGTCTTGGCAGAGATGGTGCCTGGAGGCGGCTGGTCCTGATAAGCCAGGCACAGCTCAGGACCCACAATGACCAAGTAGCAGAGAGGATACTTAGGCGAGTGGGGCAATGGAGGGCGGCTGCCCAGGTGCAGGAAGCGGGGAGAACCCGTGGCCTGTGGGGGGATGAAGGGGGAGCCGGCGATGGGGCTGAGGCCTAGAGGCTCACCTGTGTCTTCATCCTGTGCCCGGCACTGTCCTGCAGAATGACGCGTCCACACCTGAAACCCTGTGCTCGAGAGGGGTGTGGCCCACTTTCCCAGGGTTAGCGCCTCAGCTGCATGCCCGGTGCCGACCTGACCATCTGACGGCTTTCTCTTTTGGACCCAAGTAGAGAGCCCCTGAGTCCTGTGAGGGGAAGCCCTGGGCCAGCGCTTGGCGGCCTGGGTCCTGGGCCAGCTTGGCCTCCGGGCCCTGTGGGCCCCCAAGTGAAGTTTGGAATCTGGGGAGGGGTCTCAGCCCCACCTCCGGAGCCTAGAACAGCTCTGGGCTCTGCCCCAGCTCTGTGGGTCTGTGCGTCCACACAGGACCCTGCTTAGGCCAGGGGCTTGGCAGGGATTATGCTGGCCGAGCGCTCGCCCCAGACCTCACGCCCACCTGCCCTCAGGTGAACAGAAACTTGGGTCCAGCCCTAGTACCCAGATCCCTGAGGAGACTGTCTCCTGCACGATCTCTGTACTTGGGAATCGCAAAAGTCGTCATGAATTTGAATCCAACAGTAACACCCCTGAAAATCTCTTTCTTAGGATTATCATAAGATAATTAAAAACCCAATGGATATGGGAACTATTAAGAAGAGACTGGAGAATAATTATTACTGGAGCGTGAGTGAATATATGCAGGACTTCAACACCATGTTTACAAATTGTTATATTTATAACAAGGTAAGAAGACGGTGTGGCGTGGGCCCTGCACGCCCCTGTGAGCTGCCCCCGGCCCGGGGAGGCCTGGGGTGGAGGGCCAGCCTGGGGTTGGCCGGTGCCCGCCGGGCTGGGCACTTTGCACAGCTCTCAGACAGGCCCAGGGTGCATCCCAGCCTCGCACTCAGCCCTTGTCTGGCCGCGATCCCCTTGTGCGGGCCCCACAGGCCACGCGTTTGAGCGGTCGCCTTGTGTGTGGACTGCCCTCCCCCCCGGCCCCGTCCCCTGCTCCAAGGAGGGAACATTAAAACAGCCTTTTTTTGGAGGGTGTTGATACATACCAGACGCTTTAAAAAGTCCACACGCTTGGACCTTTTTTCCTCCGTGGGACGGGATGAAGGGTGGTTTTTATCCTTTCTGTTTTTTGAATTCTTCCAAGAGTTTCCACGTTAAAATATATTATTTTTGCCTCCCTCCTGCCCTGCCACATCCCTTCACAGCTTTCTAAATAAATATTTTTCTTGAGCAACCACCATGTGTTTGTCTGCTGCAGACACTCGGCTCATTTCCAGCAGGTAACCTTGCCTCTCCTGTGTCTTCAGCCCACAGATGACATAGTGCTCATGGCCCAAGCCTTAGAGAAGATTTTTCTGCAGAAAGTGGCCCAGATGCCCCAGGAGGAAGTTGAGTTATTACCCCCTGCTCCAAAGGGCAAAGGCCGGAAACCAGCTTCGGGAACCCAGAGTGCAGGTAAAGGGGTGGATCGTGCAGTCCTCTCCACCTCTGGCAGATGGGCAGGGTGCCGATGACAGCGTATCTTCTGAGGGTCCCTCCGCCCCTCTGGGCTCCGTTTTCCTGACCCACTCTGCAAGGTTGGGTCAGTGATGACCAGAGCTCCGGGCACCGGGCCTCTGCTGTGTGTGGCCTGCAGGCCTGGTGACCTTTGCTCCGGGCAGGGATCGTGCTCCTGCTGTGTTCCTGCGCTGCCCATCTCCCACCCCCCTCACCCCCCAGCTCTGAGGACACCTCTTCTGGAAGCCACACTGTCCCTTTGTCCCCTCTGAGGAATTTGCCTCTTCAGCATGCTTTGTGTTCTCTGTGGCCTGTCAGGGAGCGGTGGGGGTTAGGGTCAGCACGGGGGGTGACCTTACCTGGTCCGGGAACCTGGAGCAAAGGTGCACCCCGATGGTGAGCTTCCTGGGCGGCCCAGCCCTCCAGAGAGGCCAGGGTGTTTCACACTCACAGACGGGGCTGAGGCTGGTTACCTGTGGAACCCGAGTCAACCCCCTGGCTCTTCCTTCCGGGCTGTGCGCTTTGTCCTGGCTCACTCATTTGGACCACGGAGGCAGCCACGATGAGAGCCAGGGTCTCGGCAGGAGGGGCTCCGCTGGCACCCGGCAGGCCCTGGCTGGAGGGGATGGTCCCGGCAATGTCCAGAAGCATCGCTGGTGGAGCCGGGTCAGTTCAGCCTCCTTTCCTTTGTCCTCAAGGTACGCAGCAAGTGGCGGCCGTGTCCTCTGTCTCCCCGGCCACCCCCTTCCAGAGCGTCCCCCCCACGGTCTCCCAGACGCCCGTCATTGCTGCCACCCCTGTGCCAACCATCACTGCAAACGTCACGTCAGCCCCTGTCCCCCCGGCTGCCGCCCCGCCCCCGCCCGCGACGCCCATCATCCCCGTGGTCCCTCCCACGCCGCCCGTCGTCAAGGTGAGCTTCCCCCGGGGGCATCCTGGACGCAGGCGGGTGCGGGGCGGGCAGGAGGGCGCTCCGCCGCTTTCCCCTGGCACCGACCGCTCGTCGGGCGTTGGGCGTATGTGCCTTTGGACGGGTCCCCTCCCCCGCCACGCCCACGAGGTGGGCCACGGTTCCTGACACCGACAAGGAGCCCGAGGCTCGGAGCGGCAGGTCACACAGCTGGTGAGGGCGGCTGCGCTTGAGCCCCAGCTTCGCCGGCCTTTGCAGGGCGTGGGCCGAGGCGGGGGGTGCAGAAAGGAGGGGCGTCCCGGCCCTCGCCGCCCGCGCTTGCGCTCGGATTGCCTGGGCGTGGGGAGGGCGGTGGCGGCCTCCGCCCGCTCCTCGCGGCCGCCATGAGTGTGCGCGCACGTCCCTCCCCCGGCTCCCTGGGGGCTTTCCACGGCCGGGCCTGGGCTCCGAGCGGGCGCTCCCCGCGAGATCCGGGGCCAGCGAGGACGGCTGAGTCTCCTGCTCTGAGCAGGCCCCCGCGCCGGCCACTGATGTGTATCGTCTTCTCCGATTTGACCCTCACAGCGAGCGACCCTCTGGGGCAGGCAGTATTTCCCCCATCTTACAGATGAGGAAGCAGGCGCTCAGAGGGGTTAAATGGCTCCCCCAAGGTAAAATGCCATCTCCATCGCTTTCCTCTCCCCCGTGGCCTTCACTGCCTGTACTCGGGCGGCGCCTGGCCCGGCCGCCTCACTCAGCTCCCGGCTGTCTTGGAGCATGTCCCGTCTGCCATGGCCCAATGAGCCCCCGGGCCCCGTGGCACCTGCTTGGCCTCCGTGGGCGCCCGTGAAGTGTGTGTGGGTGGCTGGCTCGTGCCCGCCAGCCTGGGGGCAGCGGCTTGGCTGGGGCGGCAACTTTGGTGGCGCTCAGACAGCAGACCCCCGTGAGGCCGGCGGCCCAGGTGCGCCTGGCTCCCAGGGGCTGCTCCGTCCGCCCGAGCTGAGGGGAGGGGAGCCCCCCGGGCTGGCCTCGGGGTCACAGCGACCCTGGCCACCCAGGCACGAAACACGCTTTCATGCACTGGACACACCCACCAAGTGCTCGTTGGTCATTTCAGTGTTTCCTCCCCGGTGGGAAGTAGCTCTGTGACGTCTGCTGCCCTCAGGGTCAAGTCCAGCTCTGCCCAGGCACTTAGCCCCCCGGAGTCCTCGGTCCCCAAACTTGTGCTGCTGCTTGTGTTTCCCGGCTGGGCCGCTGCCCCTGCCCCGCCCCCCGCATGCTCCTCCTGCACCCCTCGTCCCGTGGCTGCCACTGTCCTGGGAGCGCCAGCTTTGAGGCCCGCGTCTGGGACGCCCCTCTGGCCTTTGACCAGCGGGGGTCCTCTCGTCCCTGCTGTCCCCAAGCCCCAGCCCCACTTGGCGATGGTCCCAGTCACGGTGCCACCTCGGTTGTGCGAGTCCCTGAGCCGCGGCCCAACCCTGGGCGCGGGCGGGCCGTGTGCTGCATCTCACACTGCTGTGGTGGTGAGCGCCCGCCGTGACGGCGCAGGGCCTGGGGTCTTGGCGGGTGGGCGGGGCCCAGGGACGGCCCGGGGGTAGGTTCGGAGTCCAGCTTCACCACTGCCAGCTGTGTGACCTCGGGTCGGCAACGTGGCCCCTCTGAGCCTCGGCGTCCTGCGTGGCGCGGGGCCCCGGGAGGATGGCCACGGCCATGCATGTCCTCGCTTCGCACGGTGCCCGGCAGCTGGTCCGCACTCCAGGGGCGCCACCGCAGCGGTTCTGATCCCGGATCCCGGGGCTCACTGTTGTTTTGCTGTCGCAGAAGAAGGGCGTGAAGCGGAAAGCAGACACGACCACGCCCACGACGTCCGCCATCACCGCCAGCCGCAGCGAGTCGCCCCCGCCGCTGTCGGACCCCAAGCAGGCCAAGGTGGTGGCGCGGTGGGAGAGCGGGGGCCGCCCCATCAAGCCACCCAAGAAGGACCTAGAGGATGGCGAGGTGCCCCAGCACGCGGGCAAGAAGGGCCGGCTCTCGGAGCACTTGTGGCACTGCGACAGTATCCTCAGGGAGATGCTGTCCAAGAAGCATGCGGCCTACGCCTGGCCCTTCTACAAGCCAGTGGATGCCGCGGCCCTGGAGCTGCACGACTACCATGACATCGTCAAGCACCCGATGGACCTGAGCACCGTCAAGGTACGCGGGCGGCGAGCCGGCCGGGCCCGCTCCCCGTCTGGGCGGCCCCTGGCATCTGCAGGGCGGCCTGGCGTCCCGAGCGGCTGTCGCGGTGCTGGTGTCTTATGCCAGCCTGG
This sequence comes from Mesoplodon bidens, assembly GCF_964165515.1. Taxonomy (NCBI): domain Eukaryota; kingdom Metazoa; phylum Chordata; class Mammalia; order Artiodactyla; family Ziphiidae; genus Mesoplodon; species Mesoplodon bidens. Next base: position 58,133 of record NW_027671513.1, read on the forward strand.
GGGCAGCTCGGTAGGCTTGGGGCATCGCCCGGCTCCCTTGGCCTGCCCTCCAGCAGCACACGGGGCCTCAGGGCCGGCCTGGGGCCCTGGCGTGGGTCTGGCAGGGTCGGGGAGGAAAGTGTGCTCTGCCCTACGCTCACGGGACCGGCAGCTTCCTGGTCATCTGTTCCTCTTGAGCCGGTCTCGTCATCTCGTTCACTTTCATCCCAGTGCGTTTGCAGGTCTTTGTCATAATGTTAGGCAAGGTGGCCCTTTCCCACGGCCCAGCCCCTCCCTGGACAGAAGTGGGCGCTGGAGGGGGTGGTGGCGGAGCTGAGACCAGGAGCCCCGGCCTCCCGATTCCCGCAGCAGGGTCTTCCTGCACTGGGGGCTTCCCCCTTGGCTTTTGTGGGGTTTCCTCCAGGTCAGCTCAGTTGTGTACAAGCAGAGAAGAGCAGGTCTGGGCCAGGCAGAGATGGAGAAAATTCCCCGGCTGGCAGCGGCAGCCTCGAGGGCAGGGGACCCGGGGTCTTCCCTGAGTGCATGCAGGAGGGCTTCCTGAGCCCCCGTCGGGCTTGGGCCCCAGCACGGCTGCCCTTCCTCGGTCTGGATCAGTCTCTGACGGTCTGAGGAACGTCCCTGGCCATTGGACCGTTACCTGGAACGGTAACCCCACAAAAGGGGCAGGTGGTTTCTTTGCACCCATGGGGTCTGGGCCCTGAGCCGCTGGGTTCAGTCATTCTGCCTCGAGTACCTGTCTGGGGCGGACTCTCCTTAATGGAAGTCTTTCTTCCCGCCAAGGGACAGGACAGACCTGGCCACCTAGGGCAGTGGTTCCCGGGGAACTGGCTGAGTCAGGAGGGCCTGGCTGGGCTGGGTGACTGAGCAGCTTCGTCACCTTCTCTGATCCTCCTCCTGACTGCGAGGGCAGGGCTCCGGCTTTCTTGGACTCGCTCAGTGCTGCAGTGGCCCTGCTCCTACTGGGAGCCCAGGGGTGTCAGCTACTTTTCTTTGACTGATTTTTTCTTTTAATTTGTGTGAGTAAGATAGGAACAGAGGGTCAAAAATCCAAGCAAAGCAGAGGTGGGTGGAGAGAAGACCTAACCTCTGGTATCGTTGCCACCCTTTCCAGAGATGTTTCTAGCTAATGGTTTGGTTCCATCTCTCTGGATTAGCTCCTGGCTCAGGCTGGCTCTTTCCAGCAGGTTTTGACTGTGGGGCAGTGGTACTTGGGCTCCCACATGCACCAGGAAAGTGGCCGGCTGTCAGATTAGGGCCAGAGTCTGAGAATCTTACAGAAGTTGAGAGGGTCTCGGGTGCCCATTTCTCCTTCCTGGCTGAGCTACCCCAGACTGGGGAGGCTGTGCAGAGGGCTGGAGCTAGGCAGCCCCAGTGCTGTTGGAAGCTCTCCAGGCGGGGCAGAGGAGGACGGTTTTGTCCTAGGCTGTAGAGTCTGACCACCACCAACCCCTCCATCGAGGCCAGGACTTTGTTAGTCTAGGTGCCGGCGAGGTAGGTGGTTAGGCTCCAGCTCACAGTGTCCTGCTGCAGCAGAGCATGGCCCCCAGCATGAGCGGGCGCCTCATACCCCCGACACGAGGTCCTTGACCGATGAGCTCATATCTGTGTGAACCCGTCTAGGCGTGGGGAGCTCTCTCCCTCGAGAGCCGTTGCCCCGTCTGCCCCGATCTTAGCTGCCACATTGTGGTCCCTGGCTGGCTGCACTTCTGTCCCCACATGCAGAGCCAGTCATCCCGTGCTCCCGGCGGGGCAGTGGGACGACCTGGTGCTCTGTGAAGCAGGCTAGCTAACAGCACCTGAATTCTCAGGGGAGAAAATTAAATGTCTCATTCTGAGGACTGAGTAGCCCCCTAAACTGGTAGAGAGTGACTTTTCACCACAAGTTGCTTACTCCCCACCGGAGCTCCTGCCAATGGGGATATCGGCGTGTGAAAAGTTAGCCGAAACGTAGAGCTGGGGACTTTGGTTGCGGGAGCTGGGACTTTTGGGAGCACCTTTTTCTTTCTCCCAGAGTGTCAGCCTCTCTGTGGGGTCCTGGACCCTCCCCTCCAAGCCCTCGGGGCCACCCTTCCACCTTCTCCCTGGGCTCCCAGACGAGGTTTCGGGCTGGCGGTGGACATGCGGAGGGTCCCGAGGCACAGCGGTGCCCTCACGCCCCGTGGCTTGTGTGTTACAGAAGAAGATGGACAGCCGTGAGTACCCAGACGCACAGGGCTTTGCAGCCGACATCCGGTTGATGTTCTCCAACTGTTACAAGTACAACCCCCCAGACCACGAGGTGGTGGCCATGGCCAGGAAGCTGCAGGTAACCCCAGGTGCTCTGTGTGGGGAGGGATCCCCTGGGCACAGGAGGGATCAGCAGCTCAGGGCAGGTGCCCAGGAAGGACATGGGTGTCGGGGAGGGCATGTCTCCCAGGGGAGGTGTGGGGTCGAGGGGTGGGGTGTCTGGGGACCTAATCCACGGGCACGTTTCCCCTGAGCGGCGGCCAAGTGGCGGCCAGGCCCCGAGCCTGCTCCCCAGGGACGCGATGGCCAAGAGGCCAGTTTCTGCCTCCTGGGAGCTGCAGGCTCAGGTGGGCAGCGGCAAGCAGCTGGGGGCTAGCAGGCATTCTAGCCAGGGCAGAGGCGGAGAGAAGGCAGACACCCGCTGCCCTGCACTTCACCGCGGGCCGAGGGCCCTTTGTCAGGAGCCTGCCTGTGAGGCCCGTGGGCGTCGTAGTGGGGGACGGCTGTTTGTGCAGCCTGTTGCTTTCCCGACCACAAGGCAGATGGCACGTGGGAACAAGGAACAAGGATGTTTTCAAAGACTGGTAGGATCTCTAAAACATTTTTAAAGTACATGTCATTGATAAAGATAAATACTCGAAGGTTGTGTAATACAACAGATTAATCTTTGAGAAGAGTGAATTTATGCTGTTTTGAAAACTATGGCTGGTCAGATTTACTGCCTAATTCTATAAGACGATTTCTCTAAAAAATACACATTATTTCAAACACTTATTGGCTGTGAAATAAGTTAAGGATATTTCAAATGGCTTGTCTGCACAGAAAGGTGAGATGTAGGGAATCACAGAAAGTCGAGGGGAAAATAGGTCAATATATACATTGCTATATGTTGAACTAAGCCTTAGGCCTGCAAAAATGTAGAGGACCTGAGCCTTAGAATCTTACAAGTAAGCTGGAATCTTTAAAAGTTCAAATCTTTATAAGGAAAAAGATTTATTAAAATGAATAATCATGTGTTTTATATGACATCAGAAGATCAAAACAATAAACCCTGAAAACATAGAAAACAGATAAATAAAGATATGAGCAGAACTTAATACAACAGAAAACGTATAAAATTCAGGTGATGTAGTAAGTCTAAAGAATATTTTTGAAAAGATTTAAAAGACACACTTTGATTAAGGAAAACAAAAAGATAAGTAAAGAATATACAGAGACAATCAGGACAATGTTATAGCAGAGAATATCTGAAATGCCAGTAAATTTGAACATTTTTGTAAAGTGGACCATTTCCTAGCTCCTAAAGTTTACCAAAACTGACACAAGAGGAAATCATTTAAGGTCATCATGTCTGCCCTTGGCATTCTCGGAACGCCCTTGCCTCAGAATGCAGCATCTGTAGTCCATGGTAACCTGGGGAGAGGGGGCGGGGCTGAGGGCGGTTGGAACACTGCCCTCACTGAGGGAGTGTGTGTGGCCATCTCTGCTGTGACTGAACAAAGGGCAGGGGAGCAGGGGGCCCAAGGCAGGGCCCTCAGAGCCCGGCAGTCCCAGTGGGGTGTCACAAGCATTTAGGACCAGGCCAAAGAGCGCCTTCTTTGTCTGCACAGCTGCCCAAACTCTCACCTTTCCACTCAGGCCGCCATCTTACTTGAAGTGTGTGTGGAACCTGTCCGTGCAGTAAAACTCGCTGCAGAGATAACCATAGGTCTGGGCATCGTAGCTTCCTGCCAGGGGACCGAAGTGTGCAGGCAGATGGGTCACTGGGACACACGCGGAGAGGCTCCTGACCGGGCCACACGCCGCTCACTGCCCCGGCCCCAGATCGGAGGCCGCAAAGCAGCCCTGTCTGAGTCCCTGCCTCTAGAGGAAGTATTGGACCAACACTTGTAGAAAACGGGGTCCTAGCGGGCAACTCATTGGAGGGACACAAATAAATCTTTGCCGACTTTCTGATGAAGCTTACGAGCGTTCACACCTAATCCTATTACAAGGTCAGCTGTTTAGCTAAACATGAGCTCATGATCTAAATGTACACAATAATGAAGAAACCAGCTACAAGGGGGAGACAATTAGCAAAAACAATCAATAGCAGAATTAGATTCCCTAGGCCATCCATCACATGTTGGAATAATCAGGTGCAAGGCAGATAATATACATAAAACTGGAACTGAAACAAGGAACAAGGATGTTTTCAAAGTCTGGAAGTATCTCTACAACATTTTTAAAGTACATGTCATTGACAAAGCTAAATACTAAAAGGTTGTGTAATACAACAGATTCATCATAGAGAAGAGTGAAATTATGCTGTTTTGAAAACTCTGGCAGGTCAGATTTTCTGCCTAATTATATAAGAATATTTCGCTAAAAAATACACATTATTTCAAAGACTTATTGGCTGTGAAATAAGTTAAAGGTATTTCAAGTGGCTTGTCTGCAAAGAAAGGTGAGATGTAGGGAATCACAGAAAGTCGAGGGGAAAATAGGTCAATATATACATTGCTATATGGTGAACTAAGCCTTAGGCCCGCAACAATGTAGAGGAACTGACCCTTAGAAACTTACAAGTAAGCAGGAATCTTCAAAAGTTCAAATCTTTATAAGTGAATAGATTTATGAAAATGAATAACCAAGTGTTTTAATTGACATCAGAAGATCAAAACAATAATCCCTGAGAACATAGAAGAAAGATAAATAAAGATATGAGCAGAACTTAATACAACAAAAAACGTATAAAATTCAGGTGATGTAGTAAGTCCAAAGAATATTCTTTGAAAAGATTTAAAAGACACACTTTGATTTAGGAAAACACAAACATAAGTAAAGAATATACAGAAAGAATCAGGACAATGTTACAGCAGAGAATATAGGAAATGCCAGTAAAATAGAACATTTCTGTAAAGTGGACCATTTCCTAGCTCCTAAAGTTTACCAAAACTGACACAAGAGGAAATCATTTAAGGTCATCATGTCTGCCGTTGTCCTTCTCGGAACGCCCTGGCCTCATAATGCAGCATCTTTAGTCCATGGTAACCTGCGGAGAGGGGTGGGGTGAGGGAGGTTGGAACACAGCCCTCACTGTGGGAGAGGGAGTGGCCATCTCTGCTGTGACTGAACAAAGGGCAGGGGAGCAGTGGCCCATGGCAGGGCCCTCAGAGCCCGGCAGTCCCATTGGGGTGTCACAAGCATTTAGGCACAGGCCGAAGAGCGCCTTCTTTGTCTGCACAGCTGCCCAAACTCTCACCTATCCACTCAGGCCGCCCTCTTACTTGAAGTGTGTGTGAAACCTGTCCGCGCAATACACCTCGCTGCACAGCTAACCATAGGTCTGGGCATCGTAGCTTCCTGCCAGGTGACCGAAGTTCGCAGGCAGATGGGTCCCTGGGACACACGCGGAGAGACTTCTGCCCGGGCCAAAGGCCGCCCACTGCCACTGCCCCAGATCTGGGGACGCAAAGCAGCCCTGTCTGAGTCCCTGCCTCTAGAGGAAGTATTGAACCAACACTTGTAGAAAACGGGGTCCTCGTGGGCAACTCATTGGAGGGACACAAATAAATCTTTGCCGACTTTCTGATGAAGCTTACGAGCGTTCACACCTAATCCTCTTACAAGGTCAGCTGTTTAGCTAAACATGAGCTCATGATCTAAATTTACAGAATAATGAAGAAATCAGCTACAGGGGGAGACCATCAGCAAAAACAATCAATACCAGAATGAGATTCCCTAGGCCATCCATCAGATGTTGGAATAATCAGGTGCAAGGCAGAAAATATACATAAAACTGGAACTGAAACAAGGAACAAGGATGTTTTCAAAGACTGGTAGGATCTCTAAAACATTTTTAAAGAACATGTCATTGACAAAGGTAAATACTCAAAGATTGTGTAATACAACAGATTCATCATTGAGCAGAGTGAAATTATGCTGTTTTGAAAACTATGGCAAGTCAGATTTTCCGCCTAATTATATAAGAAGATTTCTCTAAAAAATACACATTATTTCAAAGACTTATGGGCTGTGAAATAAGGGTATTTCAAATGGCTTGTCTGCAAAGAAAGGTGAGATGTAGGGAATCACAGAAAGTCGAGGGGAAAATAGGTCAATATATACATTGCTATAGGGTGAACTAAGCCTTAGGCCAGCAACAATATAGAGGACCTGACCCTTAGAAACTTACAAGTAAGCTGGAATCTTCAAAAGTTCAAATCTTTATAAGTAAAAAGATTTATTAAAATGAATAACCAAGTGTTTTAATTGACATCAGAACATCCAAACAATAAACCCTGAGAACATAGAAAAAAGATAAATAAAGATATGAGCAGAATTTAATACAATAGAAAACGTATAAAATTGAGGTGATTTAGTAAGTCCAAAGAATATTCTTTGAAAAGATTTAAAAGACACACTTTGATTAAGGAAAACAAAAACATAAGTAAACAATATACAGAAAGAATCAGGACAAAGTTATAGCAGAGAATATAGGAAATGCCAGTAAATTAGAACATTTCTGTAAAGTGGACCAATTCCTAGCTCCTAAAGTTTACCAAAACTGACACAAGAGGAAATCATTTAAGGTCATCATGTCTGCCCTTGGCATTCTCGGAATGCCCTGGCCTCAGAATGCAGCATCTGTAGTCCATGGTAACCTGCGGGCAGGGGGCGGGGCTGAGGGAGGTTGGAACACTGCCCTCACTGAGGGAGTGGGTGTGGCCATCTCTGCTGTGACTGAACAAAGCCAAGGGAGCAGGGGTCCCAGGGCAGGGCCCTCAGAGCCCGGCAGGCCCAATGGGGTGTCACAAGCATTTAGGCCCTGGCCAAAGTGCGCCTTCTTTGTCTCCACAGCTGCCCAAACACTAACCTTTCCACTCAGCCCGCCCTCATACTTAAAGTGTGTGTGGAACCTGTCCACGCAGTACCCCTCGCTGCACAGCTAACCATACGTCTGGGCATCGTAGCTTCCTGCCAGGGGACCGAAGTTCGCAGGCAGATGGGTCCCTGGGACACACGCGGAGAGCTTCCTGACCGTGCCACAGGCCGCTCACGGCCCCGGCCCCAGATCGGGGGCCACAAAGCAGCCCTGTCTGAGTCCCTGCCTCTAGAGGAAGTATAGGACCAACACTTGTAGAAAACGGGGTCCTAGCGGGCAACTCTTTGGAAGGACACAAATAAATCTTTGCGAATTTCTGATGTAGCTTACGAGCGTTCACACCTAAGCCTCTTAAAATGTCAACTGTTTAGCTAAACATGAGCTCATGATCTAAATGTACACAATAATGAAGAAATCAGCTACAAGGGGGAGACAATTAGCAAAAACAATCAATACCAGAATTAGATTCCCTAGGCCATTCATCACATGTTGGAATAATCAGGTGCAAGGCAGATAATATACATAAAACTGGAAATGAAACAAGGAACAAGGATGTTTTCAAAGTCTGGAAGGATCTCTAAAGCATATTTAAAGTACATATCATTGACAAAGCTAAATATTAAAAGGTTGTGTAATACAACAGATTCATCATAGAAAAGCGTGAAATTATGCTGTTTTGAAAACTCTGGCATGTCAGATTTTCTGCCTAATTATATAAGAAGATTTCGCTAAAAAATACACATTATTTCAAAGACTTATTGGCTGTGAAATAAGTTGTGTATTTCAAATGGCTTGTCTGCAAAGAAAGGTGAGATGTAGGGAATCACAGAAAGTCGAGGGGAAAATAGGTCAATATATACATTGCTATATGGTGAACTAAGCCTTAGGCCTACAACAATGTAGAGGACCTGACCCTTAGAAACTTACAAGTAAGCTGGAATCTTCAAAAGTTCAAATCTTTATAAGTAAATAGATTTATGAAAATGAATAACCAAGTGTTTTAATTGACATCAGAAGATCAAAACAATAAACCCTGAGAACATAGAAAAAAGATAAGTAAAAATATGAGCAGAACTTAATACAACAGAAAACGTATAAAATTCAGGTGATGTAGTAAGTCCAAAGAATATTCTTTGAAAAGATTTAAAAGACACACTTTGATTTAGGAAAACACAAACATAAGTAAAGAATATACAGAAAGAATCAGGACAATGTTACAGCAGAGAATATAGGAAATGCCAGTAAATTAGAACATTTCTGTAAAGTGGACCATTTCCTAGCTCCTAAAGTTTACCAAAACTGACACAAGAGGAAGTCATTTAAGGTCATCATGTCTGCCCTTGGCATTCTCGGAACGCCCTGGCCTCAGAATGCAGCATCTGTAGTCCATGGTAACCTGTGGAGAGGGGGGCGGGTGAGGGAGGTTGGAACACTGCCCTCACTGAGGGAGTGGGAGTGGCCATCTCTGCTGTGACTGAACAAAGGGCAGGGGAGCAGGGGCCCAGGGCAGGGCCCTCAGAGCCCGGCAGTCCCAGTGGTGTGTCACAAGCATTTAGGCCCATGCCGAAGAGCGCCTTCTTTGTCGGCACAGATACCCAAACTCTCACCTATCCACTCAGGCCGCCCTCTTACTTGAAGTGTGTGTGAAACCTGTCCACGCAATACACCTCGCTGCACAGCTAACCATAGATCTGGGCATCGTATCTTCCTGCCAGGTGACCGAAGTCCGCAGGCTGATGGGTCCTTGGTACACACGCGGAGAGTCTCCTGCCCGGGCCACAGGCCGCCCACTGCCACTGCCCCAGATCGGGGGCCGCAAAGCAGCCCTGTCTGAGTCCCTGCGTCTAGAGGAAGTATTGGAACAACACTTGTAGAAAACGGGGTCCTCGCGGGCAACTCATTGGAGGGACACAAATAAATCTTTGCCGACTTTCTGAAGAAGCTTACGAGCGTTCACACCTAAGCCTCTTACAAGGTCAGCTGTTTAGCTAAACATGAGCTCATGATCTAAATTTACACAATAATGAAGAAATCAGCTACAAGGGGGAGACAATCAGCAAAAACAATCAATACCAGAATTAGATTCCCTAGGCCATCAATCACATGTTGGAATACTCAGGTGCAAGGCAGAAAATATACATAAAACTGGAACTGAAACAAGGAACAAGGATGTTTTCAAAGACTGGTAGGATCTCTAAAACATTTTTAAAGTACATGCCATTGACAAAGCTAAATATTCAAAGTTTGTGTAATACAACAGATTCATCATAGAGAAGAGTGAAATTATGCTGTTTTGAAAACTATGGCATGTCAGATTTTCTGCCTAATTATATAAGATTTCGCTAAAACATACACATTATTTCAAAGACTTATTGGCTGTGAAATAAGTTAAAGGTATTTCAAGTGGCTTGTCTGCAAAGAAAGGTGAGATGTAGGGAAACACAGAAAGTCGAGGGGAAAATAGGTCAATATATACATTGCTATATGTTGAACTAAGCCTTAGGCGAGCAATAATGTAGACGATCTGACCCTTCGAAACTTACAAGTAAGCTGGAATCTTCAAAAGTTCAAATCTTTATAAGTAAAAAGATTTATAAAAATGAATAACCAAGTGTTTTAATTGACATCAGAAGATCAAAACAATAAACCCTGAGAGAATAGAAAAAAGATAAATAAAGATATGAGCAGAATTTAATACAACAGAAAATGTATAAAATTGAGGTGATTTAGTAAGTCCAAAGAATATTCTTTGAAAAGATTTAAAAGACACACTTTGATTAAGGAGAACAAAAACATTAGTAAACAATATACAGAAAGAATCAGGACAAAGTTATAGCAGAGAATATAGGAAATGCCAGTAAATTTGAATATTTCTGTAAAGTGGACCATTTCCTAGCTCCTAAAGTTTACCAAAACTGACACAAGAGGAAATCATTTAAGATCATCATGTCTGCCCTTGTCATTCTCGGAACGCCCTGGCCTCAGAATGCAGCATCTGTAGTCCATGGTAACCTGCGGGCAGGGGGCGGGGCTGAGGGAGGTTGGAACACTGCCCTCACTGAGGGAGTGGGTGTGGCCATCTCTGCTGTGACTGAACAAAGGCAAGGGAGCAGGGGTCCCACGCAGGGCCCTCAGAGCCCGGCAGGCCAAATGGGGTGTCACAAACATGTAGGCCCAGGCCAAAGGGCGCCTTCTTTGTCTGCACAGCTGCCCAAACACTAACCTTTCCACTCAGCCCGCCCTCATACTTGAAGTGTGTGTGGAACCTGTCCACGCAGTACCCCTCGCTGCACAGCTAACCATAGGTCTGGGCATCGTAGCTTCCTGCCAGGGGACCGAAGTTCGCAGGCAGATGGGTCCCTGGGACACACGCGGAGAGCTTCCTGACCGGGCCATAGGCCGCTCACTGCCCCGGCCCCAGATCGGGGGCCGCAAAGCAGCCCTCTCTGAGTCCCTGCCTCTAGAGGAAGTATAGGACCAACACTTGTAGAAAACGGGGTCCTAGCGGGCAACTCATTGGAGGGACACAAATAAATCCTTGCGACTTTCTGATGAAGCTTACGAGCGTTCACACCTAATCCTATTACAAGGTCAGCTGTTTAGCTAAACATGAGCTCATGATCTAAATGTACACAATAATGAAGAAACCAGCTACAAGGGGGAGACAATTAGCAAAAACAATCAATAGCAGAATTAGATTCCCTAGGCCATCCATCACATGTTGGAATAATCAGGTGCAAGGCAGATAATATACATAAAACTGGAACTGAAACAAGGAACAAGGATGTTTTCAAAGTCTGGAAGTATCTCTACAACATTTTTAAATTACATGTCATTGACAAAGCTAAATACTAAAAGGTTGTGTAATACAACAGATTCATCATAGAGAAGAGTGAAATTATGCTGTTTTGAAAACTCTGGCAGGTCAGATTTTCTGCCTAATTATATAAGAATATTTCGCTAAAAAATACACATTATTTCAAAGACTTATTGGCTGTGAAATAAGTTAACGGTATTTCAAATGGTTTGTCTGCAAAGAAAGGTGAGATGTAGGGAATCACAGAAAGTCGAGGGGAAAATAGGTCAATATATACATTGCTATATGGTGAACTAAGCCTTAGGCCCGCAACAATGTAGAGGAACTGACCCTTAGAAACTTACAAGTAAGCAGGAATCTTCAAAAGTTCAAATCTTTATAAGTAAATAGATTTATGAAAATGAATAACCAAGTGTTTTAATTGACATCAGAAGATCAAAACAATAATCCCTGAGAACATAGAAGAAAGATAAATAAAGATATGAGCAGAACTTAATACAACAAAAAACGTATAAAATTCAGGTGATGTAGTAAGTCCAAAGAATATTCTTTGAAAAGATTTAAAAGACACACTTTGATTTAGGAAAACACAAACATAAGTAAAGAATATACAGAAAGAATCAGGACAATGTTACAGCAGAGAATATAGGAAATGCCAGTAAAATAGAACATTTCTGTAAAGTGGACCATTTCCTAGCTCCTAAAGTTTACCAAAACTGACACAAGAGGAAGTCATTTAAGGTCATCATGTCTGCCCTTGGCATTCTCGGAACGCCCTGGCCTCAGAATGCAGCATCTGTAGTCCATGGTAACCTGTGGAGAGGGGGGCGGGTGAGGGAGGTTGGAACACTGCCCTCACTGAGGGAGTGGGAGTGGCCATCTCTGCTGTGACTGAACAAAGGGCAGGGGAGCAGGGGCCCGGGGCAGGGCCCTCAGAGCCCGGCAGTCCCAGTGGTGTGTCACAAGCATTTAGGCCCATGCCGAAGAGCGCCTTCTTTGTCGGCACAGATACCCAAACTCTCACCTATCCACTCAGGCCGCCCTCTTACTTGAAGTGTGTGTGAAACCTGTCCACGCAAAACACCTCGCTGCACAGCTAACCATAGATCTGGGCATCGTATCTTCCTGCCAGGTGACCGAAGTTCGCAGGCTGATGGGTCCTTGGTACACACGCGGAGAGTCTCCTGCCCGGGCCACAGGCCGCCCACTGCCACTGCCCCAGATCGGGGGCCGCAAAGCAGCCCTGTCTGAGTCCCTGCGTCTAGAGGAAGTATTGGAACAACACTTGTAGAAAACGGGGTCCTCGCGGGAAACTCATTGGAGGGACACAAATAAATCTTTGCCGACTTTCTGAAGAAGCTTACGAGCGTTCACACCTAAGCCTCTTACAAGGTCAGCTGTTTAGCTAAACATGAGCTCATGATCTAAATTTACAGAATAATGAAGAAATCAGCTACAGGGGGAGACCATCAGCAAAAACAATCAATACCAGAATGAGATTCCCTAGGCCATCCATCAGATGTTGGAATAATCAGGTGCAAGGCAGAAAATATACATAAAACTGGAACTGAAACAAGGAACAAGGATGTTTTCAAAGACTGGTAGGATCTCTAAAACATTTTTAAAGAACATGTCATTGACAAAGGTAAATACTCAAAGATTGTGTAATACAACAGATTCATCATTGAGCAGAGTGAAATTATGCTGTTTTGAAAACTATGGCAAGTCAGATTTTCCGCCTAATTATATAAGAAGATTTCTCTAAAAAATACACATTATTTCAAAGACTTATGGGCTGTGAAATAAGGGTATTTCAAATGGCTTGTCTGCAAAGAAAGGTGAGATGTAGGGAATCACAGAAAGTCGAGGGGAAAATAGGTCAATATATACATTGCTATAGGGTGAACTAAGCCTTAGGCCAGCAACAATATAGAGGACCTGACCCTTAGAAACTTACAAGTAAGCTGGAATCTTCAAAAGTTCAAATCTTTATAAGTAAAAAGATTTATTAAAATGAATAACCAAGTGTTTTAATTGACATCAGAACATCCAAACAATAAACCCTGAGAACATAGAAAAAAGATAAATAAAGATATGAGCAGAATTTAATACAATAGAAAACGTATAAAATTGAGGTGATTTAGTAAGTCCAAAGAATATTCTTTGAAAAGATTTAAAAGACACACTTTGATTAAGGAAAACAAAAACATAAGTAAACAATATACAGAAAGAATCAGGACAAAGTTATAGCAGAGAATATAGGAAATGCCAGTAAATTAGAACATTTCTGTAAAGTGGACCAATTCCTAGCTCCTAAAGTTTACCAAAACTGACACAAGAGGAAATCATTTAAGGTCATCATGTCTGCCCTTGGCATTCTCGGAATGCCCTGGCCTCAGAATGCAGCATCTGTAGTCCATGGTAACCTGCGGGCAGGGGGCGGGGCTGAGGGAGGTTGGAACACTGCCCTCACTGATGGAGTGGGTGTGGCCATCTCTGCTGTGACTGAACAAAGCCAAGGGAGCAGGGGTCCCAGGGCAGGGCCCTCAGAGCCCGGCAGGCCCAATGGGGTGTCACAAGCATTTAGGCCCTGGCCAAAGTGCGCCTTCTTTGTCTCCACAGCTGCCCAAACACTAACCTTTCCACTCAGCCCGCCCTCATACTTAAAGTGTGTGTGGAACCTGTCCACGCAGTACCCCTCGCTGCACAGCTAACCATACGTCTGGGCATCGTAGCTTCCTGCCAGGGGACCTAAGTTCGCAGGCAGATGGGTCCCTGGGACACACGCGGAGAGCTTCCTGACCGTGCCACAGGCCGCTCACGGCCCCGGCCCCAGATCGGGGGCCACAAAGCAGCCCTGTCTGAGTCCCTGCCTCTAGAGGAAGTATAGGACCAACACTTGTAGCAATCGGGGTCCTAGCGGGCAACTCTTTGGAAGGACACAAATAAATCTTTGCGAATTTCTGATGTAGCTTACGAGCGTTCACACCTATGCCTCTTAAAATGTCAACTGTTTAGCTAAACATGAGCTCATGATCTAAATGTACACAATAATGAAGAAATCAGCTACAAGGGGGAGACAATTAGCAAAAACAATCAATACCAGAATTAGATTCCCTAGGCCATTCATCACATGTTGGAATAATCAGGTGCAAGGCAGATAATATACATAAAACTGGAAATGAAACAAGGAACAAGGATGTTTTCAAAGTCTGGAAGGATCTCTAAAGCATATTTAAAGTACATATCATTGACAAAGCTAAATATTAAAAGGTTGTGTAATACAACAGATTCATCATAGAAATGCGTGAAATTATGCTGTTTTGAAAACTCTGGCATGTCAGATTTTCTGCCTAATTATATAAGAAGATTTCGCTAAAAAATACACATTATTTCAAAGACTTATTGGCTGTGAAATAAGTTGTGTATTTCAAATGGCTTGTCTGCAAAGAAAGGTGAGATGTAGGGAATCACAGAAAGTCGAGGGGAAAATAGGTCAATATATACATTGCTATATGGTGAACTAAGCCTTAGGCCTACAACAATGTAGAGGACGTGACCCTTAGAAACTTACAAGTAAGCTGGAATCTTCAAAAGTTCAAATCTTTATAAGTAAATAGATTTATGAAAATGAATAACCAAGTGTTTTAATTGACATCAGAAGATCAAAACAATAAACCCTGAGAACATAGAAAAAAGATAAGTAAAAATATGAGCAGAACTTAATACAACAGAAAACGTATAAAATTCAGGTGATGTAGTAAGTCCAAAGAATATTCTTTGAAAAGATTTAAAAGACACACTTTGATTTAGGAAAACACAAACATAAGTAAAGAATATACAGAAAGAATCAGGACAATGTTACAGCAGAGAATATAGGAAATGCCAGTAAATTAGAATATTTCTGTAAAGTGGACCATTTCCTAGCTCCTAAAGTTTACCAAAACTGACACAAGAGGAAATCATTTAAGGTCATCATGTCTGCCCTTGGCATTCTCGGAACGCCCAGGCCTCAGAATGCAGCATCTGTAGTCCATGGTAACCTGGGGAGAGGGGGCGGGGCTGAGGGCGGTTGGAACACTGCCCTCACTGAGGGAGTGGGAGTGGCCATCTCTGCTGTGACTGAACAAAGGGCAGGGGAGCAGTGGCCCATGGCAGGGCCCTCAGAGCCCGGCAGTCCCATTGGGGTGTCACAAGCATTTAGGCACAGGCCGAAGAGCGCCTTCTTTGTCTGCACAGCTGCCCAAACTCTCACCTATCCACTCAGGCCGCCCTCTTACTTGAAGTGTGTGTGAAACCTGTCCGCGCAATACACCTCGCTGCACAGCTAACCATAGGTCTGGGCATCGTAGCTTCCTGCCAGGTGACCGAAGTTCGCAGGCAGATGGGTCCCTGGGACACACGCGGAGAGACTTCTGCCCGGGCCAAAGGCCGCCCACTGCCACTGCCCCAGATCTGGGGACGCAAAGCAGCCCTGTCTGAGTCCCTGCCTCTAGAGGAAGTATTGGACCAACACTTGTAGAAAACGGGGTCCTCGTGGGCAACTCATTGGAGAGACACAAATAAATCTTTGCCGACTTTCTGATGAAGCTTACGAGCGTTCACACCTAATCCTCTTACAAGGTCAGCTGTTTAGCTAAACATGAGCTCATGATCTAAATTTACAGAATAATGAAGAAATCAGCTACAGGGGGAGACCATCAGCAAAAACAATCAATACCAGAATGAGATTCCCTAGGCCATCCATCAGATGTTGGAATAATCAGGTGCAAGGCAGAAAATATACATAAAACTGGAACTGAAACAAGGAACAAGGATGTTTTCAAAGACTGGTAGGATCTCTAAAACATTTTTAAAGAACATGTCATTGACAAAGGTAAATACTCAAAGATTGTGTAATACAACAGATTCATCATTGAGCAGAGTGAAATTATGCTGTTTTGAAAACTATGGCAAGTCAGATTTTCCGCCTAATTATATAAGAAGATTTCTCTAAAAAATACACATTATTTCAAAGACTTATGGGCTGTGAAATAAGGGTATTTCAAATGGCTTGTCTGCAAAGAAAGGTGAGATGTAGGGAATCACAGAAAGTCGAGGGGAAAATAGGTCAATATATACATTGCTATAGGGTGAACTAAGCCTTAGGCCAGCAACAATATAGAGGACCTGACCCTTAGAAACTTACAAGTAAGCTGGAATCTTCAAAAGTTCAAATCTTTATAAGTAAAAAGATTTATTAAAATGAATAACCAAGTGTTTTAATTGACATCAGAACATCCAAACAATAAACCCTGAGAACATAGAAAAAAGATAAATAAAGATATGAGCAGAATTTAATACAATAGAAAACGTATAAAATTGAGGTGATTTAGTAAGTCCAAAGAATATTCTTTGAAAAGATTTAAAAGACACACTTTGATTAAGGAAAACAAAAACATAAGTAAACAATATACAGAAAGAATCAGGACAAAGTTATAGCAGAGAATATAGGAAATGCCAGTAAATTAGAACATTTCTGTAAAGTGGACCAATTCCTAGCTCCTAAAGTTTACCAAAACTGACACAAGAGGTAATCATTTAAGGTCATCATGTCTGCCCTTGGCATTCTCGGAATGCCCTGGCCTCAGAATGCAGCATCTGTAGTCCATGGTAACCTGCGGAGAGGGGGCGGGGCTGAGGGAGGTTGGAACACTGCCCTCACTGAGGGAGTGGGTGTGGCCATCTCTGCTGTGACTGAACAAAGCCAAGGGAGCAGGGGTCCCAGGGCAGGGCCCTCAGAGCCCGGCAGGCCCAATGGGGTGTCACAAGCATTTAGGCCCTGGCCAAAGTGCGCCTTCTTTGTCTCCACAGCTGCCCAAACACTAACCTTTCCACTCAGCCCGCCCTCATACTTAAAGTGTGTGTGGAACCTGTCCACGCAGTACCCCTCGCTGCACAGCTAACCATACGTCTGGGCATCGTAGCTTCCTGCCAGGGGACCGAAGTTCGCAGGCAGATGGGTCCCTGGGACACACGCGGAGAGCTTCCTGACCGTGCCACAGGCCGCTCACGGCCCCGGCCCCAGATCGGGGGCCACAAAGCAGCCCTGTCTGAGTCCCTGCCTCTAGAGGAAGTATAGGACCAACACTTGTAGAAAACGGGGTCCTAGCGGGCAACTCTTTGGAAGGACACAAATAAATCTTTGCGAATTTCTGATGTAGCTTACGAGCGTTCACACCTAAGCCTCTTAAAATGTCAACTGTTTAGCTAAACATGAGCTCATGATCTAAATGTACACAATAATGAAGAAATCAGCTACAAGGGGGAGACAATTAGCAAAAACAATCAATACCAGAATTAGATTCCCTAGGCCATTCATCACATGTTGGAATAATCAGGTGCAAGGCAGATAATATACATAAAACTGGAAATGAAACAAGGAACAAGGATGTTTTCAAAGTCTGGAAGGATCTCTAAAGCATATTTAAAGTACATATCATTGACAAAGCTAAATATTAAAAGGTTGTGTAATACAACAGATTCATCATAGAAAAGCGTGAAATTATGCTGTTTTGAAAACTCTGGCATGTCAGATTTTCTGCCTAATTATATAAGAAGATTTCGCTAAAAAATACACATTATTTCAAAGACTTATTGGCTGTGAAATAAGTTGTGTATTTCAAATGGCTTGTCTGCAAAGAAAGGTGAGATGTAGGGAATCACAGAAAGTCGAGGGGAAAATAGGTCAATATATACATTGCTATATGGTGAACTAAGCCTTAGGCCTACAACAATGTAGAGGACCTGACCCTTAGAAACTTACAAGTAAGCTGGAATCTTCAAAAGTTCAAATCTTTATAAGTAAATAGATTTATGAAAATGAATAACCAAGTGTTTTAATTGACATCAGAAGATCAAAACAATAAACCCTGAGAACATAGAAAAAAGATAAGTAAAAATATGAGCAGAACTTAATACAACAGAAAACGTATAAAATTCAGGTGATGTAGTAAGTCCAAAGAATATTCTTTGAAAAGATTTAAAAGACACACTTTGATTTAGGAAAACACAAACATAAGTAAAGAATATACAGAAAGAATCAGGACAATGTTACAGCAGAGAATATAGGAAATGCCAGTAAATTAGAACATTTCTGTAAAGTGGACCATTTCCTAGCTCCTAAAGTTTACCAAAACTGACACAAGAGGAAGTCATTTAAGGTCATCATGTCTGCCCTTGGCATTCTCGGAACGCCCTGGCCTCAGAATGCAGCATCTGTAGTCCATGGTAACCTGTGGAGAGGGGGGCGGGTGAGGGAGGTTGGAACACTGCCCTCACTGAGGGAGTGGGAGTGGCCATCTCTGCTGTGACTGAACAAAGGGCAGGGGAGCAGGGGCCCAGGGCAGGGCCCTCAGAGCCCGGCAGTCCCAGTGGTGTGTCACAAGCATTTAGGCCCATGCCGAAGAGCGCCTTCTTTGTCGGCACAGATACCCAAACTCTCACCTATCCACTCAGGCCGCCCTCTTACTTGAAGTGTGTGTGAAACCTGTCCACGCAATACACCTCGCTGCACAGCTAACCATAGATCTGGGCATCGTATCTTCCTGCCAGGTGACCGAAGTCCGCAGGCTGATGGGTCCTTGGTACACACGCGGAGAGTCTCCTGCCCGGGCCACAGGCCGCCCACTGCCACTGCCCCAGATCGGGGGCCGCAAAGCAGCCCTGTCTGAGTCCCTGCGTCTAGAGGAAGTATTGGAACAACACTTGTAGAAAACGGGGTCCTCGCGGGCAACTCATTGGAGGGACACAAATAAATCTTTGCCGACTTTCTGAAGAAGCTTACGAGCGTTCACACCTAAGCCTCTTACAAGGTCAGCTGTTTAGCTAAACATGAGCTCATGATCTAAATTTACACAATAATGAAGAAATCAGCTACAAGGGGGAGACAATCAGCAAAAACAATCAATACCAGAATTAGATTCCCTAGGCCATCAATCACATGTTGGAATACTCAGGTGCAAGGCAGAAAATATACATAAAACTGGAACTGAAACAAGGAACAAGGATGTTTTCAAAGACTGGTAGGATCTCTAAAACATTTTTAAAGTACATGCCATTGACAAAGCTAAATATTCAAAGTTTGTGTAATACAACAGATTCATCATAGAGAAGAGTGAAATTATGCTGTTTTGAAAACTATGGCATGTCAGATTTTCTGCCTAATTATATAAGATTTCGCTAAAACATACACATTATTTCAAAGACTTATTGGCTGTGAAATAAGTTAAAGGTATTTCAAGTGGCTTGTCTGCAAAGAAAGGTGAGATGTAGGGAAACACAGAAAGTCGAGGGGAAAATAGGTCAATATATACATTGCTATATGTTGAACTAAGCCTTAGGCGAGCAATAATGTAGACGATCTGACCCTTCGAAACTTACAAGTAAGCTGGAATCTTCAAAAGTTCAAATCTTTATAAGTAAAAAGATTTATAAAAATGAATAACCAAGTGTTTTAATTGACATCAGAAGATCAAAACAATAAACCCTGAGAGAATAGAAAAAAGATAAATAAAGATATGAGCAGAATTTAATACAACAGAAAATGTATAAAATTGAGGTGATTTAGTAAGTCCAAAGAATATTCTTTGAAAAGATTTAAAAGACACACTTTGATTAAGGAGAACAAAAACATTAGTAAACAATATACAGAAAGAATCAGGACAAAGTTATAGCAGAGAATATAGGAAATGCCAGTAAATTTGAATATTTCTGTAAAGTGGACCATTTCCTAGCTCCTAAAGTTTACCAAAACTGACACAAGAGGAAATCATTTAAGATCATCATGTCTGCCCTTGTCATTCTCGGAACGCCCTGGCCTCAGAATGCAGCATCTGTAGTCCATGGTAACCTGCGGGCAGGGGGCGGGGCTGAGGGAGGTTGGAACACTGCCCTCACTGAGGGAGTGGGTGTGGCCATCTCTGCTGTGACTGAACAAAGGCAAGGGAGCAGGGGTCCCACGCAGGGCCCTCAGAGCCCGGCAGGCCAAATGGGGTGTCACAAACATGTAGGCCCAGGCCAAAGGGCGCCTTCTTTGTCTGCACAGCTGCCCAAACACTAACCTTTCCACTCAGCCCGCCCTCATACTTGAAGTGTGTGTGGAACCTGTCCACGCAGTACCCCTCGCTGCACAGCTAACCATAGGTCTGGGCATCGTAGCTTCCTGCCAGGGGACCGAAGTTCGCAGGCAGATGGGTCCCTGGGACACACGCGGAGAGCTTCCTGACCGGGCCATAGGCCGCTCACTGCCCCGGCCCCAGATCGGGGGCCGCAAAGCAGCCCTCTCTGAGTCCCTGCCTCTAGAGGAAGTATAGGACCAACACTTGTAGAAAACGGGGTCCTAGCGGGCAACTCATTGGAGGGACACAAATAAATCCTTGCGACTTTCTGATGAAGCTTACGAGCGTTCACACCTAATCCTATTACAAGGTCAGCTGTTTAGCTAAACATGAGCTCATGATCTAAATGTACACAATAATGAAGAAACCAGCTACAAGGGGGAGACAATTAGCAAAAACAATCAATAGCAGAATTAGATTCCCTAGGCCATCCATCACATGTTGGAATAATCAGGTGCAAGGCAGATAATATACATAAAACTGGAACTGAAACAAGGAACAAGGATGTTTTCAAAGTCTGGAAGTATCTCTACAACATTTTTAAATTACATGTCATTGACAAAGCTAAATACTAAAAGGTTGTGTAATACAACAGATTCATCATAGAGAAGAGTGAAATTATGCTGTTTTGAAAACTCTGGCAGGTCAGATTTTCTGCCTAATTATATAAGAATATTTCGCTAAAAAATACACATTATTTCAAAGACTTATTGGCTGTGAAATAAGTTAACGGTATTTCAAATGGTTTGTCTGCAAAGAAAGGTGAGATGTAGGGAATCACAGAAAGTCGAGGGGAAAATAGGTCAATATATACATTGCTATATGGTGAACTAAGCCTTAGGCCCGCAACAATGTAGAGGAACTGACCCTTAGAAACTTACAAGTAAGCAGGAATCTTCAAAAGTTCAAATCTTTATAAGTAAATAGATTTATGAAAATGAATAACCAAGTGTTTTAATTGACATCAGAAGATCAAAACAATAATCCCTGAGAACATAGAAGAAAGATAAATAAAGATATGAGCAGAACTTAATACAACAAAAAACGTATAAAATTCAGGTGATGTAGTAAGTCCAAAGAATATTCTTTGAAAAGATTTAAAAGACACACTTTGATTTAGGAAAACACAAACATAAGTAAAGAATATACAGAAAGAATCAGGACAATGTTACAGCAGAGAATATAGGAAATGCCAGTAAAATAGAACATTTCTGTAAAGTGGACCATTTCCTAGCTCCTAAAGTTTACCAAAACTGACACAAGAGGAAGTCATTTAAGGTCATCATGTCTGCCCTTGGCATTCTCGGAACGCCCTGGCCTCAGAATGCAGCATCTGTAGTCCATGGTAACCTGTGGAGAGGGGGGCGGGTGAGGGAGGTTGGAACACTGCCCTCACTGAGGGAGTGGGAGTGGCCATCTCTGCTGTGACTGAACAAAGGGCAGGGGAGCAGGGGCCCGGGGCAGGGCCCTCAGAGCCCGGCAGTCCCAGTGGTGTGTCACAAGCATTTAGGCCCATGCCGAAGAGCGCCTTCTTTGTCGGCACAGATACCCAAACTCTCACCTATCCACTCAGGCCGCCCTCTTACTTGAAGTGTGTGTGAAACCTGTCCACGCAAAACACCTCGCTGCACAGCTAACCATAGATCTGGGCATCGTATCTTCCTGCCAGGTGACCGAAGTTCGCAGGCTGATGGGTCCTTGGTACACACGCGGAGAGTCTCCTGCCCGGGCCACAGGCCGCCCACTGCCACTGCCCCAGATCGGGGGCCGCAAAGCAGCCCTGTCTGAGTCCCTGCGTCTAGAGGAAGTATTGGAACAACACTTGTAGAAAACGGGGTCCTCGCGGGAAACTCATTGGAGGGACACAAATAAATCTTTGCCGACTTTCTGAAGAAGCTTACGAGCGTTCACACCTAAGCCTCTTACAAGGTCAGCTGTTTAGCTAAACATGAGCTCATGATCTAAATTTACAGAATAATGAAGAAATCAGCTACAGGGGGAGACCATCAGCAAAAACAATCAATACCAGAATGAGATTCCCTAGGCCATCCATCAGATGTTGGAATAATCAGGTGCAAGGCAGAAAATATACATAAAACTGGAACTGAAACAAGGAACAAGGATGTTTTCAAAGACTGGTAGGATCTCTAAAACATTTTTAAAGAACATGTCATTGACAAAGGTAAATACTCAAAGATTGTGTAATACAACAGATTCATCATTGAGCAGAGTGAAATTATGCTGTTTTGAAAACTATGGCAAGTCAGATTTTCCGCCTAATTATATAAGAAGATTTCTCTAAAAAATACACATTATTTCAAAGACTTATGGGCTGTGAAATAAGGGTATTTCAAATGGCTTGTCTGCAAAGAAAGGTGAGATGTAGGGAATCACAGAAAGTCGAGGGGAAAATAGGTCAATATATACATTGCTATAGGGTGAACTAAGCCTTAGGCCAGCAACAATATAGAGGACCTGACCCTTAGAAACTTACAAGTAAGCTGGAATCTTCAAAAGTTCAAATCTTTATAAGTAAAAAGATTTATTAAAATGAATAACCAAGTGTTTTAATTGACATCAGAACATCCAAACAATAAACCCTGAGAACATAGAAAAAAGATAAATAAAGATATGAGCAGAATTTAATACAATAGAAAACGTATAAAATTGAGGTGATTTAGTAAGTCCAAAGAATATTCTTTGAAAAGATTTAAAAGACACACTTTGATTAAGGAAAACAAAAACATAAGTAAACAATATACAGAAAGAATCAGGACAAAGTTATAGCAGAGAATATAGGAAATGCCAGTAAATTAGAACATTTCTGTAAAGTGGACCAATTCCTAGCTCCTAAAGTTTACCAAAACTGACACAAGAGGAAATCATTTAAGGTCATCATGTCTGCCCTTGGCATTCTCGGAATGCCCTGGCCTCAGAATGCAGCATCTGTAGTCCATGGTAACCTGCGGGCAGGGGGCGGGGCTGAGGGAGGTTGGAACACTGCCCTCACTGATGGAGTGGGTGTGGCCATCTCTGCTGTGACTGAACAAAGCCAAGGGAGCAGGGGTCCCAGGGCAGGGCCCTCAGAGCCCGGCAGGCCCAATGGGGTGTCACAAGCATTTAGGCCCTGGCCAAAGTGCGCCTTCTTTGTCTCCACAGCTGCCCAAACACTAACCTTTCCACTCAGCCCGCCCTCATACTTAAAGTGTGTGTGGAACCTGTCCACGCAGTACCCCTCGCTGCACAGCTAACCATACGTCTGGGCATCGTAGCTTCCTGCCAGGGGACCTAAGTTCGCAGGCAGATGGGTCCCTGGGACACACGCGGAGAGCTTCCTGACCGTGCCACAGGCCGCTCACGGCCCCGGCCCCAGATCGGGGGCCACAAAGCAGCCCTGTCTGAGTCCCTGCCTCTAGAGGAAGTATAGGACCAACACTTGTAGCAATCGGGGTCCTAGCGGGCAACTCTTTGGAAGGACACAAATAAATCTTTGCGAATTTCTGATGTAGCTTACGAGCGTTCACACCTATGCCTCTTAAAATGTCAACTGTTTAGCTAAACATGAGCTCATGATCTAAATGTACACAATAATGAAGAAATCAGCTACAAGGGGGAGACAATTAGCAAAAACAATCAATACCAGAATTAGATTCCCTAGGCCATTCATCACATGTTGGAATAATCAGGTGCAAGGCAGATAATATACATAAAACTGGAAATGAAACAAGGAACAAGGATGTTTTCAAAGTCTGGAAGGATCTCTAAAGCATATTTAAAGTACATATCATTGACAAAGCTAAATATTAAAAGGTTGTGTAATACAACAGATTCATCATAGAAATGCGTGAAATTATGCTGTTTTGAAAACTCTGGCATGTCAGATTTTCTGCCTAATTATATAAGAAGATTTCGCTAAAAAATACACATTATTTCAAAGACTTATTGGCTGTGAAATAAGTTGTGTATTTCAAATGGCTTGTCTGCAAAGAAAGGTGAGATGTAGGGAATCACAGAAAGTCGAGGGGAAAATAGGTCAATATATACATTGCTATATGGTGAACTAAGCCTTAGGCCTACAACAATGTAGAGGACGTGACCCTTAGAAACTTACAAGTAAGCTGGAATCTTCAAAAGTTCAAATCTTTATAAGTAAATAGATTTATGAAAATGAATAACCAAGTGTTTTAATTGACATCAGAAGATCAAAACAATAAACCCTGAGAACATAGAAAAAAGATAAGTAAAAATATGAGCAGAACTTAATACAACAGAAAACGTATAAAATTCAGGTGATGTAGTAAGTCCAAAGAATATTCTTTGAAAAGATTTAAAAGACACACTTTGATTTAGGAAAACACAAACATAAGTAAAGAATATACAGAAAGAATCAGGACAATGTTACAGCAGAGAATATAGGAAATGCCAGTAAATTAGAATATTTCTGTAAAGTGGACCATTTCCTAGCTCCTAAAGTTTACCAAAACTGACACAAGAGGAAATCATTTAAGGTCATCATGTCTGCCCTTGGCATTCTCGGAACGCCCAGGCCTCAGAATGCAGCATCTGTAGTCCATGGTAACCTGGGGAGAGGGGGCGGGGCTGAGGGCGGTTGGAACACTGCCCTCACTGAGGGAGTGGGAGTGGCCATCTCTGCTGTGACTGAACAAAGGGCAGGGGAGCAGTGGCCCATGGCAGGGCCCTCAGAGCCCGGCAGTCCCATTGGGGTGTCACAAGCATTTAGGCACAGGCCGAAGAGCGCCTTCTTTGTCTGCACAGCTGCCCAAACTCTCACCTATCCACTCAGGCCGCCCTCTTACTTGAAGTGTGTGTGAAACCTGTCCGCGCAATACACCTCGCTGCACAGCTAACCATAGGTCTGGGCATCGTAGCTTCCTGCCAGGTGACCGAAGTTCGCAGGCAGATGGGTCCCTGGGACACACGCGGAGAGACTTCTGCCCGGGCCAAAGGCCGCCCACTGCCACTGCCCCAGATCTGGGGACGCAAAGCAGCCCTGTCTGAGTCCCTGCCTCTAGAGGAAGTATTGGACCAACACTTGTAGAAAACGGGGTCCTCGTGGGCAACTCATTGGAGAGACACAAATAAATCTTTGCCGACTTTCTGATGAAGCTTACGAGCGTTCACACCTAATCCTCTTACAAGGTCAGCTGTTTAGCTAAACATGAGCTCATGATCTAAATTTACAGAATAATGAAGAAATCAGCTACAGGGGGAGACCATCAGCAAAAACAATCAATACCAGAATGAGATTCCCTAGGCCATCCATCAGATGTTGGAATAATCAGGTGCAAGGCAGAAAATATACATAAAACTGGAACTGAAACAAGGAACAAGGATGTTTTCAAAGACTGGTAGGATCTCTAAAACATTTTTAAAGAACATGTCATTGACAAAGGTAAATACTCAAAGATTGTGTAATACAACAGATTCATCATTGAGCAGAGTGAAATTATGCTGTTTTGAAAACTATGGCAAGTCAGATTTTCCGCCTAATTATATAAGAAGATTTCTCTAAAAAATACACATTATTTCAAAGACTTATGGGCTGTGAAATAAGGGTATTTCAAATGGCTTGTCTGCAAAGAAAGGTGAGATGTAGGGAATCACAGAAAGTCGAGGGGAAAATAGGTCAATATATACATTGCTATAGGGTGAACTAAGCCTTAGGCCAGCAACAATATAGAGGACCTGACCCTTAGAAACTTACAAGTAAGCTGGAATCTTCAAAAGTTCAAATCTTTATAAGTAAAAAGATTTATTAAAATGAATAACCAAGTGTTTTAATTGACATCAGAACATCCAAACAATAAACCCTGAGAACATAGAAAAAAGATAAATAAAGATATGAGCAGAATTTAATACAATAGAAAACGTATAAAATTGAGGTGATTTAGTAAGTCCAAAGAATATTCTTTGAAAAGATTTAAAAGACACACTTTGATTAAGGAAAACAAAAACATAAGTAAACAATATACAGAAAGAATCAGGACAAAGTTATAGCAGAGAATATAGGAAATGCCAGTAAATTAGAACATTTCTGTAAAGTGGACCAATTCCTAGCTCCTAAAGTTTACCAAAACTGACACAAGAGGTAATCATTTAAGGTCATCATGTCTGCCCTTGGCATTCTCGGAATGCCCTGGCCTCAGAATGCAGCATCTGTAGTCCATGGTAACCTGCGGAGAGGGGGCGGGGCTGAGGGAGGTTGGAACACTGCCCTCACTGAGGGAGTGGGTGTGGCCATCTCTGCTGTGACTGAACAAAGCCAAGGGAGCAGGGGTCCCAGGGCAGGGCCCTCAGAGCCCGGCAGGCCCAATGGGGTGTCACAAGCATTTAGGCCCTGGCCAAAGTGCGCCTTCTTTGTCTCCACAGCTGCCCAAACACTAACCTTTCCACTCAGCCCGCCCTCATACTTAAAGTGTGTGTGGAACCTGTCCACGCAGTACCCCTCGCTGCACAGCTAACCATACGTCTGGGCATCGTAGCTTCCTGCCAGGGGACCGAAGTTCGCAGGCAGATGGGTCCCTGGGACACACGCGGAGAGCTTCCTGACCGTGCCACAGGCCGCTCACGGCCCCGGCCCCTGATCGGGGGCCACAAAGCAGCCCTGTCTGAGTCCCTGCCTCTAGAGGAAGTATAGGACCAACACTTGTAGCAATCGGGGTCCTAGCGGGCAACTCTTTGGAAGGACACAAATAAATCTTTGCGAATTTCTGATGTAGCTTACGAGCGTTCACACCTATGCCTCTTAAAATGTCAACTGTTTAGCTAAACATGAGCTCATGATCTAAATGTACACAATAATGAAGAAATCAGCTACAAGGGGGAGACAATTAGCAAAAACAATCAATACCAGAATTAGATTCCCTAGGCCATTCATCACATGTTGGAATAATCAGGTGCAAGGCAGATAATATACATAAAACTGGAAATGAAACAAGGAACAAGGATGTTTTCAAAGTCTGGAAGGATCTCTAAAGCATATTTAAAGTACATATCATTGACAAAGCTAAATATTAAAAGGTTGTGTAATACAACAGATTCATCATAGAAATGCGTGAAATTATGCTGTTTTGAAAACTCTGGCATGTCAGATTTTCTGCCTAATTATATAAGAAGATTTCGCTAAAAAATACACATTATTTCAAAGACTTATTGGCTGTGAAATAAGTTGTGTATTTCAAATGGCTTGTCTGCAAAGAAAGGTGAGATGTAGGGAATCACAGAAAGTCGAGGGGAAAATAGGTCAATATATACATTGCTATATGGTGAACTAAGCCTTAGGCCTACAACAATGTAGAGGACCTGACCCTTAGAAACTTACAAGTAAGCTGGAATCTTCAAAAGTTCAAATCTTTATAAGTAAATAGATTTATGAAAATGAATAACCAAGTGTTTTAATTGACATCAGAAGATCAAAACAATAAACCCTGAGAACATAGAAAAAAGATAAGTAAAAATATGAGCAGAACTTAATACAACAGAAAACGTATAAAATTCAGGTGATGTAGTAAGTCCAAAGAATATTCTTTGAAAAGATTTAAAAGACACACTTTGATTTAGGAAAACACAAACATAAGTAAAGAATATACAGAAAGAATCAGGACAATGTTACAGCAGAGAATATAGGAAATGCCAGTAAATTAGAACATTTCTGTAAAGTGGACCATTTCCTAGCTCCTAAAGTTTACCAAAACTGACACAAGAGGAAGTCATTTAAGGTCATCTTGTCTGCCGTTGTCCTTCTCGGAACGCCCTGGCCTCATAATGCAGCATCTTTAGTCCATGGTAACCTGCGGAGAGGGGTGGGGTGAGGGAGGTTGGAACACAGCCCTCACTGTGGGAGTGGGAGTGGCCATCTCTGCTGTGACTGAACAAAGGGCAGGGGAGCAGTGGCCCATGGCAGGGCCCTCAGAGCCCGGCAGTCCCATTGGGGTGTCACAAGCATTTAGGCACAGGCCGAAGAGCGCCTTCTTTGTCTGCACAGCTGCCCAAACTCTCACCTATCCACTCAGGCCGCCCTCTTACTTGAAGTGTGTGTGAAACCTGTCCGCGCAATACACCTCGCTGCACAGCTAACCATAGGTCTGGGCATCGTAGCTTCCTGCCAGGTGACCGAAGTTCGCAGGCAGATGGGTCCCTGGGACACACGCGGAGAGACTTCTGCCCGGGCCAAAGGCCGCCCACTGCCACTGCCCCAGATCTGGGGACGCAAAGCAGCCCTGTCTGAGTCCCTGCCTCTAGAGGAAGTATTGAACCAACACTTGTAGAAAACGGGGTCCTCGTGGGCAACTCATTGGAGGGACACAAATAAATCTTTGCCGACTTTCTGATGAAGCTTACGAGCGTTCACACCTAATCCTCTTACAAGGTCAGCTGTTTAGCTAAACATGAGCTCATGATCTAAATTTACAGAATAATGAAGAAATCAGCTACAGGGGGAGACCATCAGCAAAAACAATCAATACCAGAATGAGATTCCCTAGGCCATCCATCAGATGTTGGAATAATCAGGTGCAAGGCAGAAAATATACATAAAACTGGAACTGAAACAAGGAACAAGGATGTTTTCAAAGACTGGTAGGATCTCTAAAACATTTTTAAAGAACATGTCATTGACAAAGGTAAATACTCAAAGATTGTGTAATACAACAGATTCATCATTGAGCAGAGTGAAATTATGCTGTTTTGAAAACTATGGCAAGTCAGATTTTCCGCCTAATTATATAAGAAGATTTCTCTAAAAAATACACATTATTTCAAAGACTTATGGGCTGTGAAATAAGGGTATTTCAAATGGCTTGTCTGCAAAGAAAGGTGAGATGTAGGGAATCACAGAAAGTCGAGGGGAAAATAGGTCAATATATACATTGCTATAGGGTGAACTAAGCCTTAGGCCAGCAACAATATAGAGGACCTGACCCTTAGAAACTTACAAGTAAGCTGGAATCTTCAAAAGTTCAAATCTTTATAAGTAAAAAGATTTATTAAAATGAATAACCAAGTGTTTTAATTGACATCAGAACATCCAAACAATAAACCCTGAGAACATAGAAAAAAGATAAATAAAGATATGAGCAGAATTTAATACAATAGAAAACGTATAAAATTGAGGTGATTTAGTAAGTCCAAAGAATATTCTTTGAAAAGATTTAAGACACACTTTGATTAAGGAAAACAAAAACATAAGTAAACAATATACAGAAAGAATCAGGACAAAGTTATAGCAGAGAATATAGGAAATGCCAGTAAATTAGAACATTTCTGTAAAGTGGACCAATTCCTAGCTCCTAAAGTTTACCAAAACTGACACAAGAGGTAATCATTTAAGGTCATCATGTCTGCCCTTGGCATTCTCGGAATGCCCTGGCCTCAGAATGCAGCATCTGTAGTCCATGGTAACCTGCGGAGAGGGGGCGGGGCTGAGGGAGGTTGGAACACTGCCCTCACTGAGGGAGTGGGTGTGGCCATCTCTGCTGTGACTGAACAAAGCCAAGGGAGCAGGGGTCCCAGGGCAGGGCCCTCAGAGCCCGGCAGGCCCAATGGGGTGTCACAAGCATTTAGGCCCTGGCCAAAGTGCGCCTTCTTTGTCTCCACAGCTGCCCAAACACTAACCTTTCCACTCAGCCCGCCCTCATACTTAAAGTGTGTGTGGAACCTGTCCACGCAGTACCCCTCGCTGCACAGCTAACCATACGTCTGGGCATCGTAGCTTCCTGCCAGGGGACCGAAGTTCGCAGGCAGATGGGTCCCTGGGACACACGCGGAGAGCTTCCTGACCGTGCCACTGGCCGCTCACGGCCCCGGCCCCAGATCGGGGGCCACAAAGCAGCCCTGTCTGAGTCCCTGCCTCTAGAGGAAGTATAGGACCAACACTTGTAGCAATCGGGGTCCTAGCGGGCAACTCTTTGGAAGGACACAAATAAATCTTTGCGAATTTCTGATGTAGCTTACGAGCGTTCACACCTAAGCCTCTTAAAATGTCAACTGTTTAGCTAAACATGAGCTCATGATCTAAATGTACACAATAATGAAGAAATCAGCTACAAGGGGGAGACAATTAGCAAAAACAATCAATACCAGAATTAGATTCCCTAGGCCATTCATCACATGTTGGAATAATCAGGTGCAAGGCAGATAATATACATAAAACTGGAAATGAAACAAGGAACAAGGATGTTTTCAAAGTCTGGAAGGATCTCTAAAGCATATTTAAAGTACATATCATTGACAAAGCTAAATATTAAAAGGTTGTGTAATACAACAGATTCATCATAGAAATGCGTGAAATTATGCTGTTTTGAAAACTCTGGCATGTCAGATTTTCTGCCTAATTATATAAGAAGATTTCGCTAAAAAATACACATTATTTCAAAGACTTATTGGCTGTGAAATAAGTTGTGTATTTCAAATGGCTTGTCTGCAAAGAAAGGTGAGATGTAGGGAATCACAGAAAGTCGAGGGGAAAATAGGTCAATATATACATTGCTATATGGTGAACTAAGCCTTAGGCCTACAACAATGTAGAGAACCTGACCCTTAGAAACTTACAAGTAAGCTGGAATCTTCAAAAGTTCAAATCTTTATAAGTAAATAGATTTATGAAAATGAATAACCAAGTGTTTTAATTGACATCAGAAGATCAAAACAATAAACCCTGAGAACATAGAAAAAAGATAAGTAAAAATATGAGCAGAACTTAATACAACAGAAAACGTATAAAATTCAGGTGATGTAGTAAGTCCAAAGAATATTCTTTGAAAAGATTTAAAAGACACACTTTGATTTAGGAAAACACAAACATAAGTAAAGAATATACAGAAAGAATCAGGACAATGTTACAGCAGAGAATATAGGAAATGCCAGTAAATTAGAACATTTCTGTAAAGTGGACCATTTCCTAGCTCCTAAAGTTTACCAAAACTGACACAAGAGGAAATCATTTAAGGTCATCATGTCTGCCCTTGGCATTCTCGGAATGCCCTGGCCTCAGAATGCAGCATCTGTAGTCCATGGTAACCGGTGGAGAGGGGGGCGGGTGAGGGAGGTTGGAACACTGCCCTCACTGAGGGAGTGGGAGTGGCCATCTCTGCTGTGACTGAACAAAGGGCAGGGGAGCAGGGGCCCAGGGCAGGGCCCTCAGAGCCCGGCAGTCCCAGTGGTGTGTCACAAGCATTTAGGCCCATGCCGAAGAGCGCCTTCTTTGTCGGCACAGATACCCAAACTCTCACCTATCCACTCAGGCCGCCCTCTTACTTGAAGTGTGTGTGAAACCTGTCCACGCAATACACCTCGCTGCACAGCTAACCATAGATCTGGGCATCGTATCTTCCTGCCAGGTGACCGAAGTCCGCAGGCTGATGGGTCCTTGGTACACACGCGGAGAGTCTCCTGCCCGGGCCACAGGCCGCCCACTGCCACTGCCCCAGATCGGGGGCCGCAAAGCAGCCCTGTCTGAGTCCCTGCGTCTAGAGGAAGTATTGGAACAACACTTGTAGAAAACGGGGTCCTCGCGGGCAACTCATTGGAGGGACACAAATAAATCTTTGCCGACTTTCTGAAGAAGCTTACGAGCGTTCACACCTAAGCCTCTTACAAGGTCAGCTGTTTAGCTAAACATGAGCTCATGATCTAAATTTACACAATAATGAAGAAATCAGCTACAAGGGGGAGACAATCAGCAAAAACAATCAATACCAGAATTAGATTCCCTAGGCCATCAATCACATGTTGGAATACTCAGGTGCAAGGCAGAAAATATACATAAAACTGGAACTGAAACAAGGAACAAGGATGTTTTCAAAGACTGGTAGGATCTCTAAAACATTTTTAAAGTACATGCCATTGACAAATCTAAATATTCAAAGTTTGTTTAATACAACAGATTCATCATAGAGAAGAGTGAAATTATGCTGTTTTGAAAACTATGGCATGTCAGGTTTTCTGCCTAATTATATAAGAAGATTTCGCTAAAACATACACATTATTTCAAAGACTTATTGGCTGTGAAATAAGTTAAAGGTATTTCAAGTGGCTTGTCTGCAAAGAAAGGTGAGATGTAGGGAAACACAGAAAGTCGAGGGGAAAATAGGTCAATATATACATTGCTATATGTTGAACTAAGCCTTAGGCGAGCAATAATGTAGACGATCTGACCCTTAGAAACTTACAAGTAAGCTGGAATCTTCAAAAGTTCAAATCTTTATTGGTAAAAAGATTTATAAAAATGAATAACCAAGTGTTTTAATTGACATCAGAAAATCAAAACAATAAACCCTGAGAGAATAGAAAAAAGATAAATAAAGATATGAGCAGAATTTAATACAACAGAAAATGTATAAAATTGAGGTGATTTAGTAAGTCCAAAGAATATTCTTTGAAAAGATTTAAAAGACACACTTTGATTAAGGAGAACAAAAACATTAGTAAACAATATACAGAAAGAATCAGGACAAAGTTATAGCAGAGAATATAGGAAATGCCAGTAAATTTGAATATTCCTGTAAAGTGGACCATTTCCTAGCTCCTAAAGTTTACCAAAACTGACACAAGAGGAAATCATTTATGATCATCATGTCTGCCCTTGTCATTCTCGGAACGCCCTGGCCTCAGAATGCAGCATCTGTAGTCCATGGTAACCTGCGGGCAGGGGGCGGGGCTGAGGGAGGTTGGAACACTGCCCTCACTGAGGGAGTGGGTGTGGCCATCTCTGCTGTGACTGAACAAAGGCAAGGGAGCAGGGGTCCCACGCAGGGCCCTCAGAGCCCGGCAGGCCCAATGGGGTGTCACAAACATGTAGGCCCAGGCCAAAGGGCGCCTTCTTTGTCTGCACAGCTGCCCAAACACTAACCTTTCCACTCAGCCCGCCCTCATACTTGAAGTGTGTGTGAAACCTGTCCACGCAGTACCCCTCGCTGCACAGCTAACCATAGGTCTGGGCATCGTAGCTTCCTGCCAGGGGACCGAAGTTCGCAGGCAGATGGGTCCCTGGGACACACGCGGAGAGCTTCCTGACAGGGCCATAGGCCGCTCACTGCCCCGGCCCCAGATCGGGGGCCGCAAAGCAGCCCTCTCTGAGTCCCTGCCTCTAGAGGAAGTATAGGACCAACACTTGTAGAAAACGGGGTCCTAGCGGGCAACTCATTGGAGGGACACAAATAAATCCTTGCGACTTTCTGATGAAGCTTACGAGCGTTCACACCTAATCCTATTACAAGGTCAGCTGTTTAGCTAAACATGAGCTCATGATCTAAATGTTCACAATAATGAAGATACCAGCTACAAGGGGGAGACAATTAGCAAAAACAATCAATAGCAGAATTAGATTCCCTAGGCCATCCATCACATGTTGGAATAATCAGGTGCAAGGCAGATAATATACATAAAACTGGAACTGAAACAAGGAACAAGGATGTTTTCAAAGTCTGGAAGTATCTCTACAACATTTTTAAAGTACATGTCATTGACAAAGCTAAATATTAAAAGGTTGTGTAATACAACAGATTCATCATAGAGAAGAGTGAAATTATGCTGTTTTGAAAACTCTGGCAGGCCAGATTTTCTGCCTAATTATATAAGAATATTTCGCTAAAACATACACATTAATTCAAAGACTTATTGGCTGTGAAAGAAGTTAACGGTATTTCAAATGGTTTGTCTGCAAAGAAAGGTGAGATGTAGGGAATCACAGAAAGTCGAGGGGAAAATAGGTCAATATATACATTGCTATATGGTGAACTAAGCCTTAGGCCCGCAACAATGTAGAGGAACTGACCCTTAGAAACTTACAAGTAAGCAGGAATCTTCAAAAGTTCAAATCTTTATAAGTAAATAGATTTAAGAAAATGAGTAACCAAGTGTTTTAATTGACATCAGAAGATCAAAACAATAATCCCTGAGAACATAGAAGAAAGATAAATAAAGATATGAGCAGAACTTAATACAACAAAAAACGTATAAAATTCAGGTGATGTAGTAAGTCCAAAGAATATTCTTTGAAAAGATTTAAAAGACACACTTTGATTTAGGAAAACACAAACATAAGTAAAGAATATACAGAAAGAATCAGGACAATGTTACAGCAGAGAATATAGGAAATGCCAGTAAAATAGAACATTTCTGTAAAGTGGACCATTTCCTAGCTCCTAAAGTTTACCAAAACTGACACAAGAGGAAATCATTTAAGGTCATCTTGTCTGCCGTTGTCCTTCTCGGAACGCCCTGGCCTCATAATGCAGCATCTTTAGTCCATGGTAACCTGCGGAGAGGGGTGGGGTGAGGGAGGTTGGAACACAGCCCTCACTGTGGGAGTGGGAGTGGCCATCTCTGCTGTGACTGAACAAAGGGCAGGGGAGCAGTGGCCCATGGCAGGGACCTCAGAGCCCGGCAGTCCCATTGGGGTGTCACAAGCATTTAGGCACAGGCCGAAGAGCGCCTTCTTTGTCTGCACAGCTGCCCAAACTCTCACCTATCCACTCAGGCCGCCCTCTTACTTGAAGTGTGTGTGAAACCTGTCCGCGCAATACACCTCGCTGCACAGCTAACCATAGGTCTGGGCATCGTAGCTTCCTGCCAGGTGACCGAAGTTCGCAGGCAGATGGGTCCCTGGGACACACGCGGAGAGACTTCTGCCCGGGCCGAAGGCCGCCCACTGCCACTGCCCCAGATCTGGGGACGCAAAGCAGCCCTGTCTGAGTCCCTGCCTCTAGAGGAAGTATTGAACCAACACTTGTAGAAAACGGGGTCCTCGTGGGCAACTCATTGGAGGGACACAAATAAATCTTTGCCGACTTTCTGATGAAGCTTACGAGCGTTCACACCTAATCCTCTTACAAGGTCAGCTGTTTAGCTAAACATGAGCTCATGATCTAAATTTACAGAATAATGAAGAAATCAGCTACAGGGGGAGACCATCAGCAAAAACAATCAATACCAGAATGAGATTCCCTAGGCCATCCATCAGATGTTGGAATAATCAGGTGCAAGGCAGAAAATATACATAAAACTGGAACTGAAACAAGGAACAAGGATGTTTTCAAAGACTGGTAGGATCTCTAAAACATTTTTAAAGAACATGTCATTGACAAAGGTAAATACTCAAAGATTGTGTAATACAACAGATTCATCATTGAGCAGAGTGAAATTATGCTGTTTTGAAAACTATGGCAAGTCAGATTTTCCGCCTAATTATATAAGAAGATTTCTCTAAAAAATACACATTATTTCAAAGACTTATGGGCTGTGAAATAAGGGTATTTCAAATGGCTTGTCTGCAAAGAAAGGTGAGATGTAGGGAATCACAGAAAGTCGAGGGGAAAATAGGTCAATATATACATTGCTATAGGGTGAACTAAGCCTTAGGCCAGCAACAATATAGAGGACCTGACCCTTAGAAACTTACAAGTAAGCTGGAATCTTCAAAAGTTCAAATCTTTATAAGTAAAAAGATTTATTAAAATGAATAACCAAGTGTTTTAATTGACATCAGAACATCCAAACAATAAACCCTGAGAACATAGAAAAAAGATAAATAAAGATATGAGCAGAATTTAATACAATAGAAAACGTATAAAATTGAGGTGATTTAGTAAGTCCAAAGAATATTCTTTGAAAAGATTTAAGACACACTTTGATTAAGGAAAACAAAAACATAAGTAAACAATATACAGAAAGAATCAGGACAAAGTTATAGCAGAGAATATAGGAAATGCCAGTAAATTAGAACATTTCTGTAAAGTGGACCAATTCCTAGCTCCTAAAGTTTACCAAAACTGACACAAGAGGTAATCATTTAAGGTCATCATGTCTGCCCTTGGCATTCTCGGAATGCCCTGGCCTCAGAATGCAGCATCTGTAGTCCATGGTAACCTGCGGAGAGGGGGCGGGGCTGAGGGAGGTTGGAACACTGCCCTCACTGAGGGAGTGGGTGTGGCCATCTCTGCTGTGACTGAACAAAGCCAAGGGAGCAGGGGTCCCAGGGCAGGGCCCTCAGAGCCCGGCAGGCCCAATGGGGTGTCACAAGCATTTAGGCCCTGGCCAAAGTGCGCCTTCTTTGTCTCCACAGCTGCCCAAACACTAACCTTTCCACTCAGCCCGCCCTCATACTTAAAGTGTGTGTGGAACCTGTCCACGCAGTACCCCTCGCTGCACAGCTAACCATACGTCTGGGCATCGTAGCTTCCTGCCAGGGGACCGAAGTTCGCAGGCAGATGGGTCCCTGGGACACACGCGGAGAGCTTCCTGACCGTGCCACAGGCCGCTCACGGCCCCGGCCCCAGATCGGGGGCCACAAAGCAGCCCTGTCTGAGTCCCTGCCTCTAGAGGAAGTATAGGACCAACACTTGTAGCAATCGGGGTCCTAGCGGGCAACTCTTTGGAAGGACACAAATAAATCTTTGCGAATTTCTGATGTAGCTTACGAGCGTTCACACCTAAGCCTCTTAAAATGTCAACTGTTTAGCTAAACATGAGCTCATGATCTAAATGTACACAATAATGAAGAAATCAGCTACAAGGGGGAGACAATTAGCAAAAACAATCAATACCAGAATTAGATTCCCTAGGCCATTCATCACATGTTGGAATAATCAGGTGCAAGGCAGATAATATACATAAAACTGGAAATGAAACAAGGAACAAGGATGTTTTCAAAGTCTGGAAGGATCTCTAAAGCATATTTAAAGTACATATCATTGACAAAGCTAAATATTAAAAGGTTGTGTAATACAACAGATTCATCATAGAAATGCGTGAAATTATGCTGTTTTGAAAACTCTGGCATGTCAGATTTTCTGCCTAATTATATAAGAAGATTTCGCTAAAAAATACACATTATTTCAAAGACTTATTGGCTGTGAAATAAGTTGTGTATTTCAAATGGCTTGTCTGCAAAGAAAGGTGAGATGTAGGGAATCACAGAAAGTCGAGGGGAAAATAGGTCAATATATACATTGCTATATGGTGAACTAAGCCTTAGGCCTACAACAATGTAGAGGACCTGACCCTTAGAAACTTACAAGTAAGCTGGAATCTTCAAAAGTTCAAATCTTTATAAGTAAATAGATTTATGAAAATGAATAACCAAGTGTTTTAATTGACATCAGAAGATCAAAACAATAAACCCTGAGAACATAGAAAAAAGATAAGTAAAAATATGAGCAGAACTTAATACAACAGAAAACGTATAAAATTCAGGTGATGTAGTAAGTCCAAAGAATATTCTTTGAAAAGATTTAAAAGACACACTTTGATTTAGGAAAACACAAACATAAGTAAAGAATATACAGAAAGAATCAGGACAATGTTACAGCAGAGAATATAGGAAATGCCAGTAAATTAGAACATTTCTGTAAAGTGGACCATTTCCTAGCTCCTAAAGTTTACCAAAACTGACACAAGAGGAAGTCATTTAAGGTCATCTTGTCTGCCGTTGTCCTTCTCGGAACGCCCTGGCCTCATAATGCAGCATCTTTAGTCCATGGTAACCTGCGGAGAGGGGTGGGGTGAGGGAGGTTGGAACACAGCCCTCACTGTGGGAGAGGGAGTGGCCATCTCTGCTGTGACTGAACAAAGGGCAGGGGAGCAGTGGCCCATGGCAGGGCCCTCAGAGCCCGGCAGTCCCATTGGGGTGTCACAAGCATTTAGGCACAGGCCGAAGAGCGCCTTCTTTGTCTGCACAGCTGCCCAAACTCTCACCTATCCACTCAGGCCGCCCTCTTACTTGAAGTGTGTGTGAAACCTGTCCGCGCAATACACCTCGCTGCACAGCTAACCATAGGTCTGGGCATCGTAGCTTCCTGCCAGGTGACCGAAGTTCGCAGGCAGATGGGTCCCTGGGACACACGCGGAGAGACTTCTGCCCGGGCCAAAGGCCGCCCACTGCCACTGCCCCAGATCTGGGGACGCAAAGCAGCCCTGTCTGAGTCCCTGCCTCTAGAGGAAGTATTGAACCAACACTTGTAGAAAACGGGGTCCTCGTGGGCAACTCATTGGAGGGACACAAATAAATCTTTGCCGACTTTCTGATGAAGCTTACGAGCGTTCACACCTAATCCTCTTACAAGGTCAGCTGTTTAGCTAAACATGAGCTCATGATCTAAATTTACAGAATAATGAAGAAATCAGCTACAGGGGGAGACCATCAGCAAAAACAATCAATACCAGAATGAGATTCCCTAGGCCATCCATCAGATGTTGGAATAATCAGGTGCAAGGCAGAAAATATACATAAAACTGGAACTGAAACAAGGAACAAGGATGTTTTCAAAGACTGGTAGGATCTCTAAAACATTTTTAAAGAACATGTCATAGACAAAGGTAAATACTCAAAGATTGTGTAATACAACAGATTCATCATTGAGCAGAGTGAAATTATGCTGTTTTGAAAACTATGGCAAGTCAGATTTTCCGCCTAATTATATAAGAAGATTTCTCTAAAAAATACACATTATTTCAAAGACTTATGGGCTGTGAAATAAGGGTATTTCAAATGGCTTGTCTGCAAAGAAAGGTGAGATGTAGGGAATCACAGAAAGTCGAGGGGAAAATAGGTCAATATATACATTGCTATAGGGTGAACTAAGCCTTAGGCCAGCAACAATATAGAGGACCTGACCCTTAGAAACTTACAAGTAAGCTGGAATCTTCAAAAGTTCAAATCTTTATAAGTAAAAAGATTTATTAAAATGAATAACCAAGTGTTTTAATTGACATCAGAACATCCAAACAATAAACCCTGAGAACATAGAAAAAAGATAAATAAAGATATGAGCAGAATTTAATACAATAGAAAACGTATAAAATTGAGGTGATTTAGTAAGTCCAAAGAATATTCTTTGAAAAGATTTAAGACACACTTTGATTAAGGAAAACAAAAACATAAGTAAACAATATACAGAAAGAATCAGGACAAAGTTATAGCAGAGAATATAGGAAATGCCAGTAAATTAGAACATTTCTGTAAAGTGGACCAATTCCTAGCTCCTAAAGTTTACCAAAACTGACACAAGAGGTAATCATTTAAGGTCATCATGTCTGCCCTTGGCATTCTCGGAATGCCCTGGCCTCAGAATGCAGCATCTGTAGTCCATGGTAACCTGCGGAGAGGGGGCGGGGCTGAGGGAGGTTGGAACACTGCCCTCACTGAGGGAGTGGGTGTGGCCATCTCTGCTGTGACTGAACAAAGCCAAGGGAGCAGGGGTCCCAGGGCAGGGCCCTCAGAGCCCGGCAGGCCCAATGGGGTGTCACAAGCATTTAGGCCCTGGCCAAAGTGCGCCTTCTTTGTCTCCACAGCTGCCCAAACACTAACCTTTCCACTCAGCCCGCCCTCATACTTAAAGTGTGTGTGGAACCTGTCCACGCAGTACCCCTCGCTGCACAGCTAACCATACGTCTGGGCATCGTAGCTTCCTGCCAGGGGACCGAAGTTCGCAGGCAGATGGGTCCCTGGGACACACGCGGAGAGCTTCCTGACCGTGCCACAGGCCGCTCACGGCCCCGGCCCCAGATCGGGGGCCACAAAGCAGCCCTGTCTGAGTCCCTGCCTCTAGAGGAAGTATAGGACCAACACTTGTAGCAATCGGGGTCCTAGCGGGCAACTCTTTGGAAGGACACAAATAAATCTTTGCGAATTTCTGATGTAGCTTACGAGCGTTCACACCTAAGCCTCTTAAAATGTCAACTGTTTAGCTAAACATGAGCTCATGATCTAAATGTACACAATAATGAAGAAATCAGCTACAAGGGGGAGACAATTAGCAAAAACAATCAATACCAGAATTAGATTCCCTAGGCCATTCATCACATGTTGGAATAATCAGGTGCAAGGCAGATAATATACATAAAACTGGAAATGAAACAAGGAACAAGGATGTTTTCAAAGTCTGGAAGGATCTCTAAAGCATATTTAAAGTACATATCATTGACAAAGCTAAATATTAAAAGGTTGTGTAATACAACAGATTCATCATAGAAATGCGTGAAATTATGCTGTTTTGAAAACTCTGGCATGTCAGATTTTCTGCCTAATTATATAAGAAGATTTCGCTAAAAAATACACATTATTTCAAAGACTTATTGGCTGTGAAATAAGTTGTGTATTTCAAATGGCTTGTCTGCAAAGAAAGGTGAGATGTAGGGAATCACAGAAAGTCGAGGGGAAAATAGGTCAATATATACATTGCTATATGGTGAACTAAGCCTTAGGCCTACAACAATGTAGAGGACCTGACCCTTAGAAACTTACAAGTAAGCTGGAATCTTCAAAAGTTCAAATCTTTATAAGTAAATAGATTTATGAAAATGAATAACCAAGTGTTTTAATTGACATCAGAAGATCAAAACAATAAACCCTGAGAACATAGAAAAAAGATAAGTAAAAATATGAGCAGAACTTAATACAACAGAAAACGTATAAAATTCAGGTGATGTAGTAAGTCCAAAGAATATTCTTTGAAAAGATTTAAAAGACACACTTTGATTTAGGAAAACACAAACATAAGTAAAGAATATACAGAAAGAATCAGGACAATGTTACAGCAGAGAATATAGGAAATGCCAGTAAATTAGAACATTTCTGTAAAGTGGACCATTTCCTAGCTCCTAAAGTTTACCAAAACTGACACAAGAGGAAATCATTTAAGGTCATCATGTCTGCCCTTGGCATTCTCGGAACGCCCTGGCCTCAGAATGCAGCATCTGTAGTCCATGGTAACCTGTGGAGAGGGGGGCGGGTGAGGGAGGTTGGAACACTGCCCTCACTGAGGGAGTGGGAGTGGCCATCTCTGCTGTGACTGAACAAAGGGCAGGGGAGCAGGGGCCCAGGGCAGGGCCCTCAGAGCCCGGCAGTCCCAGTGGTGTGTCACAAGCATTTAGGCCCATGCCGAAGAGCGCCTTCTTTGTCGGCACAGATACCCAAACTCTCACCTATCCACTCAGGCCGCCCTCTTACTTGAAGTGTGTGTGAAACCTGTCCACGCAATACACCTCGCTGCACAGCTAACCATAGATCTGGGCATCGTATCTTCCTGCCAGGTGACCGAAGTTCGCAGGCTGATGGGTCCTTGGTACACACGCGGAGAGTCTCCTGCCCGGGCCACAGGCCGCCCACTGCCACTGCCCCAGATCGGGGGCCGCAAAGCAGCCCTGTCTGAGTCCCTGCGTCTAGAGGAAGTATTGGAACAACACTTGTAGAAAACGGGGTCCTCGCGGGCAACTCATTGGAGGGACACAAATAAATCTTTGCCGACTTTCTGAAGAAGCTTACGAGCGTTCACACCTAAGCCTCTTACAAGGTCAGCTGTTTAGCTAAACATGAGCTCATGATCTAAATTTACACAATAATGAAGAAATCAGCTACAAGGGGGAGACAATCAGCAAAAACAATCAATACCAGAATTAGATTCCCTAGGCCATCAATCACATGTTGGAATACTCAGGTGCAAGGCAGAAAATATACATAAAACGAACTGAAACAAGGAACAAGGATGTTTTCAAAGACTGGTAGGATCTCTAAAACATTTTTAAAGTACATGCCATTGACAAATCTAAATATTCAAAGTTTGTTTAATACAACAGATTCATCATAGAGAAGAGTGAAATTATGCTGTTTTGAAAACTATGGCATGTCAGGTTTTCTGCCTAATTATATAAGAAGATTTCGCTAAAACATACACATTATTTCAAAGACTTATTGGCTGTGAAATAAGTTAAAGGTATTTCAAGTGGCTTGTCTGCAAAGAAAGGTGAGATGTAGGGAAACACAGAAAGTCGAGGGGAAAATAGGTCAATATATACATTGCTATATGTTGAACTAAGCCTTAGGCGAGCAATAATGTAGACGATCTGACCCTTAGAAACTTACAAGTAAGCTGGAATCTTCAAAAGTTCAAATCTTTATTGGTAAAAAGATTTATAAAAATGAATAACCAAGTGTTTTAATTGACATCAGAAAATCAAAACAATAAACCCTGAGAGAATAGAAAAAAGATAAATAAAGATATGAGCAGAATTTAATACAACAGAAAATGTATAAAATTGAGGTGATTTAGTAAGTCCAAAGAATATTCTTTGAAAAGATTTAAAAGACACACTTTGATTAAGGAGAACAAAAACTTTAGTAAACAATATACAGAAAGAATCAGGACAAAGTTATAGCAGAGAATATAGGAAATGCCAGTAAATTTGAATATTCCTGTAAAGTGGACCATTTCCTAGCTCCTAAAGTTTACCAAAACTGACACAAGAGGAAATCATTTAAGATCATCATGTCTGCCCTTGTCATTCTCGGAACGCCCTGGCCTCAGAATGCAGCATCTGTAGTCCATGGTAACCTGCGGGCAGGGGGCGGGGCTGAGGGAGGTTGGAACACTGCCCTCACTGAGGGAGTGGGTGTGGCCATCTCTGCTGTGACTGAACAAAGCCAAGGGAGCAGGGGTCCCACGCAGGGCCCTCAGAGCCCGGCAGGCCCAATGGGGTGTCACAAACATGTAGGCCCAGGCCAAAGGGCGCCTTCTTTGTCTGCACAGCTGCCCAAACACTAACCTTTCCACTCAGCCCGCCCTCATACTTGAAGTGTGTGTGAAACCTGTCCACGCAGTACCCCTCGCTGCACAGCTAACCATAGGTCTGGGCATCGTAGCTTCCTGCCAGGGGACCGAAGTTCGCAGGCAGATGGGTCCCTGGAACACACGCGGAGAGCTTCCTGACAGGGCCATAAGCCGCTCACTGTCCCGGCCCCAGATCGGGGGTCGCAAAGCAGCCCTCTCTGAGTCCCTGCCTCTAGAGGAAGTATAGGACCAACACTTGTAGAAAACGGGGTCCTAGCGGGCAACTCATTGGAGGGACACAAATAAATCCTTGCGACTTTCTGATGAAGCTTACGAGCGTTCACACCTAATCCTATTACAAGGTCAGCTGTTTAGCTAAACATGAGCTCATGATCTAAATGTACACAATAATGAAGAAACCAGCTACAAGGGGGAGACAATTAGCAAAAACAATCAATAGCAGAATTAGATTCCCTAGGCCATCCATCACATGTTGGAATAATCAGGTGCAAGGCAGATAATATACATAAAACTGGAACTGAAACAAGGAACAAGGATGTTTTCAAAGTCTGGAAGTATCTCTACAACATTTTTAAAGTACATGTCATTGACAAAGCTAAATATTAAAAGGTTGTGTAATACAACAGATTCATCATAGAGAAGAGTGAAATTATGCTGTTTTGAAAACTCTGGCAGGCCAGATTTTCTGCCTAATTATATAAGAATATTTCGCTAAAACATACACATTAATTCAAAGACTTATTGGCTGTGAAAGAAGTTAACGGTATTTCAAATGGTTTGTCTGCAAAGAAAGGTGAGATGTAGGGAATCACAGAAAGTCGAGGGGAAAATAGGTCAATATATACATTGCTATATGGTGAACTAAGCCTTAGGCCCGCAACAATGTAGAGGAACTGACCCTTAGAAACTTACAAGTAAGCAGGAATCTTCAAAAGTTCAAATCTTTATAAGTAAATAGATTTAAGAAAATGAGTAACCAAGTGTTTTAATTGACATCAGAAGATCAAAACAATAATCCCTGAGAACATAGAAGAAAGATAAATAAAGATATGAGCAGAACTTAATACAACAAAAAACGTATAAAATTCAGGTGATGTAGTAAGTCCAAAGAATATTCTTTGAAAAGATTTAAAAGACACACTTTGATTTAGGAAAACACAAACATAAGTAAAGAATATACAGAAAGAATCAGGACAATGTTACAGCAGAGAATATAGGAAATGCCAGTAAAATAGAACATTTCTGTAAAGTGGACCATTTCCTAGCTCCTAAAGTTTACCAAAACTGA
The DNA here is from genome assembly GCF_964165515.1 of Mesoplodon bidens. NCBI lineage: Eukaryota > Metazoa > Chordata > Mammalia > Artiodactyla > Ziphiidae > Mesoplodon > Mesoplodon bidens. The sequence goes on from NW_027671513.1 coordinate 102,072, forward strand.
CACAAGAGGAAATCATTTAAGGTCATCTTGTCTGCCGTTGTCCTTCTCGGAACGCCCTGGCCTCATAATGCAGCATCTTTAGTCCATGGTAACCTGCGGAGAGGGGTGGGGTGAGGGAGGTTGGAACACAGCCCTCACTGTGGGAGTGGGAGTGGCCATCTCTGCTGTGACTGAACAAAGGGCAGGGGAGCAGTGGCCCATGGCAGGGCCCTCAGAGCCCGGCAGTCCCATTGGGGTGTCACAAGCATTTAGGCACAGGCCGAAGAGCGCCTTCTTTGTCTGCACAGCTGCCCAAACTCTCACCTATCCACTCAGGCCGCCCTCTTACTTGAAGTGTGTGTGAAACCTGTCCGCGCAATACACCTCGCTGCACAGCTAACCATAGGTCTGGGCATCGTAGCTTCCTGCCAGGTGACCGAAGTTCGCAGGCAGATGGGTCCCTGGGACACACGCGGAGAGACTTCTGCCCGGGCCAAAGGCCGCCCACTGCCACTGCCCCAGATCTGGGGACGCAAAGCAGCCCTGTCTGAGTCCCTGCCTCTAGAGGAAGTATTGAACCAACACTTGTAGAAAACGGGGTCCTCGTGGGCAACTCATTGGAGGGACACAAATAAATCTTTGCCGACTTTCTGATGAAGCTTACGAGCGTTCACACCTAATCCTCTTACAAGGTCAGCTGTTTAGCTAAACATGAGCTCATGATCTAAATTTACAGAATAATGAAGAAATCAGCTACAGGGGGAGACCATCAGCAAAAACAATCAATACCAGAATGAGATTCCCTAGGCCATCCATCAGATGTTGGAATAATCAGGTGCAAGGCAGAAAATATACATAAAACTGGAACTGAAACAAGGAACAAGGATGTTTTCAAAGACTGGTAGGATCTCTAAAACATTTTTAAAGAACATGTCATTGACAAAGGTAAATACTCAAAGATTGTGTAATACAACAGATTCATCATTGAGCAGAGTGAAATTATGCTGTTTTGAAAACTATGGCAAGTCAGATTTTCCGCCTAATTATATAAGAAGATTTCTCTAAAAAATACACATTATTTCAAAGACTTATGGGCTGTGAAATAAGGGTATTTCAAATGGCTTGTCTGCAAAGAAAGGTGAGATGTAGGGAATCACAGAAAGTCGAGGGGAAAATAGGTCAATATATACATTGCTATAGGGTGAACTAAGCCTTAGGCCAGCAACAATATAGAGGACCTGACCCTTAGAAACTTACAAGTAAGCTGGAATCTTCAAAAGTTCAAATCTTTATAAGTAAAAAGATTTATTAAAATGAATAACCAAGTGTTTTAATTGACATCAGAACATCCAAACAATAAACCCTGAGAACATAGAAAAAAGATAAATAAAGATATGAGCAGAATTTAATACAATAGAAAACGTATAAAATTGAGGTGATTTAGTAAGTCCAAAGAATATTCTTTGAAAAGATTTAAGACACACTTTGATTAAGGAAAACAAAAACATAAGTAAACAATATACAGAAAGAATCAGGACAAAGTTATAGCAGAGAATATAGGAAATGCCAGTAAATTAGAACATTTCTGTAAAGTGGACCAATTCCTAGCTCCTAAAGTTTACCAAAACTGACACAAGAGGTAATCATTTAAGGTCATCATGTCTGCCCTTGGCATTCTCGGAATGCCCTGGCCTCAGAATGCAGCATCTGTAGTCCATGGTAACCTGCGGAGAGGGGGCGGGGCTGAGGGAGGTTGGAACACTGCCCTCACTGAGGGAGTGGGTGTGGCCATCTCTGCTGTGACTGAACAAAGCCAAGGGAGCAGGGGTCCCAGGGCAGGGCCCTCAGAGCCCGGCAGGCCCAATGGGGTGTCACAAGCATTTAGGCCCTGGCCAAAGTGCGCCTTCTTTGTCTCCACAGCTGCCCAAACACTAACCTTTCCACTCAGCCCGCCCTCATACTTAAAGTGTGTGTGGAACCTGTCCACGCAGTACCCCTCGCTGCACAGCTAACCATACGTCTGGGCATCGTAGCTTCCTGCCAGGGGACCGAAGTTCGCAGGCAGATGGGTCCCTGGGACACACGCGGAGAGCTTCCTGACCGTGCCACAGGCCGCTCACGGCCCCGGCCCCAGATCGGGGGCCACAAAGCAGCCCTGTCTGAGTCCCTGCCTCTAGAGGAAGTATAGGACCAACACTTGTAGCAATCGGGGTCCTAGCGGGCAACTCTTTGGAAGGACACAAATAAATCTTTGCGAATTTCTGATGTAGCTTACGAGCGTTCACACCTAAGCCTCTTAAAATGTCAACTGTTTAGCTAAACATGAGCTCATGATCTAAATGTACACAATAATGAAGAAATCAGCTACAAGGGGGAGACAATTAGCAAAAACAATCAATACCAGAATTAGATTCCCTAGGCCATTCATCACATGTTGGAATAATCAGGTGCAAGGCAGATAATATACATAAAACTGGAAATGAAACAAGGAACAAGGATGTTTTCAAAGTCTGGAAGGATCTCTAAAGCATATTTAAAGTACATATCATTGACAAAGCTAAATATTAAAAGGTTGTGTAATACAACAGATTCATCATAGAAATGCGTGAAATTATGCTGTTTTGAAAACTCTGGCATGTCAGATTTTCTGCCTAATTATATAAGAAGATTTCGCTAAAAAATACACATTATTTCAAAGACTTATTGGCTGTGAAATAAGTTGTGTATTTCAAATGGCTTGTCTGCAAAGAAAGGTGAGATGTAGGGAATCACAGAAAGTCGAGGGGAAAATAGGTCAATATATACATTGCTATATGGTGAACTAAGCCTTAGGCCTACAACAATGTAGAGGACCTGACCCTTAGAAACTTACAAGTAAGCTGGAATCTTCAAAAGTTCAAATCTTTATAAGTAAATAGATTTATGAAAATGAATAACCAAGTGTTTTAATTGACATCAGAAGATCAAAACAATAAACCCTGAGAACATAGAAAAAAGATAAGTAAAAATATGAGCAGAACTTAATACAACAGAAAACGTATAAAATTCAGGTGATGTAGTAAGTCCAAAGAATATTCTTTGAAAAGATTTAAAAGACACACTTTGATTTAGGAAAACACAAACATAAGTAAAGAATATACAGAAAGAATCAGGACAATGTTACAGCAGAGAATATAGGAAATGCCAGTAAATTAGAACATTTCTGTAAAGTGGACCATTTCCTAGCTCCTAAAGTTTACCAAAACTGACACAAGAGGAAATCATTTAAGGTCATCATGTCTGCCCTTGGCATTCTCGGAACGCCCTGGCCTCATAATGCAGCATCTTTAGTCCATGGTAACCTGCGGAGAGGGGTGGGGTGAGGGAGGTTGGAACACAGCCCTCACTGTGGGAGTGGGAGTGGCCATCTCTGCTGTGACTGAACAAAGGGCAGGGGAGCAGTGGCCCATGGCAGGGCCCTCAGAGCCCGGCAGTCCCATTGGGGTGTCACAAGCATTTAGGCACAGGCCGAAGAGCGCCTTCTTTGTCTGCACAGCTGCCCAAACTCTCACCTATCCACTCAGGCCGCCCTCTTACTTGAAGTGTGTGTGGAACCGGTCCGCGCAGTGCACCTCGATGCAAAGCTAACCATAGGTCTGGGCATCATAGCTTCCTGCCAGGTGACCGAAGTTCGCAGGCAGATGGGTTGTGGGACACACGTGCGGTGCCTCCTGCCCAGGCCACAGGCCGCCCGAAACCACTATCCCAGATCGGGGGTAGCAAAGCAGTCCTGTCTGAGTCCCAGCCTCTAGAGGGAGTAGTGGACCAACACTTGTAGAAAAAGGTGTCCGCGCGGGTAACTCATTGGAGGGACACAAAAAAATCTTTGCCGACTTTCTGCTGAAGCTTACGAGCGTTCACACCTAAGCCTCTTACAAGGTCAGCTGTTTAGCTAAACATGAGCTCATGATCTAAATTTACACAATAATGAAGAAATCAGCTACAAGGGGAGACAAGCAGCAAAAACAATCAATACCAGAATTAGATTCCCTTAGCCATCGATCAGACGTTGGAATAATCAGGTGCAAGGCAGAAAATATACATAAAACTGGAACTGAAACAAGGAACAAGGATGTTTTCAAAGACTGGTAGGATCTCTAAAACATTTTTAAAGTACATGTCATTGATAAAGCTAAATCCTCAAAGGTTGTGTATTACAACAGATTCATCATTGAGAAGGGTGAAATTATGCTGTTTTGAAAACTATGGCAGGTCAGATTTTCTGCCTAAATATATAAGAAGATTTCTCTGAAAAATGCACATTATTTCAAAGACTTAATGGCTGTGAAATAAGTTAAGGTTATTTCAAATGGCTTGTCTGCAAAGAAAGGTGAGATGTAGGAAATCACAGAAAGTCGCGGGGAAAATAGGTCAATATATACTTTGCTATATTGTGAACTAGGCCTTGGGCCAGCCACAATGTAGAGGACCTGACCCTTAGAAATTTACAAGTAAGCTGGAATCTTTAAAAATTCAAATCTTTATAAGTAAAAAGATTTATTAAAATGAATAACCAAGTGTTTTAATTGACATCAGAAGATCAAAACAATAAACCCTGAGAACATAGAAAAAAGATAAATAAAGATATGAGCAGAACTTAATACCACAGAAAACGTATAAAATTCAGTTGAGGTAGTAAGTCCAAAGAATATTCTTTGACAAGATTTAAAAGACACACTTTGATTAAGGAAAACCAAAACATAAGTAAAGAATATACAGAAAGAATCAGGACAATGTTATAGCAGAGAATATCTGAAATGCCAGTAAATTTGAACATATCTGTAAAGTGGACCATTTCCTAGCTCCTAAACTTTACCAAAATTGACACAAGAGGAAATCATTTAAGGTCATCATGTCTGCCCTTGGCATTCTCAGAACGCCCTGGCCTCAGAATGCAGCATCTGTTGTCCATGGTAACCTGCGGAGAGGGGGCGGGGCTGAGGGAGGTTGGAACACTGCCTTCACTGAGGGAGTGTGTGGGGCCATCTCTGCTGTGACTGAACAAAGGGCAGGGGAGAAGGGGGCCCACGGCAGGGCCCTCAGAGCCCGGCAGGCCCAGTCGTGTGTCACAAGCATTTAGGCCCAGTCCAAAATGCGCCTTCTTGGTCTGCACAGCTGCCCAAACTCTCACCTTTCCACTCAGGCCGCCCTCTTACTTGAAGTGTGTGTGGAACCGGTCCGTGCAGTACACCTCGATGCAAAGCTAACCATAGGTCTGGGCATCATAGCTTCCTGCCAGGTGACCGAAGTTCGCAGGCAGATGGGTCGTGGGTCACACGTGGGGAGACTCCTGCCCAGGCCACAGGCCGCCCAAAGCCACTATCCCAGATCGGGGGCAGCAAAGCAGTCCTGTCTGACTCCCAGCCTCTAGAGGGAGTAGTGGACCAACACTTGTAGTAAATGGGGTCCGCGCGGGTAACTCATTGGAGGAACACAAAAAAATCTTTGCGGACTTTCTGCTGAAGCTTACGAGCGTTCACACCTAAGCCTCTTACAAGGTCAGCTGTTTAGCTAAACATGAGCTCATGATCTAAATTTACACAATAATGAAGAAATCAGCTACAAGGGGAGACAAGCAGCAAAAACAATCAATACCAGAATTAGATTCCCTAGGCCAACCATCAGATGTTGGAATAATCAGGTGCAAGGCAGAAAGTATACATAAAACTTGAACTGAAACAAGGAAAAAGGATGTTTTCAAAGACTGGTAGGATCTCTAAAACATTTTTAAAGTACATGTCATTGATAAAGCTAAATACTCAATGGTTGTGTAATACAACAGATTCAACATTGAGAAGAGTGAAATTATGCTGTTTTGAAAACTATGGCAGGTCAGATTTTCTGCCTAATTATATAAGAAGATTTCTCTAAAAAATACACATTATTTCAAAGACTTATTGGCCGTGAAATAAGTTAAGGTTATTTCAAATGGCTTGTCTGCAAAGAAAGGTGAGATGTAGGGAATCACAGAAAGTCGAGGGGAAAATAGGTCAATATATACATTGCTCTATGGAGAACTAAGACTTAGGCCAGCCACAATGTAGAGGACCTGACCCTTAGAAACTTACAAGTAAGCTGGAATCTAGAAAAGTTCAAATCTTTATAAGTAAAAAGATTTTTTAAAATGAATAACCAAGTGTTTTAATTGACATCAGAAGATCAAAACAATAAACCCTGAGAACATAGAAAAAAGATAAATAAAGATATGAGCAGAACTTAATACCACAGAAAACGTATAAAATTCAGTTGAGGTAGTAAGTCCAAAGAATATTCTTTGACAAGATTTAAAAGACACACTTTGATTAAGGAAAACCAAAACATAAGTAAAGAATATACAGAAAGAATCAGGACAATGTTATAGCAGAGAATATCTGAAATGCCAGTAAATTTGAACATTTCTGTAAAGTGGACCATTTCCTAGCTCCTAAAGTTTACCAAAATTGACACAAGAGGAAATCATTTAAGGTCATCATGTCTGCCCTTGGCATTCTCGGAACGCCCTGGCCGCAGAATGCAGCATCTGTTGTCCATGGTAACCTGCGCAGAGGGGGCGGGGCTGAGGGACGTTGGAACACTGCCTTCACTGAGGGAGTGTGTGGGGCCATCTCTGCTGTGACTGAACAAAGGGCAGGGGAGAAGTGGGCCCACGGCAGGGCCCTCAGAGCCCGGCAGGCCCAGTCGTGTGTCACAAGCATTTAGGCCCAGGCCAAAATGCGCCTTCTTGGTCTGCACAGCTGCCCAAACTCTCACCTTTCCACTCAGGCCGCCCTCTTACTTGAAGTGTGTGTGGAACCGGGCCGCGCAGTACACCTCGATGCAAAGCTAACCATAGGTCTGGGCATCATAGCTTCCTGCCAGGTGACCGAAGTTCGCAGGCAGATGGGTCGTGGGACACACGTGGGGAGACTCCTGCCCAGGCCACAGGCCGCCCAAAGCCACTATCCCAGATCGGGGGCAGCAAAGCAGTCCTGTCTGACTCCCAGCCTCTAGAGGGAGTAGTGGACCAACACTTGTAGAAAAAGGGGTCCGCGCGGGTAACTCATTGGAGGAACACAAAAAAATCTTTGCGGACTTTCTGCTGAAGCTTACGAGCGTTCACACCTAAGCCTCTTACAAGGTCAGCTGTTTAGCTAAACATGAGCTCATGATCTAAATTTACACAATAATGAAGAAATCAGCTACAAGGGGAGACAAGCAGCAAAAACAATCAATACCAGAATTAGATTCCCTAGGCCAACCATCAGATGTTGGAATAATCAGGTGCAAGGCAGAAAGTATACATAAAACTTGAACTGAAACAAGGAAAAAGGATGTTTTCAAAGACTGGTAGGATCTCTAAAACATTTTTAAAGTACATGTCATTGATAAAGCTAAATACTCAATGGTTGTGTAATACAACAGATTCAACATTGAGAAGAGTGAAATTATGCTGTTTTGAAAACTATGGCAGGTCAGATTTTCTGCCTAATTATATAAGAAGATTTCTCTAAAAAATACACATTATTTCAAAGACTTATTGGCCGTGAAATAAGTTAAGGTTATTTCAAATGGCTTGTCTGCAAAGAAAGGTGAGATGTAGGGAATCACAGAAAGTCGAGGGGAAAATAGGTCAATATATACATTGCTCTATGGTGAACTAAGACTTAGGCCAGCCACAATGTAGAGGACCTGACCCTTAGAAACTTACAAGTAAGCTGGAATCTAGAAAAGTTCAAATCTTTATAAGTAAAAAGATTTTTTAAAATGAATAACCAAGTGTTTTAATTGACATCAGAATATCAAAACATTAAACCTGAGAACATAGAAAAAATATAAATAAAGATATGAGCAGAACTTAATACCACAGAAAACGTATAAAATTCAGTTGAGGTAGTAAGTCCAAAGAATATTCTTTGACAAGATTTAAAAGACACACTTTGATTAAGGAAAACCAAAACATAAGTAAAGAATATACAGAAAGAATCAGGACAATGTTATAGCAGAGAATATCTGAAATGCCAGTAAATTTGAACATTTCTGTAAAGTGGACCATTTCCTAGCTCCTAAAGTTTACCAAAATTGACACAACAGGAAATCATTTAAGGTCATCATGTCTGCCCTTGGCATTCTCGGAACGCCCTGGCCTCAGAATGCAGCATCTGTAGTCCATGGTAACCTGCGGAGAGGGGGCGGGGCTGAGGGAGGTTGGAACACTTCCTTCACTGAGGGAGTGGGTGGGGCCATCTCTGCTGTGACTGAACAAAGGGCAGGGGAGAAGGGGGCCAAGGGCAGGGCCCTCAGAGCCCGGCAGGCCCAGTCGTGTGTCACAAGCATTTAGGCCCAGGCCAAAGTGCGCCTTCTTTGTCTGCACAGCTGCCCAAACTCTCACCTTTCCACTCAGGCCGCCCTCTTACTTGAAGTGTGTGTGGAACCGGTCCGCGCAGTGCACCTCGATGCAAAGCTAACCATAGGTCTGGGCATCATAGCTTCCTGCCAGGTGACCGAAGTTCGCAGGCAGATGGGTTGTGGGACACACGTGCGGTGCCTCCTGCCCAGGCCACAGGCCGCCCAAAACCACTATCCCAGATCGGGGGTAGCAAAGCAGTCCTGTCTGAGTCCCAGCCTCTAGAGGGAGTAGTGGACCAACACTTGTAGAAAAAGGTGTCCGCGCGGGTAACTCATTGGAGGGACACAAAAAAATCTTTGCCGACTTTCTGCTGAAGCTTACGAGCGTTCACACCTAAGCCTCTTACAAGGTCAGCTGTTTAGCTAAACATGAGCTCATGATCTAAATTTACACAATAATGAAGAAATCAGCTACAAGGGGAGACAAGCAGCAAAAACAATCAATACCAGAATTAGATTCCCTTAGCCATCGATCAGACGTTGGAATAATCAGGTGCAAGGCAGAAAATATACATAAAACTGGAACTGAAACAAGGAACAAGGATGTTTTCAAAGACTGGCAGGATCTCTAAAACATTTTTAAAGTACATGTCATTGATAAAGCTAAATCCTCAAAGGTTGTGTATTACAACAGATTCATCATTGAGAAGGGTGAAATTATGCTGTTTTGAAAACCATGGCAGGTCAGATTTTCTGCCTAAATATATAAGAAGATTTCTCTGAAAAATGCACATTATTTCAAAGACTTAATGGCTGTGAAATAAGTTAAGGTTATTTCAAATGGCTTGTCTGCAAAGAAAGGTGAGATGTAGGAAATCACAGAAAGTCGCGGGGAAAATATGTCAATATATACTTTGCTATATTGTGAACTAGGCCTTGGGCCAGCCACAATGTAGAGGACCTGACCCTTAGAAATTTACAAGTAAGCTGGAATCTTTAAAAATTCAAATCTTTATAAGTAAAAAGATTTATTAAAATGAATAACCAAGTGTTTTAATTGACATCAGAAGATCAAAACAATAAACCCTGAGAACATAGAAAAAAGATAAATAAAGATATGAGCAGAACTTAATACCACAGAAAACGTATAAAATTCAGTTGAGGTAGTAAGTCCAAAGAATATTCTTTGACAAGATTTAAAAGACACACTTTGATTAAGGAAAACCAAAACATAAGTAAAGAATATACAGAAAGAATCAGGACAATGTTATAGCAGAGAATATCTGAAATGCCAGTAAATTTGAACATTTCTGTAAAGTGGACCATTTCCTAGCTCCTAAAGTTTACCAAAATTGACACAAGAGGAAATCATTTAAGGTCATCATGTCTGCCCTTGGCATTCTCGGAACGCCCTGGCCTCAGAATGCAGCATCTGTTGTCCATGGTAACCTGCGGAGAGGGGGCGGGGCTGAGGGAGGTTGGAACACTGCCTTCACTGAGGGAGTGTGTGGGGCCATCTCTGTTGTGACTGAACAAAGGGCAGGGGAGAAGGGGGCCCACGGCAGGGCCCTCAGAGCCCGGCAGGCCCAGTCGTGTGTCACAAGCATTTAGGCCCAGGCCAAAATGCGCCTTCTTGGTCTGCACAGCTGCCCAAACTCTCACCTTTCCACTCAGGCCGCCCTCTTACTTGAAGTGTGTGTGGAACCGGTCCGCGCAGTACACCTCGATGCAAAGCTAACCATAGGTCTGGGCATCATAGCTTCCTGCCAGGTGACCGAAGTTCGCAGGCAGATGGGTCGTGGGACACACGTGGGGAGACTCCTGCCCAGGCCACAGGCCGCCCAAAGCCACTATCCCAGATCGGGGGCAGCAAAGCAGTCCTGTCTGACTCCCAGCCTCTAGAGGGAGTAGTGGACCAACACTTGTAGAAAAAGGGGTCCGCGCGGGTAACTCATTGGAGGAACAGAAAAAAATCTTTGCGGACTTTCTGCTGAAGCTTACGAGCGTTCACACCTAAGCCTCTTACAAGGTCAGCTGTTTAGCTAAACATGAGCTCATGATCTAAATTTACACAATAATGAAGAAATCAGCTACAAGGGGAGACAAGCAGCAAAAACAATCAATACCAGAATTAGATTCCCTAGGCCAACCATCAGATGTTGGAATAATCAGGTGCAAGGCAGAAAGTATACATAAAACTTGAACTGAAACAAGGAAAAAGGATGTTTTCAAAGACTGGTAGGATCTCTAAAACATTTTTAAAGTACATGTCATTGATAAAGCTAAATACTCAATGGTTGTGTAATACAACAGATTCAACATTGAGAAGAGTGAAATTATGCTGTTTTGAAAACTATGGCAGGTCAGATTTTCTGCCTAATTATATAAGAAGATTTCTCTAAAAAATACACATTATTTCAAAGACTTATTGGCCGTGAAATAAGTTAAGGTTATTTCAAATGGCTTGTCTGCAAAGAAAGGTGAGATGTAGGGAATCACAGAAAGTCGAGGGGAAAATAGGTCAATATATACATTGCTCTATGGTGAACTAAGACTTAGGCCAGCCACAATGTAGAGGACCTGACCCTTAGAAACTTACAAGTAAGCTGGAATCTAGAAAAGTTCAAATCTTTATAAGTAAAAAGATTTTTTAAAATGAATAACCAAGTGTTTTTATTGACATCAGAATATCAAAACAATAAACCTGAGAACATAGAAAAAATATAAATAAAGATATGAGCTGAACTTAATACAATAGAAAACGTATAAAATTCAGGTGATTTAGTAAGTCCAAAGAATATTCTTTGACAAGATTAAAAGACACACTTTGATTAAGGAAAACCAAAACATAAGTAAAGAATATACAGAAAGAATCAGGACAATGTTATAGCAGAGAGTATATGAAATGGCAGTAAATTTGAACGTTTGTGTAAAGTGGACCATTTCCTAGGTCCTAAAGTTTACCAAAATTGACACAAGGGGAAATCATTTAAGGTCATCATGTCTGCCCTTGGCATTCTCGGAACGCCCTGGCCTCAGAATGCAGCATCTGTAGTCCATGGTAACCTGCGGAGAGGGGGCGGGGCTGAGGGAGGTTGGAACACTGCCTTCACTGAGGGCGTGGGTGGGGCCATCTCTGCTGTGACTGAACAAAGGGCAGGGGAGAAGGGGGCCAACGGCAGGGCCCTCAGAGCCCGGCAGGCCCAGTCGTGTGTCAGATGCATTTAGGCACAGGCCAAAGTGCGCCTTCTTTGTCTGCACAGCTGCCCAAACTCTCACCTTTCCACTCAGGCCGACCTCTTACTTGAAGTGTGTGTGGAACCGGTCCGCGCAGTACACCTCGCTGCAAAGCTAACCATAGGTCTGGGCATCATAGCTTCCTGCCAGGTGACTAAAGTTCGCAGGCAGATGGGTCGTGGGACACACGTGGGGAGCCTCCTGCCCAGGCCACAGGCCGCCCAAAGCCACTATCCCAGATCGGGGGCAGCAAAGCAGTCCTGTCTGAGTCCCAGCCTCTAGAAGGAGTAGTGGACCAACACTTGTAGAAAAAGGGGTCCGCGTGGGTAACTCATTGGAGGGACACAAAAAAATCTTTGCAGACTTTCTGCTGAAGCTTACGAGCGTTCACACCTAAACCTCTTACAAGGTCAGCTGTTTAGCTAAACATGAGCTGATGATCTAAATTTACACAATAATGAAGAAATCAGCTACAAGGGGAGACAAGCAGCAAAAACAATCAATACCAGAATTAGATTCCCTAGGCCAACCATCAGATGTTGGAATATTCAGGTGCAAGGCAGATAGGATCCACAAAACTGGAACTGAAACAAGGAACAAGGATGTTTTCAAAGACTGGTAGGATCTCTAAAACATTTTTTTTTTTTTTTTTTTTTTTTTTTTTTGCGGTACGTGGGCCTCTCACTGTTGTGGCCTCTCCCGTTGCGGAGCACAGGCTCCGGATGCACAGGCTCAGTGGCCATGGCTCACGGGCCCAGCTGCTCCGCGGCATATGGGATCCTCCCGGACCGGGGCACGAACCCGTATCCCCTGCATCGGCAGGGGGACTCTCAACCACTGCACCACCAGGGAGGCCCTCTAAAACATTTTTAAAGTACATGTCATTGATAAAGCTAAATACTCAAAGGTTGTGTAATACAACAGATTCATCATTGAGAAGAGTGAAATTATGCTGTTTTGAAAATTATGGCAGGTCAGATTTTCTGCCTAAATATATACGAAGATTTCTCTGAAAAATGCACATTATTTCAAAGAGTTATTGGCTTTGAAATAAGTTAAGTTTATTTCAAATGGCTTGTCTGCAAAGAAAGGTGAGATGTAGGAAATCACAGAAAGTCGAGGGGAAAATAGGTCAATATATACTTTGCTATATTGTGAACTAAGCCTTTGGCCAGCCACAATGTAGAGGACCTGACCCTTAGAAACTTACATGTAAGCTGGAATCTTTAAAAATTCAAATCTTTATAAGTAAAAAGATTTATTAAAATGAATAACCAAGTGTTTTAATTGACATCAGAAAATCAAAACAATAAACCCTGAGAACATAGAAAAAAGATAAATAAAGATATGAGCAGAACTTAATACCACAGAAAACGTATAAAATTCAGTTGAGGTAGTAAGTCCAAAGAATATTCTTTGACAAGATTTAAAAGACACACTTTGATTAAGGAAAACCAAAACATAAGTAAAGAATATACAGAAAGAATCAGGACAATGTTATAGCAGAGAATATCTGAAATGCCAGTAAATTTGAACATTTCTGTAAAGTGGACCATTTCCTAGCTCCTAAAGTTTACCAAAATTGACACAAGAGGAAATCATTTAAGGTCATCATGTCTGCCCTTGGCATTCTCGGAACGCCCTGGCCTCAGAATGCAGCATCTGTAGTCCATGGTAACCTGCGGAGAGGGGGCGGGGCTGAGGGAGGTTGGAACACTTCCTTCACTGAGGGAGTGGGTGGGGCCATCTCTGCTGTGACTGAACAAAGGGCAGGGGAGAAGGGGGCCAAGGGCAGGGCCCTCAGAGCCCGGCAGGCCCAGTCGTGTGTCACAAGCATTTTGGCCCAGGCCAAAGTGCGCCTTCTTTGTCTGCACAGCTGCCCAAACTCTCACCTTTCCACTCAGGCCGCCCTCTTACTTGAAGTGTGTGTGGAACCGGTCCGCGCAGTGCACCTCGATGCAAAGCTAACCATAGGTCTGGGCATCATAGCTTCCTGCCAGGTGACCGAAGTTCGCAGGCAGATGGGTTGTGGGACACACGGGCGGTGCCTCCTGCCCAGGCCACAGGCCGCCCAAAACCACTATCCCAGATCGGGGGTAGCAAAGCAGTCCTGTCTGAGTCCCAGCCTCTAGAGGGAGTAGTGGACCAACACTTGTAGACAAAGGGGTCCGCGCGGGTAACTCATTGGAGGAACACAAAAAAATCTTTGCGGACTTTCTGCTGAAGCTTATGAGCGTTCACACCTAAGCCTCTTACAAGGTCAGCTGTTTAGCTAAACATGAGCTCATGATCTAAATTTACACAATAATGAAGAAATCAGCTACAAGGGGAGACAAGCAGCAAAAACAATCAATACCAGAATTAGATTCCCTAGGCCAACCATCAGATGTTGGAATAATCAGGTGCAAGGCAGAAAGTATACATAAAACTTGAACTGAAACAAGGAAAAAGGATGTTTTCAAAGACTGGTAGGATCTCTAAAACATTTTTAAAGTACATGTCATTGATAAAGCTAAATACTCAATGGTTGTGTAATACAACAGATTCAACATTGAGAAGAGTGAAATTATGCTGTTTTGAAAACTATGGCAGGTCAGATTTTCTGCCTAATTATATAAGAAGATTTCTCTAAAAAATACACATTATTTCAAAGACTTATTGGCCATGAAATAAATTAAGGTTATTTCAAATGGCTTGTCTGCAAAGAAAGGTGAGATGTAGGGAATCACAGAAAGTCGAGGGGAAAATAGGTCAATATATACATTGCTCTATGGTGAACTAAGACTTAGGCCAGCCACAATGTAGAGGACCTGACCCTTAGAAACTTACAAGTAAGCTGGAATCTAGAAAAGTTCAAATCTTTATAAGTAAAAAGATTTTTTAAAATGAATAACCAAGTGTTTTTATTGACATCAGAATATCAAAACAATAAACCTGAGAACATAGAAAAAATATAAATAAAGATATGAGCTGAACTTAATACAATAGAAAACGTATAAAATTCAGGTGATTTAGTAAGTCCAAAGAATATTCTTTGACAAGATTAAAAGACACACTTTGATTAAGGAAAACCAAAACATAAGTAAAGAATATACAGAAAGAATCAGGACAATGTTATAGCAGAGAGTATATGAAATGGCAGTAAATTTGAACGTTTGTGTAAAGTGGACCATTTCCTAGGTCCTAAAGTTTACCAAAATTGACACAAGGGGAAATCATTTAAGGTCATCATGTCTGCCCTTGGCATTCTCGGAATGCCCTGGCCTCAGAATGCAGCATCTGTAGTCCATGGTAACCTGCGGAGAGGGGGCGGGGCTGAGGGAGGTTGGAACACTGCCTTCACTGAGGGAGTGGGTGGGGCCATCTCTGCTGTGACTGAACAAAGGGCAGGGGAGAAGGGGACCAACGGCAGGGCCCTCAGAGCCCGGCAGGCCCAGTCGTGTGTCAGATGCATTTAGGCACAGGCCAAAGTGCGCCTTCTTTGTCTGCACAGCTGCCCAAACTCTCACCTTTCCACTCAGGCCGACCTCTTACTTGAAGTGTGTGTGGAACCGGTCCGCGCAGTACACCTCGCTGCAAAGCTAACCATAGGTCTGGGCATCATAGCTTCCTGCCAGGTGACTAAAGTTCGCAGGCAGATGGGTCGTGGGACACACGTGGGGAGCCTCCTGCCCAGGCCACAGGCCGCTCAAAGCCACTATCCCAGATCGGGGGCAGCAAAGCAGTCCTGTCTGAGTCCCAGCCTCTAGAAGGAGTAGTGGACCAACACTTGTAGAAAAAGGGGTCCGCGTGGGTAACTCATTGGAGGGACACAAAAAAATCTTTGCAGACTTTCTGCTGAAGCTTACGAGCGTTCACACCTAAACCTCTTACAAGGTCAGCTGTTTAGCTAAACATGAGCTGATGATCTAAATTTACACAATAATGAAGAAATCAGCTACAAGGGGAGACAAGCAGCAAAAACAATCAATACCAGTATTAGATTCCCTAGGCCAACCATCAGATGTTGGAATATTCAGGTGCAAGGCAGATAGGATCCACAAAACTGGAACTGAAACAAGGAACAAGGATGTTTTCAAAGACTGGTAGGATCTCTAAAACATTTTTTTTTTTTTTTTTTTTTTTTTTTTTTGCGGTACGTGGGCCTCTCACTGTTGTGGCCTCTCCCGTTGCGGAGCACAGGCTCCGGATGCACAGGCTCAGTGGCCATGGCTCACGGGCCCAGCTGCTCCGCGGCATATGGGATCCTCCCGGACCGGGGCACGAACCCGTATCCCCTGCATCGGCAGGCGGACTCTCAACCACTGCACCACCAGGGAGGCCCTCTAAAACATTTTTAAAGTACATGTCATTGATAAAGCTAAATACTCAAAGGTTGTGTAATACAACAGATTCATCATTGAGAAGAGTGAAATTATGCTGTTTTGAAAATTATGGCAGGTCAGATTTTCTGCCTAAATATATACGAAGATTTCTCTGAAAAATGCACATTATTTCAAAGAGTTATTGGCTGTGAAATAAGTTAAGTTTATTTCAAATGGCTTGTCTGCAAAGAAAGGTGAGATGTAGGAAATCACAGAAAGTCGAGGGGAAAATAGGTCAATATATACTTTGCTATATTGTGAACTAAGCCTTTGGCCAGCCACAATGTAGAGGACCTGACCCTTAGAAACTTACAAGTAAGCTGGAATCTTTAAAAATTCAAATCTTTATAAGTAAAAAGATTTATTAAAATGAATAACCAAGTGTTTTAATTGACATCAGAAAATCAAAACAATAAACCCTGAGAACATAGAAAAAAGATAAATAAAGATATGAGCAGAACTTAATACCACAGAAAACGTATAAAATTCAGTTGAGGTAGTAAGTCCAAAGAATATTCTTTGACAAGATTTAAAAGACACACTTTGATTAAGGAAAACCAAAACATAAGTAAAGAATATACAGAAAGAATCAGGACAATGTTATAGCAGAGAATATCTGAAATGCCAGTAAATTTGAACATTTCTGTAAAGTGGACCATTTCCTAGCTCCTAAAGTTTACCAAAATTGACACAAGAGGAAATCATTTAAGGTCATCATGTCTGCCCTTGGCATTCTCGGAACGCCCTGGCCTCAGAATGCCGCATCTGTTGTCCATGGTAACCTGCGGAGAGGGGGCGGGGCTGAGGGAGGTTGGAACACTGCCTTCACTGAGGGAGTGTGTGGGGCCATCTCTGCTGTGACTGAACAAAGGGCAGGGGAGAAGGGGGCCCACGGCAGGGCCCTCAGAGCCCGGCAGGCCCAGTCGTGTGTCACAAGCATTTAGGCCCAGGCCAAAATGCGCCTTCTTGGTCTGCACAGCTGCCCAAACTCTCACCTTTCCACTCAGGCCGCCCTCTTACTTGAAGTGTGTGTGGAACCGGTCCGCGCAGTACACCTCGATGCAAAGCTAACCATAGGTCTGGGCATCATAGCTTCCTGCCAGGTGACCGAAGTTCGCAGGCAGATGGGTCGTGGGACACACGTGGGGAGACTCCTGCCCAGGCCACAGGCCGCCCAAAGCCACTATCCCAGATCGGGGGCAGCAAAGCAGTCCTGTCTGACTCCCAGCCTCTAGAGGGAGTAGTGGACCAACACTTGTAGAAAAAGGGGTCCGCGCGGGTAACTCATTGGAGGAACACAAAAAAATCTTTGCGGACTTTCTGCTGAAGCTTACGAGCGTTCACACCTAAGCCTCTTACAAGGTCAGCTGTTTAGCTAAACATGAGCTCATGATCTAAATTTACACAATAATGAAGAAATCAGCTACAAGGGGAGACAAGCAGCAAAAACAATCAATACCAGAATTAGATTCCCTAGGCCAACCATCAGATGTTGGAATAATCAGGTGCAAGGCAGAAAGTATACATAAAACTTGAACTGAAACAAGGAAAAAGGATGTTTTCAAAGACTGGTAGGATCTCTAAAACATTTTTAAAGTACATGTCATTGATAAAGCTAAATACTCAATGGTTGTGTAATACAACAGATTCAACATTGAGAAGAGTGAAATTATGCTGTTTTGAAAACTATGGCAGGTCAGATTTTCTGCCTAATTATATAAGAAGATTTCTCTAAAAAATACACATTATTTCAAAGACTTATTGGCCGTGAAATAAGTTAAGGTTATTTCAAATGGCTTGTCTGCAAAGAAAGGTGAGATGTAGGGAATCACAGAAAGTCGAGGGGAAAATAGGTCAATATATACATTGCTCTATGGTGAACTAAGACTTAGGCCAGCCACAATGTAGAGGACCTGACCCTTAGAAACTTACAAGTAAGCTGGAATCTAGAAAAGTTCAAATCTTTATAAGTAAAAAGATTTTTTAAAATGAATAACCAAGTGTTTTTATTGACATCAGAATATCAAAACAATAAACCTGAGAACATAGAAAAAATATAAATAAAGATATGAGCTGAACTTAATACAATAGAAAACGTTTAAAATTCAGGTGATTTAGTAAGTCCAAAGAATATTCTTTGACAAGATTAAAAGACACACTTTGATTAAGGAAAACCAAAACATAAGTAAAGAATATACAGAAAGAATCAGGACAATGTTATAGCAGAGAGTATATGAAATGGCAGTAAATTTGAACGTTTGTGTAAAGTGGACCATTTCCTAGGTCCTAAAGTTTACCAAAATTGACACAAGGGGAAATCATTTAAGGTCATCATGTCTGCCCTTGGCATTCTCGGAACGCCCTGGCCTCAGAATGCAGCATCTGTAGTCCATGGTAACCTGCGGAGAGGGGGCGGGGCTGAGGGAGGTTGGAACACTGCCTTCACTGAGGGAGTGGGTGGGGCCATCTCTGCTGTGACTGAACAAAGGGCAGGGGAGAAGGGGGCCAACGGCAGGGCCCTCAGAGCCCGGCAGGCCCAGTCGTGTGTCAGATGCATTTAGGCACAGGCCAAAGTGCGCCTTCTTTGTCTGCACAGCTGCCCAAACTCTCACCTTTCCACTCAGGCCGACCTCTTACTTGAAGTGTGTGTGGAACCGGTCCGCGCAGTACACCTCGCTGCAAAGCTAACCATAGGTCTGGGCATCATAGCTTCCTGCCAGGTGACTAAAGTTCGCAGGCAGATGGGTCGTGGGACACACGTGGGGAGCCTCCTGCCCAGGCCACAGGCCGCCCAAAGCCACTATCCCAGATCGGGGGCAGCAAAGCAGTCCTGTCTGAGTCCCAGCCTCTAGAAGGAGTAGTGGACCAACACTTGTAGAAAAAGGGGTCCGCGTGGGTAACTCATTGGAGGGACACAAAAAAATCTTTGCAGACTTTCTGCTGAAGCTTACGAGCGTTCACACCTAAACCTCTTACAAGGTCAGCTGTTTAGCTAAACATGAGCTGATGATCTAAATTTACACAATAATGAAGAAATCAGCTACAAGGGGAGACAAGCAGCAAAAACAATCAATACCAGAATTAGATTCCCTAGGCCAACCATCAGATGTTGGAATATTCAGGTGCAAGGCAGATAGGATCCACAAAACTGGAACTGAAACAAGGAACAAGGATGTTTTCAAAGACTGGTAGGATCTCTAAAACATTTTTTTTTTTTTTTTTTTTTTTTTTTTGCGGTACGTGGGCCTCTCACTGTTGTGGCCTCTCCCGTTGCGGAGCACAGGCTCCGGATGCACAGGCTCAGTGGCCATGGCTCACGGGCCCAGCTGCTCCGCGGCATATGGGATCCTCCCGGACCGGGGCACGAACCCGTATCCCCTGCATCGGCAGGCGGACTCTCAACCACTGCACCACCAGGGAGGCCCTCTAAAACATTTTTAAAGTACATGTCATTGATAAAGCTAAATACTCAAAGGTTGTGTAATACAACAGATTCATCATTGAGAAGAGTGAAATTATGCTGTTTTGAAAATTATGGCAGGTCAGATTTTCTGCCTAAATATATACGAAGATTTCTCTGAAAAATGCACATTATTTCAAAGAGTTATTGGCTGTGAAATAAGTTAAGTTTATTTCAAATGGCTTGTCTGCAAAGAAAGGTGAGATGTAGGAAATCACAGAAAGTCGAGGGGAAAATAGGTCAATATATACTTTGCTATATTGTGAACTAAGCCTTTGGCCAGCCACAATGTAGAGGACCTGACCCTTAGAAACTTACAAGTAAGCTGGAATCTTTAAAAATTCAAATCTTTATAAGTAAAAAGATTTATTAAAATGAATAACCAAGTGTTTTAATTGACATCAGAAAATCAAAACAATAAACCCTGAGAACATAGAAAAAAGATAAATAAAGATATGAGCAGAACTTAATACCACAGAAAACGTATAAAATTCAGTTGAGGTAGTAAGTCCAAAGAATATTCTTTGACAAGATTTAAAAGACACACTTTGATTAAGGAAAACCAAAACATAAGTAAAGAATATACAGAAAGAATCAGGACAATGTTATAGCAGAGAATATCTGAAATGCCAGTAAATTTGAACATTTCTGTAAAGTGGACCATTTCCTAGCTCCTAAAGTTTACCAAAATTGACACAAGAGGAAATCATTTAAGGTCATCATGTCTGCCCTTGGCATTCTCGGAACGCCCTGGCCTCAGAATGCAGCATCTGTAGTCCATGGTAACCTGCGGAGAGGGGGCGGGGCTGAGGGAGGTTGGAACACTTCCTTCACTGAGGGAGTGGGTGGGGCCATCTCTGCTGTGACTGAACAAAGGGCAGGGGAGAAGGGGGCCAAGGGCAGGGCCCTCAGAGCCCGGCAGGCCCAGTCGTGTGTCACAAGCATTTAGGCCCAGGCCAAAGTGCGCCTTCTTTGTCTGCACAGCTGCCCAAACTCTCACCTTTCCACTCAGGCCGCCCTCTTACTTGAAGTGTGTGTGGAACCGGTCAGCGCAGTGCACCTCGATGCAAAGCTAACCATAGGTCTGGGCATCATAGCTTCCTGCCAGGTGACCGAAGTTCGCAGGCAGATGGGTTGTGGGACACACGGGCGGTGCCTCCTGCCCAGGCCACAGGCCGCCCAAAACCACTATCCCAGATCGGGGGTAGCAAAGCAGTCCTGTCTGAGTCCCAGCCTCTAGAGGGAGTAGTGGACCAACACTTGTAGACAAAGGGGTCCGCGCGGGTAACTCATTGGAGGAACACAAAAAAATCTTTGCGGACTTTCTGCTGAAGCTTATGAGCGTTCACACCTAAGCCTCTTACAAGGTCAGCTGTTTAGCTAAACATGAGCTCATGATCTAAATTTACACAATAATGAAGAAATCAGCTACAAGGGGAGACAAGCAGCAAAAACAATCAATACCAGAATTAGATTCCCTAGGCCAACCATCAGATGTTGGAATAATCAGGTGCAAGGCAGAAAGTATACATAAAACTTGAACTGAAACAAGGAAAAAGGATGTTTTCAAAGACTGGTAGGATCTCTAAAACATTTTTAAAGTACATGTCATTGATAAAGCTAAATACTCAATGGTTGTGTAATACAACAGATTCAACATTGAGAAGAGTGAAATTATGCTGTTTTGAAAACTATGGCAGGTCAGATTTTCTGCCTAATTATATAAGAAGATTTCTCTAAAAAATACACATTATTTCAAAGACTTATTGGCCATGAAATAAATTAAGGTTATTTCAAATGGCTTGTCTGCAAAGAAAGGTGAGATGTAGGGAATCACAGAAAGTCGAGGGGAAAATAGGTCAATATATACATTGCTCTATGGTGAACTAAGACTTAGGCCAGCCACAATGTAGAGGACCTGACCCTTAGAAACTTACAAGTAAGCTGGAATCTAGAAAAGTTCAAATCTTTATAAGTAAAAAGATTTTTTAAAATGAATAACCAAGTGTTTTTATTGACATCAGAATATCAAAACAATAAACCTGAGAACATAGAAAAAATATAAATAAAGATATGAGCTGAACTTAATACAATAGAAAACGTATAAAATTCAGGTGATTTAGTAAGTCCAAAGAATATTCTTTGACAAGATTAAAAGACACACTTTGATTAAGGAAAACCAAAACATAAGTAAAGAATATACAGAAAGAATCAGGACAATGTTATAGCAGAGAGTATATGAAATGGCAGTAAATTTGAACGTTTGTGTAAAGTGGACCATTTCCTAGGTCCTAAAGTTTACCAAAATTGACACAAGGGGAAATCATTTAAGGTCATCATGTCTGCCCTTGGCATTCTCGGAATGCCCTGGCCTCAGAATGCAGCATCTGTAGTCCATGGTAACCTGCGGAGAGGGGGCGGGGCTGAGGGAGGTTGGAACACTGCCTTCACTGAGGGAGTGGGTGGGGCCATCTCTGCTGTGACTGAACAAAGGGCAGGGGAGAAGGGGACCAACGGCAGGGCCCTCAGAGCCCGGCAGGCCCAGTCGTGTGTCAGATGCATTTAGGCACAGGCCAAAGTGCGCCTTCTTTGTCTGCACAGCTGCCCAAACTCTCACCTTTCCACTCAGGCCGACCTCTTACTTGAAGTGTGTGTGGAACCGGTCCGCGCAGTACACCTCGCTGCAAAGCTAACCATAGGTCTGGGCATCATAGCTTCCTGCCAGGTGACTAAAGTTCGCAGGCAGATGGGTCGTGGGACACACGTGGGGAGCCTCCTGCCCAGGCCACAGGCCGCCCAAAGCCACTATCCCAGATCGGGGGCAGCAAAGCAGTCCTGTCTGAGTCCCAGCCTCTAGAAGGAGTAGTGGACCAACACTTGTAGAAAAAGGGGTCCGCGTGGGTAACTCATTGGAGGGACACAAAAAAATCTTTGCAGACTTTCTGCTGAAGCTTACGAGCGTTCACACCTAAACCTCTTACAAGGTCAGCTGTTTAGCTAAACATGAGCTGATGATCTAAATTTACACAATAATGAAGAAATCAGCTACAAGGGGAGACAAGCAGCAAAAACAATCAATACCAGTATTAGATTCCCTAGGCCAACCATCAGATGTTGGAATATTCAGGTGCAAGGCAGATAGGATCCACAAAACTGGAACTGAAACAAGGAACAAGGATGTTTTCAAAGACTGGTAGGATCTCTAAAACATTTTTTTTTTTTTTTTTTTTTTTTTTTTTGCGGTACGTGGGCCTCTCACTGTTGTGGCCTCTCCCGTTGCGGAGCACAGGCTCCGGATGCACAGGCTCAGTGGCCATGGCTCACGGGCCCAGCTGCTCCGCGGCATATGGGATCCTCCCGGACCGGGGCACGAACCCGTATCCCCTGCATCGGCAGGCGGACTCTCAACCACTGCACCACCAGGGAGGCCCTCTAAAACATTTTTAAAGTACATGTCATTGATAAAGCTAAATACTCAAAGGTTGTGTAATACAACAGATTCATCATTGAGAAGAGTGAAATTATGCTGTTTTGAAAATTATGGCAGGTCAGATTTTCTGCCTAAATATATACGAAGATTTCTCTGAAAAATGCACATTATTTCAAAGAGTTATTGGCTGTGAAATAAGTTAAGTTTATTTCAAATGGCTTGTCTGCAAAGAAAGGTGAGATGTAGGAAATCACAGAAAGTCGAGGGGAAAATAGGTCAATATATACTTTGCTATATTGTGAACTAAGCCTTTGGCCAGCCACAATGTAGAGGACCTGACCCTTAGAAACTTACAAGTAAGCTGGAATCTTTAAAAATTCAAATCTTTATAAGTAAAAAGATTTATTAAAATGAATAACCAAGTGTTTTAATTGACATCAGAAAATCAAAACAATAAACCCTGAGAACATAGAAAAAAGATAAATAAAGATATGAGCAGAACTTAATACCACAGAAAACGTATAAAATTCAGTTGAGGTAGTAAGTCCAAAGAATATTCTTTGACAAGATTTAAAAGACACACTTTGATTAAGGAAAACCAAAACATAAGTAAAGAATATACAGAAAGAATCAGGACAATGTTATAGCAGAGAATATCTGAAATGCCAGTAAATTTGAACATTTCTGTAAAGTGGACCATTTCCTAGCTCCTAAAGTTTACCAAAATTGACACAAGAGGAAATCATTTAAGGTCATCATGTCTGCCCTTGGCATTCTCGGAACGCCCTGGCCTCAGAATGCAGCATCTGTTGTCCATGGTAACCTGCGGAGAGGGGGCGGGGCTGAGGGAGGTTGGAACACTGCCTTCACTGAGGGAGTGTGTGGGGCCATCTCTGCTGTGACTGAACAAAGGGCAGGGGAGAAGTGGGCCCTGGGCAGGGCCCTCAGAGCCCGGCAGGCCCAGTCGTGTGTCACAAGCATTTAGGCCCAGGCCAAAGTGCGCCTTCTTGGTCTGCACAGCTGCCCAAACTCTCACCTTTCCACTCAGGCCGCCCTCTTACTTGAAGTGTGTGTGGAACCGGTCCGCGCAGTACACCTCGATGCAAAGCTAACCATAGGTCTGGGCATCATAGCTTCCTGCCAGGTGACCGAAGTTCGCAGGCAGATGGGTCGTGGGACACACGTGGGGAGACTCCTGCCCAGGCCACAGGCCGCCCAAAGCCACTATCCCAGATCGGGGGCAGCAAAGCAGTCCTGTCTGACTCCCAGCCTCTAGAGGGAGTAGTGGACCAACACTTGTAGAAAAAGGGGTCCGCGCGGGTAACTCATTGGAGGAACACAAAAAAATCTTTGCGGACTTTCTGCTGAAGCTTACGAGCGTTCACACCTAAGCCTCTTACAAGGTCAGCTGTTTAGCTAAACATGAGCTCATGATCTAAATTTACACAATAATGAAGAAATCAGCTACAAGGGGAGACAAGCAGCAAAAACAATCAATACCAGAATTAGATTCCCTAGGCCAACCATCAGATGTTGGAATAATCAGGTGCAAGGCAGAAAGTATACATAAAACTGGAACTGAAACAAGGAAAAAGGATGTTTTCAAAGACTGGTAGGATCTCTAAAACATTTTTAAAGTACATGTCATTGATAAAGCTAAATACTCAATGGTTGTGTAATACAACAGATTCAACATTGAGAAGAGTGAAATTATGCTGTTTTGAAAACTATGGCAGGTCAGATTTTCTGCCTAATTATATAAGAAGATTTCTCTAAAAAATACACATTATTTCAAAGACTTATTGGCCGTGAAATAAGTTAAGGTTATTTCAAATGGCTTGTCTGCAAAGAAAGGTGAGATGTAGGGAATCACAGAAAGTCGAGGGGAAAATAGGTCAATATATACATTGCTCTATGGTGAACTAAGACTTAGGCCAGCCACAATGTAGAGGACCTGACCCTTAGAAACTTACAAGTAAGCTGGAATCTAGAAAAGTTCAAATCTTTATAAGTAAAAAGATTTTTTAAAATGAATAACCAAGTGTTTTTATTGACATCAGAATATCAAAACAATAAACCTGAGAACATAGAAAAAATATAAATAAAGATATGAGCTGAACTTAATACAATAGAAAACGTATAAAATTCAGGTGATTTAGTAAGTCCAAAGAATATTCTTTGACAAGATTAAAAGACACACTTTGATTAAGGAAAACCAAAACATAAGTAAAGAATATACAGAAAGAATCAGGACAATGTTATAGCAGAGAGTATATGAAATGGCAGTAAATTTGAACGTTTGTGTAAAGTGGACCATTTCCTAGGTCCTAAAGTTTACCAAAATTGACACAAGGGGAAATCATTTAAGGTCATCATGTCTGCCCTTGGCATTCTCGGAATGCCCTGGCCTCAGAATGCAGCATCTGTAGTCCATGGTAACCTGCGGAGAGGGGGCGGGGCTGAGGGAGGTTGGAACACTGCCTTCACTGAGGGAGTGGGTGGGGCCATCTCTGCTGTGACTGAACAAAGGGCAGGGGAGAAGGGGGCCAACGGCAGGGCCCTCAGAGCCCGGCAGGCCCAGTCGTGTGTCAGATGCATTTAGGCACAGGCCAAAGTGCGCCTTCTTTGTCTGCACAGCTGCCCAAACTCTCACCTTTCCACTCAGGCCGACCTCTTACTTGAAGTGTGTGTGGAACCGGTCCGCGCAGTACACCTCGCTGCAAAGCTAACCATAGGTCTGGGCATCATAGCTTCCTGCCAGGTGACTAAAGTTCGCAGGCAGATGGGTCGTGGGACACACGTGGGGAGCCTCCTGCCCAGGCCACAGGCCGCCCAAAGCCACTATCCCAGATCGGGGGCAGCAAAGCAGTCCTGTCTGAGTCCCAGCCTCTAGAAGGAGTAGTGGACCAACACTTGTAGAAAAAGGGGTCCGCGTGGGTAACTCATTGGAGGGACACAAAAAAATCTTTGCAGACTTTCTGCTGAAGCTTACGAGCGTTCACACCTAAACCTCTTACAAGGTCAGCTGTTTAGCTAAACATGAGCTGATGATCTAAATTTACACAATAATGAAGAAATCAGCTACAAGGGGAGACAAGCAGCAAAAACAATCAATACCAGTATTAGATTCCCTAGGCCAACCATCAGATGTTGGAATATTCAGGTGCAAGGCAGATAGGATCCACAAAACTGGAACTGAAACAAGGAACAAGGATGTTTTCAAAGACTGGTAGGATCTCTAAAACATTTTTTTTTTTTTTTTTTTTTTTTTTTTTTTTTGCGGTACGTGGGCCTCTCACTGTTGTGGCCTCTCCCGTTGCGGAGCACAGGCTCCGGATGCACAGGCTCAGTGGCCATGGCTCACGGGCCCAGCTGCTCCGCGGCATATGGGATCCTCCCGGACCGGGGCACGAACCCGTATCCCCTGCATCGGCAGGCGGACTCTCAACCACTGCACCACCAGGGAGGCCCTCTAAAACATTTTTAAAGTACATGTCATTGATAAAGCTAAATACTCAAAGGTTGTGTAATACAACAGATTCATCATTGAGAAGAGTGAAATTATGCTGTTTTGAAAATTATGGCAGGTCAGATTTTCTGCCTAAATATATACGAAGATTTCTCTGAAAAATGCACATTATTTCAAAGAGTTATTGGCTGTGAAATAAGTTAAGTTTATTTCAAATGGCTTGTCTGCAAAGAAAGGTGAGATGTAGGAAATCACAGAAAGTCGAGGGGAAAATAGGTCAATATATACTTTGCTATATTGTGAACTAAGCCTTTGGCCAGCCACAATGTAGAGGACCTGACCCTTAGAAACTTACAAGTAAGCTGGAATCTTTAAAAATTCAAATCTTTATAAGTAAAAAGATTTATTAAAATGAATAACCAAGTGTTTTAATTGACATCAGAAAATCAAAACAATAAACCCTGAGAACATAGAAAAAAGATAAATAAAGATATGAGCAGAACTTAATACCACAGAAAACGTATAAAATTCAGTTGAGGTAGTAAGTCCAAAGAATATTCTTTGACAAGATTTAAAAGACACACTTTGATTAAGGAAAACCAAAACATAAGTAAAGAATATACAGAAAGAATCAGGACAATGTTATAGCAGAGAATATCTGAAATGCCAGTAAATTTGAACATTTCTGTAAAGTGGACCATTTCCTAGCTCCTAAAGTTTACCAAAATTGACACAAGAGGAAATCATTTAAGGTCATCATGTCTGCCCTTGGCATTCTCGGAACGCCCTGGCCTCAGAATGCAGCATCTGTAGTCCATGGTAACCTGCGGAGAGGGGGCGGGGCTGAGGGAGGTTGGAACACTTCCTTCACTGAGGGAGTGGGTGGGGCCATCTCTGCTGTGACTGAACAAAGGGCAGGGGAGAAGGGGGCCAAGGGCAGGGCCCTCAGAGCCCGGCAGGCCCAGTCGTGTGTCACAAGCATTTAGGCCCAGGCCAAAGTGCGCCTTCTTTGTCTGCACAGCTGCCCAAACTCTCACCTTTCCACTCAGGCCGCCCTCTTACTTGAAGTGTGTGTGGAACCGGTCCGCGCAGTGCACCTCGATGCAAAGCTAACCATAGGTCTGGGCATCATAGCTTCCTGCCAGGTGACCGAAGTTCGCAGGCAGATGGGTTGTGGGACACACGTGCGGTGCCTCCTGCCCAGGCCACAGGCCGCCCAAAACCACTATCCCAGATCGGGGGTAGCAAAGCAGTCCTGTCTGAGTCCCAGCCTCTAGAGGGAGTAGTGGACCAACACTTGTAGGCAAAGGGGTCCGCGCGGGTAACTCATTGGAGGAACACAAAAAAATCTTTGCGGACTTTCTGCTGAAGCTTACGAGCGTTCACACCTAAGCCTCTTACAAGGTCAGCTGTTTAGCTAAACATGAGCTCATGATCTAAATTTACACAATAATGAAGAAATCAGCTACAAGGGGAGACAAGCAGCAAAAACAATCAATACCAGAATTAGATTCCCTAGGCCAACCATCAGATGTTGGAATAATCAGGTGCAAGGCAGAAAGTATACATAAAACTTGAACTGAAACAAGGAAAAAGGATGTTTTCAAAGACTGGTAGGATCTCTAAAACATTTTTAAAGTACATGTCATTGATAAAGCTAAATACTCAATGGTTGTGTAATACAACAGATTCAACATTGAGAAGAGTGAAATTATGCTGTTTTGAAAACTATGGCAGGTCAGATTTTCTGCCTAATTATATAAGAAGATTTCTCTAAAAAATACACATTATTTCAAAGACTTATTGGCCATGAAATAAATTAAGGTTATTTCAAATGGCTTGTCTGCAAAGAAAGGTGAGATGTAGGGAATCACAGAAAGTCGAGGGGAAAATAGGTCAATATATACATTGCTCTATGGTGAACTAAGACTTAGGCCAGCCACAATGTAGAGGACCTGACCCTTAGAAACTTACAAGTAAGCTGGAATCTAGAAAAGTTCAAATCTTTATAAGTAAAAAGATTTTTTAAAATGAATAACCAAGTGTTTTTATTGACATCAGAATATCAAAACAATAAACCTGAGAACATAGAAAAAATATAAATAAAGATATGAGCTGAACTTAATACAATAGAAAACGTATAAAATTCAGTTGATTTAGTAAGTCCAAAGAATATTCTTTGACAAGATTAAAAGACACACTTTGATTAAGGAAAACCAAAACATAAGTAAAGAATATACAGAAAGAATCAGGACAATGTTATAGCAGAGAGTATATGAAATGGCAGTAAATTTGAACGTTTGTGTAAAGTGGACCATTTCCTAGGTCCTAAAGTTTACCAAAATTGACACAAGGGGAAATCATTTAAGGTCATCATGTCTGCCCTTGGCATTCTCGGAATGCCCTGGCCTCAGAATGCAGCATCTGTAGTCCATGGTAACCTGCGGAGAGGGGGCGGGGCTGAGGGAGGTTGGAACACTGCCTTCACTGAGGGAGTGGGTGGGGCCATCTCTGCTGTGACTGAACAAAGGGCAGGGGAGAAGGGGACCAACGGCAGGGCCCTCAGAGCCCGGCAGGCCCAGTCGTGTGTCAGATGCATTTAGGCACAGGCCAAAGTGCGCCTTCTTTGTCTGCACAGCTGCCCAAACTCTCACCTTTCCACTCAGGCCGACCTCTTACTTGAAGTGTGTGTGGAACCGGTCCGCGCAGTACACCTCGCTGCAAAGCTAACCATAGGTCTGGGCATCATAGCTTCCTGCCAGGTGACTAAAGTTCGCAGGCAGATGGGTCGTGGGACACACGTGGGGAGCCTCCTGCCCAGGCCACAGGCCGCCCAAAGCCACTATCCCAGATCGGGGGCAGCAAAGCAGTCCTGTCTGAGTCCCAGCCTCTAGAAGGAGTAGTGGACCAACACTTGTAGAAAAAGGGGTCCGCGTGGGTAACTCATTGGAGGGACACAAAAAAATCTTTGCAGACTTTCTGCTGAAGCTTACGAGCGTTCACACCTAAACCTCTTACAAGGTCAGCTGTTTAGCTAAACATGAGCTGATGATCTAAATTTACACAATAATGAAGAAATCAGCTACAAGGGGAGACAAGCAGCAAAAACAATCAATACCAGTATTAGATTCCCTAGGCCAACCATCAGATGTTGGAATATTCAGGTGCAAGGCAGATAGGATCCACAAAACTGGAACTGAAACAAGGAACAAGGATGTTTTCAAAGACTGGTAGGATCTCTAAAACATTTTTTTTTTTTTTTTTTTTTTTTTTTTTTGCGGTACGTGGGCCTCTCACTGTTGTGGCCTCTCCCGTTGCGGAGCACAGGCTCCGGATGCACAGGCTCAGTGGCCATGGCTCACGGGCCCAGCTGCTCCGCGGCATATGGGATCCTCCCGGACCGGGGCACGAACCCGTATCCCCTGCATCGGCAGGCGGACTCTCAACCACTGCACCACCAGGGAGGCCCTCTAAAACATTTTTAAAGTACATGTCATTGATAAAGCTAAATACTCAAAGGTTGTGTAATACAACAGATTCATCATTGAGAAGAGTGAAATTATGCTGTTTTGAAAATTATGGCAGGTCAGATTTTCTGCCTAAATATATACGAAGATTTCTCTGAAAAATGCACATTATTTCAAAGAGTTATTGGCTGTGAAATAAGTTAAGTTTATTTCAAATGGCTTGTCTGCAAAGAAAGGTGAGATGTAGGAAATCACAGAAAGTCGAGGGGAAAATAGGTCAATATATACTTTGCTATATTGTGAACTAAGCCTTTGGCCAGCCACAATGTAGAGGACCTGACCCTTAGAAACTTACAAGTAAGCTGGAATCTTTAAAAATTCAAATCTTTATAAGTAAAAAGATTTATTAAAATGAATAACCAAGTGTTTTAATTGACATCAGAAAATCAAAACAATAAACCCTGAGAACATAGAAAAAAGATAAATAAAGATATGAGCAGAACTTAATACCACAGAAAACGTATAAAATTCAGTTGAGGTAGTAAGTCCAAAGAATATTCTTTGACAAGATTTAAAAGACACACTTTGATTAAGGAAAACCAAAACATAAGTAAAGAATATACAGAAAGAATCAGGACAATGTTATAGCAGAGAATATCTGAAATGCCAGTAAATTTGAATATTTCTGTAAAGTGGACCATTTCCTAGCTCCTAAAGTTTACCAAAATTGACACAAGAGGAAATCATTTAAGGTCATCATGTCTGCCCTTGGCATTCTCGGAACGCCCTGGCCTCAGAATGCCGCATCTGTTGTCCATGGTAACCTGCGGAGAGGGGGCGGGGCTGAGGGAGGTTGGAACACTGCCTTCACTGAGGGAGTGTGTGGGGCCATCTCTGCTGTGACTGAACAAAGGGCAGGGGAGAAGGGGGCCCACGGCAGGGCCCTCAGAGCCCGGCAGGCCCAGTCGTGTGTCACAAGCATTTAGGCCCAGGCCAAAATGCGCCTTCTTGGTCTGCACAGCTGCCCAAACTCTCACCTTTCCACTCAGGCCGCCCTCTTACTTGAAGTGTGTGTGGAACCGGTCCGCGCAGTACACCTCGATGCAAAGCTAACCATAGGTCTGGGCATCATAGCTTCCTGCCAGGTGACCGAAGTTCGCAGGCAGATGGGTCGTGGGACACACGTGGGGAGACTCCTGCCCAGGCCACAGGCCGCCCAAAGCCACTATCCCAGATCGGGGGCAGCAAAGCAGTCCTGTCTGACTCCCAGCCTCTAGAGGGAGTAGTGGACCAACACTTGTAGAAAAAGGGGTCCGCGCGGGTAACTCATTGGAGGAACACAAAAAAATCTTTGCGGACTTTCTGCTGAAGCTTACGAGCGTTCACACCTAAGCCTCTTACAAGGTCAGCTGTTTAGCTAAACATGAGCTCATGATCTAAATTTACACAATAATGAAGAAATCAGCTACAAGGGGAGACAAGCAGCAAAAACAATCAATACCAGAATTAGATTCCCTAGGCCAACCATCAGATGTTGGAATAATCAGGTGCAAGGCAGAAAGTATACATAAAACTTGAACTGAAACAAGGAAAAAGGATGTTTTCAAAGACTGGTAGGATCTCTAAAACATTTTTAAAGTACATGTCATTGATAAAGCTAAATACTCAATGGTTGTGTAATACAACAGATTCAACATTGAGAAGAGTGAAATTATGCTGTTTTGAAAACTATGGCAGGTCAGATTTTCTGCCTAATTATATAAGAAGATTTCTCTAAAAAATACACATTATTTCAAAGACTTATTGGCCGTGAAATAAGTTAAGGTTATTTCAAATGGCTTGTCTGCAAAGAAAGGTGAGATGTAGGGAATCACAGAAAGTCGAGGGGAAAATAGGTCAATATATACATTGCTCTATGGTGAACTAAGACTTAGGCCAGCCACAATGTAGAGGACCTGACCCTTAGAAACTTACAAGTAAGCTGGAATCTAGAAAAGTTCAAATCTTTATAAGTAAAAAGATTTTTTAAAATGAATAACCAAGTGTTTTTATTGACATCAGAATATCAAAACAATAAACCTGAGAACATAGAAAAAATATAAATAAAGATATGAGCTGAACTTAATACAATAGAAAACGTTTAAAATTCAGGTGATTTAGTAAGTCCAAAGAATATTCTTTGACAAGATTAAAAGACACACTTTGATTAAGGAAAACCAAAACATAAGTAAAGAATATACAGAAAGAATCAGGACAATGTTATAGCAGAGAGTATATGAAATGGCAGTAAATTTGAACGTTTGTGTAAAGTGGACCATTTCCTAGGTCCTAAAGTTTACCAAAATTGACACAAGGGGAAATCATTTAAGGTCATCATGTCTGCCCTTGGCATTCTCGGAACGCCCTGGCCTCAGAATGCAGCATCTGTAGTCCATGGTAACCTGCGGAGAGGGGGCGGGGCTGAGGGAGGTTGGAACACTGCCTTCACTGAGGGAGTGGGTGGGGCCATCTCTGCTGTGACTGAACAAAGGGCAGGGGAGAAGGGGGCCAACGGCAGGGCCCTCAGAGCCCGGCAGGCCCAGTCGTGTGTCAGATGCATTTAGGCACAGGCCAAAGTGCGCCTTCTTTGTCTGCACAGCTGCCCAAACTCTCACCTTTCCACTCAGGCCGACCTCTTACTTGAAGTGTGTGTGGAACCGGTCCGCGCAGTACACCTCGCTGCAAAGCTAACCATAGGTCTGGGCATCATAGCTTCCTGCCAGGTGACTAAAGTTCGCAGGCAGATGGGTCGTGGGACACACGTGGGGAGCCTCCTGCCCAGGCCACAGGCCGCCCAAAGCCACTATCCCAGATCGGGGGCAGCAAAGCAGTCCTGTCTGAGTCCCAGCCTCTAGAAGGAGTAGTGGACCAACACTTGTAGAAAAAGGGGTCCGCGTGGGTAACTCATTGGAGGGACACAAAAAAATCTTTGCAGACTTTCTGCTGAAGCTTACGAGCGTTCACACCTAAACCTCTTACAAGGTCAGCTGTTTAGCTAAACATGAGCTGATGATCTAAATTTACACAATAATGAAGAAATCAGCTACAAGGGGAGACAAGCAGCAAAAACAATCAATACCAGAATTAGATTCCCTAGGCCAACCATCAGATGTTGGAATATTCAGGTGCAAGGCAGATAGGATCCACAAAACTGGAACTGAAACAAGGAACAAGGATGTTTTCAAAGACTGGTAGGATCTCTAAAACATTTTTTTTTTTTTTTTTTTTTTTTTTTTGCGGTACGTGGGCCTCTCACTGTTGTGGCCTCTCCCGTTGCGGAGCACAGGCTCCGGATGCACAGGCTCAGTGGCCATGGCTCACGGGCCCAGCTGCTCCGCGGCATATGGGATCCTCCCGGACCGGGGCACGAACCCGTATCCCCTGCATCGGCAGGCGGACTCTCAACCACTGCACCACCAGGGAGGCCCTCTAAAACATTTTTAAAGTACATGTCATTGATAAAGCTAAATACTCAAAGGTTGTGTAATACAACAGATTCATCATTGAGAAGAGTGAAATTATGCTGTTTTGAAAATTATGGCAGGTCAGATTTTCTGCCTAAATATATACGAAGATTTCTCTGAAAAATGCACATTATTTCAAAGAGTTATTGGCTGTGAAATAAGTTAAGTTTATTTCAAATGGCTTGTCTGCAAAGAAAGGTGAGATGTAGGAAATCACAGAAAGTCGAGGGGAAAATAGGTCAATATATACTTTGCTATATTGTGAACTAAGCCTTTGGCCAGCCACAATGTAGAGGACCTGACCCTTAGAAACTTACAAGTAAGCTGGAATCTTTAAAAATTCAAATCTTTATAAGTAAAAAGATTTATTAAAATGAATAACCAAGTGTTTTAATTGACATCAGAAAATCAAAACAATAAACCCTGAGAACATAGAAAAAAGATAAATAAAGATATGAGCAGAACTTAATACCACAGAAAACGTATAAAATTCAGTTGAGGTAGTAAGTCCAAAGAATATTCTTTGACAAGATTTAAAAGACACACTTTGATTAAGGAAAACCAAAACATAAGTAAAGAATATACAGAAAGAATCAGGACAATGTTATAGCAGAGAATATCTGAAATGCCAGTAAATTTGAACATTTCTGTAAAGTGGACCATTTCCTAGCTCCTAAAGTTTACCAAAATTGACACAAGAGGAAATCATTTAAGGTCATCATGTCTGCCCTTGGCATTCTCGGAACGCCCTGGCCTCAGAATGCAGCATCTGTAGTCCATGGTAACCTGCGGAGAGGGGGCGGGGCTGAGGGAGGTTGGAACACTTCCTTCACTGAGGGAGTGGGTGGGGCCATCTCTGCTGTGACTGAACAAAGGGCAGGGGAGAAGGGGGCCAAGGGCAGGGCCCTCAGAGCCCGGCAGGCCCAGTCGTGTGTCACAAGCATTTAGGCCCAGGCCAAAGTGCGCCTTCTTTGTCTGCACAGCTGCCCAAACTCTCACCTTTCCACTCAGGCCGCCCTCTTACTTGAAGTGTGTGTGGAACCGGTCAGCGCAGTGCACCTCGATGCAAAGCTAACCATAGGTCTGGGCATCATAGCTTCCTGCCAGGTGACCGAAGTTCGCAGGCAGATGGGTTGTGGGACACACGGGCGGTGCCTCCTGCCCAGGCCACAGGCCGCCCAAAACCACTATCCCAGATCGGGGGTAGCAAAGCAGTCCTGTCTGAGTCCCAGCCTCTAGAGGGAGTAGTGGACCAACACTTGTAGACAAAGGGGTCCGCGCGGGTAACTCATTGGAGGAACACAAAAAAATCTTTGCGGACTTTCTGCTGAAGCTTATGAGCGTTCACACCTAAGCCTCTTACAAGGTCAGCTGTTTAGCTAAACATGAGCTCATGATCTAAATTTACACAATAATGAAGAAATCAGCTACAAGGGGAGACAAGCAGCAAAAACAATCAATACCAGAATTAGATTCCCTAGGCCAACCATCAGATGTTGGAATAATCAGGTGCAAGGCAGAAAGTATACATAAAACTTGAACTGAAACAAGGAAAAAGGATGTTTTCAAAGACTGGTAGGATCTCTAAAACATTTTTAAAGTACATGTCATTGATAAAGCTAAATACTCAATGGTTGTGTAATACAACAGATTCAACATTGAGAAGAGTGAAATTATGCTGTTTTGAAAACTATGGCAGGTCAGATTTTCTGCCTAATTATATAAGAAGATTTCTCTAAAAAATACACATTATTTCAAAGACTTATTGGCCATGAAATAAATTAAGGTTATTTCAAATGGCTTGTCTGCAAAGAAAGGTGAGATGTAGGGAATCACAGAAAGTCGAGGGGAAAATAGGTCAATATATACATTGCTCTATGGTGAACTAAGACTTAGGCCAGCCACAATGTAGAGGACCTGACCCTTAGAAACTTACAAGTAAGCTGGAATCTAGAAAAGTTCAAATCTTTATAAGTAAAAAGATTTTTTAAAATGAATAACCAAGTGTTTTTATTGACATCAGAATATCAAAACAATAAACCTGAGAACATAGAAAAAATATAAATAAAGATATGAGCTGAACTTAATACAATAGAAAACGTATAAAATTCAGGTGATTTAGTAAGTCCAAAGAATATTCTTTGACAAGATTAAAAGACACACTTTGATTAAGGAAAACCAAAACATAAGTAAAGAATATACAGAAAGAATCAGGACAATGTTATAGCAGAGAGTATATGAAATGGCAGTAAATTTGAACGTTTGTGTAAAGTGGACCATTTCCTAGGTCCTAAAGTTTACCAAAATTGACACAAGGGGAAATCATTTAAGGTCATCATGTCTGCCCTTGGCATTCTCGGAATGCCCTGGCCTCAGAATGCAGCATCTGTAGTCCATGGTAACCTGCGGAGAGGGGGCGGGGCTGAGGGAGGTTGGAACACTGCCTTCACTGAGGGAGTGGGTGGGGCCATCTCTGCTGTGACTGAACAAAGGGCAGGGGAGAAGGGGACCAACGGCAGGGCCCTCAGAGCCCGGCAGGCCCAGTCGTGTGTCAGATGCATTTAGGCACAGGCCAAAGTGCGCCTTCTTTGTCTGCACAGCTGCCCAAACTCTCACCTTTCCACTCAGGCCGACCTCTTACTTGAAGTGTGTGTGGAACCGGTCCGCGCAGTACACCTCGCTGCAAAGCTAACCATAGGTCTGGGCATCATAGCTTCCTGCCAGGTGACTAAAGTTCGCAGGCAGATGGGTCGTGGGACACACGTGGGGAGCCTCCTGCCCAGGCCACAGGCCGCCCAAAGCCACTATCCCAGATCGGGGGCAGCAAAGCAGTCCTGTCTGAGTCCCAGCCTCTAGAAGGAGTAGTGGACCAACACTTGTAGAAAAAGGGGTCCGCGTGGGTAACTCATTGGAGGGACACAAAAAAATCTTTGCAGACTTTCTGCTGAAGCTTACGAGCGTTCACACCTAAACCTCTTACAAGGTCAGCTGTTTAGCTAAACATGAGCTGATGATCTAAATTTACACAATAATGAAGAAATCAGCTACAAGGGGAGACAAGCAGCAAAAACAATCAATACCAGTATTAGATTCCCTAGGCCAACCATCAGATGTTGGAATATTCAGGTGCAAGGCAGATAGGATCCACAAAACTGGAACTGAAACAAGGAACAAGGATGTTTTCAAAGACTGGTAGGATCTCTAAAACATTTTTTTTTTTTTTTTTTTTTTTTTTTTTGCGGTACGTGGGCCTCTCACTGTTGTGGCCTCTCCCGTTGCGGAGCACAGGCTCCGGATGCACAGGCTCAGTGGCCATGGCTCACGGGCCCAGCTGCTCCGCGGCATATGGGATCCTCCCGGACCGGGGCACGAACCCGTATCCCCTGCATCGGCAGGCGGACTCTCAACCACTGCACCACCAGGGAGGCCCTCTAAAACATTTTTAAAGTACATGTCATTGATAAAGCTAAATACTCAAAGGTTGTGTAATACAACAGATTCATCATTGAGAAGAGTGAAATTATGCTGTTTTGAAAATTATGGCAGGTCAGATTTTCTGCCTAAATATATACGAAGATTTCTCTGAAAAATGCACATTATTTCAAAGAGTTATTGGCTGTGAAATAAGTTAAGTTTATTTCAAATGGCTTGTCTGCAAAGAAAGGTGAGATGTAGGAAATCACAGAAAGTCGAGGGGAAAATAGGTCAATATATACTTTGCTATATTGTGAACTAAGCCTTTGGCCAGCCACAATGTAGAGGACCTGACCCTTAGAAACTTACAAGTAAGCTGGAATCTTTAAAAATTCAAATCTTTATAAGTAAAAAGATTTATTAAAATGAATAACCAAGTGTTTTAATTGACATCAGAAAATCAAAACAATAAACCCTGAGAACATAGAAAAAAGATAAATAAAGATATGAGCAGAACTTAATACCACAGAAAACGTATAAAATTCAGTTGAGGTAGTAAGTCCAAAGAATATTCTTTGACAAGATTTAAAAGACACACTTTGATTAAGGAAAACCAAAACATAAGTAAAGAATATACAGAAAGAATCAGGACAATGTTATAGCAGAGAATATCTGAAATGCCAGTAAATTTGAACATTTCTGTAAAGTGGACCATTTCCTAGCTCCTAAAGTTTACCAAAATTGACACAAGAGGAAATCATTTAAGGTCATCATGTCTGCCCTTGGCATTCTCGGAACGCCCTGGCCTCAGAATGCAGCATCTGTTGTCCATGGTAACCTGCGGAGAGGGGGCGGGGCTGAGGGAGGTTGGAACACTGCCTTCACTGAGGGAGTGTGTGGGGCCATCTCTGCTGTGACTGAACAAAGGGCAGGGGAGAAGTGGGCCCTGGGCAGGGCCCTCAGAGCCCGGCAGGCCCAGTCGTGTGTCACAAGCATTTAGGCCCAGGCCAAAGTGCGCCTTCTTGGTCTGCACAGCTGCCCAAACTCTCACCTTTCCACTCAGGCCGCCCTCTTACTTGAAGTGTGTGTGGAACCGGTCCGCGCAGTACACCTCGATGCAAAGCTAACCATAGGTCTGGGCATCATAGCTTCCTGCCAGGTGACCGAAGTTCGCAGGCAGATGGGTCGTGGGACACACGTGGGGAGACTCCTGCCCAGGCCACAGGCCGCCCAAAGCCACTATCCCAGATCGGGGGCAGCAAAGCAGTCCTGTCTGACTCCCAGCCTCTAGAGGGAGTAGTGGACCAACACTTGTAGAAAAAGGGGTCCGCGCGGGTAACTCATTGGAGGAACACAAAAAAATCTTTGCGGACTTTCTGCTGAAGCTTACGAGCGTTCACACCTAAGCCTCTTACAAGGTCAGCTGTTTAGCTAAACATGAGCTCATGATCTAAATTTACACAATAATGAAGAAATCAGCTACAAGGGGAGACAAGCAGCAAAAACAATCAATACCAGAATTAGATTCCCTAGGCCAACCATCAGATGTTGGAATAATCAGGTGCAAGGCAGAAAGTATACATAAAACTGGAACTGAAACAAGGAAAAAGGATGTTTTCAAAGACTGGTAGGATCTCTAAAACATTTTTAAAGTACATGTCATTGATAAAGCTAAATACTCAATGGTTGTGTAATACAACAGATTCAACATTGAGAAGAGTGAAATTATGCTGTTTTGAAAACTATGGCAGGTCAGATTTTCTGCCTAATTATATAAGAAGATTTCTCTAAAAAATACACATTATTTCAAAGACTTATTGGCCGTGAAATAAGTTAAGGTTATTTCAAATGGCTTGTCTGCAAAGAAAGGTGAGATGTAGGGAATCACAGAAAGTCGAGGGGAAAATAGGTCAATATATACATTGCTCTATGGTGAACTAAGACTTAGGCCAGCCACAATGTAGAGGACCTGACCCTTAGAAACTTACAAGTAAGCTGGAATCTAGAAAAGTTCAAATCTTTATAAGTAAAAAGATTTTTTAAAATGAATAACCAAGTGTTTTTATTGACATCAGAATATCAAAACAATAAACCTGAGAACATAGAAAAAATATAAATAAAGATATGAGCTGAACTTAATACAATAGAAAACGTATAAAATTCAGGTGATTTAGTAAGTCCAAAGAATATTCTTTGACAAGATTAAAAGACACACTTTGATTAAGGAAAACCAAAACATAAGTAAAGAATATACAGAAAGAATCAGGACAATGTTATAGCAGAGAGTATATGAAATGGCAGTAAATTTGAACGTTTGTGTAAAGTGGACCATTTCCTAGGTCCTAAAGTTTACCAAAATTGACACAAGGGGAAATCATTTAAGGTCATCATGTCTGCCCTTGGCATTCTCGGAATGCCCTGGCCTCAGAATGCAGCATCTGTAGTCCATGGTAACCTGCGGAGAGGGGGCGGGGCTGAGGGAGGTTGGAACACTGCCTTCACTGAGGGAGTGGGTGGGGCCATCTCTGCTGTGACTGAACAAAGGGCAGGGGAGAAGGGGGCCAACGGCAGGGCCCTCAGAGCCCGGCAGGCCCAGTCGTGTGTCAGATGCATTTAGGCACAGGCCAAAGTGCGCCTTCTTTGTCTGCACAGCTGCCCAAACTCTCACCTTTCCACTCAGGCCGACCTCTTACTTGAAGTGTGTGTGGAACCGGTCCGCGCAGTACACCTCGCTGCAAAGCTAACCATAGGTCTGGGCATCATAGCTTCCTGCCAGGTGACTAAAGTTCGCAGGCAGATGGGTCGTGGGACACACGTGGGGAGCCTCCTGCCCAGGCCACAGGCCGCCCAAAGCCACTATCCCAGATCGGGGGCAGCAAAGCAGTCCTGTCTGAGTCCCAGCCTCTAGAAGGAGTAGTGGACCAACACTTGTAGAAAAAGGGGTCCGCGTGGGTAACTCATTGGAGGGACACAAAAAAATCTTTGCAGACTTTCTGCTGAAGCTTACGAGCGTTCACACCTAAACCTCTTACAAGGTCAGCTGTTTAGCTAAACATGAGCTGATGATCTAAATTTACACAATAATGAAGAAATCAGCTACAAGGGGAGACAAGCAGCAAAAACAATCAATACCAGTATTAGATTCCCTAGGCCAACCATCAGATGTTGGAATATTCAGGTGCAAGGCAGATAGGATCCACAAAACTGGAACTGAAACAAGGAACAAGGATGTTTTCAAAGACTGGTAGGATCTCTAAAACATTTTTTTTTTTTTTTTTTTTTTTTTTTTTTTTTGCGGTACGTGGGCCTCTCACTGTTGTGGCCTCTCCCGTTGCGGAGCACAGGCTCCGGATGCACAGGCTCAGTGGCCATGGCTCACGGGCCCAGCTGCTCCGCGGCATATGGGATCCTCCCGGACCGGGGCACGAACCCGTATCCCCTGCATCGGCAGGCGGACTCTCAACCACTGCACCACCAGGGAGGCCCTCTAAAACATTTTTAAAGTACATGTCATTGATAAAGCTAAATACTCAAAGGTTGTGTAATACAACAGATTCATCATTGAGAAGAGTGAAATTATGCTGTTTTGAAAATTATGGCAGGTCAGATTTTCTGCCTAAATATATACGAAGATTTCTCTGAAAAATGCACATTATTTCAAAGAGTTATTGGCTGTGAAATAAGTTAAGTTTATTTCAAATGGCTTGTCTGCAAAGAAAGGTGAGATGTAGGAAATCACAGAAAGTCGAGGGGAAAATAGGTCAATATATACTTTGCTATATTGTGAACTAAGCCTTTGGCCAGCCACAATGTAGAGGACCTGACCCTTAGAAACTTACAAGTAAGCTGGAATCTTTAAAAATTCAAATCTTTATAAGTAAAAAGATTTATTAAAATGAATAACCAAGTGTTTTAATTGACATCAGAAAATCAAAACAATAAACCCTGAGAACATAGAAAAAAGATAAATAAAGATATGAGCAGAACTTAATACCACAGAAAACGTATAAAATTCAGTTGAGGTAGTAAGTCCAAAGAATATTCTTTGACAAGATTTAAAAGACACACTTTGATTAAGGAAAACCAAAACATAAGTAAAGAATATACAGAAAGAATCAGGACAATGTTATAGCAGAGAATATCTGAAATGCCAGTAAATTTGAACATTTCTGTAAAGTGGACCATTTCCTAGCTCCTAAAGTTTACCAAAATTGACACAAGAGGAAATCATTTAAGGTCATCATGTCTGCCCTTGGCATTCTCGGAACGCCCTGGCCTCAGAATGCAGCATCTGTAGTCCATGGTAACCTGCGGAGAGGGGGCGGGGCTGAGGGAGGTTGGAACACTTCCTTCACTGAGGGAGTGGGTGGGGCCATCTCTGCTGTGACTGAACAAAGGGCAGGGGAGAAGGGGGCCAAGGGCAGGGCCCTCAGAGCCCGGCAGGCCCAGTCGTGTGTCACAAGCATTTAGGCCCAGGCCAAAGTGCGCCTTCTTTGTCTGCACAGCTGCCCAAACTCTCACCTTTCCACTCAGGCCGCCCTCTTACTTGAAGTGTGTGTGGAACCGGTCCGCGCAGTGCACCTCGATGCAAAGCTAACCATAGGTCTGGGCATCATAGCTTCCTGCCAGGTGACCGAAGTTCGCAGGCAGATGGGTTGTGGGACACACGTGCGGTGCCTCCTGCCCAGGCCACAGGCCGCCCAAAACCACTATCCCAGATCGGGGGTAGCAAAGCAGTCCTGTCTGAGTCCCAGCCTCTAGAGGGAGTAGTGGACCAACACTTGTAGGCAAAGGGGTCCGCGCGGGTAACTCATTGGAGGAACACAAAAAAATCTTTGCGGACTTTCTGCTGAAGCTTACGAGCGTTCACACCTAAGCCTCTTACAAGGTCAGCTGTTTAGCTAAACATGAGCTCATGATCTAAATTTACACAATAATGAAGAAATCAGCTACAAGGGGAGACAAGCAGCAAAAACAATCAATACCAGAATTAGATTCCCTAGGCCAACCATCAGATGTTGGAATAATCAGGTGCAAGGCAGAAAGTATACATAAAACTTGAACTGAAACAAGGAAAAAGGATGTTTTCAAAGACTGGTAGGATCTCTAAAACATTTTTAAAGTACATGTCATTGATAAAGCTAAATACTCAATGGTTGTGTAATACAACAGATTCAACATTGAGAAGAGTGAAATTATGCTGTTTTGAAAACTATGGCAGGTCAGATTTTCTGCCTAATTATATAAGAAGATTTCTCTAAAAAATACACATTATTTCAAAGACTTATTGGCCATGAAATAAATTAAGGTTATTTCAAATGGCTTGTCTGCAAAGAAAGGTGAGATGTAGGGAATCACAGAAAGTCGAGGGGAAAATAGGTCAATATATACATTGCTCTATGGTGAACTAAGACTTAGGCCAGCCACAATGTAGAGGACCTGACCCTTAGAAACTTACAAGTAAGCTGGAATCT
Source organism: Mesoplodon bidens (assembly GCF_964165515.1). Taxonomy (NCBI): domain Eukaryota; kingdom Metazoa; phylum Chordata; class Mammalia; order Artiodactyla; family Ziphiidae; genus Mesoplodon; species Mesoplodon bidens. The sequence continues at coordinate 144,233 of NW_027671513.1, forward strand.
AGAAAAGTTCAAATCTTTATAAGTAAAAAGATTTTTTAAAATGAATAACCAAGTGTTTTTATTGACATCAGAATATCAAAACAATAAACCTGAGAACATAGAAAAAATATAAATAAAGATATGAGCTGAACTTAATACAATAGAAAACGTATAAAATTCAGTTGATTTAGTAAGTCCAAAGAATATTCTTTGACAAGATTAAAAGACACACTTTGATTAAGGAAAACCAAAACATAAGTAAAGAATATACAGAAAGAATCAGGACAATGTTATAGCAGAGAGTATATGAAATGGCAGTAAATTTGAACGTTTGTGTAAAGTGGACCATTTCCTAGGTCCTAAAGTTTACCAAAATTGACACAAGGGGAAATCATTTAAGGTCATCATGTCTGCCCTTGGCATTCTCGGAATGCCCTGGCCTCAGAATGCAGCATCTGTAGTCCATGGTAACCTGCGGAGAGGGGGCGGGGCTGAGGGAGGTTGGAACACTGCCTTCACTGAGGGAGTGGGTGGGGCCATCTCTGCTGTGACTGAACAAAGGGCAGGGGAGAAGGGGACCAACGGCAGGGCCCTCAGAGCCCGGCAGGCCCAGTCGTGTGTCAGATGCATTTAGGCACAGGCCAAAGTGCGCCTTCTTTGTCTGCACAGCTGCCCAAACTCTCACCTTTCCACTCAGGCCGACCTCTTACTTGAAGTGTGTGTGGAACCGGTCCGCGCAGTACACCTCGCTGCAAAGCTAACCATAGGTCTGGGCATCATAGCTTCCTGCCAGGTGACTAAAGTTCGCAGGCAGATGGGTCGTGGGACACACGTGGGGAGCCTCCTGCCCAGGCCACAGGCCGCCCAAAGCCACTATCCCAGATCGGGGGCAGCAAAGCAGTCCTGTCTGAGTCCCAGCCTCTAGAAGGAGTAGTGGACCAACACTTGTAGAAAAAGGGGTCCGCGTGGGTAACTCATTGGAGGGACACAAAAAAATCTTTGCAGACTTTCTGCTGAAGCTTACGAGCGTTCACACCTAAACCTCTTACAAGGTCAGCTGTTTAGCTAAACATGAGCTGATGATCTAAATTTACACAATAATGAAGAAATCAGCTACAAGGGGAGACAAGCAGCAAAAACAATCAATACCAGTATTAGATTCCCTAGGCCAACCATCAGATGTTGGAATATTCAGGTGCAAGGCAGATAGGATCCAAAAAACTGGAACTGAAACAAGGAACAAGGATGTTTTCAAAGACTGGTAGGATCTCTAAAACATTTTTTTTTTTTTTTTTTTTTTTTTTTTGCGGTACGTGGGCCTCTCACTGTTGTGGCCTCTCCCGTTGCGGAGCACAGGCTCCGGATGCACAGGCTCAGTGGCCATGGCTCACGGGCCCAGCTGCTCCGCGGCATATGGGATCCTCCCGGACCGGGGCACGAACCCGTATCCCCTGCATCGGCAGGCGGACTCTCAACCACTGCACCACCAGGGAGGCCCTCTAAAACATTTTTAAAGTACATGTCATTGATAAAGCTAAATACTCAAAGGTTGTGTAATACAACAGATTCATCATTGAGAAGAGTGAAATTATGCTGTTTTGAAAATTATGGCAGGTCAGATTTTCTGCCTAAATATATACGAAGATTTCTCTGAAAAATGCACATTATTTCAAAGAGTTATTGGCTGTGAAATAAGTTAAGTTTATTTCAAATGGCTTGTCTGCAAAGAAAGGTGAGATGTAGGAAATCACAGAAAGTCGAGGGGAAAATAGGTCAATATATACTTTGCTATATTGTGAACTAAGCCTTTGGCCAGCCACAATGTAGAGGACCTGACCCTTAGAAACTTACAAGTAAGCTGGAATCTTTAAAAATTCAAATCTTTATAAGTAAAAAGATTTATTAAAATGAATAACCAAGTGTTTTAATTGACATCAGAAAATCAAAACAATAAACCCTGAGAACATAGAAAAAAGATAAATAAAGATATGAGCAGAACTTAATACCACAGAAAACGTATAAAATTCAGTTGAGGTAGTAAGTCCAAAGAATATTCTTTGACAAGATTTAAAAGACACACTTTGATTAAGGAAAACCAAAACATAAGTAAAGAATATACAGAAAGAATCAGGACAATGTTATAGCAGAGAATATCTGAAATGCCAGTAAATTTGAATATTTCTGTAAAGTGGACCATTTCCTAGCTCCTAAAGTTTACCAAAATTGACACAAGAGGAAATCATTTAAGGTCATCATGTCTGCCCTTGGCATTCTCGGAACGCCCTGGCCTCAGAATGCAGCATCTGTAGTCCATGGTAACCTGCGGAGAGGGGGCGGGGCTGAGGGAGGTTGGAACACTTCCTTCACTGAGGGAGTGGGTGGGGCCATCTCTGCTGTGACTGAACAAAGGGCAGGGGAGAAGGGGGCCAATGGCAGGGCCCTCAGAGCCCGGCAGGCCCAGTCGTGTGTCACAAGCATTTAGGCCCAGGCCAAAGTGCGCCTTCTTTGTCTGCACAGCTGCCCAAACTCTCACCTTTCCACTCAGGCCGCCCTCTTACTTGAAGTGTGTGTGGAACCGGTCCGCGCAGTGCACCTCGATGCAAAGCTAACCATAGGTCTGGGCATCATAGCTTCCTGCCAGGTGACCGAAGTTCGCAGGCGGATGGGTTGTGGGACACACGTGCGGTGCCTCCTGCCCAGGCCACAGGCCGCCCAAAACCACTATCCCAGATCGGGGGTAGCAAAGCAGTCCTGTCTGAGTCCCAGCCTCTAGAGGGAGTAGTGGACCAACACTTGTAGAAAAAGGTGTCCGCGTGGGTAACTCATTGGAGGGACACAAAAAAATCTTTGCCGACTTTCTGCTGAAGCTTACGAGCGTTCACACCTAAGCCTCTTACAAGGTCAGCTGTTTAGCTAAACATGAGCTCATGATCTAAATTTACACAATAATGAAGAAATCAGCTACAAGGGGAGACAAGCAGCAAAAACAATCAATACCAGAATTAGATTCCTTAGGCCAACCATTAGATGTTGAATAATCAGGTGCAAGGCACAAAGTATACACAAAACTGGAACTGAAACAAGGAACAAGGATGTTTTCAAAGACTGGTAGGATCTCTAAAACATTTTTAAAGTACATGTCATTGTTAAAGCTAAATACTCAATGGTTGTGTAATACAACAGATTCATCATTGAGAAGAGTGAAATTATGCTGTTTTGAAAACTATGGCAGGTCAGATTTTCTGCCTAATTATATAAGAAGATTTCTCTAAAAAATACACATTATTTCAAAGACTTATTGGCTGTGAAATAAGTTAAGGGTATTTCAAATGGCTTGAGTGCAAAGAAAGGTGAGATGTAGGGAATCACAGAAAGTCGAGGGGAAAATAGATCAATATACACATTGCTATATGGTGAACTAAGACTTAGGCCAGCCACAATGTAGAGGACCTGACCCTTAGAAACTTACAAGTAAGCTGGAATCGTGAAAAGTTCAAATCTTTATAAGTAAAAAGATTTATTAAATTGAATATCCAAGTGTTTTAATTGACATCAGAAGATCAAAACAATAAACCTGAGAACATAGAAAAAATATAAATAAAGATATGAGCAGAACTTAATACAATAGAAAACGTATAAAATTCAGGTGATGTAGTAAGTCCAAAGAATATTCTTTGACAAGATTAAAAGACACACTTAGATTAAGGAACACCAAAACATAAGTAAAGAATATACAGAAAGAATCAGGAGAATGTTATAGCAGAGAGTATATGAAATGCCAGTAAATTTGAACGTTTGTGTAAAGTGGACCAGTTTGTATCTCCTAAAATTTACCAAAACTGACACAAGAGGAAATCATTTAAGGTCATCATGTCTGCCCTTGGCATTCTCGGAATGCCCTAGACTCAGAATGCAGCATCTGTAGTCCATGGTAACCTGCGGAGAGGGGGCGGGGCTGAGGGAGGTAGGAACACTGCCCTCACAGAGGGAGTGTGTGTGGCCATCTCTGATGTCACTGAACAAAGGGCAGGGGAGCAGGGGGCCCAGGGCAGGGCCATCAAAGCCCGGCAGGGCCAGTGGGGTGTCACAAGCATTTAGGCACAGGACAAAGGGCGCCTTCTTTGTCTGCACAGCGGCACAAACTCTCACCTTTCCACTCAGGCCGCCCTCTTACTTGAAGTGTGTGTGGAACCTGTCTGCGCAGTACACCTCGCTGCAGAGCTAACCATAGGTCTGGGCATCGTAGATTCCTGCCAGGTGACCGAAGTTCGCAGGCAGATGGGTCCCTGGGACACACGCAGAGAGGCTCCTCCCCGGGCCACAGGCCGCCCAATGCCACTGCCCCAGATCGTGGGGCGCAAAGCAGCCCTGTCTGAGGCCGTGCCTCTAGAGGGAGTAGTGGACCAACCCTTGTAGAAAACGGGGTCCTCGCGGGCAACTCATTGGAGGGACACAAATAAATTTTTGCGGACTTTCTGATGAAGCTTACGAGTGTTCACACCTAAGCCTCTTACAAAGTCAGATGTTTAGCTAAACATGAGCTCATGAGGTATATTTACACAATAATGAAGAAATCAGCTACAGGGGGAGACAATCAGCAAAAACAATCAATACCAGAATTAGATTCCCTAAGCCATCGATCAGACGTTGGAATAATCAGGTGCAAGGCAGAAAATATACATAAAACTGGAACTGAAACAAGGAACAAGGATGTTTTCAAAGACTGGTAGGATCTCTAAAACATTTTTAAAGTACATGTCATTGATAAAGCTAAATACTCAATGGTTGTGTAATACAACAGATTCAACATTGAGAAGAGTGAAATTATGCTGTTTTGAAAATTATGGCAGGTCAGATTTTCTGCCTAATTATATAAGAAGATTTCTCTAAAAAATACACATTATTTCAAAGACTTATTGGCCGTGAAATAAGTTAAGGTTATTTCAAATGGCTTGTCTGCAAAGAAAGGTGAGATGTAGGGAATCACAGAAAGTCGAGGGGAAAATAGGTCAATATATACATTGCTATATTGTGAACTAAGCCTTTGGCCAGCCACAATGTAGAGGACCTGACCCTTAGAAACTTACAAGTAAGCTGGAATCTTTAAAAATTCAAATCTTTATAAGTAAAAAGATTTATTAAAATGAATAACCAAGTGTTTTAATTGACATCAGAAAATCAAAACAATAAACCCTGAGAACATAGAAAAAAGATAAATAAAGATATGAGCAGAACTTAATACCACAGAAAACGTATAAAATTCAGTTGAGGTAGTAAGTCCAAATAATATTCTTTGACAAGATTTAAAAGACACACTTTGATTAAGGAAAACCAAAACATAAGTAAAGAATATACAGAAAGAATCAGGACAATGTTATAGCAGAGAATATCTGAAATGCCAGTAAATTTGAACATTTCTGTAAAGTGGACCATTTCCTAGCTCCTAAAGTTTACCAAAATTGACACAAGAGGAAATCATTTAAGGTCATCATGTCTGCCCTTGGCATTCTCGGAACGCCCTGGCCTCAGAATGCAGCATCTGTAGTCCATGGTAACCTGCGGAGAGGGGGCGGGGCTGAGGGAGGTTGGAACACTTCCTTCACTGAGGGAGTGGGTGGGGCCATCTCTGCTGTGACTGAACAAAGGGCAGGGGAGAAGAGGGCCAAGGGCAGGGCCCTCAGAGCCCGGCAGGCCCAGTCGTGTGTCACAACCATTTAGGCCCAGGCCAAAGTGCGCCTTCTTTGTCTGCACAGCTGCCCAAACTCTCACCTTTCCACTCAGGCCGCCCTCTTACTTGAAGTGTGTGTGGAACCGGTCCGCGCAGTGCACCTCGATGCAAAGCTAACCATAGGTCTGGGCATCATAGCTTCCTGCCAGGTGACCGAAGTTCGCAGGCAGATGGGTTGTGGGACACACGTGCGGTGCCTCCTGCCCAGGCCACAGGCCGCCCAAAACAACTATCCCAGATCGGGGGTAGCAAAGCAGTCCTGTCTGAGTCCCAGCCTCTAGAGGGAGTAGTGGACCAACACTTGTAGAAAAAGGGGTCCGCGCGGGTAACTCATTGGAGGAACACAAAAAAATCTTTGCGGACTTTCTGCTGAAGCTTACGAGCGTTCACACCTAAGCCTCTTACAAGGTCAGCTGTTTAGCTAAACATGAGCTCATGATCTAAATTTACACAATAATGAAGAAATCAGCTACAAGGGGAGACAAGCAGCAAAAACAATCAATACCAGAATTAGATTCCCTAGGCCAACCATCAGATGTTGGAACAATCAGGTGCAAGGCAGAAAGTATACATAAAACTTGAACTGAAACAAGGAAAAAGGATGTTTTCAAAGACTGGTAGGATCTCTAAAACATTTTTAAAGTACATGTCATTGATAAAGCTAAATACTCAATGGTTGTGTAATACAACAGATTCAACATAGAGAAGAGTGAAATTATGCTGTTTTGAAAACTATGGCAGGTCAGATTTTCTGCCTAATTATATAAGAAGATTTCTCTAAAAAATACACATTATTTCAAAGACTTATTGGCCATGAAATAAGTTAAGGTTATTTCAAATGGCTTGTCTGCAAAGAAAGGTGAGATGTAGGGAATCACAGAAAGTCGAGGGGAAAATAGGTCAATATATACATTGCTCTATGGTGAACTAAGACTTAGGCCAGCCACAATGTAGAGGACCTGACCCTTAGAAACTTACAAGTAAGCTGGAATCTAGAAAAGTTCAAATCTTTATAAGTAAAAAGATTTTTTAAAATGAATAACCAAGTGTTTTTATTGACATCAGAATATCAAAACAATAAACCTGAGAACATAGAAAAAATATAAATAAAGATATGAGCTGAACTTAATACAATAGAAAACGTATAAAATTCAGGTGATTTAGTAAGTCCAAAGAATATTCTTTGACAAGATTAAAAGACACACTTTGATTAAGGAAAACCAAAACATAAGTAAAGAATATACAGAAAGAATCAGGACAATGTTATAGCAGAGAGTATATGAAATGGCAGTAAATTTGAACGTTTGTGTAAAGTGGACCATTTCCTAGGTCCTAAAGTTTACCAAAATTGACACAAGGGGAAATCATTTAAGGTCATCATGTCTGCCCTTGGCATTCTCGGAATGCCCTGGCCTCAGAATGCAGCATCTGTAGTCCATGGTAACCTGCGGAGAGGGGGCGGGGCTGAGGGAGGTTGGAACACTGCCTTCACTGAGGGAGTGGGTGGGGCCATCTCTGCTGTGACTGAACAAAGGGCAGGGGAGAAGGGGGCCAACGGCAGGGCCCTCAGAGCCCGGCAGGCCCAGTCGTGTGTCAGATGCATTTAGGCACAGGCCAAAGTGCGCCTTCTTTGTCTGCACAGCTGCCCAAACTCTCACCTTTCCACTCAGGCCGACCTCTTACTTGAAGTGTGTGTGGAACCGGTCCGCGCAGTACACCTCGCTGCAAAGCTAACCATAGGTCTGGGCATCATAGCTTCCTGCCAGGTGACTAAAGTTCGCAGGCAGATGGGTCGTGGGACACACGTGGGGAGCCTCCTGCCCAGGCCACAGGCCGCCCAAAGCCACTATCCCAGATCGGGGGCAGCAAAGCAGTCCTGTCTGAGTCCCAGCCTCTAGAAGGAGTAGTGGACCAACACTTGTAGAAAAAGGGGTCCGCGTGGGTAACTCATTGGAGGGACACAAAAAAATCTTTGCAGACTTTCTGCTGAAGCTTACGAGCGTTCACACCTAAACCTCTTACAAGGTCAGCTGTTTAGCTAAACATGAGCTGATGATCTAAATTTACACAATAATGAAGAAATCAGCTACAAGGGGAGACAAGCAGCAAAAACAATCAATACCAGTATTAGATTCCCTAGGCCAACCATCAGATGTTGGAATATTCAGGTGCAAGGCAGATAGGATCCACAAAACTGGAACTGAAACAAGGAACAAGGATGTTTTCAAAGACTGGTAGGATCTCTAAAACATTTTTAAAGTACATGTCATTGATAAAGCTAAATACTCAAAGGTTGTGTAATACAACAGATTCATCATTGAGAAGAGTGAAATTATGCTGTTTTGAAAATTATGGCAGGTCAGATTTTCTGCCTAAATATATACGAAGATTTCTCTGAAAAACGCACATTATTTCAAAGAGTTATTGGCTGTGAAATAAGTTAAGTTTATTTCAAATGGCTTGTCTGCAAAGAAAGGTGAGATGTAGGAAATCACAGAAAGTCGAGGGGAAAATAGGTCAATATATACTTTGCTATATTGTGAACTAAGCCTTTGGCCAGCCACAATGTAGAGGACCTGACCCTTAGAAACTTACAAGTAAGCTGGAATCTTTAAAAATTCAAATCTTTATAAGTAAAAAGATTTATTAAAATGAATAACCAAGTGTTTTAATTGACATCAGAAAATCAAAACAATAAACCCTGAGAACATAGAAAAAAGATAAATAAAGATATGAGCAGAACTTAATACCACAGAAAACGTATAAAATTCAGTTGAGGTAGTAAGTCCAAAGAATATTCTTTGACAAGATTTAAAAGACACACTTTGATTAAGGAAAACCAAAACATAAGTAAAGAATATACAGAAAGAATCAGGACAATGTTATAGCAGAGAATATCTGAAATGCCAGTAAATTTGAACATTTCTGTAAAGTGGACCATTTCCTAGCTCCTAAAGTTTACCAAAATTGACACAAGAGGAAATCATTTAAGGTCATCATGTCTGCCCTTGGCATTCTCGGAACGCCCTGGCCTCAGAATGCAGCATCTGTAGTCCATGGTAACCTGCGGAGAGGGGGCGGGGCTGAGGGAGGTTGGAACACTTCCTTCACTGAGGGAGTGGGTGGGGCCATCTCTGCTGTGACTGAACAAAGGGCAGGGGAGAAGGGGGCCAAGGGCAGGGCCCTCAGAGCCCGGCAGGCCCAGTCGTGTGTCACAAGCTTTTAGGCCCAGGCCAAAGTGCGCCTTCTTTGTCTGCACAGCTGCCCAAACTCTCACCTTTCCACTCAGGCCGCCCTCTTACTTGAAGTGTGTGTGGAACCGGTCCGCGCAGTGCACCTCGATGCAAAGCTAACCATAGGTCTGGGCATCATAGCTTCCTGCCAGGTGACCGAAGTTCGCAGGCAGATGGGTTGTGGGACACACGTGCGGTGCCTCCTGCCCAGGCCACAGGCCGCCCAAAACCACTATCCCAGATCGGGGGTAGCAAAGCAGTCCTGTCTGAGTCCCAGCCTCTAGAGGGAGTAGTGGACCAACACTTGTAGAAAAAGGTGTCCGCGCGGGTAACTCATTGGAGGGACACAAAAAAATCTTTGCCGACTTTCTGCTGAAGCTTACGAGCGTTCACACCTAAGCCTCTTACAAGGTCAGCTGTTTAGCTAAACATGAGCTCATGATCTAAATTTACACAATAATGAAGAAATCAGCTACAAGGGGAGACAAGCAGCAAAAACAATCAATACCAGAATTAGATTCCCTTAGCCATCGATCAGACGTTGGAATAATCAGGTGCAAGGCAGAAAATATACATAAAACTGGAACTGAAACAAGGAACAAGGATGTTTTCAAAGACTGGTAGGATCTCTAAAACATTTTTAAAGTACATGTCATTGATAAAGCTAAATCCTCAAAGGTTGTGTATTACAACAGATTCATCATTGAGAAGGGTGAAATTATGCTGTTTTGAAAACTATGGCAGGTCAGATTTTCTGCCTAAATATATAAGAAGATTTCTCTGAAAAATGCACATTATTTCAAAGACTTAATGGCTGTGAAATAAGTTAAGGTTATTTCAAATGGCTTGTCTGCAAAGAAAGGTGAGATGTAGGAAATCACAGAAAGTCGCGGGGAAAATAGGTCAATATATACTTTGCCATATTGTGAACTAGGCCTTGGGCCAGCCACAATGTAGAGGACCTGACCCTTAGAAATTTACAAGTAAGCTGGAATCTTTAAAAATTCAAATCTTTATAAGTAAAAAGATTTATTAAAATGAATAACCAAGTGTTTTAATTGACATCAGAAGATCAAAACAATAAACCCTGAGAACATAGAAAAAAGATAAATAAAGATATGAGCAGAACTTAATACCACAGAAAACGTATAAAATTCAGTTGAGGTAGTAAGTCCAAAGAATATTCTTTGACAAGATTTAAAAGACACACTTTGATTAAGGAAAACCAAAACATAAGTAAAGAATATACAGAAAGAATCAGGACAATGTTATAGCAGAGAATATCTGAAATGCCAGTAAATTTGAACATTTGTGTAAAGTGGACCATTTCCTAGCTCCTAAACTTTACCAAAATTGACACAAGAGGAAATCATTTAAGGTCATCATGTCTGCCCTTGGCATTCTCGGAACGCCCTGGCCTCAGAATGCAGCATCTGTTGTCCATGGTAACCTGCGGAGAGGGGGCGGGGCTGAGGGAGGTTGGAACACTGCCTTCACTGAGGGAGTGTGTGGGGCCATCTCTGCTGTGACTGAACAAAGGGCAGGGGAGAAGGGGGCCCACGGCAGGGCCCTCAGAGCCCGGCAGGCCCAGTCGTGTGTCACAAGCATTTAGGCCCAGGCCAAAGTGCGCCTTCTTGGTCTGCACAGCTGCCCAAACTCTCACCTTTCCACTCAGGCCGCCCTCTTACTTGAAGTGTGTGTGGAACCGGTCCGCGCAGTACACCTCGATGCAAAGCTAACCATAGTTCTGGGCATCATAGCTTCCTGCCAGGTGACCGAAGTTCGCAGGCAGATGGGTCGTGGGACACACGTGGGGAGACTCCTGCCCAGGCCACAGGCCGCCCAAAGCCACTATCCCAGATCGGGGGCAGCAAAGCAGTCCTGTCTGACTCCCAGCCTCTAGAGGGAGTAGTGGACCAACACTTGTAGAAAAAGGGGTCCGCGCGGGTAACTCATTGGAGGAACACAAAAAAATCTTTGCGGACTTTCTGCTGAAGCTTACGAGCGTTCACACCTAAGCCTCTTACAAGGTCAGCTGTTTAGCTAAACATGAGCTCATGATCTAAATTTACACAATAATGAAGAAATCAGCTACAAGGGGAGACAAGCAGCAAAAACAATCAATACCAGAATTAGATTCCCTAGGCCAACCATCAGATGTTGGAATAATCAGGTGCAAGGCAGAAAGTATACATAAAACTTGAACTGAAACAAGGAAAAAGGATGTTTTCAAAGACTGGTAGGATCTCTAAAACATTTTTAAAGTACATGTCATTGATAAAGCTAAATACTCAATGGTTGTGTAATACAACAGATTCAACATTGAGAAGAGTGATATTATGCTGTTTTGAAAACTATGGCAGGTCAGATTTTCTGCCTAATTATATAAGAAGATTTCTCTAAAAAATACACATTATTTCAAAGACTTATTGGCCGTGAAATAAGTTAAGGTTATTTCAAATGGCTTGTCTGCAAAGAAAGGTGAGATGTAGGGAATCACAGAAAGTCGAGGGGAAAATAGGTCAATATATACATTGCTCTATGGTGAACTAAGACTTAGGCCAGCCACAATGTAGAGGACCTGACCCTTAGAAACTTACAAGTAAGCTGGAATCTAGAAAAGTTCAAATCTTTATAAGTAAAAAGATTTTTTAAAATGAATAACCAAGTGTTTTAATTGACATCAGAAGATCAAAACAATAAACCCTGAGAACATAGAAAAAAGATAAATAAAGATATGAGCAGAACTTAATACCACAGAAAACGTATAAAATTCAGTTGAGGTAGTAAGTCCAAAGAATATTCTTTGACAAGATTTAAAAGACACACTTTGATTAAGGAAAACCAAAACATAAGTAAAGAATATACAGAAAGAATCAGGACAATGTTATAGCAGAGAATATCTGAAATGCCAGTAAATTTGAACATTTCTGTAAAGTGGACCATTTCCTAGCTCCTAAACTTTACCAAAATTGACACAAGAGGAAATCATTTAAGGTCATCATGTCTGCCCTTGGCATTCTCGGAACGCCCTGGCCTCAGAATGCAGCATCTGTTGTCCATGGTAACCTGCGGAGAGGGGGCGGGGCTGAGGGAGGTTGGAACACTGCCTTCACTGAGGGAGTGTGTGGGGCCATCTCTGCTGTGACTGAACAAAGGGCAGGGGAGAAGGGGGCCCACGGCAGGGCCCTCAGAGCCCGGCAGGCCCAGTCGTGTGTCACAAGCATTTAGGCCCAGGCCAAAATGCGCCTTCTTGGTCTGCACAGCTGCCCAAACTCTCACCTTTCCACTCAGGCCGCCCTCTTACTTGAAGTGTGTGTGGAACCGGTCTGCGCAGTACACCTCGATGCAAAGCTAACCATAGGTCTGGGCATCATAGCTTCCTGCCAGGTGACCGAAGTTCGCAGGCAGATGGGTCGTGGGACACACGTGGGGAGACTCCTGCCCAGGCCACAGGCCGCCCAAAGCCACTATCCCAGATCGGGGGCAGCAAAGCAGTCCTGTCTGACTCCCAGCCTCTAGAGGGAGTAGTGGACCAACACTTGTAGAAAAAGGGGTCCGCGCGGGTAACTCATTGGAGGAACACAAAAAAATCTTTGCGGACTTTCTGCTGAAGCTTACGAGCGTTCACACCTAAGCCTCTTACAAGGTCAGCTGTTTAGCTAAACATGAGCTCATGATCTAAATTTACACAATAATGAAGAAATCAGCTACAAGGGGAGACAAGCAGCAAAAACAATCAATACCAGAATTAGATTCCCTAGGCCAACCATCAGATGTTGGAATAATCAGGTGCAAGGCAGAAAGTATACATAAAACTTGAACTGAAACAAGGAAAAAGGATGTTTTCAAAGACTGGTAGGATCTCTAAAACATTTTTAAAGTACATGTCATTGATAAAGCTAAATACTCAATGGTTGTGTAATACAACAGATTCAACATTGAGAAGAGTGAAATTATGCTGTTTTGAAAACTATGGCAGGTCAGATTTTCTGCCTAATTATATAAGAAGATTTCTCTAAAAAATACACATTATTTCAAAGACTTATTGGCCGTGAAATAAGTTAAGGTTATTTCAAATGGCTTGTCTGCAAAGAAAGGTGAGATGTAGGGAATCACAGAAAGTCGAGGGGAAAATAGGTCAATATATACATTGCTCTATGGTGAACTAAGACTTAGGCCAGCCACAATGTAGAGGACCTGACCCTTAGAAACTTACAAGTAAGCTGGAATCTAGAAAAGTTCAAATCTTTATAAGTAAAAAGATTTTTTAAAATGAATAACCAAGTGTTTTTATTGACATCAGAATATCAAAACAATAAACCTGAGAACATAGAAAAAATATAAATAAAGATATGAGCTGAACTTAATACAATAGAAAACGTATAAAATTCAGGTGATTTAGTAAGTCCAAAGAATATTCTTTGACAAGATTAAAAGACACACTTTGATTAAGGAAAACCAAAACATAAGTAAAGAATATACAGAAAGAATCAGGACAATGTTATAGCAGAGAGTATATGAAATGGCAGTAAATTTGAACGTTTGTGTAAAGTGGACCATTTCCTAGGTCCTAAAGTTTACCAAAATTGACACAAGGGGAAATCATTTAAGGTCATCATGTCTGCCCTTGGCATTCTCGGAATGCCCTGGCCTCAGAATGCAGCATCTGTAGTCCATGGTAACCTGCGGAGAGGGGGCGGGGCTGAGGGAGGTTGGAACACTGCCTTCACTGAGGGAGTGGGTGGGGCCATCTCTGCTGTGACTGAACAAAGGGCAGGGGAGAAGGGGGCCAACGGCAGGGCCCTCAGAGCCCGGCAGGCCCAGTCGTGTGTCAGATGCATTTAGGCACAGGCCAAAGTGCGCCTTCTTTGTCTGCACAGCTGCCCAAACTCTCACCTTTCCACTCAGGCCGACCTCTTACTTGAAGTGTGTGTGGAACCGGTCCGCGCAGTACACCTCGCTGCAAAGCTAACCATAGGTCTGGGCATCATAGCTTCCTGCCAGGTGACTAAAGTTCGCAGGCAGATGGGTCGTGGGACACACGTGGGGAGCCTCCTGCCCAGGCCACAGGCCGCCCAAAGCCACTGTCCCAGATCGGGGGCAGCAAAGCAGTCCTGTCTGAGTCCCAGCCTCTAGAAGGAGTAGTGGACCAACACTTGTAGAAAAAGGGGTCCGCGTGGGTAACTCATTGGAGGGACACAAAAAAATCTTTGCAGACTTTCTGCTGAAGCTTACGAGCGTTCACACCTAAACCTCTTACAAGGTCAGCTGTTTAGCTAAACATGAGCTGATGATCTAAATTTACACAATAATGAAGAAATCAGCTACAAGGGGAGACAAGCAGCAAAAACAATCAATACCAGTATTAGATTCCCTAGGCCAACCATCAGATGTTGGAATATTCAGGTGCAAGGCAGATAGGATCCACAAAACTGGAACTGAAACAAGGAACAAGGATGTTTTCAAAGACTGGTAGGATCTCTAAAACATTTTTAAAGTACATGTCATTGATAAAGCTAAATACTCAAAGGTTGTGTAATACAACAGATTCATCATTGAGAAGAGTGAAATTATGCTGTTTTGAAAATTATGGCAGGTCAGATTTTCTGCCTAAATATATACGAAGATTTCTCTGAAAAATGCACATTATTTCAAAGAGTTATTGGCTGTGAAATAAGTTAAGTTTATTTCAAATGGCTTGTCTGCAAAGAAAGGTGAGATGTAGGAAATCACAGAAAGTCGAGGGGAAAATAGGTCAATATATACTTTGCTATATTGTGAACTAAGCCTTTGGCCAGCCACAATGTAGAGGACCTGACCCTTAGAAACTTACAAGTAAGCTGGAATCTAGAAAAGTTCAAATCTTTATAAGTAAAAAGATTTTTTAAAATGAATAACCAAGTGTTTTAATTGACATCAGAAGATCAAAACAATAAACCCTGAGAACATAGAAAAAAGATAAATAAAGATATGAGCAGAACTTAATACCACAGAAAACGTATAAAATTCAGTTGAGGTAGTAAGTCCAAAGAATATTCTTTGACAAGATTTAAAAGACACACTTTGATTAAGGAAAACCAAAACATAAGTAAAGAATATACAGAAAGAATCAGGACAATGTTATAGCAGAGAATATCTGAAATGCCAGTAAATTTGAACATTTCTGTAAAGTGGACCATTTCCTAGCTCCTAAACTTTACCAAAATTGACACAAGAGGAAATCATTTAAGGTCATCATGTCTGCCCTTGGCATTCTCGGAACGCCCTGGCCTCAGAATGCAGCATCTGTTGTCCATGGTAACCTGCGGAGAGGGGGCGGGGCTGAGGGAGGTTGGAACACTGCCTTCACTGAGGGAGTGTGTGGGGCCATCTCTGCTGTGACTGAACAAAGGGCAGGGGAGAAGGGGGCCCACGGCAGGGCCCTCAGAGCCCGGCAGGCCCAGTCGTGTGTCACAAGCATTTAGGCCCAGGCCAAAATGCGCCTTCTTGGTCTGCACAGCTGCCCAAACTCTCACCTTTCCACTCAGGCCGCCCTCTTACTTGAAGTGTGTGTGGAACCGGTCTGCGCAGTACACCTCGATGCAAAGCTAACCATAGGTCTGGGCATCATAGCTTCCTGCCAGGTGACCGAAGTTCGCAGGCAGATGGGTCGTGGGACACACGTGGGGAGACTCCTGCCCAGGCCACAGGCCGCCCAAAGCCACTATCCCAGATCGGGGGCAGCAAAGCAGTCCTGTCTGACTCCCAGCCTCTAGAGGGAGTAGTGGACCAACACTTGTAGAAAAAGGGGTCCGCGCGGGTAACTCATTGGAGGAACACAAAAAAATCTTTGCGGACTTTCTGCTGAAGCTTACGAGCGTTCACACCTAAGCCTCTTACAAGGTCAGCTGTTTAGCTAAACATGAGCTCATGATCTAAATTTACACAATAATGAAGAAATCAGCTACAAGGGGAGACAAGCAGCAAAAACAATCAATACCAGAATTAGATTCCCTAGGCCAACCATCAGATGTTGGAATAATCAGGTGCAAGGCAGAAAGTATACATAAAACTTGAACTGAAACAAGGAAAAAGGATGTTTTCAAAGACTGGTAGGATCTCTAAAACATTTTTAAAGTACATGTCATTGATAAAGCTAAATACTCAATGGTTGTGTAATACAACAGATTCAACATTGAGAAGAGTGAAATTATGCTGTTTTGAAAACTATGGCAGGTCAGATTTTCTGCCTAATTATATAAGAAGATTTCTCTAAAAAATACACATTATTTCAAAGACTTATTGGCCGTGAAATAAGTTAAGGTTATTTCAAATGGCTTGTCTGCAAAGAAAGGTGAGATGTAGGGAATCACAGAAAGTCGAGGGGAAAATAGGTCAATATATACATTGCTCTATGGTGAACTAAGACTTAGGCCAGCCACAATGTAGAGGACCTGACCCTTAGAAACTTACAAGTAAGCTGGAATCTAGAAAAGTTCAAATCTTTATAAGTAAAAAGATTTTTTAAAATGAATAACCAAGTGTTTTTATTGACATCAGAATATCAAAACAATAAACCTGAGAACATAGAAAAAATATAAATAAAGATATGAGCTGAACTTAATACAATAGAAAACGTATAAAATTCAGGTGATTTAGTAAGTCCAAAGAATATTCTTTGACAAGATTAAAAGACACACTTTGATTAAGGAAAACCAAAACATAAGTAAAGAATATACAGAAAGAATCAGGACAATGTTATAGCAGAGAGTATATGAAATGGCAGTAAATTTGAACGTTTGTGTAAAGTGGACCATTTCCTAGGTCCTAAAGTTTACCAAAATTGACACAAGGGGAAATCATTTAAGGTCATCATGTCTGCCCTTGGCATTCTCGGAATGCCCTGGCCTCAGAATGCAGCATCTGTAGTCCATGGTAACCTGCGGAGAGGGGGCGGGGCTGAGGGAGGTTGGAACACTGCCTTCACTGAGGGAGTGGGTGGGGCCATCTCTGCTGTGACTGAACAAAGGGCAGGGGAGAAGGGGGCCAACGGCAGGGCCCTCAGAGCCCGGCAGGCCCAGTCGTGTGTCAGATGCATTTAGGCACAGGCCAAAGTGCGCCTTCTTTGTCTGCACAGCTGCCCAAACTCTCACCTTTCCACTCAGGCCGACCTCTTACTTGAAGTGTGTGTGGAACCGGTCCGCGCAGTACACCTCGCTGCAAAGCTAACCATAGGTCTGGGCATCATAGCTTCCTGCCAGGTGACTAAAGTTCGCAGGCAGATGGGTCGTGGGACACACGTGGGGAGCCTCCTGCCCAGGCCACAGGCCGCCCAAAGCCACTGTCCCAGATCGGGGGCAGCAAAGCAGTCCTGTCTGAGTCCCAGCCTCTAGAAGGAGTAGTGGACCAACACTTGTAGAAAAAGGGGTCCGCGTGGGTAACTCATTGGAGGGACACAAAAAAATCTTTGCAGACTTTCTGCTGAAGCTTACGAGCGTTCACACCTAAACCTCTTACAAGGTCAGCTGTTTAGCTAAACATGAGCTGATGATCTAAATTTACACAATAATGAAGAAATCAGCTACAAGGGGAGACAAGCAGCAAAAACAATCAATACCAGTATTAGATTCCCTAGGCCAACCATCAGATGTTGGAATATTCAGGTGCAAGGCAGATAGGATCCACAAAACTGGAACTGAAACAAGGAACAAGGATGTTTTCAAAGACTGGTAGGATCTCTAAAACATTTTTAAAGTACATGTCATTGATAAAGCTAAATACTCAAAGGTTGTGTAATACAACAGATTCATCATTGAGAAGAGTGAAATTATGCTGTTTTGAAAATTATGGCAGGTCAGATTTTCTGCCTAAATATATACGAAGATTTCTCTGAAAAATGCACATTATTTCAAAGAGTTATTGGCTGTGAAATAAGTTAAGTTTATTTCAAATGGCTTGTCTGCAAAGAAAGGTGAGATGTAGGAAATCACAGAAAGTCGAGGGGAAAATAGGTCAATATATACTTTGCTATATTGTGAACTAAGCCTTTGGCCAGCCACAATGTAGAGAACCTGACCCTTAGAAACTTACAAGTAAGCTGGAATCTTTAAAAATTCAAATCTTTATAAGTAAAAAGATTTATTAAAATGAATAACCAAGTGTTTTAATTGACATCAGAAAATCAAAACAATAAACCCTGAGAACATAGAAAAAAGATAAATAAAGATATGAGCAGAACTTAATACCACAGAAAACGTATAAAATTCAGTTGATGTAGTAAGTCCAAAGAATATTCTTTGACAAGATTTAAAAGACACACTTTGATTAAGGAAAACCAAAACATAAGTAAAGAATATACAGAAAGAATCAGGACAATGTTATAGCAGAGAATATCTGAAATGCCAGTAAATTTGAACATTTCTGTAAAGTGGACCATTTCCTAGCTCCTAAAGTTTACCAAAATTGACACAAGAGGAAATCATTTAAGGTCATCATGTCTGCCCTTGGCATTCTCGGAACGCCCTGGCCTCAGAATGCAGCATCTGTAGTCCATGGTAACCTGCGGAGAGGGGGCGGGGCTGAGGGAGGTTGGAACACTTCCTTCACTGAGGGAGTGGGTGGGGCCATCTCTGCTGTGACTGAACAAAGGGCAGGGGAGAAGGGGGCCAAGGGCAGGGCCCTCAGAGCCCGGCAGGCCCAGTCGTGTGTCACAAGCTTTTAGGCCCAGGCCAAAGTGCGCCTTCTTTGTCTGCACAGCTGCCCAAACTCTCACCTTTCCACTCAGGCCGCCCTCTTACTTGAAGTGTGTGTGGAACCGGTCCGCGCAGTGCACCTCGATGCAAAGCTAACCATAGGTCTGGGCATCATAGCTTCCTGCCAGGTGACCGAAGTTCGCAGGCAGATGGGTTGTGGGACACACGTGCGGTGCCTCCTGCCCAGGCCACAGGCCGCCCAAAACCACTATCCCAGATCGGGGGTAGCAAAGCAGTCCTGTCTGAGTCCCAGCCTCTAGAGGGAGTAGTGGACCAACACTTGTAGAAAAAGGTGTCCGCGCGGGTAACTCATTGGAGGGACACAAAAAAATCTTTGCCGACTTTCTGCTGAAGCTTACGAGCGTTCACACCTAAGCCTCTTACAAGGTCAGCTGTTTAGCTAAACATGAGCTCATGATCTAAATTTACACAATAATGAAGAAATCAGCTACAAGGGGAGACAAGCAGCAAAAACAATCAATACCAGAATTAGATTCCCTTAGCCATCGATCAGACGTTGGAATAATCAGGTGCAAGGCAGAAAATATACATAAAACTGGAACTGAAACAAGGAACAAGGATGTTTTCAAAGACTGGTAGGATCTCTAAAACATTTTTAAAGTACATGTCATTGATAAAGCTAAATCCTCAAAGGTTGTGTATTACAACAGATTCATCATTGAGAAGGGTGAAATTATGCTGTTTTGAAAACTATGGCAGGTCAGATTTTCTGCCTAAATATATAAGAAGATTTCTCTGAAAAATGCACATTATTTCAAAGACTTAATGGCTGTGAAATAAGTTAAGGTTATTTCAAATGGCTTGTCTGCAAAGAAAGGTGAGATGTAGGAAATCACAGAAAGTCGCGGGGAAAATAGGTCAATATATACTTTGCCATATTGTGAACTAGGCCTTGGGCCAGCCACAATGTAGAGGACCTGACCCTTAGAAATTTACAAGTAAGCTGGAATCTTTAAAAATTCAAATCTTTATAAGTAAAAAGATTTATTAAAATGAATAACCAAGTGTTTTAATTGACATCAGAAGATCAAAACAATAAACCCTGAGAACATAGAAAAAAGATAAATAAAGATATGAGCAGAACTTAATACCACAGAAAACGTATAAAATTCAGTTGAGGTAGTAAGTCCAAAGAATATTCTTTGACAAGATTTAAAAGACACACTTTGATTAAGGAAAACCAAAACATAAGTAAAGAATATACAGAAAGAATCAGGACAATGTTATAGCAGAGAATATCTGAAATGCCAGTAAATTTGAACATTTCTGTAAAGTGGACCATTTCCTAGCTCCTAAACTTTACCAAAATTGACACAAGAGGAAATCATTTAAGGTCATCATGTCTGCCCTTGGCATTCTCGGAACGCCCTGGCCTCAGAATGCAGCATCTGTAGTCCATGGTAACCTGCGGAGAGGGGGCGGGGCTGAGGGAGGTTGGAACACTGCCTTCACTGAGGGAGTGTGTGGGGCCATCTCTGCTGTGACTGAACAAAGGGCAGGGGAGAAGGGGGCCCACGGCAGGGCCCTCAGAGCCCGGCAGGCCCAGTCGTGTGTCACAAGCATTTAGGCCCAGGCCAAAATGCGCCTTCTTGGTCTGCACAGCTGCCCAAACTCTCACCTTTCCACTCAGGCCGCCCTCTTACTTGAAGTGTGTGTGGAACCGGTCCGCGCAGTACACCTCGATGCAAAGCTAACCATAGGTCTGGGCATCATAGCTTCCTGCCAGGTGACCGAAGTTCGCAGGCAGGTGGGTCGTGGGACACACGTGGGGAGACTCCTGCCCAGGCCACAGGCCGCCCAAAGCCACTATCCCAGATCGGGGGCAGCAAAGCAGTCCTGTCTGACTCCCAGCCTCTAGAGGGAGTAGTGGACCAACACTTGTAGAAAAAGGTGTCCGCGCGGGTAACTCATTGGAGGAACACAAAAAAATCTTTGCGGACTTTCTGCTGAAGCTTACGAGCGTTCACACCTAAGCCTCTTACAAGGTCAGCTGTTTAGCTAAACATGAGCTCATGATCTAAATTTACACAATAATGAAGAAATCAGCTACAAGGGGAGACAAGCAGCAAAAACAATCAATACCAGAATTAGATTCCCTAGGCCAACCATCAGATGTTGGAATAATCAGGTGCAAGGCAGAAAGTATACATAAAACTTGAACTGAAACAAGGAAAAAGGATGTTTTCAAAGACTGGTAGGATCTCTAAAACATTTTTAAAGTACATGTCATTGATAAAGCTAAATACTCAATGGTTGTGTAATACAACAGATTCAACATTGAGAAGAGTGAAATTATGCTGTTTTGAAAACTATGGCAGGTCAGATTTTCTGCCTAATTATATAAGAAGATTTCTCTAAAAAATACACATTATTTCAAAGACTTATTGGCCGTGAAATAAGTTAAGGTTATTTCAAATGGCTTGTCTGCAAAGAAAGGTGAGATGTAGGGAATCACAGAAAGTCGAGGGGAAAATAGGTCAATATATACATTGCTCTATGGTGAACTAAGACTTAGGCCAGCCACAATGTAGAGGACCTGACCCTTAGAAACTTACAAGTAAGCTGGAATCTAGAAAAGTTCAAATCTTTATAAGTAAAAAGATTTTTTAAAATGAATAACCAAGTGTTTTTATTGACATCAGAATATCAAAACAATAAACCTGAGAACATAGAAAAAATATAAATAAAGATATGAGCTGAACTTAATACAATAGAAAACGTATAAAATTCAGGTGATTTAGTAAGTCCAAAGAATATTATTTGACAAGATTAAAAGACACACTTTGATTAAGGAAAACCAAAACATAAGTAAAGAATATACAGAAAGAATCAGGACAATGTTATAGCAGAGAGTATATGAAATGGCAGTAAATTTGAACGTTTGTGTAAAGTGGACCATTTCCTAGGTCCTAAAGTTTACCAAAATTGACACAAGGGGAAATCATTTAAGGTCATCATGTCTGCCCTTGGCATTCTCGGAATGCCCTGGCCTCAGAATGCAGCATCTGTAGTCCATGGTAACCTGCGGAGAGGGGGCGGGGCTGAGGGAGGTTGGAACACTGCCTTCACTGAGGGAGTGGGTGGGGCCATCTCTGCTGTGACTGAACAAAGGGCAGGGGAGAAGGGGGCCAACGGCAGGGCCCTCAGAGCCCGGCAGGCCCAGTCGTGTGTCAGATGCATTTAGGCACAGGCCAAAGTGCGCCTTCTTTGTCTGCACAGCTGCCCAAACTCTCACCTTTCCACTCAGGCCGACCTCTTACTTGAAGTGTGTGTGGAACCGGTCCGCGCAGTACACCTCGCTGCAAAGCTAACCATAGGTCTGGGCATCATAGCTTCCTGCCAGGTGACTAAAGTTCGCAGGCAGATGGGTCGTGGGACACACGTGGGGAGCCTCCTGCCCAGGCCACAGGCCGCCCAAAGCCACTATCCCAGATCGGGGGCAGCAAAGCAGTCCTGTCTGAGTCCCAGCCTCTAGAAGGAGTAGTGGACCAACACTTGTAGAAAAAGGGGTCCGCGTGGGTAACTCATTGGAGGGACACAAAAAAATCTTTGCAGACTTTCTGCTGAAGCTTACGAGCGTTCACACCTAAACCTCTTACAAGGTCAGCTGTTTAGCTAAACATGAGCTGATGATCTAAATTTACACAATAATGAAGAAATCAGCTACAAGGGGAGACAAGCAGCAAAAACAATCAATACCAGTATTAGATTCCCTAGGCCAACCATCAGATGTTGGAATATTCAGGTGCAAGGCAGATAGGATCCACAAAACTGGAACTGAAACAAGGAACAAGGATGTTTTCAAAGACTGGTAGGATCTCTAAAACATTTTTAAAGTACATGTCATTGATAAAGCTAAATACTCAAAGGTTGTGTAATACAACAGATTCATCATTGAGAAGAGTGAAATTATGCTGTTTTGAAAATTATGGCAGGTCAGATTTTCTGCCTAAATATATACGAAGATTTCTCTGAAAAATGCACATTATTTCAAAGAGTTATTGGCTGTGAAATAAGTTAAGTTTATTTCAAATGGCTTGTCTGCAAAGAAAGGTGAGATGTAGGAAATCACAGAAAGTCGAGGGGAAAATAGGTCAATATATACTTTGCTATATTGTGAACTAAGCCTTTGGCCAGCCACAATGTAGAGGACCTGACCCTTAGAAACTTACAAGTAAGCTGGAATCTTTAAAAATTCAAATCTTTATAAGTAAAAAGATTTATTAAAATGAATAACCAAGTGTTTTAATTGACATCAGAAAATCAAAACAATAAACCCTGAGAACATAGAAAAAAGATAAATAAAGATATGAGCAGAACTTAATACCACAGAAAACGTATAAAATTCAGTTGAGGTAGTAAGTCCAAAGAATATTCTTTGACAAGATTTAAAAGACACACTTTGATTAAGGAAAACCAAAACATAAGTAAAGAATATACAGAAAGAATCAGGACAATGTTATAGCAGAGAATATCTGAAATGCCAGTAAATTTGAACATTTCTGTAAAGTGGACCATTTCCTAGCTCCTAAAGTTTACCAAAATTGACACAAGAGGAAATCATTTAAGGTCATCATGTCTGCCCTTGGCATTCTCGGAACGCCCTGGCCTCAGAATGCAGCATCTGTAGTCCATGGTAACCTGCGGAGAGGGGGCGGGGCTGAGGGAGGTTGGAACACTTCCTTCACTGAGGGAGTGGGTGGGGCCATCTCTGCTGTGACTGAACAAAGGGCAGGGGAGAAGGGGGCCAAGGGCAGGGCCCTCAGAGCCCGGCAGGCCCAGTCGTGTGTCACAAGCATTTAGGCCCAGGCCAAAGTGCGCCTTCTTTGTCTGCACAGCTGCCCAAACTCTCACCTTTCCACTCAGGCCGCCCTCTTACTTGAAGTGTGTGTGGAACCGGTCCGCGCAGTGCACCTCGATGCAAAGCTAACCATAGGTCTGGGCATCATAGCTTCCTGCCAGGTGACCGAAGTTCGCAGGCAGATGGGTTGTGGGACACACGTGCGGTGCCTCCTGCCCAGGCCACAGGCCGCCCAAAACCACTATCCCAGATCGGGGGTAGCAAAGCAGTCCTGTCTGAGTCCCAGCCTCTAGAGGGAGTAGTGGACCAACACTTGTAGAAAAAGGTGTCCGCGCGGGTAACTCATTGGAGGGACACAAAAAAATCTTTGCCGACTTTCTGCTGAAGCTTACGAGCGTTCACACCTAAGCCTCTTACAAGGTCAGCTGTTTAGCTAAACATGAGCTCATGATCTAAATTTACACAATAATGAAGAAATCAGCTACAAGGGGAGACAAGCAGCAAAAACAATCAATACCAGAATTAGATTCCCTTAGCCATCGATCAGACGTTGGAATAATCAGGTGCAAGGCAGAAAATATACATAAAACTGGAACTGAAACAAGGAACAAGGATGTTTTCAAAGACTGGTAGGATCTCTAAAACATTTTTAAAGTACATGTCATTGATAAAGCTAAATCCTCAAAGGTTGTGTATTACAACAGATTCATCATTGAGAAGGGTGAAATTATGCTGTTTTGAAAACTATGGCAGGTCAGATTTTCTGCCTAAATATATAAGAAGATTTCTCTGAAAAATGCACATTATTTCAAAGACTTAATGGCTGTGAAATAAGTTAAGGTTATTTCAAATGGCTTGTCTGCAAAGAAAGGTGAGATGTAGGAAATCACAGAAAGTCGCGGGGAAAATAGGTCAATATATACTTTGCTATATTGTGAACTAGGCCTTGGGCCAGCCACAATGTAGAGGACCTGACCCTTAGAAATTTACAAGTAAGCTGGAATCTTTAAAAATTCAAATCTTTATAAGTAAAAAGATTTATTAAAATGAATAACCAAGTGTTTTAATTGACATCAGAAGATCAAAACAATAAACCCTGAGAACATAGAAAAAAGATAAATAAAGATATGAGCAGAACTTAATACCACAGAAAACGTATAAAATTCAGTTGAGGTAGTAAGTCCAAAGAATATTCTTTGACAAGATTTAAAAGACACACTTTGATTAAGGAAAACCAAAACATAAGTAAAGAATATACAGAAAGAATCAGGACAATGTTATAGCAGAGAATATCTGAAATGCCAGTAAATTTGAACATTTCTGTAAAGTGGACCATTTCCTAGCTCCTAAACTTTACCAAAATTGACACAAGAGGAAATCATTTAAGGTCATCATGTCTGCCCTTGGCATTCTCGGAACGCCCTGGCCTCAGAATGCAGCATCTGTTGTCCATGGTAACCTGCGGAGAGGGGGCGGGGCTGAGGGAGGTTGGAACACTGCCTTCACTGAGGGAGTGTGTGGGGCCATCTCTGCTGTGACTGAACAAAGGGCAGGGGAGAAGGGGGCCCACGGCAGGGCCCTCAGAGCCCGGCAGGCCCAGTCGTGTGTCACAAGCATTTAGGCCCAGGCCAAAGTGCGCCTTCTTGGTCTGCACAGCTGCCCAAACTCTCACCTTTCCACTCAGGCCGCCCTCTTACTTGAAGTGTGTGTGGAACCGGTCCGCGCAGTACACCTCGATGCAAAGCTAACCATAGGTCTGGGCATCATAGCTTCCTGCCAGGTGACCGAAGTTCGCAGGCAGATGGGTCGTGGGACACACGTGGGGAGACTCCTGCCCAGGCCACAGGCCGCCCAAAGCCACTATCCCAGATCGGGGGCAGCAAAGCAGTCCTGTCTGACTCCCAGCCTCTAGAGGGAGTAGTGGACCAACACTTGTAGAAAAAGGGGTCCGCGCGGGTAACTCATTGGAGGAACACAAAAAAATCTTTGCGGACTTTCTGCTGAAGCTTACGAGCGTTCACACCTAAGCCTCTTACAAGGTCAGCTGTTTAGCTAAACATGAGCTCATGATCTAAATTTACACAATAATGAAGAAATCAGCTACAAGGGGAGACAAGCAGCAAAAACAATCAATACCAGAATTAGATTCCCTAGGCCAACCATCAGATGTTGGAATAATCAGGTGCAAGGCAGAAAGTATACATAAAACTTGAACTGAAACAAGGAAAAAGGATGTTTTCAAAGACTGGTAGGATCTCTAAAACATTTTTAAAGTACATGTCATTGATAAAGCTAAATACTCAATGGTTGTGTAATACAACAGATTCAACATTGAGAAGAGTGAAATTATGCTGTTTTGAAAACTATGGCAGGTCAGATTTTCTGCCTAATTATATAAGAAGATTTCTCTAAAAAATACACATTATTTCAAAGACTTATTGGCCGTGAAATAAGTTAAGGTTATTTCAAATGGCTTGTCTGCAAAGAAAGGTGAGATGTAGGGAATCACAGAAAGTCGAGGGGAAAATAGGTCAATATATACATTGCTCTATGGTGAACTAAGACTTAGGCCAGCCACAATGTAGAGGACCTGACCCTTAGAAACTTACAAGTAAGCTGGAATCTAGAAAAGTTCAAATCTTTATAAGTAAAAAGATTTTTTAAAATGAATAACCAAGTGTTTTAATTGACATCAGAAGATCAAAACAATAAACCCTGAGAACATAGAAAAAAGATAAATAAAGATATGAGCAGAACTTAATACCACAGAAAACGTATAAAATTCAGTTGAGGTAGTAAGTCCAAAGAATATTCTTTGACAAGATTTAAAAGACACACTTTGATTAAGGAAAACCAAAACATAAGTAAAGAATATACAGAAAGAATCAGGACAATGTTATAGCAGAGAATATCTGAAATGCCAGTAAATTTGAACATTTCTGTAAAGTGGACCATTTCCTAGCTCCTAAAGTTTACCAAAATTGACACAAGAGGAAATCATTTAAGGTCATCATGTCTGCCCTTGGCATTCTCGGAACGCCCTGGCCTCAGAATGCAGCATCTGTAGTCCATGGTAACCTGCGGAGAGGGGGCGGGGCTGAGGGAGGTTGGAACACTTCCTTCACTGAGGGAGTGGGTGGGGCCATCTCTGCTGTGACTGAACAAAGGGCAGGGGAGAAGGGGGCCAAGGGCAGGGCCCTCAGAGCCCGGCAGGCCCAGTCGTGTGTCACAAGCTTTTAGGCCCAGGCCAAAGTGCGCCTTCTTTGTCTGCACAGCTGCCCAAACTCTCACCTTTCCACTCAGGCCGCCCTCTTACTTGAAGTGTGTGTGGAACCGGTCCGCGCAGTGCACCTCGATGCAAAGCTAACCATAGGTCTGGGCATCATAGCTTCCTGCCAGGTGACCGAAGTTCGCAGGCAGATGGGTTGTGGGACACACGTGCGGTGCCTCCTGCCCAGGCCACAGGCCGCCCAAAACCACTATCCCAGATCGGGGGTAGCAAAGCAGTCCTGTCTGAGTCCCAGCCTCTAGAGGGAGTAGTGGACCAACACTTGTAGAAAAAGGTGTCCGCGCGGGTAACTCATTGGAGGGACACAAAAAAATCTTTGCCGACTTTCTGCTGAAGCTTACGAGCGTTCACACCTAAGCCTCTTACAAGGTCAGCTGTTTAGCTAAACATGAGCTCATGATCTAAATTTACACAATAATGAAGAAATCAGCTACAAGGGGAGACAAGCAGCAAAAACAATCAATACCAGAATTAGATTCCCTTAGCCATCGATCAGACGTTGGAATAATCAGGTGCAAGGCAGAAAATATACATAAAACTGGAACTGAAACAAGGAACAAGGATGTTTTCAAAGACTGGTAGGATCTCTAAAACATTTTTAAAGTACATGTCATTGATAAAGCTAAATCCTCAAAGGTTGTGTATTACAACAGATTCATCATTGAGAAGGGTGAAATTATGCTGTTTTGAAAACTATGGCAGGTCAGATTTTCTGCCTAAATATATAAGAAGATTTCTCTGAAAAATGCACATTATTTCAAAGACTTAATGGCTGTGAAATAAGTTAAGGTTATTTCAAATGGCTTGTCTGCAAAGAAAGGTGAGATGTAGGAAATCACAGAAAGTCGCGGGGAAAATAGGTCAATATATACTTTGCTATATTGTGAACTAGGCCTTGGGCCAGCCACAATGTAGAGGACCTGACCCTTAGAAATTTACAAGTAAGCTGGAATCTTTAAAAATTCAAATCTTTATAAGTAAAAAGATTTATTAAAATGAATAACCAAGTGTTTTAATTGACATCAGAAGATCAAAACAATAAACCCTGAGAACATAGAAAAAAGATAAATAAAGATATGAGCAGAACTTAATACCACAGAAAACGTATAAAATTCAGTTGAGGTAGTAAGTCCAAAGAATATTCTTTGACAAGATTTAAAAGACACACTTTGATTAAGGAAAACCAAAACATAAGTAAAGAATATACAGAAAGAATCAGGACAATGTTATAGCAGAGAATATCTGAAATGCCAGTAAATTTGAACATTTCTGTAAAGTGGACCATTTCCTAGCTCCTAAACTTTACCAAAATTGACACAAGAGGAAATCATTTAAGGTCATCATGTCTGCCCTTGGCATTCTCGGAACGCCCTGGCCTCAGAATGCAGCATCTGTTGTCCATGGTAACCTGCGGAGAGGGGGCGGGGCTGAGGGAGGTTGGAACACTGCCTTCACTGAGGGAGTGTGTGGGGCCATCTCTGCTGTGACTGAACAAAGGGCAGGGGAGAAGGGGGCCCACGGCAGGGCCCTCAGAGCCCGGCAGGCCCAGTCGTGTGTCACAAGCATTTAGGCCCAGGCCAAAATGCGCCTTCTTGGTCTGCACAGCTGCCCAAACTCTCACCTTTCCACTCAGGCCGCCCTCTTACTTGAAGTGTGTGTGGAACCGGTCCGCGCAGTACACCTCGATGCAAAGCTAACCATAGGTCTGGGCATCATAGCTTCCTGCCAGGTGACCGAAGTTCGCAGGCAGATGGGTCGTGGGACACACGTGGGGAGACTCCTGCCCAGGCCACAGGCCGCCCAAAGCCACTATCCCAGATCGGGGGCAGCAAAGCAGTCCTGTCTGACTCCCAGCCTCTAGAGGGAGTAGTGGACCAACACTTGTAGAAAAAGGGGTCCGCGCGGGTAACTCATTGGAGGAACACAAAAAAATCTTTGCGGACTTTCTGCTGAAGCTTACGAGCGTTCACACCTAAGCCTCTTACAAGGTCAGCTGTTTAGCTAAACATGAGCTCATGATCTAAATTTACACAATAATGAAGAAATCAGCTACAAGGGGAGACAAGCAGCAAAAACAATCAATACCAGAATTAGATTCCCTAGGCCAACCATCAGATGTTGGAATAATCAGGTGCAAGGCAGAAAGTATACATAAAACTTGAACTGAAACAAGGAAAAAGGATGTTTTCAAAGACTGGTAGGATCTCTAAAACATTTTTAAAGTACATGTCATTGATAAAGCTAAATACTCAATGGTTGTGTAATACAACAGATTCAACATTGAGAAGAGTGAAATTATGCTGTTTTGAAAACTATGGCAGGTCAGATTTTCTGCCTAATTATATAAGAAGATTTCTCTAAAAAATACACATTATTTCAAAGACTTATTGGCCGTGAAATAAGTTAAGGTTATTTCAAATGGCTTGTCTGCAAAGAAAGGTGAGATGTAGGGAATCACAGAAAGTCGAGGGGAAAATAGGTCAATATATACATTGCTCTATGGTGAACTAAGACTTAGGCCAGCCACAATGTAGAGGACCTGACCCTTAGAAACTTACAAGTAAGCTGGAATCTAGAAAAGTTCAAATCTTTATAAGTAAAAAGATTTTTTAAAATGAATAACCAAGTGTTTTTATTGACATCAGAATATCAAAACAATAAACCTGAGAACATAGAAAAAATATAAATAAAGATATGAGCTGAACTTAATACAATAGAAAACGTATAAAATTCAGGTGATTTAGTAAGTCCAAAGAATATTCTTTGACAAGATTAAAAGACACACTTTGATTAAGGAAAACCAAAACATAAGTAAAGAATATACAGAAAGAATCAGGACAATGTTATAGCAGAGAGTATATGAAATGGCAGTAAATTTGAACGTTTGTGTAAAGTGGACCATTTCCTAGGTCCTAAAGTTTACCAAAATTGACACAAGGGGAAATCATTTAAGGTCATCATGTCTGCCCTTGGCATTCTCGGAATGCCCTGGCCTCAGAATGCAGCATCTGTAGTCCATGGTAACCTGCGGAGAGGGGGCGGGGCTGAGGGAGGTTGGAACACTGCCTTCACTGAGGGAGTGGGTGGGGCCATCTCTGCTGTGACTGAACAAAGGGCAGGGGAGAAGGGGGCCAACGGCAGGGCCCTCAGAGCCCGGCAGGCCCAGTCGTGTGTCAGATGCATTTAGGCACAGGCCAAAGTGCGCCTTCTTTGTCTGCACAGCTGCCCAAACTCTCACCTTTCCACTCAGGCCGACCTCTTACTTGAAGTGTGTGTGGAACCGGTCCGCGCAGTACACCTCGCTGCAAAGCTAACCATAGGTCTGGGCATCATAGCTTCCTGCCAGGTGACTAAAGTTCGCAGGCAGATGGGTCGTGGGACACACGTGGGGAGCCTCCTGCCCAGGCCACAGGCCGCCCAAAGCCACTATCCCAGATCGGGGGCAGCAAAGCAGTCCTGTCTGAGTCCCAGCCTCTAGAAGGAGTAGTGGACCAACACTTGTAGAAAAAGGGGTCCGCGTGGGTAACTCATTGGAGGGACACAAAAAAATCTTTGCAGACTTTCTGCTGAAGCTTACGAGCGTTCACACCTAAACCTCTTACAAGGTCAGCTGTTTAGCTAAACATGAGCTGATGATCTAAATTTACACAATAATGAAGAAATCAGCTACAAGGGGAGACAAGCAGCAAAAACAATCAATACCAGTATTAGATTCCCTAGGCCAACCATCAGATGTTGGAATATTCAGGTGCAAGGCAGATAGGATACACAAAACTGGAACTGAAACAAGGAACAAGGATGTTTTCAAAGACTGGTAGGATCTCTAAAACATTTTTAAAGTACATGTCATTGATAAAGCTAAATACTCAAAGGTTGTGTAATACAACAGATTCATCATTGAGAAGAGTGAAATTATGCTGTTTTGAAAATTATGGCAGGTCAGATTTTCTGCCTAAATATATACGAAGATTTCTCTGAAAAATGCACATTATTTCAAAGAGTTATTGGCTGTGAAATAAGTTAAGTTTATTTCAAATGGCTTGTCTGCAAAGAAAGGGGAGATGTAGGAAATCACAGAAAGTCGAGGGGAAAATAGGTCAATATATACTTTGCTATATTGTGAACTAAGCCTTTGGCCAGCCACAATGTAGAGGACCTGACCCTTAGAAACTTACAAGTAAGCTGGAATCTTTAAAAATTCAAATCTTTATAAGTAAAAAGATTTATTAAAATGAATAACCAAGTGTTTTAATTGACATCAGAAAATCAAAACAATAAACCCTGAGAACATAGAAAAAAGATAAATAAAGATATGAGCAGAACTTAATACCACAGAAAACGTATAAAATTCAGTTGAGGTAGTAAGTCCAAAGAATATTCTTTGACAAGATTTAAAAGACACACTTTGATTAAGGAAAACCAAAACATAAGTAAAGAATATACAGAAAGAATCAGGACAATGTTATAGCAGAGAATATCTGAAATGCCAGTAAATTTGAACATTTCTGTAAAGTGGACCATTTCCTAGCTCCTAAAGTTTACCAAAATTGACACAAGAGGAAATCATTTAAGGTCATCATGTCTGCCCTTGGTATTCTCGGAACGCCCTGGCCTCAGAATGCAGCATCTGTAGTCCATGGTAACCTGCGGAGAGGGGGCGGGGCTGAGGGAGGTTGGAACACTTCCTTCACTGAGGGAGTGGGTGGGGCCATCTCTGCTGTGACTGAACAAAGGGCAGGGGAGAAGGGGGCCAAGGGCAGGGCCCTCAGAGCCCGGCAGGCCCAGTCGTGTGTCACAAGCTTTTAGGCCCAGGCCAAAGTGCGCCTTCTTTGTCTGCACAGCTGCCCAAACTCTCACCTTTCCACTCAGGCCGCCCTCTTACTTGAAGTGTGTGTGGAACCGGTCCGCGCAGTGCACCTCGATGCAAAGCTAACCATAGGTCTGGGCATCATAGCTTCCTGCCAGGTGACCGAAGTTCGCAGGCAGATGGGTTGTGGGACACACGTGCGGTGCCTCCTGCCCAGGCCACAGGCCGCCCAAAACCACTATCCCAGATCGGGGGTAGCAAAGCAGTCCTGTCTGAGTCCCAGCCTCTAGAGGGAGTAGTGGACCAACACTTGTAGAAAAAGGTGTCCGCGCGGGTAACTCATTGGAGGGACACAAAAAAATCTTTGCCGACTTTCTGCTGAAGCTTACGAGCGTTCACACCTAAGCCTCTTACAAGGTCAGCTGTTTAGCTAAACATGAGCTCATGATCTAAATTTACACAATAATGAAGAAATCAGCTACAAGGGGAGACAAGCAGCAAAAACAATCAATACCAGAATTAGATTCCCTTAGCCATCGATCAGACGTTGGAATAATCAGGTGCAAGGCAGAAAATATACATAAAACTGGAACTGAAACAAGGAACAAGGATGTTTTCAAAGACTGGTAGGATCTCTAAAACATTTTTAAAGTACATGTCATTGATAAAGCTAAATCCTCAAAGGTTGTGTATTACAACAGATTCATCATTGAGAAGGGTGAAATTATGCTGTTTTGAAAACTATGGCAGGTCAGATTTTCTGCCTAAATATATAAGAAGATTTCTCTGAAAAATGCACATTATTTCAAAGACTTAATGGCTGTGAAATAAGTTAAGGTTATTTCAAATGGCTTGTCTGCAAAGAAAGGTGAGATGTAGGAAATCACAGAAAGTCGCGGGGAAAATAGGTCAATATATACTTTGCCATATTGTGAACTAGGCCTTGGGCCAGCCACAATGTAGAGGACCTGACCCTTAGAAATTTACAAGTAAGCTGGAATCTTTAAAAATTCAAATCTTTATAAGTAAAAAGATTTATTAAAATGAATAACCAAGTGTTTTAATTGACATCAGAAGATCAAAACAATAAACCCTGAGAACATAGAAAAAAGATAAATAAAGATATGAGCAGAACTTAATACCACAGAAAACGTATAAAATTCAGTTGAGGTAGTAAGTCCAAAGAATATTCTTTGACAAGATTTAAAAGACACACTTTGATTAAGGAAAACCAAAACATAAGTAAAGAATATACAGAAAGAATCAGGACAATGTTATAGCAGAGAATATCTGAAATGCCAGTAAATTTGAACATTTCTGTAAAGTGGACCATTTCCTAGCTCCTAAACTTTACCAAAATTGACACAAGAGGAAATCATTTAAGGTCATCATGTCTGCCCTTGGCATTCTCGGAACGCCCTGGCCTCAGAATGCAGCATCTGTTGTCCATGGTAACCTGCGGAGAGGGGGCGGGGCTGAGGGAGGTTGGAACACTGCCTTCACTGAGGGAGTGTGTGGGGCCATCTCTGCTGTGACTGAACAAAGGGCAGGGGAGAAGGGGGCCCACGGCAGGGCCCTCAGAGCCCGGCAGGCCCAGTCGTGTGTCACAAGCATTTAGGCCCAGGCCAAAGTGCGCCTTCTTGGTCTGCACAGCTGCCCAAACTCTCACCTTTCCACTCAGGCCGCCCTCTTACTTGAAGTGTGTGTGGAACCGGTCCGCGCAGTACACCTCGATGCAAAGCTAACCATAGGTCTGGGCATCATAGCTTCCTGCCAGGTGACCGAAGTTCGCAGGCAGGTGGGTCGTGGGACACACGTGGGGAGACTCCTGCCCAGGCCACAGGCCGCCCAAAGCCACTATCCCAGATCGGGGGCAGCAAAGCAGTCCTGTCTGACTCCCAGCCTCTAGAGGGAGTAGTGGACCAACACTTGTAGAAAAAGGTGTCCGCGCGGGTAACTCATTGGAGGAACACAAAAAAATCTTTGCGGACTTTCTGCTGAAGCTTACGAGCGTTCACACCTAAGCCTCTTACAAGGTCAGCTGTTTAGCTAAACATGAGCTCATGATCTAAATTTACACAATAATGAAGAAATCAGCTACAAGGGGAGACAAGCAGCAAAAACAATCAATACCAGAATTAGATTCCCTAGGCCAACCATCAGATGTTGGAATAATCAGGTGCAAGGCAGAAAGTATACATAAAACTTGAACTGAAACAAGGAAAAAGGATGTTTTCAAAGACTGGTAGGATCTCTAAAACATTTTTAAAGTACATGTCATTGATAAAGCTAAATACTCAATGGTTGTGTAATACAACAGATTCAACATTGAGAAGAGTGAAATTATGCTGTTTTGAAAACTATGGCAGGTCAGATTTTCTGCCTAATTATATAAGAAGATTTCTCTAAAAAATACACATTATTTCAAAGACTTATTGGCCGTGAAATAAGTTAAGGTTATTTCAAATGGCTTGTCTGCAAAGAAAGGTGAGATGTAGGGAATCACAGAAAGTCGAGGGGAAAATAGGTCAATATATACATTGCTCTATGGTGAACTAAGACTTAGGCCAGCCACAATGTAGAGGACCTGACCCTTAGAAACTTACAAGTAAGCTGGAATCTAGAAAAGTTCAAATCTTTATAAGTAAAAAGATTTTTTAAAATGAATAACCAAGTGTTTTAATTGACATCAGAATATCAAAACAATAAACCTGAGAACATAGAAAAAATATAAATAAAGATATGAGCTGAACTTAATACAATAGAAAACGTATAAAATTCAGGTGATTTAGTAAGTCCAAAGAATATTCTTTGACAAGATTAAAAGACACACTTTGATTAAGGAAAACCAAAACATAAGTAAAGAATATACAGAAAGAATCAGGACAATGTTATAGCAGAGAGTATATGAAATGGCAGTAAATTTGAACGTTTGTGTAAAGTGGACCATTTCCTAGGTCCTAAAGTTTACCAAAATTGACACAAGGGGAAATCATTTAAGGTCATCATGTCTGCCCTTGGCATTCTCGGAATGCCCTGGCCTCAGAATGCAGCATCTGTAGTCCATGGTAACCTGCGGAGAGGGGGCGGGGCTGAGGGAGGTTGGAACACTGCCTTCACTGAGGGAGTGGGTGGGGCCATCTCTGCTGTGACTGAACAAAGGGCAGGGGAGAAGGGGGCCAACGGCAGGGCCCTCAGAGCCCGGCAGGCCCAGTCGTGTGTCAGATGCATTTAGGCACAGGCCAAAGTGCGCCTTCTTTGTCTGCACAGCTGCCCAAACTCTCACCTTTCCACTCAGGCCGACCTCTTACTTGAAGTGTGTGTGGAACCGGTCCGCGCAGTACACCTCGCTGCAAAGCTAACCATAGGTCTGGGCATCATAGCTTCCTGCCAGGTGACTAAAGTTCGCAGGCAGATGGGTCGTGGGACACACGTGGGGAGCCTCCTGCCCAGGCCACAGGCCGCCCAAAGCCACTATCCCAGATCGGGGGCAGCAAAGCAGTCCTGTCTGAGTCCCAGCCTCTAGAAGGAGTAGTGGACCAACACTTGTAGAAAAAGGGGTCCGCGTGGGTAACTCATTGGAGGGACACAAAAAAATCTTTGCCGACTTTCTGCTGAAGCTTACGAGCGTTCACACCTAAGCCTCTTACAAGGTCAGCTGTTTAGCTAAACATGAGCTCATGATCTAAATTTACACAATAATGAAGAAATCAGCTACAAGGGGAGACAAGCAGCAAAAACAATCAATACCAGAATTAGATTCCCTTAGCCATCGATCAGACGTTGGAATAATCAGGTGCAAGGCAGAAAATATACATAAAACTGGAACTGAAACAAGGAACAAGGATGTTTTCAAAGACTGGTAGGATCTCTAAAACATTTTTAAAGTACATGTCATTGATAAAGCTAAATCCTCAAAGGTTGTGTATTACAACAGATTCATCATTGAGAAGGGTGAAATTATGCTGTTTTGAAAACTATGGCAGGTCAGATTTTCTGCCTAAATATATAAGAAGATTTCTCTGAAAAATGCACATTATTTCAAAGACTTAATGGCTGTGAAATAAGTTAAGGTTATTTCAAATGGCTTGTCTGCAAAGAAAGGTGAGATGTAGGAAATCACAGAAAGTCGCGGGGAAAATAGGTCAATATATACTTTGCCATATTGTGAACTAGGCCTTGGGCCAGCCACAATGTAGAGGACCTGACCCTTAGAAATTTACAAGTAAGCTGGAATCTTTAAAAATTCAAATCTTTATAAGTAAAAAGATTTATTAAAATGAATAACCAAGTGTTTTAATTGACATCAGAAGATCAAAACAATAAACCCTGAGAACATAGAAAAAAGATAAATAAAGATATGAGCAGAACTTAATACCACAGAAAACGTATAAAATTCAGTTGAGGTAGTAAGTCCAAAGAATATTCTTTGACAAGATTTAAAAGACACACTTTGATTAAGGAAAACCAAAACATAAGTAAAGAATATACAGAAAGAATCAGGACAATGTTATAGCAGAGAATATCTGAAATGCCAGTAAATTTGAACATTTCTGTAAAGTGGACCATTTCCTAGCTCCTAAACTTTACCAAAATTGACACAAGAGGAAATCATTTAAGGTCATCATGTCTGCCCTTGGCATTCTCGGAACGCCCTGGCCTCAGAATGCAGCATCTGTTGTCCATGGTAACCTGCGGAGAGGGGGCGGGGCTGAGGGAGGTTGGAACACTGCCTTCACTGAGGGAGTGTGTGGGGCCATCTCTGCTGTGACTGAACAAAGGGCAGGGGAGAAGGGGGCCCACGGCAGGGCCCTCAGAGCCCGACAGGCCCAGTCGTGTGTCACAAGCATTTAGGCCCAGGCCAAAGTGCGCCTTCTTGGTCTGCACAGCTGCCCAAACTCTCACCTTTCCACTCAGGCCGCCCTCTTACTTGAAGTGTGTGTGGAACCGGTCCGCGCAGTACACCTCGATGCAAAGCTAACCATAGTTCTGGGCATCATAGCTTCCTGCCAGGTGACCGAAGTTCGCAGGCAGATGGGTCGTGGGACACACGTGGGGAGACTCCTGCCCAGGCCACAGGCCGCCCAAAGCCACTATCCCAGATCGGGGGCAGCAAAGCAGTCCTGTCTGACTCCCAGCCTCTAGAGGGAGTAGTGGACCAACACTTGTAGAAAAAGGGGTCCGCGCGGGTAACTCATTGGAGGAACACAAAAAAATCTTTGCGGACTTTCTGCTGAAGCTTACGAGCGTTCACACCTAAGCCTCTTACAAGGTCAGCTGTTTAGCTAAACATGAGCTCATGATCTAAATTTACACAATAATGAAGAAATCAGCTACAAGGGGAGACAAGCAGCAAAAACAATCAATACCAGAATTAGATTCCCTAGGCCAACCATCAGATGTTGGAATAATCAGGTGCAAGGCAGAAAGTATACATAAAACTTGAACTGAAACAAGGAAAAAGGATGTTTTCAAAGACTGGTAGGATCTCTAAAACATTTTTAAAGTACATGTCATTGATAAAGCTAAATACTCAATGGTTGTGTAATACAACAGATTCAACATTGAGAAGAGTGATATTATGCTGTTTTGAAAACTATGGCAGGTCAGATTTTCTGCCTAATTATATAAGAAGATTTCTCTAAAAAATACACATTATTTCAAAGACTTATTGGCCGTGAAATAAGTTAAGGTTATTTCAAATGGCTTGTCTGCAAAGAAAGGTGAGATGTAGGGAATCACAGAAAGTCGAGGGGAAAATAGGTCAATATATACATTGCTCTATGGTGAACTAAGACTTAGGCCAGCCACAATGTAGAGGACCTGACCCTTAGAAACTTACAAGTAAGCTGGAATCTAGAAAAGTTCAAATCTTTATAAGTAAAAAGAT
Organism: Mesoplodon bidens; assembly: GCF_964165515.1. Lineage (NCBI taxonomy): Eukaryota > Metazoa > Chordata > Mammalia > Artiodactyla > Ziphiidae > Mesoplodon > Mesoplodon bidens. Next base: position 181,715 of record NW_027671513.1, read on the forward strand.
TTTTTAAAATGAATAACCAAGTGTTTTAATTGACATCAGAAGATCAAAACAATAAACCCTGAGAACATAGAAAAAAGATAAATAAAGATATGAGCAGAACTTAATACCACAGAAAACGTATAAAATTCAGTTGAGGTAGTAAGTCCAAAGAATATTCTTTGACAAGATTTAAAAGACACACTTTGATTAAGGAAAACCAAAACATAAGTAAAGAATATACAGAAAGAATCAGGACAATGTTATAGCAGAGAATATCTGAAATGCCAGTAAATTTGAACATTTCTGTAAAGTGGACCATTTCCTAGCTCCTAAACTTTACCAAAATTGAAACAAGAGGAAATCATTTAAGGTCATCATGTCTGCCCTTGGCATTCTCGGAACGCCCTGGCCTCAGAATGCAGCATCTGTTGTCCATGGTAACCTGCGGAGAGGGGGCGGGGCTGAGGGAGGTTGGAACACTGCCTTCACTGAGGGAGTGTGTGGGGCCATCTCTGCTGTGACTGAACAAAGGGCAGGGGAGAAGGGGGCCCACGGCAGGGCCCTCAGAGCCCGGCAGGCCCAGTCGTGTGTCACAAGCATTTAGGCCCAGGCCAAAATGCGCCTTCTTGGTCTGCACAGCTGCCCAAACTCTCACCTTTCCACTCAGGCCGCCCTCTTACTTGAAGTGTGTGTGGAACCGGTCTGCGCAGTACACCTCGATGCAAAGCTAACCATAGGTCTGGGCATCATAGCTTCCTGCCAGGTGACCGAAGTTCGCAGGCAGATGGGTCGTGGGACACACGTGGGGAGACTCCTGCCCAGGCCACAGGCCGCCCAAAGCCACTATCCCAGATCGGGGGCAGCAAAGCAGTCCTGTCTGACTCCCAGCCTCTAGAGGGAGTAGTGGACCAACACTTGTAGAAAAAGGGGTCCGCGCGGGTAACTCATTGGAGGAACACAAAAAAATCTTTGCGGACTTTCTGCTGAAGCTTACGAGCGTTCACACCTAAGCCTCTTACAAGGTCAGCTGTTTAGCTAAACATGAGCTCATGATCTAAATTTACACAATAATGAAGAAATCAGCTACAAGGGGAGACAAGCAGCAAAAACAATCAATACCAGAATTAGATTCCCTAGGCCAACCATCAGATGTTGGAATAATCAGGTGCAAGGCAGAAAGTATACATAAAACTTGAACTGAAACAAGGAAAAAGGATGTTTTCAAAGACTGGTAGGATCTCTAAAACATTTTTAAAGTACATGTCATTGATAAAGCTAAATACTCAATGGTTGTGTAATACAACAGATTCAACATTGAGAAGAGTGAAATTATGCTGTTTTGAAAACTATGGCAGGTCAGATTTTCTGCCTAATTATATAAGAAGATTTCTCTAAAAAATACACATTATTTCAAAGACTTATTGGCCGTGAAATAAGTTAAGGTTATTTCAAATGGCTTGTCTGCAAAGAAAGGTGAGATGTAGGGAATCACAGAAAGTCGAGGGGAAAATAGGTCAATATATACATTGCTCTATGGTGAACTAAGACTTAGGCCAGCCACAATGTAGAGGACCTGACCCTTAGAAACTTACAAGTAAGCTGGAATCTAGAAAAGTTCAAATCTTTATAAGTAAAAAGATTTTTTAAAATGAATAACCAAGTGTTTTTATTGACATCAGAATATCAAAACAATAAACCTGAGAACATAGAAAAAATATAAATAAAGATATGAGCTGAACTTAATACAATAGAAAACGTATAAAATTCAGGTGATTTAGTAAGTCCAAAGAATATTCTTTGACAAGATTAAAAGACACACTTTGATTAAGGAAAACCAAAACATAAGTAAAGAATATACAGAAAGAATCAGGACAATGTTATAGCAGAGAGTATATGAAATGGCAGTAAATTTGAACGTTTGTGTAAAGTGGACCATTTCCTAGGTCCTAAAGTTTACCAAAATTGACACAAGGGGAAATCATTTAAGGTCATCATGTCTGCCCTTGGCATTCTCGGAATGCCCTGGCCTCAGAATGCAGCATCTGTAGTCCATGGTAACCTGCGGAGAGGGGGCGGGGCTGAGGGAGGTTGGAACACTGCCTTCACTGAGGGAGTGGGTGGGGCCATCTCTGCTGTGACTGAACAAAGGGCAGGGGAGAAGGGGGCCAACGGCAGGGCCCTCAGAGCCCGGCAGGCCCAGTCGTGTGTCAGATGCATTTAGGCACAGGCCAAAGTGCGCCTTCTTTGTCTGCACAGCTGCCCAAACTCTCACCTTTCCACTCAGGCCGACCTCTTACTTGAAGTGTGTGTGGAACCGGTCCGCGCAGTACACCTCGCTGCAAAGCTAACCATAGGTCTGGGCATCATAGCTTCCTGCCAGGTGACTAAAGTTCGCAGGCAGATGGGTCGTGGGACACACGTGGGGAGCCTCCTGCCCAGGCCACAGGCCGCCCAAAGCCACTATCCCAGATCGGGGGCAGCAAAGCAGTCCTGTCTGAGTCCCAGCCTCTAGAAGGAGTAGTGGACCAACACTTGTAGAAAAAGGGGTCCGCGTGGGTAACTCATTGGAGGGACACAAAAAAATCTTTGCAGACTTTCTGCTGAAGCTTACGAGCGTTCACACCTAAACCTCTTACAAGGTCAGCTGTTTAGCTAAACATGAGCTGATGATCTAAATTTACACAATAATGAAGAAATCAGCTACAAGGGGAGACAAGCAGCAAAAACAATCAATACCAGTATTAGATTCCCTAGGCCAACCATCAGATGTTGGAATATTCAGGTGCAAGGCAGATAGGATCCACAAAACTGGAACTGAAACAAGGAACAAGGATGTTTTCAAAGACTGGTAGGATCTCTAAAACATTTTTAAAGTACATGTCATTGATAAAGCTAAATACTCAAAGGTTGTGTAATACAACAGATTCATCATTGAGAAGAGTGAAATTATGCTGTTTTGAAAATTATGGCAGGTCAGATTTTCTGCCTAAATATATACGAAGATTTCTCTGAAAAATGCACATTATTTCAAAGAGTTATTGGCTGTGAAATAAGTTAAGTTTATTTCAAATGGCTTGTCTGCAAAGAAAGGTGAGATGTAGGAAATCACAGAAAGTCGAGGGGAAAATAGGTCAATATATACTTTGCTATATTGTGAACTAAGCCTTTGGCCAGCCACAATGTAGAGGACCTGACCCTTAGAAACTTACAAGTAAGCTGGAATCTTTAAAAATTCAAATCTTTATAAGTAAAAAGATTTATTAAAATGAATAACCAAGTGTTTTAATTGACATCAGAAAATCAAAACAATAAACCCTGAGAACATAGAAAAAAGATAAATAAAGATATGAGCAGAACTTAATACCACAGAAAACGTATAAAATTCAGTTGAGGTAGTAAGTCCAAAGAATATTCTTTGACAAGATTTAAAAGACACACTTTGATTAAGGAAAACCAAAACATAAGTAAAGAATATACAGAAAGAATCAGGACAATGTTATAGCAGAGAATATCTGAAATGCCAGTAAATTTGAACATTTCTGTAAAGTGGACCATTTCCTAGCTCCTAAAGTTTACCAAAATTGACACAAGAGGAAATCATTTAAGGTCATCATGTCTGCCCTTGGCATTCTCGGAACGCCCTGGCCTCAGAATGCAGCATCTGTAGTCCATGGTAACCTGCGGAGAGGGGGCGGGGCTGAGGGAGGTTGGAACACTTCCTTCACTGAGGGAGTGGGTGGGGCCATCTCTGCTGTGACTGAACAAAGGGCAGGGGAGAAGGGGGCCAAGGGCAGGGCCCTCAGAGCCCGGCAGGCCCAGTCGTGTGTCACAAGCTTTTAGGCCCAGGCCAAAGTGCGCCTTCTTTGTCTGCACAGCTGCCCAAACTCTCACCTTTCCACTCAGGCCGCCCTCTTACTTGAAGTGTGTGTGGAACCGGTCCGCGCAGTGCACCTCGATGCAAAGCTAACCATAGGTCTGGGCATCATAGCTTCCTGCCAGGTGACCGAAGTTCGCAGGCAGATGGGTCGTGGGACACACGTGCGGTGCCTCCTGCCCAGGCCACAGGCCGCCCAAAACCACTATCCCAGATCGGGGGTAGCAAAGCAGTCCTGTCTGAGTCCCAGCCTCTAGAGGGAGTAGTGGACCAACACTTGTAGAAAAAGGTGTCCGCGCGGGTAACTCATTGGAGGGACACAAAAAAATCTTTGCCGACTTTCTGCTGAAGCTTACGAGCGTTCACACCTAAGCCTCTTACAAGGTCAGCTGTTTAGCTAAACATGAGCTCATGATCTAAATTTACACAATAATGAAGAAATCAGCTACAAGGGGAGACAAGCAGCAAAAACAATCAATACCAGAATTAGATTCCCTTAGCCATCGATCAGACGTTGGAATAATCAGGTGCAAGGCAGAAAATATACATAAAACTGGAACTGAAACAAGGAACAAGGATGTTTTCAAAGACTGGTAGGATCTCTAAAACATTTTTAAAGTACATGTCATTGATAAAGCTAAATCCTCAAAGGTTGTGTATTACAACAGATTCATCATTGAGAAGGGTGAAATTATGCTGTTTTGAAAACTATGGCAGGTCAGATTTTCTGCCTAAATATATAAGAAGATTTCTCTGAAAAATGCACATTATTTCAAAGACTTAATGGCTGTGAAATAAGTTAAGGTTATTTCAAATGGCTTGTCTGCAAAGAAAGGTGAGATGTAGGAAATCACAGAAAGTCGCGGGGAAAATAGGTCAATATATACTTTGCTATATTGTGAACTAGGCCTTGGGCCAGCCACAATGTAGAGGACCTGACCCTTAGAAATTTACAAGTAAGCTGGAATCTTTAAAAATTCAAATCTTTATAAGTAAAAAGATTTATTAAAATGAATAACCAAGTGTTTTAATTGACATCAGAAGATCAAAACAATAAACCCTGAGAACATAGAAAAAAGATAAATAAAGATATGAGCAGAACTTAATACCACAGAAAACGTATAAAATTCAGTTGAGGTAGTAAGTCCAAAGAATATTCTTTGACAAGATTTAAAAGACACACTTTGATTAAGGAAAACCAAAACATAAGTAAAGAATATACAGAAAGAATCAGGACAATGTTATAGCAGAGAATATCTGAAATGCCAGTAAATTTGAACATTTCTGTAAAGTGGACCATTTCCTAGCTCCTAAACTTTACCAAAATTGACACAAGAGGAAATCATTTAAGGTCATCATGTCTGCCCTTGGCATTCTCGGAACGCCCTGGCCTCAGAATGCAGCATCTGTTGTCCATGGTAACCTGCGGAGAGGGGGCGGGGCTGAGGGAGGTTGGAACACTGCCTTCACTGAGGGAGTGTGTGGGGCCATCTCTGCTGTGACTGAACAAAGGGCAGGGGAGAAGGGGGCCCACGGCAGGGCCCTCAGAGCCCGGCAGGCCCAGTCGTGTGTCACAAGCATTTAGGCCCAGGCCAAAGTGCGCCTTCTTGGTCTGCACAGCTGCCCAAACTCTCACCTTTCCACTCAGGCCGCCCTCTTACTTGAAGTGTGTGTGGAACCGGTCCGCGCAGTACACCTCGATGCAAAGCTAACCATAGGTCTGGGCATCATAGCTTCCTGCCAGGTGACCGAAGTTCGCAGGCAGATGGGTCGTGGGACACACGTGGGGAGACTCCTGCCCAGGCCACAGGCCGCCCAAAGCCACTATCCCAGATCGGGGGCAGCAAAGCAGTCCTGTCTGACTCCCAGCCTCTAGAGGGAGTAGTGGACCAACACTTGTAGAAAAAGGGGTCCGCGCGGGTAACTCATTGGAGGAACACAAAAAAATCTTTGCGGACTTTCTGCTGAAGCTTACGAGCGTTCACACCTAAGCCTCTTACAAGGTCAGCTGTTTAGCTAAACATGAGCTCATGATCTAAATTTACACAATAATGAAGAAATCAGCTACAAGGGGAGACAAGCAGCAAAAACAATCAATACCAGAATTAGATTCCCTAGGCCAACCATCAGATGTTGGAATAATCAGGTGCAAGGCAGAAAGTATACATAAAACTTGAACTGAAACAAGGAAAAAGGATGTTTTCAAAGACTGGTAGGATCTCTAAAACATTTTTAAAGTACATGTCATTGATAAAGCTAAATACTCAATGGTTGTGTAATACAACAGATTCAACATTGAGAAGAGTGAAATTATGCTGTTTTGAAAACTATGGCAGGTCAGATTTTCTGCCTAATTATATAAGAAGATTTCTCTAAAAAATACACATTATTTCAAAGACTTATTGGCCGTGAAATAAGTTAAGGTTATTTCAAATGGCTTGTCTGCAAAGAAAGGTGAGATGTAGGGAATCACAGAAAGTCGAGGGGAAAATAGGTCAATATATACATTGCTCTATGGTGAACTAAGACTTAGGCCAGCCACAATGTAGAGGACCTGACCCTTAGAAACTTACAAGTAAGCTGGAATCTAGAAAAGTTCAAATCTTTATAAGTAAAAAGATTTTTTAAAATGAATAACCAAGTGTTTTAATTGACATCAGAAGATCAAAACAATAAACCCTGAGAACATAGAAAAAAGATAAATAAAGATATGAGCAGAACTTAATACCACAGAAAACGTATAAAATTCAGTTGAGGTAGTAAGTCCAAAGAATATTCTTTGACAAGATTTAAAAGACACACTTTGATTAAGGAAAACCAAAACATAAGTAAAGAATATACAGAAAGAATCAGGACAATGTTATAGCAGAGAATATCTGAAATGCCAGTAAATTTGAACATTTCTGTAAAGTGGACCATTTCCTAGCTCCTAAAGTTTACCAAAATTGACACAAGAGGAAATCATTTAAGGTCATCATGTCTGCCCTTGGCATTCTCGGAACGCCCTGGCCTCAGAATGCAGCATCTGTAGTCCATGGTAACCTGCGGAGAGGGGGCGGGGCTGAGGGAGGTTGGAACACTTCCTTCACTGAGGGAGTGGGTGGGGCCATCTCTGCTGTGACTGAACAAAGGGCAGGGGAGAAGGGGGCCAAGGGCAGGGCCCTCAGAGCCCGGCAGGCCCAGTCGTGTGTCACAAGCTTTTAGGCCCAGGCCAAAGTGCGCCTTCTTTGTCTGCACAGCTGCCCAAACTCTCACCTTTCCACTCAGGCCGCCCTCTTACTTGAAGTGTGTGTGGAACCGGTCCGCGCAGTGCACCTCGATGCAAAGCTAACCATAGGTCTGGGCATCATAGCTTCCTGCCAGGTGACCGAAGTTCGCAGGCAGATGGGTTGTGGGACACACGTGCGGTGCCTCCTGCCCAGGCCACAGGCCGCCCAAAACCACTATCCCAGATCGGGGGTAGCAAAGCAGTCCTGTCTGAGTCCCAGCCTCTAGAGGGAGTAGTGGACCAACACTTGTAGAAAAAGGTGTCCGCGCGGGTAACTCATTGGAGGGACACAAAAAAATCTTTGCCGACTTTCTGCTGAAGCTTACGAGCGTTCACACCTAAGCCTCTTACAAGGTCAGCTGTTTAGCTAAACATGAGCTCATGATCTAAATTTACACAATAATGAAGAAATCAGCTACAAGGGGAGACAAGCAGCAAAAACAATCAATACCAGAATTAGATTCCCTTAGCCATCGATCAGACGTTGGAATAATCAGGTGCAAGGCAGAAAATATACATAAAACTGGAACTGAAACAAGGAACAAGGATGTTTTCAAAGACTGGTAGGATCTCTAAAACATTTTTAAAGTACATGTCATTGATAAAGCTAAATCCTCAAAGGTTGTGTATTACAACAGATTCATCATTGAGAAGGGTGAAATTATGCTGTTTTGAAAACTATGGCAGGTCAGATTTTCTGCCTAAATATATAAGAAGATTTCTCTGAAAAATGCACATTATTTCAAAGACTTAATGGCTGTGAAATAAGTTAAGGTTATTTCAAATGGCTTGTCTGCAAAGAAAGGTGAGATGTAGGAAATCACAGAAAGTCGCGGGGAAAATAGGTCAATATATACTTTGCTATATTGTGAACTAGGCCTTGGGCCAGCCACAATGTAGAGGACCTGACCCTTAGAAATTTACAAGTAAGCTGGAATCTTTAAAAATTCAAATCTTTATAAGTAAAAAGATTTATTAAAATGAATAACCAAGTGTTTTAATTGACATCAGAAGATCAAAACAATAAACCCTGAGAACATAGAAAAAAGATAAATAAAGATATGAGCAGAACTTAATACCACAGAAAACGTATAAAATTCAGTTGAGGTAGTAAGTCCAAAGAATATTCTTTGACAAGATTTAAAAGACACACTTTGATTAAGGAAAACCAAAACATAAGTAAAGAATATACAGAAAGAATCAGGACAATGTTATAGCAGAGAATATCTGAAATGCCAGTAAATTTGAACATTTCTGTAAAGTGGACCATTTCCTAGCTCCTAAACTTTACCAAAATTGACACAAGAGGAAATCATTTAAGGTCATCATGTCTGCCCTTGGCATTCTCGGAACGCCCTGGCCTCAGAATGCAGCATCTGTTGTCCATGGTAACCTGCGGAGAGGGGGCGGGGCTGAGGGAGGTTGGAACACTGCCTTCACTGAGGGAGTGTGTGGGGCCATCTCTGCTGTGACTGAACAAAGGGCAGGGGAGAAGGGGGCAAACGGCAGGGCCCTCAGAGCCCGGCAGGCCCAGTCGTGTGTCACAAGCATTTAGGCCCAGGCCAAAATGCGCCTTCTTGGTCTGCACAGCTGCCCAAACTCTCACCTTTCCACTCAGGCCGCCCTCTTACTTGAAGTGTGTGTGGAACCGGTCCGCGCAGTACACCTCGATGCAAAGCTAACCATAGGTCTGGGCATCATAGCTTCCTGCCAGGTGACCGAAGTTCGCAGGCAGATGGGTCGTGGGACACACGTGGGGAGACTCCTGCCCAGGCCACAGGCCGCCCAAAGCCACTATCCCAGATCGGGGGCAGCAAAGCAGTCCTGTCTGACTCCCAGCCTCTAGAGGGAGTAGTGGACCAACACTTGTAGAAAAAGGGGTCCGCGCGGGTAACTCATTGGAGGAACACAAAAAAATCTTTGCGGACTTTCTGCTGAAGCTTACGAGCGTTCACACCTAAGCCTCTTACAAGGTCAGCTGTTTAGCTAAACATGAGCTCATGATCTAAATTTACACAATAATGAAGAAATCAGCTACAAGGGGAGACAAGCAGCAAAAACAATCAATACCAGAATTAGATTCCCTAGGCCAACCATCAGATGTTGGAATAATCAGGTGCAAGGCAGAAAGTATACATAAAACTTGAACTGAAACAAGGAAAAAGGATGTTTTCAAAGACTGGTAGGATCTCTAAAACATTTTTAAAGTACATGTCATTGATAAAGCTAAATACTCAATGGTTGTGTAATACAACAGATTCAACATTGAGAAGAGTGAAATTATGCTGTTTTGAAAACTATGGCAGGTCAGATTTTCTGCCTAATTATATAAGAAGATTTCTCTAAAAAATACACATTATTTCAAAGACTTATTGGCCGTGAAATAAGTTAAGGTTATTTCAAATGGCTTGTCTGCAAAGAAAGGTGAGATGTAGGGAATCACAGAAAGTCGAGGGGAAAATAGGTCAATATATACATTGCTCTATGGTGAACTAAGACTTAGGCCAGCCACAATGTAGAGGACCTGACCCTTAGAAACTTACAAGTAAGCTGGAATCTAGAAAAGTTCAAATCTTTATAAGTAAAAAGATTTTTTAAAATGAATAACCAAGTGTTTTTATTGACATCAGAATATCAAAACAATAAACCTGAGAACATAGAAAAAATATAAATAAAGATATGAGCTGAACTTAATACAATAGAAAACGTATAAAATTCAGGTGATTTAGTAAGTCCAAAGAATATTCTTTGACAAGATTAAAAGACACACTTTGATTAAGGAAAACCAAAACATAAGTAAAGAATATACAGAAAGAATCAGGACAATGTTATAGCAGAGAGTATATGAAATGGCAGTAAATTTGAACGTTTGTGTAAAGTGGACCATTTCCTAGGTCCTAAAGTTTACCAAAATTGACACAAGGGGAAATCATTTAAGGTCATCATGTCTGCCCTTGGCATTCTCGGAATGCCCTGGCCTCAGAATGCAGCATCTGTAGTCCATGGTAACCTGCGGAGAGGGGGCGGGGCTGAGGGAGGTTGGAACACTGCCTTCACTGAGGGAGTGGGTGGGGCCATCTCTGCTGTGACTGAACAAAGGGCAGGGGAGAAGGGGGCCAACGGCAGGGCCCTCAGAGCCCGGCAGGCCCAGTCGTGTGTCAGATGCATTTAGGCACAGGCCAAAGTGCGCCTTCTTTGTCTGCACAGCTGCCCAAACTCTCACCTTTCCACTCAGGCCGACCTCTTACTTGAAGTGTGTGTGGAACCGGTCCGCGCAGTACACCTCGCTGCAAAGCTAACCATAGGTCTGGGCATCATAGCTTCCTGCCAGGTGACTAAAGTTCGCAGGCAGATGGGTCGTGGGACACACGTGGGGAGCCTCCTGCCCAGGCCACAGGCCGCCCAAAGCCACTATCCCAGATCGGGGGCAGCAAAGCAGTCCTGTCTGAGTCCCAGCCTCTAGAAGGAGTAGTGGACCAACACTTGTAGAAAAAGGGGTCCGCGTGGGTAACTCATTGGTGGGACACAAAAAAATCTTTGCAGACTTTCTGCTGAAGCTTACGAGCGTTCACACCTAAACCTCTTACAAGGTCAGCTGTTTAGCTAAACATGAGCTGATGATCTAAATTTACACAATAATGAAGAAATCAGCTACAAGGGGAGACAAGCAGCAAAAACAATCAATACCAGTATTAGATTCCCTAGGCCAACCATCAGATGTTGGAATATTCAGGTGCAAGGCAGATAGGATACACAAAACTGGAACTGAAACAAGGAACAAGGATGTTTTCAAAGACTGGTAGGATCTCTAAAACATTTTTAAAGTACATGTCATTGATAAAGCTAAATACTCAAAGGTTGTGTAATACAACAGATTCATCATTGAGAAGAGTGAAATTATGCTGTTTTGAAAATTATGGCAGGTCAGATTTTCTGCCTAAATATATACGAAGATTTCTCTGAAAAATGCACATTATTTCAAAGAGTTATTGGCTGTGAAATAAGTTAAGTTTATTTCAAATGGCTTGTCTGCAAAGAAAGGGGAGATGTAGGAAATCACAGAAAGTCGAGGGGAAAATAGGTCAATATATACTTTGCTATATTGTGAACTAAGCCTTTGGCCAGCCACAATGTAGAGGACCTGACCCTTAGAAACTTACAAGTAAGCTGGAATCTTTAAAAATTCAAATCTTTATAAGTAAAAAGATTTATTAAAATGAATAACCAAGTGTTTTAATTGACATCAGAAAATCAAAACAATAAACCCTGAGAACATAGAAAAAAGATAAATAAAGATATGAGCAGAACTTAATACCACAGAAAACGTATAAAATTCAGTTGAGGTAGTAAGTCCAAAGAATATTCTTTGACAAGATTTAAAAGACACACTTTGATTAAGGAAAACCAAAACATAAGTAAAGAATATACAGAAAGAATCAGGACAATGTTATAGCAGAGAATATCTGAAATGCCAGTAAATTTGAACATTTCTGTAAAGTGGACCATTTCCTAGCTCCTAAAGTTTACCAAAATTGACACAAGAGGAAATCATTTAAGGTCATCATGTCTGCCCTTGGTATTCTCGGAACGCCCTGGCCTCAGAATGCAGCATCTGTAGTCCATGGTAACCTGCGGAGAGGGGGCGGGGCTGAGGGAGGTTGGAACACTTCCTTCACTGAGGGAGTGGGTGGGGCCATCTCTGCTGTGACTGAACAAAGGGCAGGGGAGAAGGGGGCCAAGGGCAGGGCCCTCAGAGCCCGGCAGGCCCAGTCGTGTGTCACAAGCTTTTAGGCCCAGGCCAAAGTGCGCCTTCTTTGTCTGCACAGCTGCCCAAACTCTCACCTTTCCACTCAGGCCGCCCTCTTACTTGAAGTGTGTGTGGAACCGGTCCGCGCAGTGCACCTCGATGCAAAGCTAACCATAGGTCTGGGCATCATAGCTTCCTGCCAGGTGACCGAAGTTCGCAGGCAGATGGGTTGTGGGACACACGTGCGGTGCCTCCTGCCCAGGCCACAGGCCGCCCAAAACCACTATCCCAGATCGGGGGTAGCAAAGCAGTCCTGTCTGAGTCCCAGCCTCTAGAGGGAGTAGTGGACCAACACTTGTAGAAAAAGGTGTCCGCGCGGGTAACTCATTGGAGGGACACAAAAAAATCTTTGCCGACTTTCTGCTGAAGCTTACGAGCGTTCACACCTAAGCCTCTTACAAGGTCAGCTGTTTAGCTAAACATGAGCTCATGATCTAAATTTACACAATAATGAAGAAATCAGCTACAAGGGGAGACAAGCAGCAAAAACAATCAATACCAGAATTAGATTCCCTTAGCCATCGATCAGACGTTGGAATAATCAGGTGCAAGGCAGAAAATATACATAAAACTGGAACTGAAACAAGGAACAAGGATGTTTTCAAAGACTGGTAGGATCTCTAAAACATTTTTAAAGTACATGTCATTGATAAAGCTAAATCCTCAAAGGTTGTGTATTACAACAGATTCATCATTGAGAAGGGTGAAATTATGCTGTTTTGAAAACTATGGCAGGTCAGATTTTCTGCCTAAATATATAAGAAGATTTCTCTGAAAAATGCACATTATTTCAAAGACTTAATGGCTGTGAAATAAGTTAAGGTTATTTCAAATGGCTTGTCTGCAAAGAAAGGTGAGATGTAGGAAATCACAGAAAGTCGCGGGGAAAATAGGTCAATATATACTTTGCCATATTGTGAACTAGGCCTTGGGCCAGCCACAATGTAGAGGACCTGACCCTTAGAAATTTACAAGTAAGCTGGAATCTTTAAAAATTCAAATCTTTATAAGTAAAAAGATTTATTAAAATGAATAACCAAGTGTTTTAATTGACATCAGAAGATCAAAACAATAAACCCTGAGAACATAGAAAAAAGATAAATAAAGATATGAGCAGAACTTAATACCACAGAAAACGTATAAAATTCAGTTGAGGTAGTAAGTCCAAAGAATATTCTTTGACAAGATTTAAAAGACACACTTTGATTAAGGAAAACCAAAACATAAGTAAAGAATATACAGAAAGAATCAGGACAATGTTATAGCAGAGAATATCTGAAATGCCAGTAAATTTGAACATTTCTGTAAAGTGGACCATTTCCTAGCTCCTAAACTTTACCAAAATTGACACAAGAGGAAATCATTTAAGGTCATCATGTCTGCCCTTGGCATTCTCGGAACGCCCTGGCCTCAGAATGCAGCATCTGTTGTCCATGGTAACCTGCGGAGAGGGGGCGGGGCTGAGGGAGGTTGGAACACTGCCTTCACTGAGGGAGTGTGTGGGGCCATCTCTGCTGTGACTGAACAAAGGGCAGGGGAGAAGGGGGCCCACGGCAGGGCCCTCAGAGCCCGGCAGGCCCAGTCGTGTGTCACAAGCATTTAGGCCCAGGCCAAAATGCGCCTTCTTGGTCTGCACAGCTGCCCAAACTCTCACCTTTCCACTCAGGCCGCCCTCTTACTTGAAGTGTGTGTGGAACCGGTCCGCGCAGTACACCTCGATGCAAAGCTAACCATAGGTCTGGGCATCATAGCTTCCTGCCAGGTGACCGAAGTTCGCAGGCAGGTGGGTCGTGGGACACACGTGGGGAGACTCCTGCCCAGGCCACAGGCCGCCCAAAGCCACTATCCCAGATCGGGGGCAGCAAAGCAGTCCTGTCTGACTCCCAGCCTCTAGAGGGAGTAGTGGACCAACACTTGTAGAAAAAGGTGTCCGCGCGGGTAACTCATTGGAGGAACACAAAAAAATCTTTGCGGACTTTCTGCTGAAGCTTACGAGCGTTCACACCTAAGCCTCTTACAAGGTCAGCTGTTTAGCTAAACATGAGCTCATGATCTAAATTTACACAATAATGAAGAAATCAGCTACAAGGGGAGACAAGCAGCAAAAACAATCAATACCAGAATTAGATTCCCTAGGCCAACCATCAGATGTTGGAATAATCAGGTGCAAGGCAGAAAGTATACATAAAACTTGAACTGAAACAAGGAAAAAGGATGTTTTCAAAGACTGGTAGGATCTCTAAAACATTTTTAAAGTACATATCATTGATAAAGCTAAATACTCAATGGTTGTGTAATACAACAGATTCAACATTGAGAAGAGTGAAATTATGCTGTTTTGAAAACTATGGCAGGTCAGATTTTCTGCCTAATTATATAAGAAGATTTCTCTAAAAAATACACATTATTTCAAAGACTTATTGGCCGTGAAATAAGTTAAGGTTATTTCAAATGGCTTGTCTGCAAAGAAAGGTGAGATGTAGGGAATCACAGAAAGTCGAGGGGAAAATAGGTCAATATATACATTGCTCTATGGTGAACTAAGACTTAGGCCAGCCACAATGTAGAGGACCTGACCCTTAGAAACTTACAAGTAAGCTGGAATCTAGAAAAGTTCAAATCTTTATAAGTAAAAAGATTTTTTAAAATGAATAACCAAGTGTTTTTATTGACATCAGAATATCAAAACAATAAACCTGAGAACATAGAAAAAATATAAATAAAGATATGAGCTGAACTTAATACAATAGAAAACGTATAAAATTCAGGTGATTTAGTAAGTCCAAAGAATATTCTTTGACAAGATTAAAAGACACACTTTGATTAAGGAAAACCAAAACATAAGTAAAGAATATACAGAAAGAATCAGGACAATGTTATAGCAGAGAGTATATGAAATGGCAGTAAATTTGAACGTTTGTGTAAAGTGGACCATTTCCTAGGTCCTAAAGTTTACCAAAATTGACACAAGGGGAAATCATTTAAGGTCATCATGCCTGCCCTTGGCATTCTCGGAATGCCCTGGCCTCAGAATGCAGCATCTGTAGTCCATGGTAACCTGCGGAGAGGGGGCGGGGCTGAGGGAGGTTGGAACACTGCCTTCACTGAGGGAGTGGGTGGGGCCATCTCTGCTGTGACTGAACAAAGGGCAGGGGAGAAGGGGGCCAACGGCAGGGCCCTCAGAGCCCGGCAGGCCCAGTCGTGTGTCAGATGCATTTAGGCACAGGCCAAAGTGCGCCTTCTTTGTCTGCACAGCTGCCCAAACTCTCACCTTTCCACTCAGGCCGACCTCTTACTTGAAGTGTGTGTGGAACCGGTCCGCGCAGTACACCTCGCTGCAAAGCTAACCATAGGTCTGGGCATCATAGCTTCCTGCCAGGTGACTAAAGTTCGCAGGCAGATGGGTCGTGGGACACACGTGGGGAGCCTCCTGCCCAGGCCACAGGCCGCCCAAAGCCACTATCCCAGATCGGGGGCAGCAAAGCAGTCCTGTCTGAGTCCCAGCCTCTAGAAGGAGTAGTGGACCAACACTTGTAGAAAAAGGGGTCCGCGTGGGTAACTCATTGGAGGGACACAAAAAAATCTTTGCAGACTTTCTGCTGAAGCTTACGAGCGTTCACACCTAAACCTCTTACAAGGTCAGCTGTTTAGCTAAACATGAGCTGATGATCTAAATTTACACAATAATGAAGAAATCAGCTACAAGGGGAGACAAGCAGCAAAAACAATCAATACCAGTATTAGATTCCCTAGGCCAACCATCAGATGTTGGAATATTCAGGTGCAAGGCAGATAGGATACACAAAACTGGAACTGAAACAAGGAACAAGGATGTTTTCAAAGACTGGTAGGATCTCTAAAACATTTTTAAAGTACATGTCATTGATAAAGCTAAATACTCAAAGGTTGTGTAATACAACAGATTCATCATTGAGAAGAGTGAAATTATGCTGTTTTGAAAATTATGGCAGGTCAGATTTTCTGCCTAAATATATACGAAGATTTCTCTGAAAAATGCACATTATTTCAAAGAGTTATTGGCTGTGAAATAAGTTAAGTTTATTTCAAATGGCTTGTCTGCAAAGAAAGGTGAGATGTAGGAAATCACAGAAAGTCGAGGGGAAAATAGGTCAATATATACTTTGCTATATTGTGAACTAAGCCTTTGGCCAGCCACAATGTAGAGGACCTGACCCTTAGAAACTTACAAGTAAGCTGGAATCTTTAAAAATTCAAATCTTTATAAGTAAAAAGATTTATTAAAATGAATAACCAAGTGTTTTAATTGACATCAGAAAATCAAAACAATAAACCCTGAGAACATAGAAAAAAGATAAATAAAGATATGAGCAGAACTTAATACCACAGAAAACGTATAAAATTCAGTTGAGGTAGTAAGTCCAAAGAATATTCTTTGACAAGATTTAAAAGACACACTTTGATTAAGGAAAACCAAAACATAAGTAAAGAATATACAGAAAGAATCAGGACAATGTTATAGCAGAGAATATCTGAAATGCCAGTAAATTTGAACATTTCTGTAAAGTGGACCATTTCCTAGCTCCTAAAGTTTACCAAAATTGACACAAGAGGAAATCATTTAAGGTCATCATGTCTGCCCTTGGCATTCTCGGAACGCCCTGGCCTCAGAATGCAGCATCTGTAGTCCATGGTAACCTGCGGAGAGGGGGCGGGGCTGAGGGAGGTTGGAACACTTCCTTCACTGAGGGAGTGGGTGGGGCCATCTCTGCTGTGACTGAACAAAGGGCAGGGGAGAAGGGGGCCAAGGGCAGGGCCCTCAGAGCCCTGCAGGCCCAGTCGTGTGTCACAAGCATTTAGGCCCAGGCCAAAGTGCGCCTTCTTTGTCTGCACAGCTGCCCAAACTCTCACCTTTCCACTCAGGCCGCCCTCTTACTTGAAGTGTGTGTGGAACCGGTCCGCGCAGTGCACCTCGATGCAAAGCTAACCATAGGTCTGGGCATCATAGATTCCTGCCAGGTGACCGAAGTTCGCAGGCAGATGGGTTGTGGGACACACGTGCGGTGCCTCCTGCCCAGGCCACAGGCCGCCCAAAACCACTATCCCAGATCGGGAGTAGCAAAGCAGTCCTGTCTGAGTCCCAGCCTCTAGAGGGAGTAGTGGACCAACACTTGTAGAAAAAGGTGTCCGCGCGGGTAACTCATTGGAGGGACACAAAAAAATCTTTGCCGACTTTCTGCTGAAGCTTACGAGCGTTCACACCTAAGCCTCTTACAAGGTCAGCTGTTTAGCTAAACATGAGCTCATGATCTAAATTTACACAATAATGAAGAAATCAGCTACAAGGGGAGACAAGCAGCAAAAACAATCAATACCAGAATTAGATTCCCTTAGCCATCGATCAGACGTTGGAATAATCAGGTGCAAGGCAGAAAATATACATAAAACTGGAACTGAAACAAGGAACAAGGATGTTTTCAAAGACTGGTAGGATCTCTAAAACATTTTTAAAGTACATGTCATTGATAAAGCTAAATCCTCAAAGGTTGTGTATTACAACAGATTCATCATTGAGAAGGGTGAAATTATGCTGTTTTGAAAACTATGGCAGGTCAGATTTTCTGCCTAAATATATAAGAAGATTTCTCTGAAAAATGCACATTATTTCAAAGACTTAATGGCTGTGAAATAAGTTAAGGTTATTTCAAATGGCTTGTCTGCAAAGAAAGGTGAGATGTAGGAAATCACAGAAAGTCGTGGGGAAAATAGGTCAATATATACTTTGCTATATTGTGAACTAGGCCTTTTGGCCAGCCACAATGTAGAGGACCTGACCCTTAGAAATTTACAAGTAAGCTGGAATCTTTAAAAATTCAAATCTTTATAAGTAAAAAGATTTATTAAAATGAATAACCAAGTGTTTTAATTGACATCAGAAGATCAAAACAATAAACCCTGAGAACATAGAAAAAAGATAAATAAAGATATGAGCAGAACTTAATACCACAGAAAACGTATAAAATTCAGTTGAGGTAGTAAGTCCAAAGAATATTCTTTGACAAGATTTAAAAGACACACTTTGATTAAGGAAAACCAAAACATAAGTAAAGAATATACAGAAAGAATCAGGACAATGTTATAGCAGAGAATATCTGAAATGCCAGTAAATTTGAACATTTCTGTAAAGTGGACCATTTCCTAGCTCCTAAAGTTTACCAAAATTGACACAAGAGGAAATCATTTAAGGTCATCATGTCTGCCCTTGGCATTCTCGGAACGCCCTGGCCTCAGAATGCAGCATCTGTTGTCCATGGTAACCTGCGGAGAGGGGGCGGGGCTGAGGGAGGTTGGAACACTGCCTTCACTGAGGGAGTGTGTGGGGCCATCTCTGCTGTGACTGAACAAAGGGCAGGGGAGAAGGGGGCCCACGGCAGGGCCCTCAGAGCCCGGCAGGCCCAGTCGTGTGTCACAAGCATTTAGGCCCAGGCCAAAATGCGCCTTCTTGGTCTGCACAGCTGCCCAAACTCTCACCTTTCCACTCAGGCCGCCCTCTTACTTGAAGTGTGTGTGGAACCGGTCCGCGCAGTACACATCGATGCAAAGCTAACCATAGGTCTGGGCATCATAGCTTCCTGCCAGGTGACCGAAGTTCGCAGGCAGATGGGTCGTGGGACACACGTGGGGAGACTCCTGCCCAGGCCACAGGCCGCCCAAAGCCACTATCCCAGATCGGGGGCAGCAAAGCAGTCCTGTCTGACTCCCAGCCTCTAGAGGGAGTAGTGGACCAACACTTGTAGAAAAAGGGGTCCGCGCGGGTAACTCATTGGAGGAACACAAAAAAATCTTTGCGGACTTTCTGCTGAAGCTTACGAGCGTTCACACCTAAGCCTCTTACAAGGTCAGCTGTTTAGCTAAACATGAGCTCATGATCTAAATTTACACAATAATGAAGAAATCAGCTACAAGGGGAGACAAGCAGCAAAAACAATCAATACCAGAATTAGATTCCCTAGGCCAACCATCAGATGTTGGAATAATCAGGTGCAAGGCAGAAAGTATACATAAAACTTGAACTGAAACAAGGAAAAAGGATGTTTTCAAAGACTGGTAGGATCTCTAAAACATTTTTAAAGTACATGTCATTGATAAAGCTAAATACTCAATGGTTGTGTAATACAACAGATTCAACATTGAGAAGAGTGAAATTATGCTGTTTTGAAAACTATGGCAGGTCAGATTTTCTGCCTAATTATATAAGAAGATTTCTCTAAAAAATACACATTATTTCAAAGACTTATTGGCCGTGAAATAAGTTAAGGTTATTTCAAATGGCTTGTCTGCAAAGAAAGATGAGATGTAGGGAATCACAGAAAGTCGAGGGGAAAATAGGTCAATATATACATTGCTCTATGGTGAACTAAGACTTAGGCCAGCCACAATGTAGAGGACCTGACCCTTAGAAACTTACAAGTAAGCTGGAATCTAGAAAAGTTCAAATCTTTATAAGTAAAAAGATTTTTTAAAATGAATAACCAAGTGTTTTTATTGACATCAGAATATCAAAACAATAAACCTGAGAACATAGAAAAAATATAAATAAAGATATGAGCTGAACTTAATACAATAGAAAACGTATAAAATTCAGGTGATTTAGTAAGTCCAAAGAATATTCTTTGACAAGATTAAAAGACACACTTTGATTAAGGAAAACCAAAACATAAGTAAAGAATATACAGAAAGAATCAGGACAATGTTATAGCAGAGAGTATATGAAATGGCAGTAAATTTGAACGTTTGTGTAAAGTGGACCATTTCCTAGGTCCTAAAGTTTACCAAAATTGACACAAGGGGAAATCATTTAAGGTCATCATGTCTGCCCTTGGCATTCTCGGAATGCCCTGGCCTCAGAATGCAGCATCTGTAGTCCATGGTAACCTGCGGAGAGGGGGCGGGGCTGAGGGAGGTTGGAACACTGCCTTCACTGAGGGAGTGGGTGGGGCCATCTCTGCTGTGAGTGAACAAAGGGCAGGGGAGAAGGGGGCCAAGGGCAGGGCCCTCAGAGCCCGGCAGGCCCAGTCGTGTGTCACAAGCATTTAGGCCCAGGCCAAAGTGCGCCTTCTTTGTCTGCACAGCTGCCCAAACTCTCACCTTTCCACTCAGGCCGCCCTCTTACTTGAAGTGTGGGTGGAACCGGTCCGCGCAGTGCACCTCGATGCAAAGCTAACCATAGGTCTGGGCATCATAGCTTCCTGCCAGGTGACCGAAGTTCGCAGGCAGATGGGTTGTGGGACACACGTGCGGTGCCTCCTGCCCAGGCCACAGGCCGCCCAAAACCACTATCCCAGATCGGGGGTAGCAAAACAGTCCTGTCTGAGTCCCAGCCTCTAGAGGGAGTAGTGGACCAACACTTGTAGAAAAAGGTGTCCGCGCGGGTAACTCATTGGAGGGACACAAAAAAATCTTTGCCGACTTTCTGCTGAAGCTTACGAGCGTTCACACCTAAGCCTCTTACAAGGTCAGCTGTTTAGCTAAACATGAGCTCATGATCTAAATTTACACAATAATGAAGAAATCAGCTACAAGGGGAGACAAGCGGCAAAAACAATCAATACCAGAATTAGATTCCCTTAGCCATCGATCAGACGTTGGAATAATCAGGTGCAAGGCAGAAAATATACATAAAACTGGAACTGAAACAAGGAACACGGATGTTTTCAAAGACTGGTAGGATCTCTAAAACATTTTTAAAGTACATGTCATTGATAAAGCTAAATCCTCAAAGGTTGTGTATTACAACAGATTCATCATTGAGAAGGGTGAAATTATGCTGTTTTGAAAACTATGGCAGGTCAGATTTTCTGCCTAAATATATAAGAAGATTTCTCTGAAAAATGCACATTATTTCAAAGACTTAATGGCTGTGAAATAAGTTAAGGTTATTTCAAATGGCTTGTCTGCAAAGAAAGGTGAGATGTAGGAAATCACAGAAAGTCGCGGGGAAAATAGGTCAATATATACTTTGCTATATTGTGAACTAGGCCTTGGGCCAGCCACAATGTAGAGGACCTGACCCTTAGAAATTTACAAGTAAGCTGGAAACTTTAAAAATTCAAATCTTTATAAGTAAAAAGATTTATTAAAATGAATAACCAAGTGTTTTAATTGACATCAGAAGATCAAAACAATAAACCCTGAGAACATAGAAAAAAGATAAATAAAGATATGAGCAGAACTTAATACCACAGAAAACGTATAAAATTCAGTTGAGGTAGTAAGTCCAAAGAATATTCTTTGACAAGATTTAAAAGACACACTTTGATTAAGGAAAACCAAAACATAAGTAAAGAATATACAGAAAGAATCAGGACAATATTATAGCAGAGAATATCTGAAATGCCAGTAAATTTGAACATTTCTGTAAAGTGGACCATTTCCTAGCTCCTAAAGTTTACCAAAATTGACACAAGAGGAAATCATTTAAGGTCATCATGTCTGCCCTTGGCATTCTCGGAACGCCCTGGCCTCAGAATGCAGCATCTGTTGTCCATGGTAACCTGCGGAGAGGGGGCGGGGCTGAGGGAGGTTGGAACACTGCCTTCACTGAGGGAGTGTGTGGGGCCATCTCTGCTGTGACTGAACAAAGGGCAGGGGAGAAGGGGGCCCACGGCAGGGCCCTCAGAGCCCGGCAGGCCCAGTCGTGTGTCACAAGCATTTAGGCCCAGGCCAAAATGCGCCTTCTTGGTCCGCACAGCTGCCCAAACTCTCACCTTTCCACTCAGGCCGCCCTCTTACTTGAAGTGTGTGTGGAACCGGTCCGCGCAGTACACCTCGATGCAAAGCTAACCATAGGTCTGGGCATCATAGCTTCCTGCCAGGTGACCGAAGTTCGCAGGCAGATGGGTCGTGGGACACACGTGGGGAGACTCCTGCCCAGGCCACAGGCCGCCCAAAGCCACTATCCCAGATCGGGGGCAGCAAAGCAGTCCTGTCTGACTCCCAGCCTCTAGAGGGAGTAGTGGACCAACACTTGTAGAAAAAGGGGTCCGCGCGGGTAACTCATTGGAGGAACACAAAAAAATCTTTGCGGACTTTCTGCTGAAGCTTACGAGCGTTCACACCTAAGCCTCTTACAAGGTCAGCTGTTTAACTAAACATGAGCTCATGATCTAAATTTACACAATAATGAAGAAATCAGCTACAAGGGGAGACAAGCAGCAAAAACAATCAATACCAGAATTAGATTCCCTAGGCCAACCATCAGATGTTGGAATAATCAGGTGCAAGGCAGAAAGTATACATAAAACTTGAATTGAAACAAGGAAAAAGGATGTTTTCAAAGACTGGTAGGATCTCTAAAACATTTTTAAAGTACATGTCATTGATAAAGCTAAATACTCAATGGTTGTGTAATACAACAGATTCAACATTGAGAAGAGTGAAATTATGCTGTTTTGAAAACTATGGCAGGTCAGATTTTCTGCCTAATTATATAAGAAGATTTCTCTAAAAAATACACATTATTTCAAAGACTTATTGGCCGTGAAATAAGTTAAGGTTATTTCAAATGGCTTGTCTGCAAAGAAAGGTGAGATGTAGGGAATCACAGAAAGTCGAGGGGAAAATAGGTCAATATATACATTGCTCTATGGTGAACTAAGACTTAGGCCTGCCACAATGTAGAGGACCTGACCCTTAGAAACTTACAAGTAAGCTGGAATCTAGAAAAGTTCAAATCTTTATAAGTAAAAAGATTTTTTAAAATGAATAACCAAGTGTTTTTATTGACATCAGAATATCAAAACAATAAACCTGAGAACATAGAAAAAATATAAATAAAGATATGAGCTGAACTTAATACAATAGAAAACGTATAAAATTCAGGTGATTTAGTAAGTCCAAAGAATATTCTTTGACAAGATTAAAAGACACACTTTGATTAAGGAAAACCAAAACATAAGTAAAGAATATACAGAAAGAATCAGGACAATGTTATAGCAGAGAGTATATGAAATGGCAGTAAATTTGAACGTTTGTGTAAAGTGGACCATTTCCTAGGTCCTAAAGTTTACCAAAATTGACACAAGGGGAAATCATTTAAGGTCATCATGCCTGCCCTTGGCATTCTCGGAATGCCCTGGCCTCAGAATGCAGCATCTGTAGTCCATGGTAACCTGCGGAGAGGGGGCGGGGCTGAGGGAGGTTGGAACACTGCCTTCACTGAGGGAGTGGGTGGGGCCATCTCTGCTGTGACTGAACAAAGGGCAGGGGAGAAGGGGGCCAACGGCAGGGCCCTCAGAGCCCGGCAGGCCCAGTCGTGTGTCAGATGCATTTAGGCACAGGCCAAAGTGCGCCTTCTTTGTCTGCACAGCTGCCCAAACTCTCACCTTTCCACTCAGGCCGACCTCTTACTTGAAGTGTGTGTGGAACCGGTCCGCGCAGTACACCTCGCTGCAAAGCTAACCATAGGTCTGGGCATCATAGCTTCCTGCCAGGTGACTAAAGTTCGCAGGCAGATGGGTCGTGGGACACACGTGGGGAGCCTCCTGCCCAGGCCACAGGCCGCCCAAAGCCACTATCCCAGATCGGGGGCAGCAAAGCAGTCCTGTCTGAGTCCCAGCCTCTAGAAGGAGTAGTGGACCAACACTTGTAGAAAAAGGGGTCCGCGTGGGTAACTCATTGGAGGGACACAAAAAAATCTTTGCAGACTTTCTGCTGAAGCTTACGAGCGTTCACACCTAAACCTCTTACAAGGTCAGCTGTTTAGCTAAACATGAGCTGATGATCTAAATTTACACAATAATGAAGAAATCAGCTACAAGGGGAGACAAGCAGCAAAAACAATCAATACCAGTATTAGATTCCCTAGGCCAACCATCAGATGTTGGAATATTCAGGTGCAAGGCAGATAGGATACACAAAACTGGAACTGAAACAAGGAACAAGGATGTTTTCAAAGACTGGTAGGATCTCTAAAACATTTTTAAAGTACATGTCATTGATAAAGCTAAATACTCAAAGGTTGTGTAATACAACAGATTCATCATTGAGAAGAGTGAAATTATGCTGTTTTGAAAATTATGGCAGGTCAGATTTTCTGCCTAAATATATACGAAGATTTCTCTGAAAAATGCACATTATTTCAAAGAGTTATTGGCTGTGAAATAAGTTAAGTTTATTTCAAATGGCTTGTCTGCAAAGAAAGGTGAGATGTAGGAAATCACAGAAAGTCGAGGGGAAAATAGGTCAATATATACTTTGCTATATTGTGAACTAAGCCTTTGGCCAGCCACAATGTAGAGGACCTGACCCTTAGAAACTTACAAGTAAGCTGGAATCTTTAAAAATTCAAATCTTTATAAGTAAAAAGATTTATTAAAATGAATAACCAAGTGTTTTAATTGACATCAGAAAATCAAAACAATAAACCCTGAGAACATAGAAAAAAGATAAATAAAGATATGAGCAGAACTTAATACCACAGAAAACGTATAAAATTCAGTTGAGGTAGTAAGTCCAAAGAATATTCTTTGACAAGATTTAAAAGACACACTTTGATTAAGGAAAACCAAAACATAAGTAAAGAATATACAGAAAGAATCAGGACAATGTTATAGCAGAGAATATCTGAAATGCCAGTAAATTTGAACATTTCTGTAAAGTGGACCATTTCCTAGCTCCTAAAGTTTACCAAAATTGACACAAGAGGAAATCATTTAAGGTCATCATGTCTGCCCTTGGCATTCTCGGAACGCCCTGGCCTCAGAATGCAGCATCTGTAGTCCATGGTAACCTGCGGAGAGGGGGCGGGGCTGAGGGAGGTTGGAACACTTCCTTCACTGAGGGAGTGGGTGGGGCCATCTCTGCTGTGACTGAACAAAGGGCAGGGGAGAAGGGGGCCAAGGGCAGGGCCCTCAGAGCCCTGCAGGCCCAGTCGTGTGTCACAAGCATTTAGGCCCAGGCCAAAGTGCGCCTTCTTTGTCTGCACAGCTGCCCAAACTCTCACCTTTCCACTCAGGCCGCCCTCTTACTTGAAGTGTGTGTGGAACCGGTCCGCGCAGTGCACCTCGATGCAAAGCTAACCATAGGTCTGGGCATCATAGATTCCTGCCAGGTGACCGAAGTTCGCAGGCAGATGGGTTGTGGGACACACGTGCGGTGCCTCCTGCCCAGGCCACAGGCCGCCCAAAACCACTATCCCAGATCGGGAGTAGCAAAGCAGTCCTGTCTGAGTCCCAGCCTCTAGAGGGAGTAGTGGACCAACACTTGTAGAAAAAGGTGTCCGCGCGGGTAACTCATTGGAGGGACACAAAAAAATCTTTGCCGACTTTCTGCTGAAGCTTACGAGCGTTCACACCTAAGCCTCTTACAAGGTCAGCTGTTTAGCTAAACATGAGCTCATGATCTAAATTTACACAATAATGAAGAAATCAGCTACAAGGGGAGACAAGCAGCAAAAACAATCAATACCAGAATTAGATTCCCTTAGCCATCGATCAGACGTTGGAATAATCAGGTGCAAGGCAGAAAATATACATAAAACTGGAACTGAAACAAGGAACAAGGATGTTTTCAAAGACTGGTAGGATCTCTAAAACATTTTTAAAGTACATGTCATTGATAAAGCTAAATCCTCAAAGGTTGTGTATTACAACAGATTCATCATTGAGAAGGGTGAAATTATGCTGTTTTGAAAACTATGGCAGGTCAGATTTTCTGCCTAAATATATAAGAAGATTTCTCTGAAAAATGCACATTATTTCAAAGACTTAATGGCTGTGAAATAAGTTAAGGTTATTTCAAATGGCTTGTCTGCAAAGAAAGGTGAGATGTAGGAAATCACAGAAAGTCGTGGGGAAAATAGGTCAATATATACTTTGCTATATTGTGAACTAGGCCTTTTGGCCAGCCACAATGTAGAGGACCTGACCCTTAGAAATTTACAAGTAAGCTGGAATCTTTAAAAATTCAAATCTTTATAAGTAAAAAGATTTATTAAAATGAATAACCAAGTGTTTTAATTGACATCAGAAGATCAAAACAATAAACCCTGAGAACATAGAAAAAAGATAAATAAAGATATGAGCAGAACTTAATACCACAGAAAACGTATAAAATTCAGTTGAGGTAGTAAGTCCAAAGAATATTCTTTGACAAGATTTAAAAGACACACTTTGATTAAGGAAAACCAAAACATAAGTAAAGAATATACAGAAAGAATCAGGACAATGTTATAGCAGAGAATATCTGAAATGCCAGTAAATTTGAACATTTCTGTAAAGTGGACCATTTCCTAGCTCCTAAAGTTTACCAAAATTGACACAAGAGGAAATCATTTAAGGTCATCATGTCTGCCCTTGGCATTCTCGGAACGCCCTGGCCTCAGAATGCAGCATCTGTTGTCCATGGTAACCTGCGGAGAGGGGGCGGGGCTGAGGGAGGTTGGAACACTGCCTTCACTGAGGGAGTGTGTGGGGCCATCTCTGCTGTGACTGAACAAAGGGCAGGGGAGAAGGGGGCCCACGGCAGGGCCCTCAGAGCCCGGCAGGCCCAGTCGTGTGTCACAAGCATTTAGGCCCAGGCCAAAATGCGCCTTCTTGGTCTGCACAGCTGCCCAAACTCTCACCTTTCCACTCAGGCCGCCCTCTTACTTGAAGTGTGTGTGGAACCGGTCCGCGCAGTACACCTCGATGCAAAGCTAACCATAGGTCTGGGCATCATAGCTTCCTGCCAGGTGACCGAAGTTCGCAGGCAGATGGGTCGTGGGACACACGTGGGGAGACTCCTGCCCAGGCCACAGGCCGCCCAAAGCCACTATCCCAGATCGGGGGCAGCAAAGCAGTCCTGTCTGACTCCCAGCCTCTAGAGGGAGTAGTGGACCAACACTTGTAGAAAAAGGGGTCCGCGCGGGTAACTCATTGGAGGAACACAAAAAAATCTTTGCGGACTTTCTGCTGAAGCTTACGAGCGTTCACACCTAAGCCTCTTACAAGGTCAGCTGTTTAGCTAAACATGAGCTCATGATCTAAATTTACACAATAATGAAGAAATCAGCTACAAGGGGAGACAAGCAGCAAAAACAATCAATACCAGAATTAGATTCCCTAGGCCAACCATCAGATGTTGGAATAATCAGGTGCAAGGCAGAAAGTATACATAAAACTTGAACTGAAACAAGGAAAAAGGATGTTTTCAAAGACTGGTAGGATCTCTAAAACATTTTTAAAGTACATGTCATTGATAAAGCTAAATACTCAATGGTTGTGTAATACAACAGATTCAACATTGAGAAGAGTGAAATTATGCTGTTTTGAAAACTATGGCAGGTCAGATTTTCTGCCTAATTATATAAGAAGATTTCTCTAAAAAATACACATTATTTCAAAGCCTTATTGGCCGTGAAATAAGTTAAGGTTATTTCAAATGGCTTGTCTGCAAAGAAAGATGAGATGTAGGGAATCACAGAAAGTCGAGGGGAAAATAGGTCAATATATACATTGCTCTATGGTGAACTAAGACTTAGGCCAGCCACAATGTAGAGGACCTGACCCTTAGAAACTTACAAGTAAGCTGGAATCTAGAAAAGTTCAAATCTTTATAAGTAAAAAGATTTTTTAAAATGAATAACCAAGTGTTTTTATTGACATCAGAATATCAAAACAATAAACCTGAGAACATAGAAAAAATATAAATAAAGATATGAGCTGAACTTAATACAATAGAAAACGTATAAAATTCAGGTGATTTAGTAAGTCCAAAGAATATTCTTTGACAAGATTAAAAGACACACTTTGATTAAGGAAAACCAAAACATAAGTAAAGAATATACAGAAAGAATCAGGACAATGTTATAGCAGAGAGTATATGAAATGGCAGTAAATTTGAACGTTTGTGTAAAGTGGACCATTTCCTAGGTCCTAAAGTTTACCAAAATTGACACAAGGGGAAATCATTTAAGGTCATCATGTCTGCCCTTGGCATTCTCGGAATGCCCTGGCCTCAGAATGCAGCATCTGTAGTCCATGGTAACCTGCGGAGAGGGGGCGGGGCTGAGGGAGGTTGGAACACTGCCTTCACTGAGGGAGTGGGTGGGGCCATCTCTGCTGTGAGTGAACAAAGGGCAGGGGAGAAGGGGGCCAAGGGCAGGGCCCTCAGAGCCCGGCAGGCCCAGTCGTGTGTCACAAGCATTTAGGCCCAGGCCAAAGTGCGCCTTCTTTGTCTTCACAGCTGCCCAAACTCTCACCTTTCCACTCAGGCCGCCCTCTTACTTGAAGTGTGGGTGGAACCGGTCCGCGCAGTGCACCTCGATGCAAAGCTAACCATAGGTCTGGGCATCATAGCTTCCTGCCAGGTGACCGAAGTTCGCAGGCAGATGGGTTGTGGGACACACGTGCGGTGCCTCCTGCCCAGGCCACAGGCCGCCCAAAACCACTATCCCAGATCGGGGGTAGCAAAACAGTCCTGTCTGAGTCCCAGCCTCTAGAGGGAGTAGTGGACCAACACTTGTAGAAAAAGGTGTCCGCGCGGGTAACTCATTGGAGGGACACAAAAAAATCTTTGCCGACTTTCTGCTGAAGCTTACGAGCGTTCACACCTAAGCCTCTTACAAGGTCAGCTGTTTAGCTAAACATGAGCTCATGATCTAAATTTACACAATAATGAAGAAATCAGCTACAAGGGGAGACAAGCGGCAAAAACAATCAATACCAGAATTAGATTCCCTTAGCCATCGATCAGACGTTGGAATAATCAGGTGCAAGGCAGAAAATATACATAAAACTGGAACTGAAACAAGGAACACGGATGTTTTCAAAGACTGGTAGGATCTCTAAAACATTTTTAAAGTACATGTCATTGATAAAGCTAAATCCTCAAAGGTTGTGTATTACAACAGATTCATCATTGAGAAGGGTGAAATTATGCTGTTTTGAAAACTATGGCAGGTCAGATTTTCTGCCTAAATATATAAGAAGATTTCTCTGAAAAATGCACATTATTTCAAAGACTTAATGGCTGTGAAATAAGTTAAGGTTATTTCAAATGGCTTGTCTGCAAAGAAAGGTGAGATGTAGGAAATCACAGAAAGTCGCGGGGAAAATAGGTCAATATATACTTTGCTATATTGTGAACTAGGCCTTGGGCCAGCCACAATGTAGAGGACCTGACCCTTAGAAATTTACAAGTAAGCTGGAAACTTTAAAAATTCAAATCTTTATAAGTAAAAAGATTTATTAAAATGAATAACCAAGTGTTTTAATTGACATCAGAAGATCAAAACAATAAACCCTGAGAACATAGAAAAAAGATAAATAAAGATATGAGCAGAACTTAATACCACAGAAAACGTATAAAATTCAGTTGAGGTAGTAAGTCCAAAGAATATTCTTTGACAAGATTTAAAAGACACACTTTGATTAAGGAAAACCAAAACATAAGTAAAGAATATACAGAAAGAATCAGGACAATATTATAGCAGAGAATATCTGAAATGCCAGTAAATTTGAACATTTCTGTAAAGTGGACCATTTCCTAGCTCCTAAAGTTTACCAAAATTGACACAAGAGGAAATCATTTAAGGTCATCATGTCTGCCCTTGGCATTCTCGGAACGCCCTGGCCTCAGAATGCAGCATCTGTTGTCCATGGTAACCTGCGGAGAGGGGGCGGGGCTGAGGGAGGTTGGAACACTGCCTTCACTGAGGGAGTGTGTGGGGCCATCTCTGCTGTGACTGAACAAAGGGCAGGGGAGAAGGGGGCCCACGGCAGGGCCCTCAGAGCCCGGCAGGCCCAGTCGTGTGTCACAAGCATTTAGGCCCAGGCCAAAATGCGCCTTCTTGGTCTGCACAGCTGCCCAAACTCTCACCTTTCCACTCAGGCCGCCCTCTTACTTGAAGTGTGTGTGGAACCGGTCCGCGCAGTACACCTCGATGCAAAGCTAACCATAGGTCTGGGCATCATATCTTCCTGCCAGGTGACCGAAGTTCGCAGGCAGATGGGTCGTGGGACACACGTGGGGAGACTCCTGCCCAGGCCACAGGCCGCCCAAAGCCACTATCCCAGATCGGGGGCAGCAAAGCAGTCCTGTCTGACTCCCAGCCTCTAGAGGGAGTAGTGGACCAACACTTGTAGAAAAAGGGGTCCGCGCGGGTAACTCATTGGAGGAACACAAAAAAATCTTTGCGGACTTTCTGCTGAAGCTTACGAGCGTTCACACCTAAGCCTCTTACAAGGTCAGCTGTTTAACTAAACATGAGCTCATGATCTAAATTTACACAATAATGAAGAAATCAGCTACAAGGGGAGACAAGCAGCAAAAACAATCAATACCAGAATTAGATTCCCTAGGCCAACCATCAGATGTTGGAATAATCAGGTGCAAGGCAGAAAGTATACATAAAACTTGAATTGAAACAAGGAAAAAGGATGTTTTCAAAGACTGGTAGGATCTCTAAAACATTTTTAAAGTACATGTCATTGATAAAGCTAAATACTCAATGGTTGTGTAATACAACAGATTCAACATTGAGAAGAGTGAAATTATGCTGTTTTGAAAACTATGGCAGGTCAGATTTTCTGCCTAATTATATAAGAAGATTTCTCTAAAAAATACACATTATTTCAAAGACTTATTGGCCGTGAAATAAGTTAAGGTTATTTCAAATGGCTTGTCTGCAAAGAAAGGTGAGATGTAGGGAATCACAGAAAGTCGAGGGGAAAATAGGTCAATATATACATTGCTCTATGGTGAACTAAGACTTAGGCCTGCCACAATGTAGAGGACCTGACCCTTAGAAACTTACAAGTAAGCTGGAATCTAGAAAAGTTCAAATCTTTATAAGTAAAAAGATTTTTTAAAATGAATAACCAAGTGTTTTTATTGACATCAGAATATCAAAACAATAAACCTGAGAACATAGAAAAAATATAAATAAAGATATGAGCTGAACTTAATACAATAGAAAACGTATAAAATTCAGGTGATTTAGTAAGTCCAAAGAATATTCTTTGACAAGATTAAAAGACACACTTTGATTAAGGAAAACCAAAACATAAGTAAAGAATATACAGAAAGAATCAGGACAATGTTATAGCAGAGAGTATATGAAATGGCAGTAAATTTGAACGTTTGTGTAAAGTGGACCATTTCCTAGGTCCTAAAGTTTACCAAAATTGACACAAGGGGAAATCATTTAAGGTCATCATGTCTGCCCTTGGCATTCTCGGAATGCCCTGGCCTCAGAATGCAGCATCTGTAGTCCATGGTAACCTGCGGAGAGGGGGCGGGGCTGAGGGAGGTTGGAACACTGCCTTCACTGAGGGAGTGGGTGGGGCCATCTCTGCTGTGACTGAACAAAGGGCAGGGGAGAAGGGGGCCAACGGCAGGGCCCTCAGAGCCCGGCAGGCCCAGTCGTGTGTCAGATGCATTTAGGCACAGGCCAAAGTGCGCCTTCTTTGTCTGCACAGCTGCCCAAACTCTCAACTTTCCACTCAGGCCGACCTCTTACTTGAAGTGTGTGTGGAACCGGTCCGCGCAGTACACCTCGCTGCAAAGCTAACCATAGGTCTGGGCATCATAGCTTCCTGCCAGGTGACTAAAGTTCGCAGGCAGATGGGTCGTGGGACACACGTGGGGAGCCTCCTGCCCAGGCCACAGGCCGCCCAAAGCCACTATCCCAGATCGGGGGCAGCAAAGCAGTCCTGTCTGAGTCCCAGCCTCTAGAAGGAGTAGTGGACCAACACTTGTAGAAAAAGGGGTCCGCGTGGGTAACTCATTGGAGGGACACAAAAAAATCTTTGCAGACTTTCTGCTGAAGCTTACGAGCGTTCACACCTAAACCTCTTACAAGGTCAGCTGTTTAGCTAAACATGAGCTCATGATCTAAATTTACACAATAATGAAGAAATCAGCTACAAGGGGAGACAAGCAGCAAAAACAATCAATACCAGTATTAGATTCCCTAGGCCAACCATCAGATGTTGGAATATTCAGGTGCAAGGCAGATAGGATACACAAAACTGGAACTGAAACAAGGAACAAGGATGTTTTCAAAGACTGGTAGGATCTCTAAAACATTTTTAAAGTACATGTCATTGATAAAGCTAAATACTCAAAGGTTGTGTAATACAACAGATTCATCATTGAGAAGAGTGAAATTATGCTGTTTTGAAAATTATGGCAGGTCAGATTTTCTGCCTAAATATATACGAAGATTTCTCTGAAAAATGCACATTATTTCAAAGAGTTATTGGCTGTGAAATAAGTTAAGTTTATTTCAAATGGCTTGTCTGCAAAGAAAGGTGAGATGTAGGAAATCACAGAAAGTCGAGGGGAAAATAGGTCAATATATACTTTGCTATATTGTGAACTAAGCCTTTGGCCAGCCACAATGTAGAGGACCTGACCCTTAGAAACTTACAAGTAAGCTGGAATCTTTAAAAATTCAAATCTTTATAAGTAAAAAGATTTATTAATATGAATAACCAAGTGTTTTAATTGACATCAGAAGATCAAAACATTAAACCCTGAGAACATAGAAAAAAGATAAATAAAGATATGAGCAGAACTTAATACCACAGAAAACGTATAAAATTCAGTTGAGGTAGTAAGTCCAAAGAATATTCTTTGACAAGATTTAAAAGACACACTTTGATTAAGGAAAACCAAAACATAAGTAAAGAATATACAGAAAGAATCAGGACAATGTTATAGCAGAGAATATCTGAAATGCCAGTAAATTTGAACATTTCTGTAAAGTGGACCATTTCCTAGCTCCTAAAGTTTACCAAAATTGACACAAGAGGAAATCATTTAAGGTCATCATGTCTGCCCTTGGCATTCTCGGAACGCCCTGGCCTCAGAATGCAGCATCTGTAGTCCATGGTAACCTGCGGAGAGGGGGCGGGGCTGAGGGAGGTTGGAACACTTCCTTCACTGAGGGAGTGGGTGGGGCCATCTCTGCTGTGACTGAACAAAGGGCAGGGGAGAAGGGGGCCAAGGGCAGGGCCCTCAGAGCCCGGCAGGCCCAGTCGTGTGTCACAAGCATTTAGGCCCAGGCCAAAGTGCGCCTTCTTTGTCTGCACAGCTGCCCAAACTCTCACCTTTCCACTCAGGCCGCCCTCTTACTTGAAGTGTGTGTGGAACCGGTCCGCGCAGTGCACCTCGATGCAAAGCTAACCATAGGTCTGGGCACCATAGCTTCCTGCCAGGTGACCGAAGTTCGCAGGCAGATGGGTTGTGGGACACACGTGCGGTGCCTCCTGCCCAGGCCACAGGCCGCCCAAAACCACTATCCCAGATCGGGGGTAGCAAAGCAGTCCTGTCTGAGTCCCAGCCTCTAGAGGGAGTAGTGGACCAACACTTGTAGAAAAAGGTGTCCGCGCGGGTAACTCATTGGAGGGACACAAAAAAATCTTTGCCGACTTTCTGCTGAAGCTTACGAGCGTTCACACCTAAGCCTCTTACAAGGTCAGCTGTTTAGCTAAACATGAGCTCATGATCTAAATTTACACAATAATGAAGAAATCAGCTACAAGGGGAGACAAGCAGCAAAAACAATCAATACCAGAATTAGATTCCCTTAGCCATCGATCAGACGTTGGAATAATCAGGTGCAAGGCAGAAAATATACATAAAACTGGAACTGAAACAAGGAACAAGGATGTTTTCAAAGACTGGTAGGATCTCTAAAACATTTTTAAAGTACATGTCATTGATAAAGCTAAATCCTCAAAGGTTGTGTATTACAACAGATTCATCATTGAGAAGGGTGAAATTATGCTGTTTTGAAAACTATGGCAGGTCAGATTTTCTGCCTAAATATATAAGAAGATTTCTCTGAAAAATGCACATTATTTCAAAGACTTAATGGCTGTGAAATAAGTTAAGGTTATTTCAAATGGCTTGTCTGCAAAGAAAGGTGAGATGTAGGAAATCACAGAAAGTCGCGGGGAAAATAGGTCAATATATACTTTGCTATATTGTGAACTAGGCCTTGGGCCAGCCACAATGTAGAGGACCTGACCCTTAGAAATTTACAAGTAAGCTGGAATCTTTAAAAATTCAAATCTTTATAAGTAAAAAGATTTATTAAAATGAATAACCAAGTGTTTTAATTGACATCAGAAGATCAAAACAATAAACCCTGAGAACATAGAAAAAAGATAAATAAAGATATGAGCAGAACTTAATACCACAGAAAACGTATAAAATTCAGTTGAGGTAGTAAGTCCAAAGAATATTCTTTGACAAGATTTAAAAGACACACTTTGATTAAGGAAAACCAAAACATAAGTAAAGAATATACAGAAAGAATCAGGACAATGTTATAGCAGGGAATATCTGAAATGCCAGTAAATTTGAACATTCCTGTAAAGTGGACCATTTCCTAGCTCCTAAACTTTACCAAAATTGACACAAGAGGAAATCATTTAAGGTCATCATGTCTGCCCTTGGCATTCTCGGAACGCCCTGGCCTCAGAATGCAGCATCTGTTGTCCATGGTAACCTGCGGAGAGGGGTCGGGGCTGAGGGAGGTTGGAACACTGCCTTCACTGAGGGAGTGTGTGGGGCCATCTCTGCTGTGACTGAACAAAGGGCAGGGGAGAAGGGGGCCCACGGCAGGGCCCTCAGAGCCCGGCAGGCCCAGTCGTGTGTCACAAACATTTAGGCCCAGGCCAAAATGCGCCTTCTTGGTCTGCACAGCTGCCCAAACTCTCACCTTTCCACTCAGGCCGCCCTCTTACTTGAAGTGTGTGTGGAACCGGTCCGCGCAGTACACCTCGATGCAAAGCTAACCATAGGTCTGGGCATCATAGCTTCCTGCCAGGTGACCGAAGTTCGCAGGCAGATGGGTCGTGGGACCCACGTGGGGAGACTCCTGCCCAGGCCACAGGCCGCCCAAAGCCACTATCCCAGATCGGGGGCAGCAAAGCAGTCCTGTCTGACTCCCAGCCTCTAGAGGGAGTAGTGGACCAACACTTGTAGAAAAAGGGGTCCGCGCGGGTAACTCATTGGAGGAACACAAAAAAATCTTTGCGGACTTTCTGCTGAAGCTTACGAGCGTTCACACCTAAGCCTCTTACAAGGTCAGCTGTTTAGCTAAACATGAGCTCATGATCTAAATTTACACAATAATGAAGAAATCAGCTACAAGGGGAGACAAGCAGCAAAAACAATCAATACCAGAATTAGATTCCCTAGGCCAACCATCAGATGTTGGAATAATCAGGTGCAAGGCAGAAAGTATACATAAAACTTGAACTGAAACAAGGAAAAAGGATGTTTTCAAAGACTGGTAGGATCTCTAAAACATTTTTAAAGTACATGTCATTGATAAAGCTAAATACTCAATGGTTGTGTAATACAACAGATTCAACATTGAGAAGAGTGAAATTATGCTGTTTTGAAAACTATGGCAGGTCAGATTTTCTGCCTAATTATATAAGAAGATTTCTCTAAAAAATACACATTATTTCAAAGACTTATTGGCCGTGAAATAAGTTAAGGTTATTTCAAATGGCTTGTCTGCAAAGAAAGGTGAGATGTAGGGAATCACAGAAAGTCGAGGGGAAAATAGGTCAATATATACATTGCTCTATGGTGAACTAAGACTTAGGCCAGCCACAATGTAGAGGACCTGACCCTTAGAAACTTACAAGTAAGCTGGAATCTAGAAAAGATCAAATCTTTATAAGTAAAAAGATTTTTTAAAATGAATAACCAAGTGTTTTTATTGACATCAGAATATCAAAACAATACACCTGAGAACATAGAAAAAATATAAATAAAGATATGAGCTGAACTTAATACAATAGAAAACGTATAAAATTCAGGTGATTTAGTAAGTCCAAAGAATATTCTTTGACAAGATTAAAAGACACACTTTGATTAAGGAAAACCAAAACATAAGTAAAGAATATACAGAAAGAATCAGGACAATGTTATAGCAGAGAGTATATGAAATGGCAGTAAATTTGAACGTTTGTGTAAAGTGGACCATTTCCTAGGTCCTAAAGTTTACCAAAATTGACACAAGGGGAAATCATTTAAGGTCATCATGTCTGCCCTTGGCATTCTCGGAATGCCCTGGCCTCAGAATGCAGCATCTGTAGTCCATGGTAACCTGCGGAGAGGGGGCGGGGCTGAGGGAGGTTGGAACACTGCCTTCACTGAGGGAGTGGGTGGGGCCATCTCTGCTGTGACTGAACAAAGGGCAGGGGAGAAGGGGGCCAACGGCAGGGCCCTCAGAGCCCGGCAGGCCCAGTCGTGTGTCAGATGCATTTAGGCACAGGCCAAAGTGCGCCTTCTTTGTCTGCACAGCTGCCCAAACTCTCAACTTTCCACTCAGGCCGACCTCTTACTTGAAGTGTGTGTGGAACCGGTCCGCGCAGTACACCTCGCTGCAAAGCTAACCATAGGTCTGGGCATCATAGCTTCCTGCCAGGTGACTAAAGTTCGCAGGCAGATGGGTCGTGGGACACACGTGGGGAGCCTCCTGCCCAGGCCACAGGACGCCCAAAGCCACTATCCCAGATCGGGGGCAACAAAGCAGTCCTGTCTGAGTCCCAGCCTCTTGAAGGAGTAGTGGACCAACACTTGTAGAAAAAGGGGTCCGCGTGGGTAACTCATTGGAGGGACACAAAAAAATCTTTGAAGACTTTCTGCTGAAGCTTACGAGCGTTCACACCTAAACCTCTTACAAGGTCAGCTGTTTAGCTAAACATGAGCTCATGATCTAAATTTACACAATAATGAAGAAATCAGCTACAAGGGGAGACAAGCAGCAAAAACAATCAATACCAGTATTAGATTCCCAAGGCCAACCATCAGATGTTGGAGTATTCAGGTGCAAGGCAGATAGGATACACAAAACTGGAACTGAAACAAGGAACAAGGATGTTTTCAAAGACTGGTAGGATCTCTAAAACATTTTTAAAGTACATGTCATTGATAAAGCTAAATACTCAAAGGTTGTGTAATACAACAGATTCATCATTGAGAAGAGTGAAATTATGCTGTTTTGAAAATTATGGCAGGTCAGATTTTCTGCCTAAATATATACGAAGATTTCTCTGAAAAATGCACATTATTTCAAAGAGTTATTGGCTGTGAAATAAGTTAAGTTTATTTCAAATGGCTTGTCTGCAAAGAAAGGTGAGATGTAGGAAATCACAGAAAGTCGAGGGGAAAATAGGTCAATATATACTTTGCTATATTGTGAACTAAGCCTTTGGCCAGCCACAATGTAGAGGACCTGACCCTTAGAAACTTACAAGTAAGCTGGAATCTTTAAAAATTGAAATCTTTATAAGTAAAAAGATTTATTAAAATGAATAACCAAGTGTTTTAATTGACATCAGAAAATCAAAACAATAAACCCTGAGAACATAGAAAAAAGATAAATAAAGATATGAGCAGAACTTAATACCACAGAAAACGTATAAAATTCAGTTGAGGTAGTAAGTCCAAAGAATATTCTTTGACAAGATTTAAAAGACACACTTTGATTAAGGAAAACCAAAACATAAGTAAAGAATATACAGAAAGAATCAGGACAATGTTATAGCAGAGAATATCTGAAATGCCAGTAAATTTGAACATTTCTGTAAAGTGGACCATTTCCTAGCTCCTAAAGTTTACCAAAATTGACACAAGAGGAAATCATTTAAGGTCATCATGTCTGCCCTTGGCATTCTCGGAACGCCCTGGCCTCAGAATGCAGCATCTGTAGTCCATGGTAACCTGCGGAGAGGGGGCGGGGCTGAGGGAGGTTGGAACACTTCCTTCACTGAGGGAGTGGGTGGGGCCATCTCTGCTGTGACTGAACAAAGGGCAGGGGAGAAGGGGGCCAAGGGCAGGGCCCTCAGAGCCCGGCAGGCCCAGTCGTGTGTCACAAGCATTTAGGCCCAGGCCAAAGTGCGCCTTCTTTGTCTGCACAGCTGCCCAAACTCTCACCTTTCCACTCAGGCCGCCCTCTTACTTGAAGTGTGTGTGGAACCGGTCCGCGCAGTGCACCTCGATGCAAAGCTAACCATAGGTCTGGGCATCATAGCTTCCTGCCAGGTGACCGAAGTTCGCAGGCAGATGGGTTGTGGGACACACGTGCGGTGCCTCCTGCCCAGGCCACAGGCCGCCCAAAACCACTATCCCAGATCGGGGGTAGCAAAGCAGTCCTGTCTGAGTCCCAGCCTCTAGAGGGAGTAGTGGACCAACACTTGTAGAAAAAGGTGTCCGCGCGGGTAACTCATTGGAGGGACACAAAAAAATCTTTGCCGACTTTCTGCTGAAGCTTACGAGCGTTCACACCTAAGCCTCTTACAAGGTCAGCTGTTTAGCTAAACATGAGCTCATGATCTAAATTTACACAATAATGAAGAAATCAGCTACAAGGGGAGACAAGCAGCAAAAACAATCAATACCAGAATTAGATTCCCTTAGCCATCGATCAGACGTTGGAATAATCAGGCGCAAGGCAGAAAATATACATAAAACTGGAACTGAAACAAGGAACAAGGATGTTTTCAAAGACTGGTAGGATCTCTAAAACATTTTTAAAGTACATGTCATTGATAAAGCTAAATCCTCAAAGGTTGTGTATTACAACAGATTCATCATTGAGAAGGGTGAAATTATGCTGTTTTGAAAACTATGGCAGGTCAGATTTTCTGCCTAAATATATAAGAAGATTTCTCTGAAAAATGCACATTATTTCAAAGACTTAATGGCTGTGAAATAAGTTAAGGTTATTTCAAATGGCTTGTCTGCAAAGAAAGGTGAGATGTAGGAAATCACAGAAAGTCGCGGGGAAAATAGGTCAATATATACTTTGCTATATTGTGAACTAGGCCTTGGGCCAGCCACAATGTAGAGGACCTGACCCTTAGAAATTTACAAGTAAGCTGGAATCTTTAAAAATTCAAATCTTTATAAGTAAAAAGATTTATTAAAATGAATAACCAAGTGTTTTAATTGACATCAGAAGATCAAAACAATAAACCCTGAGAACATAGAAAAAAGATAAATAAAGATATGAGCAGAACTTAATACCACAGAAAACGTATAAAATTCAGTTGAGGTAGTAAGTCCAAAGAATATTCTTTGACAAGATTTAAAAGACACACTTTGATTAAGGAAAACCAAAACATAAGTAAAGAATATACAGAAAGAATCAGGACAATGTTATAGCAGAGAATATCTGAAATGCCAGTAAATTTGAACATTCCTGTAAAGTGGACCATTTCCTAGCTCCTAAACTTTACCAAAATTGACACAAGAGGAAATCATTTAAGGTCATCATGTCTGCCCTTGGCATTCTCGGAACGCCCTGGCCTCAGAATGCAGCATCTGTTGTCCATGGTAACCTGCGGAGAGGGGTCGGGGCTGAGGGAGGTTGGAACACTTCCTTCACTGAGGGAGTGTGTGGGGCCATCTCTGCTGTGACTGAACAAAGGGCAGGGGAGAAGGGGGCAAACGGCAGGGCCCTCAGAGCCCGGCAGGCCCAGTCGTGTGTCACAAGCATTTAGGCCCAGGCCAAAATGCGCCTTCTTGGTCTGCACAGCTGCCCAAACTCTCACCTTTCCACTCAGGCCGCCCTCTTACTTGAAGTGTGTGTGGAACCGGTCCGCGCAGTACACCTCGATGCAAAGCTAACCATAGGTCTGGGCATCATAGCTTCCTGCCAGGTGACCGAAGTTCGCAGGCAGATGGGTCGTGGGACACACGTGGGGAGACTCCTGCCCAGGCCACAGGCCGCCCAAAGCCACTATCCCAGATCGGGGGCAGCAAAGCAGTCCTGTCTGACTCCCAGCCTCTAGAGGGAGTAGTGGACCAACACTTGTAGAAAAAGGGGTCCGCGCGGGTAACTCATTGGAGGAACACAAAAAAATCTTTGCGGACTTTCTGCTGAAGCTTACGAGCGTTCACACCTAAGCCTCTTACAAGGTCAGCTGTTTAGCTAAACATGAGCTCATGATCTAAATTTACACAATAATGAAGAAATCAGCTACAAGGGGAGACAAGCAGCAAAAACAATCAATACCAGAATTAGATTCCCTAGGCCAACCATCAGATGTTGGAATAATCAGGTGCAAGGCAGAAAGTATACATAAAACTTGAACTGAAACAAGGAAAAAGGATGTTTTCCAAGACTGGTAGGATCTCTAAAACATTTTTAAAGTACATGTCATTGATAAAGCTAAATACTCAATGGTTGTGTGATACAACAGATTCAACATTGAGAAGAGTGAAATTATGCTGTTTTGAAAACTATGGCAGGTCAGATTTTCTGCCTAATTATATAAGAAGATTTCTCTAAAAAATACACATTATTTCAAAGACTTATTGGCCGTGAAATAAGTTAAGGTTATTTCAAATGGCTTGTCTGCAAAGAAAGGTGAGATGTAGGGAATCACAGAAAGTCGAGGGGAAAATAGGTCAATATATACATTGCTCTATGGTGAACTAAGACTTAGGCCAGCCACAATGTAGAGGACCTGACCCTTAGAAACTTACAAGTAAGCTGGAATCTAGAAAAGTTCAAATCTTTATAAGTAAAAAGATTTTTTAAAATGAATAACCAAGTGTTTTTATTGACATCAGAATATCAAAACAATAAACCTGAGAACATAGAAAAAATATAAATAAAGATATGAGCTGAACTTAATACAATAGAAAACGTATAAAATTCAGGTGATTTAGTAAGTCCAAAGAATATTCTTTGACAAGATTAAAAGACACACTTTGATTAAGGAAAACCAAAACATAAGTAAAGAATATACAGAAAGAATCAGGACAATGTTATAGCAGAGAATATCTGAAATGCCAGTAAATTTGAACATTTCTGTAAAGTGGACCATTTCCTAGCTCCTAAAGTTTACCAAAATTGACACAAGAGGAAATCATTTAAGGTCATCATGTCTGCCCTTGGCATTCTCGGAACGCCCTGGCCTCAGAATGCAGCATCTGTAGTCCATGGTAACCTGCGGAGAGGGGGCGGGGCTGAGGGAGGTTGGAACACTTCCTTCACTGAGGGAGTGGGTGGGGCCATCTCTGCTGTGACTGAACAAAGGGCAGGGGAGAAGGGGGCCAAGGGCAGGGCCCTCAGAGCCCGGCAGGCCCAGTCGTGTGTCACAAGCATTTAGGCCCAGGCCAAAGTGCGCCTTCTTTGTCTGCACAGCTGCCCAAACTCTCACCTTTCCACTCAGGCCGCCCTCTTACTTGAAGTGTGTGTGGAACCGGTCCGCGCAGTGCACCTCGATGCAAAGCTAACCATAGGTCTGGGCATCATAGCTTCCTGCCAGGTGACCGAAGTTCGCAGGCAGATGGGTTGTGGGACACACGTGCGGTGCCTCCTGCCCAGGCCACAGGCCGCCCAAAACCACTATCCCAGATCGGGGGTAGCAAAGCAGTCCTGTCTGAGTCCCAGCCTCTAGAGGGAGTAGTGGACCAACACTTGTAGAAAAAGGTGTCCGCGCGGGTAACTCATTGGAGGGACACAAAAAAATCTTTGCCGACTTTCTGCTGAAGCTTACGAGCGTTCACACCTAAGCCTCTTACAAGGTCAGCTGTTTAGCTAAACATGAGCTCATGATCTAAATTTACACAATAATGAAGAAATCAGCTACAAGGGGAGACAAGCAGCAAAAACAATCAATACCAGAATTAGATTCCCTTAGCCATCGATCAGACGTTGGAATAATCAGGCGCAAGGCAGAAAATATACATAAAACTGGAACTGAAACAAGGAACAAGGATGTTTTCAAAGACTGGTAGGATCTCTAAAACATTTTTAAAGTACATGTCATTGATAAAGCTAAATCCTCAAAGGTTGTGTATTACAACAGATACATCATTGAGAAGGGTGAAATTATGCTGTTTTGAAAACTATGGCAGGTCAGATTTTCTGCCTAAATATATAAGAAGATTTCTCTGAAAAATGCACATTATTTCAAAGACTTAATGGCTGTGAAATAAGTTAAGGTTATTTCAAATGGCTTGTCTGCAAAGAAAGGTGAGATGTAGGAAATCACAGAAAGTCGCGGGGAAAATAGGTCAATATATACTTTGCTATATTGTGAACTAGGCCTTGGGCCAGCCACAATGTAGAGGACCTGACCCTTAGAAATTTACAAGTAAGCTGGAATCTTTAAAAATTCAAATCTTTATAAGTAAAAAGATTTATTAAAATGAATAACCAAGTGTTTTAATTGACATCAGAAGATCAAAACAATAAACCCTGAGAACATAGAAAAAAGATAAATAAAGATATGAGCAGAACTTAATACCACAGAAAACGTATAAAATTCAGTTGAGGTAGTAAGTCCAAAGAATATTCTTTGACAAGATTTAAAAGACACACTTTGATTAAGGAAAACCAAAACATAAGTAAAGAATATACAGAAAGAATCAGGACAATGTTATAGCAGAGAATATCTGAAATGCCAGTAAATTTGAACATTTCTGTAAAGTGGACCATTTCCTAGCTCCTAAAGTTTACCAAAATTGACACAAGAGGAAATCATTTAAGGTCATCATGTCTGCCCTTGGCATTCTCGGAACGCCCTGGCCTCAGAATGCAGCATCTGTTGTCCATGGTAACCTGCGGAGAGGGGGCGGGGCTGAGGGAGGTTGGAACACTGCCTTCACTGAGGGAGTGTGTGGGGCCATCTCTGCTGTGATTGAACAAAGGGCAGGGGAGAAGGGGGCCCACGGCAGGGCCCTCAGAGCCCGGCAGGCCCAGTCGTGTGTCACAAGCATTTAGGCCCAGGCCAAAATGCGCCTTCTTGGTCTGCACAGCTGCCCAAACTCTCACCTTTCCACTCAGGCCGCCCTCTTACTTGAAGTGTGTGTGGAACCGGTCCGCGCAGTACACCTCGATGCAAAGCTAACCATAGGTCTGGGCATCATAGCTTCCTGCCAGGTGACCGAAGTTCGCAGGCAGATGGGTCGTGGGACACACGTGGGGAGCCTCCTGCCCAGGCCACAGGCCACCCAAAGCCACTATCCCAGATCGGGGGCAGCAAAGCAGTCCTGTCTGACTCCCAGCCTCTAGAGGGAGTAGTGGACCAACACTGGTAGAAAAAGGGGTCCGCGCGGGTAACTCATTGGAGGAACACAAAAAAATCTTTGCGGACTTTCTGCTGAAGCTTACGAGTGTTCACACCTAAGCCTCTTACAAGGTCAGCTGTTTAGCTAAACATGAGCTCATGATCTAAATTTACACAATAATGAAGAAATCAGCTACCAGGGGAGACAAGCAGCAAAAACAATCAATACCAGAATTAGATTCCCTAGGCCAACCATCAGATGTTGGAATAATCAGGTGCAAGGCAGAAAGTATACATAAAACTTGAACTGAAACAAGGAAAAAGGATGTTTTCAATGACTGGTAGGATCTCTAAAACATTTTTAAAGTACATGTCATTGATAAAGCTAAATACTCAATGGTTGTGTAATACAACAGATTCAACATTGAGAAGAGTGAAATTATGCTGTTTTGAAAACTATGGCAGGTCAGATTTTCTGCCTAATTATATAAGAAGATTTCTCTAAAAAATACACATTATTTCAAAGACTTATTGGCCGTGAAATAAGTTAAGGTTATTTCAAATGGCTTGTCTGCAAAGAAAGGTGAGATGTAGGGAATCACAGAAAGTCGAGGGGAAAATAGGTCAATATATACATTGCTCTATGGTGAACTAAGAC
This sequence comes from Mesoplodon bidens, assembly GCF_964165515.1. Classification (NCBI taxonomy): domain Eukaryota; kingdom Metazoa; phylum Chordata; class Mammalia; order Artiodactyla; family Ziphiidae; genus Mesoplodon; species Mesoplodon bidens. Next base: position 225,320 of record NW_027671513.1, read on the forward strand.
TTAGGCCAGCCACAATGTAGAGGACCTGACCCTTAGAAACTTACAAGTAAGCTGGAATCTAGAAAAGTTCAAATCTTTATAAGTAAAAAGATTTTTTAAAATGAATAACCAAGTGTTTTTATTGACATCAGAATATCAAAACAATAAACCTGAGAACATAGAAAAAATATAAATAAAGATATGAGCTGAACTTAATACAATAGAAAACGTATAAAATTCAGGTGATTTAGTAAGTCCAAAGAATATTCTTTGACAAGATTAAAAGACACACTTTGATTAAGGAAAACCAAAACATAAGTAAAGAATATACAGAAAGAATCAGGACAATGTTATAGCAGAGAGTATATGAAATGGCAGTAAATTTGAACGTTTGTGTAAAGTGGACCATTTCCTAGGTCCTAAAGTTTACCAAAATTGACACAAGGGGAAATCATTTAAGGTCATCATGTCTGCCCTTGGCATTCTCGGAATGCCCTGGCCTCAGAATGCAGCATCTGTAGTCCATGGTAACCTGCGGAGAGGGGGCGGGGCTGAGGGAGGTTGGAACACTGCCTTCACTGAGGGAGTGGGTGGGGCCATCTCTGCTGTGACTGAACAAAGGGCAGGGGAGAAGGGGGCCAACGGCAGGGCCCTCAGAGCCCGGCAGGCCCAGTCGTGTGTCAGATGCATTTAGGCACAGGCCAAAGTGCGCCTTCTTTGTCTGCACAGCTGCCCAAACTCTCACCTTTCCACTCAGGCCGACCTCTTACTTGAAGTGTGTGTGGAACCGGTCCGCGCAGTACACCTCGCTGCAAAGCTAACCATAGGTCTGGGCATCATAGCTTCCTACCAGGTGACTAAAGTTCGCAGGCAGATGGGTCGTGGGACACACGTGGGGAGCCTCCGGCCCAGGCCACAGGCCGCCCAAAGCCACTATCCCAGATCGGGGGCAGCAAAGCAGTCCTGTCTGAGTCCCAGCCTCTAGAAGGAGTAGTGGACCAACACTTGTAGAAAAAGGGGTCCGCGTGGGTAACTCATTGGAGGGACACAAAAAAATCTTTGCAGACTTTCTGCTGAAGCTTACGAGCGTTCACACCTAAACCTCTTACAAGGTCAGCTGTTTAGCTAAACATGAGCTGATGATCTAAATTTACACAATAATGAAGAAATCAGCTACAAGGGGAGACAAGCAGCAAAAACAATCAATACCAGTATTAGATTCCCTAGGCCAACCATCAGATGTTGGAATATTCAGGTGCAAGGCAGATAGGATCCACAAAACTGGAACTGAAACAAGGAACAAGGATGTTTTCAAAGACTGGTAGGATCTCTAAAACATTTTTAAAGTACATGTCATTGATAAAGCTAAATACTCAAAGGTTGTGTAATACAACAGATTCATTATTGAGAAGAGTGAAATTATGCTGTTTTGAAAATTATGGCAGGTCAGATTTTCTGCCTAAATATATACGAAGATTCCTCTGAAAAATGCACATTATTTCAAAGAGTTATTGGCTGTGAAATAAGTTAAGGTTATTTCAAATGGCTTGTCTGCAAAGAAAGGTGAGATGTAGGAAATCACAGAAAGTCGAGGGGAAAATAGGTCAATATATACTTTGCTATATTGTGAACTAAGCCTTTGGCCAGCCACAATGTAGAGGACCTGACCCTTAGAAACTTACAAGTAAGCTGGAATCTTTAAAAATTCAAATCTTTATAAGTAAAAAGATTTTTTAAAATGAATAACCAAGTGTTTTAATTGACATCAGAAAATCAAAACAATAAACCCTGAGAACATAGAAAAAAGATAAATAAAGATATGAGCAGAACTTAATACCACAGAAAACGTATAAAATTCAGTTGAGGTAGTAAGTCCAAAGAATATTCTTTGACAAGATTTAAAAGACACACTTTGATTAAGGAAAACCAAAACATAAGTAAAGAATATACAGAAAGAATCAGGACAATGTTATAGCAGAGAATATCTGAAATGCCAGTAAATTTGAACATTTCTGTAAAGTGGACCATTTCCTAGCTCCTAAAGTTTACCAAAATTGACACAAGAGGAAATCATTTAAGGTCATCATGTCTGCCCTTGGCATTCTCGGAACGCCCTGGACTCAGAATGCAGCATCTGTAGTCCATGGTAACCTGCGGAGAGGGGGCGGGGCTGAGGGAGGTTGGAACACTTCCTTCACTGAGGGAGTGGGTGGGGCCATCTCTGCTGTGACTGAATAAAGGGCAGGGGAGAAGGGGGCCAAGGGCAGGGCCCTCAGAGCCCGGCAGGCCCAGTCGTGTGTCACAACCATTTAGGCCCAGGCCAAAGTGCGCCTTCTTTGTCTGCACAGCTGCCCAAACTCTCACCTTTCCACTCAGGCCGCCCTCTTACTTGAAGTGTGTGTGGAACCGGTCCGCGCAGTGCACCTCGATGCAAAGCTATCCATAGGTCTGGGCATCATAGCTTCCTGCCAGGTGACCGATGTTCGCAGGCAGATGGGTTGTGGGACACACGTGCGGTGCCTCCTGCCCAGGCCACAGGCCGCCCAAAACCGCTATCCCAGATCGGGGGTAGCAAAGCAGTCCTGTCTGAGTCCCAGCCTCTAGAGGGAGTAGTGGACCAACACTTGTAGAAAAAGGTGTCCGCGCGGGTAACTCATTGGAGGGACACAAAAAAATCTTTGCCGACTTTCTGCTGAAGCTTACGAGCGTTCACACCTAAGCCTCTTACAAGGTCAGCTGTTTAGCTAAACATGAGCTCATGATCTAAATTTACACAATAATGAAGAAATCAGCTACAAGGGGAGACAAGCGGCAAAAACAATCAATACCAGAATTAGATTCCCTTAGCCATCGATCAGACGTTGGAATAATCAGGTGCAAGGCAGAAAATATACATAAAACTGGAACTGAAACAAGGAACACGGATGTTTTCAAAGACTGGTAGGATCTCTAAAACATTTTTAAAGTACATGTCATTGATAAAGCTAAATCCTCAAAGTTTGTGTATTACAACAGATTCATCATTGAGAAGGGTGAAATTATGCTGTTTTGAAAACTATGGCAGGTCAGATTTTCTGCCTAAATATATAAGAAGAATTCTCTGAAAAATGCACATTATTTCAAAGACTTAATGGCTGTGAAATAAGTTAAGGTTATTTCAAATGGCTTGTCTGCAAAGAAAGGTGAGATGTAGGAAATCACAGAAAGTCGCGGGGAAAATAGGTCAATATATACTTTGCTGTATTGTGAACTAGGCCTTGGGCCAGCCACAATGTAGAGGACCTGACCCTTAGAAATTTACAAGTAAGCTGGAATCTTTAAAAATTCAAATCTTTTTCAGTAAAAAGATTTATTAAAATGAATAACCAAGTGTTTTAATTGACATCAGAAGATCAAAACAATAAACCCTGAGAACATAGAAAAAAGATAAATAAAGATATGAGCAGAACTTAATACCACAGAAAACGTATAAAATTCAGTTGAGGTAGTAAGTCCAAAGAATATTCTTTGACAAGATTTAAAAGACACACTTTGATTAAGGAAAACCAAAACATAAGTAAAGAATATACAGAAAGAATCAGGACAATGTTATAGCAGAGAATATCTGAAATGCCAGTAAATTTGAACATTTCTGTAAAGTGGACCATTTCCTAGCTCCTAAACTTTACCAAAATTGACACAAGAGGAAATCATTTAAGGTCATCATGTCTGCCCTTGGCATTCTCGGAACGCCCTGGCCTCAGAATGCAGCATCTGTTGTCCATGGTAACCTGCGCAGAGGGGGCGGGGCTGAGGGAGGTTGGAACACTGCCTTCACTGAGGGAGTGTGTGGGGCCATCTCTGCTGTGACTGAACAAAGGGCAGGGGAGAAGGGGGCCCACGGCAGGGCCCTCAGAGCCCGGCAGGCCCAGTCGTGTGTCACAAGCATTTAGGCCCAGGCCAAAATGCGCCTTCTTGGTCTGCACAGCTGCCCAAACTCTCACCTTTCCACTCAGGCCGCCCTCTTACTTGAAGTGTGTGTGGAACCGGTCCGCGCAGTACACCTCGATGCAAAGCTAACCATAGGTCTGGGCATCATAGCTTCCTGCCAGGTGACCGAAGTTCGCAGGCAGATGGGTCGTGGGACACACGTGGGGAGACTCCTGCCCAGGCCACAGGCCGCTCAAAGCCACTATCCCAGATCGGGGGCAGCAAAGCAGTCCTGTCTGACTCCCAGCCTCTAGAGGGAGTAGTGGACCAACACTTGTAGAAAAAGGGGTCCGCGTGGGTAACTCATTGGAGGAACACAAAAAAATCTTTGCGGACTTTCTGCTGAAGCTTACGAGCGTTCACACCTAAGCCTCTTACAAGGTCAGCTGTTTAGCTAAACATGAGCTCATGATCTAAATTTACACAATAATGAAGAAATCAGCTACAAGGGGAGACAAGCAGCAAAAACAATCAATACCAGAATTAGATTCCCTAGGCCAACCATCAGATGTTGGAATAATCAGGTGCAAGGCAGAAAGTATACATAAAACTTGAACTGAAACAAGGAAAAAGGATGTTTTCAAAGACTGGTAGGATCTCTAAAACATTTTTAAAGTACATGTCATTGATAAAGCTAAATACTCAATGGTTGTGTAATACAACAGATTCAACATTGAGAAGAGTGAAATTATGCTGTTTTGAAAACTATGGCAGGTCAGATTTTCTGCCTAATTATATAAGAAGATTTCTCTAAAAAATACACAGTATTTCAAAGACTTATTGGCCGTGAAATAAGTTAAGGTTATTTCAAATGGCTTGTCTGCAAAGAAAGGTGAGATGTAGGGAATCACAGAAAGTCGAGGGGAAAATAGGTCAATATATACATTGCTCTATGGTGAACTAAGACTTAGGCCAGCCACAATGTAGAGGACCTGACCCTTAGAAACTTACAAGTAAGCTGGAATCTAGAAAAGTTCAAATCTTTATAAGTAAAAAGATTTTTTAAAATGAATAACCAAGTGTTTTTATTGACATCAGAATATCAAAACAATAAACCTGAGAACATAGAAAAAATATAAATAAAGATATGAGCAGAACTTAATACCACAGAAAACGTATAAAATTCAGTTGAGGTAGTAAGTCCAAAGAATATTCTTTGACAAGATTTAAAAGACACACTTTGATTAAGGAAAACCAAAACATAAGTAAAGAATATACAGAAAGAATCAGGACAATGTTATAGCAGAGAATATCTGAAATGCCAGTAAATTTGAACATTTCTGTAAAGTGGACCATTTCCTAGCTCCTAAAGTTTACCAAAATTGACACAAGAGGAAATCATTTAAGGTCATCATGTCTGCCCTTGGCATTCTCGGAACGCCCTGGCCTCAGAATGCAGCATCTGTAGTCCATGGTAACCTGCGGAGAGGGGGCGGGGCTGAGGGAGGTTGGAACACTTCCTTCACTGAGGGAGTGGGTGGGGCCATCTCTGCTGTGACTGAACAAAGGGCAGGGGAGAAGGGGGCCAAGGGCAGGGCCCTCAGAGCCCGGCAGGCCCAGTCGTGTGTCACAAGCTTTTAGGCCCAGGCCAAAGTGCGCCTTCTTTGTCTGCACAGCTGCCCAAACTCTCACCTTTCCACTCAGGCCGCCCTCTTACTTGAAGTGTGTGTGGAACCGGTCCGCGCAGTGCACCTCGATGCAAAGCTAACCATAGGTCTGGGCATCATAGCTTCCTGCCAGGTGACCGAAGTTCGCAGGCAGATGGGTTGTGGGACACACGTGCGGTGCCTCCTGCCCAGGCCACAGGCCGCCCAAAACCACTATCCCAGATCGGGGGTAGCAAAGCAGTCCTGTCTGAGTCCCAGCCTCTAGAGGGAGTAGTGGACCAACACTTGTAGAAAAAGGTGTCCGCGCGGGTAACTCATTGGAGGGACACAAAAAAATCTTTGCCGACTTTCTGCTGAAGCTTACGAGCGTTCACACCTAAGCCTCTTACAAGGTCAGCTGTTTAGCTAAACATGAGCTCATGATCTAAATTTACACAATAATGAAGAAATCAGCTACAAGGGGAGACAAGCAGCAAAAACAATCAATACCAGAATTAGATTCCCTTAGCCATCCATCAGACGTTGGAATAATCAGGTGCAAGGCAGAAAATATACATAAAACTGGAACTGAAACAAGGAACAAGGATGTTTTCAAAGACTGGTAGGATCTCTAAAACATTTTTAAAGTACATGTCATTGATAAAGCTAAATCCTCAAAGGTTGTGTATTACAACAGATTCATCATTGAGAAGGGTGAAATTATGCTGTTTTGAAAACTATGGCAGGTCAGATTTTCTGCCTAAATATATAAGAAGATTTCTCTGAAAAATGCACATTATTTCAAAGACTTAATGGCTGTGAAATAAGTTAAGGTTATTTCAAATGGCTTGTCTGCAAAGAAAGGTGAGATGTAGGAAATCACAGAAAGTCGCGGGGAAAATAGGTCAATATATACTTTGCTATATTGTGAACTAGGCCTTGGGCCAGCCACAATGTAGAGGACCTGACCCTTAGAAATTTACAAGTAAGCTGGAATCTTTAAAAATTCAAATCTTTATAAGTAAAAAGATTTATTAAAATGAATAACCAAGTGTTTTAATTGACATCAGAAGATCAAAACAATAAACCCTGAGAACATAGAAAAAAGATAAATAAAGATATGAGCAGAACTTAATACCACAGAAAACGTATAAAATTCAGTTGAGGTAGTAAGTCCAAAGAATATTCTTTGACAAGATTTAAAAGACACACTTTGATTAAGGAAAACCAAAACATAAGTAAAGAATATACAGAAAGAATCAGGACAATGTTATAGCAGAGAATATCTGAAATGGCAGTAAATTTGAACATTTCTGTAAAGTGGACCATTTCCTAGCTCCTAAACTTTACCAAAATTGACACAAGAGGAAATCATTTAAGGTCATCATGTCTGCCCTTGGCATTCTCGGAACGCCCTGGCCTCAGAATGCAGCATCTGTTGTCCATGGTAACCTGCGGAGAGGGGGCGGGGCTGAGGGAGGTTGGAACACTGCCTTCACTGAGGGAGTGTGTGGGGCCATCTCTGCTGTGACTGAACAAAGGGCAGGGGAGAAGGGGGCCCACGGCAGGGCCCTCAGAGCCCGGCAGGCCCAGTCGTGTGTCACAAGCATTTAGGCCCAGGCCAAAATGCGCCTTCTTGGTCTGCACAGCTGCCCAAACTCTCACCTTTCCACTCAGGCCGCCCTCTTACTTGAAGTGTGTGTGGAACCGGTCCGCGCAGTACACCTCGATGCAAAGCTAACCATAGGTCTGGGCATCATAGCTTCCTGCCAGGTGACCGAAGTTCGCAGGCAGATGGGTCGTGGGACACACGTGGGGAGACTCCTGCCCAGGCCACAGGCCGCCCAAAGCCACTATCCCAGATCGGGGGCAGCAAAGCAGTCCTGTCTGACTCCCAGCCTCTAGAGGGAGTAGTGGACCAACACTTGTAGAAAAAGGGGTCCGCGCGGGTAACTCATTGGAGGAACACAAAAAAATCTTTGCGGACTTTCTGCTGAAGCTTACGAGCGTTCACACCTAAGCCTCTTACAAGGTCAGCTGTTTAGCTAAACATGAGCTCATGATCTAAATTTACACAATAATGAAGAAATCAGCTACCAGGGGAGACAAGCAGCAAAAACAATCAATACCAGAATTAGATTCCCTAGGCCAACCATCAGATGTTGGAATAATCAGGTGCAAGGCAGAAAGTATACATAAAACTTGAACTGAAACAAGGAACAAGGATGTTTTCAAAGACTGGTAGGATCTCTAAAACATTTTTAAAGTACATGTCATTGATAAAGCTAAATACTCAATGGTTGTGTAATACAACAGATTCAACATTGAGAAGAGTGAAATTATGCTGTTTTGAAAACTATGGCAGGTCAGATTTTCTGCCTAATTATATAAGAAGATTTCTCTAAAAAATACACATTATTTCAAAGACTTATTGGCCGTGAAATAAGTTAAGGTTATTTCAAATGGCTTGTCTGCAAAGAAAGGTGAGATGTAGGGAATCACAGAAAGTCGAGGGGAAAATAGGTCAATATATACATTGCTATATGGTGAACTAAGACTTAGACCAGCCACAATGTAGAGGACCTGACCCTTAGAAACTTACAAGTAAGCTGGAATCTAGAAAAGTTCAAATCTTTATAAGTAAAAAGATTTATTAAAATGAATAACCAAGTGTTTTAATTGACATCAGAAGATCAAAACAATAAACCCTGAGAACATAGAAAAAAGATAAATAAAGATATGAGCAGAACTTAATACCACAGAAAACGTATAAAATTCAGTTGAGGTAGTAAGTCCAAAGAATATTCTTTGACAAGATTTAAAAGACACACTTTGATTAAGGAAAACCAAAACATAAGTAAAGAATATACAGAAAGAATCAGGACAATGTTATAGCAGAGAATATCTGAAATGCCGGTAAATTTGAACATTTCTGTAAAGTGGACCATTTCCTAGCTCCTAAAGTTTACCAAAATTGACACAAGAGGAAATCATTTAAGGTCATCATGTCTGCCCTTGGCATTCTCGGAACGCCCTGGACTCAGAATGCAGCATCTGTAGTCCATGGTAACCTGCGGAGAGGGGGCGGGGCTGAGGGAGGTTGGAACACTTCCTTCACTGAGGGAGTGGGTGGGGCCATCTCTGCTGTGACTGAATAAAGGGCAGGGGAGAAGGGGGCCAAGGGCAGGGCCCTCAGAGCCCGGCAGGCCCAGTCGTGTGTCACAACCATTTAGGCCCAGGCCAAAGTGCGCCTTCTTTGTCTGCACAGCTGCCCAAACTCTCACCTTTCCACTCAGGCCGCCCTCTTACTTGAAGTGTGTGTGGAACCGGTCCGCGCAGTGCACCTCGATGCAAAGCTATCCATAGGTCTGGGCATCATAGCTTCCTGCCAGGTGACCGATGTTCGCAGGCAGATGGGTTGTGGGACACACGTGCGGTGCCTCCTGCCCAGGCCACAGGCCGCCCAAAACCGCTATCCCAGATCGGGGGTAGCAAAGCAGTCCTGTCTGAGTCCCAGCCTCTAGAGGGAGTAGTGGACCAACACTTGTAGAAAAAGGTGTCCGCGCGGGTAACTCATTGGAGGGACACAAAAAAATCTTTGCCGACTTTCTGCTGAAGCTTACGAGCGTTCACACCTAAGCCTCTTACAAGGTCAGCTGTTTAGCTAAACATGAGCTCATGATCTAAATTTACACAATAATGAAGAAATCAGCTACAAGGGGAGACAAGCGGCAAAAACAATCAATACCAGAATTAGATTCCCTTAGCCATCGATCAGACGTTGGAATAATCAGGTGCAAGGCAGAAAATATACATAAAACTGGAACTGAAACAAGGAACACGGATGTTTTCAAAGACTGGTAGGATCTCTAAAACATTTTTAAAGTACATGTCATTGATAAAGCTAAATCCTCAAAGTTTGTGTATTACAACAGATTCATCATTGAGAAGGGTGAAATTATGCTGTTTTGAAAACTATGGCAGGTCAGATTTTCTGCCTAAATATATAACAAGAATTCTCTGAAAAATGCACATTATTTCAAAGACTTAATGGCTGTGAAATAAGTTAAGGTTATTTCAAATGGCTTGTCTGCAAAGAAAGGTGAGATGTAGGAAATCACAGAAAGTCGCGGGGAAAATAGGTCAATATATACTTTGCTGTATTGTGAACTAGGCCTTGGGCCAGCCACAATGTAGAGGACCTGACCCTTAGAAATTTACAAGTAAGCTGGAATCTTTAAAAATTCAAATCTTTTTCAGTAAAAAGATTTATTAAAATGAATAACCAAGTGTTTTAATTGACATCAGAAGATCAAAACAATAAACCCTGAGAACATAGAAAAAAGATAAATAAAGATATGAGCAGAACTTAATACCACAGAAAACGTATAAAATTCAGTTGAGGTAGTAAGTCCAAAGAATATTCTTTGACAAGATTTAAAAGACACACTTTGATTAAGGAAAACCAAAACATAAGTAAAGAATATACAGAAAGAATCAGGACAATGTTATAGCAGAGAATATCTGAAATGCCAGTAAATTTGAACATTTCTGTAAAGTGGACCATTTCCTAGCTCCTAAACTTTACCAAAATTGACACAAGAGGAAATCATTTAAGGTCATCATGTCTGCCCTTGGCATTCTCGGAACGCCCTGGCCTCAGAATGCAGCATCTGTTGTCCATGGTAACCTGCGCAGAGGGGGCGGGGCTGAGGGAGGTTGGAACACTGCCTTCACTGAGGGAGTGTGTGGGGCCATCTCTGCTGTGACTGAACAAAGGGCAGGGGAGAAGGGGGCCCACGGCAGGGCCCTCAGAGCCCGGCAGGCCCAGTCGTGTGTCACAAGCATTTAGGCCCAGGCCAAAATGCGCCTTCTTGGTCTGCACAGCTGCCCAAACTCTCACCTTTCCACTCAGGCCGCCCTCTTACTTGAAGTGTGTGTGGAACCGGTCCGCGCAGTACACCTCGATGCAAAGCTAACCATAGGTCTGGGCATCATAGCTTCCTGCCAGGTGACCGAAGTTCGCAGGCAGATGGGTCGTGGGACACACGTGGGGAGACTCCTGCCCAGGCCACAGGCCGCTCAAAGCCACTATCCCAGATCGGGGGCAGCAAAGCAGTCCTGTCTGACTCCCAGCCTCTAGAGGGAGTAGTGGACCAACACTTGTAGAAAAAGGGGTCCGCGTGGGTAACTCATTGGAGGAACACAAAAAAATCTTTGCGGACTTTCTGCTGAAGCTTACGAGCGTTCACACCTAAGCCTCTTACAAGGTCAGCTGTTTAGCTAAACATGAGCTCATGATCTAAATTTACACAATAATGAAGAAATCAGCTACAAGGGGAGACAAGCAGCAAAAACAATCAATACCAGAATTAGATTCCCTAGGCCAACCATCAGATGTTGGAATAATCAGGTGCAAGGCAGAAAGTATACATAAAACTTGAACTGAAACAAGGAAAAAGGATGTTTTCAAAGACTGGTAGGATCTCTAAAACATTTTTAAAGTACATGTCATTGATAAAGCTAAATACTCAATGGTTGTGTAATACAACAGATTCAACATTGAGAAGAGTGAAATTATGCTGTTTTGAAAACTATGGCAGGTCAGATTTTCTGCCTAATTATATAAGAAGATTTCTCTAAAAAATACACATTATTTCAAAGACTTATTGGCCGTGAAATAAGTTAAGGTTATTTCAAATGGCTTGTCTGCAAAGAAAGGTGAGATGTAGGGAATCACAGAAAGTCGAGGGGAAAATAGGTCAATATATACATTGCTCTATGGTGAACTAAGACTTAGGCCAGCCACAATGTAGAGGACCTGACCCTTAGAAACTTACAAGTAAGCTGGAATCTAGAAAAGTTCAAATCTTTATAAGTAAAAAGATTTTTTAAAATGAATAACCAAGTGTTTTTATTGACATCAGAATATCAAAACAATAAACCTGAGAACATAGAAAAAATATAAATAAAGATATGAGCAGAACTTAATACCACAGAAAACGTATAAAATTCAGTTGAGGTAGTAAGTCCAAAGAATATTCTTTGACAAGATTTAAAAGACACACTTTGATTAAGGAAAACCAAAACATAAGTAAAGAATATACAGAAAGAATCAGGACAATGTTATAGCAGAGAATATCTGAAATGCCAGTAAATTTGAACATTTCTGTAAAGTGGACCATTTCCTAGCTCCTAAAGTTTACCAAAATTGACACAAGAGGAAATCATTTAAGGTCATCATGTCTGCCCTTGGCATTCTCGGAACGCCCTGGCCTCAGAATGCAGCATCTGTAGTCCATGGTAACCTGCGGAGAGGGGGCGGGGCTGAGGGAGGTTGGAACACTTCCTTCACTGAGGGAGTGGGTGGGGCCATCTCTGCTGTGACTGAACAAAGGGCAGGGGAGAAGGGGGCCAAGGGCAGGGCCCTCAGAGCCCGGCAGGCCCAGTCGTGTGTCACAAGCTTTTAGGCCCAGGCCAAAGTGCGCCTTCTTTGTCTGCACAGCTGCCCAAACTCTCACCTTTCCACTCAGGCCGCCCTCTTACTTGAAGTGTGTGTGGAACCGGTCCGCGCAGTGCACCTCGATGCAAAGCTAACCATAGGTCTGGGCATCATAGCTTCCTGCCAGGTGACCGAAGTTCGCAGGCAGATGGGTTGTGGGACACACGTGCGGTGCCTCCTGCCCAGGCCACAGGCCGCCCAAAACCACTATCCCAGATCGGGGGTAGCAAAGCAGTCCTGTCTGAGTCCCAGCCTCTAGAGGGAGTAGTGGACCAACACTTGTAGAAAAAGGTGTCCGCGCGGGTAACTCATTGGAGGGACACAAAAAAATCTTTGCCGACTTTCTGCTGAAGCTTACGAGCGTTCACACCTAAGCCTCTTACAAGGTCAGCTGTTTAGCTAAACATGAGCTCATGATCTAAATTTACACAATAATGAAGAAATCAGCTACAAGGGGAGACAAGCAGCAAAAACAATCAATACCAGAATTAGATTCCCTTAGCCATCCATCAGACGTTGGAATAATCAGGTGCAAGGCAGAAAATATACATAAAACTGGAACTGAAACAAGGAACAAGGATGTTTTCAAAGACTGGTAGGATCTCTAAAACATTTTTAAAGTACATGTCATTGATAAAGCTAAATCCTCAAAGGTTGTGTATTACAACAGATTCATCATTGAGAAGGGTGAAATTATGCTGTTTTGAAAACTATGGCAGGTCAGATTTTCTGCCTAAATATATAAGAAGATTTCTCTGAAAAATGCACATTATTTCAAAGACTTAATGGCTGTGAAATAAGTTAAGGTTATTTCAAATGGCTTGTCTGCAAAGAAAGGTGAGATGTAGGAAATCACAGAAAGTCGCGGGGAAAATAGGTCAATATATACTTTGCTATATTGTGAACTAGGCCTTGGGCCAGCCACAATGTAGAGGACCTGACCCTTAGAAATTTACAAGTAAGCTGGAATCTTTAAAAATTCAAATCTTTATAAGTAAAAAGATTTATTAAAATGAATAACCAAGTGTTTTAATTGACATCAGAAGATCAAAACAATAAACCCTGAGAACATAGAAAAAAGATAAATAAAGATATGAGCAGAACTTAATACCACAGAAAACGTATAAAATTCAGTTGAGGTAGTAAGTCCAAAGAATATTCTTTGACAAGATTTAAAAGACACACTTTGATTAAGGAAAACCAAAACATAAGTAAAGAATATACAGAAAGAATCAGGACAATGTTATAGCAGAGAATATCTGAAATGGCAGTAAATTTGAACATTTCTGTAAAGTGGACCATTTCCTAGCTCCTAAAGTTTACCAAAATTGACACAAGAGGAAATCATTTAAGGTCATCATGTCTGCCCTTGGCATTCTCGGAACGCCCTGGCCTCAGAATGCAGCATCTGTTGTCCATGGTAACCTGCGGAGAGGGGGCGGGGCTGAGGGAGGTTGGAACACTGCCTTCACTGAGGGAGTGTGTGGGGCCATCTCTGCTGTGACTGAACAAAGGGCAGGGGAGAAGGGGGCCCACGGCAGGGCCCTCAGAGCCCGGCAGGCCCAGTCGTGTGTCACAAGCATTTAGGCCCAGGCCAAAATGCGCCTTCTTGGTCTGCACAGCTGCCCAAACTCTCACCTTTCCACTCAGGCCGCCCTCTTACTTGAAGTGTGTGTGGAACCGGTCCGCGCAGTACACCTCGATGCAAAGCTAACCATAGGTCTGGGCATCATAGCTTCCTGCCAGGTGACCGAAGTTCGCAGGCAGATGGGTCGTGGGACACACGTGGGGAGACTCCTGCCCAGGCCACAGGCCGCCCAAAGACACTATCCCAGATCGGGGGCAGCAAAGCAGTCCTGTCTGACTCCCAGCCTCTAGAGGGAGTAGTGGACCAACACTTGTAGAAAAAGGGGTCCGCGCGGGTAACTCATTGGAGGAACACAAAAAAATCTTTGCGGACTTTCTGCTGAAGCTTACGAGCGTTCACACCTAAGCCTCTTACAAGGTCAGCTGTTTAGCTAAACATGAGCTCATGATCTAAATTTACACAATAATGAAGAAATCAGCTACCAGGGGAGACAAGCAGCAAAAACAATCAATACCAGAATTAGATTCCCTAGGCCAACCATCAGATGTTGGAATAATCAGGTGCAAGGCAGAAAGTATACATAAAACTTGAACTGAAACAAGGAAAAAGGATGTTTTCAAAGACTGGTAGGATCTCTAAAACATTTTTAAAGTACATGTCATTGATAAAGCTAAATACTCAATGGTTGTGTAATACAACAGATTCAACATTGAGAAGAGTGAAATTATGCTGTTTTGAAAACTATGGCAGGTCAGATTTTCTGCCTAATTATATAAGAAGATTTCTCTAAAAAATACACATTATTTCAAAGACTTATTGGCCGTGAAATAAGTTAAGGTTATTTCAAATGGCTTGTCTGCAAAGAAAGGTGAGATGTAGGGAATCACAGAAAGTCGAGGGGAAAATAGGTCAATATATACATTGCTATATGGTGAACTAAGACTTAGGCCAGCCACAATGTAGAGGACCTGACCCTTAGAAACTTACAAGTAAGCTGGAATCTAGAAAAGTTCAAATCTTTATAAGTAAATAGATTTATTAAAATGAATAACCAAGTGTTTTAATTGACATCAGAAGATCAAAACAATAAACCCTGAGAACATAGAAAAAAGATAAATAAAGATATGAGCAGAACTTAATACCACAGAAAACGTATAAAATTCAGTTGAGGTAGTAAGTCCAAAGAATATTCTTTGACAAGATTTAAAAGACACACTTTGATTAAGGAAAACCAAAACATAAGTAAAGAATATACAGAAAGAATCAGGACAATGTTATAGCAGAGAATATCTGAAATGCCGGTAAATTTGAACATTTCTGTAAAGTGGACCATTTCCTAGCTCCTAAACTTTACCAAAATTGACACAAGAGGAAATCATTTAAGGTCATCATGTCTGCCCTTGGCATTCTCGGAACGCCCTGGCATCAGAATGCAGCATCTGTTGTCCATGGTAACCTGCGCAGAGGGGGCGGGGCTGAGGGAGGTTGGAACACTGCCTTCACTGAGGGAGTGTGTGGGGCCATCTCTGCTGTGACTGAACAAAGGGCAGGGGAGAAGGGGGCCCACGGCAGGGCCCTCTGAGCCCGGCAGGCCCAGTCGTGTGTCACAAGCATTTAGGCCCAGGCCAAAATGCGCCTTCTTGGTCTGCACAGCTGCCCAAACTCTCACCTTTCCACTCAGGCCGCCCTCTTACTTGAAGTGTGTGTGGAACCGGTCCGCGCAGTACACCTCGATGCAAAGCTAACCATAGGTCTGGGCATCATAGCTTCCTGCCAGGTGACCGAAGTTCGCAGGCAGATGGGTCGTGGGACACACGTGGGGAGACTCCTGCCCAGGCCACAGGCCGCTCAAAGCCACTATCCCAGATCGGGGGCAGCAAAGCAGTCCTGTCTGACTCCCAGCCTCTAGAGGGAGTAGTGGACCAACACTTGTAGAAAAAGGGGTCCGCGCGGGTAACTCATTGGAGGAACACAAAAAAATCTTTGCGGACTTTCTGCTGAAGCTTACGAGCGTTCACACCTAAGCCTCTTACAAGGTCAGCTGTTTAGCTAAACATGAGCTCATGATCTAAATTTACACAATAATGAAGAAATCAGCTACAAGGGGAGACAAGCAGCAAAAACAATCAATACCAGAATTAGATTCCCTAGGCCAACCATCAGATGTTGGAATAATCAGGTGCAAGGCAGAAAGTATACATAAAACTTGAACTGAAACAAGGAAAAAGGATGTTTTCAAAGACTGGTAGGATCTCTAAAACATTTTTAAAGTACATGTCATTGATAAAGCTAAATACTCAATGGTTGTGTAATACAACAGATTCAACATTGAGAAGAGTGAAATTATGCTGTTTTGAAAACTATGGCAGGTCAGATTTTCTGCCTAATTATATAAGAAGATTTCTCTAAAAAATACACATTATTTCAAAGACTTATTGGCCGTGAAATAAGTTAAGGTTATTTCAAATGGCTTGTCTGCAAAGAAAGGTGAGATGTAGGGAATCACAGAAAGTCGAGGGGAAAATAGGTCAATATATACATTGCTATATGGTGAACTAAGACTTAGGCCAGCCACAATGTAGAGGACCTGACCCTTAGAAACTTACAAGTAAGCTGGAATCTAGAAAAGTTCAAATCTTTATAAGTAAAAAGATTTTTTAAAATGAATAACCAAGTGTTTTTATTGACATCAGAATATCAAAACAATAAACCTGAGAACATAGAAAAAATATAAATAAAGATATGAGCAGAACTTAATACCACAGAAAACGTATAAAATTCAGTTGAGGTAGTAAGTCCAAAGAATATTCTTTGACAAGATTTAAAAGACACACTTTGATTAAGGAAAACCAAAACATAAGTAAAGAATATACAGAAAGAATCAGGACAATGTTATAGCAGAGAATATCTGAAATGCCAGTAAATTTGAACATTTCTGTAAAGTGGACCATTTCCTAGCTCCTAAAGTTTACCAAAATTGACACAAGAGGAAATCATTTAAGGTCATCATGTCTGCCCTTGGCATTCTCGGAACGCCCTGGCCTCAGAATGCAGCATCTGTAGTCCATGGTAACCTGCGGAGAGGGGGCGGGGCTGAGGGAGGTTGGAACACTTCCTTCACTGAGGGAGTGGGTGGGGCCATCTCTGCTGTGACTGAACAAAGGGCAGGGGAGAAGGGGGCCAAGGGCAGGGCCCTCAGAGCCCGGCAGGCCCAGTCGTGTGTCACAAGCATTTAGGCCCAGGCCAAAGTGCGCCTTCTTTGTCTGCACAGCTGCCCAAACTCTCACCTTTCCACTCAGGCCGCCCTCTTACTTGAAGTGTGTGTGGAACCGGTCCGCGCAGTGCACCTCGATGCAAAGCTAACCATAGGTCTGGGCATCATAGCTTCCTGCCAGGTGACCGAAGTTCGCAGGCAGATGGGTTGTGGGACACACGTGCGGTGCCTCCTGCCCAGGCCACAGGCCGCCCAAAACCGCTATCCCAGATCGGGGGTAGCAAAGCAGTCCTGTCTGAGTCCCAGCCTCTAGAGGGAGTAGTGGACCAACACTTGTAGAAAAAGGTGTCCGCGCGGGTAACTCATTGGAGGGACACAAAAAAATCTTTGCCGACTTTCTGCTGAAGCTTACGAGCGTTCACACCTAAGCCTCTTACAAGGTCAGCTGTTTAGCTAAACATGAGCTCATGATCTAAATTTACACAATAATGAAGAAATCAGCTACAAGGGGAGACAAGCAGCAAAAACAATCAATACCAGAATTAGATTCCCTTAGCCATCCATCAGACGTTGGAATAATCAGGTGCAAGGCAGAAAATATACATAAAACTGGAACTGAAACAAGGAACAAGGATGTTTTCAAAGACTGGTAGGATCTCTAAAACATTTTTAAAGTACATGTCATTGATAAAGCTAAATCCTCAAAGGTTGTGTATTACAACAGATTCATCATTGAGAAGGGTGAAATTATGCTGTTTTGAAAACCATGGCAGGTCAGATTTTCTGCCTAAATATATAAGAAGATTTCTCTGAAAAATGCACATTATTTCAAAGACTTAATGGCTGTGAAATAAGTTAAGGTTATTTCAAATGGCTTGTCTGCAAAGAAAGGTGAGATGTAGGAAATCACAGAAAGTCGCGGGGAAAATAGGTCAATATATACTTTGCTATATTGTGAACTAGGCCTTGGGCCAGCCACAATGTAGAGGACCTGACCCTTAGAAATTTACAAGTAAGCTGGAATCTTTAAAAATTCAAATCTTTATAAGTAAAAAGATTTATTAAAATGAATAACCAAGTGTTTTAATTGACATCAGAAGATCAAAACAATAAACCCTGAGAACATAGAAAAAAGATAAATAAAGATATGAGCAGAACTTAATACCACAGAAAACGTATAAAATTCAGTTGAGGTAGTAAGTCCAAAGAATATTCTTTGACAAGATTTAAAAGACACACTTTGATTAAGGAAAACCAAAACATAAGTAAAGAATATACAGAAAGAATCAGGACAATGTTATAGCAGAGAATATCTGAAATGGCAGTAAATTTGAACATTTCTGTAAAGTGGACCATTTCCTAGCTCCTAAAGTTTACCAAAATTGACACAAGAGGAAATCATTTAAGGTCATCATGTCTGCCCTTGGCATTCTCGGAACGCCCTGGCCTCAGAATGCAGCATCTGTTGTCCATGGTAACCTGCGGAGAGGGGGCGGGGCTGAGGGAGGTTGGAACACTGCCTTCACTGAGGGAGTGTGTGGGGCCATCTCTGCTGTGACTGAACAAAGGGCAGGGGAGAAGGGGGCCCACGGCAGGGCCCTCAGAGCCCGGCAGGCCCAGTCGTGTGTCACAAGCATTTAGGCCCAGGCCAAAATGCGCCTTCTTGGTCTGCACAGCTGCCCAAACTCTCACCTTTCCACTCAGGCCGCCCTCTTACTTGAAGTGTGTGTGGAACCGGTCCGCGCAGTACACCTCGATGCAAAGCTAACCATAGGTCTGGGCATCATAGCTTCCTGCCAGGTGACCGAAGTTCGCAGGCAGATGGGTCGTGGGACACACGTGGGGAGACTCCTGCCCAGGCCACAGGCCGCCCAAAGCCACTATCCCAGATCGGGGGCAGCAAAGCAGTCCTGTCTGACTCCCAGCCTCTAGAGGGAGTAGTGGACCAACACTTGTAGAAAAAGGGGTCCGCGCGGGTAACTCATTGGAGGAACACAAAAAAATCTTTGCGGACTTTCTGCTGAAGCTTACGAGCGTTCACACCTAAGCCTCTTACAAGGTCAGCTGTTTAGCTAAACATGAGCTCATGATCTAAATTTACACAATAATGAAGAAATCAGCTACCAGGGGAGACAAGCAGCAAAAACAATCAATACCAGAATTAGATTCCCTAGGCCAACCATCAGATGTTGGAATAATCAGGTGCAAGGCAGAAAGTATACATAAAACTTGAACTGAAACAAGGAAAAAGGATGTTTTCAAAGACTGGTAGGATCTCTAAAACATTTTTAAAGTACATGTCATTGATAAAGCTAAATACTCAATGGTTGTGTAATACAACAGATTCAACATTGAGAAGAGTGAAATTATGCTGTTTTGAAAACTATGGCAGGTCAGATTTTCTGCCTAATTATATAAGAAGATTTCTCTAAAAAATACACATTATTTCAAAGACTTATTGGCCGTGAAATAAGTTAAGGTTATTTCAAATGGCTTGTCTGCAAAGAAAGGTGAGATGTAGGGAATCACAGAAAGTCGAGGGGAAAATAGGTAAATATATACATTGCTCTATGGTGAACTAAGACTTAGGCCAGCCACAATGTAGAGGACCTGACCCTTAGAAACTTACAAGTAAGCTGGAATCTAGAAAAGTTCAAATCTTTATAAGTAAAAAGATTTTTTAAAATGAATAACCAAGTGTTTTTATTGACATCAGAATATCAAAACAATAAACCTGAGAACATAGAAAAAATATAAATAAAGATATGAGCTGAACTTAATACAATAGAAAACGTTTAAAATTCAGGTGATTTAGTAAGTCCAAAGAATATTCTTTGACAAGATTAAAAGACACACTTTGATTAAGGAAAACCAAAACATAAGTAAAGAATATACAGAAAGAATCAGGACAATGTTATAGCAGAGAGTATATGAAATGGCAGTAAATTTGAACGTTTGTGTAAAGTGGACCATTTCCTAGGTCCTAAAGTTTACCAAAATTGACACAAGGGGAAATCATTTAAGGTCATCATGTCTGCCCTTGGCATTCTCGGAACGCCCTGGCCTCAGAATGCAGCATCTGTAGTCCATGGTAACCTGCGGAGAGGGGGCGGGGCTGAGGGAGGTTGGAACACTGCCTTCACTGAGGGAGTGGGTGGGGCCATCTCTGCTGTGACTGAACAAAGGGCAGGGGAGAAGGGGGCCAACGGCAGGGCCCTCAGAGCCCGGCAGGCCCAGTCGTGTGTCAGATGCATTTAGGCACAGGCCAAAGTGCGCCTTCTTTGTCTGCACAGCTGCCCAAACTCTCACCTTTCCACTCAGGCCGACCTCTTACTTGAAGTGTGTGTGGAACCGGTCCGCGCAGTACACCTCGCTGCAAAGCTAACCATAGGTCTGGGCATCATAGCTTCCTGCCAGGTGACTAAAGTTCGCAGGCAGATGGGTCGTGGGACACACGTGGGGAGCCTCCTGCCCAGGCCACAGGCCGCCCAAAGCCACTATCCCAGATCGGGGGCAGCAAAGCAGTCCTGTCTGAGTCCCAGCCTCTAGAAGGAGTAGTGGACCAACACTTGTAGAAAAAGGGGTCCGCGTGGGTAACTCATTGGAGGGACACAAAAAAATCTTTGCAGACTTTCTGCTGAAGCTTACGAGCGTTCACACCTAAACCTCTTACAAGGTCAGCTGTTTAGCTAAACATGAGCTGATGATCTAAATTTACACAATAATGAAGAAATCAGCTACAAGGGGAGACAAGCAGCAAAAACAATCAATACCAGAATTAGATTCCCTAGGCCAACCATCAGATGTTGGAATATTCAGGTGCAAGGCAGATAGGATCCACAAAACTGGAACTGAAACAAGGAACAAGGATGTTTTCAAAGACTGGTAGGATCTCTAAAACATTTTTTTTTTTTTTTTTTTTTTTTTTTTTGCGGTACGTGGGCCTCTCACTGTTGTGGCCTCTCCCGTTGCGGAGCACAGGCTCCGGATGCACAGGCTCAGTGGCCATGGCTCACGGGCCCAGCTGCTCCGCGGCATATGGGATCCTCCCGGACCGGGGCACGAACCCGTATCCCCTGCATCGGCAGGCGGACTCTCAACCACTGCACCACCAGGGAGGCCCTCTAAAACATTTTTAAAGTACATGTCATTGATAAAGCTAAATACTCAAAGGTTGTGTAATACAACAGATTCATCATTGAGAAGAGTGAAATTATGCTGTTTTGAAAATTATGGCAGGTCAGATTTTCTGCCTAAATATATACGAAGATTTCTCTGAAAAATGCACATTATTTCAAAGAGTTATTGGCTGTGAAATAAGTTAAGTTTATTTCAAATGGCTTGTCTGCAAAGAAAGGTGAGATGTAGGAAATCACAGAAAGTCGAGGGGAAAATAGGTCAATATATACTTTGCTATATTGTGAACTAAGCCTTTGGCCAGCCACAATGTAGAGGACCTGACCCTTAGAAACTTACAAGTAAGCTGGAATCTTTAAAAATTCAAATCTTTATAAGTAAAAAGATTTATTAAAATGAATAACCAAGTGTTTTAATTGACATCAGAAAATCAAAACAATAAACCCTGAGAACATAGAAAAAAGATAAATAAAGATATGAGCAGAACTTAATACCACAGAAAACGTATAAAATTCAGTTGAGGTAGTAAGTCCAAAGAATATTCTTTGACAAGATTTAAAAGACACACTTTGATTAAGGAAAACCAAAACATAAGTAAAGAATATACAGAAAGAATCAGGACAATGTTATAGCAGAGAATATCTGAAATGCCAGTAAATTTGAACATTTCTGTAAAGTGGACCATTTCCTAGCTCCTAAAGTTTACCAAAATTGACACAAGAGGAAATCATTTAAGGTCATCATGTCTGCCCTTGGCATTCTCGGAACGCCCTGGCCTCAGAATGCAGCATCTGTAGTCCATGGTAACCTGCGGAGAGGGGGCGGGGCTGAGGGAGGTTGGAACACTTCCTTCACTGAGGGAGTGGGTGGGGCCATCTCTGCTGTGACTGAACAAAGGGCAGGGGAGAAGGGGGCCAAGGGCAGGGCCCTCAGAGCCCGGCAGGCCCAGTCGTGTGTCACAAGCATTTAGGCCCAGGCCAAAGTGCGCCTTCTTTGTCTGCACAGCTGCCCAAACTATCACGTTTCCACTCAGGCCGCCCTCTTACTTGAAGTGTGTGTGGAACCGGTCAGCGCAGTGCACCTCGATGCAAAGCTAACCATAGGTCTGGGCATCATAGCTTCCTGCCAGGTGACCGAAGTTCGCAGGCAGATGGGTTGTGGGACACACGGGCGGTGCCTCCTGCCCAGGCCACAGGCCGCCCAAAACCACTATCCCAGATCGGGGGTAGCAAAGCAGTCCTGTCTGAGTCCCAGCCTCTAGAGGGAGTAGTGGACCAACACTTGTAGACAAAGGGGTCCGCGCGGGTAACTCATTGGAGGAACACAAAAAAATCTTTGCGGACTTTCTGCTGAAGCTTATGAGCGTTCACACCTAAGCCTCTTACAAGGTCAGCTGTTTAGCTAAACATGAGCTCATGATCTAAATTTACACAATAATGAAGAAATCAGCTACAAGGGGAGACAAGCAGCAAAAACAATCAATACCAGAATTAGATTCCCTAGGCCAACCATCAGATGTTGGAATAATCAGGTGCAAGGCAGAAAGTATACATAAAACTTGAACTGAAACAAGGAAAAAGGATGTTTTCAAAGACTGGTAGGATCTCTAAAACATTTTTAAAGTACATGTCATTGATAAAGCTAAATACTCAATGGTTGTGTAATACAACAGATTCAACATTGAGAAGAGTGAAATTATGCTGTTTTGAAAACTATGGCAGGTCAGATTTTCTGCCTAATTATATAAGAAGATTTCTCTAAAAAATACACATTATTTCAAAGACTTATTGGCCATGAAATAAATTAAGGTTATTTCAAATGGCTTGTCTGCAAAGAAAGGTGAGATGTAGGGAATCACAGAAAGTCGAGGGGAAAATAGGTCAATATATACATTGCTCTATGGTGAACTAAGACTTAGGCCAGCCACAATGTAGAGGACCTGACCCTTAGAAACTTACAAGTAAGCTGGAATCTAGAAAAGTTCAAATCTTTATAAGTAAAAAGATTTTTTAAAATGAATAACCAAGTGTTTTTATTGACATCAGAATATCAAAACAATAAACCTGAGAACATAGAAAAAATATAAATAAAGATATGAGCTGAACTTAATACAATAGAAAACGTATAAAATTCAGGTGATTTAGTAAGTCCAAAGAATATTCTTTGACAAGATTAAAAGACACACTTTGATTAAGGAAAACCAAAACATAAGTAAAGAATATACAGAAAGAATCAGGACAATGTTATAGCAGAGAGTATATGAAATGGCAGTAAATTTGAACGTTTGTGTAAAGTGGACCATTTCCTAGGTCCTAAAGTTTACCAAAATTGACACAAGGGGAAATCATTTAAGGTCATCATGTCTGCCCTTGGCATTCTCGGAATGCCCTGGCCTCAGAATGCAGCATCTGTAGTCCATGGTAACCTGCGGAGAGGGGGCGGGGCTGAGGGAGGTTGGAACACTGCCTTCACTGAGGGAGTGGGTGGGGCCATCTCTGCTGTGACTGAACAAAGGGCAGGGGAGAAGGGGACCAACGGCAGGGCCCTCAGAGCCCGGCAGGCCCAGTCGTGTGTCAGATGCATTTAGGCACAGGCCAAAGTGCGCCTTCTTTGTCTGCACAGCTGCCCAAACTCTCACCTTTCCACTCAGGCCGACCTCTTACTTGAAGTGTGTGTGGAACCGGTCCGCGCAGTACACCTCGCTGCAAAGCTAACCATAGGTCTGGGCATCATAGCTTCCTGCCAGGTGACTAAAGTTCGCAGGCAGATGGGTCGTGGGACACACGTGGGGAGCCTCCTGCCCAGGCCACAGGCCGCCCAAAGCCACTATCCCAGATCGGGGGCAGCAAAGCAGTCCTGTCTGAGTCCCAGCCTCTAGAAGGAGTAGTGGACCAACACTTGTAGAAAAAGGGGTCCGCGTGGGTAACTCATTGGAGGGACACAAAAAAATCTTTGCAGACTTTCTGCTGAAGCTTACGAGCGTTCACACCTAAACCTCTTACAAGGTCAGCTGTTTAGCTAAACATGAGCTGATGATCTAAATTTACACAATAATGAAGAAATCAGCTACAAGGGGAGACAAGCAGCAAAAACAATCAATACCAGTATTAGATTCCCTAGGCCAACCATCAGATGTTGGAATATTCAGGTGCAAGGCAGATAGGATCCACAAAACTGGAACTGAAACAAGGAACAAGGATGTTTTCAAAGACTGGTAGGATCTCTAAAACATTTTTAAAGTACATGTCATTGATAAAGCTAAATACTCAATGGTTGTGTAATACAACAGATTCAACATTGAGAAGAGTGAAATTATGCTGTTTTGAAAACTATGGCAGGTCAGATTTTCTGCCTAATTATATAAGAAGATTTCTCTAAAAAATACACATTATTTCAAAGACTTATTGGCCGTGAAATAAGTTAAGGTTATTTCAAATGGCTTGTCTGCAAAGAAAGGTGAGATGTAGGGAATCACAGAAAGTCGAGGGGAAAATAGGTCAATATATACATTGCTCTATGGTGAACTAAGACTTAGGCCAGCCACAATGTAGAGGACCTGACCCTTAGAAACTTACAAGTAAGCTGGAATCTAGAAAAGTTCAAATCTTTATAAGTAAAAAGATTTTTTAAAATGAATAACCAAGTGTTTTTATTGACATCAGAATATCAAAACAATAAACCTGAGAACATAGAAAAAATATAAATAAAGATATGAGCTGAACTTAATACAATAGAAAACGTTTAAAATTCAGGTGATTTAGTAAGTCCAAAGAATATTCTTTGACAAGATTAAAAGACACACTTTGATTAAGGAAAACCAAAACATAAGTAAAGAATATACAGAAAGAATCAGGACAATGTTATAGCAGAGAGTATATGAAATGGCAGTAAATTTGAACGTTTGTGTAAAGTGGACCATTTCCTAGGTCCTAAAGTTTACCAAAATTGACACAAGGGGAAATCATTTAAGGTCATCATGTCTGCCCTTGGCATTCTCGGAACGCCCTGGCCTCAGAATGCAGCATCTGTAGTCCATGGTAACCTGCGGAGAGGGGGCGGGGCTGAGGGAGGTTGGAACACTGCCTTCACTGAGGGAGTGGGTGGGGCCATCTCTGCTGTGACTGAACAAAGGGCAGGGGAGAAGGGGGCCAACGGCAGGGCCCTCAGAGCCCGGCAGGCCCAGTCGTGTGTCAGATGCATTTAGGCACAGGCCAAAGTGCGCCTTCTTTGTCTGCACAGCTGCCCAAACTCTCACCTTTCCACTCAGGCCGACCTCTTACTTGAAGTGTGTGTGGAACCGGTCCGCGCAGTACACCTCGCTGCAAAGCTAACCATAGGTCTGGGCATCATAGCTTCCTGCCAGGTGACTAAAGTTCGCAGGCAGATGGGTCGTGGGACACACGTGGGGAGCCTCCTGCCCAGGCCACAGGCCGCCCAAAGCCACTATCCCAGATCGGGGGCAGCAAAGCAGTCCTGTCTGAGTCCCAGCCTCTAGAAGGAGTAGTGGACCAACACTTGTAGAAAAAGGGGTCCGCGTGGGTAACTCATTGGAGGGACACAAAAAAATCTTTGCAGACTTTCTGCTGAAGCTTACGAGCGTTCACACCTAAACCTCTTACAAGGTCAGCTGTTTAGCTAAACATGAGCTGATGATCTAAATTTACACAATAATGAAGAAATCAGCTACAAGGGGAGACAAGCAGCAAAAACAATCAATACCAGAATTAGATTCCCTAGGCCAACCATCAGATGTTGGAATATTCAGGTGCAAGGCAGATAGGATCCACAAAACTGGAACTGAAACAAGGAACAAGGATGTTTTCAAAGACTGGTAGGATCTCTAAAACATTTTTTTTTTTTTTTTTTTTTTTTTTTGCGGTACGTGGGCCTCTCACTGTTGTGGCCTCTCCCGTTGCGGAGCACAGGCTCCGGATGCACAGGCTCAGTGGCCATGGCTCACGGGCCCAGCTGCTCCGCGGCATATGGGATCCTCCCGGACCGGGGCACGAACCCGTATCCCCTGCATCGGCAGGCGGACTCTCAACCACTGCACCACCAGGGAGGCCCTCTAAAACATTTTTAAAGTACATGTCATTGATAAAGCTAAATACTCAAAGGTTGTGTAATACAACAGATTCATCATTGAGAAGAGTGAAATTATGCTGTTTTGAAAATTATGGCAGGTCAGATTTTCTGCCTAAATATATACGAAGATTTCTCTGAAAAATGCACATTATTTCAAAGAGTTATTGGCTGTGAAATAAGTTAAGTTTATTTCAAATGGCTTGTCTGCAAAGAAAGGTGAGATGTAGGAAATCACAGAAAGTCGAGGGGAAAATAGGTCAATATATACTTTGCTATATTGTGAACTAAGCCTTTGGCCAGCCACAATGTAGAGGACCTGACCCTTAGAAACTTACAAGTAAGCTGGAATCTTTAAAAATTCAAATCTTTATAAGTAAAAAGATTTATTAAAATGAATAACCAAGTGTTTTAATTGACATCAGAAAATCAAAACAATAAACCCTGAGAACATAGAAAAAAGATAAATAAAGATATGAGCAGAACTTAATACCACAGAAAACGTATAAAATTCAGTTGAGGTAGTAAGTCCAAAGAATATTCTTTGACAAGATTTAAAAGACACACTTTGATTAAGGAAAACCAAAACATAAGTAAAGAATATACAGAAAGAATCAGGACAATGTTATAGCAGAGAATATCTGAAATGCCAGTAAATTTGAACATTTCTGTAAAGTGGACCATTTCCTAGCTCCTAAAGTTTACCAAAATTGACACAAGAGGAAATCATTTAAGGTCATCATGTCTGCCCTTGGCATTCTCGGAACGCCCTGGCCTCAGAATGCAGCATCTGTAGTCCATGGTAACCTGCGGAGAGGGGGCGGGGCTGAGGGAGGTTGGAACACTTCCTTCACTGAGGGAGTGGGTGGGGCCATCTCTGCTGTGACTGAACAAAGGGCAGGGGAGAAGGGGGCCAAGGGCAGGGCCCTCAGAGCCCGGCAGGCCCAGTCGTGTGTCACAAGCATTTAGGCCCAGGCCAAAGTGCGCCTTCTTTGTCTGCACAGCTGCCCAAACTCTCACCTTTCCACTCAGGCCGCCCTCTTACTTGAAGTGTGTGTGGAACCGGTCAGCGCAGTGCACCTCGATGCAAAGCTAACCATAGGTCTGGGCATCATAGCTTCCTGCCAGGTGACCGAAGTTCGCAGGCAGATGGGTTGTGGGACACACGGGCGGTGCCTCCTGCCCAGGCCACAGGCCGCCCAAAACCACTATCCCAGATCGGGGGTAGCAAAGCAGTCCTGTCTGAGTCCCAGCCTCTAGAGGGAGTAGTGGACCAACACTTGTAGACAAAGGGGTCCGCGCGGGTAACTCATTGGAGGAACACAAAAAAATCTTTGCGGACTTTCTGCTGAAGCTTATGAGCGTTCACACCTAAGCCTCTTACAAGGTCAGCTGTTTAGCTAAACATGAGCTCATGATCTAAATTTACACAATAATGAAGAAATCAGCTACAAGGGGAGACAAGCAGCAAAAACAATCAATACCAGAATTAGATTCCCTAGGCCAACCATCAGATGTTGGAATAATCAGGTGCAAGGCAGAAAGTATACATAAAACTTGAACTGAAACAAGGAAAAAGGATGTTTTCAAAGACTGGTAGGATCTCTAAAACATTTTTAAAGTACATGTCATTGATAAAGCTAAATACTCAATGGTTGTGTAATACAACAGATTCAACATTGAGAAGAGTGAAATTATGCTGTTTTGAAAACTATGGCAGGTCAGATTTTCTGCCTAATTATATAAGAAGATTTCTCTAAAAAATACACATTATTTCAAAGACTTATTGGCCATGAAATAAATTAAGGTTATTTCAAATGGCTTGTCTGCAAAGAAAGGTGAGATGTAGGGAATCACAGAAAGTCGAGGGGAAAATAGGTCAATATATACATTGC
Source organism: Mesoplodon bidens (assembly GCF_964165515.1). NCBI lineage: Eukaryota > Metazoa > Chordata > Mammalia > Artiodactyla > Ziphiidae > Mesoplodon > Mesoplodon bidens. Next base: position 253,272 of record NW_027671513.1, read on the forward strand.
TCTATGGTGAACTAAGACTTAGGCCAGCCACAATGTAGAGGACCTGACCCTTAGAAACTTACAAGTAAGCTGGAATCTAGAAAAGTTCAAATCTTTATAAGTAAAAAGATTTTTTAAAATGAATAACCAAGTGTTTTTATTGACATCAGAATATCAAAACAATAAACCTGAGAACATAGAAAAAATATAAATAAAGATATGAGCTGAACTTAATACAATAGAAAACGTATAAAATTCAGGTGATTTAGTAAGTCCAAAGAATATTCTTTGACAAGATTAAAAGACACACTTTGATTAAGGAAAACCAAAACATAAGTAAAGAATATACAGAAAGAATCAGGACAATGTTATAGCAGAGAGTATATGAAATGGCAGTAAATTTGAACGTTTGTGTAAAGTGGACCATTTCCTAGGTCCTAAAGTTTACCAAAATTGACACAAGGGGAAATCATTTAAGGTCATCATGTCTGCCCTTGGCATTCTCGGAATGCCCTGGCCTCAGAATGCAGCATCTGTAGTCCATGGTAACCTGCGGAGAGGGGGCGGGGCTGAGGGAGGTTGGAACACTGCCTTCACTGAGGGAGTGGGTGGGGCCATCTCTGCTGTGACTGAACAAAGGGCAGGGGAGAAGGGGACCAACGGCAGGGCCCTCAGAGCCCGGCAGGCCCAGTCGTGTGTCAGATGCATTTAGGCACAGGCCAAAGTGCGCCTTCTTTGTCTGCACAGCTGCCCAAACTCTCACCTTTCCACTCAGGCCGACCTCTTACTTGAAGTGTGTGTGGAACCGGTCCGCGCAGTACACCTCGCTGCAAAGCTAACCATAGGTCTGGGCATCATAGCTTCCTGCCAGGTGACTAAAGTTCGCAGGCAGATGGGTCGTGGGACACACGTGGGGAGCCTCCTGCCCAGGCCACAGGCCGCCCAAAGCCACTATCCCAGATCGGGGGCAGCAAAGCAGTCCTGTCTGAGTCCCAGCCTCTAGAAGGAGTAGTGGACCAACACTTGTAGAAAAAGGGGTCCGCGTGGGTAACTCATTGGAGGGACACAAAAAAATCTTTGCAGACTTTCTGCTGAAGCTTACGAGCGTTCACACCTAAACCTCTTACAAGGTCAGCTGTTTAGCTAAACATGAGCTGATGATCTAAATTTACACAATAATGAAGAAATCAGCTACAAGGGGAGACAAGCAGCAAAAACAATCAGTACCAGTATTAGATTCCCTAGGCCAACCATCAGATGTTGGAATATTCAGGTGCAAGGCAGATAGGATCCACAAAACTGGAACTGAAACAAGGAACAAGGATGTTTTCAAAGACTGGTAGGATCTCTAAAACATTTTTTTTTTTTTTTTTTTTTTTTTTTTTGCGGTACGTGGGCCTCTCACTGTTGTGGCCTCTCCCGTTGCGGAGCACAGGCTCCGGATGCACAGGCTCAGTGGCCATGGCTCACGGGCCCAGCTGCTCCGCGGCATATGGGATCCTCCCGGACCGGGGCACGAACCCGTATCCCCTGCATCGGCAGGCGGACTCTCAACCACTGCACCACCAGGGAGGCCCTCTAAAACATTTTTAAAGTACATGTCATTGATAAAGCTAAATACTCAAAGGTTGTGTAATACAACAGATTCATCATTGAGAAGAGTGAAATTATGCTGTTTTGAAAATTATGGCAGGTCAGATTTTCTGCCTAAATATATACGAAGATTTCTCTGAAAAATGCACATTATTTCAAAGAGTTATTGGCTGTGAAATAAGTTAAGTTTATTTCAAATGGCTTGTCTGCAAAGAAAGGTGAGATGTAGGAAATCACAGAAAGTCGAGGGGAAAATAGGTCAATATATACTTTGCTATATTGTGAACTAAGCCTTTGGCCAGCCACAATGTAGAGGACCTGACCCTTAGAAACTTACAAGTAAGCTGGAATCTTTAAAAATTCAAATCTTTATAAGTAAAAAGATTTATTAAAATGAATAACCAAGTGTTTTAATTGACATCAGAAAATCAAAACAATAAACCCTGAGAACATAGAAAAAAGATAAATAAAGATATGAGCAGAACTTAATACCACAGAAAACGTATAAAATTCAGTTGAGGTAGTAAGTCCAAAGAATATTCTTTGACAAGATTTAAAAGACACACTTTGATTAAGGAAAACCAAAACATAAGTAAAGAATATACAGAAAGAATCAGGACAATGTTATAGCAGAGAATATCTGAAATGCCAGTAAATTTGAACATTTCTGTAAAGTGGACCATTTCCTAGCTCCTAAAGTTTACCAAAATTGACACAAGAGGAAATCATTTAAGGTCATCATGTCTGCCCTTGGCATTCTCGGAACGCCCTGGCCTCAGAATGCAGCATCTGTTGTCCATGGTAACCTGCGGAGAGGGGGCGGGGCTGAGGGAGGTTGGAACACTGCCTTCACTGAGGGAGTGTGTGGGGCCATCTCTGCTGTGACTGAACAAAGGGCAGGGGAGAAGTGGGCCCTGGGCAGGGCCCTCAGAGCCCGGCAGGCCCAGTCGTGTGTCACAAGCATTTAGGCCCAGGCCAAAGTGCGCCTTCTTGGTCTGCACAGCTGCCCAAACTCTCACCTTTCCACTCAGGCCGCCCTCTTACTTGAAGTGTGTGTGGAACCGGTCCGCGCAGTACACCTCGATGCAAAGCTAACCATAGGTCTGGGCATCATAGCTTCCTGCCAGGTGACCGAAGTTCGCAGGCAGATGGGTCGTGGGACACACGTGGGGAGACTCCTGCCCAGGCCACAGGCCGCCCAAAGCCACTATCCCAGATCGGGGGCAGCAAAGCAGTCCTGTCTGACTCCCAGCCTCTAGAGGGAGTAGTGGACCAACACTTGTAGAAAAAGGGGTCCGCGCGGGTAACTCATTGGAGGAACACAAAAAAATCTTTGCGGACTTTCTGCTGAAGCTTACGAGCGTTCACACCTAAGCCTCTTACAAGGTCAGCTGTTTAGCTAAACATGAGCTCATGATCTAAATTTACACAATAATGAAGAAATCAGCTACAAGGGGAGACAAGCAGCAAAAACAATCAATACCAGAATTAGATTCCCTAGGCCAACCATCAGATGTTGGAATAATCAGGTGCAAGGCAGAAAGTATACATAAAACTGGAACTGAAACAAGGAAAAAGGATGTTTTCAAAGACTGGTAGGATCTCTAAAACATTTTTAAAGTACATGTCATTGATAAAGCTAAATACTCAATGGTTGTGTAATACAACAGATTCAACATTGAGAAGAGTGAAATTATGCTGTTTTGAAAACTATGGCAGGTCAGATTTTCTGCCTAATTATATAAGAAGATTTCTCTAAAAAATACACATTATTTCAAAGACTTATTGGCCGTGAAATAAGTTAAGGTTATTTCAAATGGCTTGTCTGCAAAGAAAGGTGAGATGTAGGGAATCACAGAAAGTCGAGGGGAAAATAGGTCAATATATACATTGCTCTATGGTGAACTAAGACTTAGGCCAGCCACAATGTAGAGGACCTGACCCTTAGAAACTTACAAGTAAGCTGGAATCTAGAAAAGTTCAAATCTTTATAAGTAAAAAGATTTTTTAAAATGAATAACCAAGTGTTTTTATTGACATCAGAATATCAAAACAATAAACCTGAGAACATAGAAAAAATATAAATAAAGATATGAGCTGAACTTAATACAATAGAAAACGTATAAAATTCAGGTGATTTAGTAAGTCCAAAGAATATTCTTTGACAAGATTAAAAGACACACTTTGATTAAGGAAAACCAAAACATAAGTAAAGAATATACAGAAAGAATCAGGACAATGTTATAGCAGAGAGTATATGAAATGGCAGTAAATTTGAACGTTTGTGTAAAGTGGACCATTTCCTAGGTCCTAAAGTTTACCAAAATTGACACAAGGGGAAATCATTTAAGGTCATCATGTCTGCCCTTGGCATTCTCGGAATGCCCTGGCCTCAGAATGCAGCATCTGTAGTCCATGGTAACCTGCGGAGAGGGGGCGGGGCTGAGGGAGGTTGGAACACTGCCTTCACTGAGGGAGTGGGTGGGGCCATCTCTGCTGTGACTGAACAAAGGGCAGGGGAGAAGGGGGCCAACGGCAGGGCCCTCAGAGCCCGGCAGGCCCAGTCGTGTGTCAGATGCATTTAGGCACAGGCCAAAGTGCGCCTTCTTTGTCTGCACAGCTGCCCAAACTCTCACCTTTCCACTCAGGCCGACCTCTTACTTGAAGTGTGTGTGGAACCGGTCCGCGCAGTACACCTCGCTGCAAAGCTAACCATAGGTCTGGGCATCATAGCTTCCTGCCAGGTGACTAAAGTTCGCAGGCAGATGGGTCGTGGGACACACGTGGGGAGCCTCCTGCCCAGGCCACAGGCCGCCCAAAGCCACTATCCCAGATCGGGGGCAGCAAAGCAGTCCTGTCTGAGTCCCAGCCTCTAGAAGGAGTAGTGGACCAACACTTGTAGAAAAAGGGGTCCGCGTGGGTAACTCATTGGAGGGACACAAAAAAATCTTTGCAGACTTTCTGCTGAAGCTTACGAGCGTTCACACCTAAACCTCTTACAAGGTCAGCTGTTTAGCTAAACATGAGCTGATGATCTAAATTTACACAATAATGAAGAAATCAGCTACAAGGGGAGACAAGCAGCAAAAACAATCAATACCAGTATTAGATTCCCTAGGCCAACCATCAGATGTTGGAATATTCAGGTGCAAGGCAGATAGGATCCACAAAACTGGAACTGAAACAAGGAACAAGGATGTTTTCAAAGACTGGTAGGATCTCTAAAACATTTTTTTTTTTTTTTTTTTTTTTTTTTTTTTTGCGGTACGTGGGCCTCTCACTGTTGTGGCCTCTCCCGTTGCGGAGCACAGGCTCCGGATGCACAGGCTCAGTGGCCATGGCTCACGGGCCCAGCTGCTCCGCGGCATATGGGATCCTCCCGGACCGGGGCACGAACCCGTATCCCCTGCATCGGCAGGCGGACTCTCAACCACTGCACCACCAGGGAGGCCCTCTAAAACATTTTTAAAGTACATGTCATTGATAAAGCTAAATACTCAAAGGTTGTGTAATACAACAGATTCATCATTGAGAAGAGTGAAATTATGCTGTTTTGAAAATTATGGCAGGTCAGATTTTCTGCCTAAATATATACGAAGATTTCTCTGAAAAATGCACATTATTTCAAAGAGTTATTGGCTGTGAAATAAGTTAAGTTTATTTCAAATGGCTTGTCTGCAAAGAAAGGTGAGATGTAGGAAATCACAGAAAGTCGAGGGGAAAATAGGTCAATATATACTTTGCTATATTGTGAACTAAGCCTTTGGCCAGCCACAATGTAGAGGACCTGACCCTTAGAAACTTACAAGTAAGCTGGAATCTTTAAAAATTCAAATCTTTATAAGTAAAAAGATTTATTAAAATGAATAACCAAGTGTTTTAATTGACATCAGAAAATCAAAACAATAAACCCTGAGAACATAGAAAAAAGATAAATAAAGATATGAGCAGAACTTAATACCACAGAAAACGTATAAAATTCAGTTGAGGTAGTAAGTCCAAAGAATATTCTTTGACAAGATTTAAAAGACACACTTTGATTAAGGAAAACCAAAACATAAGTAAAGAATATACAGAAAGAATCAGGACAATGTTATAGCAGAGAATATCTGAAATGCCAGTAAATTTGAACATTTCTGTAAAGTGGACCATTTCCTAGCTCCTAAAGTTTACCAAAATTGACACAAGAGGAAATCATTTAAGGTCATCATGTCTGCCCTTGGCATTCTCGGAACGCCCTGGCCTCAGAATGCAGCATCTGTAGTCCATGGTAACCTGCGGAGAGGGGGCGGGGCTGAGGGAGGTTGGAACACTTCCTTCACTGAGGGAGTGGGTGGGGCCATCTCTGCTGTGACTGAACAAAGGGCAGGGGAGAAGGGGGCCAAGGGCAGGGCCCTCAGAGCCCGGCAGGCCCAGTCGTGTGTCACAAGCATTTAGGCCCAGGCCAAAGTGCGCCTTCTTTGTCTGCACAGCTGCCCAAACTCTCACCTTTCCACTCAGGCCGCCCTCTTACTTGAAGTGTGTGTGGAACCGGTCCGCGCAGTGCACCTCGATGCAAAGCTAACCATAGGTCTGGGCATCATAGCTTCCTGCCAGGTGACCGAAGTTCGCAGGCAGATGGGTTGTGGGACACACGTGCGGTGCCTCCTGCCCAGGCCACAGGCCGCCCAAAACCACTATCCCAGATCGGGGGTAGCAAAGCAGTCCTGTCTGAGTCCCAGCCTCTAGAGGGAGTAGTGGACCAACACTTGTAGGCAAAGGGGTCCGCGCGGGTAACTCATTGGAGGAACACAAAAAAATCTTTGCGGACTTTCTGCTGAAGCTTACGAGCGTTCACACCTAAGCCTCTTACAAGGTCAGCTGTTTAGCTAAACATGAGCTCATGATCTAAATTTACACAATAATGAAGAAATCAGCTACAAGGGGAGACAAGCAGCAAAAACAATCAATACCAGAATTAGATTCCCTAGGCCAACCATCAGATGTTGGAATAATCAGGTGCAAGGCAGAAAGTATACATAAAACTTGAACTGAAACAAGGAAAAAGGATGTTTTCAAAGACTGGTAGGATCTCTAAAACATTTTTAAAGTACATGTCATTGATAAAGCTAAATACTCAATGGTTGTGTAATACAACAGATTCAACATTGAGAAGAGTGAAATTATGCTGTTTTGAAAACTATGGCAGGTCAGATTTTCTGCCTAATTATATAAGAAGATTTCTCTAAAAAATACACATTATTTCAAAGACTTATTGGCCATGAAATAAATTAAGGTTATTTCAAATGGCTTGTCTGCAAAGAAAGGTGAGATGTAGGGAATCACAGAAAGTCGAGGGGAAAATAGGTCAATATATACATTGCTCTATGGTGAACTAAGACTTAGGCCAGCCACAATGTAGAGGACCTGACCCTTAGAAACTTACAAGTAAGCTGGAATCTAGAAAAGTTCAAATCTTTATAAGTAAAAAGATTTTTTAAAATGAATAACCAAGTGTTTTTATTGACATCAGAATATCAAAACAATAAACCTGAGAACATAGAAAAAATATAAATAAAGATATGAGCTGAACTTAATACAATAGAAAACGTATAAAATTCAGTTGATTTAGTAAGTCCAAAGAATATTCTTTGACAAGATTAAAAGACACACTTTGATTAAGGAAAACCAAAACATAAGTAAAGAATATACAGAAAGAATCAGGACAATGTTATAGCAGAGAGTATATGAAATGGCAGTAAATTTGAACGTTTGTGTAAAGTGGACCATTTCCTAGGTCCTAAAGTTTACCAAAATTGACACAAGGGGAAATCATTTAAGGTCATCATGTCTGCCCTTGGCATTCTCGGAATGCCCTGGCCTCAGAATGCAGCATCTGTAGTCCATGGTAACCTGCGGAGAGGGGGCGGGGCTGAGGGAGGTTGGAACACTGCCTTCACTGAGGGAGTGGGTGGGGCCATCTCTGCTGTGACTGAACAAAGGGCAGGGGAGAAGGGGGCCAACGGCAGGGCCCTCAGAGCCCGGCAGGCCCAGTCGTGTGTCAGATGCATTTAGGCACAGGCCAAAGTGCGCCTTCTTTGTCTGCACAGCTGCCCAAACTCTCACCTTTCCACTCAGGCCGACCTCTTACTTGAAGTGTGTGTGGAACCGGTCCGCGCAGTACACCTCGCTGCAAAGCTAACCATAGGTCTGGGCATCATAGCTTCCTGCCAGGTGACTAAAGTTCGCAGGCAGATGGGTCGTGGGACACACGTGGGGAGCCTCCTGCCCAGGCCACAGGCCGCCCAAAGCCACTATCCCAGATCGGGGGCAGCAAAGCAGTCCTGTCTGAGTCCCAGCCTCTAGAAGGAGTAGTGGACCAACACTTGTAGAAAAAGGGGTCCGCGTGGGTAACTCATTGGAGGGACACAAAAAAATCTTTGCAGACTTTCTGCTGAAGCTTACGAGCGTTCACACCTAAACCTCTTACAAGGTCAGCTGTTTAGCTAAACATGAGCTGATGATCTAAATTTACACAATAATGAAGAAATCAGCTACAAGGGGAGACAAGCAGCAAAAACAATCAATACCAGTATTAGATTCCCTAGGCCAACCATCAGATGTTGGAATATTCAGGTGCAAGGCAGATAGGATCCACAAAACTGGAACTGAAACAAGGAACAAGGATGTTTTCAAAGACTGGTAGGATCTCTAAAACATTTTTTTTTTTTTTTTTTTTTTTTTTTTGCGGTACGTGGGCCTCTCACTGTTGTGGCCTCTCCCGTTGCGGAGCACAGGCTCCGGATGCACAGGCTCAGTGGCCATGGCTCACGGGCCCAGCTGCTCCGCGGCATATGGGATCCTCCCGGACCGGGGCACGAACCCGTATCCCCTGCATCGGCAGGCGGACTCTCAACCACTGCACCACCAGGGAGGCCCTCTAAAACATTTTTAAAGTACATGTCATTGATAAAGCTAAATACTCAAAGGTTGTGTAATACAACAGATTCATCATTGAGAAGAGTGAAATTATGCTGTTTTGAAAATTATGGCAGGTCAGATTTTCTGCCTAAATATATACGAAGATTTCTCTGAAAAATGCACATTATTTCAAAGAGTTATTGGCTGTGAAATAAGTTAAGTTTATTTCAAATGGCTTGTCTGCAAAGAAAGGTGAGATGTAGGAAATCACAGAAAGTCGAGGGGAAAATAGGTCAATATATACTTTGCTATATTGTGAACTAAGCCTTTGGCCAGCCACAATGTAGAGGACCTGACCCTTAGAAACTTACAAGTAAGCTGGAATCTTTAAAAATTCAAATCTTTATAAGTAAAAAGATTTATTAAAATGAATAACCAAGTGTTTTAATTGACATCAGAAAATCAAAACAATAAACCCTGAGAACATAGAAAAAAGATAAATAAAGATATGAGCAGAACTTAATACCACAGAAAACGTATAAAATTCAGTTGAGGTAGTAAGTCCAAAGAATATTCTTTGACAAGATTTAAAAGACACACTTTGATTAAGGAAAACCAAAACATAAGTAAAGAATATACAGAAAGAATCAGGACAATGTTATAGCAGAGAATATCTGAAATGCCAGTAAATTTGAATATTTCTGTAAAGTGGACCATTTCCTAGCTCCTAAAGTTTACCAAAATTGACACAAGAGGAAATCATTTAAGGTCATCATGTCTGCCCTTGGCATTCTCGGAACGCCCTGGCCTCAGAATGCAGCATCTGTAGTCCATGGTAACCTGCGGAGAGGGGGCGGGGCTGAGGGAGGTTGGAACACTTCCTTCACTGAGGGAGTGGGTGGGGCCATCTCTGCTGTGACTGAACAAAGGGCAGGGGAGAAGGGGGCCAATGGCAGGGCCCTCAGAGCCCGGCAGGCCCAGTCGTGTGTCACAAGCATTTAGGCCCAGGCCAAAGTGCGCCTTCTTTGTCTGCACAGCTGCCCAAACTCTCACCTTTCCACTCAGGCCGCCCTCTTACTTGAAGTGTGTGTGGAACCGGTCCGCGCAGTGCACCTCGATGCAAAGCTAACCATAGGTCTGGGCATCATAGCTTCCTGCCAGGTGACCGAAGTTCGCAGGCAGATGGGTTGTGGGACACACGTGCGGTGCCTCCTGCCCAGGCCACAGGCCGCCCAAAACCACTATCCCAGATCGGGGGTAGCAAAGCAGTCCTGTCTGAGTCCCAGCCTCTAGAGGGAGTAGTGGACCAACACTTGTAGAAAAAGGTGTCCGCGTGGGTAACTCATTGGAGGGACACAAAAAAATCTTTGCCGACTTTCTGCTGAAGCTTACGAGCGTTCACACCTAAGCCTCTTACAAGGTCAGCTGTTTAGCTAAACATGAGCTCATGATCTAAATTTACACAATAATGAAGAAATCAGCTACAAGGGGAGACAAGCAGCAAAAACAATCAATACCAGAATTAGATTCCTTAGGCCAACCATTAGATGTTGAATAATCAGGTGCAAGGCACAAAGTATACACAAAACTGGAACTGAAACAAGGAACAAGGATGTTTTCAAAGACTGGTAGGATCTCTAAAACATTTTTAAAGTACATGTCATTGATAAAGCTAAATACTCAATGGTTGTGTAATACAACAGATTCATCATTGAGAAGAGTGAAATTATGCTGTTTTGAAAACTATGGCAGGTCAGATTTTCTGCCTAATTATATAAGAAGATTTCTCTAAAAAATACACATTATTTCAAAGACTTATTGGCTGTGAAATAAGTTAAGGGTATTTCAAATGGCTTGAGTGCAAAGAAAGGTGAGATGTAGGGAATCACAGAAAGTCGAGGGGAAAATAGATCAATATACACATTGCTATATGGTGAACTAAGACTTAGGCCAGCCACAATGTAGAGGACCTGACCCTTAGAAACTTACAAGTAAGCTGGAATCGTGAAAAGTTCAAATCTTTATAAGTAAAAAGATTTATTAAATTGAATATCCAAGTGTTTTAATTGACATCAGAAGATCAAAACAATAAACCTGAGAACATAGAAAAAATATAAATAAAGATATGAGCAGAACTTAATACAATAGAAAACGTATAAAATTCAGGTGATGTAGTAAGTCCAAAGAATATTCTTTGACAAGATTAAAAGACACACTTAGATTAAGGAACACCAAAACATAAGTAAAGAATATACAGAAAGAATCAGGAGAATGTTATAGCAGAGAGTATATGAAATGCCAGTAAATTTGAACGTTTGTGTAAAGTGGACCAGTTTGTATCTCCTAAAATTTACCAAAACTGACACAAGAGGAAATCATTTAAGGTCATCATGTCTGCCCTTGGCATTCTCGGAATGCCCTAGACTCAGAATGCAGCATCTGTAGTCCATGGTAACCTGCGGAGAGGGGGCGGGGCTGAGGGAGGTAGGAACACTGCCCTCACAGAGGGAGTGTGTGTGGCCATCTCTGATGTCACTGAACAAAGGGCAGGGGAGCAGGGGGCCCAGGGCAGGGCCATCAAAGCCCGGCAGGGCCAGTGGGGTGTCACAAGCATTTAGGCACAGGACAAAGGGCGCCTTCTTTGTCTGCACAGCGGCACAAACTCTCACCTTTCCACTCAGGCCGCCCTCTTACTTGAAGTGTGTGTGGAACCTGTCTGCGCAGTACACCTCGCTGCAGAGCTAACCATAGGTCTGGGCATCGTAGATTCCTGCCAGGTGACCGAAGTTCGCAGGCAGATGGGTCCCTGGGACACACGCAGAGAGGCTCCTCCCCGGGCCACAGGCCGCCCAATGCCACTGCCCCAGATCGTGGGGCGCAAAGCAGCCCTGTCTGAGGCCGTGCCTCTAGAGGGAGTAGTGGACCAACCCTTGTAGAAAACGGGGTCCTCGCGGGCAACTCATTGGAGGGACACAAATAAATTTTTGCGGACTTTCTGATGAAGCTTACGAGTGTTCACACCTAAGCCTCTTACAAAGTCAGATGTTTAGCTAAACATGAGCTCATGAGGTATATTTACACAATAATGAAGAAATCAGCTACAGGGGGAGACAATCAGCAAAAACAATCAATACCAGAATTAGATTCCCTAAGCCATCGATCAGACGTTGGAATAATCAGGTGCAAGGCAGAAAATATACATAAAACTGGAACTGAAACAAGGAACAAGGATGTTTTCAAAGACTGGTAGGATCTCTAAAACATTTTTAAAGTACATGTCATTGATAAAGCTAAATACTCAAAGGTTGTGTAATACAACAGATTCATCATTGAGAAGAGTGAAATTATGCTGTTTTGAAAACTATGGCAGGTCAGATTTTCTGCCTAAATATATAAGAAGATTTCTCTGAAAAATGCACATTATTTCAAAGACTTATTGGCTGTGAAATAAGTTAAGGTTATTTCAAATGGCTTGTCTGCAAAGAAAGGGGAGATGTAGGAAATCACAGAAAGTCGAGGGGAAAATAGGTCAATATATACTTTGCTATATTGTGAACTAAGCCTTTGGCCAGCCACAATGTAGAGGACCTGACCCTTAGAAACTTACAAGTAAGCTGGAATCTCTAAAAATTCAAATCTTTATAAGTAAAAAGTTTGATTAAAATGAATAACCAAGTGTTTTAATTGACATCAGAAGATCAAAACAATAAACCCTGAGAACATAGAAAAAAGATAAATAAAGATATGAGCAGAACTTAATACCACAGAAAACGTATAAAATTCAGTTGAGGTAGTAAGTCCAAATAATATTCTTTGACAAGATTTAAAAGACACACTTTGATTAAGGAAAACCAAAACATAAGTAAAGAATATACAGAAAGAATCAGGACAATGTTATAGCAGAGAATATCTGAAATGCCAGTAAATTTGAACATTTCTGTAAAGTGGACCATTTCCTAGCTCCTAAAGTTTACCAAAATTGACACAAGAGGAAATCATTTAAGGTCATCATGTCTGCCCTTGGCATTCTCGGAACGCCCTGGCCTCAGAATGCAGCATCTGTAGTCCATGGTAACCTGCGGAGAGGGGGCGGGGCTGAGGGAGGTTGGAACACTTCCTTCACTGAGGGAGTGGGTGGGGCCATCTCTGCTGTGACTGAACAAAGGGCAGGGGAGAAGAGGGCCAAGGGCAGGGCCCTCAGAGCCCGGCAGGCCCAGTCGTGTGTCACAACCATTTAGGCCCAGGCCAAAGTGCGCCTTCTTTGTCTGCACAGCTGCCCAAACTCTCACCTTTCCACTCAGGCCGCCCTCTTACTTGAAGTGTGTGTGGAACCGGTCCGCGCAGTGCACCTCGATGCAAAGCTAACCATAGGTCTGGGCATCATAGCTTCCTGCCAGGTGACCGAAGTTCGCAGGCAGATGGGTTGTGGGACACACGTGCGGTGCCTCCTGCCCAGGCCACAGGCCGCCCAAAACAACTATCCCAGATCGGGGGTAGCAAGGCAGTCCTGTCTGAGTCCCAGCCTCTAGAGGGAGTAGTGGACCAACACTTGTAGAAAAAGGGGTCCGCGCGGGTAACTCATTGGAGGAACACAAAAAAATCTTTGCGGACTTTCTGCTGAAGCTTACGAGCGTTCACACCTAAGCCTCTTACAAGGTCAGCTGTTTAGCTAAACATGAGCTCATGATCTAAATTTACACAATAATGAAGAAATCAGCTACAAGGGGAGACAAGCAGCAAAAACAATCAATACCAGAATTAGATTCCCTAGGCCAACCATCAGATGTTGGAACAATCAGGTGCAAGGCAGAAAGTATACATAAAACTTGAACTGAAACAAGGAAAAAGGATGTTTTCAAAGACTGGTAGGATCTCTAAAACATTTTTAAAGTACATGTCATTGATAAAGCTAAATACTCAATGGTTGTGTAATACAACAGATTCAACATTGAGAAGAGTGAAATTATGCTGTTTTGAAAACTATGGCAGGTCAGATTTTCTGCCTAAATATATAAGAAGATTTCTCTGAAAAATGCACATTATTTCAAAGACTTATTGGCTGTGAAATAAGTTAAGGTTATTTCAAATGGCTTGTCTGCAAAGAAAGGGGAGATGTAGGAAATCACAGAAAGTCGAGGGGAAAATAGGTCAATATATACTTTGCTATATTGTGAACTAAGCCTTTGGCCAGCCACAATGTAGAGGACCTGACCCTTAGAAACTTACAAGTAAGCTGGAATCTCTAAAAATTCAAATCTTTATAAGTAAAAAGTTTGATTAAAATGAATAACCAAGTGTTTTAATTGACATCAGAAGATCAAAACAATAAACCCTGAGAACATAGAAAAAAGATAAATAAAGATATGAGCAGAACTTAATACCACAGAAAACGTATAAAATTCAGTTGAGGTAGTAAGTCCAAAGAATATTCTTTGACAAGATTAAAAGACACACTTTGATTAAGGAAAACCATAACATAAGTAAAGAATATACAGAAAGAATCAGGACAATGTTATAGCAGAGAATATCTGAAATGCCAGTAAATTTGAACATTTCTGTAAAGTGGACCATTTCCTAGCTCCTAAAGTTTACCAAAATTGACACAAGAGGAAATCATTTAAGGTCATCATGTCTGCCCTTGGCATTCTCGGGATGCCCTGGCCTCAGAATGCAGTATCTGTAGTCCATGGTAACCTGCGGAGTGGGGGCGGGGCTGAGGGAGTTTGGATCACTGCCTTCCCTGAGGGAGTGGGTGGGGCCATCTCTGCTGTGACTGAACAAAGGGCAGGGGAGAAGGGGGCCCACGGCAGGGCCCTCAGAGCCCGGCAGGCCCAGTCGTGTGTCACAAGCATTTAGGCCCAGGCCAAAATGCGCCTTCTTGGTCTGCACAGCTGCCCAAACTCTCACCTTTCCACTCAGGCCGCCCTCTTACTTGAAGTGTGTGTGGAACCGGTCCGCGCAGTACACCTCGATGCAAAGCTAACCATAGGTCTGGGCATCATAGCTTCCTGCCAGGTGACCGAAGTTCGCAGGCAGATGGGTCGTGGGACACACGTGGGGAGACTCCTGCCCAGGCCACAGGCCGCCCAAAGCCACTATCCCAGATCGGGGGCAGCAAAGCAGTCCTGTCTGACTCCCAGCCTCTAGAGGGAGTAGTGGACCAACACTTGTAGAAAAAGGGGTCCGCGCGGGTAACTCATTGGAGGAACACAAAAAAATCTTTGCGGACTTTCTGCTGAAGCTTACGAGCGTTCACACCTAAGCCTCTTACAAGGTCAGCTGTTTAGCTAAACATGAGCTCATGATCTAAATTTACACAATAATGAAGAAATCAGCTACAAGGGGAGACAAGCAGCAAAAACAATCAATACCAGAATTAGATTCCCTAGGCCAACCATCAGATGTTGGAATAATCAGGTGCAAGGCAGAAAGTATACATAAAACTTGAACTGAAACAAGGAAAAAGGATGTTTTCAAAGACTGGTAGGATCTCTAAAACATTTTTAAAGTACATGTCATTGATAAAGCTAAATACTCAATGGTTGTGTAATACAACAGATTCAACATTGAGAAGAGTGAAATTATGCTGTTTTGAAAATTATGGCAGGTCAGATTTTCTGCCTAATTATATAAGAAGATTTCTCTAAAAAATACACATTATTTCAAAGACTTATTGGCCGTGAAATAAGTTAAGGTTATTTCAAATGGCTTGTCTGCAAAGAAAGGTGAGATGTAGGGAATCACAGAAAGTCGAGGGGAAAATAGGTCAATATATACATTGCTATATTGTGAACTAAGCCTTTGGCCAGCCACAATGTAGAGGACCTGACCCTTAGAAACTTACAAGTAAGCTGGAATCTTTAAAAATTCAAATCTTTATAAGTAAAAAGATTTATTAAAATGAATAACCAAGTGTTTTAATTGACATCAGAAAATCAAAACAATAAACCCTGAGAACATAGAAAAAAGATAAATAAAGATATGAGCAGAACTTAATACCACAGAAAACGTATAAAATTCAGTTGAGGTAGTAAGTCCAAATAATATTCTTTGACAAGATTTAAAAGACACACTTTGATTAAGGAAAACCAAAACATAAGTAAAGAATATACAGAAAGAATCAGGACAATGTTATAGCAGAGAATATCTGAAATGCCAGTAAATTTGAACATTTCTGTAAAGTGGACCATTTCCTAGCTCCTAAAGTTTACCAAAATTGACACAAGAGGAAATCATTTAAGGTCATCATGTCTGCCCTTGGCATTCTCGGAACGCCCTGGCCTCAGAATGCAGCATCTGTAGTCCATGGTAACCTGCGGAGAGGGGGCGGGGCTGAGGGAGGTTGGAACACTTCCTTCACTGAGGGAGTGGGTGGGGCCATCTCTGCTGTGACTGAACAAAGGGCAGGGGAGAAGAGGGCCAAGGGCAGGGCCCTCAGAGCCCGGCAGGCCCAGTCGTGTGTCACAACCATTTAGGCCCAGGCCAAAGTGCGCCTTCTTTGTCTGCACAGCTGCCCAAACTCTCACCTTTCCACTCAGGCCGCCCTCTTACTTGAAGTGTGTGTGGAACCGGTCCGCGCAGTGCACCTCGATGCAAAGCTAACCATAGGTCTGGGCATCATAGCTTCCTGCCAGGTGACCGAAGTTCGCAGGCAGATGGGTTGTGGGACACACGTGCGGTGCCTCCTGCCCAGGCCACAGGCCGCCCAAAACAACTATCCCAGATCGGGGGTAGCAAAGCAGTCCTGTCTGAGTCCCAGCCTCTAGAGGGAGTAGTGGACCAACACTTGTAGAAAAAGGGGTCCGCGCGGGTAACTCATTGGAGGAACACAAAAAAATCTTTGCGGACTTTCTGCTGAAGCTTACGAGCGTTCACACCTAAGCCTCTTACAAGGTCAGCTGTTTAGCTAAACATGAGCTCATGATCTAAATTTACACAATAATGAAGAAATCAGCTACAAGGGGAGACAAGCAGCAAAAACAATCAATACCAGAATTAGATTCCCTAGGCCAACCATCAGATGTTGGAACAATCAGGTGCAAGGCAGAAAGTATACATAAAACTTGAACTGAAACAAGGAAAAAGGATGTTTTCAAAGACTGGTAGGATCTCTAAAACATTTTTAAAGTACATGTCATTGATAAAGCTAAATACTCAATGGTTGTGTAATACAACAGATTCAACATAGAGAAGAGTGAAATTATGCTGTTTTGAAAACTATGGCAGGTCAGATTTTCTGCCTAATTATATAAGAAGATTTCTCTAAAAAATACACATTATTTCAAAGACTTATTGGCCATGAAATAAGTTAAGGTTATTTCAAATGGCTTGTCTGCAAAGAAAGGTGAGATGTAGGGAATCACAGAAAGTCGAGGGGAAAATAGGTCAATATATACATTGCTCTATGGTGAACTAAGACTTAGGCCAGCCACAATGTAGAGGACCTGACCCTTAGAAACTTACAAGTAAGCTGGAATCTAGAAAAGTTCAAATCTTTATAAGTAAAAAGATTTTTTAAAATGAATAACCAAGTGTTTTTATTGACATCAGAATATCAAAACAATAAACCTGAGAACATAGAAAAAATATAAATAAAGATATGAGCTGAACTTAATACAATAGAAAACGTATAAAATTCAGGTGATTTAGTAAGTCAAAAGAATATTCTTTGACAAGATTAAAAGACACACTTTGATTAAGGAAAACCAAAACATAAGTAAAGAATATACAGAAAGAATCAGGACAATGTTATAGCAGAGAGTATATGAAATGGCAGTAAATTTGAACGTTTGTGTAAAGTGGACCATTTCCTAGGTCCTAAAGTTTACCAAAATTGACACAAGGGGAAATCATTTAAGGTCATCATGTCTGCCCTTGGCATTCTCGGAATGCCCTGGCCTCAGAATGCAGCATCTGTAGTCCATGGTAACCTGCGGAGAGGGGGCGGGGCTGAGGGAGGTTGGAACACTGCCTTCACTGAGGGAGTGGGTGGGGCCATCTCTGCTGTGACTGAACAAAGGGCAGGGGAGAAGGGGGCCAACGGCAGGGCCCTCAGAGCCCGGCAGGCCCAGTCGTGTGTCAGATGCATTTAGGCACAGGCCAAAGTGCGCCTTCTTTGTCTGCACAGCTGCCCAAACTCTCACCTTTCCACTCAGGCCGACCTCTTACTTGAAGTGTGTGTGGAACCGGTCCGCGCAGTGCACCTCGATGCAAAGCTAACCATAGGTCTGGGCATCATAGCTTCCTGCCAGGTGACCGAAGTTCGCAGGCAGATGGGTCGTGGGACACACGTGGGGAGCCTCCTGCCCAGGCCACAGGCCGCCCAAAGCCACTATCCCAGATCGGGGGCAGCAAAGCAGTCCTGTCTGAGTCCCAGCCTCTAGAAGGAGTAGTGGACCAACACTTGTAGAAAAAGGGGTCCGCGTGGGTAACTCATTGGAGGGACACAAAAAAATCTTTGCAGACTTTCTGCTGAAGCTTACGAGCGTTCACACCTAAACCTCTTACAAGGTCAGCTGTTTAGCTAAACATGAGCTGATGATCTAAATTTACACAATAATGAAGAAATCAGCTACAAGGGGAGACAAGCAGCAAAAACAATCAATACCAGTATTAGATTCCCTAGGCCAACCATCAGATGTTGGAATATTCAGGTGCAAGGCAGATAGGATCCACAAAACTGGAACTGAAACAAGGAACAAGGATGTTTTCAAAGACTGGTAGGATCTCTAAAACATTTTTAAAGTACATGTCATTGATAAAGCTAAATACTCAAAGGTTGTGTAATACAACAGATTCATCATTGAGAAGAGTGAAATTATGCTGTTTTGAAAATTATGGCAGGTCAGATTTTCTGCCTAAATATATACGAAGATTTCTCTGAAAAACGCACATTATTTCAAAGAGTTATTGGCTGTGAAATAAGTTAAGTTTATTTCAAATGGCTTGTCTGCAAAGAAAGGTGAGATGTAGGAAATCACAGAAAGTCGAGGGGAAAATAGGTCAATATATACTTTGCTATATTGTGAACTAAGCCTTTGGCCAGCCACAATGTAGAGGACCTGACCCTTAGAAACTTACAAGTAAGCTGGAATCTTTAAAAATTCAAATCTTTATAAGTAAAAAGATTTATTAAAATGAATAACCAAGTGTTTTAATTGACATCAGAAAATCAAAACAATAAACCCTGAGAACATAGAAAAAAGATAAATAAAGATATGAGCAGAACTTAATACCACAGAAAACGTATAAAATTCAGTTGAGGTAGTAAGTCCAAAGAATATTCTTTGACAAGATTTAAAAGACACACTTTGATTAAGGAAAACCAAAACATAAGTAAAGAATATACAGAAAGAATCAGGACAATGTTATAGCAGAGAATATCTGAAATGCCAGTAAATTTGAACATTTCTGTAAAGTGGACCATTTCCTAGCTCCTAAAGTTTACCAAAATTGACACAAGAGGAAATCATTTAAGGTCATCATGTCTGCCCTTGGCATTCTCGGAACGCCCTGGCCTCAGAATGCAGCATCTGTAGTCCATGGTAACCTGCGGAGAGGGGGCGGGGCTGAGGGAGGTTGGAACACTTCCTTCACTGAGGGAGTGGGTGGGGCCATCTCTGCTGTGACTGAACAAAGGGCAGGGGAGAAGGGGGCCAAGGGCAGGGCCCTCAGAGCCCGGCAGGCCCAGTCGTGTGTCACAAGCTTTTAGGCCCAGGCCAAAGTGCGCCTTCTTTGTCTGCACAGCTGCCCAAACTCTCACCTTTCCACTCAGGCCGCCCTCTTACTTGAAGTGTGTGTGGAACCGGTCCGCGCAGTGCACCTCGATGCAAAGCTAACCATAGGTCTGGGCATCATAGCTTCCTGCCAGGTGACCGAAGTTCGCAGGCAGATGGGTTGTGGGACACACGTGCGGTGCCTCCTGCCCAGGCCACAGG
Organism: Mesoplodon bidens; assembly: GCF_964165515.1. NCBI lineage: Eukaryota > Metazoa > Chordata > Mammalia > Artiodactyla > Ziphiidae > Mesoplodon > Mesoplodon bidens. The sequence continues at coordinate 272,681 of NW_027671513.1, forward strand.
CCGCCCAAAACCACTATCCCAGATCGGGGGTAGCAAAGCAGTCCTGTCTGAGTCCCAGCCTCTAGAGGGAGTAGTGGACCAACACTTGTAGAAAAAGGTGTCCGCGCGGGTAACTCATTGGAGGGACACAAAAAAATCTTTGCCGACTTTCTGCTGAAGCTTACGAGCGTTCACACCTAAGCCTCTTACAAGGTCAGCTGTTTAGCTAAACATGAGCTCATGATCTAAATTTACACAATAATGAAGAAATCAGCTACAAGGGGAGACAAGCAGCAAAAACAATCAATACCAGAATTAGATTCCCTTAGCCATCGATCAGACGTTGGAATAATCAGGTGCAAGGCAGAAAATATACATAAAACTGGAACTGAAACAAGGAACAAGGATGTTTTCAAAGACTGGTAGGATCTCTAAAACATTTTTAAAGTACATGTCATTGATAAAGCTAAATCCTCAAAGGTTGTGTATTACAACAGATTCATCATTGAGAAGGGTGAAATTATGCTGTTTTGAAAACTATGGCAGGTCAGATTTTCTGCCTAAATATATAAGAAGATTTCTCTGAAAAATGCACATTATTTCAAAGACTTAATGGCTGTGAAATAAGTTAAGGTTATTTCAAATGGCTTGTCTGCAAAGAAAGGTGAGATGTAGGAAATCACAGAAAGTCGCGGGGAAAATAGGTCAATATATACTTTGCCATATTGTGAACTAGGCCTTGGGCCAGCCACAATGTAGAGGACCTGACCCTTAGAAATTTACAAGTAAGCTGGAATCTTTAAAAATTCAAATCTTTATAAGTAAAAAGATTTATTAAAATGAATAACCAAGTGTTTTAATTGACATCAGAAGATCAAAACAATAAACCCTGAGAACATAGAAAAAAGATAAATAAAGATATGAGCAGAACTTAATACCACAGAAAACGTATAAAATTCAGTTGAGGTAGTAAGTCCAAAGAATATTCTTTGACAAGATTTAAAAGACACACTTTGATTAAGGAAAACCAAAACATAAGTAAAGAATATACAGAAAGAATCAGGACAATGTTATAGCAGAGAATATCTGAAATGCCAGTAAATTTGAACATTTGTGTAAAGAGGACCATTTCCTAGCTCCTAAACTTTACCAAAATTGACACAAGAGGAAATCATTTAAGGTCATCATGTCTGCCCTTGGCATTCTCGGAACGCCCTGGCCTCAGAATGCAGCATCTGTTGTCCATGGTAACCTGCGGAGAGGGGGCGGGGCTGAGGGAGGTTGGAACACTGCCTTCACTGAGGGAGTGTGTGGGGCCATCTCTGCTGTGACTGAACAAAGGGCAGGGGAGAAGGGGGCCCACGGCAGGGCCCTCAGAGCCCGGCAGGCCCAGTCGTGTGTCACAAGCATTTAGGCCCAGGCCAAAGTGCGCCTTCTTGGTCTGCACAGCTGCCCAAACTCTCACCTTTCCACTCAGGCCGCCCTCTTACTTGAAGTGTGTGTGGAACCGGTCCGCGCAGTACACCTCGATGCAAAGCTAACCATAGTTCTGGGCATCATAGCTTCCTGCCAGGTGACCGAAGTTCGCAGGCAGATGGGTCGTGGGACACACGTGGGGAGACTCCTGCCCAGGCCACAGGCCGCCCAAAGCCACTATCCCAGATCGGGGGCAGCAAAGCAGTCCTGTCTGACTCCCAGCCTCTAGAGGGAGTAGTGGACCAACACTTGTAGAAAAAGGGGTCCGCGCGGGTAACTCATTGGAGGAACACAAAAAAATCTTTGCGGACTTTCTGCTGAAGCTTACGAGCGTTCACACCTAAGCCTCTTACAAGGTCAGCTGTTTAGCTAAACATGAGCTCATGATCTAAATTTACACAATAATGAAGAAATCAGCTACAAGGGGAGACAAGCAGCAAAAACAATCAATACCAGAATTAGATTCCCTAGGCCAACCATCAGATGTTGGAATAATCAGGTGCAAGGCAGAAAGTATACATAAAACTTGAACTGAAACAAGGAAAAAGGATGTTTTCAAAGACTGGTAGGATCTCTAAAACATTTTTAAAGTACATGTCATTGATAAAGCTAAATACTCAATGGTTGTGTAATACAACAGATTCAACATTGAGAAGAGTGATATTATGCTGTTTTGAAAACTATGGCAGGTCAGATTTTCTGCCTAATTATATAAGAAGATTTCTCTAAAAAATACACATTATTTCAAAGACTTATTGGCCGTGAAATAAGTTAAGGTTATTTCAAATGGCTTGTCTGCAAAGAAAGGTGAGATGTAGGGAATCACAGAAAGTCGAGGGGAAAATAGGTCAATATATACATTGCTCTATGGTGAACTAAGACTTAGGCCAGCCACAATGTAGAGGACCTGACCCTTAGAAACTTACAAGTAAGCTGGAATCTAGAAAAGTTCAAATCTTTATAAGTAAAAAGATTTTTTAAAATGAATAACCAAGTGTTTTAATTGACATCAGAAGATCAAAACAATAAACCCTGAGAACATAGAAAAAAGATAAATAAAGATATGAGCAGAACTTAATACCACAGAAAACGTATAAAATTCAGTTGAGGTAGTAAGTCCAAAGAATATTCTTTGACAAGATTTAAAAGACACACTTTGATTAAGGAAAACCAAAACATAAGTAAAGAATATACAGAAAGAATCAGGACAATGTTATAGCAGAGAATATCTGAAATGCCAGTAAATTTGAACATTTCTGTAAAGTGGACCATTTCCTAGCTCCTAAACTTTACCAAAATTGACACAAGAGGAAATCATTTAAGGTCATCATGTCTGCCCTTGGCATTCTCGGAACGCCCTGGCCTCAGAATGCAGCATCTGTTGTCCATGGTAACCTGCGGAGAGGGGGCGGGGCTGAGGGAGGTTGGAACACTGCCTTCGCTGAGGGAGTGTGTGGGGCCATCTCTGCTGTGACTGAACAAAGGGCAGGGGAGAAGGGGGCCCACGGCAGGGCCCTCAGAGCCCGGCAGGCCCAGTCGTGTGTCACAAGCATTTAGGCCCAGGCCAAAATGCGCCTTCTTGGTCTGCACAGCTGCCCAAACTCTCACCTTTCCACTCAGGCCGCCCTCTTACTTGAAGTGTGTGTGGAACCGGTCCGCGCAGTACACCTCGATGCAAAGCTAACCATAGGTCTGGGCATCATAGCTTCCTGCCAGGTGACCGAAGTTCGCAGGCAGATGGGTCGTGGGACACACGTGGGGAGACTCCTGCCCAGGCCACAGGCCGCCCAAAGCCACTATCCCAGATCGGGGGCAGCAAAGCAGTCCTGTCTGACTCCCAGCCTCTAGAGGGAGTAGTGGACCAACACTTGTAGAAAAAGGGGTCCGCGCGGGTAACTCATTGGAGGAACACAAAAAAATCTTTGCGGACTTTCTGCTGAAGCTTACGAGCGTTCACACCTAAGCCTCTTACAAGGTCAGCTGTTTAGCTAAACATGAGCTCATGATCTAAATTTACACAATAATGAAGAAATCAGCTACAAGGGGAGACAAGCAGCAAAAACAATCAATACCAGAATTAGATTCCCTAGGCCAACCATCAGATGTTGGAATAATCAGGTGCAAGGCAGAAAGTATACATAAAACTTGAACTGAAACAAGGAAAAAGGATGTTTTCAAAGACTGGTAGGATCTCTAAAACATTTTTAAAGTACATGTCATTGATAAAGCTAAATACTCAATGGTTGTGTAATACAACAGATTCAACATTGAGAAGAGTGAAATTATGCTGTTTTGAAAACTATGGCAGGTCAGATTTTCTGCCTAATTATATAAGAAGATTTCTCTAAAAAATACACATTATTTCAAAGACTTATTGGCCGTGAAATAAGTTAAGGTTATTTCAAATGGCTTGTCTGCAAAGAAAGGTGAGATGTAGGGAATCACAGAAAGTCGAGGGGAAAATAGGTCAATATATACATTGCTCTATGGTGAACTAAGACTTAGGCCAGCCACAATGTAGAGGACCTGACCCTTAGAAACTTACAAGTAAGCTGGAATCTAGAAAAGTTCAAATCTTTATAAGTAAAAAGATTTTTTAAAATGAATAACCAAGTGTTTTTATTGACATCAGAATATCAAAACAATAAACCTGAGAACATAGAAAAAATATAAATAAAGATATGAGCTGAACTTAATACAATAGAAAACGTATAAAATTCAGGTGATTTAGTAAGTCCAAAGAATATTCTTTGACAAGATTAAAAGACACACTTTGATTAAGGAAAACCAAAACATAAGTAAAGAATATACAGAAAGAATCAGGACAATGTTATAGCAGAGAGTATATGAAATGGCAGTAAATTTGAACGTTTGTGTAAAGTGGACCATTTCCTAGGTCCTAAAGTTTACCAAAATTGACACAAGGGGAAATCATTTAAGGTCATCATGTCTGCCCTTGGCATTCTCGGAATGCCCTGGCCTCAGAATGCAGCATCTGTAGTCCATGGTAACCTGCGGAGAGGGGGCGGGGCTGAGGGAGGTTGGAACACTGCCTTCACTGAGGGAGTGGGTGGGGCCATCTCTGCTGTGACTGAACAAAGGGCAGGGGAGAAGGGGGCCAACGGCAGGGCCCTCAGAGCCCGGCAGGCCCAGTCGTGTGTCAGATGCATTTAGGCACAGGCCAAAGTGCGCCTTCTTTGTCTGCACAGCTGCCCAAACTCTCACCTTTCCACTCAGGCCGACCTCTTACTTGAAGTGTGTGTGGAACCGGTCCGCGCAGTACACCTCGCTGCAAAGCTAACCATAGGTCTGGGCATCATAGCTTCCTGCCAGGTGACTAAAGTTCGCAGGCAGATGGGTCGTGGGACACACGTGGGGAGCCTCCTGCCCAGGCCACAGGCCGCACAAAGCCACTGTCCCAGATCGGGGGCAGCAAAGCAGTCCTGTCTGAGTCCCAGCCTCTAGAAGGAGTAGTGGACCAACACTTGTAGAAAAAGGGGTCCGCGTGGGTAACTCATTGGAGGGACACAAAAAAATCTTTGCAGACTTTCTGCTGAAGCTTACGAGCGTTCACACCTAAACCTCTTACAAGGTCAGCTGTTTAGCTAAACATGAGCTGATGATCTAAATTTACACAATAATGAAGAAATCAGCTACAAGGGGAGACAAGCAGCAAAAACAATCAATACCAGTATTAGATTCCCTAGGCCAACCATCAGATGTTGGAATATTCAGGTGCAAGGCAGATAGGATCCACAAAACTGGAACTGAAACAAGGAACAAGGATGTTTTCAAAGACTGGTAGGATCTCTAAAACATTTTTAAAGTACATGTCATTGATAAAGCTAAATACTCAAAGGTTGTGTAATACAACAGATTCATCATTGAGAAGAGTGAAATTATGCTGTTTTGAAAATTATGGCAGGTCAGATTTTCTGCCTAAATATATACGAAGATTTCTCTGAAAAATGCACATTATTTCAAAGAGTTATTGGCTGTGAAATAAGTTAAGTTTATTTCAAATGGCTTGTCTGCAAAGAAAGGTGAGATGTAGGAAATCACAGAAAGTCGAGGGGAAAATAGGTCAATATATACTTTGCTATATTGTGAACTAAGCCTTTGGCCAGCCACAATGTAGAGAACCTGACCCTTAGAAACTTACAAGTAAGCTGGAATCTTTAAAAATTCAAATCTTTATAAGTAAAAAGATTTATTAAAATGAATAACCAAGTGTTTTAATTGACATCAGAAAATCAAAACAATAAACCCTGAGAACATAGAAAAAAGATAAATAAAGATATGAGCAGAACTTAATACCACAGAAAACGTATAAAATTCAGTTGAGGTAGTAAGTCCAAAGAATATTCTTTGACAAGATTTAAAAGACACACTTTGATTAAGGAAAACCAAAACATAAGTAAAGAATATACAGAAAGAATCAGGACAATGTTATAGCAGAGAATATCTGAAATGCCAGTAAATTTGAACATTTCTGTAAAGTGGACCATTTCCTAGCTCCTAAAGTTTACCAAAATTGACACAAGAGGAAATCATTTAAGGTCATCATGTCTGCCCTTGGCATTCTCGGAACGCCCTGGCCTCAGAATGCAGCATCTGTAGTCCATGGTAACCTGCGGAGAGGGGGCGGGGCTGAGGGAGGTTGGAACACTTCCTTCACTGAGGGAGTGGGTGGGGCCATCTCTGCTGTGACTGAACAAAGGGCAGGGGAGAAGGGGGCCAAGGGCAGGGCCCTCAGAGCCCGGCAGGCCCAGTCGTGTGTCACAAGCTTTTAGGCCCAGGCCAAAGTGCGCCTTCTTTGTCTGCACAGCTGCCCAAACTCTCACCTTTCCACTCAGGCCGCCCTCTTACTTGAAGTGTGTGTGGAACCGGTCCGCGCAGTGCACCTCGATGCAAAGCTAACCATAGGTCTGGGCATCATAGCTTCCTGCCAGGTGACCGAAGTTCGCAGGCAGATGGGTTGTGGGACACACGTGCGGTGCCTCCTGCCCAGGCCACAGGCCGCCCAAAACCACTATCCCAGATCGGGGGTAGCAAAGCAGTCCTGTCTGAGTCCCAGCCTCTAGAGGGAGTAGTGGACCAACACTTGTAGAAAAAGGTGTCCGCGCGGGTAACTCATTGGAGGGACACAAAAAAATCTTTGCCGACTTTCTGCTGAAGCTTACGAGCGTTCACACCTAAGCCTCTTACAAGGTCAGCTGTTTAGCTAAACATGAGCTCATGATCTAAATTTACACAATAATGAAGAAATCAGCTACAAGGGGAGACAAGCAGCAAAAACAATCAATACCAGAATTAGATTCCCTTAGCCATCGATCAGACGTTGGAATAATCAGGTGCAAGGCAGAAAATATACATAAAACTGGAACTGAAACAAGGAACAAGGATGTTTTCAAAGACTGGTAGGATCTCTAAAACATTTTTAAAGTACATGTCATTGATAAAGCTAAATCCTCAAAGGTTGTGTATTACAACAGATTCATCATTGAGAAGGGTGAAATTATGCTGTTTTGAAAACTATGGCAGGTCAGATTTTCTGCCTAAATATATAAGAAGATTTCTCTGAAAAATGCACATTATTTCAAAGACTTAATGGCTGTGAAATAAGTTAAGGTTATTTCAAATGGCTTGTCTGCAAAGAAAGGTGAGATGTAGGAAATCACAGAAAGTCGCGGGGAAAATAGGTCAATATATACTTTGCCATATTGTGAACTAGGCCTTGGGCCAGCCACAATGTAGAGGACCTGACCCTTAGAAATTTACAAGTAAGCTGGAATCTTTAAAAATTCAAATCTTTATAAGTAAAAAGATTTATTAAAATGAATAACCAAGTGTTTTAATTGACATCAGAAGATCAAAACAATAAACCCTGAGAACATAGAAAAAAGATAAATAAAGATATGAGCAGAACTTAATACCACAGAAAACGTATAAAATTCAGTTGAGGTAGTAAGTCCAAAGAATATTCTTTGACAAGATTTAAAAGACACACTTTGATTAAGGAAAACCAAAACATAAGTAAAGAATATACAGAAAGAATCAGGACAATGTTATAGCAGAGAATATCTGAAATGCCAGTAAATTTGAACATTTCTGTAAAGTGGACCATTTCCTAGCTCCTAAACTTTACCAAAATTGACACAAGAGGAAATCATTTAAGGTCATCATGTCTGCCCTTGGCATTCTCGGAACGCCCTGGCCTCAGAATGCAGCATCTGTAGTCCATGGTAACCTGCGGAGAGGGGGCGGGGCTGAGGGAGGTTGGAACACTGCCTTCACTGAGGGAGTGTGTGGGGCCATCTCTGCTGTGACTGAACAAAGGGCAGGGGAGAAGGGGGCCCACGGCAGGGCCCTCAGAGCCCGGCAGGCCCAGTCGTGTGTCACAAGCATTTAGGCCCAGGCCAAAATGCGCCTTCTTGGTCTGCACAGCTGCCCAAACTCTCACCTTTCCACTCAGGCCGCCCTCTTACTTGAAGTGTGTGTGGAACCGGTCCGCGCAGTACACCTCGATGCAAAGCTAACCATAGGTCTGGGCATCATAGCTTCCTGCCAGGTGACCGAAGTTCGCAGGCAGGTGGGTCGTGGGACACACGTGGGGAGACTCCTGCCCAGGCCACAGGCCGCCCAAAGCCACTATCCCAGATCGGGGGCAGCAAAGCAGTCCTGTCTGACTCCCAGCCTCTAGAGGGAGTAGTGGACCAACACTTGTAGAAAAAGGTGTCCGCGCGGGTAACTCATTGGAGGAACACAAAAAAATCTTTGCGGACTTTCTGCTGAAGCTTACGAGCGTTCACACCTAAGCCTCTTACAAGGTCAGCTGTTTAGCTAAACATGAGCTCATGATCTAAATTTACACAATAATGAAGAAATCAGCTACAAGGGGAGACAAGCAGCAAAAACAATCAATACCAGAATTAGATTCCCTAGGCCAACCATCAGATGTTGGAATAATCAGGTGCAAGGCAGAAAGTATACATAAAACTTGAACTGAAACAAGGAAAAAGGATGTTTTCAAAGACTGGTAGGATCTCTAAAACATTTTTAAAGTACATGTCATTGATAAAGCTAAATACTCAATGGTTGTGTAATACAACAGATTCAACATTGAGAAGAGTGAAATTATGCTGTTTTGAAAACTATGGCAGGTCAGATTTTCTGCCTAATTATATAAGAAGATTTCTCTAAAAAATACACATTATTTCAAAGACTTATTGGCCGTGAAATAAGTTAAGGTTATTTCAAATGGCTTGTCTGCAAAGAAAGGTGAGATGTAGGGAATCACAGAAAGTCGAGGGGAAAATAGGTCAATATATACATTGCTCTATGGTGAACTAAGACTTAGGCCAGCCACAATGTAGAGGACCTGACCCTTAGAAACTTACAAGTAAGCTGGAATCTAGAAAAGTTCAAATCTTTATAAGTAAAAAGATTTTTTAAAATGAATAACCAAGTGTTTTTATTGACATCAGAATATCAAAACAATAAACCTGAGAACATAGAAAAAATATAAATAAAGATATGAGCTGAACTTAATACAATAGAAAACGTATAAAATTCAGGTGATTTAGTAAGTCCAAAGAATATTCTTTGACAAGATTAAAAGACACACTTTGATTAAGGAAAACCAAAACATAAGTAAAGAATATACAGAAAGAATCAGGACAATGTTATAGCAGAGAGTATATGAAATGGCAGTAAATTTGAACGTTTGTGTAAAGTGGACCATTTCCTAGGTCCTAAAGTTTACCAAAATTGACACAAGGGGAAATCATTTAAGGTCATCATGTCTGCCCTTGGCATTCTCGGAATGCCCTGGCCTCAGAATGCAGCATCTGTAGTCCATGGTAACCTGCGGAGAGGGGGCGGGGCTGAGGGAGGTTGGAACACTGCCTTCACTGAGGGAGTGGGTGGGGCCATCTCTGCTGTGACTGAACAAAGGGCAGGGGAGAAGGGGGCCAACGGCAGGGCCCTCAGAGCCCGGCAGGCCCAGTCGTGTGTCAGATGCATTTAGGCACAGGCCAAAGTGCGCCTTCTTTGTCTGCACAGCTGCCCAAACTCTCACCTTTCCACTCAGGCCGACCTCTTACTTGAAGTGTGTGTGGAACCGGTCCGCGCAGTACACCTCGCTGCAAAGCTAACCATAGGTCTGGGCATCATAGCTTCCTGCCAGGTGACTAAAGTTCGCAGGCAGATGGGTCGTGGGACACACGTGGGGAGCCTCCTGCCCAGGCCACAGGCCGCCCAAAGCCACTATCCCAGATCGGGGGCAGCAAAGCAGTCCTGTCTGAGTCCCAGCCTCTAGAAGGAGTAGTGGACCAACACTTGTAGAAAAAGGGGTCCGCGTGGGTAACTCATTGGAGGGACACAAAAAAATCTTTGCAGACTTTCTGCTGAAGCTTACGAGCGTTCACACCTAAACCTCTTACAAGGTCAGCTGTTTAGCTAAACATGAGCTGATGATCTAAATTTACACAATAATGAAGAAATCAGCTACAAGGGGAGACAAGCAGCAAAAACAATCAATACCAGTATTAGATTCCCTAGGCCAACCATCAGATGTTGGAATATTCAGGTGCAAGGCAGATAGGATACACAAAACTGGAACTGAAACAAGGAACAAGGATGTTTTCAAAGACTGGTAGGATCTCTAAAACATTTTTAAAGTACATGTCATTGATAAAGCTAAATACTCAAAGGTTGTGTAATACAACAGATTCATCATTGAGAAGAGTGAAATTATGCTGTTTTGAAAATTATGGCAGGTCAGATTTTCTGCCTAAATATATACGAAGATTTCTCTGAAAAATGCACATTATTTCAAAGAGTTATTGGCTGTGAAATAAGTTAAGTTTATTTCAAATGGCTTGTCTGCAAAGAAAGGTGAGATGTAGGAAATAACAGAAAGTCGAGGGGAAAATAGGTCAATATATACTTTGCTATATTGTGAACTAAGCCTTTGGCCAGCCACAATGTAGAGGACCTGACCCTTAGAAACTTACAAGTAAGCTGGAATCTTTAAAAATTCAAATCTTTATAAGTAAAAAGATTTATTAAAATGAATAACCAAGTGTTTTAATTGACATCAGAAAATCAAAACAATAAACCCTGAGAACATAGAAAAAAGATAAATAAAGATATGAGCAGAACTTAATACCACAGAAAACGTATAAAATTCAGTTGAGGTAGTAAGTCCAAAGAATATTCTTTGACAAGATTTAAAAGACACACTTTGATTAAGGAAAACCAAAACATAAGTAAAGAATATACAGAAAGAATCAGGACAATGTTATAGCAGAGAATATCTGAAATGCCAGTAAATTTGAACATTTCTGTAAAGTGGACCATTTCCTAGCTCCTAAAGTTTACCAAAATTGACACAAGAGGAAATCATTTAAGGTCATCATGTCTGCCCTTGGCATTCTCGGAACGCCCTGGCCTCAGAATGCAGCATCTGTAGTCCATGGTAACCTGCGGAGAGGGGGCGGGGCTGAGGGAGGTTGGAACACTTCCTTCACTGAGGGAGTGGGTGGGGCCATCTCTGCTGTGACTGAACAAAGGGCAGGGGAGAAGGGGGCCAAGGGCAGGGCCCTCAGAGCCCGGCAGGCCCAGTCGTGTGTCACAAGCATTTAGGCCCAGGCCAAAGTGCGCCTTCTTTGTCTGCACAGCTGCCCAAACTCTCACCTTTCCACTCAGGCCGCCCTCTTACTTGAAGTGTGTGTGGAACCGGTCCGCGCAGTGCACCTCGATGCAAAGCTAACCATAGGTCTGGGCATCATAGCTTCCTGCCAGGTGACCGAAGTTCGCAGGCAGATGGGTTGTGGGACACACGTGCGGTGCCTCCTGCCCAGGCCACAGGCCGCCCAAAACCACTATCCCAGATCGGGGGTAGCAAAGCAGTCCTGTCTGAGTCCCAGCCTCTAGAGGGAGTAGTGGACCAACACTTGTAGAAAAAGGTGTCCGCGCGGGTAACTCATTGGAGGGACACAAAAAAATCTTTGCCGACTTTCTGCTGAAGCTTACGAGCGTTCACACCTAAGCCTCTTACAAGGTCAGCTGTTTAGCTAAACATGAGCTCATGATCTAAATTTACACAATAATGAAGAAATCAGCTACAAGGGGAGACAAGCAGCAAAAACAATCAATACCAGAATTAGATTCCCTTAGCCATCGATCAGACGTTGGAATAATCAGGTGCAAGGCAGAAAATATACATAAAACTGGAACTGAAACAAGGAACAAGGATGTTTTCAAAGACTGGTAGGATCTCTAAAACATTTTTAAAGTACATGTCATTGATAAAGCTAAATCCTCAAAGGTTGTGTATTACAACAGATTCATCATTGAGAAGGGTGAAATTATGCTGTTTTGAAAACTATGGCAGGTCAGATTTTCTGCCTAAATATATAAGAAGATTTCTCTGAAAAATGCACATTATTTCAAAGACTTAATGGCTGTGAAATAAGTTAAGGTTATTTCAAATGGCTTGTCTGCAAAGAAAGGTGAGATGTAGGAAATCACAGAAAGTCGCGGGGAAAATAGGTCAATATATACTTTGCTATATTGTGAACTAGGCCTTGGGCCAGCCACAATGTAGAGGACCTGACCCTTAGAAATTTACAAGTAAGCTGGAATCTTTAAAAATTCAAATCTTTATAAGTAAAAAGATTTATTAAAATGAATAACCAAGTGTTTTAATTGACATCAGAAGATCAAAACAATAAACCCTGAGAACATAGAAAAAAGATAAATAAAGATATGAGCAGAACTTAATACCACAGAAAACGTATAAAATTCAGTTGAGGTAGTAAGTCCAAAGAATATTCTTTGACAAGATTTAAAAGACACACTTTGATTAAGGAAAACCAAAACATAAGTAAAGAATATACAGAAAGAATCAGGACAATGTTATAGCAGAGAATATCTGAAATGCCAGTAAATTTGAACATTTCTGTAAAGTGGACCATTTCCTAGCTCCTAAACTTTACCAAAATTGACACAAGAGGAAATCATTTAAGGTCATCATGTCTGCCCTTGGCATTCTCGGAACGCCCTGGCCTCAGAATGCAGCATCTGTAGTCCATGGTAACCTGCGGAGAGGGGGCGGGGCTGAGGGAGGTTGGAACACTGCCTTCACTGAGGGAGTGTGTGGGGCCATCTCTGCTGTGACTGAACAAAGGGCAGGGGAGAAGGGGGCCCACGGCAGGGCCCTCAGAGCCCGGCAGGCCCAGTCGTGTGTCACAAGCATTTAGGCCCAGGCCAAAATGCGCCTTCTTGGTCTGCACAGCTGCCCAAACTCTCACCTTTCCACTCAGGCCGCCCTCTTACTTGAAGTGTGTGTGGAACCGGTCCGCGCAGTACACCTCGATGCAAAGCTAACCATAGGTCTGGGCATCATAGCTTCCTGCCAGGTGACCGAAGTTCGCAGGCAGGTGGGTCGTGGGACACACGTGGGGAGACTCCTGCCCAGGCCACAGGCCGCCCAAAGCCACTATCCCAGATCGGGGGCAGCAAAGCAGTCCTGTCTGACTCCCAGCCTCTAGAGGGAGTAGTGGACCAACACTTGTAGAAAAAGGTGTCCGCGCGGGTAACTCATTGGAGGAACACAAAAAAATCTTTGCGGACTTTCTGCTGAAGCTTACGAGCGTTCACACCTAAGCCTCTTACAAGGTCAGCTGTTTAGCTAAACATGAGCTCATGATCTAAATTTACACAATAATGAAGAAATCAGCTACAAGGGGAGACAAGCAGCAAAAACAATCAATACCAGAATTAGATTCCCTAGGCCAACCATCAGATGTTGGAATAATCAGGTGCAAGGCAGAAAGTATACATAAAACTTGAACTGAAACAAGGAAAAAGGATGTTTTCAAAGACTGGTAGGATCTCTAAAACATTTTTAAAGTACATGTCATTGATAAAGCTAAATACTCAATGGTTGTGTAATACAACAGATTCAACATTGAGAAGAGTGAAATTATGCTGTTTTGAAAACTATGGCAGGTCAGATTTTCTGCCTAATTATATAAGAAGATTTCTCTAAAAAATACACATTATTTCAAAGACTTATTGGCCGTGAAATAAGTTAAGGTTATTTCAAATGGCTTGTCTGCAAAGAAAGGTGAGATGTAGGGAATCACAGAAAGTCGAGGGGAAAATAGGTCAATATATACATTGCTCTATGGTGAACTAAGACTTAGGCCAGCCACAATGTAGAGGACCTGACCCTTAGAAACTTACAAGTAAGCTGGAATCTAGAAAAGTTCAAATCTTTATAAGTAAAAAGATTTTTTAAAATGAATAACCAAGTGTTTTTATTGACATCAGAATATCAAAACAATAAACCTGAGAACATAGAAAAAATATAAATAAAGATATGAGCTGAACTTAATACAATAGAAAACGTATAAAATTCAGGTGATTTAGTAAGTCCAAAGAATATTCTTTGACAAGATTAAAAGACACACTTTGATTAAGGAAAACCAAAACATAAGTAAAGAATATACAGAAAGAATCAGGACAATGTTATAGCAGAGAGTATATGAAATGGCAGTAAATTTGAACGTTTGTGTAAAGTGGACCATTTCCTAGGTCCTAAAGTTTACCAAAATTGACACAAGGGGAAATCATTTAAGGTCATCATGTCTGCCCTTGGCATTCTCGGAATGCCCTGGCCTCAGAATGCAGCATCTGTAGTCCATGGTAACCTGCGGAGAGGGGGCGGGGCTGAGGGAGGTTGGAACACTGCCTTCACTGAGGGAGTGGGTGGGGCCATCTCTGCTGTGACTGAACAAAGGGCAGGGGAGAAGGGGGCCAACGGCAGGGCCCTCAGAGCCCGGCAGGCCCAGTCGTGTGTCAGATGCATTTAGGCACAGGCCAAAGTGCGCCTTCTTTGTCTGCACAGCTGCCCAAACTCTCACCTTTCCACTCAGGCCGACCTCTTACTTGAAGTGTGTGTGGAACCGGTCCGCGCAGTACACCTCGCTGCAAAGCTAACCATAGGTCTGGGCATCATAGCTTCCTGCCAGGTGACTAAAGTTCGCAGGCAGATGGGTCGTGGGACACACGTGGGGAGCCTCCTGCCCAGGCCACAGGCCGCCCAAAGCCACTATCCCAGATCGGGGGCAGCAAAGCAGTCCTGTCTGAGTCCCAGCCTCTAGAAGGAGTAGTGGACCAACACTTGTAGAAAAAGGGGTCCGCGTGGGTAACTCATTGGAGGGACACAAAAAAATCTTTGCAGACTTTCTGCTGAAGCTTACGAGCGTTCACACCTAAACCTCTTACAAGGTCAGCTGTTTAGCTAAACATGAGCTGATGATCTAAATTTACACAATAATGAAGAAATCAGCTACAAGGGGAGACAAGCAGCAAAAACAATCAATACCAGTATTAGATTCCCTAGGCCAACCATCAGATGTTGGAATATTCAGGTGCAAGGCAGATAGGATACACAAAACTGGAACTGAAACAAGGAACAAGGATGTTTTCAAAGACTGGTAGGATCTCTAAAACATTTTTAAAGTACATGTCATTGATAAAGCTAAATACTCAAAGGTTGTGTAATACAACAGATTCATCATTGAGAAGAGTGAAATTATGCTGTTTTGAAAATTATGGCAGGTCAGATTTTCTGCCTAAATATATACGAAGATTTCTCTGAAAAATGCACATTATTTCAAAGAGTTATTGGCTGTGAAATAAGTTAAGTTTATTTCAAATGGCTTGTCTGCAAAGAAAGGTGAGATGTAGGAAATAACAGAAAGTCGAGGGGAAAATAGGTCAATATATACTTTGCTATATTGTGAACTAAGCCTTTGGCCAGCCACAATGTAGAGGACCTGACCCTTAGAAACTTACAAGTAAGCTGGAATCTTTAAAAATTCAAATCTTTATAAGTAAAAAGATTTATTAAAATGAATAACCAAGTGTTTTAATTGACATCAGAAAATCAAAACAATAAACCCTGAGAACATAGAAAAAAGATAAATAAAGATATGAGCAGAACTTAATACCACAGAAAACGTATAAAATTCAGTTGAGGTAGTAAGTCCAAAGAATATTCTTTGACAAGATTTAAAAGACACACTTTGATTAAGGAAAACCAAAACATAAGTAAAGAATATACAGAAAGAATCAGGACAATGTTATAGCAGAGAATATCTGAAATGCCAGTAAATTTGAACATTTCTGTAAAGTGGACCATTTCCTAGCTCCTAAAGTTTACCAAAATTGACACAAGAGGAAATCATTTAAGGTCATCATGTCTGCCCTTGGCATTCTCGGAACGCCCTGGCCTCAGAATGCAGCATCTGTAGTCCATGGTAACCTGCGGAGAGGGGGCGGGGCTGAGGGAGGTTGGAACACTTCCTTCACTGAGGGAGTGGGTGGGGCCATCTCTGCTGTGACTGAACAAAGGGCAGGGGAGAAGGGGGCCAAGGGCAGGGCCCTCAGAGCCCGGCAGGCCCAGTCGTGTGTCACAAGCATTTAGGCCCAGGCCAAAGTGCGCCTTCTTTGTCTGCACAGCTGCCCAAACTCTCACCTTTCCACTCAGGCCGCCCTCTTACTTGAAGTGTGTGTGGAACCGGTCCGCGCAGTGCACCTCGATGCAAAGCTAACCATAGGTCTGGGCATCATAGCTTCCTGCCAGGTGACCGAAGTTCGCAGGCAGATGGGTTGTGGGACACACGTGCGGTGCCTCCTGCCCAGGCCACAGGCCGCCCAAAACCACTATCCCAGATCGGGGGTAGCAAAGCAGTCCTGTCTGAGTCCCAGCCTCTAGAGGGAGTAGTGGACCAACACTTGTAGAAAAAGGTGTCCGCGCGGGTAACTCATTGGAGGGACACAAAAAAATCTTTGCCGACTTTCTGCTGAAGCTTACGAGCGTTCACACCTAAGCCTCTTACAAGGTCAGCTGTTTAGCTAAACATGAGCTCATGATCTAAATTTACACAATAATGAAGAAATCAGCTACAAGGGGAGACAAGCAGCAAAAACAATCAATACCAGAATTAGATTCCCTTAGCCATCGATCAGACGTTGGAATAATCAGGTGCAAGGCAGAAAATATACATAAAACTGGAACTGAAACAAGGAACAAGGATGTTTTCAAAGACTGGTAGGATCTCTAAAACATTTTTAAAGTACATGTCATTGATAAAGCTAAATCCTCAAAGGTTGTGTATTACAACAGATTCATCATTGAGAAGGGTGAAATTATGCTGTTTTGAAAACTATGGCAGGTCAGATTTTCTGCCTAAATATATAAGAAGATTTCTCTGAAAAATGCACATTATTTCAAAGACTTAATGGCTGTGAAATAAGTTAAGGTTATTTCAAATGGCTTGTCTGCAAAGAAAGGTGAGATGTAGGAAATCACAGAAAGTCGCGGGGAAAATAGGTCAATATATACTTTGCTATATTGTGAACTAGGCCTTGGGCCAGCCACAATGTAGAGGACCTGACCCTTAGAAATTTACAAGTAAGCTGGAATCTTTAAAAATTCAAATCTTTATAAGTAAAAAGATTTATTAAAATGAATAACCAAGTGTTTTAATTGACATCAGAAGATCAAAACAATAAACCCTGAGAACATAGAAAAAAGATAAATAAAGATATGAGCAGAACTTAATACCACAGAAAACGTATAAAATTCAGTTGAGGTAGTAAGTCCAAAGAATATTCTTTGACAAGATTTAAAAGACACACTTTGATTAAGGAAAACCAAAACATAAGTAAAGAATATACAGAAAGAATCAGGACAATGTTATAGCAGAGAATATCTGAAATGCCAGTAAATTTGAACATTTCTGTAAAGTGGACCATTTCCTAGCTCCTAAACTTTACCAAAATTGACACAAGAGGAAATCATTTAAGGTCATCATGTCTGCCCTTGGCATTCTCGGAACGCCCTGGCCTCAGAATGCAGCATCTGTTGTCCATGGTAACCTGCGGAGAGGGGGCGGGGCTGAGGGAGGTTGGAACACTGCCTTCACTGAGGGAGTGTGTGGGGCCATCTCTGCTGTGACTGAACAAAGGGCAGGGGAGAAGGGGGCCCACGGCAGGGCCCTCAGAGCCCGGCAGGCCCAGTCGTGTGTCACAAGCATTTAGGCCCAGGCCAAAGTGCGCCTTCTTGGTCTGCACAGCTGCCCAAACTCTCACCTTTCCACTCAGGCCGCCCTCTTACTTGAAGTGTGTGTGGAACCGGTCCGCGCAGTACACCTCGATGCAAAGCTAACCATAGGTCTGGGCATCATAGCTTCCTGCCAGGTGACCGAAGTTCGCAGGCAGATGGGTCGTGGGACACACGTGGGGAGACTCCTGCCCAGGCCACAGGCCGCCCAAAGCCACTATCCCAGATCGGGGGCAGCAAAGCAGTCCTGTCTGACTCCCAGCCTCTAGAGGGAGTAGTGGACCAACACTTGTAGAAAAAGGGGTCCGCGCGGGTAACTCATTGGAGGAACACAAAAAAATCTTTGCGGACTTTCTGCTGAAGCTTACGAGCGTTCACACCTAAGCCTCTTACAAGGTCAGCTGTTTAGCTAAACATGAGCTCATGATCTAAATTTACACAATAATGAAGAAATCAGCTACAAGGGGAGACAAGCAGCAAAAACAATCAATACCAGAATTAGATTCCCTAGGCCAACCATCAGATGTTGGAATAATCAGGTGCAAGGCAGAAAGTATACATAAAACTTGAACTGAAACAAGGAAAAAGGATGTTTTCAAAGACTGGTAGGATCTCTAAAACATTTTTAAAGTACATGTCATTGATAAAGCTAAATACTCAATGGTTGTGTAATACAACAGATTCAACATTGAGAAGAGTGAAATTATGCTGTTTTGAAAACTATGGCAGGTCAGATTTTCTGCCTAATTATATAAGAAGATTTCTCTAAAAAATACACATTATTTCAAAGACTTATTGGCCGTGAAATAAGTTAAGGTTATTTCAAATGGCTTGTCTGCAAAGAAAGGTGAGATGTAGGGAATCACAGAAAGTCGAGGGGAAAATAGGTCAATATATACATTGCTCTATGGTGAACTAAGACTTAGGCCAGCCACAATGTAGAGGACCTGACCCTTAGAAACTTACAAGTAAGCTGGAATCTAGAAAAGTTCAAATCTTTATAAGTAAAAAGATTTTTTAAAATGAATAACCAAGTGTTTTAATTGACATCAGAAGATCAAAACAATAAACCCTGAGAACATAGAAAAAAGATAAATAAAGATATGAGCAGAACTTAATACCACAGAAAACGTATAAAATTCAGTTGAGGTAGTAAGTCCAAAGAATATTCTTTGACAAGATTTAAAAGACACACTTTGATTAAGGAAAACCAAAACATAAGTAAAGAATATACAGAAAGAATCAGGACAATGTTATAGCAGAGAATATCTGAAATGCCAGTAAATTTGAACATTTCTGTAAAGTGGACCATTTCCTAGCTCCTAAAGTTTACCAAAATTGACACAAGAGGAAATCATTTAAGGTCATCATGTCTGCCCTTGGCATTCTCGGAACGCCCTGGCCTCAGAATGCAGCATCTGTAGTCCATGGTAACCTGCGGAGAGGGGGCGGGGCTGAGGGAGGTTGGAACACTTCCTTCACTGAGGGAGTGGGTGGGGCCATCTCTGCTGTGACTGAACAAAGGGCAGGGGAGAAGGGGGCCAAGGGCAGGGCCCTCAGAGCCCGGCAGGCCCAGTCGTGTGTCACAAGCTTTTAGGCCCAGGCCAAAGTGCGCCTTCTTTGTCTGCACAGCTGCCCAAACTCTCACCTTTCCACTCAGGCCGCCCTCTTACTTGAAGTGTGTGTGGAACCGGTCCGCGCAGTGCACCTCGATGCAAAGCTAACCATAGGTCTGGGCATCATAGCTTCCTGCCAGGTGACCGAAGTTCGCAGGCAGATGGGTTGTGGGACACACGTGCGGTGCCTCCTGCCCAGGCCACAGGCCGCCCAAAACCACTATCCCAGATCGGGGGTAGCAAAGCAGTCCTGTCTGAGTCCCAGCCTCTAGAGGGAGTAGTGGACCAACACTTGTAGAAAAAGGTGTCCGCGCGGGTAACTCATTGGAGGGACACAAAAAAATCTTTGCCGACTTTCTGCTGAAGCTTACGAGCGTTCACACCTAAGCCTCTTACAAGGTCAGCTGTTTAGCTAAACATGAGCTCATGATCTAAATTTACACAATAATGAAGAAATCAGCTACAAGGGGAGACAAGCAGCAAAAACAATCAATACCAGAATTAGATTCCCTTAGCCATCGATCAGACGTTGGAATAATCAGGTGCAAGGCAGAAAATATACATAAAACTGGAACTGAAACAAGGAACAAGGATGTTTTCAAAGACTGGTAGGATCTCTAAAACATTTTTAAAGTACATGTCATTGATAAAGCTAAATCCTCAAAGGTTGTGTATTACAACAGATTCATCATTGAGAAGGGTGAAATTATGCTGTTTTGAAAACTATGGCAGGTCAGATTTTCTGCCTAAATATATAAGAAGATTTCTCTGAAAAATGCACATTATTTCAAAGACTTAATGGCTGTGAAATAAGTTAAGGTTATTTCAAATGGCTTGTCTGCAAAGAAAGGTGAGATGTAGGAAATCACAGAAAGTCGCGGGGAAAATAGGTCAATATATACTTTGCTATATTGTGAACTAGGCCTTGGGCCAGCCACAATGTAGAGGACCTGACCCTTAGAAATTTACAAGTAAGCTGGAATCTTTAAAAATTCAAATCTTTATAAGTAAAAAGATTTATTAAAATGAATAACCAAGTGTTTTAATTGACATCAGAAGATCAAAACAATAAACCCTGAGAACATAGAAAAAAGATAAATAAAGATATGAGCAGAACTTAATACCACAGAAAACGTATAAAATTCAGTTGAGGTAGTAAGTCCAAAGAATATTCTTTGACAAGATTTAAAAGACACACTTTGATTAAGGAAAACCAAAACATAAGTAAAGAATATACAGAAAGAATCAGGACAATGTTATAGCAGAGAATATCTGAAATGCCAGTAAATTTGAACATTTCTGTAAAGTGGACCATTTCCTAGCTCCTAAACTTTACCAAAATTGACACAAGAGGAAATCATTTAAGGTCATCATGTCTGCCCTTGGCATTCTCGGAACGCCCTGGCCTCAGAATGCAGCATCTGTTGTCCATGGTAACCTGCGGAGAGGGGGCGGGGCTGAGGGAGGTTGGAACACTGCCTTCACTGAGGGAGTGTGTGGGGCCATCTCTGCTGTGACTGAACAAAGGGCAGGGGAGAAGGGGGCCCACGGCAGGGCCCTCAGAGCCCGGCAGGCCCAGTCGTGTGTCACAAGCATTTAGGCCCAGGCCAAAATGCGCCTTCTTGGTCTGCACAGCTGCCCAAACTCTCACCTTTCCACTCAGGCCGCCCTCTTACTTGAAGTGTGTGTGGAACCGGTCCGCGCAGTACACCTCGATGCAAAGCTAACCATAGGTCTGGGCATCATAGCTTCCTGCCAGGTGACCGAAGTTCGCAGGCAGATGGGTCGTGGGACACACGTGGGGAGACTCCTGCCCAGGCCACAGGCCGCCCAAAGCCACTATCCCAGATCGGGGGCAGCAAAGCAGTCCTGTCTGACTCCCAGCCTCTAGAGGGAGTAGTGGACCAACACTTGTAGAAAAAGGGGTCCGCGCGGGTAACTCATTGGAGGAACACAAAAAAATCTTTGCGGACTTTCTGCTGAAGCTTACGAGCGTTCACACCTAAGCCTCTTACAAGGTCAGCTGTTTAGCTAAACATGAGCTCATGATCTAAATTTACACAATAATGAAGAAATCAGCTACAAGGGGAGACAAGCAGCAAAAACAATCAATACCAGAATTAGATTCCCTAGGCCAACCATCAGATGTTGGAATAATCAGGTGCAAGGCAGAAAGTATACATAAAACTTGAACTGAAACAAGGAAAAAGGATGTTTTCAAAGACTGGTAGGATCTCTAAAACATTTTTAAAGTACATGTCATTGATAAAGCTAAATACTCAATGGTTGTGTAATACAACAGATTCAACATTGAGAAGAGTGAAATTATGCTGTTTTGAAAACTATGGCAGGTCAGATTTTCTGCCTAATTATATAAGAAGATTTCTCTAAAAAATACACATTATTTCAAAGACTTATTGGCCGTGAAATAAGTTAAGGTTATTTCAAATGGCTTGTCTGCAAAGAAAGGTGAGATGTAGGGAATCACAGAAAGTCGAGGGGAAAATAGGTCAATATATACATTGCTCTATGGTGAACTAAGACTTAGGCCAGCCACAATGTAGAGGACCTGACCCTTAGAAACTTACAAGTAAGCTGGAATCTAGAAAAGTTCAAATCTTTATAAGTAAAAAGATTTTTTAAAATGAATAACCAAGTGTTTTTATTGACATCAGAATATCAAAACAATAAACCTGAGAACATAGAAAAAATATAAATAAAGATATGAGCTGAACTTAATACAATAGAAAACGTATAAAATTCAGGTGATTTAGTAAGTCCAAAGAATATTCTTTGACAAGATTAAAAGACACACTTTGATTAAGGAAAACCAAAACATAAGTAAAGAATATACAGAAAGAATCAGGACAATGTTATAGCAGAGAGTATATGAAATGGCAGTAAATTTGAACGTTTGTGTAAAGTGGACCATTTCCTAGGTCCTAAAGTTTACCAAAATTGACACAAGGGGAAATCATTTAAGGTCATCATGTCTGCCCTTGGCATTCTCGGAATGCCCTGGCCTCAGAATGCAGCATCTGTAGTCCATGGTAACCTGCGGAGAGGGGGCGGGGCTGAGGGAGGTTGGAACACTGCCTTCACTGAGGGAGTGGGTGGGGCCATCTCTGCTGTGACTGAACAAAGGGCAGGGGAGAAGGGGGCCAACGGCAGGGCCCTCAGAGCCCGGCAGGCCCAGTCGTGTGTCAGATGCATTTAGGCACAGGCCAAAGTGCGCCTTCTTTGTCTGCACAGCTGCCCAAACTCTCACCTTTCCACTCAGGCCGACCTCTTACTTGAAGTGTGTGTGGAACCGGTCCGCGCAGTACACCTCGCTGCAAAGCTAACCATAGGTCTGGGCATCATAGCTTCCTGCCAGGTGACTAAAGTTCGCAGGCAGATGGGTCGTGGGACACACGTGGGGAGCCTCCTGCCCAGGCCACAGGCCGCCCAAAGCCACTATCCCAGATCGGGGGCAGCAAAGCAGTCCTGTCTGAGTCCCAGCCTCTAGAAGGAGTAGTGGACCAACACTTGTAGAAAAAGGGGTCCGCGTGGGTAACTCATTGGAGGGACACAAAAAAATCTTTGCAGACTTTCTGCTGAAGCTTACGAGCGTTCACACCTAAACCTCTTACAAGGTCAGCTGTTTAGCTAAACATGAGCTGATGATCTAAATTTACACAATAATGAAGAAATCAGCTACAAGGGGAGACAAGCAGCAAAAACAATCAATACCAGTATTAGATTCCCTAGGCCAACCATCAGATGTTGGAATATTCAGGTGCAAGGCAGATAGGATACACAAAACTGGAACTGAAACAAGGAACAAGGATGTTTTCAAAGACTGGTAGGATCTCTAAAACATTTTTAAAGTACATGTCATTGATAAAGCTAAATACTCAAAGGTTGTGTAATACAACAGATTCATCATTGAGAAGAGTGAAATTATGCTGTTTTGAAAATTATGGCAGGTCAGATTTTCTGCCTAAATATATACGAAGATTTCTCTGAAAAATGCACATTATTTCAAAGAGTTATTGGCTGTGAAATAAGTTAAGTTTATTTCAAATGGCTTGTCTGCAAAGAAAGGGGAGATGTAGGAAATCACAGAAAGTCGAGGGGAAAATAGGTCAATATATACTTTGCTATATTGTGAACTAAGCCTTTGGCCAGCCACAATGTAGAGGACCTGACCCTTAGAAACTTACAAGTAAGCTGGAATCTTTAAAAATTCAAATCTTTATAAGTAAAAAGATTTATTAAAATGAATAACCAAGTGTTTTAATTGACATCAGAAAATCAAAACAATAAACCCTGAGAACATAGAAAAAAGATAAATAAAGATATGAGCAGAACTTAATACCACAGAAAACGTATAAAATTCAGTTGAGGTAGTAAGTCCAAAGAATATTCTTTGACAAGATTTAAAAGACACACTTTGATTAAGGAAAACCAAAACATAAGTAAAGAATATACAGAAAGAATCAGGACAATGTTATAGCAGAGAATATCTGAAATGCCAGTAAATTTGAACATTTCTGTAAAGTGGACCATTTCCTAGCTCCTAAAGTTTACCAAAATTGACACAAGAGGAAATCATTTAAGGTCATCATGTCTGCCCTTGGTATTCTCGGAACGCCCTGGCCTCAGAATGCAGCATCTGTAGTCCATGGTAACCTGCGGAGAGGGGGCGGGGCTGAGGGAGGTTGGAACACTTCCTTCACTGAGGGAGTGGGTGGGGCCATCTCTGCTGTGACTGAACAAAGGGCAGGGGAGAAGGGGGCCAAGGGCAGGGCCCTCAGAGCCCGGCAGGCCCAGTCGTGTGTCACAAGCTTTTAGGCCCAGGCCAAAGTGCGCCTTCTTTGTCTGCACAGCTGCCCAAACTCTCACCTTTCCACTCAGGCCGCCCTCTTACTTGAAGTGTGTGTGGAACCGGTCCGCGCAGTGCACCTCGATGCAAAGCTAACCATAGGTCTGGGCATCATAGCTTCCTGCCAGGTGACCGAAGTTCGCAGGCAGATGGGTTGTGGGACACACGTGCGGTGCCTCCTGCCCAGGCCACAGGCCGCCCAAAACCACTATCCCAGATCGGGGGTAGCAAAGCAGTCCTGTCTGAGTCCCAGCCTCTAGAGGGAGTAGTGGACCAACACTTGTAGAAAAAGGTGTCCGCGCGGGTAACTCATTGGAGGGACACAAAAAAATCTTTGCCGACTTTCTGCTGAAGCTTACGAGCGTTCACACCTAAGCCTCTTACAAGGTCAGCTGTTTAGCTAAACATGAGCTCATGATCTAAATTTACACAATAATGAAGAAATCAGCTACAAGGGGAGACAAGCAGCAAAAACAATCAATACCAGAATTAGATTCCCTTAGCCATCGATCAGACGTTGGAATAATCAGGTGCAAGGCAGAAAATATACATAAAACTGGAACTGAAACAAGGAACAAGGATGTTTTCAAAGACTGGTAGGATCTCTAAAACATTTTTAAAGTACATGTCATTGATAAAGCTAAATCCTCAAAGGTTGTGTATTACAACAGATTCATCATTGAGAAGGGTGAAATTATGCTGTTTTGAAAACTATGGCAGGTCAGATTTTCTGCCTAAATATATAAGAAGATTTCTCTGAAAAATGCACATTATTTCAAAGACTTAATGGCTGTGAAATAAGTTAAGGTTATTTCAAATGGCTTGTCTGCAAAGAAAGGTGAGATGTAGGAAATCACAGAAAGTCGCGGGGAAAATAGGTCAATATATACTTTGCCATATTGTGAACTAGGCCTTGGGCCAGCCACAATGTAGAGGACCTGACCCTTAGAAATTTACAAGTAAGCTGGAATCTTTAAAAATTCAAATCTTTATAAGTAAAAAGATTTATTAAAATGAATAACCAAGTGTTTTAATTGACATCAGAAGATCAAAACAATAAACCCTGAGAACATAGAAAAAAGATAAATAAAGATATGAGCAGAACTTAATACCACAGAAAACGTATAAAATTCAGTTGAGGTAGTAAGTCCAAAGAATATTCTTTGACAAGATTTAAAAGACACACTTTGATTAAGGAAAACCAAAACATAAGTAAAGAATATACAGAAAGAATCAGGACAATGTTATAGCAGAGAATATCTGAAATGCCAGTAAATTTGAACATTTCTGTAAAGTGGACCATTTCCTAGCTCCTAAACTTTACCAAAATTGACACAAGAGGAAATCATTTAAGGTCATCATGTCTGCCCTTGGCATTCTCGGAACGCCCTGGCCTCAGAATGCAGCATCTGTTGTCCATGGTAACCTGCGGAGAGGGGGCGGGGCTGAGGGAGGTTGGAACACTGCCTTCACTGAGGGAGTGTGTGGGGCCATCTCTGCTGTGACTGAACAAAGGGCAGGGGAGAAGGGGGCCCACGGCAGGGCCCTCAGAGCCCGGCAGGCCCAGTCGTGTGTCACAAGCATTTAGGCCCAGGCCAAAATGCGCCTTCTTGGTCTGCACAGCTGCCCAAACTCTCACCTTTCCACTCAGGCCGCCCTCTTACTTGAAGTGTGTGTGGAACCGGTCCGCGCAGTACACCTCGATGCAAAGCTAACCATAGGTCTGGGCATCATAGCTTCCTGCCAGGTGACCGAAGTTCGCAGGCAGGTGGGTCGTGGGACACACGTGGGGAGACTCCTGCCCAGGCCACAGGCCGCCCAAAGCCACTATCCCAGATCGGGGGCAGCAAAGCAGTCCTGTCTGACTCCCAGCCTCTAGAGGGAGTAGTGGACCAACACTTGTAGAAAAAGGTGTCCGCGCGGGTAACTCATTGGAGGAACACAAAAAAATCTTTGCGGACTTTCTGCTGAAGCTTACGAGCGTTCACACCTAAGCCTCTTACAAGGTCAGCTGTTTAGCTAAACATCAGCTCATGATCTAAATTTACACAATAATGAAGAAATCAGCTACAAGGGGAGACAAGCAGCAAAAACAATCAATACCAGAATTAGATTCCCTAGGCCAACCATCAGATGTTGGAATAATCAGGTGCAAGGCAGAAAGTATACATAAAACTTGAACTGAAACAAGGAAAAAGGATGTTTTCAAAGACTGGTAGGATCTCTAAAACATTTTTAAAGTACATGTCATTGATAAAGCTAAATACTCAATGGTTGTGTAATACAACAGATTCAACATTGAGAAGAGTGAAATTATGCTGTTTTGAAAACTATGGCAGGTCAGATTTTCTGCCTAATTATATAAGAAGATTTCTCTAAAAAATACACATTATTTCAAAGACTTATTGGCCGTGAAATAAGTTAAGGTTATTTCAAATGGCTTGTCTGCAAAGAAAGGTGAGATGTAGGGAATCACAGAAAGTCGAGGGGAAAATAGGTCAATATATACATTGCTCTATGGTGAACTAAGACTTAGGCCAGCCACAATGTAGAGGACCTGACCCTTAGAAACTTACAAGTAAGCTGGAATCTAGAAAAGTTCAAATCTTTATAAGTAAAAAGATTTTTTAAAATGAATAACCAAGTGTTTTTATTGACATCAGAATATCAAAACAATAAACCTGAGAACATAGAAAAAATATAAATAAAGATATGAGCTGAACTTAATACAATAGAAAACGTATAAAATTCAGGTGATTTAGTAAGTCCAAAGAATATTCTTTGACAAGATTAAAAGACACACTTTGATTAAGGAAAACCAAAACATAAGTAAAGAATATACAGAAAGAATCAGGACAATGTTATAGCAGAGAGTATATGAAATGGCAGTAAATTTGAACGTTTGTGTAAAGTGGACCATTTCCTAGGTCCTAAAGTTTACCAAAATTGACACAAGGGGAAATCATTTAAGGTCATCATGTCTGCCCTTGGCATTCTCGGAATGCCCTGGCCTCAGAATGCAGCATCTGTAGTCCATGGTAACCTGCGGAGAGGGGGCGGGGCTGAGGGAGGTTGGAACACTGCCTTCACTGAGGGAGTGGGTGGGGCCATCTCTGCTGTGACTGAACAAAGGGCAGGGGAGAAGGGGGCCAACGGCAGGGCCCTCAGAGCCCGGCAGGCCCAGTCGTGTGTCAGATGCATTTAGGCACAGGCCAAAGTGCGCCTTCTTTGTCTGCACAGCTGCCCAAACTCTCACCTTTCCACTCAGGCCGACCTCTTACTTGAAGTGTGTGTGGAACCGGTCCGCGCAGTACACCTCGCTGCAAAGCTAACCATAGGTCTGGGCATCATAGCTTCCTGCCAGGTGACTAAAGTTCGCAGGCAGATGGGTCGTGGGACACACGTGGGGAGCCTCCTGCCCAGGCCACAGGCCGCCCAAAGCCACTATCCCAGATCGGGGGCAGCAAAGCAGTCCTGTCTGAGTCCCAGCCTCTAGAAGGAGTAGTGGACCAACACTTGTAGAAAAAGGGGTCCGCGTGGGTAACTCATTGGAGGGACACAAAAAAATCTTTGCCGACTTTCTGCTGAAGCTTACGAGCGTTCACACCTAAGCCTCTTACAAGGTCAGCTGTTTAGCTAAACATGAGCTCATGATCTAAATTTACACAATAATGAAGAAATCAGCTACAAGGGGAGACAAGCAGCAAAAACAATCAATACCAGAATTAGATTCCCTTAGCCATCGATCAGACGTTGGAATAATCAGGTGCAAGGCAGAAAATATACATAAAACTGGAACTGAAACAAGGAACAAGGATGTTTTCAAAGACTGGTAGGATCTCTAAAACATTTTTAAAGTACATGTCATTGATAAAGCTAAATCCTCAAAGGTTGTGTATTACAACAGATTCATCATTGAGAAGGGTGAAATTATGCTGTTTTGAAAACTATGGCAGGTCAGATTTTCTGCCTAAATATATAAGAAGATTTCTCTGAAAAATGCACATTATTTCAAAGACTTAATGGCTGTGAAATAAGTTAAGGTTATTTCAAATGGCTTGTCTGCAAAGAAAGGTGAGATGTAGGAAATCACAGAAAGTCGCGGGGAAAATAGGTCAATATATACTTTGCCATATTGTGAACTAGGCCTTGGGCCAGCCACAATGTAGAGGACCTGACCCTTAGAAATTTACAAGTAAGCTGGAATCTTTAAAAATTCAAATCTTTATAAGTAAAAAGATTTATTAAAATGAATAACCAAGTGTTTTAATTGACATCAGAAGATCAAAACAATAAACCCTGAGAACATAGAAAAAAGATAAATAAAGATATGAGCAGAACTTAATACCACAGAAAACGTATAAAATTCAGTTGAGGTAGTAAGTCCAAAGAATATTCTTTGACAAGATTTAAAAGACACACTTTGATTAAGGAAAACCAAAACATAAGTAAAGAATATACAGAAAGAATCAGGACAATGTTATAGCAGAGAATATCTGAAATGCCAGTAAATTTGAACATTTCTGTAAAGTGGACCATTTCCTAGCTCCTAAACTTTACCAAAATTGACACAAGAGGAAATCATTTAAGGTCATCATGTCTGCCCTTGGCATTCTCGGAACGCCCTGGCCTCAGAATGCAGCATCTGTTGTCCATGGTAACCTGCGGAGAGGGGGCGGGGCTGAGGGAGGTTGGAACACTGCCTTCACTGAGGGAGTGTGTGGGGCCATCTCTGCTGTGACTGAACAAAGGGCAGGGGAGAAGGGGGCCCACGGCAGGGCCCTCAGAGCCCGGCAGGCCCAGTCGTGTGTCACAAGCATTTAGGCCCAGGCCAAAGTGCGCCTTCTTGGTCTGCACAGCTGCCCAAACTCTCACCTTTCCACTCAGGCCGCCCTCTTACTTGAAGTGTGTGTGGAACCGGTCCGCGCAGTACACCTCGATGCAAAGCTAACCATAGTTCTGGGCATCATAGCTTCCTGCCAGGTGACCGAAGTTCGCAGGCAGATGGGTCGTGGGACACACGTGGGGAGACTCCTGCCCAGGCCACAGGCCGCCCAAAGCCACTATCCCAGATCGGGGGCAGCAAAGCAGTCCTGTCTGACTCCCAGCCTCTAGAGGGAGTAGTGGACCAACACTTGTAGAAAAAGGGGTCCGCGCGGGTAACTCATTGGAGGAACACAAAAAAATCTTTGCGGACTTTCTGCTGAAGCTTACGAGCGTTCACACCTAAGCCTCTTACAAGGTCAGCTGTTTAGCTAAACATGAGCTCATGATCTAAATTTACACAATAATGAAGAAATCAGCTACAAGGGGAGACAAGCAGCAAAAACAATCAATACCAGAATTAGATTCCCTAGGCCAACCATCAGATGTTGGAATAATCAGGTGCAAGGCAGAAAGTATACATAAAACTTGAACTGAAACAAGGAAAAAGGATGTTTTCAAAGACTGGTAGGATCTCTAAAACATTTTTAAAGTACATGTCATTGATAAAGCTAAATACTCAATGGTTGTGTAATACAACAGATTCAACATTGAGAAGAGTGATATTATGCTGTTTTGAAAACTATGGCAGGTCAGATTTTCTGCCTAATTATATAAGAAGATTTCTCTAAAAAATACACATTATTTCAAAGACTTATTGGCCGTGAAATAAGTTAAGGTTATTTCAAATGGCTTGTCTGCAAAGAAAGGTGAGATGTAGGGAATCACAGAAAGTCGAGGGGAAAATAGGTCAATATATACATTGCTCTATGGTGAACTAAGACTTAGGCCAGCCACAATGTAGAGGACCTGACCCTTAGAAACTTACAAGTAAGCTGGAATCTAGAAAAGTTCAAATCTTTATAAGTAAAAAGATTTTTTAAAATGAATAACCAAGTGTTTTAATTGACATCAGAAGATCAAAACAATAAACCCTGAGAACATAGAAAAAAGATAAATAAAGATATGAGCAGAACTTAATACCACAGAAAACGTATAAAATTCAGTTGAGGTAGTAAGTCCAAAGAATATTCTTTGACAAGATTTAAAAGACACACTTTGATTAAGGAAAACCAAAACATAAGTAAAGAATATACAGAAAGAATCAGGACAATGTTATAGCAGAGAATATCTGAAATGCCAGTAAATTTGAACATTTCTGTAAAGTGGACCATTTCCTAGCTCCTAAACTTTACCAAAATTGAAACAAGAGGAAATCATTTAAGGTCATCATGTCTGCCCTTGGCATTCTCGGAACGCCCTGGCCTCAGAATGCAGCATCTGTTGTCCATGGTAACCTGCGGAGAGGGGGCGGGGCTGAGGGAGGTTGGAACACTGCCTTCACTGAGGGAGTGTGTGGGGCCATCTCTGCTGTGACTGAACAAAGGGCAGGGGAGAAGGGGGCCCACGGCAGGGCCCTCAGAGCCCGGCAGGCCCAGTCGTGTGTCACAAGCATTTAGGCCCAGGCCAAAATGCGCCTTCTTGGTCTGCACAGCTGCCCAAACTCTCACCTTTCCACTCAGGCCGCCCTCTTACTTGAAGTGTGTGTGGAACCGGTCTGCGCAGTACACCTCGATGCAAAGCTAACCATAGGTCTGGGCATCATAGCTTCCTGCCAGGTGACCGAAGTTCGCAGGCAGATGGGTCGTGGGACACACGTGGGGAGACTCCTGCCCAGGCCACAGGCCGCCCAAAGCCACTATCCCAGATCGGGGGCAGCAAAGCAGTCCTGTCTGACTCCCAGCCTCTAGAGGGAGTAGTGGACCAACACTTGTAGAAAAAGGGGTCCGCGCGGGTAACTCATTGGAGGAACACAAAAAAATCTTTGCGGACTTTCTGCTGAAGCTTACGAGCGTTCACACCTAAGCCTCTTACAAGGTCAGCTGTTTAGCTAAACATGAGCTCATGATCTAAATTTACACAATAATGAAGAAATCAGCTACAAGGGGAGACAAGCAGCAAAAACAATCAATACCAGAATTAGATTCCCTAGGCCAACCATCAGATGTTGGAATAATCAGGTGCAAGGCAGAAAGTATACATAAAACTTGAACTGAAACAAGGAAAAAGGATGTTTTCAAAGACTGGTAGGATCTCTAAAACATTTTTAAAGTACATGTCATTGATAAAGCTAAATACTCAATGGTTGTGTAATACAACAGATTCAACATTGAGAAGAGTGAAATTATGCTGTTTTGAAAACTATGGCAGGTCAGATTTTCTGCCTAATTATATAAGAAGATTTCTCTAAAAAATACACATTATTTCAAAGACTTATTGGCCGTGAAATAAGTTAAGGTTATTTCAAATGGCTTGTCTGCAAAGAAAGGTGAGATGTAGGGAATCACAGAAAGTCGAGGGGAAAATAGGTCAATATATACATTGCTCTATGGTGAACTAAGACTTAGGCCAGCCACAATGTAGAGGACCTGACCCTTAGAAACTTACAAGTAAGCTGGAATCTAGAAAAGTTCAAATCTTTATAAGTAAAAAGATTTTTTAAAATGAATAACCAAGTGTTTTTATTGACATCAGAATATCAAAACAATAAACCTGAGAACATAGAAAAAATATAAATAAAGATATGAGCTGAACTTAATACAATAGAAAACGTATAAAATTCAGGTGATTTAGTAAGTCCAAAGAATATTCTTTGACAAGATTAAAAGACACACTTTGATTAAGGAAAACCAAAACATAAGTAAAGAATATACAGAAAGAATCAGGACAATGTTATAGCAGAGAGTATATGAAATGGCAGTAAATTTGAACGTTTGTGTAAAGTGGACCATTTCCTAGGTCCTAAAGTTTACCAAAATTGACACAAGGGGAAATCATTTAAGGTCATCATGTCTGCCCTTGGCATTCTCGGAATGCCCTGGCCTCAGAATGCAGCATCTGTAGTCCATGGTAACCTGCGGAGAGGGGGCGGGGCTGAGGGAGGTTGGAACACTGCCTTCACTGAGGGAGTGGGTGGGGCCATCTCTGCTGTGACTGAACAAAGGGCAGGGGAGAAGGGGGCCAACGGCAGGGCCCTCAGAGCCCGGCAGGCCCAGTCGTGTGTCAGATGCATTTAGGCACAGGCCAAAGTGCGCCTTCTTTGTCTGCACAGCTGCCCAAACTCTCACCTTTCCACTCAGGCCGACCTCTTACTTGAAGTGTGTGTGGAACCGGTCCGCGCAGTACACCTCGCTGCAAAGCTAACCATAGGTCTGGGCATCATAGCTTCCTGCCAGGTGACTAAAGTTCGCAGGCAGATGGGTCGTGGGACACACGTGGGGAGCCTCCTGCCCAGGCCACAGGCCGCCCAAAGCCACTATCCCAGATCGGGGGCAGCAAAGCAGTCCTGTCTGAGTCCCAGCCTCTAGAAGGAGTAGTGGACCAACACTTGTAGAAAAAGGGGTCCGCGTGGGTAACTCATTGGAGGGACACAAAAAAATCTTTGCAGACTTTCTGCTGAAGCTTACGAGCGTTCACACCTAAACCTCTTACAAGGTCAGCTGTTTAGCTAAACATGAGCTGATGATCTAAATTTACACAATAATGAAGAAATCAGCTACAAGGGGAGACAAGCAGCAAAAACAATCAATACCAGTATTAGATTCCCTAGGCCAACCATCAGATGTTGGAATATTCAGGTGCAAGGCAGATAGGATCCACAAAACTGGAACTGAAACAAGGAACAAGGATGTTTTCAAAGACTGGTAGGATCTCTAAAACATTTTTTTTTTTTTTTTTTTTTTTTTTTTTTTTTGCGGTACGTGGGCCTCTCACTGTTGTGGCCTCTCCCATTGCGGAGCACAGGCTCCGGATGCACAGGCTCAGTGGCCATGGCTCACGGGCCCAGCTGCTCCGCGGCATATGGGATCCTCCCGGACCGGGGCACGAACCCGTATCCCCTGCATCGGCAGGCGGACTCTCAACCACTGCACCACCAGGGAGGCCCTCTAAAACATTTTTAAAGTACATGTCATTGATAAAGCTAAATACTCAAAGGTTGTGTAATACAACAGATTCATCATTGAGAAGAGTGAAATTATGCTGTTTTGAAAATTATGGCAGGTCAGATTTTCTGCCTAAATATATACGAAGATTTCTCTGAAAAATGCACATTATTTCAAAGAGTTATTGGCTGTGAAATAAGTTAAGTTTATTTCAAATGGCTTGTCTGCAAAGAAAGGTGAGATGTAGGAAATCACAGAAAGTCGAGGGGAAAATAGGTCAATATATACTTTGCTATATTGTGAACTAAGCCTTTGGCCAGCCACAATGTAGAGGACCTGACCCTTAGAAACTTACAAGTAAGCTGGAATCTTTAAAAATTCAAATCTTTATAAGTAAAAAGATTTATTAAAATGAATAACCAAGTGTTTTAATTGACATCAGAAAATCAAAACAATAAACCCTGAGAACATAGAAAAAAGATAAATAAAGATATGAGCAGAACTTAATACCACAGAAAACGTATAAAATTCAGTTGAGGTAGTAAGTCCAAAGAATATTCTTTGACAAGATTTAAAAGACACACTTTGATTAAGGAAAACCAAAACATAAGTAAAGAATATACAGAAAGAATCAGGACAATGTTATAGCAGAGAATATCTGAAATGCCAGTAAATTTGAACATTTCTGTAAAGTGGACCATTTCCTAGCTCCTAAACTTTACCAAAATTGACACAAGAGGAAATCATTTAAGGTCATCATGTCTGCCCTTGGCATTCTCGGAACGCCCTGGCCTCAGAATGCAGCATCTGTAGTCCATGGTAACCTGCGCAGAGGGGGCGGGGCTGAGGGAGGTTGGAACACTGCCTTCACTGAGGGAGTGTGTGGGGCCATCTCTGCTGTGACTGAACAAAGGGCAGGGGAGAAGGGGGCCCACGGCAGGGCCCTCAGAGCCCGGCAGGCCCAGTCGTGTGTCACAAGCATTTAGGCCCAGGCCAAAATGCGCCTTCTTGGTCTGCACAGCTGCCCAAACTCTCACCTTTCCACTCAGGCCGCCCTCTTACTTGAAGTGTGTGTGGAACCGGTCCGCGCAGTACACCTCGATGCAAAGCTAACCATAGGTCTGGGCATCATAGCTTCCTGCCAGGTGACCGAAGTTCGCAGGCAGGTGGGTCGTGGGACACACGTGGGGAGACTCCTGCCCAGGCCACAGGCCGCCCAAAGCCACTATCCCAGATCGGGGGCAGCAAAGCAGTCCTGTCTGACTCCCAGCCTCTAGAGGGAGTAGTGGACCAACACTTGTAGAAAAAGGTGTCCGCGCGGGTAACTCATTGGAGGAACACAAAAAAATCTTTGCGGACTTTCTGCTGAAGCTTACGAGCGTTCACACCTAAGCCTCTTACAAGGTCAGCTGTTTAGCTAAACATGAGCTCATGATCTAAATTTACACAATAATGAAGAAATCAGCTACAAGGGGAGACAAGCAGCAAAAACAATCAATACCAGAATTAGATTCCCTAGGCCAACCATCAGATGTTGGAATAATCAGGTGCAAGGCAGAAAGTATACATAAAACTTGAACTGAAACAAGGAAAAAGGATGTTTTCAAAGACTGGTAGGATCTCTAAAACATTTTTAAAGTACATGTCATTGATAAAGCTAAATACTCAATGGTTGTGTAATACAACAGATTCAACATTGAGAAGAGTGAAATTATGCTGTTTTGAAAACTATGGCAGGTCAGATTTTCTGCCTAATTATATAAGAAGATTTCTCTAAAAAATACACATTATTTCAAAGACTTATTGGCCGTGAAATAAGTTAAGGTTATTTCAAATGGCTTGTCTGCAAAGAAAGGTGAGATGTAGGGAATCACAGAAAGTCGAGGGGAAAATAGGTCAATATATACATTGCTCTATGGTGAACTAAGACTTAGGCCAGCCACAATGTAGAGGACCTGACCCTTAGAAACTTACAAGTAAGCTGGAATCTAGAAAAGTTCAAATCTTTATAAGTAAAAAGATTTTTTAAAATGAATAACCAAGTGTTTTTATTGACATCAGAATATCAAAACAATAAACCTGAGAACATAGAAAAAATATAAATAAAGATATGAGCTGAACTTAATACAATAGAAAACGTATAAAATTCAGGTGATTTAGTAAGTCCAAAGAATATTCTTTGACAAGATTAAAAGACACACTTTGATTAAGGAAAACCAAAACATAAGTAAAGAATATACAGAAAGAATCAGGACAATGTTATAGCAGAGAGTATATGAAATGGCAGTAAATTTGAACGTTTGTGTAAAGTGGACCATTTCCTAGGTCCTAAAGTTTACCAAAATTGACACAAGGGGAAATCATTTAAGGTCATCATGTCTGCCCTTGGCATTCTCGGAATGCCCTGGCCTCAGAATGCAGCATCTGTAGTCCATGGTAACCTGCGGAGAGGGGGCGGGGCTGAGGGAGGTTGGAACACTGCCTTCACTGAGGGAGTGGGTGGGGCCATCTCTGCTGTGACTGAACAAAGGGCAGGGGAGAAGGGGGCCAACGGCAGGGCCCTCAGAGCCCGGCAGGCCCAGTCGTGTGTCAGATGCATTTAGGCACAGGCCAAAGTGCGCCTTCTTTGTCTGCACAGCTGCCCAAACTCTCACCTTTCCACTCAGGCCGACCTCTTACTTGAAGTGTGTGTGGAACCGGTCCGCGCAGTACACCTCGCTGCAAAGCTAACCATAGGTCTGGGCATCATAGCTTCCTGCCAGGTGACTAAAGTTCGCAGGCAGATGGGTCGTGGGACACACGTGGGGAGCCTCCTGCCCAGGCCACAGGCCGCCCAAAGCCACTATCCCAGATCGGGGGCAGCAAAGCAGTCCTGTCTGAGTCCCAGCCTCTAGAAGGAGTAGTGGACCAACACTTGTAGAAAAAGGGGTCCGCGTGGGTAACTCATTGGAGGGACACAAAAAAATCTTTGCAGACTTTCTGCTGAAGCTTACGAGCGTTCACACCTAAACCTCTTACAAGGTCAGCTGTTTAGCTAAACATGAGCTGATGATCTAAATTTACACAATAATGAAGAAATCAGCTACAAGGGGAGACAAGCAGCAAAAACAATCAATACCAGTATTAGATTCCCTAGGCCAACCATCAGATGTTGGAATATTCAGGTGCAAGGCAGATAGGATACACAAAACTGGAACTGAAACAAGGAACAAGGATGTTTTCAAAGACTGGTAGGATCTCTAAAACATTTTTAAAGTACATGTCATTGATAAAGCTAAATACTCAAAGGTTGTGTAATACAACAGATTCATCATTGAGAAGAGTGAAATTATGCTGTTTTGAAAATTATGGCAGGTCAGATTTTCTGCCTAAATATATACGAAGATTTCTCTGAAAAATGCACATTATTTCAAAGAGTTATTGGCTGTGAAATAAGTTAAGTTTATTTCAAATGGCTTGTCTGCAAAGAAAGGTGAGATGTAGGAAATAACAGAAAGTCGAGGGGAAAATAGGTCAATATATACTTTGCTATATTGTGAACTAAGCCTTTGGCCAGCCACAATGTAGAGGACCTGACCCTTAGAAACTTACAAGTAAGCTGGAATCTTTAAAAATTCAAATCTTTATAAGTAAAAAGATTTATTAA
The DNA here is from genome assembly GCF_964165515.1 of Mesoplodon bidens. Taxonomy (NCBI): domain Eukaryota; kingdom Metazoa; phylum Chordata; class Mammalia; order Artiodactyla; family Ziphiidae; genus Mesoplodon; species Mesoplodon bidens. Next base: position 309,336 of record NW_027671513.1, read on the forward strand.
AATGAATAACCAAGTGTTTTAATTGACATCAGAAAATCAAAACAATAAACCCTGAGAACATAGAAAAAAGATAAATAAAGATATGAGCAGAACTTAATACCACAGAAAACGTATAAAATTCAGTTGAGGTAGTAAGTCCAAAGAATATTCTTTGACAAGATTTAAAAGACACACTTTGATTAAGGAAAACCAAAACATAAGTAAAGAATATACAGAAAGAATCAGGACAATGTTATAGCAGAGAATATCTGAAATGCCAGTAAATTTGAACATTTCTGTAAAGTGGACCATTTCCTAGCTCCTAAAGTTTACCAAAATTGACACAAGAGGAAATCATTTAAGGTCATCATGTCTGCCCTTGGCATTCTCGGAACGCCCTGGCCTCAGAATGCAGCATCTGTAGTCCATGGTAACCTGCGGAGAGGGGGCGGGGCTGAGGGAGGTTGGAACACTTCCTTCACTGAGGGAGTGGGTGGGGCCATCTCTGCTGTGACTGAACAAAGGGCAGGGGAGAAGGGGGCCAAGGGCAGGGCCCTCAGAGCCCGGCAGGCCCAGTCGTGTGTCACAAGCATTTAGGCCCAGGCCAAAGTGCGCCTTCTTTGTCTGCACAGCTGCCCAAACTCTCACCTTTCCACTCAGGCCGCCCTCTTACTTGAAGTGTGTGTGGAACCGGTCCGCGCAGTGCACCTCGATGCAAAGCTAACCATAGGTCTGGGCATCATAGCTTCCTGCCAGGTGACCGAAGTTCGCAGGCAGATGGGTTGTGGGACACACGTGCGGTGCCTCCTGCCCAGGCCACAGGCCGCCCAAAACCACTATCCCAGATCGGGGGTAGCAAAGCAGTCCTGTCTGAGTCCCAGCCTCTAGAGGGAGTAGTGGACCAACACTTGTAGAAAAAGGTGTCCGCGCGGGTAACTCATTGGAGGGACACAAAAAAATCTTTGCCGACTTTCTGCTGAAGCTTACGAGCGTTCACACCTAAGCCTCTTACAAGGTCAGCTGTTTAGCTAAACATGAGCTCATGATCTAAATTTACACAATAATGAAGAAATCAGCTACAAGGGGAGACAAGCAGCAAAAACAATCAATACCAGAATTAGATTCCCTTAGCCATCGATCAGACGTTGGAATAATCAGGTGCAAGGCAGAAAATATACATAAAACTGGAACTGAAACAAGGAACAAGGATGTTTTCAAAGACTGGTAGGATCTCTAAAACATTTTTAAAGTACATGTCATTGATAAAGCTAAATCCTCAAAGGTTGTGTATTACAACAGATTCATCATTGAGAAGGGTGAAATTATGCTGTTTTGAAAACTATGGCAGGTCAGATTTTCTGCCTAAATATATAAGAAGATTTCTCTGAAAAATGCACATTATTTCAAAGACTTAATGGCTGTGAAATAAGTTAAGGTTATTTCAAATGGCTTGTCTGCAAAGAAAGGTGAGATGTAGGAAATCACAGAAAGTCGCGGGGAAAATAGGTCAATATATACTTTGCTATATTGTGAACTAGGCCTTGGGCCAGCCACAATGTAGAGGACCTGACCCTTAGAAATTTACAAGTAAGCTGGAATCTTTAAAAATTCAAATCTTTATAAGTAAAAAGATTTATTAAAATGAATAACCAAGTGTTTTAATTGACATCAGAAGATCAAAACAATAAACCCTGAGAACATAGAAAAAAGATAAATAAAGATATGAGCAGAACTTAATACCACAGAAAACGTATAAAATTCAGTTGAGGTAGTAAGTCCAAAGAATATTCTTTGACAAGATTTAAAAGACACACTTTGATTAAGGAAAACCAAAACATAAGTAAAGAATATACAGAAAGAATCAGGACAATGTTATAGCAGAGAATATCTGAAATGCCAGTAAATTTGAACATTTCTGTAAAGTGGACCATTTCCTAGCTCCTAAACTTTACCAAAATTGACACAAGAGGAAATCATTTAAGGTCATCATGTCTGCCCTTGGCATTCTCGGAACGCCCTGGCCTCAGAATGCAGCATCTGTTGTCCATGGTAACCTGCGGAGAGGGGGCGGGGCTGAGGGAGGTTGGAACACTGCCTTCACTGAGGGAGTGTGTGGGGCCATCTCTGCTGTGACTGAACAAAGGGCAGGGGAGAAGGGGGCCCACGGCAGGGCCCTCAGAGCCCGGCAGGCCCAGTCGTGTGTCACAAGCATTTAGGCCCAGGCCAAAGTGCGCCTTCTTGGTCTGCACAGCTGCCCAAACTCTCACCTTTCCACTCAGGCCGCCCTCTTACTTGAAGTGTGTGTGGAACCGGTCCGCGCAGTACACCTCGATGCAAAGCTAACCATAGGTCTGGGCATCATAGCTTCCTGCCAGGTGACCGAAGTTCGCAGGCAGATGGGTCGTGGGACACACGTGGGGAGACTCCTGCCCAGGCCACAGGCCGCCCAAAGCCACTATCCCAGATCGGGGGCAGCAAAGCAGTCCTGTCTGACTCCCAGCCTCTAGAGGGAGTAGTGGACCAACACTTGTAGAAAAAGGGGTCCGCGCGGGTAACTCATTGGAGGAACACAAAAAAATCTTTGCGGACTTTCTGCTGAAGCTTACGAGCGTTCACACCTAAGCCTCTTACAAGGTCAGCTGTTTAGCTAAACATGAGCTCATGATCTAAATTTACACAATAATGAAGAAATCAGCTACAAGGGGAGACAAGCAGCAAAAACAATCAATACCAGAATTAGATTCCCTAGGCCAACCATCAGATGTTGGAATAATCAGGTGCAAGGCAGAAAGTATACATAAAACTTGAACTGAAACAAGGAAAAAGGATGTTTTCAAAGACTGGTAGGATCTCTAAAACATTTTTAAAGTACATGTCATTGATAAAGCTAAATACTCAATGGTTGTGTAATACAACAGATTCAACATTGAGAAGAGTGAAATTATGCTGTTTTGAAAACTATGGCAGGTCAGATTTTCTGCCTAATTATATAAGAAGATTTCTCTAAAAAATACACATTATTTCAAAGACTTATTGGCCGTGAAATAAGTTAAGGTTATTTCAAATGGCTTGTCTGCAAAGAAAGGTGAGATGTAGGGAATCACAGAAAGTCGAGGGGAAAATAGGTCAATATATACATTGCTCTATGGTGAACTAAGACTTAGGCCAGCCACAATGTAGAGGACCTGACCCTTAGAAACTTACAAGTAAGCTGGAATCTAGAAAAGTTCAAATCTTTATAAGTAAAAAGATTTTTTAAAATGAATAACCAAGTGTTTTAATTGACATCAGAAGATCAAAACAATAAACCCTGAGAACATAGAAAAAAGATAAATAAAGATATGAGCAGAACTTAATACCACAGAAAACGTATAAAATTCAGTTGAGGTAGTAAGTCCAAAGAATATTCTTTGACAAGATTTAAAAGACACACTTTGATTAAGGAAAACCAAAACATAAGTAAAGAATATACAGAAAGAATCAGGACAATGTTATAGCAGAGAATATCTGAAATGCCAGTAAATTTGAACATTTCTGTAAAGTGGACCATTTCCTAGCTCCTAAAGTTTACCAAAATTGACACAAGAGGAAATCATTTAAGGTCATCATGTCTGCCCTTGGCATTCTCGGAACGCCCTGGCCTCAGAATGCAGCATCTGTAGTCCATGGTAACCTGCGGAGAGGGGGCGGGGCTGAGGGAGGTTGGAACACTTCCTTCACTGAGGGAGTGGGTGGGGCCATCTCTGCTGTGACTGAACAAAGGGCAGGGGAGAAGGGGGCCAAGGGCAGGGCCCTCAGAGCCCGGCAGGCCCAGTCGTGTGTCACAAGCTTTTAGGCCCAGGCCAAAGTGCGCCTTCTTTGTCTGCACAGCTGCCCAAACTCTCACCTTTCCACTCAGGCCGCCCTCTTACTTGAAGTGTGTGTGGAACCGGTCCGCGCAGTGCACCTCGATGCAAAGCTAACCATAGGTCTGGGCATCATAGCTTCCTGCCAGGTGACCGAAGTTCGCAGGCAGATGGGTTGTGGGACACACGTGCGGTGCCTCCTGCCCAGGCCACAGGCCGCCCAAAACCACTATCCCAGATCGGGGGTAGCAAAGCAGTCCTGTCTGAGTCCCAGCCTCTAGAGGGAGTAGTGGACCAACACTTGTAGAAAAAGGTGTCCGCGCGGGTAACTCATTGGAGGGACACAAAAAAATCTTTGCCGACTTTCTGCTGAAGCTTACGAGCGTTCACACCTAAGCCTCTTACAAGGTCAGCTGTTTAGCTAAACATGAGCTCATGATCTAAATTTACACAATAATGAAGAAATCAGCTACAAGGGGAGACAAGCAGCAAAAACAATCAATACCAGAATTAGATTCCCTTAGCCATCGATCAGACGTTGGAATAATCAGGTGCAAGGCAGAAAATATACATAAAACTGGAACTGAAACAAGGAACAAGGATGTTTTCAAAGACTGGTAGGATCTCTAAAACATTTTTAAAGTACATGTCATTGATAAAGCTAAATCCTCAAAGGTTGTGTATTACAACAGATTCATCATTGAGAAGGGTGAAATTATGCTGTTTTGAAAACTATGGCAGGTCAGATTTTCTGCCTAAATATATAAGAAGATTTCTCTGAAAAATGCACATTATTTCAAAGACTTAATGGCTGTGAAATAAGTTAAGGTTATTTCAAATGGCTTGTCTGCAAAGAAAGGTGAGATGTAGGAAATCACAGAAAGTCGCGGGGAAAATAGGTCAATATATACTTTGCTATATTGTGAACTAGGCCTTGGGCCAGCCACAATGTAGAGGACCTGACCCTTAGAAATTTACAAGTAAGCTGGAATCTTTAAAAATTCAAATCTTTATAAGTAAAAAGATTTATTAAAATGAATAACCAAGTGTTTTAATTGACATCAGAAGATCAAAACAATAAACCCTGAGAACATAGAAAAAAGATAAATAAAGATATGAGCAGAACTTAATACCACAGAAAACGTATAAAATTCAGTTGAGGTAGTAAGTCCAAAGAATATTCTTTGACAAGATTTAAAAGACACACTTTGATTAAGGAAAACCAAAACATAAGTAAAGAATATACAGAAAGAATCAGGACAATGTTATAGCAGAGAATATCTGAAATGCCAGTAAATTTGAACATTTCTGTAAAGTGGACCATTTCCTAGCTCCTAAACTTTACCAAAATTGACACAAGAGGAAATCATTTAAGGTCATCATGTCTGCCCTTGGCATTCTCGGAACGCCCTGGCCTCAGAATGCAGCATCTGTTGTCCATGGTAACCTGCGGAGAGGGGGCGGGGCTGAGGGAGGTTGGAACACTGCCTTCACTGAGGGAGTGTGTGGGGCCATCTCTGCTGTGACTGAACAAAGGGCAGGGGAGAAGGGGGCCCACGGCAGGGCCCTCAGAGCCCGGCAGGCCCAGTCGTGTGTCACAAGCATTTAGGCCCAGGCCAAAATGCGCCTTCTTGGTCTGCACAGCTGCCCAAACTCTCACCTTTCCACTCAGGCCGCCCTCTTACTTGAAGTGTGTGTGGAACCGGTCCGCGCAGTACACCTCGATGCAAAGCTAACCATAGGTCTGGGCATCATAGCTTCCTGCCAGGTGACCGAAGTTCGCAGGCAGATGGGTCGTGGGACACACGTGGGGAGACTCCTGCCCAGGCCACAGGCCGCCCAAAGCCACTATCCCAGATCGGGGGCAGCAAAGCAGTCCTGTCTGACTCCCAGCCTCTAGAGGGAGTAGTGGACCAACACTTGTAGAAAAAGGGGTCCGCGCGGGTAACTCATTGGAGGAACACAAAAAAATCTTTGCGGACTTTCTGCTGAAGCTTACGAGCGTTCACACCTAAGCCTCTTACAAGGTCAGCTGTTTAGCTAAACATGAGCTCATGATCTAAATTTACACAATAATGAAGAAATCAGCTACAAGGGGAGACAAGCAGCAAAAACAATCAATACCAGAATTAGATTCCCTAGGCCAACCATCAGATGTTGGAATAATCAGGTGCAAGGCAGAAAGTATACATAAAACTTGAACTGAAACAAGGAAAAAGGATGTTTTCAAAGACTGGTAGGATCTCTAAAACATTTTTAAAGTACATGTCATTGATAAAGCTAAATACTCAATGGTTGTGTAATACAACAGATTCAACATTGAGAAGAGTGAAATTATGCTGTTTTGAAAACTATGGCAGGTCAGATTTTCTGCCTAATTATATAAGAAGATTTCTCTAAAAAATACACATTATTTCAAAGACTTATTGGCCGTGAAATAAGTTAAGGTTATTTCAAATGGCTTGTCTGCAAAGAAAGGTGAGATGTAGGGAATCACAGAAAGTCGAGGGGAAAATAGGTCAATATATACATTGCTCTATGGTGAACTAAGACTTAGGCCAGCCACAATGTAGAGGACCTGACCCTTAGAAACTTACAAGTAAGCTGGAATCTAGAAAAGTTCAAATCTTTATAAGTAAAAAGATTTTTTAAAATGAATAACCAAGTGTTTTTATTGACATCAGAATATCAAAACAATAAACCTGAGAACATAGAAAAAATATAAATAAAGATATGAGCTGAACTTAATACAATAGAAAACGTATAAAATTCAGGTGATTTAGTAAGTCCAAAGAATATTCTTTGACAAGATTAAAAGACACACTTTGATTAAGGAAAACCAAAACATAAGTAAAGAATATACAGAAAGAATCAGGACAATGTTATAGCAGAGAGTATATGAAATGGCAGTAAATTTGAACGTTTGTGTAAAGTGGACCATTTCCTAGGTCCTAAAGTTTACCAAAATTGACACAAGGGGAAATCATTTAAGGTCATCATGTCTGCCCTTGGCATTCTCGGAATGCCCTGGCCTCAGAATGCAGCATCTGTAGTCCATGGTAACCTGCGGAGAGGGGGCGGGGCTGAGGGAGGTTGGAACACTGCCTTCACTGAGGGAGTGGGTGGGGCCATCTCTGCTGTGACTGAACAAAGGGCAGGGGAGAAGGGGGCCAACGGCAGGGCCCTCAGAGCCCGGCAGGCCCAGTCGTGTGTCAGATGCATTTAGGCACAGGCCAAAGTGCGCCTTCTTTGTCTGCACAGCTGCCCAAACTCTCACCTTTCCACTCAGGCCGACCTCTTACTTGAAGTGTGTGTGGAACCGGTCCGCGCAGTACACCTCGCTGCAAAGCTAACCATAGGTCTGGGCATCATAGCTTCCTGCCAGGTGACTAAAGTTCGCAGGCAGATGGGTCGTGGGACACACGTGGGGAGCCTCCTGCCCAGGCCACAGGCCGCCCAAAGCCACTATCCCAGATCGGGGGCAGCAAAGCAGTCCTGTCTGAGTCCCAGCCTCTAGAAGGAGTAGTGGACCAACACTTGTAGAAAAAGGGGTCCGCGTGGGTAACTCATTGGAGGGACACAAAAAAATCTTTGCAGACTTTCTGCTGAAGCTTACGAGCGTTCACACCTAAACCTCTTACAAGGTCAGCTGTTTAGCTAAACATGAGCTGATGATCTAAATTTACACAATAATGAAGAAATCAGCTACAAGGGGAGACAAGCAGCAAAAACAATCAATACCAGTATTAGATTCCCTAGGCCAACCATCAGATGTTGGAATATTCAGGTGCAAGGCAGATAGGATACACAAAACTGGAACTGAAACAAGGAACAAGGATGTTTTCAAAGACTGGTAGGATCTCTAAAACATTTTTAAAGTACATGTCATTGATAAAGCTAAATACTCAAAGGTTGTGTAATACAACAGATTCATCATTGAGAAGAGTGAAATTATGCTGTTTTGAAAATTATGGCAGGTCAGATTTTCTGCCTAAATATATACGAAGATTTCTCTGAAAAATGCACATTATTTCAAAGAGTTATTGGCTGTGAAATAAGTTAAGTTTATTTCAAATGGCTTGTCTGCAAAGAAAGGGGAGATGTAGGAAATCACAGAAAGTCGAGGGGAAAATAGGTCAATATATACTTTGCTATATTGTGAACTAAGCCTTTGGCCAGCCACAATGTAGAGGACCTGACCCTTAGAAACTTACAAGTAAGCTGGAATCTTTAAAAATTCAAATCTTTATAAGTAAAAAGATTTATTAAAATGAATAACCAAGTGTTTTAATTGACATCAGAAAATCAAAACAATAAACCCTGAGAACATAGAAAAAAGATAAATAAAGATATGAGCAGAACTTAATACCACAGAAAACGTATAAAATTCAGTTGAGGTAGTAAGTCCAAAGAATATTCTTTGACAAGATTTAAAAGACACACTTTGATTAAGGAAAACCAAAACATAAGTAAAGAATATACAGAAAGAATCAGGACAATGTTATAGCAGAGAATATCTGAAATGCCAGTAAATTTGAACATTTCTGTAAAGTGGACCATTTCCTAGCTCCTAAAGTTTACCAAAATTGACACAAGAGGAAATCATTTAAGGTCATCATGTCTGCCCTTGGTATTCTCGGAACGCCCTGGCCTCAGAATGCAGCATCTGTAGTCCATGGTAACCTGCGGAGAGGGGGCGGGGCTGAGGGAGGTTGGAACACTTCCTTCACTGAGGGAGTGGGTGGGGCCATCTCTGCTGTGACTGAACAAAGGGCAGGGGAGAAGGGGGCCAAGGGCAGGGCCCTCAGAGCCCGGCAGGCCCAGTCGTGTGTCACAAGCTTTTAGGCCCAGGCCAAAGTGCGCCTTCTTTGTCTGCACAGCTGCCCAAACTCTCACCTTTCCACTCAGGCCGCCCTCTTACTTGAAGTGTGTGTGGAACCGGTCCGCGCAGTGCACCTCGATGCAAAGCTAACCATAGGTCTGGGCATCATAGCTTCCTGCCAGGTGACCGAAGTTCGCAGGCAGATGGGTTGTGGGACACACGTGCGGTGCCTCCTGCCCAGGCCACAGGCCGCCCAAAACCACTATCCCAGATCGGGGGTAGCAAAGCAGTCCTGTCTGAGTCCCAGCCTCTAGAGGGAGTAGTGGACCAACACTTGTAGAAAAAGGTGTCCGCGCGGGTAACTCATTGGAGGGACACAAAAAAATCTTTGCCGACTTTCTGCTGAAGCTTACGAGCGTTCACACCTAAGCCTCTTACAAGGTCAGCTGTTTAGCTAAACATGAGCTCATGATCTAAATTTACACAATAATGAAGAAATCAGCTACAAGGGGAGACAAGCAGCAAAAACAATCAATACCAGAATTAGATTCCCTTAGCCATCGATCAGACGTTGGAATAATCAGGTGCAAGGCAGAAAATATACATAAAACTGGAACTGAAACAAGGAACAAGGATGTTTTCAAAGACTGGTAGGATCTCTAAAACATTTTTAAAGTACATGTCATTGATAAAGCTAAATCCTCAAAGGTTGTGTATTACAACAGATTCATCATTGAGAAGGGTGAAATTATGCTGTTTTGAAAACTATGGCAGGTCAGATTTTCTGCCTAAATATATAAGAAGATTTCTCTGAAAAATGCACATTATTTCAAAGACTTAATGGCTGTGAAATAAGTTAAGGTTATTTCAAATGGCTTGTCTGCAAAGAAAGGTGAGATGTAGGAAATCACAGAAAGTCGCGGGGAAAATAGGTCAATATATACTTTGCCATATTGTGAACTAGGCCTTGGGCCAGCCACAATGTAGAGGACCTGACCCTTAGAAATTTACAAGTAAGCTGGAATCTTTAAAAATTCAAATCTTTATAAGTAAAAAGATTTATTAAAATGAATAACCAAGTGTTTTAATTGACATCAGAAGATCAAAACAATAAACCCTGAGAACATAGAAAAAAGATAAATAAAGATATGAGCAGAACTTAATACCACAGAAAACGTATAAAATTCAGTTGAGGTAGTAAGTCCAAAGAATATTCTTTGACAAGATTTAAAAGACACACTTTGATTAAGGAAAACCAAAACATAAGTAAAGAATATACAGAAAGAATCAGGACAATGTTATAGCAGAGAATATCTGAAATGCCAGTAAATTTGAACATTTCTGTAAAGTGGACCATTTCCTAGCTCCTAAACTTTACCAAAATTGACACAAGAGGAAATCATTTAAGGTCATCATGTCTGCCCTTGGCATTCTCGGAACGCCCTGGCCTCAGAATGCAGCATCTGTTGTCCATGGTAACCTGCGGAGAGGGGGCGGGGCTGAGGGAGGTTGGAACACTGCCTTCACTGAGGGAGTGTGTGGGGCCATCTCTGCTGTGACTGAACAAAGGGCAGGGGAGAAGGGGGCCCACGGCAGGGCCCTCAGAGCCCGGCAGGCCCAGTCGTGTGTCACAAGCATTTAGGCCCAGGCCAAAATGCGCCTTCTTGGTCTGCACAGCTGCCCAAACTCTCACCTTTCCACTCAGGCCGCCCTCTTACTTGAAGTGTGTGTGGAACCGGTCCGCGCAGTACACCTCGATGCAAAGATAACCATAGGTCTGGGCATCATAGCTTCCTGCCAGGTGACCGAAGTTCGCAGGCAGGTGGGTCGTGGGACACACGTGGGGAGACTCCTGCCCAGGCCACAGGCCGCCCAAAGCCACTATCCCAGATCGGGGGCAGCAAAGCAGTCCTGTCTGACTCCCAGCCTCTAGAGGGAGTAGTGGACCAACACTTGTAGAAAAAGGGGTCCGCGCGGGTAACTCATTGGAGGAACACAAAAAAATCTTTGCGGACTTTCTGCTGAAGCTTACGAGCGTTCACACCTAAGCCTCTTACAAGGTCAGCTGTTTAGCTAAACATGAGCTCATGATCTAAATTTACACAATAATGAAGAAATCAGCTACAAGGGGAGACAAGCAGCAAAAACAATCAATACCAGAATTAGATTCCCTAGGCCAACCATCAGATGTTGGAATAATCAGGTGCAAGGCAGAAAGTATACATAAAACTTGAACTGAAACAAGGAAAAAGGATGTTTTCAAAGACTGGTAGGATCTCTAAAACATTTTTAAAGTACATATCATTGATAAAGCTAAATACTCAATGGTTGTGTAATACAACAGATTCAACATTGAGAAGAGTGAAATTATGCTGTTTTGAAAACTATGGCAGGTCAGATTTTCTGCCTAATTATATAAGAAGATTTCTCTAAAAAATACACATTATTTCAAAGACTTATTGGCCGTGAAATAAGTTAAGGTTATTTCAAATGGCTTGTCTGCAAAGAAAGGTGAGATGTAGGGAATCACAGAAAGTCGAGGGGAAAATAGGTCAATATATACATTGCTCTATGGTGAACTAAGACTTAGGCCAGCCACAATGTAGAGGACCTGACCCTTAGAAACTTACAAGTAAGCTGGAATCTAGAAAAGTTCAAATCTTTATAAGTAAAAAGATTTTTTAAAATGAATAACCAAGTGTTTTTATTGACATCAGAATATCAAAACAATAAACCTGAGAACATAGAAAAAATATAAATAAAGATATGAGCTGAACTTAATACAATAGAAAACGTATAAAATTCAGGTGATTTAGTAAGTCCAAAGAATATTCTTTGACAAGATTAAAAGACACACTTTGATTAAGGAAAACCAAAACATAAGTAAAGAATATACAGAAAGAATCAGGACAATGTTATAGCAGAGAGTATATGAAATGGCAGTAAATTTGAACGTTTGTGTAAAGTGGACCATTTCCTAGGTCCTAAAGTTTACCAAAATTGACACAAGGGGAAATCATTTAAGGTCATCATGCCTGCCCTTGGCATTCTCGGAATGCCCTGGCCTCAGAATGCAGCATCTGTAGTCCATGGTAACCTGCGGAGAGGGGGCGGGGCTGAGGGAGGTTGGAACACTGCCTTCACTGAGGGAGTGGGTGGGGCCATCTCTGCTGTGACTGAACAAAGGGCAGGGGAGAAGGGGGCCAACGGCAGGGCCCTCAGAGCCCGGCAGGCCCAGTCGTGTGTCAGATGCATTTAGGCACAGGCCAAAGTGCGCCTTCTTTGTCTGCACAGCTGCCCAAACTCTCACCTTTCCACTCAGGCCGACCTCTTACTTGAAGTGTGTGTGGAACCGGTCCGCGCAGTACACCTCGCTGCAAAGCTAACCATAGGTCTGGGCATCATAGCTTCCTGCCAGGTGACTAAAGTTCGCAGGCAGATGGGTCGTGGGACACACGTGGGGAGCCTCCTGCCCAGGCCACAGGCCGCCCAAAGCCACTATCCCAGATCGGGGGCAGCAAAGCAGTCCTGTCTGAGTCCCAGCCTCTAGAAGGAGTAGTGGACCAACACTTGTAGAAAAAGGGGTCCGCGTGGGTAACTCATTGGAGGGACACAAAAAAATCTTTGCAGACTTTCTGCTGAAGCTTACGAGCGTTCACACCTAAACCTCTTACAAGGTCAGCTGTTTAGCTAAACATGAGCTGATGATCTAAATTTACACAATAATGAAGAAATCAGCTACAAGGGGAGACAAGCAGCAAAAACAATCAATACCAGTATTAGATTCCCTAGGCCAACCATCAGATGTTGGAATATTCAGGTGCAAGGCAGATAGGATACACAAAACTGGAACTGAAACAAGGAACAAGGATGTTTTCAAAGACTGGTAGGATCTCTAAAACATTTTTAAAGTACATGTCATTGATAAAGCTAAATACTCAAAGGTTGTGTAATACAACAGATTCATCATTGAGAAGAGTGAAATTATGCTGTTTTGAAAATTATGGCAGGTCAGATTTTCTGCCTAAATATATACGAAGATTTCTCTGAAAAATGCACATTATTTCAAAGAGTTATTGGCTGTGAAATAAGTTAAGTTTATTTCAAATGGCTTGTCTGCAAAGAAAGGTGAGATGTAGGAAATCACAGAAAGTCGAGGGGAAAATAGGTCAATATATACTTTGCTATATTGTGAACTAAGCCTTTGGCCAGCCACAATGTAGAGGACCTGACCCTTAGAAACTTACAAGTAAGCTGGAATCTTTAAAAATTCAAATCTTTATAAGTAAAAAGATTTATTAAAATGAATAACCAAGTGTTTTAATTGACATCAGAAAATCAAAACAATAAACCCTGAGAACATAGAAAAAAGATAAATAAAGATATGAGCAGAACTTAATACCACAGAAAACGTATAAAATTCAGTTGAGGTAGTAAGTCCAAAGAATATTCTTTGACAAGATTTAAAAGACACACTTTGATTAAGGAAAACCAAAACATAAGTAAAGAATATACAGAAAGAATCAGGACAATGTTATAGCAGAGAATATCTGAAATGCCAGTAAATTTGAACATTTCTGTAAAGTGGACCATTTCCTAGCTCCTAAAGTTTACCAAAATTGACACAAGAGGAAATCATTTAAGGTCATCATGTCTGCCCTTGGCATTCTCGGAACGCCCTGGCCTCAGAATGCAGCATCTGTAGTCCATGGTAACCTGCGGAGAGGGGGCGGGGCTGAGGGAGGTTGGAACACTTCCTTCACTGAGGGAGTGGGTGGGGCCATCTCTGCTGTGACTGAACAAAGGGCAGGGGAGAAGGGGGCCAAGGGCAGGGCCCTCAGAGCCCTGCAGGCCCAGTCGTGTGTCACAAGCATTTAGGCCCAGGCCAAAGTGCGCCTTCTTTGTCTGCACAGCTGCCCAAACTCTCACCTTTCCACTCAGGCCGCCCTCTTACTTGAAGTGTGTGTGGAACCGGTCCGCGCAGTGCACCTCGATGCAAAGCTAACCATAGGTCTGGGCATCATAGATTCCTGCCAGGTGACCGAAGTTCGCAGGCAGATGGGTTGTGGGACACACGTGCGGTGCCTCCTGCCCAGGCCACAGGCCGCCCAAAACCACTATCCCAGATCGGGAGTAGCAAAGCAGTCCTGTCTGAGTCCCAGCCTCTAGAGGGAGTAGTGGACCAACACTTGTAGAAAAAGGTGTCCGCGCGGGTAACTCATTGGAGGGACACAAAAAAATCTTTGCCGACTTTCTGCTGAAGCTTACGAGCGTTCACACCTAAGCCTCTTACAAGGTCAGCTGTTTAGCTAAACATGAGCTCATGATCTAAATTTACACAATAATGAAGAAATCAGCTACAAGGGGAGACAAGCAGCAAAAACAATCAATACCAGAATTAGATTCCCTTAGCCATCGATCAGACGTTGGAATAATCAGGTGCAAGGCAGAAAATATACATAAAACTGGAACTGAAACAAGGAACAAGGATGTTTTCAAAGACTGGTAGGATCTCTAAAACATTTTTAAAGTACATGTCATTGATAAAGCTAAATCCTCAAAGGTTGTGTATTACAACAGATTCATCATTGAGAAGGGTGAAATTATGCTGTTTTGAAAACTATGGCAGGTCAGATTTTCTGCCTAAATATATAAGAAGATTTCTCTGAAAAATGCACATTATTTCAAAGACTTAATGGCTGTGAAATAAGTTAAGGTTATTTCAAATGGCTTGTCTGCAAAGAAAGGTGAGATGTAGGAAATCACAGAAAGTCGTGGGGAAAATAGGTCAATATATACTTTGCTATATTGTGAACTAGGCCTTTTGGCCAGCCACAATGTAGAGGACCTGACCCTTAGAAATTTACAAGTAAGCTGGAATCTTTAAAAATTCAAATCTTTATAAGTAAAAAGATTTATTAAAATGAATAACCAAGTGTTTTAATTGACATCAGAAGATCAAAACAATAAACCCTGAGAACATAGAAAAAAGATAAATAAAGATATGAGCAGAACTTAATACCACAGAAAACGTATAAAATTCAGTTGAGGTAGTAAGTCCAAAGAATATTCTTTGACAAGATTTAAAAGACACACTTTGATTAAGGAAAACCAAAACATAAGTAAAGAATATACAGAAAGAATCAGGACAATGTTATAGCAGAGAATATCTGAAATGCCAGTAAATTTGAACATTTCTGTAAAGTGGACCATTTCCTAGCTCCTAAACTTTACCAAAATTGACACAAGAGGAAATCATTTAAGGTCATCATGTCTGCCCTTGGCATTCTCGGAACGCCCTGGCCTCAGAATGCAGCATCTGTTGTCCATGGTAACCTGCGGAGAGGGGGCGGGGCTGAGGGAGGTTGGAACACTGCCTTCACTGAGGGAGTGTGTGGGGCCATCTCTGCTGTGACTGAACAAAGGGCAGGGGAGAAGGGGGCCCACGGCAGGGCCCTCAGAGCCCGGCAGGCCCAGTCGTGTGTCACAAGCATTTAGGCCCAGGCCAAAGTGCGCCTTCTTGGTCTGCACAGCTGCCCAAACTCTCACCTTTCCACTCAGGCCGCCCTCTTACTTGAAGTGTGTGTGGAACCGGTCCGCGCAGTACACCTCGATGCAAAGCTAACCATAGGTCTGGGCATCATAGCTTCCTGCCAGGTGACCGAAGTTCGCAGGCAGATGGGTCGTGGGACACACGTGGGGAGACTCCTGCCCAGGCCACAGGCCGCCCAAAGCCACTATCCCAGATCGGGGGCAGCAAAGCAGTCCTGTCTGACTCCCAGCCTCTAGAGGGAGTAGTGGACCAACACTTGTAGAAAAAGGGGTCCGCGCGGGTAACTCATTGGAGGAACACAAAAAAATCTTTGCGGACTTTCTGCTGAAGCTTACGAGCGTTCACACCTAAGCCTCTTACAAGGTCAGCTGTTTAGCTAAACATGAGCTCATGATCTAAATTTACACAATAATGAAGAAATCAGCTACAAGGGGAGACAAGCAGCAAAAACAATCAATACCAGAATTAGATTCCCTAGGCCAACCATCAGATGTTGGAATAATCAGGTGCAAGGCAGAAAGTATACATAAAACTTGAACTGAAACAAGGAAAAAGGATGTTTTCAAAGACTGGTAGGATCTCTAAAACATTTTTAAAGTACATGTCATTGATAAAGCTAAATACTCAATGGTTGTGTAATACAACAGATTCAACATTGAGAAGAGTGAAATTATGCTGTTTTGAAAACTATGGCAGGTCAGATTTTCTGCCTAATTATATAAGAAGATTTCTCTAAAAAATACACATTATTTCAAAGACTTATTGGCCGTGAAATAAGTTAAGGTTATTTCAAATGGCTTGTCTGCAAAGAAAGATGAGATGTAGGGAATCACAGAAAGTCGAGGGGAAAATAGGTCAATATATACATTGCTCTATGGTGAACTAAGACTTAGGCCAGCCACAATGTAGAGGACCTGACCCTTAGAAACTTACAAGTAAGCTGGAATCTAGAAAAGTTCAAATCTTTATAAGTAAAAAGATTTTTTAAAATGAATAACCAAGTGTTTTTATTGACATCAGAATATCAAAACAATAAACCTGAGAACATAGAAAAAATATAAATAAAGATATGAGCTGAACTTAATACAATAGAAAACGTATAAAATTCAGGTGATTTAGTAAGTCCAAAGAATATTCTTTGACAAGATTAAAAGACACACTTTGATTAAGGAAAACCAAAACATAAGTAAAGAATATACAGAAAGAATCAGGACAATGTTATAGCAGAGAGTATATGAAATGGCAGTAAATTTGAACGTTTGTGTAAAGTGGACCATTTCCTAGGTCCTAAAGTTTACCAAAATTGACACAAGGGGAAATCATTTAAGGTCATCATGTCTGCCCTTGGCATTCTCGGAATGCCCTGGCCTCAGAATGCAGCATCTGTAGTCCATGGTAACCTGCGGAGAGGGGGCGGGGCTGAGGGAGGTTGGAACACTGCCTTCACTGAGGGAGTGGGTGGGGCCATCTCTGCTGTGAGTGAACAAAGGGCAGGGGAGAAGGGGGCCAAGGGCAGGGCCCTCAGAGCCCGGCAGGCCCAGTCGTGTGTCACAAGCATTTAGGCCCAGGCCAAAGTGCGCCTTCTTTGTCTGCACAGCTGCCCAAACTCTCACCTTTCCACTCAGGCCGCCCTCTTACTTGAAGTGTGGGTGGAACCGGTCCGCGCAGTGCACCTCGATGCAAAGCTAACCATAGGTCTGGGCATCATAGCTTCCTGCCAGGTGACCGAAGTTCGCAGGCAGATGGGTTGTGGGACACACGTGCGGTGCCTCCTGCCCAGGCCACAGGCCGCCCAAAACCACTATCCCAGATCGGGGGTAGCAAAACAGTCCTGTCTGAGTCCCAGCCTCTAGAGGGAGTAGTGGACCAACACTTGTAGAAAAAGGTGTCCGCGCGGGTAACTCATTGGAGGGACACAAAAAAATCTTTGCCGACTTTCTGCTGAAGCTTACGAGCGTTCACACCTAAGCCTCTTACAAGGTCAGCTGTTTAGCTAAACATGAGCTCATGATCTAAATTTACACAATAATGAAGAAATCAGCTACAAGGGGAGACAAGCGGCAAAAACAATCAATACCAGAATTAGATTCCCTTAGCCATCGATCAGACGTTGGAATAATCAGGTGCAAGGCAGAAAATATACATAAAACTGGAACTGAAACAAGGAACACGGATGTTTTCAAAGACTGGTAGGATCTCTAAAACATTTTTAAAGTACATGTCATTGATAAAGCTAAATCCTCAAAGGTTGTGTATTACAACAGATTCATCATTGAGAAGGGTGAAATTATGCTGTTTTGAAAACTATGGCAGGTCAGATTTTCTGCCTAAATATATAAGAAGATTTCTCTGAAAAATGCACATTATTTCAAAGACTTAATGGCTGTGAAATAAGTTAAGGTTATTTCAAATGGCTTGTCTGCAAAGAAAGGTGAGATGTAGGAAATCACAGAAAGTCGCGGGGAAAATAGGTCAATATATACTTTGCTATATTGTGAACTAGGCCTTGGGCCAGCCACAATGTAGAGGACCTGACCCTTAGAAATTTACAAGTAAGCTGGAAACTTTAAAAATTCAAATCTTTATAAGTAAAAAGATTTATTAAAATGAATAACCAAGTGTTTTAATTGACATCAGAAGATCAAAACAATAAACCCTGAGAACATAGAAAAAAGATAAATAAAGATATGAGCAGAACTTAATACCACAGAAAACGTATAAAATTCAGTTGAGGTAGTAAGTCCAAAGAATATTCTTTGACAAGATTTAAAAGACACACTTTGATTAAGGAAAACCAAAACATAAGTAAAGAATATACAGAAAGAATCAGGACAATATTATAGCAGAGAATATCTGAAATGCCTGTAAATTTGAACATTTCTGTAAAGTGGACCATTTCCTAGCTCCTAAAGTTTACCAAAATTGACACAAGAGGAAATCATTTAAGGTCATCATGTCTGCCCTTGGCATTCTCGGAACGCCCTGGCCTCAGAATGCAGCATCTGTTGTCCATGGTAACCTGCGGAGAGGGGGCGGGGCTGAGGGAGGTTGGAACACTGCCTTCACTGAGGGAGTGTGTGGGGCCATCTCTGCTGTGACTGAACAAAGGGCAGGGGAGAAGGGGGCCCACGGCAGGGCCCTCAGAGCCCGGCAGGCCCAGTCGTGTGTCACAAGCATTTAGGCCCAGGCCAAAATGCGCCTTCTTGGTCTGCACAGCTGCCCAAACTCTCACCTTTCCACTCAGGCCGCCCTCTTACTTGAAGTGTGTGTGGAACCGGTCCGCGCAGTACACCTCGATGCAAAGCTAACCATAGGTCTGGGCATCATAGCTTCCTGCCAGGTGACCGAAGTTCGCAGGCAGATGGGTCGTGGGACACACGTGGGGAGACTCCTGCCCAGGCCACAGGCCGCCCAAAGCCACTATCCCAGATCGGGGGCAGCAAAGCAGTCCTGTCTGACTCCCAGCCTCTAGAGGGAGTAGTGGACCAACACTTGTAGAAAAAGGGGTCCGCGCGGGTAACTCATTGGAGGAACACAAAAAAATCTTTGCGGACTTTCTGCTGAAGCTTACGAGCGTTCACACCTAAGCCTCTTACAAGGTCAGCTGTTTAACTAAACATGAGCTCATGATCTAAATTTACACAATAATGAAGAAATCAGCTACAAGGGGAGACAAGCAGCAAAAACAATCAATACCAGAATTAGATTCCCTAGGCCAACCATCAGATGTTGGAATAATCAGGTGCAAGGCAGAAAGTATACATAAAACTTGAATTGAAACAAGGAAAAAGGATGTTTTCAAAGACTGGTAGGATCTCTAAAACATTTTTAAAGTACATGTCATTGATAAAGCTAAATACTCAATGGTTGTGTAATACAACAGATTCAACATTGAGAAGAGTGAAATTATGCTGTTTTGAAAACTATGGCAGGTCAGATTTTCTGCCTAATTATATAAGAAGATTTCTCTAAAAAATACACATTATTTCAAAGACTTATTGGCCGTGAAATAAGTTAAGGTTATTTCAAATGGCTTGTCTGCAAAGAAAGGTGAGATGTAGGGAATCACAGAAAGTCGAGGGGAAAATAGGTCAATATATACATTGCTCTATGGTGAACTAAGACTTAGGCCTGCCACAATGTAGAGGACCTGACCCTTAGAAACTTACAAGTAAGCTGGAATCTAGAAAAGTTCAAATCTTTATAAGTAAAAAGATTTTTTAAAATGAATAACCAAGTGTTTTTATTGACATCAGAATATCAAAACAATAAACCTGAGAACATAGAAAAAATATAAATAAAGATATGAGCTGAACTTAATACAATAGAAAACGTATAAAATTCAGGTGATTTAGTAAGTCCAAAGAATATTCTTTGACAAGATTAAAAGACACACTTTGATTAAGGAAAACCAAAACATAAGTAAAGAATATACAGAAAGAATCAGGACAATGTTATAGCAGAGAGTATATGAAATGGCAGTAAATTTGAACGTTTGTGTAAAGTGGACCATTTCCTAGGTCCTAAAGTTTACCAAAATTGACACAAGGGGAAATCATTTAAGGTCATCATGCCTGCCCTTGGCATTCTCGGAATGCCCTGGCCTCAGAATGCAGCATCTGTAGTCCATGGTAACCTGCGGAGAGGGGGCGGGGCTGAGGGAGGTTGGAACACTGCCTTCACTGAGGGAGTGGGTGGGGCCATCTCTGCTGTGACTGAACAAAGGGCAGGGGAGAAGGGGGCCAACGGCAGGGCCCTCAGAGCCCGGCAGGCCCAGTCGTGTGTCAGATGCATTTAGGCACAGGCCAAAGTGCGCCTTCTTTGTCTGCACAGCTGCCCAAACTCTCACCTTTCCACTCAGGCCGACCTCTTACTTGAAGTGTGTGTGGAACCGGTCCGCGCAGTACACCTCGCTGCAAAGCTAACCATAGGTCTGGGCATCATAGCTTCCTGCCAGGTGACTAAAGTTCGCAGGCAGATGGGTCGTGGGACACACGTGGGGAGCCTCCTGCCCAGGCCACAGGCCGCCCAAAGCCACTATCCCAGATCGGGGGCAGCAAAGCAGTCCTGTCTGAGTCCCAGCCTCTAGAAGGAGTAGTGGACCAACACTTGTAGAAAAAGGGGTCCGCGTGGGTAA
The DNA here is from genome assembly GCF_964165515.1 of Mesoplodon bidens. Lineage (NCBI taxonomy): Eukaryota > Metazoa > Chordata > Mammalia > Artiodactyla > Ziphiidae > Mesoplodon > Mesoplodon bidens. The sequence continues at coordinate 329,672 of NW_027671513.1, forward strand.
CTCATTGGAGGGACACAAAAATATCTTTGCAGACTTTCTGCTGAAGCTTACGAGCGTTCACACCTAAACCTCTTACAAGGTCAGCTGTTTAGCTAAACATGAGCTGATGATCTAAATTTACACAATAATGAAGAAATCAGCTACAAGGGGAGACAAGCAGCAAAAACAATCAATACCAGTATTAGATTCCCTAGGCCAACCATCAGATGTTGGAATATTCAGGTGCAAGGCAGATAGGATACACAAAACTGGAACTGAAACAAGGAACAAGGATGTTTTCAAAGACTGGTAGGATCTCTAAAACATTTTTAAAGTACATGTCATTGATAAAGCTAAATACTCAAAGGTTGTGTAATACAACAGATTCATCATTGAGAAGAGTGAAATTATGCTGTTTTGAAAATTATGGCAGGTCAGATTTTCTGCCTAAATATATACGAAGATTTCTCTGAAAAATGCACATTATTTCAAAGAGTTATTGGCTGTGAAATAAGTTAAGTTTATTTCAAATGGCTTGTCTGCAAAGAAAGGTGAGATGTAGGAAATCACAGAAAGTCGAGGGGAAAATAGGTCAATATATACTTTGCTATATTGTGAACTAAGCCTTTGGCCAGCCACAATGTAGAGGACCTGACCCTTAGAAACTTACAAGTAAGCTGGAATCTTTAAAAATTCAAATCTTTATAAGTAAAAAGATTTATTAAAATGAATAACCAAGTGTTTTAATTGACATCAGAAAATCAAAACAATAAACCCTGAGAACATAGAAAAAAGATAAATAAAGATATGAGCAGAACTTAATACCACAGAAAACGTATAAAATTCAGTTGAGGTAGTAAGTCCAAAGAATATTCTTTGACAAGATTTAAAAGACACACTTTGATTAAGGAAAACCAAAACATAAGTAAAGAATATACAGAAAGAATCAGGACAATGTTATAGCAGAGAATATCTGAAATGCCAGTAAATTTGAACATTTCTGTAAAGTGGACCATTTCCTAGCTCCTAAAGTTTACCAAAATTGACACAAGAGGAAATCATTTAAGGTCATCATGTCTGCCCTTGGCATTCTCGGAACGCCCTGGCCTCAGAATGCAGCATCTGTAGTCCATGGTAACCTGCGGAGAGGGGGCGGGGCTGAGGGAGGTTGGAACACTTCCTTCACTGAGGGAGTGGGTGGGGCCATCTCTGCTGTGACTGAACAAAGGGCAGGGGAGAAGGGGGCCAAGGGCAGGGCCCTCAGAGCCCTGCAGGCCCAGTCGTGTGTCACAAGCATTTAGGCCCAGGCCAAAGTGCGCCTTCTTTGTCTGCACAGCTGCCCAAACTCTCACCTTTCCACTCAGGCCGCCCTCTTACTTGAAGTGTGTGTGGAACCGGTCCGCGCAGTGCACCTCGATGCAAAGCTAACCATAGGTCTGGGCATCATAGATTCCTGCCAGGTGACCGAAGTTCGCAGGCAGATGGGTTGTGGGACACACGTGCGGTGCCTCCTGCCCAGGCCACAGGCCGCCCAAAACCACTATCCCAGATCGGGAGTAGCAAAGCAGTCCTGTCTGAGTCCCAGCCTCTAGAGGGAGTAGTGGACCAACACTTGTAGAAAAAGGTGTCCGCGCGGGTAACTCATTGGAGGGACACAAAAAAATCTTTGCCGACTTTCTGCTGAAGCTTACGAGCGTTCACACCTAAGCCTCTTACAAGGTCAGCTGTTTAGCTAAACATGAGCTCATGATCTAAATTTACACAATAATGAAGAAATCAGCTACAAGGGGAGACAAGCAGCAAAAACAATCAATACCAGAATTAGATTCCCTTAGCCATCGATCAGACGTTGGAATAATCAGGTGCAAGGCAGAAAATATACATAAAACTGGAACTGAAACAAGGAACAAGGATGTTTTCAAAGACTGGTAGGATCTCTAAAACATTTTTAAAGTACATGTCATTGATAAAGCTAAATCCTCAAAGGTTGTGTATTACAACAGATTCATCATTGAGAAGGGTGAAATTATGCTGTTTTGAAAACTATGGCAGGTCAGATTTTCTGCCTAAATATATAAGAAGATTTCTCTGAAAAATGCACATTATTTCAAAGACTTAATGGCTGTGAAATAAGTTAAGGTTATTTCAAATGGCTTGTCTGCAAAGAAAGGTGAGATGTAGGAAATCACAGAAAGTCGTGGGGAAAATAGGTCAATATATACTTTGCTATATTGTGAACTAGGCCTTTTGGCCAGCCACAATGTAGAGGACCTGACCCTTAGAAATTTACAAGTAAGCTGGAATCTTTAAAAATTCAAATCTTTATAAGTAAAAAGATTTATTAAAATGAATAACCAAGTGTTTTAATTGACATCAGAAGATCAAAACAATAAACCCTGAGAACATAGAAAAAAGATAAATAAAGATATGAGCAGAACTTAATACCACAGAAAACGTATAAAATTCAGTTGAGGTAGTAAGTCCAAAGAATATTCTTTGACAAGATTTAAAAGACACACTTTGATTAAGGAAAACCAAAACATAAGTAAAGAATATACAGAAAGAATCAGGACAATGTTATAGCAGAGAATATCTGAAATGCCAGTAAATTTGAACATTTCTGTAAAGTGGACCATTTCCTAGCTCCTAAAGTTTACCAAAATTGACACAAGAGGAAATCATTTAAGGTCATCATGTCTGCCCTTGGCATTCTCGGAACGCCCTGGCCTCAGAATGCAGCATCTGTTGTCCATGGTAACCTGCGGAGAGGGGGCGGGGCTGAGGGAGGTTGGAACACTGCCTTCACTGAGGGAGTGTGTGGGGCCATCTCTGCTGTGACTGAACAAAGGGCAGGGGAGAAGGGGGCCCACGGCAGGGCCCTCAGAGCCCGGCAGGCCCAGTCGTGTGTCACAAGCATTTAGGCCCAGGCCAAAATGCGCCTTCTTGGTCTGCACAGCTGCCCAAACTCTCACCTTTCCACTCAGGCCGCCCTCTTACTTGAAGTGTGTGTGGAACCGGTCCGCGCAGTACACCTCGATGCAAAGCTAACCATAGGTCTGGGCATCATAGCTTCCTGCCAGGTGACCGAAGTTCGCAGGCAGATGGGTCGTGGGACACACGTGGGGAGACTCCTGCCCAGGCCACAGGCCGCCCAAAGCCACTATCCCAGATCGGGGGCAGCAAAGCAGTCCTGTCTGACTCCCAGCCTCTAGAGGGAGTAGTGGACCAACACTTGTAGAAAAAGGGGTCCGCGCGGGTAACTCATTGGAGGAACACAAAAAAATCTTTGCGGACTTTCTGCTGAAGCTTACGAGCGTTCACACCTAAGCCTCTTACAAGGTCAGCTGTTTAGCTAAACATGAGCTCATGATCTAAATTTACACAATAATGAAGAAATCAGCTACAAGGGGAGACAAGCAGCAAAAACAATCAATACCAGAATTAGATTCCCTAGGCCAACCATCAGATGTTGGAATAATCAGGTGCAAGGCAGAAAGTATACATAAAACTTGAACTGAAACAAGGAAAAAGGATGTTTTCAAAGACTGGTAGGATCTCTAAAACATTTTTAAAGTACATGTCATTGATAAAGCTAAATACTCAATGGTTGTGTAATACAACAGATTCAACATTGAGAAGAGTGAAATTATGCTGTTTTGAAAACTATGGCAGGTCAGATTTTCTGCCTAATTATATAAGAAGATTTCTCTAAAAAATACACATTATTTCAAAGACTTATTGGCCGTGAAATAAGTTAAGGTTATTTCAAATGGCTTGTCTGCAAAGAAAGATGAGATGTAGGGAATCACAGAAAGTCGAGGGGAAAATAGGTCAATATATACATTGCTCTATGGTGAACTAAGACTTAGGCCAGCCACAATGTAGAGGACCTGACCCTTAGAAACTTACAAGTAAGCTGGAATCTAGAAAAGTTCAAATCTTTATAAGTAAAAAGATTTTTTAAAATGAATAACCAAGTGTTTTTATTGACATCAGAATATCAAAACAATAAACCTGAGAACATAGAAAAAATATAAATAAAGATATGAGCTGAACTTAATACAATAGAAAACGTATAAAATTCAGGTGATTTAGTAAGTCCAAAGAATATTCTTTGACAAGATTAAAAGACACACTTTGATTAAGGAAAACCAAAACATAAGTAAAGAATATACAGAAAGAATCAGGACAATGTTATAGCAGAGAGTATATGAAATGGCAGTAAATTTGAACGTTTGTGTAAAGTGGACCATTTCCTAGGTCCTAAAGTTTACCAAAATTGACACAAGGGGAAATCATTTAAGGTCATCATGTCTGCCCTTGGCATTCTCGGAATGCCCTGGCCTCAGAATGCAGCATCTGTAGTCCATGGTAACCTGCGGAGAGGGGGCGGGGCTGAGGGAGGTTGGAACACTGCCTTCACTGAGGGAGTGGGTGGGGCCATCTCTGCTGTGAGTGAACAAAGGGCAGGGGAGAAGGGGGCCAAGGGCAGGGCCCTCAGAGCCCGGCAGGCCCAGTCGTGTGTCACAAGCATTTAGGCCCAGGCCAAAGTGCGCCTTCTTTGTCTTCACAGCTGCCCAAACTCTCACCTTTCCACTCAGGCCGCCCTCTTACTTGAAGTGTGGGTGGAACCGGTCCGCGCAGTGCACCTCGATGCAAAGCTAACCATAGGTCTGGGCATCATAGCTTCCTGCCAGGTGACCGAAGTTCGCAGGCAGATGGGTTGTGGGACACACGTGCGGTGCCTCCTGCCCAGGCCACAGGCCGCCCAAAACCACTATCCCAGATCGGGGGTAGCAAAACAGTCCTGTCTGAGTCCCAGCCTCTAGAGGGAGTAGTGGACCAACACTTGTAGAAAAAGGTGTCCGCGCGGGTAACTCATTGGAGGGACACAAAAAAATCTTTGCCGACTTTCTGCTGAAGCTTACGAGCGTTCACACCTAAGCCTCTTACAAGGTCAGCTGTTTAGCTAAACATGAGCTCATGATCTAAATTTACACAATAATGAAGAAATCAGCTACAAGGGGAGACAAGCGGCAAAAACAATCAATACCAGAATTAGATTCCCTTAGCCATCGATCAGACGTTGGAATAATCAGGTGCAAGGCAGAAAATATACATAAAACTGGAACTGAAACAAGGAACACGGATGTTTTCAAAGACTGGTAGGATCTCTAAAACATTTTTAAAGTACATGTCATTGATAAAGCTAAATCCTCAAAGGTTGTGTATTACAACAGATTCATCATTGAGAAGGGTGAAATTATGCTGTTTTGAAAACTATGGCAGGTCAGATTTTCTGCCTAAATATATAAGAAGATTTCTCTGAAAAATGCACATTATTTCAAAGACTTAATGGCTGTGAAATAAGTTAAGGTTATTTCAAATGGCTTGTCTGCAAAGAAAGGTGAGATGTAGGAAATCACAGAAAGTCGCGGGGAAAATAGGTCAATATATACTTTGCTATATTGTGAACTAGGCCTTGGGCCAGCCACAATGTAGAGGACCTGACCCTTAGAAATTTACAAGTAAGCTGGAAACTTTAAAAATTCAAATCTTTATAAGTAAAAAGATTTATTAAAATGAATAACCAAGTGTTTTAATTGACATCAGAAGATCAAAACAATAAACCCTGAGAACATAGAAAAAAGATAAATAAAGATATGAGCAGAACTTAATACCACAGAAAACGTATAAAATTCAGTTGAGGTAGTAAGTCCAAAGAATATTCTTTGACAAGATTTAAAAGACACACTTTGATTAAGGAAAACCAAAACATAAGTAAAGAATATACAGAAAGAATCAGGACAATATTATAGCAGAGAATATCTGAAATGCCAGTAAATTTGAACATTTCTGTAAAGTGGACCATTTCCTAGCTCCTAAAGTTTACCAAAATTGACACAAGAGGAAATCATTTAAGGTCATCATGTCTGCCCTTGGCATTCTCGGAACGCCCTGGCCTCAGAATGCAGCATCTGTTGTCCATGGTAACCTGCGGAGAGGGGGCGGGGCTGAGGGAGGTTGGAACACTGCCTTCACTGAGGGAGTGTGTGGGGCCATCTCTGCTGTGACTGAACAAAGGGCAGGGGAGAAGGGGGCCCACGGCAGGGCCCTCAGAGCCCGGCAGGCCCAGTCGTGTGTCACAAGCATTTAGGCCCAGGCCAAAATGCGCCTTCTTGGTCTGCACAGCTGCCCAAACTCTCACCTTTCCACTCAGGCCGCCCTCTTACTTGAAGTGTGTGTGGAACCGGTCCGCGCAGTACACCTCGATGCAAAGCTAACCATAGGTCTGGGCATCATAGCTTCCTGCCAGGTGACCGAAGTTCGCAGGCAGATGGGTCGTGGGACACACGTGGGGAGACTCCTGCCCAGGCCACAGGCCGCCCAAAGCCACTATCCCAGATCGGGGGCAGCAAAGCAGTCCTGTCTGACTCCCAGCCTCTAGAGGGAGTAGTGGACCAACACTTGTAGAAAAAGGGGTCCGCGCGGGTAACTCATTGGAGGAACACAAAAAAATCTTTGCGGACTTTCTGCTGAAGCTTACGAGCGTTCACACCTAAGCCTCTTACAAGGTCAGCTGTTTAACTAAACATGAGCTCATGATCTAAATTTACACAATAATGAAGAAATCAGCTACAAGGGGAGACAAGCAGCAAAAACAATCAATACCAGAATTAGATTCCCTAGGCCAACCATCAGATGTTGGAATAATCAGGTGCAAGGCAGAAAGTATACATAAAACTTGAATTGAAACAAGGAAAAAGGATGTTTTCAAAGACTGGTAGGATCTCTAAAACATTTTTAAAGTACATGTCATTGATAAAGCTAAATACTCAATGGTTGTGTAATACAACAGATTCAACATTGAGAAGAGTGAAATTATGCTGTTTTGAAAACTATGGCAGGTCAGATTTTCTGCCTAATTATATAAGAAGATTTCTCTAAAAAATACACATTATTTCAAAGACTTATTGGCCGTGAAATAAGTTAAGGTTATTTCAAATGGCTTGTCTGCAAAGAAAGGTGAGATGTAGGGAATCACAGAAAGTCGAGGGGAAAATAGGTCAATATATACATTGCTCTATGGTGAACTAAGACTTAGGCCTGCCACAATGTAGAGGACCTGACCCTTAGAAACTTACAAGTAAGCTGGAATCTAGAAAAGTTCAAATCTTTATAAGTAAAAAGATTTTTTAAAATGAATAACCAAGTGTTTTTATTGACATCAGAATATCAAAACAATAAACCTGAGAACATAGAAAAAATATAAATAAAGATATGAGCTGAACTTAATACAATAGAAAACGTATAAAATTCAGGTGATTTAGTAAGTCCAAAGAATATTCTTTGACAAGATTAAAAGACACACTTTGATTAAGGAAAACCAAAACATAAGTAAAGAATATACAGAAAGAATCAGGACAATGTTATAGCAGAGAGTATATGAAATGGCAGTAAATTTGAACGTTTGTGTAAAGTGGACCATTTCCTAGGTCCTAAAGTTTACCAAAATTGACACAAGGGGAAATCATTTAAGGTCATCATGCCTGCCCTTGGCATTCTCGGAATGCCCTGGCCTCAGAATGCAGCATCTGTAGTCCATGGTAACCTGCGGAGAGGGGGCGGGGCTGAGGGAGGTTGGAACACTGCCTTCACTGAGGGAGTGGGTGGGGCCATCTCTGCTGTGACTGAACAAAGGGCAGGGGAGAAGGGGGCCAACGGCAGGGCCCTCAGAGCCCGGCAGGCCCAGTCGTGTGTCAGATGCATTTAGGCACAGGCCAAAGTGCGCCTTCTTTGTCTGCACAGCTGCCCAAACTCTCAACTTTCCACTCAGGCCGACCTCTTACTTGAAGTGTGTGTGGAACCGGTCCGCGCAGTACACCTCGCTGCAAAGCTAACCATAGGTCTGGGCATCATAGCTTCCTGCCAGGTGACTAAAGTTCGCAGGCAGATGGGTCGTGGGACACACGTGGGGAGCCTCCTGCCCAGGCCACAGGCCGCCCAAAGCCACTATCCCAGATCGGGGGCAGCAAAGCAGTCCTGTCTGAGTCCCAGCCTCTAGAAGGAGTAGTGGACCAACACTTGTAGAAAAAGGGGTCCGCGTGGGTAACTCATTGGAGGGACACAAAAAAATCTTTGCAGACTTTCTGCTGAAGCTTACGAGCGTTCACACCTAAACCTCTTACAAGGTCAGCTGTTTAGCTAAACATGAGCTCATGATCTAAATTTACACAATAATGAAGAAATCAGCTACAAGGGGAGACAAGCAGCAAAAACAATCAATACCAGTATTAGATTCCCTAGGCCAACCATCAGATGTTGGAATATTCAGGTGCAAGGCAGATAGGATACACAAAACTGGAACTGAAACAAGGAACAAGGATGTTTTCAAAGACTGGTAGGATCTCTAAAACATTTTTAAAGTACATGTCATTGATAAAGCTAAATACTCAAAGGTTGTGTAATACAACAGATTCATCATTGAGAAGAGTGAAATTATGCTGTTTTGAAAATTATGGCAGGTCAGATTTTCTGCCTAAATATATACGAAGATTTCTCTGAAAAATGCACATTATTTCAAAGAGTTATTGGCTGTGAAATAAGTTAAGTTTATTTCAAATGGCTTGTCTGCAAAGAAAGGGGAGATGTAGGAAATCACAGAAAGTCGAGGGGAAAATAGGTCAATATATACTTTGCTATATTGTGAACTAAGCCTTTGGCCAGCCACAATGTAGAGGACCTGACCCTTAGAAACTTACAAGTAAGCTGGAATCTTTAAAAATTCAAATCTTTATAAGTAAAAAGATTTATTAATATGAATAACCAAGTGTTTTAATTGACATCAGAAGATCAAAACATTAAACCCTGAGAACATAGAAAAAAGATAAATAAAGATATGAGCAGAACTTAATACCACAGAAAACGTATAAAATTCAGTTGAGGTAGTAAGTCCAAAGAATATTCTTTGACAAGATTTAAAAGACACACTTTGATTAAGGAAAACCAAAACATAAGTAAAGAATATACAGAAAGAATCAGGACAATGTTATAGCAGAGAATATCTGAAATGCCAGTAAATTTGAACATTTCTGTAAAGTGGACCATTTCCTAGCTCCTAAAGTTTACCAAAATTGACACAAGAGGAAATCATTTAAGGTCATCATGTCTGCCCTTGGCATTCTCGGAACGCCCTGGCCTCAGAATGCAGCATCTGTAGTCCATGGTAACCTGCGGAGAGGGGGCGGGGCTGAGGGAGGTTGGAACACTTCCTTCACTGAGGGAGTGGGTGGGGCCATCTCTGCTGTGACTGAACAAAGGGCAGGGGAGAAGGGGGCCAAGGGCAGGGCCCTCAGAGCCCGGCAGGCCCAGTCGTGTGTCACAAGCATTTAGGCCCAGGCCAAAGTGCGCCTTCTTTGTCTGCACAGCTGCCCAAACTCTCACCTTTCCACTCAGGCCGCCCTCTTACTTGAAGTGTGTGTGGAACCGGTCCGCGCAGTGCACCTCGATGCAAAGCTAACCATAGGTCTGGGCACCATAGCTTCCTGCCAGGTGACCGAAGTTCGCAGGCAGATGGGTTGTGGGACACACGTGCGGTGCCTCCTGCCCAGGCCACAGGCCGCCCAAAACCACTATCCCAGATCGGGGGTAGCAAAGCAGTCCTGTCTGAGTCCCAGCCTCTAGAGGGAGTAGTGGACCAACACTTGTAGAAAAAGGTGTCCGCGCGGGTAACTCATTGGAGGGACACAAAAAAATCTTTGCCGACTTTCTGCTGAAGCTTACGAGCGTTCACACCTAAGCCTCTTACAAGGTCAGCTGTTTAGCTAAACATGAGCTCATGATCTAAATTTACACAATAATGAAGAAATCAGCTACAAGGGGAGACAAGCAGCAAAAACAATCAATACCAGAATTAGATTCCCTTAGCCATCGATCAGACGTTGGAATAATCAGGTGCAAGGCAGAAAATATACATAAAACTGGAACTGAAACAAGGAACAAGGATGTTTTCAAAGACTGGTAGGATCTCTAAAACATTTTTAAAGTACATGTCATTGATAAAGCTAAATCCTCAAAGGTTGTGTATTACAACAGATTCATCATTGAGAAGGGTGAAATTATGCTGTTTTGAAAACTATGGCAGGTCAGATTTTCTGCCTAAATATATAAGAAGATTTCTCTGAAAAATGCACATTATTTCAAAGACTTAATGGCTGTGAAATAAGTTAAGGTTATTTCAAATGGCTTGTCTGCAAAGAAAGGTGAGATGTAGGAAATCACAGAAAGTCGCGGGGAAAATAGGTCAATATATACTTTGCTATATTGTGAACTAGGCCTTGGGCCAGCCACAATGTAGAGGACCTGACCCTTAGAAATTTACAAGTAAGCTGGAATCTTTAAAAATTCAAATCTTTATAAGTAAAAAGATTTATTAAAATGAATAACCAAGTGTTTTAATTGACATCAGAAGATCAAAACAATAAACCCTGAGAACATAGAAAAAAGATAAATAAAGATATGAGCAGAACTTAATACCACAGAAAACGTATAAAATTCAGTTGAGGTAGTAAGTCCAAAGAATATTCTTTGACAAGATTTAAAAGACACACTTTGATTAAGGAAAACCAAAACATAAGTAAAGAATATACAGAAAGAATCAGGACAATGTTATAGCAGAGAATATCTGAAATGCCAGTAAATTTGAACATTCCTGTAAAGTGGACCATTTCCTAGCTCCTAAACTTTACCAAAATTGACACAAGAGGAAATCATTTAAGGTCATCATGTCTGCCCTTGGCATTCTCGGAACGCCCTGGCCTCAGAATGCAGCATCTGTTGTCCATGGTAACCTGCGGAGAGGGGTCGGGGCTGAGGGAGGTTGGAACACTGCCTTCACTGAGGGAGTGTGTGGGGCCATCTCTGCTGTGACTGAACAAAGGGCAGGGGAGAAGGGGGCCCACGGCAGGGCCCTCAGAGCCCGGCAGGCCCAGTCGTGTGTCACAAACATTTAGGCCCAGGCCAAAATGCGCCTTCTTGGTCTGCACAGCTGCCCAAACTCTCACCTTTCCACTCAGGCCGCCCTCTTACTTGAAGTGTGTGTGGAACCGGTCCGCGCAGTACACCTCGATGCAAAGCTAACCATAGGTCTGGGCATCATAGCTTCCTGCCAGGTGACCGAAGTTCGCAGGCAGATGGGTCGTGGGACCCACGTGGGGAGACTCCTGCCCAGGCCACAGGCCGCCCAAAGCCACTATCCCAGATCGGGGGCAGCAAAGCAGTCCTGTCTGACTCCCAGCCTCTAGAGGGAGTAGTGGACCAACACTTGTAGAAAAAGGGGTCCGCGCGGGTAACTCATTGGAGGAACACAAAAAAATCTTTGCGGACTTTCTGCTGAAGCTTACGAGCGTTCACACCTAAGCCTCTTACAAGGTCAGCTGTTTAGCTAAACATGAGCTCATGATCTAAATTTACACAATAATGAAGAAATCAGCTACAAGGGGAGACAAGCAGCAAAAACAATCAATACCAGAATTAGATTCCCTAGGCCAACCATCAGATGTTGGAATAATCAGGTGCAAGGCAGAAAGTATACATAAAACTTGAACTGAAACAAGGAAAAAGGATGTTTTCAAAGACTGGTAGGATCTCTAAAACATTTTTAAAGTACATGTCATTGATAAAGCTAAATACTCAATGGTTGTGTAATACAACAGATTCAACATTGAGAAGAGTGAAATTATGCTGTTTTGAAAACTATGGCAGGTCAGATTTTCTGCCTAATTATATAAGAAGATTTCTCTAAAAAATACACATTATTTCAAAGACTTATTGGCCGTGAAATAAGTTAAGGTTATTTCAAATGGCTTGTCTGCAAAGAAAGGTGAGATGTAGGGAATCACAGAAAGTCGAGGGGAAAATAGGTCAATATATACATTGCTCTATGGTGAACTAAGACTTAGGCCAGCCACAATGTAGAGGACCTGACCCTTAGAAACTTACAAGTAAGCTGGAATCTAGAAAAGATCAAATCTTTATAAGTAAAAAGATTTTTTAAAATGAATAACCAAGTGTTTTTATTGACATCAGAATATCAAAACAATACACCTGAGAACATAGAAAAAATATAAATAAAGATATGAGCTGAACTTAATACAATAGAAAACGTATAAAATTCAGGTGATTTAGTAAGTCCAAAGAATATTCTTTGACAAGATTAAAAGACACACTTTGATTAAGGAAAACCAAAACATAAGTAAAGAATATACAGAAAGAATCAGGACAATGTTATAGCAGAGAGTATATGAAATGGCAGTAAATTTGAACGTTTGTGTAAAGTGGACCATTTCCTAGGTCCTAAAGTTTACCAAAATTGACACAAGGGGAAATCATTTAAGGTCATCATGTCTGCCCTTGGCATTCTCGGAATGCCCTGGCCTCAGAATGCAGCATCTGTAGTCCATGGTAACCTGCGGAGAGGGGGCGGGGCTGAGGGAGGTTGGAACACTGCCTTCACTGAGGGAGTGGGTGGGGCCATCTCTGCTGTGACTGAACAAAGGGCAGGGGAGAAGGGGGCCAACGGCAGGGCCCTCAGAGCCCGGCAGGCCCAGTCGTGTGTCAGATGCATTTAGGCACAGGCCAAAGTGCGCCTTCTTTGTCTGCACAGCTGCCCAAACTCTCAACTTTCCACTCAGGCCGACCTCTTACTTGAAGTGTGTGTGGAACCGGTCCGCGCAGTACACCTCGCTGCAAAGCTAACCATAGGTCTGGGCATCATAGCTTCCTGCCAGGTGACTAAAGTTCGCAGGCAGATGGGTCGTGGGACACACGTGGGGAGCCTCCTGCCCAGGCCACAGGACGCCCAAAGCCACTATCCCAGATCGGGGGCAACAAAGCAGTCCTGTCTGAGTCCCAGCCTCTTGAAGGAGTAGTGGACCAACACTTGTAGAAAAAGGGGTCCGCGTGGGTAACTCATTGGAGGGACACAAAAAAATCTTTGAAGACTTTCTGCTGAAGCTTACGAGCGTTCACACCTAAACCTCTTACAAGGTCAGCTGTTTAGCTAAACATGAGCTCATGATCTAAATTTACACAATAATGAAGAAATCAGCTACAAGGGGAGACAAGCAGCAAAAACAATCAATACCAGTATTAGATTCCCAAGGCCAACCATCAGATGTTGGAGTATTCAGGTGCAAGGCAGATAGGATACACAAAACTGGAACTGAAACAAGGAACAAGGATGTTTTCAAAGACTGGTAGGATCTCTAAAACATTTTTAAAGTACATGTCATTGATAAAGCTAAATACTCAAAGGTTGTGTAATACAACAGATTCATCATTGAGAAGAGTGAAATTATGCTGTTTTGAAAATTATGGCAGGTCAGATTTTCTGCCTAAATATATACGAAGATTTCTCTGAAAAATGCACATTATTTCAAAGAGTTATTGGCTGTGAAATAAGTTAAGTTTATTTCAAATGGCTTGTCTGCAAAGAAAGGTGAGATGTAGGAAATCACAGAAAGTCGAGGGGAAAATAGGTCAATATATACTTTGCTATATTGTGAACTAAGCCTTTGGCCAGCCACAATGTAGAGGACCTGACCCTTAGAAACTTACAAGTAAGCTGGAATCTTTAAAAATTCAAATCTTTATAAGTAAAAAGATTTATTAAAATGAATAACCAAGTGTTTTAATTGACATCAGAAAATCAAAACAATAAACCCTGAGAACATAGAAAAAAGATAAATAAAGATATGAGCAGAACTTAATACCACAGAAAACGTATAAAATTCAGTTGAGGTAGTAAGTCCAAAGAATATTCTTTGACAAGATTTAAAAGACACACTTTGATTAAGGAAAACCAAAACATAAGTAAAGAATATACAGAAAGAATCAGGACAATGTTATAGCAGAGAATATCTGAAATGCCAGTAAATTTGAACATTTCTGTAAAGTGGACCATTTCCTAGCTCCTAAAGTTTACCAAAATTGACACAAGAGGAAATCATTTAAGGTCATCATGTCTGCCCTTGGAATTCTCGGAACGCCCTGGCCTCAGAATGCAGCATCTGTAGTCCATGGTAACCTGCGGAGAGGGGGCGGGGCTGAGGGAGGTTGGAACACTTCCTTCACTGAGGGAGTGGGTGGGGCCATCTCTGCTGTGACTGAACAAAGGGCAGGGGAGAAGGGGGCCAAGGGCAGGGCCCTCAGAGCCCGGCAGGCCCAGTCGTGTGTCACAAGCTTTTAGGCCCAGGCCAAAGTGCGCCTTCTTTGTCTGCACAGCTGCCCAAACTCTCACCTTTCCACTCAGGCCGCCCTCTTACTTGAAGTGTGTGTGGAACCGGTCCGCGCAGTGCACCTCGATGCAAAGCTAACCATAGGTCTGGGCATCATAGCTTCCTGCCAGGTGACCGAAGTTCGCAGGCAGATGGGTTGTGGGACACACGTGCGGTGCCTCCTGCCCAGGCCACAGGCCGCCCAAAACCACTATCCCAGATCGGGGGTAGCAAAGCAGTCCTGTCTGAGTCCCAGCCTCTAGAGGGAGTAGTGGACCAACACTTGTAGAAAAAGGTGTCCGCGCGGGTAACTCATTGGAGGGACACAAAAAAATCTTTGCCGACTTTCTGCTGAAGCTTACGAGCGTTCACACCTAAGCCTCTTACAAGGTCAGCTGTTTAGCTAAACATGAGCTCATGATCTAAATTTACACAATAATGAAGAAATCAGCTACAAGGGGAGACAAGCAGCAAAAACAATCAATACCAGAATTAGATTCCCTTAGCCATCGATCAGACGTTGGAATAATCAGGCGCAAGGCAGAAAATATACATAAAACTGGAACTGAAACAAGGAACAAGGATGTTTTCAAAGACTGGTAGGATCTCTAAAACATTTTTAAAGTACATGTCATTGATAAAGCTAAATCCTCAAAGGTTGTGTATTACAACAGATTCATCATTGAGAAGGGTGAAATTATGCTGTTTTGAAAACTATGGCAGGTCAGATTTTCTGCCTAAATATATAAGAAGATTTCTCTGAAAAATGCACATTATTTCAAAGACTTAATGGCTGTGAAATAAGTTAAGGTTATTTCAAATGGCTTGTCTGCAAAGAAAGGTGAGATGTAGGAAATCACAGAAAGTCGCGGGGAAAATAGGTCAATATATACTTTGCTATATTGTGAACTAGGCCTTGGGCCAGCCACAATGTAGAGGACCTGACCCTTAGAAATTTACAAGTAAGCTGGAATCTTTAAAAATTCAAATCTTTATAAGTAAAAAGATTTATTAAAATGAATAACCAAGTGTTTTAATTGACATCAGAAGATCAAAACAATAAACCCTGAGAACATAGAAAAAAGATAAATAAAGATATGAGCAGAACTTAATACCACAGAAAACGTATAAAATTCAGTTGAGGTAGTAAGTCCAAAGAATATTCTTTGACAAGATTTAAAAGACACACTTTGATTAAGGAAAACCAAAACATAAGTAAAGAATATACAGAAAGAATCAGGACAATGTTATAGCAGAGAATATCTGAAATGCCAGTAAATTTGAACATTCCTGTAAAGTGGACCATTTCCTAGCTCCTAAACTTTACCAAAATTGACACAAGAGGAAATCATTTAAGGTCATCATGTCTGCCCTTGGCATTCTCGGAACGCCCTGGCCTCAGAATGCAGCATCTGTTGTCCATGGTAACCTGCGGAGAGGGGTCGGGGCTGAGGGAGGTTGGAACACTTCCTTCACTGAGGGAGTGTGTGGGGCCATCTCTGCTGTGACTGAACAAAGGGCAGGGGAGAAGGGGGCAAACGGCAGGGCCCTCAGAGCCCGGCAGGCCCAGTCGTGTGTCACAAGCATTTAGGCCCAGGCCAAAATGCGCCTTCTTGGTCTGCACAGCTGCCCAAACTCTCACCTTTCCACTCAGGCCGCCCTCTTACTTGAAGTGTGTGTGGAACCGGTCCGCGCAGTACACCTCGATGCAAAGCTAACCATAGGTCTGGGCATCATAGCTTCCTGCCAGGTGACCGAAGTTCGCAGGCAGATGGGTCGTGGGACACACGTGGGGAGACTCCTGCCCAGGCCACAGGCCGCCCAAAGCCACTATCCCAGATCGGGGGCAGCAAAGCAGTCCTGTCTGACTCCCAGCCTCTAGAGGGAGTAGTGGACCAACACTTGTAGAAAAAGGGGTCCGCGCGGGTAACTCATTGGAGGAACACAAAAAAATCTTTGCGGACTTTCTGCTGAAGCTTACGAGCGTTCACACCTAAGCCTCTTACAAGGTCAGCTGTTTAGCTAAACATGAGCTCATGATCTAAATTTACACAATAATGAAGAAATCAGCTACAAGGGGAGACAAGCAGCAAAAACAATCAATACCAGAATTAGATTCCCTAGGCCAACCATCAGATGTTGGAATAATCAGGTGCAAGGCAGAAAGTATACATAAAACTTGAACTGAAACAAGGAAAAAGGATGTTTTCCAAGACTGGTAGGATCTCTAAAACATTTTTAAAGTACATGTCATTGATAAAGCTAAATACTCAATGGTTGTGTGATACAACAGATTCAACATTGAGAAGAGTGAAATTATGCTGTTTTGAAAACTATGGCAGGTCAGATTTTCTGCCTAATTATATAAGAAGATTTCTCTAAAAAATACACATTATTTCAAAGACTTATTGGCCGTGAAATAAGTTAAGGTTATTTCAAATGGCTTGTCTGCAAAGAAAGGTGAGATGTAGGGAATCACAGAAAGTCGAGGGGAAAATAGGTCAATATATACATTGCTCTATGGTGAACTAAGACTTAGGCCAGCCACAATGTAGAGGACCTGACCCTTAGAAACTTACAAGTAAGCTGGAATCTAGAAAAGTTCAAATCTTTATAAGTAAAAAGATTTTTTAAAATGAATAACCAAGTGTTTTTATTGACATCAGAATATCAAAACAATAAACCTGAGAACATAGAAAAAATATAAATAAAGATATGAGCTGAACTTAATACAATAGAAAACGTATAAAATTCAGGTGATTTAGTAAGTCCAAAGAATATTCTTTGACAAGATTAAAAGACACACTTTGATTAAGGAAAACCAAAACATAAGTAAAGAATATACAGAAAGAATCAGGACAATGTTATAGCAGAGAATATCTGAAATGCCAGTAAATTTGAACATTTCTGTAAAGTGGACCATTTCCTAGCTCCTAAAGTTTACCAAAATTGACACAAGAGGAAATCATTTAAGGTCATCATGTCTGCCCTTGGCATTCTCGGAACGCCCTGGCCTCAGAATGCAGCATCTGTAGTCCATGGTAACCTGCGGAGAGGGGGCGGGGCTGAGGGAGGTTGGAACACTTCCTTCACTGAGGGAGTGGGTGGGGCCATCTCTGCTGTGACTGAACAAAGGGCAGGGGAGAAGGGGGCCAAGGGCAGGGCCCTCAGAGCCCGGCAGGCCCAGTCGTGTGTCACAAGCATTTAGGCACAGGCCAAAGTGCGCCTTCTTTGTCTGCACAGCTGCCCAAACTCTCACCTTTCCACTCAGGCCGCCCTCTTACTTGAAGTGTGTGTGGAACCGGTCCGCGCAGTGCACCTCGATGCAAAGCTAACCATAGGTCTGGGCATCATAGCTTCCTGCCAGGTGACCGAAGTTCGCAGGCAGATGGGTTGTGGGACACACGTGCGGTGCCTCCTGCCCAGGCCACAGGCCGCCCAAAACCACTATCCCAGATCGGGGGTAGCAAAGCAGTCCTGTCTGAGTCCCAGCCTCTAGAGGGAGTAGTGGACCAACACTTGTAGAAAAAGGTGTCCGCGCGGGTAACTCATTGGAGGGACACAAAAAAATCTTTGCCGACTTTCTGCTGAAGCTTACGAGCGTTCACACCTAAGCCTCTTACAAGGTCAGCTGTTTAGCTAAACATGAGCTCATGATCTAAATTTACACAATAATGAAGAAATCAGCTACAAGGGGAGACAAGCAGCAAAAACAATCAATACCAGAATTAGATTCCCTTAGCCATCGATCAGACGTTGGAATAATCAGGCGCAAGGCAGAAAATATACATAAAACTGGAACTGAAACAAGGAACAAGGATGTTTTCAAAGACTGGTAGGATCTCTAAAACATTTTTAAAGTACATGTCATTGATAAAGCTAAATCCTCAAAGGTTGTGTATTACAACAGATACATCATTGAGAAGGGTGAAATTATGCTGTTTTGAAAACTATGGCAGGTCAGATTTTCTGCCTAAATATATAAGAAGATTTCTCTGAAAAATGCACATTATTTCAAAGACTTAATGGCTGTGAAATAAGTTAAGGTTATTTCAAATGGCTTGTCTGCAAAGAAAGGTGAGATGTAGGAAATCACAGAAAGTCGCGGGGAAAATAGGTCAATATATACTTTGCTATATTGTGAACTAGGCCTTGGGCCAGCCACAATGTAGAGGACCTGACCCTTAGAAATTTACAAGTAAGCTGGAATCTTTAAAAATTCAAATCTTTATAAGTAAAAAGATTTATTAAAATGAATAACCAAGTGTTTTAATTGACATCAGAAGATCAAAACAATAAACCCTGAGAACATAGAAAAAAGATAAATAAAGATATGAGCAGAACTTAATACCACAGAAAACGTATAAAATTCAGTTGAGGTAGTAAGTCCAAAGAATATTCTTTGACAAGATTTAAAAGACACACTTTGATTAAGGAAAACCAAAACATAAGTAAAGAATATACAGAAAGAATCAGGACAATGTTATAGCAGAGAATATCTGAAATGCCAGTAAATTTGAACATTTCTGTAAAGTGGACCATTTCCTAGCTCCTAAAGTTTACCAAAATTGACACAAGAGGAAATCATTTAAGGTCATCATGTCTGCCCTTGGCATTCTCGGAACGCCCTGGCCTCAGAATGCAGCATCTGTTGTCCATGGTAACCTGCGGAGAGGGGGCGGGGCTGAGGGAGGTTGGAACACTGCCTTCACTGAGGGAGTGTGTGGGGCCATCTCTGCTGTGATTGAACAAAGGGCAGGGGAGAAGGGGGCCCACGGCAGGGCCCTCAGAGCCCGGCAGGCCCAGTCGTGTGTCACAAGCATTTAGGCCCAGGCCAAAATGCGCCTTCTTGGTCTGCACAGCTGCCCAAACTCTCACCTTTCCACTCAGGCCGCCCTCTTACTTGAAGTGTGTGTGGAACCGGTCCGCGCAGTACACCTCGATGCAAAGCTAACCATAGGTCTGGGCATCATAGCTTCCTGCCAGGTGACCGAAGTTCGCAGGCAGATGGGTCGTGGGACACACGTGGGGAGCCTCCTGCCCAGGCCACAGGCCACCCAAAGCCACTATCCCAGATCGGGGGCAGCAAAGCAGTCCTGTCTGACTCCCAGCCTCTAGAGGGAGTAGTGGACCAACACTGGTAGAAAAAGGGGTCCGCGCGGGTAACTCATTGGAGGAACACAAAAAAATCTTTGCGGACTTTCTGCTGAAGCTTACGAGTGTTCACACCTAAGCCTCTTACAAGGTCAGCTGTTTAGCTAAACATGAGCTCATGATCTAAATTTACACAATAATGAAGAAATCAGCTACCAGGGGAGACAAGCAGCAAAAACAATCAATACCAGAATTAGATTCCCTAGGCCAACCATCAGATGTTGGAATAATCAGGTGCAAGGCAGAAAGTATACATAAAACTTGAACTGAAACAAGGAAAAAGGATGTTTTCAAAGACTGGTAGGATCTCTAAAACATTTTTAAAGTACATGTCATTGATAAAGCTAAATACTCAATGGTTGTGTAATACAACAGATTCAACATTGAGAAGAGTGAAATTATGCTGTTTTGAAAACTATGGCAGGTCAGATTTTCTGCCTAATTATATAAGAAGATTTCTCTAAAAAATACACATTATTTCAAAGACTTATTGGCCGTGAAATAAGTTAAGGTTATTTCAAATGGCTTGTCTGCAAAGAAAGGTGAGATGTAGGGAATCACAGAAAGTCGAGGGGAAAATAGGTCAATATATACATTGCTCTATGGTGAACTAAGACTTAGGCCAGCCACAATGTAGAGGACCTGACCCTTAGAAACTTACAAGTAAGCTGGAATCTAGAAAAGTTCAAATCTTTATAAGTAAAAAGATTTTTTAAAATGAATAACCAAGTGTTTTTATTGACATCAGAATATCAAAACAATAAACCTGAGAACATAGAAAAAATATAAATAAAGATATGAGCTGAACTTAATACAATAGAAAACGTATAAAATTCAGGTGATTTAGTAAGTCCAAAGAATATTCTTTGACAAGATTAAAAGACACACTTTGATTAAGGAAAACCAAAACATAAGTAAAGAATATACAGAAAGAATCAGGACAATGTTATAGCAGAGAGTATATGAAATGGCAGTAAATTTGAACGTTTGTGTAAAGTGGACCATTTCCTAGGTCCTAAAGTTTACCAAAATTGACACAAGGGGAAATCATTTAAGGTCATCATGTCTGCCCTTGGCATTCTCGGAATGCCCTGGCCTCAGAATGCAGCATCTGTAGTCCATGGTAACCTGCGGAGAGGGGGCGGGGCTGAGGGAGGTTGGAACACTGCCTTCACTGAGGGAGTGGGTGGGGCCATCTCTGCTGTGACTGAACAAAGGGCAGGGGAGAAGGGGGCCAACGGCAGGGCCCTCAGAGCCCGGCAGGCCCAGTCGTGTGTCAGATGCATTTAGGCACAGGCCAAAGTGCGCCTTCTTTGTCTGCACAGCTGCCCAAACTCTCACCTTTCCACTCAGGCCGACCTCTTACTTGAAGTGTGTGTGGAACCGGTCCGCGCAGTACACCTCGCTGCAAAGCTAACCATAGGTCTGGGCATCATAGCTTCCTACCAGGTGACTAAAGTTCGCAGGCAGATGGGTCGTGGGACACACGTGAGGAGCCTCCGGCCCAGGCCACAGGCCGCCCAAAGCCACTATCCCAGATCGGGGGCAGCAAAGCAGTCCTGTCTGAGTCCCAGCCTCTAGAAGGAGTAGTGGACCAACACTTGTAGAAAAAGGGGTCCGCGTGGGTAACTCATTGGAGGGACACAAAAAAATCTTTGCAGACTTTCTGCTGAAGCTTACGAGCGTTCACACCTAAACCTCTTACAAGGTCAGCTGTTTAGCTAAACATGAGCTGATGATCTAAATTTACACAATAATGAAGAAATCAGCTACAAGGGGAGACAAGCAGCAAAAACAATCAATACCAGTATTAGATTCCCTAGGCCAACCATCAGATGTTGGAATATTCAGGTGCAAGGCAGATAGGATCCACAAAACTGGAACTGAAACAAGGAACAAGGATGTTTTCAAAGACTGGTAGGATCTCTAAAACATTTTTAAAGTACATGTCATTGATAAAGCTAAATACTCAAAGGTTGTGTAATACAACAGATTCATTATTGAGAAGAGTGAAATTATGCTGTTTTGAAAATTATGGCAGGTCAGATTTTCTGCCTAAATATATACGAAGATTCCTCTGAAAAATGCACATTATTTCAAAGAGTTATTGGCTGTGAAATAAGTTAAGGTTATTTCAAATGGCTTGTCTGCAAAGAAAGGTGAGATGTAGGAAATCACAGAAAGTCGAGGGGAAAATAGGTCAATATATACTTTGCTATATTGTGAACTAAGCCTTTGGCCAGCCACAATGTAGAGGACCTGACCCTTAGAAACTTACAAGTAAGCTGGAATCTTTAAAAATTCAAATCTTTATAAGTAAAAAGATTTTTTAAAATGAATAACCAAGTGTTTTAATTGACATCAGAAAATCAAAACAATAAACCCTGAGAACATAGAAAAAAGATAAATAAAGATATGAGCAGAACTTAATACCACAGAAAACGTATAAAATTCAGTTGAGGTAGTAAGTCCAAAGAATATTCTTTGACAAGATTTAAAAGACACACTTTGATTAAGGAAAACCAAAACATAAGTAAAGAATATACAGAAAGAATCAGGACAATGTTATAGCAGAGAATATCTGAAATGCCAGTAAATTTGAACATTTCTGTAAAGTGGACCATTTCCTAGCTCCTAAAGT
This sequence comes from Mesoplodon bidens, assembly GCF_964165515.1. NCBI lineage: Eukaryota > Metazoa > Chordata > Mammalia > Artiodactyla > Ziphiidae > Mesoplodon > Mesoplodon bidens. Next base: position 351,722 of record NW_027671513.1, read on the forward strand.
TTACCAAAATTGACACAAGAGGAAATCATTTAAGGTCATCATGTCTGCCCTTGGCATTCTCGGAACGCCCTGGACTCAGAATGCAGCATCTGTAGTCCATGGTAACCTGCGGAGAGGGGGCGGGGCTGAGGGAGGTTGGAACACTTCCTTCACTGAGGGAGTGGGTGGGGCCATCTCTGCTGTGACTGAATAAAGGGCAGGGGAGAAGGGGGCCAAGGGCAGGGCCCTCAGAGCCCGGCAGGCCCAGTCGTGTGTCACAACCATTTAGGCCCAGGCCAAAGTGCGCCTTCTTTGTCTGCACAGCTGCCCAAACTCTCACCTTTCCACTCAGGCCGCCCTCTTACTTGAAGTGTGTGTGGAACCGGTCCGCGCAGTGCACCTCGATGCAAAGCTATCCATAGGTCTGGGCATCATAGCTTCCTGCCAGGTGACCGATGTTCGCAGGCAGATGGGTTGTGGGACACACGTGCGGTGCCTCCTGCCCAGGCCACAGGCCGCCCAAAACCGCTATCCCAGATCGGGGGTAGCAAAGCAGTCCTGTCTGAGTCCCAGCCTCTAGAGGGAGTAGTGGACCAACACTTGTAGAAAAAGGTGTCCGCGCGGGTAACTCATTGGAGGGACACAAAAAAATCTTTGCCGACTTTCTGCTGAAGCTTACGAGCGTTCACACCTAAGCCTCTTACAAGGTCAGCTGTTTAGCTAAACATGAGCTCATGATCTAAATTTACACAATAATGAAGAAATCAGCTACAAGGGGAGACAAGCGGCAAAAACAATCAATACCAGAATTAGATTCCCTTAGCCATCGATCAGACGTTGGAATAATCAGGTGCAAGGCAGAAAATATACATAAAACTGGAACTGAAACAAGGAACACGGATGTTTTCAAAGACTGGTAGGATCTCTAAAACATTTTTAAAGTACATGTCATTGATAAAGCTAAATCCTCAAAGTTTGTGTATTACAACAGATTCATCATTGAGAAGGGTGAAATTATGCTGTTTTGAAAACTATGGCAGGTCAGATTTTCTGCCTAAATATATAAGAAGAATTCTCTGAAAAATGCACATTATTTCAAAGACTTAATGGCTGTGAAATAAGTTAAGGTTATTTCAAATGGCTTGTCTGCAAAGAAAGGTGAGATGTAGGAAATCACAGAAAGTCGCGGGGAAAATAGGTCAATATATACTTTGCTGTATTGTGAACTAGGCCTTGGGCCAGCCACAATGTAGAGGACCTGACCCTTAGAAATTTACAAGTAAGCTGGAATCTTTAAAAATTCAAATCTTTTTCAGTAAAAAGATTTATTAAAATGAATAACCAAGTGTTTTAATTGACATCAGAAGATCAAAACAATAAACCCTGAGAACATAGAAAAAAGATAAATAAAGATATGAGCAGAACTTAATACCACAGAAAACGTATAAAATTCAGTTGAGGTAGTAAGTCCAAAGAATATTCTTTGACAAGATTTAAAAGACACACTTTGATTAAGGAAAACCAAAACATAAGTAAAGAATATACAGAAAGAATCAGGACAATGTTATAGCAGAGAATATCTGAAATGCCAGTAAATTTGAACATTTCTGTAAAGTGGACCATTTCCTAGCTCCTAAACTTTACCAAAATTGACACAAGAGGAAATCATTTAAGGTCATCATGTCTGCCCTTGGCATTCTCGGAACGCCCTGGCCTCAGAATGCAGCATCTGTTGTCCATGGTAACCTGCGCAGAGGGGGCGGGGCTGAGGGAGGTTGGAACACTGCCTTCACTGAGGGAGTGTGTGGGGCCATCTCTGCTGTGACTGAACAAAGGGCAGGGGAGAAGGGGGCCCACGGCAGGGCCCTCAGAGCCCGGCAGGCCCAGTCGTGTGTCACAAGCATTTAGGCCCAGGCCAAAATGCGCCTTCTTGGTCTGCACAGCTGCCCAAACTCTCACCTTTCCACTCAGGCCGCCCTCTTACTTGAAGTGTGTGTGGAACCGGTCCGCGCAGTACACCTCGATGCAAAGCTAACCATAGGTCTGGGCATCATAGCTTCCTGCCAGGTGACCGAAGTTCGCAGGCAGATGGGTCGTGGGACACACGTGGGGAGACTCCTGCCCAGGCCACAGGCCGCTCAAAGCCACTATCCCAGATCGGGGGCAGCAAAGCAGTCCTGTCTGACTCCCAGCCTCTAGAGGGAGTAGTGGACCAACACTTGTAGAAAAAGGGGTCCGCGTGGGTAACTCATTGGAGGAACACAAAAAAATCTTTGCGGACTTTCTGCTGAAGCTTACGAGCGTTCACACCTAAGCCTCTTACAAGGTCAGCTGTTTAGCTAAACATGAGCTCATGATCTAAATTTACACAATAATGAAGAAATCAGCTACAAGGGGAGACAAGCAGCAAAAACAATCAATACCAGAATTAGATTCCCTAGGCCAACCATCAGATGTTGGAATAATCAGGTGCAAGGCAGAAAGTATACATAAAACTTGAACTGAAACAAGGAAAAAGGATGTTTTCAAAGACTGGTAGGATCTCTAAAACATTTTTAAAGTACATGTCATTGATAAAGCTAAATACTCAATGGTTGTGTAATACAACAGATTCAACATTGAGAAGAGTGAAATTATGCTGTTTTGAAAACTATGGCAGGTCAGATTTTCTGCCTAATTATATAAGAAGATTTCTCTAAAAAATACACAGTATTTCAAAGACTTATTGGCCGTGAAATAAGTTAAGGTTATTTCAAATGGCTTGTCTGCAAAGAAAGGTGAGATGTAGGGAATCACAGAAAGTCGAGGGGAAAATAGGTCAATATATACATTGCTCTATGGTGAACTAAGACTTAGGCCAGCCACAATGTAGAGGACCTGACCCTTAGAAACTTACAAGTAAGCTGGAATCTAGAAAAGTTCAAATCTTTATAAGTAAAAAGATTTTTTAAAATGAATAACCAAGTGTTTTTATTGACATCAGAATATCAAAACAATAAACCTGAGAACATAGAAAAAATATAAATAAAGATATGAGCAGAACTTAATACCACAGAAAACGTATAAAATTCAGTTGAGGTAGTAAGTCCAAAGAATATTCTTTGACAAGATTTAAAAGACACACTTTGATTAAGGAAAACCAAAACATAAGTAAAGAATATACAGAAAGAATCAGGACAATGTTATAGCAGAGAATATCTGAAATGCCAGTAAATTTGAACATTTCTGTAAAGTGGACCATTTCCTAGCTCCTAAAGTTTACCAAAATTGACACAAGAGGAAATCATTTAAGGTCATCATGTCTGCCCTTGGCATTCTCGGAACGCCCTGGCCTCAGAATGCAGCATCTGTAGTCCATGGTAACCTGCGGAGAGGGGGCGGGGCTGAGGGAGGTTGGAACACTTCCTTCACTGAGGGAGTGGGTGGGGCCATCTCTGCTGTGACTGAACAAAGGGCAGGGGAGAAGGGGGCCAAGGGCAGGGCCCTCAGAGCCCGGCAGGCCCAGTCGTGTGTCACAAGCTTTTAGGCCCAGGCCAAAGTGCGCCTTCTTTGTCTGCACAGCTGCCCAAACTCTCACCTTTCCACTCAGGCCGCCCTCTTACTTGAAGTGTGTGTGGAACCGGTCCGCGCAGTGCACCTCGATGCAAAGCTAACCATAGGTCTGGGCATCATAGCTTCCTGCCAGGTGACCGAAGTTCGCAGGCAGATGGGTTGTGGGACACACGTGCGGTGCCTCCTGCCCAGGCCACAGGCCGCCCAAAACCACTATCCCAGATCGGGGGTAGCAAAGCAGTCCTGTCTGAGTCCCAGCCTCTAGAGGGAGTAGTGGACCAACACTTGTAGAAAAAGGTGTCCGCGCGGGTAACTCATTGGAGGGACACAAAAAAATCTTTGCCGACTTTCTGCTGAAGCTTACGAGCGTTCACACCTAAGCCTCTTACAAGGTCAGCTGTTTAGCTAAACATGAGCTCATGATCTAAATTTACACAATAATGAAGAAATCAGCTACAAGGGGAGACAAGCAGCAAAAACAATCAATACCAGAATTAGATTCCCTTAGCCATCCATCAGACGTTGGAATAATCAGGTGCAAGGCAGAAAATATACATAAAACTGGAACTGAAACAAGGAACAAGGATGTTTTCAAAGACTGGTAGGATCTCTAAAACATTTTTAAAGTACATGTCATTGATAAAGCTAAATCCTCAAAGGTTGTGTATTACAACAGATTCATCATTGAGAAGGGTGAAATTATGCTGTTTTGAAAACTATGGCAGGTCAGATTTTCTGCCTAAATATATAAGAAGATTTCTCTGAAAAATGCACATTATTTCAAAGACTTAATGGCTGTGAAATAAGTTAAGGTTATTTCAAATGGCTTGTCTGCAAAGAAAGGTGAGATGTAGGAAATCACAGAAAGTCGCGGGGAAAATAGGTCAATATATACTTTGCTATATTGTGAACTAGGCCTTGGGCCAGCCACAATGTAGAGGACCTGACCCTTAGAAATTTACAAGTAAGCTGGAATCTTTAAAAATTCAAATCTTTATAAGTAAAAAGATTTATTAAAATGAATAACCAAGTGTTTTAATTGACATCAGAAGATCAAAACAATAAACCCTGAGAACATAGAAAAAAGATAAATAAAGATATGAGCAGAACTTAATACCACAGAAAACGTATAAAATTCAGTTGAGGTAGTAAGTCCAAAGAATATTCTTTGACAAGATTTAAAAGACACACTTTGATTAAGGAAAACCAAAACATAAGTAAAGAATATACAGAAAGAATCAGGACAATGTTATAGCAGAGAATATCTGAAATGGCAGTAAATTTGAACATTTCTGTAAAGTGGACCATTTCCTAGCTCCTAAACTTTACCAAAATTGACACAAGAGGAAATCATTTAAGGTCATCATGTCTGCCCTTGGCATTCTCGGAACGCCCTGGCCTCAGAATGCAGCATCTGTTGTCCATGGTAACCTGCGGAGAGGGGGCGGGGCTGAGGGAGGTTGGAACACTGCCTTCACTGAGGGAGTGTGTGGGGCCATCTCTGCTGTGACTGAACAAAGGGCAGGGGAGAAGGGGGCCCACGGCAGGGCCCTCAGAGCCCGGCAGGCCCAGTCGTGTGTCACAAGCATTTAGGCCCAGGCCAAAATGCGCCTTCTTGGTCTGCACAGCTGCCCAAACTCTCACCTTTCCACTCAGGCCGCCCTCTTACTTGAAGTGTGTGTGGAACCGGTCCGCGCAGTACACCTCGATGCAAAGCTAACCATAGGTCTGGGCATCATAGCTTCCTGCCAGGTGACCGAAGTTCGCAGGCAGATGGGTCGTGGGACACACGTGGGGAGACTCCTGCCCAGGCCACAGGCCGCCCAAAGCCACTATCCCAGATCGGGGGCAGCAAAGCAGTCCTGTCTGACTCCCAGCCTCTAGAGGGAGTAGTGGACCAACACTTGTAGAAAAAGGGGTCCGCGCGGGTAACTCATTGGAGGAACACAAAAAAATCTTTGCGGACTTTCTGCTGAAGCTTACGAGCGTTCACACCTAAGCCTCTTACAAGGTCAGCTGTTTAGCTAAACATGAGCTCATGATCTAAATTTACACAATAATGAAGAAATCAGCTACCAGGGGAGACAAGCAGCAAAAACAATCAATACCAGAATTAGATTCCCTAGGCCAACCATCAGATGTTGGAATAATCAGGTGCAAGGCAGAAAGTATACATAAAACTTGAACTGAAACAAGGAACAAGGATGTTTTCAAAGACTGGTAGGATCTCTAAAACATTTTTAAAGTACATGTCATTGATAAAGCTAAATACTCAATGGTTGTGTAATACAACAGATTCAACATTGAGAAGAGTGAAATTATGCTGTTTTGAAAACTATGGCAGGTCAGATTTTCTGCCTAATTATATAAGAAGATTTCTCTAAAAAATACACATTATTTCAAAGACTTATTGGCCGTGAAATAAGTTAAGGTTATTTCAAATGGCTTGTCTGCAAAGAAAGGTGAGATGTAGGGAATCACAGAAAGTCGAGGGGAAAATAGGTCAATATATACATTGCTATATGGTGAACTAAGACTTAGACCAGCCACAATGTAGAGGACCTGACCCTTAGAAACTTACAAGTAAGCTGGAATCTAGAAAAGTTCAAATCTTTATAAGTAAAAAGATTTATTAAAATGAATAACCAAGTGTTTTAATTGACATCAGAAGATCAAAACAATAAACCCTGAGAACATAGAAAAAAGATAAATAAAGATATGAGCAGAACTTAATACCACAGAAAACGTATAAAATTCAGTTGAGGTAGTAAGTCCAAAGAATATTCTTTGACAAGATTTAAAAGACACACTTTGATTAAGGAAAACCAAAACATAAGTAAAGAATATACAGAAAGAATCAGGACAATGTTATAGCAGAGAATATCTGAAATGCCGGTAAATTTGAACATTTCTGTAAAGTGGACCATTTCCTAGCTCCTAAAGTTTACCAAAATTGACACAAGAGGAAATCATTTAAGGTCATCATGTCTGCCCTTGGCATTCTCGGAACGCCCTGGACTCAGAATGCAGCATCTGTAGTCCATGGTAACCTGCGGAGAGGGGGCGGGGCTGAGGGAGGTTGGAACACTTCCTTCACTGAGGGAGTGGGTGGGGCCATCTCTGCTGTGACTGAATAAAGGGCAGGGGAGAAGGGGGCCAAGGGCAGGGCCCTCAGAGCCCGGCAGGCCCAGTCGTGTGTCACAACCATTTAGGCCCAGGCCAAAGTGCGCCTTCTTTGTCTGCACAGCTGCCCAAACTCTCACCTTTCCACTCAGGCCGCCCTCTTACTTGAAGTGTGTGTGGAACCGGTCCGCGCAGTGCACCTCGATGCAAAGCTATCCATAGGTCTGGGCATCATAGCTTCCTGCCAGGTGACCGATGTTCGCAGGCAGATGGGTTGTGGGACACACGTGCGGTGCCTCCTGCCCAGGCCACAGGCCGCCCAAAACCGCTATCCCAGATCGGGGGTAGCAAAGCAGTCCTGTCTGAGTCCCAGCCTCTAGAGGGAGTAGTGGACCAACACTTGTAGAAAAAGGTGTCCGCGCGGGTAACTCATTGGAGGGACACAAAAAAATCTTTGCCGACTTTCTGCTGAAGCTTACGAGCGTTCACACCTAAGCCTCTTACAAGGTCAGCTGTTTAGCTAAACATGAGCTCATGATCTAAATTTACACAATAATGAAGAAATCAGCTACAAGGGGAGACAAGCGGCAAAAACAATCAATACCAGAATTAGATTCCCTTAGCCATCGATCAGACGTTGGAATAATCAGGTGCAAGGCAGAAAATATACATAAAACTGGAACTGAAACAAGGAACACGGATGTTTTCAAAGACTGGTAGGATCTCTAAAACATTTTTAAAGTACATGTCATTGATAAAGCTAAATCCTCAAAGTTTGTGTATTACAACAGATTCATCATTGAGAAGGGTGAAATTATGCTGTTTTGAAAACTATGGCAGGTCAGATTTTCTGCCTAAATATATAAGAAGAATTCTCTGAAAAATGCACATTATTTCAAAGACTTAATGGCTGTGAAATAAGTTAAGGTTATTTCAAATGGCTTGTCTGCAAAGAAAGGTGAGATGTAGGAAATCACAGAAAGTCGCGGGGAAAATAGGTCAATATATACTTTGCTGTATTGTGAACTAGGCCTTGGGCCAGCCACAATGTAGAGGACCTGACCCTTAGAAATTTACAAGTAAGCTGGAATCTTTAAAAATTCAAATCTTTTTCAGTAAAAAGATTTATTAAAATGAATAACCAAGTGTTTTAATTGACATCAGAAGATCAAAACAATAAACCCTGAGAACATAGAAAAAAGATAAATAAAGATATGAGCAGAACTTAATACCACAGAAAACGTATAAAATTCAGTTGAGGTAGTAAGTCCAAAGAATATTCTTTGACAAGATTTAAAAGACACACTTTGATTAAGGAAAACCAAAACATAAGTAAAGAATATACAGAAAGAATCAGGACAATGTTATAGCAGAGAATATCTGAAATGCCAGTAAATTTGAACATTTCTGTAAAGTGGACCATTTCCTAGCTCCTAAACTTTACCAAAATTGACACAAGAGGAAATCATTTAAGGTCATCATGTCTGCCCTTGGCATTCTCGGAACGCCCTGGCCTCAGAATGCAGCATCTGTTGTCCATGGTAACCTGCGCAGAGGGGGCGGGGCTGAGGGAGGTTGGAACACTGCCTTCACTGAGGGAGTGTGTGGGGCCATCTCTGCTGTGACTGAACAAAGGGCAGGGGAGAAGGGGGCCCACGGCAGGGCCCTCAGAGCCCGGCAGGCCCAGTCGTGTGTCACAAGCATTTAGGCCCAGGCCAAAATGCGCCTTCTTGGTCTGCACAGCTGCCCAAACTCTCACCTTTCCACTCAGGCCGCCCTCTTACTTGAAGTGTGTGTGGAACCGGTCCGCGCAGTACACCTCGATGCAAAGCTAACCATAGGTCTGGGCATCATAGCTTCCTGCCAGGTGACCGAAGTTCGCAGGCAGATGGGTCGTGGGACACACGTGGGGAGACTCCTGCCCAGGCCACAGGCCGCTCAAAGCCACTATCCCAGATCGGGGGCAGCAAAGCAGTCCTGTCTGACTCCCAGCCTCTAGAGGGAGTAGTGGACCAACACTTGTAGAAAAAGGGGTCCGCGTGGGTAACTCATTGGAGGAACACAAAAAAATCTTTGCGGACTTTCTGCTGAAGCTTACGAGCGTTCACACCTAAGCCTCTTACAAGGTCAGCTGTTTAGCTAAACATGAGCTCATGATCTAAATTTACACAATAATGAAGAAATCAGCTACAAGGGGAGACAAGCAGCAAAAACAATCAATACCAGAATTAGATTCCCTAGGCCAACCATCAGATGTTGGAATAATCAGGTGCAAGGCAGAAAGTATACATAAAACTTGAACTGAAACAAGGAAAAAGGATGTTTTCAAAGACTGGTAGGATCTCTAAAACATTTTTAAAGTACATGTCATTGATAAAGCTAAATACTCAATGGTTGTGTAATACAACAGATTCAACATTGAGAAGAGTGAAATTATGCTGTTTTGAAAACTATGGCAGGTCAGATTTTCTGCCTAATTATATAAGAAGATTTCTCTAAAAAATACACAGTATTTCAAAGACTTATTGGCCGTGAAATAAGTTAAGGTTATTTCAAATGGCTTGTCTGCAAAGAAAGGTGAGATGTAGGGAATCACAGAAAGTCGAGGGGAAAATAGGTCAATATATACATTGCTCTATGGTGAACTAAGACTTAGGCCAGCCACAATGTAGAGGACCTGACCCTTAGAAACTTACAAGTAAGCTGGAATCTAGAAAAGTTCAAATCTTTATAAGTAAAAAGATTTTTTAAAATGAATAACCAAGTGTTTTTATTGACATCAGAATATCAAAACAATAAACCTGAGAACATAGAAAAAATATAAATAAAGATATGAGCAGAACTTAATACCACAGAAAACGTATAAAATTCAGGTGAGGTAGTAAGTCCAAAGAATATTCTTTGACAAGATTTAAAAGACACACTTTGATTAAGGAAAACCAAAACATAAGTAAAGAATATACAGAAAGAATCAGGACAATGTTATAGCAGAGAATATCTGAAATGCCAGTAAATTTGAACATTTCTGTAAAGTGGACCATTTCCTAGCTCCTAAAGTTTACCAAAATTGACACAAGAGGAAATCATTTAAGGTCATCATGTCTGCCCTTGGCATTCTCGGAACGCCCTGGCCTCAGAATGCAGCATCTGTAGTCCATGGTAACCTGCGGAGAGGGGGCGGGGCTGAGGGAGGTTGGAACACTTCCTTCACTGAGGGAGTGGGTGGGGCCATCTCTGCTGTGACTGAACAAAGGGCAGGGGAGAAGGGGGCCAAGGGCAGGGCCCTCAGAGCCCGGCAGGCCCAGTCGTGTGTCACAAGCTTTTAGGCCCAGGCCAAAGTGCGCCTTCTTTGTCTGCACAGCTGCCCAAACTCTCACCTTTCCACTCAGGCCGCCCTCTTACTTGAAGTGTGTGTGGAACCGGTCCGCGCAGTGCACCTCGATGCAAAGCTAACCATAGGTCTGGGCATCATAGCTTCCTGCCAGGTGACCGAAGTTCGCAGGCAGATGGGTTGTGGGACACACGTGCGGTGCCTCCTGCCCAGGCCACAGGCCGCCCAAAACCACTATCCCAGATCGGGGGTAGCAAAGCAGTCCTGTCTGAGTCCCAGCCTCTAGAGGGAGTAGTGGACCAACACTTGTAGAAAAAGGTGTCCGCGCGGGTAACTCATTGGAGGGACACAAAAAAATCTTTGCCGACTTTCTGCTGAAGCTTACGAGCGTTCACACCTAAGCCTCTTACAAGGTCAGCTGTTTAGCTAAACATGAGCTCATGATCTAAATTTACACAATAATGAAGAAATCAGCTACAAGGGGAGACAAGCAGCAAAAACAATCAATACCAGAATTAGATTCCCTTAGCCATCCATCAGACGTTGGAATAATCAGGTGCAAGGCAGAAAATATACATAAAACTGGAACTGAAACAAGGAACAAGGATGTTTTCAAAGACTGGTAGGATCTCTAAAACATTTTTAAAGTACATGTCATTGATAAAGCTAAATCCTCAAAGGTTGTGTATTACAACAGATTCATCATTGAGAAGGGTGAAATTATGCTGTTTTGAAAACTATGGCAGGTCAGATTTTCTGCCTAAATATATAAGAAGATTTCTCTGAAAAATGCACATTATTTCAAAGACTTAATGGCTGTGAAATAAGTTAAGGTTATTTCAAATGGCTTGTCTGCAAAGAAAGGTGAGATGTAGGAAATCACAGAAAGTCGCGGGGAAAATAGGTCAATATATACTTTGCTATATTGTGAACTAGGCCTTGGGCCAGCCACAATGTAGAGGACCTGACCCTTAGAAATTTACAAGTAAGCTGGAATCTTTAAAAATTCAAATCTTTATAAGTAAAAAGATTTATTAAAATGAATAACCAAGTGTTTTAATTGACATCAGAAGATCAAAACAATAAACCCTGAGAACATAGAAAAAAGATAAATAAAGATATGAGCAGAACTTAATACCACAGAAAACGTATAAAATTCAGTTGAGGTAGTAAGTCCAAAGAATATTCTTTGACAAGATTTAAAAGACACACTTTGATTAAGGAAAACCAAAACATAAGTAAAGAATATACAGAAAGAATCAGGACAATGTTATAGAAGAGAATATCTGAAATGGCAGTAAATTTGAACATTTCTGTAAAGTGGACCATTTCCTAGCTCCTAAAGTTTACCAAAATTGACACAAGAGGAAATCATTTAAGGTCATCATGTCTGCCCTTGGCATTCTCGGAACGCCCTGGCCTCAGAATGCAGCATCTGTTGTCCATGGTAACCTGCGGAGAGGGGGCGGGGCTGAGGGAGGTTGGAACACTGCCTTCACTGAGGGAGTGTGTGGGGCCATCTCTGCTGTGACTGAACAAAGGGCAGGGGAGAAGGGGGCCCACGGCAGGGCCCTCAGAGCCCGGCAGGCCCAGTCGTGTGTCACAAGCATTTAGGCCCAGGCCAAAATGCGCCTTCTTGGTCTGCACAGCTGCCCAAACTCTCACCTTTCCACTCAGGCCGCCCTCTTACTTGAAGTGTGTGTGGAACCGGTCCGCGCAGTACACCTCGATGCAAAGCTAACCATAGGTCTGGGCATCATAGCTTCCTGCCAGGTGACCGAAGTTCGCAGGCAGATGGGTCGTGGGACACACGTGGGGAGACTCCTGCCCAGGCCACAGGCCGCCCAAAGCCACTATCCCAGATCGGGGGCAGCAAAGCAGTCCTGTCTGACTCCCAGCCTCTAGAGGGAGTAGTGGACCAACACTTGTAGAAAAAGGGGTCCGCGCGGGTAACTCATTGGAGGAACACAAAAAAATCTTTGCGGACTTTCTGCTGAAGCTTACGAGCGTTCACACCTAAGCCTCTTACAAGGTCAGCTGTTTAGCTAAACATGAGCTCATGATCTAAATTTACACAATAATGAAGAAATCAGCTACCAGGGGAGACAAGCAGCAAAAACAATCAATACCAGAATTAGATTCCCTAGGCCAACCATCAGATGTTGGAATAATCAGGTGCAAGGCAGAAAGTATACATAAAACTTGAACTGAAACAAGGAAAAAGGATGTTTTCAAAGACTGGTAGGATCTCTAAAACATTTTTAAAGTACATGTCATTGATAAAGCTAAATACTCAATGGTTGTGTAATACAACAGATTCAACATTGAGAAGAGTGAAATTATGCTGTTTTGAAAACTATGGCAGGTCAGATTTTCTGCCTAATTATATAAGAAGATTTCTCTAAAAAATACACATTATTTCAAAGACTTATTGGCCGTGAAATAAGTTAAGGTTATTTCAAATGGCTTGTCTGCAAAGAAAGGTGAGATGTAGGGAATCACAGAAAGTCGAGGGGAAAATAGGTCAATATATACATTGCTATATGGTGAACTAAGACTTAGGCCAGCCACAATGTAGAGGACCTGACCCTTAGAAACTTACAAGTAAGCTGGAATCTAGAAAAGTTCAAATCTTTATAAGTAAAAAGATTTATTAAAATGAATAACCAAGTGTTTTAATTGACATCAGAAGATCAAAACAATAAACCCTGAGAACATAGAAAAAAGATAAATAAAGATATGAGCAGAACTTAATACCACAGAAAACGTATAAAATTCAGTTGAGGTAGTAAGTCCAAAGAATATTCTTTGACAAGATTTAAAAGACACACTTTGATTAAGGAAAACCAAAACATAAGTAAAGAATATACAGAAAGAATCAGGACAATGTTATAGCAGAGAATATCTGAAATGCCGGTAAATTTGAACATTTCTGTAAAGTGGACCATTTCCTAGCTCCTAAACTTTACCAAAATTGACACAAGAGGAAATCATTTAAGGTCATCATGTCTGCCCTTGGCATTCTCGGAACGCCCTGGCATCAGAATGCAGCATCTGTTGTCCATGGTAACCTGCGCAGAGGGGGCGGGGCTGAGGGAGGTTGGAACACTGCCTTCACTGAGGGAGTGTGTGGGGCCATCTCTGCTGTGACTGAACAAAGGGCAGGGGAGAAGGGGGCCCACGGCAGGGCCCTCTGAGCCCGGCAGGCCCAGTCGTGTGTCACAAGCATTTAGGCCCAGGCCAAAATGCGCCTTCTTGGTCTGCACAGCTGCCCAAACTCTCACCTTTCCACTCAGGCCGCCCTCTTACTTGAAGTGTGTGTGGAACCGGTCCGCGCAGTACACCTCGATGCAAAGCTAACCATAGGTCTGGGCATCATAGCTTCCTGCCAGGTGACCGAAGTTCGCAGGCAGATGGGTCGTGGGACACACGTGGGGAGACTCCTGCCCAGGCCACAGGCCGCTCAAAGCCACTATCCCAGATCGGGGGCAGCAAAGCAGTCCTGTCTGACTCCCAGCCTCTAGAGGGAGTAGTGGACCAACACTTGTAGAAAAAGGGGTCCGCGCGGGTAACTCATTGGAGGAACACAAAAAAATCTTTGCGGACTTTCTGCTGAAGCTTACGAGCGTTCACACCTAAGCCTCTTACAAGGTCAGCTGTTTAGCTAAACATGAGCTCATGATCTAAATTTACACAATAATGAAGAAATCAGCTACAAGGGGAGACAAGCAGCAAAAACAATCAATACCAGAATTAGATTCCCTAGGCCAACCATCAGATGTTGGAATAATCAGGTGCAAGGCAGAAAGTATACATAAAACTTGAACTGAAACAAGGAAAAAGGATGTTTTCAAAGACTGGTAGGATCTCTAAAACATTTTTAAAGTACATGTCATTGATAAAGCTAAATACTCAATGGTTGTGTAATACAACAGATTCAACATTGAGAAGAGTGAAATTATGCTGTTTTGAAAACTATGGCAGGTCAGATTTTCTGCCTAATTATATAAGAAGATTTCTCTAAAAAATACACATTATTTCAAAGACTTATTGGCCGTGAAATAAGTTAAGGTTATTTCAAATGGCTTGTCTGCAAAGAAAGGTGAGATGTAGGGAATCACAGAAAGTCGAGGGGAAAATAGGTCAATATATACATTGCTATATGGTGAACTAAGACTTAGGCCAGCCACAATGTAGAGGACCTGACCCTTAGAAACTTACAAGTAAGCTGGAATCTAGAAAAGTTCAAATCTTTATAAGTAAAAAGATTTTTTAAAATGAATAACCAAGTGTTTTTATTGACATCAGAATATCAAAACAATAAACCTGAGAACATAGAAAAAATATAAATAAAGATATGAGCAGAACTTAATACCACAGAAAACGTATAAAATTCAGTTGAGGTAGTAAGTCCAAAGAATATTCTTTGACAAGATTTAAAAGACACACTTTGATTAAGGAAAACCAAAACATAAGTAAAGAATATACAGAAAGAATCAGGACAATGTTATAGCAGAGAATATCTGAAATGCCAGTAAATTTGAACATTTCTGTAAAGTGGACCATTTCCTAGCTCCTAAAGTTTACCAAAATTGACACAAGAGGAAATCATTTAAGGTCATCATGTCTGCCCTTGGCATTCTCGGAACGCCCTGGCCTCAGAATGCAGCATCTGTAGTCCATGGTAACCTGCGGAGAGGGGGCGGGGCTGAGGGAGGTTGGAACACTTCCTTCACTGAGGGAGTGGGTGGGGCCATCTCTGCTGTGACTGAACAAAGGGCAGGGGAGAAGGGGGCCAAGGGCAGGGCCCTCAGAGCCCGGCAGGCCCAGTCGTGTGTCACAAGCATTTAGGCCCAGGCCAAAGTGCGCCTTCTTTGTCTGCACAGCTGCCCAAACTCTCACCTTTCCACTCAGGCCGCCCTCTTACTTGAAGTGTGTGTGGAACCGGTCCGCGCAGTGCACCTCGATGCAAAGCTAACCATAGGTCTGGGCATCATAGCTTCCTGCCAGGTGACCGAAGTTCGCAGGCAGATGGGTTGTGGGACACACGTGCGGTGCCTCCTGCCCAGGCCACAGGCCGCCCAAAACCACTATCCCAGATCGGGGGTAGCAAAGCAGTCCTGTCTGAGTCCCAGCCTCTAGAGGGAGTAGTGGACCAACACTTGAAGAAAAAGGTGTCCGCGCGGGTAACTCATTGGAGGGACACAAAAAAATCTTTGCCGACTTTCTGCTGAAGCTTACGAGCGTTCACACCTAAGCCTCTTACAAGGTCAGCTGTTTAGCTAAACATGAGCTCATGATCTAAATTTACACAATAATGAAGAAATCAGCTACAAGGGGAGACAAGCAGCAAAAACAATCAATACCAGAATTAGATTCCCTTAGCCATCCATCAGACGTTGGAATAATCAGGTGCAAGGCAGAAAATATACATAAAACTGGAACTGAAACAAGGAACAAGGATGTTTTCAAAGACTGGTAGGATCTCTAAAACATTTTTAAAGTACATGTCATTGATAAAGCTAAATCCTCAAAGGTTGTGTATTACAACAGATTCATCATTGAGAAGGGTGAAATTATGCTGTTTTGAAAACCATGGCAGGTCAGATTTTCTGCCTAAATATATAAGAAGATTTCTCTGAAAAATGCACATTATTTCAAAGACTTAATGGCTGTGAAATAAGTTAAGGTTATTTCAAATGGCTTGTCTGCAAAGAAAGGTGAGATGTAGGAAATCACAGAAAGTCGCGGGGAAAATAGGTCAATATATACTTTGCTATATTGTGAACTAGGCCTTGGGCCAGCCACAATGTAGAGGACCTGACCCTTAGAAATTTACAAGTAAGCTGGAATCTTTAAAAATTCAAATCTTTATAAGTAAAAAGATTTATTAAAATGAATAACCAAGTGTTTTAATTGACATCAGAAGATCAAAACAATAAACCCTGAGAACATAGAAAAAAGATAAATAAAGATATGAGCAGAACTTAATACCACAGAAAACGTATAAAATTCAGTTGAGGTAGTAAGTCCAAAGAATATTCTTTGACAAGATTTAAAAGACACACTTTGATTAAGGAAAACCAAAACATAAGTAAAGAATATACAGAAAGAATCAGGACAATGTTATAGCAGAGAATATCTGAAATGCCAGTAAATTTGAACATTTCTGTAAAGTGGACCATTTCCTAGCTCCTAAACTTTACCAAAATTGACACAAGAGGAAATCATTTAAGGTCATCATGTCTGCCCTTGGCATTCTCGGAACGCCCTGGCCTCAGAATGCAGCATCTGTTGTCCATGGTAACCTGCGCAGAGGGGGCGGGGCTGAGGGAGGTTGGAACACTTCCTTCACTGAGGGAGTGTGTGGGGCCATCTCTGCTGTGACTGAACAAAGGGCAGGTGAGAAGGGGGCCCACGGCAGGGCCCTCAGAGCCCGGCAGGCCCAGTCGTGTGTCACAAGCATTTAGGCCCAGGCCAAAATGCGCCTTCTTGGTCTGCACAGCTGCCCAAACTCTCACCTTTCCACTCAGGCCGCCCTCTTACTTGAAGTGTGTGTGGAACCGGTCCGCGCAGTACACCTCGATGCAAAGCTAACCATAGGTCTGGGCATCATAGCTTCCTGCCAGGTGACCGAAGTTCGCAGGCAGATGGGTCGTGGGACACACGTGGGGAGACTCCTGCCCAGGCCACAGGCCGCCCAAAGCCACTATCCCAGATCGGGGGCAGCAAAGCAGTCCTGTCTGACTCCCAGCCTCTAGAGGGAGTAGTGGACCAACACTTGTAGAAAAAGGGGTCCGCGCGGGTAACTCATTGGAGGAACACAAAAAAATCTTTGCGGACTTTCTGCTGAAGCTTACGAGCGTTCACACCTAAGCCTCTTACAAGGTCAGCTGTTTAGCTAAACATGAGCTCATGATCTAAATTTACACAATAATGAAGAAATCAGCTACCAGGGGAGACAAGCAGCAAAAACAATCAATACCAGAATTAGATTCCCTAGGCCAACCATCAGATGTTGGAATAATCAGGTGCAAGGCAGAAAGTATACATAAAACTTGAACTGAAACAAGGAAAAAGGATGTTTTCAAAGACTGGTAGGATCTCTAAAACATTTTTAAAGTACATGTCATTGATAAAGCTAAATACTCAATGGTTGTGTAATACAACAGATTCAACATTGAGAAGAGTGAAATTATGCTGTTTTGAAAACTATGGCAGGTCAGATTTTCTGCCTAATTATATAAGAAGATTTCTCTAAAAAATACACATTATTTCAAAGACTTATTGGCCGTGAAATAAGTTAAGGTTATTTCAAATGGCTTGTCTGCAAAGAAAGGTGAGATGTAGGGAATCACAGAAAGTCGAGGGGAAAATAGGTCAATATATACATTGCTATATGGTGAACTAAGACTTAGGCCAGCCACAATGTAGAGGACCTGACCCTTAGAAACTTACAAGTAAGCTGGAATCTAGAAAAGTTCAAATCTTTATAAGTAAAAAGATTTTTTAAAATGAATAACCAAGTGTTTTTATTGACATCAGAATATCAAAACATTAAACCTGAGAACATAGAAAAAATATAAATAAAGATATGAGCAGAACTTAATACCACAGAAAACGTATAAAATTCAGTTGAGGTAGTAAGTCCAAAGAATATTCTTTGACAAGATTTAAAAGACACACTTTGATTAAGGAAAACCAAAACATAAGTAAAGAATATACAGAAAGAATCAGGACAATGTTATAGCAGAGAATATCTGAAATGCCAGTAAATTTGAACATTTCTGTAAAGTGGACCATTTCCTAGCTCCTAAAGTTTACCAAAATTGACACAAGAGGAAATCATTTAAGGTCATCATGTCTGCCCTTGGCATTCTCGGAACGCCCTGGCCTCAGAATGCAGCATCTGTAGTCCATGGTAACCTGCGGAGAGGGGGCGGGGCTGAGGGAGGTTGGAACACTTCCTTCACTGAGGGAGTGGGTGGGGCCATCTCTGCTGTGACTGAACAAAGGGCAGGGGAGAAGGGGGCCAAGGGCAGGGCCCTCAGAGCCCGGCAGGCCCAGTCGTGTGTCACAAGCATTTAGGCCCAGGCCAAAGTGCGCCTTCTTTGTCTGCACAGCTGCCCAAACTCTCACCTTTCCACTCAGGCCGCCCTCTTACTTGAAGTGTGTGTGGAACCGGTCCGCGCAGTGCACCTCGATGCAAAGCTAACCATAGGTCTGGGCATCATAGCTTCCTGCCAGGTGACCGAAGTTCGCAGGCAGATGGGTTGTGGGACACACGTGCGGTGCCTCCTGCCCAGGCCACAGGCCGCCCAAAACCACTATCCCAGATCGGGGGTAGCAAAGCAGTCCTGTCTGAGTCCCAGCCTCTAGAGGGAGTAGTGGACCAACACTTGTAGAAAAAGGTGTCCGCGCGGGTAACTCATTGGAGGGACACAAAAAAATCTTTGCCGACTTTCTGCTGAAGCTTACGAGCGTTCACACCTAAGCCTCTTACAAGGTCAGCTGTTTAGCTAAACATGAGCTCATGATCTAAATTTACACAATAATGAAGAAATCAGCTACAAGGGGAGACAAGCAGCAAAAACAATCAATACCAGAATTAGATTCCCTTAGCCATCCATCAGACGTTGGAATAATCAGGTGCAAGGCAGAAAATATACATAAAACTGGAACTGAAACAAGGAACAAGGATGTTTTCAAAGACTGGTAGGATCTCTAAAACATTTTTAAAGTACATGTCATTGATAAAGCTAAATCCTCAAAGGTTGTGTATTACAACAGATTCATCATTGAGAAGGGTGAAATTATGCTGTTTTGAAAACCATGGCAGGTCACATTTTCTGCCTAAATATATAAGAAGATTTCTCTGAAAAATGCACATTATTTCAAAGACTTAATGGCTGTGAAATAAGTTAAGGTTATTTCAAATGGCTTGTCTGCAAAGAAAGGTGAGATGTAGGAAATCACAGAAAGTCGCGGGGAAAATAGGTCAATATATACTTTGCTATATTGTGAACTAGGCCTTGGGCCAGCCACAATGTAGAGGACCTGACCCTTAGAAATTTACAAGTAAGCTGGAATCTTTAAAAATTCAAATCTTTATAAGTAAAAAGATTTATTAAAATGAATAACCAAGTGTTTTAATTGACATCAGAAGATGAAAACAATAAACCCTGAGAACATAGAAAAAAGATAAATAAAGATATGAGCAGAACTTAATACCACAGAAAACGTATAAAATTCAGTTGAGGTAGTAAGTCCAAAGAATATTCTTTGACAAGATTTAAAAGACACACTTTGATTAAGGAAAACCAAAACATAAGTAAAGAATATACAGAAAGAATCAGGACAATGTTATAGCAGAGAATATCTGAAATGCCAGTAAATTTGAACATTTCTGTAAAGTGGACCATTTCCTAGCTCCTAAAGTTTACCAAAATTGACACAAGAGGAAATCATTTAAGGTCATCATGTCTGCCCTTGGCATTCTCGGAACGCCCTGGCCTCAGAATGCAGCATCTGTTGTCCATGGTAACCTGCGGAGAGGGGGCGGGGCTGAGGGAGGTTGGAACACTGCCTTCACTGAGGGAGTGTGTGGGGCCATCTCTGCTGTGACTGAACAAAGGGCAGGGGAGAAGGGGGCCCACGGCAGGGCCCTCAGAGCCCGGCAGGCCCAGTCGTGTGTCACAAGCATTTAGGCCCAGGCCAAAATGCGCCTTCTTGGTCTGCACAGCTGCCCAAACTCTCACCTTTCCACTCAGGCCGCCCTCTTACTTGAAGTGTGTGTGGAACCGGTCCGCGCAGTACACCTCGATGCAAAGCTAACCATAGGTCTGGGCATCATAGCTTCCTGCCAGGTGACCGAAGTTCGCAGGCAGATGGGTCGTGGGACACACGTGGGGAGACTCCTGCCCAGGCCACAGGCCGCCCAAAGCCACTATCCCAGATCGGGGGCAGCAAAGCAGTCCTGTCTGACTCCCAGCCTCTAGAGGGAGTAGTGGACCAACACTTGTAGAAAAAGGGGTCCGCGCGGGTAACTCATTGGAGGAACACAAAAAAATCTTTGCGGACTTTCTGCTGAAGCTTACGAGCGTTCACACCTAAGCCTCTTACAAGGTCAGCTGTTTAGCTAAACATGAGCTCATGATCTAAATTTACACAATAATGAAGAAATCAGCTACAAGGGGAGACAAGCAGCAAAAACAATCAATACCAGAATTAGATTCCCTAGGCCAACCATCAGATGTTGGAATAATCAGGTGCAAGGCAGAAAGTATACATAAAACTTGAACTGAAACAAGGTAAAAGGATGTTTTCAAAGACTGGTAGGATCTCTAAAACATTTTTAAAGTACATGTCATTGATAAAGCTAAATACTCAATGGTTGTGTAATACAACAGATTCAACATTGAGAAGAGTGAAATTATGCTGTTTTGAAAACTATGGCAGGTCAGATTTTCTGCCTAATTATATAAGAAGATTTCTCTAAAAAATACACATTATTTCAAAGACTTATTGGCCGTGAAATAAGTTAAGGTTATTTCAAATGGCTTGTCTGCAAAGAAAGGTGAGATGTAGGGAATCACAGAAAGTCGAGGGGAAAATAGGTCAATATATACATTGCTCTATGGTGAACTAAGACTTAGGCCAGCCACAATGTAGAGGACCTGACCCTTAGAAACTTACAAGTAAGCTGGAATCTAGAAAAGTTCAAATCTTTATAAGTAAAAAGATTTTTTAAAATGAATAACCAAGTGTTTTTATTGACATCAGAATATCAAAACAATAAACCTGAGAACATAGAAAAAATATAAATAAAGATATGAGCTGAACTTAATACAATAGAAAACGTATAAAATTCAGGTGATTTAGTAAGTCCAAAGAATATTCTTTGACAAGATTAAAAGACACACTTTGATTAAGGAAAACCAAAACATAAGTAAAGAATATACAGAAAGAATCAGGACAATGTTATAGCAGAGAGTATATGAAATGGCAGTAAATTTGAACGTTTGTGTAAAGTGGACCATTTCCTAGGTCCTAAAGTTTACCAAAATTGACACAAGGGGAAATCATTTAAGGTCATCATGTCTGCCCTTGGCATTCTCGGAATGCCCTGGCCTCAGAATGCAGCATCTGTAGTCCATGGTAACCTGCGGAGAGGGGGCGGGGCTGAGGGAGGTTGGAACACTGCCTTCACTGAGGGAGTGGGTGGGGCCATCTCTGCTGTGACTGAACAAAGGGCAGGGGAGAAGGGGGCCAACGGCAGGGCCCTCAGAGCCCGGCAGGCCCAGTCGTGTGTCAGATGCATTTAGGCACAGGCCAAAGTGCGCCTTCTTTGTCTGCACAGCTGCCCAAACTCTCACCTTTCCACTCAGGCCGACCTCTTACTTGAAGTGTGTGTGGAACCGGTCCGCGCAGTACACCTCGATGCAAAGCTAACCATAGGTCTGGGCATCATAGCTTCCTGCCAGGTGACTAAAGTTCGCAGGCAGATGGGTCGTGGGACACACGTGGGGAGCCTCCTGCCCAGGCCACAGGCCGCCCAAAGCCACTATCCCAGATCGGGGGCAGCAAAGCAGTCCTGTCTGAGTCCCAGCCTCTAGAAGGAGTAGTGGACCAACACTTGTAGAAAAAGGGGTCCGCGTGGGTAACTCATTGGAGGGACACAAAAAAATCTTTGCAGACTTTCTGCTGAAGCTTACGAGCGTTCACACCTAAACCTCTTACAAGGTCAGCTGTTTAGCTAAACATGAGCTGATGATCTAAATTTACACAATAATGAAGAAATCAGCTACAAGGGGAGACAAGCAGCAAAAACAATCAATACCAGTATTAGATTCCCTAGGCCAACCATCAGATGTTGGAATATTCAGGTGCAAGGCAGATAGGATACACAAAACTGGAACTGAAACAAGGAACAAGGATGTTTTCAAAGACTGGTAGGATCTCTAAAACATTTTTAAAGTACATGTCATTGATAAAGCTAAATACTCAAAGGTTGTGTAATACAACAGATTCATCATTGAGAAGGTTGAAATTATGCTGTTTTGAAAATTATGGCAGGTCAGATTTTCTGCCTAAATATATACGAAGATTTCTCTGAAAAATGCACATTATTTCAAAGAGTTATTGGCTGTGAAATAAGTTAAGTTTATTTCAAATGGCTTGTCTGCAAAGAAAGGGGAGATGTAGGAAATCACAGAAAGTCGATGGGAAAATAGGTCAATATATACTTTGCTATATTGTGAACTAAGCCTTTGGCCAGCCACAATGTAGAGGACCTGACCCTTAGAAACTTACAAGTAAGCTGGAATCTTTAAAAATTCAAATCTTTATAAGTAAAAAGATTTATAAATATGAATAACCAAGTGTTTTAATTGACATCAGAAGATCAAAACAATAAACCCTGAGAACATAGAAAAAAGATAAATAAAGATATGAGCAGAACTTAATACCACAGAAAACGTATAAAATTCAGTTGAGGTAGTAAGTCCAAAGAATATTCTTTGACAAGATTTAAAAGACACACTTTGATTAAGGAAAACCAAAACATAAGTAAAGAATATACAGAAAGAATCAGGACAATGTTATAGCAGAGAATATCTGAAATGCCAGTAAATTTGAACATTTCTGTAAAGTGGACCATTTCCTAGCTCCTAAAGTTTACCAAAATTGACACAAGAGGAAATCATTTAAGTCATCATGTCTGCCCTTGGCATTCTCGGAACGCCCTGGCCTCAGAATGCAGCATCTGTAGTCCATGGTAACCTGCGGAGAGGGGGCGGGGCTGAGGGAGGTTGGAACACTTCCTTCACTGAGGGAGTGGGTGGGGCCATCTCTGCTGTGACTGAACAAAGGGCAGGGGAGAAGGGGGCCAAGGGCAGGGCCCTCAGAGCCCGGCAGGCCCAGTCGTGTGTCACAAGCATTTAGGCCCAGGCCAAAGTGCGCCTTCTTTGTCTGCACAGCTGCCCAAACTCTCACCTTTCCACTCAGGCCGCCCTCTTACTTGAAGTGTGTGTGGAACCGGTCCGCGCAGTACACCTCGATGCAAAGCTAACCATAGGTCTGGGCATCATAGCTTCCTGCCAGGTGACCGAAGTTCGCAGGCAGATGGGTCGTGGGACACACGTGGGGAGACTCCTGCCCAGGCCACAGGCCGCCCAAAGCCACTATCCCAGATCGGGGGCAGCAAAGCAGTCCTGTCTGACTCCCAGCCTCTAGAGGGAGTAGTGGACCAACACTTGTAGAAAAAGGGGTCCGCGCGGGTAACTCATTGGAGGAACACAAAAAAATCTTTGCGGACTTTCTGCTGAAGCTTACGAGCGTTCACACCTAAGCCTCTTACAAGGTCAGCTGTTTAGCTAAACATGAGCTCATGATCTAAATTTACACAATAATGAAGAAATCAGCTACCAGGGGAGACAAGCAGCAAAAACAATCAATACCAGAATTAGATTCCCTAGGCCAACCATCAGATGTTGGAATAATCAGGTGCAAGGCAGAAAGTATACATAAAACTTGAACTGAAACAAGGAAAAAGGATGTTTTCAAAGACTGGTAGGATCTCTAAAACATTTTTAAAGTACATGTCATTGATAAAGCTAAATACTCAATGGTTGTGTAATACAACAGATTCAACATTGAGAAGAGTGAAATTATGCTGTTTTGAAAACTATGGCAGGTCAGATTTTCTGCCTAATTATATAAGAAGATTTCTCTAAAAAATACACATTATTTCAAAGACTTATTGGCCGTGAAATAAGTTAAGGTTATTTCAAATGGCTTGTCTGCAAAGAAAGGTGAGATGTAGGGAATCACAGAAAGTCGAGGGGAAAATAGGTCAATATATACATTGCTCTATGGTGAACTAAGACTTAGGCCAGCCACAATGTAGAGGACCTGACCCTTAGAAACTTACAAGTAAGCTGGAATCTAGAAAAGTTCAAATCTTTATAAGTAAAAAGATTTTTTAAAATGAATAACCAAGTGTTTTAATTGACATCAGAAGATCAAAACAATAAACCCTGAGAACATAGAAAAAAGATAAATAAAGATATGAGCAGAACTTAATACCACAGAAAACGTATAAAATTCAGTTGAGGTAGTAAGTCCAAAGAATATTCTTTGACAAGATTTAAAAGACACACTTTGATTAAGGAAAACCAAAACATAAGTAAAGAATATACAGAAAGAATCAGGACAATGTTATAGCAGAGAATATCTGAAATGCCAGTAAATTTGAACATTTCTGTAAAGTGGACCATTTCCTAGCTCCTAAACTTTACCAAAATTGACACAAGAGGAAATCATTTAAGGTCATCATGTCTGCCCTTGGCATTCTCGGAACGCCCTGGCCTCAGAATGCAGCATCTGTTGTCCATGGTAACCTGCGCAGAGGGGGCGGGGCTGAGGGAGGTTGGAACACTTCCTTCACTGAGGGAGTGTGTGGGGCCATCTCTGCTGTGACTGAACAAAGGGCAGGGGAGAAGGGGGCCCACGGCAGGGCCCTCAGAGCCCGGCAGGCCCAGTCGTGTGTCACAAGCATTTAGGCCCAGGCCAAAATGTGCCTTCTTGGTCTGCACAGCTGCCCAAACTCTCACCTTTCCACTCAGGCCGCCCTCTTACTTGAAGTGTGTGTGGAACCGGTCCGCGCAGTACACCTCGATGCAAAGCTAACCATAGGTCTGGGCATCATAGCTTCCTGCCAGGTGACCGAAGTTCGCAGGCAGATGGGTCGTGGGACACACGTGGGGAGACTCCTGCCCAGGCCACAGGCCGCCCAAAGCCACTATCCCAGATCGGGGGCAGCAAAGCAGTCCTGTCTGACTCCCAGCCTCTAGAGGGAGTAGTGGACCAACACTTGTAGAAAAAGGGGTCCGCGCGGGTAACTCATTGGAGGAACACAAAAAAATCTTTGCGGACTTTCTGCTGAAGCTTACGAGCGTTCACACCTAAGCCTCTTACAAGGTCAGCTGTTTAGCTAAACATGAGCTCATGATCTAAATTTACACAATAATGAAGAAATCAGCTACCAGGGGAGACAAGCAGCAAAAACAATCAATACCAGAATTAGATTCCCTAGGCCAACCATCAGATGTTGGAATAATCAGGTGCAAGGCAGAAAGTATACATAAAACTTGAACTGAAACAAGGAAAAAGGATGTTTTCAAAGACTGGTAGGATCTCTAAAACATTTTTAAAGTACATGTCATTGATAAAGCTAAATACTCAATGGTTGTGTAATACAACAGATTCAACATTGAGAAGAGTGAAATTATGCTGTTTTGAAAACTATGGCAGGTCAGATTTTCTGCCTAAATATATACGAAGATTTCTCTGAAAAATGCACATTATTTCAAAGAGTTATTGGCTGTGAAATAAGTTAAGTTTATTTCAAATGGCTTGTCTGCAAAGAAAGGGGAGATGTAGGAAATCACAGAAAGTCGAGGGGAAAATAGGTCAATATATACTTTGCTATATTGTGAACTAAGCCTTTGGCCAGCCACAATGTAGAGGACCTGACCCTTAGAAACTTACAAGTAAGCTGGAATCTTTAAAAATTCAAATCTTTATAAGTAAAAAGATTTATTAAAATGAATAACCAAGTGTTTTAATTGACATCAGAAAATCAAAACAATAAACCCTGAGAACATAGAAAAAAGATAAATAAAGATATGAGCAGAACTTAATACCACAGAAAACGTATAAAATTCAGGTGAGGTAGTAAGTCCAAAGAATATTCTTTGACAAGATTTAAAAGACACACTTTGATTAAGGAAAACCAAAACATAAGTAAAGAATATACAGAAAGAATCAGGACAATGTTATAGCAGAGAATATCTGAAATGCCAGTAAATTTGAACATTTCTGTAAAGTGGACCATTTCCTAGCTCCTAAAGTTTACCAAAATTGACACAAGAAGAAATCATTTAAGGTCATCATGTCTGCCCTTGGCATTCTCGGAACGCCCTGGCCTCAGAATGCAGCATCTGTAGTCCATGGTAACCTGCGGAGAGGAGGCGGGGCTGAGGCAGGTTGGAACACTTCCTTCACTGAGGGAGTGGGTGGGGCCATCCCTGCTGTGACTGAACAAAGGGCAGGGGAGAAGGGGGCCAAGGGCAGGGCCCTCAGAGCCCGGCATGCCCAGTCGTGTGTCACAAGCATTTAGGCCCAGGCCAAAGTGCGCCTTCTTTGTCTGCACAGCTGCCCAAACTCTCACCTTTCCACTCAGGCCGCCCTCTTACTTGAAGTGTGTGTGGAACCGGTCCGCGCAGTGCACCTCGATGCAAAGGTAACCATAGGTCTGGGCATCATAGCTTCCTGCCAGGTGACCGAAGTTCGCAGGCAGATGGGTTGTGGGACACACGTGCGGTGCCTCCTGCCCAGGCCACAGGCCGCCCAAAACCTCTATCCCAGATCGGGGGTAGCAAAGCAGTCCTGTCTGAGTCCCAGCCTCTAGAGGGAGTAGTGGACCAACACTTGTAGAAAAAGGTGTCCGCGCGGGTAACTCATTGGAGGGACACAAAAAAATCTTTGCCGACTTTCTGCTGAAGCTTACGAGCGTTCACACCTAAGCCTCTTACAAGGTCAGCTGTTTAGCTAAACATGAACTCATGATCTAAATTTACACAATAATGAAGAAATCAGCTACAAGGGGAGACAAGCAGCAAAAACAATCAATACCAGAATTAGATTCCCTTAGCCATCGATCAGACGTTGGAATAATCAGGTGCAAGGCAGAAAATATACATAAAACTGGAACTGAAACAAGGAACAAGGATGTTTTCAAAGACTGGTAGGATCTCTAAAACATTTTTAAAGTACATGTAATTGATAAAGCTAAATCCTCAAAGGTTGTGTATTACAACAGATTCATCATTGAGAAGGGTGAAATTATGCTGTTTTGAAAACCATGGCAGGTCAGATTTTCTGCCTAAATATATAAGAAGATTTCTCTGAAAAATGCACATTATTTCAAAGACTTAATGGCTGTGAAATAAGTTAAGGTTATTTCAAATGGCTTGTCTGCAAAGAAAGGTGAGATGTAGGAAATCACAGAAAGTCGAGGGGAAAATAGGTCAATATATACTTTGCTATATTGTGAACTAGGCCTTGGGCAAGCCACAATGTAGAGGACCTGACCCTTAGAAATTTACAAGTAAGCTGGAATCTTTAAAAATTCAAATCTTTATAAGTAAAAAGATTTATTAAAATGAATAACCAAGTGTTTTAATTGACATCAGAAGATCAAAACAATAAACCCTGAGAACATAGAAAAAAGATAAATAAAGATATGAGCAGAACTTAATACCACAGAAAACGTATAAAATTCAGTTGAGGTAGTAAGTCCAAAGAATATTCTTTGACAAGATTTAAAAGACACACTTTGATTAAGGAAAACCAAAACATAAGTAAAGAATATACAGAAAGAATCAGGACAATGTTATAGCAGAGAATATCTGAAATGCCAGTAAATTTGAACATTTCTGTAAAGTGGACCATTTCCTAGCTCCTAAACTTTACCAAAATTGACACAAGAGGAAATCATTTAAGGTCATCATGTCTGCCCTTGGCATTCTCGGAACGCCCTGGCCTCAGAATGCAGCATCTGTTGTCCATGGTAACCTGCGGAGAGGGGGCGGGGCTGAGGGAGGTTGGAACACTGCCTTCACTGAGGGAGTGTGTGGGGCCATCTCTGCTGTGACTGAACAAAGGGCAGGGGAGAAGGGGGCCCACGGCAGGGCCCTCAGAGCCCGGCAGGCCCAGTCGTGTGTCACAAGCATTTAGGCCCAGGCCAAAATGCGCCTTCTTGGTCTGCACAGCTGCCCAAACTCTCACCTTTCCACTCAGGCCGCCCTCTTACTTGAAGTGTGTGTGGAACCGGTCCGCGCAGTACACCTCGATGCAAAGATAACCATAGGTCTGGGCATCATAGCTTCCTGCCAGGTGACCGAAGTTCGCAGGCAGATGGGTCGTGGGACACACGTGGGGAGACTCCTGCCCAGGCCACAGGCCGCCCAAAGCCACTATCTCAGATCGGGGGCAGCAAAGCAGTCCTGTCTGACTCCCAGCCTCTAGAGGGAGTAGTGGACCAACACTTGTAGAAAAAGGGGTCCGCGCGGGTAACTCATTGGAGGAACACAAAAAAATCTTTGCGGACTTTCTGCTGAAGCTTACGAGCGTTCACACCTAAGCCTCTTACAAGGTCAGCTGTTTAGCTAAACATGAGCTCATGATCTAAATTTACACAATAATGAAGAAATCAGCTACAAGGGGAGACAAGCAGCAAAAACAATCAATACCAGAATTAGATTCCCTAGGCCAACCATCAGATGTTGGAATAATCAGGTGCAAGGCAGAAAGTATACATAAAACTTGAACTGAAACAAGGAAAAAGGATGTTTTCAAAGACTGGTAGGATCTCTAAAACATTTTTAAAGTACATGTCATTGATAAAGCTAAATACTCAATGGTTGTGTAATACAACAGATTCAACATTGAGAAGAGTGAAATTATGCTGTTTTGAAAACTATGGCAGGTCAGATTTTCTGCCTAATTATATAAGAAGATTTCTCTGAAAAATGCACATTATTTCAAAGAGTTATTGGCTGTGAAATAAGTTAAGTTTATTTCAAATGGCTTGTCTGCAAAGAAAGGGGAGATGTAGGAAATCACAGAAAGTCGAGGGGAAAATAGGTCAATATATACTTTGCTATATTGTGAACTAAGCCTTTGGCCAGCCACAATGTAGAGGACCTGACCCTTAGAAACTTACAAGTAAGCTGGAATCTTTAAAAATTCAAATCTTTATAAGTAAAAAGATTTATTAATATGAATAACCAAGTGTTTTAATTGACATCAGAAGATCAAAACATTAAACCCTGAGAACATAGAAAAAAGATAAATAAAGATATGAGCAGAACTTAATACCACAGAAAACGTATAAAATTCAGTTGAGGTAGTAAGTCCAAAGAATATTCTTTGACAAGATTTAAAAGACACACTTTGATTAAGGAAAACCAAAACATAAGTAAAGAATATACAGAAAGAATCAGGACAATGTTATAGCAGAGAATATCTGAAATGCCAGTAAATTTGAACATTTCTGTAAAGTGGACCATTTCCTAGCTCCTAAAGTTTACCAAAATTGACACAAGAGGAAATCATTTAAGGTCATCATGTCTGCCCTTGGCATTCTCGGAACGCCCTGGCCTCAGAATGCAGCATCTGTAGTCCATGGTAACCTGCGGAGAGGGGGCGGGGCTGAGGGAGGTTGGAACACTTCCTTCACTGAGGGAGTGGGTGGGGCCATCTCTGCTGTGACTGAACAAAGGGCAGGGGAGAAGGGGGCCAAGGGCAGGGCCCTCAGAGCCCGGCAGGCCCAGTCGTGTGTCACAAGCATTTAGGCCCAGGCCAAAGTGCGCCTTCTTTGTCTGCACAGCTGCCCAAACTCTCACCTTTCCACTCAGGCCGCCCTCTTACTTGAAGTGTGTGTGGAACCGGTCCGCGCAGTGCACCTCGATGCAAAGCTAACCATAGGTCTGGGCACCATAGCTTCCTGCCAGGTGACCGAAGTTCGCAGGCAGATGGGTTGTGGGACACACGTGCGGTGCCTCCTGCCCAGGCCACAGGCCGCCCAAAACCACTATCCCAGATCGGGGGTAGCAAAGCAGTCCTGTCTGAGTCCCAGCCTCTAGAGGGAGTAGTGGACCAACACTTGTAGAAAAAGGTGTCCGCGCGGGTAACTCATTGGAGGGACACAAAAAAATCTTTGCCGACTTTCTGCTGAAGCTTACGAGCGTTCACACCTAAGCCTCTTACAAGGTCAGCTGTTTAGCTAAACATGAGCTCATGATCTAAATTTACACAATAATGAAGAAATCAGCTACAAGGGGAGACAAGCAGCAAAAACAATCAATACCAGAATTAGATTCCCTTAGCCATCGATCAGACGTTGGAATAATCAGGTGCAAGGCAGAAAATATACATAAAACTGGAACTGAAACAAGGAACAAGGATGTTTTCAAAGACTGGTAGGATCTCTAAAACATTTTTAAAGTACATGTCATTGATAAAGCTAAATCCTCAAAGGTTGTGTATTACAACAGATTCATCATTGAGAAGGGTGAAATTATGCTGTTTTGAAAACTATGGCAGGTCAGATTTTCTGCCTAAATATATAAGAAGATTTCTCTGAAAAATGCACATTATTTCAAAGACTTAATGGCTGTGAAATAAGTTAAGGTTATTTCAAATGGCTTGTCTGCAAAGAAAGGTGAGATGTAGGAAATCACAGAAAGTCGCGGGGAAAATAGGTCAATATATACTTTGCTATATTGTGAACTAGGCCTTGGGCCAGCCACAATGTAGAGGACCTGACCCTTAGAAATTTACAAGTAAGCTGGAATCTTTAAAAATTCAAATCTTTATAAGTAAAAAGATTTATTAAAATGAATAACCAAGTGTTTTAATTGACATCAGAAGATCAAAACAATAAACCCTGAGAACATAGAAAAAAGATAAATAAAGATATGAGCAGAACTTAATACCACAGAAAACGTATAAAATTCAGTTGAGGTAGTAAGTCCAAAGAATATTCTTTGACAAGATTTAAAAGACACACTTTGATTAAGGAAAACCAAAACATAAGTAAAGAATATACAGAAAGAATCAGGACAATGTTATAGCAGAGAATATCTGAAATGCCAGTAAATTTGAACATTCCTGTAAAGTGGACCATTTCCTAGCTCCTAAACTTTACCAAAATTGACACAAGAGGAAATCATTTAAGGTCATCATGTCTGCCCTTGGCATTCTCGGAACGCCCTGGCCTCAGAATGCAGCATCTGTTGTCCATGGTAACCTGCGGAGAGGGGTCGGGGCTGAGGGAGGTTGGAACACTGCCTTCACTGAGGGAGTGTGTGGGGCCATCTCTGCTGTGACTGAACAAAGGGCAGGGGAGAAGGGGGCCCACGGCAGGGCCCTCAGAGCCCGGCAGGCCCAGTCGTGTGTCACAAACATTTAGGCCCAGGCCAAAATGCGCCTTCTTGGTCTGCACAGCTGCCCAAACTCTCACCTTTCCACTCAGGCCGCCCTCTTACTTGAAGTGTGTGTGGAACCGGTCCGCGCAGTACACCTCGATGCAAAGCTAACCATAGGTCTGGGCATCATAGCTTCCTGCCAGGTGACCGAAGTTCGCAGGCAGATGGGTCGTGGGACCCACGTGGGGAGACTCCTGCCCAGGCCACAGGCCGCCCAAAGCCACTATCCCAGATCGGGGGCAGCAAAGCAGTCCTGTCTGACTCCCAGCCTCTAGAGGGAGTAGTGGACCAACACTTGTAGAAAAAGGGGTCCGCGCGGGTAACTCATTGGAGGAACACAAAAAAATCTTTGCGGACTTTCTGCTGAAGCTTACGAGCGTTCACACCTAAGCCTCTTACAAGGTCAGCTGTTTAGCTAAACATGAGCTCATGATCTAAATTTACACAATAATGAAGAAATCAACTACAAGGGGAGACAAGCAGCAAAAACAATCAATACCAGAATTAGATTCCCTAGGCCAACCATCAGATGTTGGAATAATCAGGTGCAAGGCAGAAAGTATACATAAAACTTGAACTGAAACAAGGAAAAAGGATGTTTTCAAAGACTGGTAGGATCTCTAAAACATTTTTAAAGTACATGTCATTGATAAAGCTAAATACTCAATGGTTGTGTAATACAACAGATTCAACATTGAGAAGAGTGAAATTATGCTGTTTTGAAAACTATGGCAGGTCAGATTTTCTGCCTAATTATATAAGAAGATTTCTCTAAAAAATACACATTATTTCAAAGACTTATTGGCCGTGAAATAAGTTAAGGTTATTTCAAATGGCTTGTCTGCAAAGAAAGGTGAGATGTAGGGAATCACAGAAAGTCGAGGGGAAAATAGGTCAATATATACATTGCTCTATGGTGAACTAAGACTTAGGCCAGCCACAATGTAGAGGACCTGACCCTTAGAAACTTACAAGTAAGCTGGAATCTAGAAAAGATCAAATCTTTATAAGTAAAAAGATTTTTTAAAATGAATAACCAAGTGTTTTTATTGACATCAGAATATCAAAACAATACACCTGAGAACATAGAAAAAATATAAATAAAGATATGAGCTGAACTTAATACAATAGAAAACGTATAAAATTCAGGTGATTTAGTAAGTCCAAAGAATATTCTTTGACAAGATTAAAAGACACACTTTGATTAAGGAAAACCAAAACATAAGTAAAGAATATACAGAAAGAATCAGGACAATGTTATAGCAGAGAGTATATGAAATGGCAGTAAATTTGAACGTTTGTGTAAAGTGGACCATTTCCTAGGTCCTAAAGTTTACCAAAATTGACACAAGGGGAAATCATTTAAGGTCATCATGTCTGCCCTTGGCATTCTCGGAATGCCCTGGCCTCAGAATGCAGCATCTGTAGTCCATGGTAACCTGCGGAGAGGGGGCGGGGCTGAGGGAGGTTGGAACACTGCCTTCACTGAGGGAGTGGGTGGGGCCATCTCTGCTGTGACTGAACAAAGGGCAGGGGAGAAGGGGGCCAACGGCAGGGCCCTCAGAGCCCGGCAGGCCCAGTCGTGTGTCAGATGCATTTAGGCACAGGCCAAAGTGCGCCTTCTTTGTCTGCACAGCTGCCCAAACTCTCAACTTTCCACTCAGGCCGACCTCTTACTTGAAGTGTGTGTGGAACCGGTCCGCGCAGTACACCTCGCTGCAAAGCTAACCATAGGTCTGGGCATCATAGCTTCCTGCCAGGTGACTAAAGTTCGCAGGCAGATGGGTCGTGGGACACACGTGGGGAGCCTCCTGCCCAGGCCACAGGACGCCCAAAGCCACTATCCCAGATCGGGGGCAACAAAGCAGTCCTGTCTGAGTCCCAGCCTCTTGAAGGAGTAGTGGACCAACACTTGTAGAAAAAGGGGTCCGCGTGGGTAACTCATTGGAGGGACACAAAAAAATCTTTGAAGACTTTCTGCTGAAGCTTACGAGCGTTCACACCTAAACCTCTTACAAGGTCAGCTGTTTAGCTAAACATGAGCTCATGATCTAAATTTACACAATAATGAAGAAATCAGCTACAAGGGGAGACAAGCAGCAAAAACAATCAATACCAGTATTAGATTCCCAAGGCCAACCATCAGATGTTGGAGTATTCAGGTGCAAGGCAGATAGGATACACAAAACTGGAACTGAAACAAGGAACAAGGATGTTTTCAAAGACTGGTAGGATCTCTAAAACATTTTTAAAGTACATGTCATTGATAAAGCTAAATACTCAAAGGTTGTGTAATACAACAGATTCATCATTGAGAAGAGTGAAATTATGCTGTTTTGAAAATTATGGCAGGTCAGATTTTCTGCCTAAATATATACGAAGATTTCTCTGAAAAATGCACATTATTTCAAAGAGTTATTGGCTGTGAAATAAGTTAAGTTTATTTCAAATGGCTTGTCTGCAAAGAAAGGTGAGATGTAGGAAATCACAGAAAGTCGAGGGGAAAATAGGTCAATATATACTTTGCTATATTGTGAACTAAGCCTTTGGCCAGCCACAATGTAGAGGACCTGACCCTTAGAAACTTACAAGTAAGCTGGAATCTTTAAAAATTCAAATCTTTATAAGTAAAAAGATTTATTAAAATGAATAACCAAGTGTTTTAATTGACATCAGAAAATCAAAACAATAAACCCTGAGAACATAGAAAAAAGATAAATAAAGATATGAGCAGAACTTAATACCACAGAAAACGTATAAAATTCAGTTGAGGTAGTAAGTCCAAAGAATATTCTTTGACAAGATTTAAAAGACACACTTTGATTAAGGAAAACCAAAACATAAGTAAAGAATATACAGAAAGAATCAGGACAATGTTATAGCAGAGAATATCTGAAATGCCAGTAAATTTGAACATTTCTGTAAAGTGGACCATTTCCTAGCTCCTAAAGTTTACCAAAATTGACACAAGAGGAAATCATTTAAGGTCATCATGTCTGCCCTTGGCATTCTCGGAACGCCCTGGCCTCAGAATGCAGCATCTGTAGTCCATGGTAACCTGCGGAGAGGGGGCGGGGCTGAGGGAGGTTGGAACACTTCCTTCACTGAGGGAGTGGGTGGGGCCATCTCTGCTGTGACTGAACAAAGGGCAGGGGAGAAGGGGGCCAAGGGCAGGGCCCTCAGAGCCCGGCAGGCCCAGTCGTGTGTCACAAGCATTTAGGCCCAGGCCAAAGTGCGCCTTCTTTGTCTGCACAGCTGCCCAAACTCTCACCTTTCCACTCAGGCCGCCCTCTTACTTGAAGTGTGTGTGGAACCGGTCCGCGCAGTGCACCTCGATGCAAAGCTAACCATAGGTCTGGGCATCATAGCTTCCTGCC
The DNA here is from genome assembly GCF_964165515.1 of Mesoplodon bidens. Lineage (NCBI taxonomy): Eukaryota > Metazoa > Chordata > Mammalia > Artiodactyla > Ziphiidae > Mesoplodon > Mesoplodon bidens. The sequence continues at coordinate 386,137 of NW_027671513.1, forward strand.
AGGTGACCGAAGTTCGCAGGCAGATGGGTTGTGGGACACACGTGCAGTGCCTCCTGCCCAGGCCACAGGCCGCCCAAAACCACTATCCCAGATCGGGGGTAGCAAAGCAGTCCTGTCTGAGTCCCAGCCTCTAGAGGGAGTAGTGGACCAACACTTGTAGAAAAAGGTGTCCGCGCGGGTAACTCATTGGAGGGACACAAAAAAATCTTTGCCGACTTTCTGCTGAAGCTTACGAGCGTTCACACCTAAGCCTCTTACAAGGTCAGCTGTTTAGCTAAACATGAGCTCATGATCTAAATTTACACAATAATGAAGAAATCAGCTACAAGGGGAGACAAGCAGCAAAAACAATCAATACCAGAATTAGATTCCCTTAGCCATCGATCAGACGTTGGAATAATCAGGCGCAAGGCAGAAAATATACATAAAACTGGAACTGAAACAAGGAACAAGGATGTTTTCAAAGACTGGTAGGATCTCTAAAACATTTTTAAAGTACATGTCATTGATAAAGCTAAATCCTCAAAGGTTGTGTATTACAACAGATTCATCATTGAGAAGGGTGAAATTATGCTGTTTTGAAAACTATGGCAGGTCAGATTTTCTGCCTAAATATATAAGAAGATTTCTCTGAAAAATGCACATTATTTCAAAGACTTAATGGCTGTGAAATAAGTTAAGGTTATTTCAAATGGCTTGTCTGCAAAGAAAGGTGAGATGTAGGAAATCACAGAAAGTCGCGGGGAAAATAGGTCAATATATACTTTGCTATATTGTGAACTAGGCCTTGGGCCAGCCACAATGTAGAGGACCTGACCCTTAGAAATTTACAAGTAAGCTGGAATCTTTAAAAATTCAAATCTTTATAAGTAAAAAGATTTATTAAAATGAATAACCAAGTGTTTTAATTGACATCAGAAGATCAAAACAATAAACCCTGAGAACATAGAAAAAAGATAAATAAAGATATGAGCAGAACTTAATACCACAGAAAACGTATAAAATTCAGTTGAGGTAGTAAGTCCAAAGAATATTCTTTGACAAGATTTAAAAGACACACTTTGATTAAGGAAAACCAAAACATAAGTAAAGAATATACAGAAAGAATCAGGACAATGTTATAGCAGAGAATATCTGAAATGCCAGTAAATTTGAACATTCCTGTAAAGTGGACCATTTCCTAGCTCCTAAACTTTACCAAAATTGACACAAGAGGAAATCATTTAAGGTCATCATGTCTGCCCTTGGCATTCTCGGAACGCCCTGGCCTCAGAATGCAGCATCTGTTGTCCATGGTAACCTGCGGAGAGGGGTCGGGGCTGAGGGAGGTTGGAACACTGCCTTCACTGAGGGAGTGTGTGGGGCCATCTCTGCTGTGACTGAACAAAGGGCAGGGGAGAAGGGGGCAAACGGCAGGGCCCTCAGAGCCCGGCAGGCCCAGTCGTGTGTCACAAGCATTTAGGCCCAGGCCAAAATGCGCCTTCTTGGTCTGCACAGCTGCCCAAACTCTCACCTTTCCACTCAGGCCGCCCTCTTACTTGAAGTGTGTGTGGAACCGGTCCGCGCAGTACACCTCGATGCAAAGCTAACCATAGGTCTGGGCATCATAGCTTCCTGCCAGGTGACCGAAGTTCGCAGGCAGATGGGTCGTGGGACACACGTGGGGAGACTCCTGCCCAGGCCACAGGCCGCCCAAAGCCACTATCCCAGATCGGGGGCAGCAAAGCAGTCCTGTCTGACTCCCAGCCTCTAGAGGGAGTAGTGGACCAACACTTGTAGAAAAAGGGGTCCGCGCGGGTAACTCATTGGAGGAACACAAAAAAATCTTTGCGGACTTTCTGCTGAAGCTTACGAGCGTTCACACCTAAGCCTCTTACAAGGTCAGCTGTTTAGCTAAACATGAGCTCATGATCTAAATTTACACAATAATGAAGAAATCAGCTACAAGGGGAGACAAGCAGCAAAAACAATCAATACCAGAATTAGATTCCCTAGGCCAACCATCAGATGTTGGAATAATCAGGTGCAAGGCAGAAAGTATACATAAAACTTGAACTGAAACAAGGAAAAAGGATGTTTTCCAAGACTGGTAGGATCTCTAAAACATTTTTAAAGTACATGTCATTGATAAAGCTAAATACTCAATGGTTGTGTGATACAACAGATTCAACATTGAGAAGAGTGAAATTATGCTGTTTTGAAAACTATGGCAGGTCAGATTTTCTGCCTAATTATATAAGAAGATTTCTCTAAAAAATACACATTATTTCAAAGACTTATTGGCCGTGAAATAAGTTAAGGTTATTTCAAATGGCTTGTCTGCAAAGAAAGGTGAGATGTAGGGAATCACAGAAAGTCGAGGGGAAAATAGGTCAATATATACATTGCTCTATGGTGAACTAAGACTTAGGCCAGCCACAATGTAGAGGACCTGACCCTTAGAAACTTACAAGTAAGCTGGAATCTAGAAAAGTTCAAATCTTTATAAGTAAAAAGATTTTTTAAAATGAATAACCAAGTGTTTTTATTGACATCAGAATATCAAAACAATAAACCTGAGAACATAGAAAAAATATAAATAAAGATATGAGCTGAACTTAATACAATAGAAAACGTATAAAATTCAGGTGATTTAGTAAGTCCAAAGAATATTCTTTGACAAGATTAAAAGACACACTTTGATTAAGGAAAACCAAAACATAAGTAAAGAATATACAGAAAGAATCAGGACAATGTTATAGCAGAGAATATCTGAAATGCCAGTAAATTTGAACATTTCTGTAAAGTGGACCATTTCCTAGCTCCTAAAGTTTACCAAAATTGACACAAGAGGAAATCATTTAAGGTCATCATGTCTGCCCTTGGCATTCTCGGAACGCCCTGGCCTCAGAATGCAGCATCTGTAGTCCATGGTAACCTGCGGAGAGGGGGCGGGGCTGAGGGAGGTTGGAACACTTCCTTCACTGAGGGAGTGGGTGGGGCCATCTCTGCTGTGACTGAACAAAGGGCAGGGGAGAAGGGGGCCAAGGGCAGGGCCCTCAGAGCCCGGCAGGCCCAGTCGTGTGTCACAAGCATTTAGGCCCAGGCCAAAGTGCGCCTTCTTTGTCTGCACAGCTGCCCAAACTCTCACCTTTCCACTCAGGCCACCCTCTTACTTGAAGTGTGTGTGGAACCGGTCCGCGCAGTGCACCTCGATGCAAAGCTAACCATAGGTCTGGGCACCATAGCTTCCTGCCAGGTGACCGAAGTTCGCAGGCAGATGGGTTGTGGGACACACGTGCGGTGCCTCCTGCCCAGGCCACAGGCCGCCCAAAACCACTATCCCAGATCGGGGGTAGCAAAGCAGTCCTGTCTGAGTCCCAGCCTCTAGAGGGAGTAGTGGACCAACACTTGTAGAAAAAGGTGTCCGCGCGGGTAACTCATTGGAGGGACACAAAAAAATCTTTGCCGACTTTCTGCTGAAGCTTACGAGCGTTCACACCTAAGCCTCTTACAAGGTCAGCTGTTTAGCTAAACATGAGCTCATGATCTAAATTTACACAATAATGAAGAAATCAGCTACAAGGGGAGACAAGCAGCAAAAACAATCAATACCAGAATTAGATTCCCTTAGCCATCGATCAGACGTTGGAATAATCAGGTGCAAGGCAGAAAATATACATAAAACTGGAACTGAAACAAGGAACAAGGATGTTTTCAAAGACTGGTAGGATCTCTAAAACATTTTTAAAGTACATGTCATTGATAAAGCTAAATCCTCAAAGGTTGTGTATTACAACAGATTCATCATTGAGAAGGGTGAAATTATGCTGTTTTGAAAACTATGGCAGGTCAGATTTTCTGCCTAAATATATAAGAAGATTTCTCTGAAAAATGCACATTATTTCAAAGACTTAATGGCTGTGAAATAAGTTAAGGTTATTTCAAATGGCTTGTCTGCAAAGAAAGGTGAGATGTAGGAAATCACAGAAAGTCGCGGGGAAAATAGGTCAATATATACTTTGCTATATTGTGAACTAGGCCTTGGGCCAGCCACAATGTAGAGGACCTGACCCTTAGAAATTTACAAGTAAGCTGGAATCTTTAAAAATTCAAATCTTTATAAGTAAAAAGATTTATTAAAATGAATAACCAAGTGTTTTAATTGACATCAGAAGATCAAAACAATAAACCCTGAGAACATAGAAAAAAGATAAATAAAGATATGAGCAGAACTTAATACCACAGAAAACGTATAAAATTCAGTTGAGGTAGTAAGTCCAAAGAATATTCTTTGACAAGATTTAAAAGACACACTTTGATTAAGGAAAACCAAAACATAAGTAAAGAATATACAGAAAGAATCAGGACAATGTTATAGCAGAGAATATCTGAAATGCCAGTAAATTTGAACATTCCTGTAAAGTGGACCATTTCCTAGCTCCTAAACTTTACCAAAATTGACACAAGAGGAAATCATTTAAGGTCATCATGTCTGCCCTTGGCATTCTCGGAACGCCCTGGCCTCAGAATGCAGCATCTGTTGTCCATGGTAACCTGCGGAGAGGGGTCGGGGCTGAGGGAGGTTGGAACACTGCCTTCACTGAGGGAGTGTGTGGGGCCATCTCTGCTGTGACTGAACAAAGGGCAGGGGAGAAGGGGGCCCACGGCAGGGCCCTCAGAGCCCGGCAGGCCCAGTCGTGTGTCACAAACATTTAGGCCCAGGCCAAAATGCGCCTTCTTGGTCTGCACAGCTGCCCAAACTCTCACCTTTCCACTCAGGCCGCCCTCTTACTTGAAGTGTGTGTGGAACCGGTCCGCGCAGTACACCTCGATGCAAAGCTAACCATAGGTCTGGGCATCATAGCTTCCTGCCAGGTGACCGAAGTTCGCAGGCAGATGGGTCGTGGGACCCACGTGGGGAGACTCCTGCCCAGGCCACAGGCCGCCCAAAGCCACTATCCCAGATCGGGGGCAGCAAAGCAGTCCTGTCTGACTCCCAGCCTCTAGAGGGAGTAGTGGACCAACACTTGTAGAAAAAGGGGTCCGCGCGGGTAACTCATTGGAGGAACACAAAAAAATCTTTGCGGACTTTCTGCTGAAGCTTACGAGCGTTCACACCTAAGCCTCTTACAAGGTCAGCTGTTTAGCTAAACATGAGCTCATGATCTAAATTTACACAATAATGAAGAAATCAACTACAAGGGGAGACAAGCAGCAAAAACAATCAATACCAGAATTAGATTCCCTAGGCCAACCATCAGATGTTGGAATAATCAGGTGCAAGGCAGAAAGTATACATAAAACTTGAACTGAAACAAGGAAAAAGGATGTTTTCAAAGACTGGTAGGATCTCTAAAACATTTTTAAAGTACATGTCATTGATAAAGCTAAATACTCAATGGTTGTGTAATACAACAGATTCAACATTGAGAAGAGTGAAATTATGCTGTTTTGAAAACTATGGCAGGTCAGATTTTCTGCCTAATTATATAAGAAGATTTCTCTAAAAAATACACATTATTTCAAAGACTTATTGGCCGTGAAATAAGTTAAGGTTATTTCAAATGGCTTGTCTGCAAAGAAAGGTGAGATGTAGGGAATCACAGAAAGTCGAGGGGAAAATAGGTCAATATATACATTGCTCTATGGTGAACTAAGACTTAGGCCAGCCACAATGTAGAGGACCTGACCCTTAGAAACTTACAAGTAACCTGGAATCTAGAAAAGATCAAATCTTTATAAGTAAAAAGATTTTTTAAAATGAATAACCAAGTGTTTTTATTGACATCAGAATATCAAAACAATACACCTGAGAACATAGAAAAAATATAAATAAAGATATGAGCTGAACTTAATACAATAGAAAACGTATAAAATTCAGGTGATTTAGTAAGTCCAAAGAATATTCTTTGACAAGATTAAAAGACACACTTTGATTAAGGAAAACCAAAACATAAGTAAAGAATATACAGAAAGAATCAGGACAATGTTATAGCAGAGAGTATATGAAATGGCAGTAAATTTGAACGTTTGTGTAAAGTGGACCATTTCCTAGGTCCTAAAGTTTACCAAAATTGACACAAGGGGAAATCATTTAAGGTCATCATGTCTGCCCTTGGCATTCTCGGAATGCCCTGGCCTCAGAATGCAGCATCTGTAGTCCATGGTAACCTGCGGAGAGGGGGCGGGGCTGAGGGAGGTTGGAACACTGCCTTCACTGAGGGAGTGGGTGGGGCCATCTCTGCTGTGACTGAACAAAGGGCAGGGGAGAAGGGGGCCAACGGCAGGGCCCTCAGAGCCCGGCAGGCCCAGTCGTGTGTCAGATGCATTTAGGCACAGGCCAAAGTGCGCCTTCTTTGTCTGCACAGCTGCCCAAACTCTCAACTTTCCACTCAGGCCGACCTCTTACTTGAAGTGTGTGTGGAACCGGTCCGCGCAGTACACCTCGCTGCAAAGCTAACCATAGGTCTGGGCATCATAGCTTCCTGCCAGGTGACTAAAGTTCGCAGGCAGATGGGTCGTGGGACACACGTGGGGAGCCTCCTGCCCAGGCCACAAGACGCCCAAAGCCACTATCCCAGATCGGGGGCAACAAAGCAGTCCTGTCTGAGTCCCAGCCTCTTGAAGGAGTAGTGGACCAACACTTGTAGAAAAAGGGGTCCGCGTGGGTAACTCATTGGAGGGACACAAAAAAATCTTTGAAGACTTTCTGCTGAAGCTTACGAGCGTTCACACCTAAACCTCTTACAAGGTCAGCTGTTTAGCTAAACATGAGCTCATGATCTAAATTTACACAATAATGAAGAAATCAGCTACAAGGGGAGACAAGCAGCAAAAACAATCAATACCAGTATTAGATTCCCAAGGCCAACCATCAGATGTTGGAGTATTCAGGTGCAAGGCAGATAGGATACACAAAACTGGAACTGAAACAAGGAACAAGGATGTTTTCAAAGACTGGTAGGATCTCTAAAACATTTTTAAAGTACATGTCATTGATAAAGCTAAATACTCAAAGGTTGTGTAATACAACAGATTCATCATTGAGAAGAGTGAAATTATGCTGTTTTGAAAATTATGGCAGGTCAGATTTTCTGCCTAAATATATACGAAGATTTCTCTGAAAAATGCACATTATTTCAAAGAGTTATTGGCTGTGAAATAAGTTAAGTTTATTTCAAATGGCTTGTCTGCAAAGAAAGGTGAGATGTAGGAAATCACAGAAAGTCGAGGGGAAAATAGGTCAATATATACTTTGCTATATTGTGAACTAAGCCTTTGGCCAGCCACAATGTAGAGGACCTGACCCTTAGAAACTTACAAGTAAGCTGGAATCTTTAAAAATTCAAATCTTTATAAGTAAAAAGATTTATTAAAATGAATAACCAAGTGTTTTAATTGACATCAGAAAATCAAAACAATAAACCCTGAGAACATAGAAAAAAGATAAATAAAGATATGAGCAGAACTTAATACCACAGAAAACGTATAAAATTCAGTTGAGGTAGTAAGTCCAAAGAATATTCTTTGACAAGATTTAAAAGACACACTTTGATTAAGGAAAACCAAAACATAAGTAAAGAATATACAGAAAGAATCAGGACAATGTTATAGCAGAGAATATCTGAAATGCCAGTAAATTTGAACATTTCTGTAAAGTGGACCATTTCCTAGCTCCTAAAGTTTACCAAAATTGACACAAGAGGAAATCATTTAAGGTCATCATGTCTGCCCTTGGCATTCTCGGAACGCCCTGGCCTCAGAATGCAGCATCTGTAGTCCATGGTAACCTGCGGAGAGGGGGCGGGGCTGAGGGAGGTTGGAACACTTCCTTCACTGAGGGAGTGGGTGGGGCCATCTCTGCTGTGACTGAACAAAGGGCAGGGGAGAAGGGGGCCAAGGGCAGGGCCCTCAGAGCCCGGCAGGCCCAGTCGTGTGTCACAAGCATTTAGGCCCAGGCCAAAGTGCGCCTTCTTTGTCTGCACAGCTGCCCAAACTCTCACCTTTCCACTCAGGCCGCCCTCTTACTTGAAGTGTGTGTGGAACCGGTCCGCGCAGTGCACCTCGATGCAAAGCTAACCATAGGTCTGGGCATCATAGCTTCCTGCCAGGTGACCGAAGTTCGCAGGCAGATGGGTTGTGGGACACACGTGCAGTGCCTCCTGCCCAGGCCACAGGCCGCCCAAAACCACTATCCCAGATCGGGGGTAGCAAAGCAGTCCTGTCTGAGTCCCAGCCTCTAGAGGGAGTAGTGGACCAACACTTGTAGAAAAAGGTGTCCGCGCGGGTAACTCATTGGAGGGACACAAAAAAATCTTTGCCGACTTTCTGCTGAAGCTTACGAGCGTTCACACCTAAGCCTCTTACAAGGTCAGCTGTTTAGCTAAACATGAGCTCATGATCTAAATTTACACAATAATGAAGAAATCAGCTACAAGGGGAGACAAGCAGCAAAAACAATCAATACCAGAATTAGATTCCCTTAGCCATCGATCAGACGTTGGAATAATCAGGCGCAAGGCAGAAAATATACATAAAACTGGAACTGAAACAAGGAACAAGGATGTTTTCAAAGACTGGTAGGATCTCTAAAACATTTTTAAAGTACATGTCATTGATAAAGCTAAATCCTCAAAGGTTGTGTATTACAACAGATTCATCATTGAGAAGGGTGAAATTATGCTGTTTTGAAAACTATGGCAGGTCAGATTTTCTGCCTAAATATATAAGAAGATTTCTCTGAAAAATGCACATTATTTCAAAGACTTAATGGCTGTGAAATAAGTTAAGGTTATTTCAAATGGCTTGTCTGCAAAGAAAGGTGAGATGTAGGAAATCACAGAAAGTCGCGGGGAAAATAGGTCAATATATACTTTGCTATATTGTGAACTAGGCCTTGGGCCAGCCACAATGTAGAGGACCTGACCCTTAGAAATTTACAAGTAAGCTGGAATCTTTAAAAATTCAAATCTTTATAAGTAAAAAGATTTATTAAAATGAATAACCAAGTGTTTTAATTGACATCAGAAGATCAAAACAATAAACCCTGAGAACATAGAAAAAAGATAAATAAAGATATGAGCAGAACTTAATACCACAGAAAACGTATAAAATTCAGTTGAGGTAGTAAGTCCAAAGAATATTCTTTGACAAGATTTAAAAGACACACTTTGATTAAGGAAAACCAAAACATAAGTAAAGAATATACAGAAAGAATCAGGACAATGTTATAGCAGAGAATATCTGAAATGCCAGTAAATTTGAACATTCCTGTAAAGTGGACCATTTCCTAGCTCCTAAACTTTACCAAAATTGACACAAGAGGAAATCATTTAAGGTCATCATGTCTGCCCTTGGCATTCTCGGAACGCCCTGGCCTCAGAATGCAGCATCTGTTGTCCATGGTAACCTGCGGAGAGGGGTCGGGGCTGAGGGAGGTTGGAACACTGCCTTCACTGAGGGAGTGTGTGGGGCCATCTCTGCTGTGACTGAACAAAGGGCAGGGGAGAAGGGGGCAAACGGCAGGGCCCTCAGAGCCCGGCAGGCCCAGTCGTGTGTCACAAGCATTTAGGCCCAGGCCAAAATGCGCCTTCTTGGTCTGCACAGCTGCCCAAACTCTCACCTTTCCACTCAGGCCGCCCTCTTACTTGAAGTGTGTGTGGAACCGGTCCGCGCAGTACACCTCGATGCAAAGCTAACCATAGGTCTGGGCATCATAGCTTCCTGCCAGGTGACCGAAGTTTGCAGGCAGATGGGTCGTGGGACACACGTGGGGAGACTCCTGCCCAGGCCACAGGCCGCCCAAAGCCACTATCCCAGATCGGGGGCAGCAAAGCAGTCCTGTCTGACTCCCAGCCTCTAGAGGGAGTAGTGGACCAACACTTGTAGAAAAAGGGGTCCGCGCGGGTAACTCATTGGAGGAACACAAAAAAATCTTTGCGGACTTTCTGCTGAAGCTTACGAGCGTTCACACCTAAGCCTCTTACAAGGTCAGCTGTTTAGCTAAACATGAGCTCATGATCTAAATTTACACAATAATGAAGAAATCAGCTACAAGGGGAGACAAGCAGCAAAAACAATCAATACCAGAATTAGATTCCCTAGGCCAACCATCAGATGTTGGAATAATCAGGTGCAAGGCAGAAAGTATACATAAAACTTGAACTGAAACAAGGAAAAAGGATGTTTTCCAAGACTGGTAGGATCTCTAAAACATTTTTAAAGTACATGTCATTGATAAAGCTAAATACTCAATGGTTGTGTGATACAACAGATTCAACATTGAGAAGAGTGAAATTATGCTGTTTTGAAAACTATGGCAGGTCAGATTTTCTGCCTAATTATATAAGAAGATTTCTCTAAAAAATACACATTATTTCAAAGACTTATTGGCCGTGAAATAAGTTAAGGTTATTTCAAATGGCTTGTCTGCAAAGAAAGGTGAGATGTAGGGAATCACAGAAAGTCGAGGGGAAAATAGGTCAATATATACATTGCTCTATGGTGAACTAAGACTTAGGCCAGCCACAATGTAGAGGACCTGACCCTTAGAAACTTACAAGTAAGCTGGAATCTAGAAAAGTTCAAATCTTTATAAGTAAAAAGATTTTTTAAAATGAATAACCAAGTGTTTTTATTGACATCAGAATATCAAAACAATAAACCTGAGAACATAGAAAAAATATAAATAAAGATATGAGCTGAACTTAACACAATAGAAAACGTATAAAATTCAGGTGATTTAGTAAGTCCAAAGAATATTCTTTGACAAGATTAAAAGACACACTTTGATTAAGGAAAACCAAAACATAAGTAAAGAATATACAGAAAGAATCAGGACAATGTTATAGCAGAGAATATCTGAAATGCCAGTAAATTTGAACATTTCTGTAAAGTGGACCATTTCCTAGCTCCTAAAGTTTACCAAAATTGACACAAGAGGAAATCATTTAAGGTCATCATGTCTGCCCTTGGCATTCTCGGAACGCCCTGGCCTCAGAATGCAGCATCTGTAGTCCATGGTAACCTGCGGAGAGGGGGCGGGGCTGAGGGAGGTTGGAACACTTCCTTCACTGAGGGAGTGGGTGGGGCCATCTCTGCTGTGACTGAACAAAGGGCAGGGGAGAAGGGGGCCAAGGGCAGGGCCCTCAGAGCCCGGCAGGCCCAGTCGTGTGTCACAAGCATTTAGGCCCAGGCCAAAGTGCGCCTTCTTTGTCTGCACAGCTGCCCAAACTCTCACCTTTCCACTCAGGCCGCCCTCTTACTTGAAGTGTGTGTGGAACCGGTCCGCGCAGTGCACCTCGATGCAAAGCTAACCATAGGTCTGGGCATCATAGCTTCCTGCCAGGTGACCGAAGTTCGCAGGCAGATGGGTTGTGGGACACACGTGCGGTGCCTCCTGCCCAGGCCACAGGCCGCCCAAAACCACTATCCCAGATCGGGGGTAGCAAAGCAGTCCTGTCTGAGTCCCAGCCTCTAGAGGGAGTAGTGGACCAACACTTGTAGAAAAAGGTGTCCGCGCGGGTAACTCATTGGAGGGACACAAAAAAATCTTTGCCGACTTTCTGCTGAAGCTTACGAGCGTTCACACCTAAGCCTCTTACAAGGTCAGCTGTTTAGCTAAACATGAGCTCATGATCTAAATTTACACAATAATGAAGAAATCAGCTACAAGGGGAGACAAGCAGCAAAAACAATCAATACCAGAATTAGATTCCCTTAGCCATCGATCAGACGTTGGAATAATCAGGCGCAAGGCAGAAAATATACATAAAACTGGAACTGAAACAAGGAACAAGGATGTTTTCAAAGACTGGTAGGATCTCTAAAACATTTTTAAAGTACATGTCATTGATAAAGCTAAATCCTCAAAGGTTGTGTATTACAACAGATACATCATTGAGAAGGGTGAAATTATGCTGTTTTGAAAACTATGGCAGGTCAGATTTTCTGCCTAAATATATAAGAAGATTTCTCTGAAAAATGCACATTATTTCAAAGACTTAATGGCTGTGAAATAAGTTAAGGTTATTTCAAATGGCTTGTCTGCAAAGAAAGGTGAGATGTAGGAAATCACAGAAAGTCGCGGGGAAAATAGGTCAATATATACTTTGCTATATTGTGAACTAGGCCTTGGGCCAGCCACAATGTAGAGGACCTGACCCTTAGAAATTTACAAGTAAGCTGGAATCTTTAAAAATTCAAATCTTTATAAGTAAAAAGATTTATTAAAATGAATAACCAAGTGTTTTAATTGACATCAGAAGATCAAAACAATAAACCCTGAGAACATAGAAAAAAGATAAATAAAGATATGAGCAGAACTTAATACCACAGAAAACGTATAAAATTCAGTTGAGGTAGTAAGTCCAAAGAATATTCTTTGACAAGATTTAAAAGACACACTTTGATTAAGGAAAACCAAAACATAAGTAAAGAATATACAGAAAGAATCAGGACAATGTTATAGCAGAGAATATCTGAAATGCCAGTAAATTTGAACATTTCTGTAAAGTGGACCATTTCCTAGCTCCTAAAGTTTACCAAAATTGACACAAGAGGAAATCATTTAAGGTCATCATGTCTGCCCTTGGCATTCTCGGAACGCCCTGGCCTCAGAATGCAGCATCTGTTGTCCATGGTAACCTGCGGAGAGGGGGCGGGGCTGAGGGAGGTTGGAACACTGCCTTCACTGAGGGAGTGTGTGGGGCCATCTCTGCTGTGATTGAACAAAGGGCAGGGGAGAAGGGGGCCCACGGCAGGGCCCTCAGAGCCCGGCAGGCCCAGTCGTGTGTCACAAGCATTTAGGCCCAGGCCAAAATGCGCCTTCTTGGTCTGCACAGCTGCCCAAACTCTCACCTTTCCACTCAGGCCGCCCTCTTACTTGAAGTGTGTGTGGAACCGGTCCGCGCAGTACACCTCGATGCAAAGCTAACCATAGGTCTGGGCATCATAGCTTCCTGCCAGGTGACCGAAGTTCGCAGGCAGATGGGTCGTGGGACACACGTGGGGAGCCTCCTGCCCAGGCCACAGGCCACCCAAAGCCACTATCCCAGATCGGGGGCAGCAAAGCAGTCCTGTCTGACTCCCAGCCTCTAGAGGGAGTAGTGGACCAACACTGGTAGAAAAAGGGGTCCGCGCGGGTAACTCATTGGAGGAACACAAAAAAATCTTTGCGGACTTTCTGCTGAAGCTTACGAGTGTTCACACCTAAGCCTCTTACAAGGTCAGCTGTTTAGCTAAACATGAGCTCATGATCTAAATTTACACAATAATGAAGAAATCAGCTACCAGGGGAGACAAGCAGCAAAAACAATCAATACCAGAATTAGATTCCCTAGGCCAACCATCAGATGTTGGAATAATCAGGTGCAAGGCAGAAAGTATACATAAAACTTGAACTGAAACAAGGAAAAAGGATGTTTTCAAAGACTGGTAGGATCTCTAAAACATTTTTAAAGTACATGTCATTGATAAAGCTAAATACTCAATGGTTGTGTAATACAACAGATTCAACATTGAGAAGAGTGAAATTATGCTGTTTTGAAAACTATGGCAGGTCAGATTTTCTGCCTAATTATATAAGAAGATTTCTCTAAAAAATACACATTATTTCAAAGACTTATTGGCCGTGAAATAAGTTAAGGTTATTTCAAATGGCTTGTCTGCAAAGAAAGGTGAGATGTAGGGAATCACAGAAAGTCGAGGGGAAAATAGGTCAATATATACATTGCTCTATGGTGAACTAAGACTTAGGCCAGCCACAATGTAGAGGACCTGACCCTTAGAAACTTACAAGTAAGCTGGAATCTAGAAAAGTTCAAATCTTTATAAGTAAAAAGATTTTTTAAAATGAATAACCAAGTGTTTTTATTGACATCAGAATATCAAAACAATAAACCTGAGAACATAGAAAAAATATAAATAAAGATATGAGCTGAACTTAATACAATAGAAAACGTATAAAATTCAGGTGATTTAGTAAGTCCAAAGAATATTCTTTGACAAGATTAAAAGACACACTTTGATTAAGGAAAACCAAAACATAAGTAAAGAATATACAGAAAGAATCAGGACAATTTTATAGCAGAGAGTATATGAAATGGCAGTAAATTTGAACGTTTGTGTAAAGTGGACCATTTCCTAGGTCCTAAAGTTTACCAAAATTGACACAAGGGGAAATCATTTAAGGTCATCATGTCTGCCCTTGGCATTCTCGGAATGCCCTGGCCTCAGAATGCAGCATCTGTAGTCCATGGTAACCTGCGGAGAGGGGGCGGGGCTGAGGGAGGTTGGAACACTGCCTTCACTGAGGGAGTGGGTGGGGCCATCTCTGCTGTGACTGAACAAAGGGCAGGGGAGAAGGGGGCCAACGGCAGGGCCCTCAGAGCCCGGCAGGCCCAGTCGTGTGTCAGATGCATTTAGGCACAGGCCAAAGTGCGCCTTCTTTGTCTGCACAGCTGCCCAAACTCTCACCTTTCCACTCAGGCCGACCTCTTACTTGAAGTGTGTGTGGAACCGGTCCGCGCAGTACACCTCGCTGCAAAGCTAACCATAGGTCTGGGCATCATAGCTTCCTACCAGGTGACTAAAGTTCGCAGGCAGATGGGTCGTGGGACACACGTGGGGAGCCTCCGGCCCAGGCCACAGGCCGCCCAAAGCCACTATCCCAGATCGGGGGCAGCAAAGCAGTCCTGTCTGAGTCCCAGCCTCTAGAAGGAGTAGTGGACCAACACTTGTAGAAAAAGGGGTCCGCGTGGGTAACTCATTGGAGGGACACAAAAAAATCTTTGCAGACTTTCTGCTGAAGCTTACGAGCGTTCACACCTAAACCTCTTACAAGGTCAGCTGTTTAGCTAAACATGAGCTGATGATCTAAATTTACACAATAATGAAGAAATCAGCTACAAGGGGAGACAAGCAGCAAAAACAATCAATACCAGTATTAGATTCCCTAGGCCAACCATCAGATGTTGGAATATTCAGGTGCAAGGCAGATAGGATCCACAAAACTGGAACTGAAACAAGGAACAAGGATGTTTTCAAAGACTGGTAGGATCTCTAAAACATTTTTAAAGTACATGTCATTGATAAAGCTAAATACTCAAAGGTTGTGTAATACAACAGATTCATTATTGAGAAGAGTGAAATTATGCTGTTTTGAAAATTATGGCAGGTCAGATTTTCTGCCTAAATATATACGAAGATTCCTCTGAAAAATGCACATTATTTCAAAGAGTTATTGGCTGTGAAATAAGTTAAGGTTATTTCAAATGGCTTGTCTGCAAAGAACGGTGAGATGTAGGAAATCACAGAAAGTCGAGGGGAAAATAGGTCAATATATACTTTGCTATATTGTGAACTAAGCCTTTGGCCAGCCACAATGTAGAGGACCTGACCCTTAGAAACTTACAAGTAAGCTGGAATCTTTAAAAATTCAAATCTTTATAAGTAAAAAGATTTTTTAAAATGAATAACCAAGTGTTTTAATTGACATCAGAACATCAAAACAATAAACCCTGAGAACATAGAAAAAAGATAAATAAAGATATGAGCAGAACTTAATACCACAGAAAACGTATAAAATTCAGTTGAGGTAGTAAGTCCAAAGAATATTCTTTGACAAGATTTAAAAGACACACTTTGATTAAGGAAAACCAAAACATAAGTAAAGAATATACAGAAAGAATCAGGACAATGTTATAGCAGAGAATATCTGAAATGCCAGTAAATTTGAACATTTCTGTAAAGTGGACCATTTCCTAGCTCCTAAAGTTTACCAAAATTGACACAAGAGGAAATCATTTAAGGTCATCATGTCTGCCCTTGGCATTCTCGGAACGCCCTGGACTCAGAATGCAGCATCTGTAGTCCATGGTAACCTGCGGAGAGGGGGCGGGGCTGAGGGAGGTTGGAACACTTCCTTCACTGAGGGAGTGGGTGGGGCCATCTCTGCTGTGACTGAATAAAGGGCAGGGGAGAAGGGGGCCAAGGGCAGGGCCCTCAGAGCCCGGCAGGCCCAGTCGTGTGTCACAACCATTTAGGCCCAGGCCAAAGTGCGCCTTCTTTGTCTGCACAGCTGCCCAAACTCTCACCTTTCCACTCAGGCCGCCCTCTTACTTGAAGTGTGTGTGGAACCGGTCCGCGCAGTGCACCTCGATGCAAAGCTATCCATAGGTCTGGGCATCATAGCTTCCTGCCAGGTGACCGATGTTCGCAGGCAGATGGGTTGTGGGACACACGTGCGGTGCCTCCTGCCCAGGCCACAGGCCGCCCAAAACCGCTATCCCAGATCGGGGGTAGCAAAGCAGTCCTGTCTGAGTCCCAGCCTCTAGAGGGAGTAGTGGACCAACACTTGTAGAAAAAGGTGTCCGCGCGGGTAACTCATTGGAGGGACACAAAAAAATCTTTGCCGACTTTCTGCTGAAGCTTACGAGCGTTCACACCTAAGCCTCTTACAAGGTCAGCTGTTTAGCTAAACATGAGCTCATGATCTAAATTTACACAATAATGAAGAAATCAGCTACAAGGGGAGACAAGCGGCAAAAACAATCAATACCAGAATTAGATTCCCTTAGCCATCGATCAGACGTTGGAATAATCAGGTGCAAGGCAGAAAATATACATAAAACTGGAACTGAAACAAGGAACACGGATGTTTTCAAAGACTGGTAGGATCTCTAAAACATTTTTAAAGTACATGTCATTGATAAAGCTAAATCCTCAAAGTTTGTGTATTACAACAGATTCATCATTGAGAAGGGTGAAATTATGCTGTTTTGAAAACTATGGCAGGTCAGATTTTCTGCCTAAATATATAAGAAGAATTCTCTGAAAAATGCACATTATTTCAAAGACTTAATGGCTGTGAAATAAGTTAAGGTTATTTCAAATGGCTTGTCTGCAAAGAAAGGTGAGATGTAGGAAATCACAGAAAGTCGCGGGGAAAATAGGTCAATATATACTTTGCTGTATTGTGAACTAGGCCTTGGGCCAGCCACAATGTAGAGGACCTGACCCTTAGAAATTTACAAGTAAGCTGGAATCTTTAAAAATTCAAATCTTTATAAGTAAAAAGATTTATTAAAATGAATAACCAAGTGTTTTAATTGACATCAGAAGATCAAAACAATAAACCCTGAGAACATAGAAAAAAGATAAATAAAGATATGAGCAGAACTTAATACCACAGAAAACGTATAAAATTCAGTTGAGGTAGTAAGTCCAAAGAATATTCTTTGACAAGATTTAAAAGACACACTTTGATTAAGGAAAACCAAAACATAAGTAAAGAATATACAGAAAGAATCAGGACAATGTTATAGCAGAGAATATCTGAAATGCCAGTAAATTTGAACATTTCTGTAAAGTGGACCATTTCCTAGCTCCTAAACTTTACCAAAATTGACACAAGAGGAAATCATTTAAGGTCATCATGTCTGCCCTTGGCATTCTCGGAACGCCCTGGCCTCAGAATGCAGCATCTGTTGTCCATGGTAACCTGCGCAGAGGGGGCGGGGCTGAGGGAGGTTGGAACACTGCCTTCACTGAGGGAGTGTGTGGGGCCATCTCTGCTGTGACTGAACAAAGGGCAGGGGAGAAGGGGGCCCACGGCAGGGCCCTCAGAGCCCGGCAGGCCCAGTCGTGTGTCACAAGCATTTAGGCCCAGGCCAAAATGCGCCTTCTTGGTCTGCACAGCTGCCCAAACTCTCACCTTTCCACTCAGGCCGCCCTCTTACTTGAAGTGTGTGTGGAACCGGTCCGCGCAGTACACCTCGATGCAAAGCTAACCATAGGTCTGGGCATCATAGCTTCCTGCCAGGTGACCGAAGTTCGCAGGCAGATGGGTCGTGGGACACACGTGGGGAGACTCCTGCCCAGGCCACAGGCCGCTCAAAGCCACTATCCCAGATCGGGGGCAGCAAAGCAGTCCTGTCTGACTCCCAGCCTCTAGAGGGAGTAGTGGACCAACACTTGTAGAAAAAGGGGTCCGCGTGGGTAACTCATTGGAGGAACACAAAAAAATCTTTGCGGACTTTCTGCTGAAGCTTACGAGCGTTCACACCTAAGCCTCTTACAAGGTCAGCTGTTTAGCTAAACATGAGCTCATGATCTAAATTTACACAATAATGAAGAAATCAGCTACAAGGGGAGACAAGCAGCAAAAACAATCAATACCAGAATTAGATTCCCTAGGCCAACCATCAGATGTTGGAATAATCAGGTGCAAGGCAGAAAGTATACATAAAACTTGAACTGAAACAAGGAAAAAGGATGTTTTCAAAGACTGGTAGGATCTCTAAAACATTTTTAAAGTACATGTCATTGATAAAGCTAAATACTCAATGGTTGTGTAATACAACAGATTCAACATTGAGAAGAGTGAAATTATGCTGTTTTGAAAACTATGGCAGGTCAGATTTTCTGCCTAATTATATAAGAAGATTTCTCTAAAAAATACACAGTATTTCAAAGACTTATTGGCCGTGAAATAAGTTAAGGTTATTTCAAATGGCTTGTCTGCAAAGAAAGGTGAGATGTAGGGAATCACAGAAAGTCGAGGGGAAAATAGGTCAATATATACATTGCTCTATGGTGAACTAAGACTTAGGCCAGCCACAATGTAGAGGACCTGACCCTTAGAAACTTACAAGTAAGCTGGAATCTAGAAAAGTTCAAATCTTTATAAGTAAAAAGATTTTTTAAAATGAATAACCAAGTGTTTTTATTGACATCAGAATATCAAAACAATAAACCTGAGAACATAGAAAAAATATAAATAAAGATATGAGCAGAACTTAATACCACAGAAAACGTATAAAATTCAGTTGAGGTAGTAAGTCCAAAGAATATTCTTTGACAAGATTTAAAAGACACACTTTGATTAAGGAAAACCAAAACATAAGTAAAGAATATACAGAAAGAATCAGGACAATGTTATAGCAGAGAATATCTGAAATGCCAGTAAATTTGAACATTTCTGTAAAGTGGACCATTTCCTAGCTCCTAAAGTTTACCAAAATTGACACAAGAGGAAATCATTTAAGGTCATCATGTCTGCCCTTGGCATTCTCGGAACGCCCTGGCCTCAGAATGCAGCATCTGTAGTCCATGGTAACCTGCGGAGAGGGGGCGGGGCTGAGGGAGGTTGGAACACTTCCTTCACTGAGGGAGTGGGTGGGGCCATCTCTGCTGTGACTGAACAAAGGGCAGGGGAGAAGGGGGCCAAGGGCAGGGCCCTCAGAGCCCGGCAGGCCCAGTCGTGTGTCACAAGCTTTTAGGCCCAGGCCAAAGTGCGCCTTCTTTGTCTGCACAGCTGCCCAAACTCTCACCTTTCCACTCAGGCCGCCCTCTTACTTGAAGTGTGTGTGGAACCGGTCCGCGCAGTGCACCTCGATGCAAAGCTAACCATAGGTCTGGGCATCATAGCTTCCTGCCAGGTGACCGAAGTTCGCAGGCAGATGGGTTGTGGGACACACGTGCGGTGCCTCCTGCCCAGGCCACAGGCCGCCCAAAACCACTATCCCAGATCGGGGGTAGCAAAGCAGTCCTGTCTGAGTCCCAGCCTCTAGAGGGAGTAGTGGACCAACACTTGTAGAAAAAGGTGTCCGCGCGGGTAACTCATTGGAGGGACACAAAAAAATCTTTGCCGACTTTCTGCTGAAGCTTACGAGCGTTCACACCTAAGCCTCTTACAAGGTCAGCTGTTTAGCTAAACATGAGCTCATGATCTAAATTTACACAATAATGAAGAAATCAGCTACAAGGGGAGACAAGCAGCAAAAACAATCAATACCAGAATTAGATTCCCTTAGCCATCCATCAGACGTTGGAATAATCAGGTGCAAGGCAGAAAATATACATAAAACTGGAACTGAAACAAGGAACAAGGATGTTTTCAAAGACTGGTAGGATCTCTAAAACATTTTTAAAGTACATGTCATTGATAAAGCTAAATCCTCAAAGGTTGTGTATTACAACAGATTCATCATTGAGAAGGGTGAAATTATGCTGTTTTGAAAACTATGGCAGGTCAGATTTTCTGCCTAAATATATAAGAAGATTTCTCTGAAAAATGCACATTATTTCAAAGACTTAATGGCTGTGAAATAAGTTAAGGTTATTTCAAATGGCTTGTCTGCAAAGAAAGGTGAGATGTAGGAAATCACAGAAAGTCGCGGGGAAAATAGGTCAATATATACTTTGCTATATTGTGAACTAGGCCTTGGGCCAGCCACAATGTAGAGGACCTGACCCTTAGAAATTTACAAGTAAGCTGGAATCTTTAAAAATTCAAATCTTTATAAGTAAAAAGATTTATTAAAATGAATAACCAAGTGTTTTAATTGACATCAGAAGATCAAAACAATAAACCCTGAGAACATAGAAAAAAGATAAATAAAGATATGAGCAGAACTTAATACCACAGAAAACGTATAAAATTCAGTTGAGGTAGTAAGTCCAAAGAATATTCTTTGACAAGATTTAAAAGACACACTTTGATTAAGGAAAACCAAAACATAAGTAAAGAATATACAGAAAGAATCAGGACAATGTTATAGCAGAGAATATCTGAAATGGCAGTAAATTTGAACATTTCTGTAAAGTGGACCATTTCCTAGCTCCTAAAGTTTACCAAAATTGACACAAGAGGAAATCATTTAAGGTCATCATGTCTGCCCTTGGCATTCTCGGAACGCCCTGGCCTCAGAATGCAGCATCTGTTGTCCATGGTAACCTGCGGAGAGGGGGCGGGGCTGAGGGAGGTTGGAACACTGCCTTCACTGAGGGAGTGTGTGGGGCCATCTCTGCTGTGACTGAACAAAGGGCAGGGGAGAAGGGGGCCCACGGCAGGGCCCTCAGAGCCCGGCAGGCCCAGTCGTGTGTCACAAGCATTTAGGCCCAGGCCAAAATGCGCCTTCTTGGTCTGCACAGCTGCCCAAACTCTCACCTTTCCACTCAGGCCGCCCTCTTACTTGAAGTGTGTGTGGAACCGGTCCGCGCAGTACACCTCGATGCAAAGCTAACCATAGGTCTGGGCATCATAGCTTCCTGCCAGGTGACCGAAGTTCGCAGGCAGATGGGTCGTGGGACACACGTGGGGAGACTCCTGCCCAGGCCACAGGCCGCCCAAAGCCACTATCCCAGATCGGGGGCAGCAAAGCAGTCCTGTCTGACTCCCAGCCTCTAGAGGGAGTAGTGGACCAACACTTGTAGAAAAAGGGGTCCGCGCGGGTAACTCATTGGAGGAACACAAAAAAATCTTTGCGGACTTTCTGCTGAAGCTTACGAGCGTTCACACCTAAGCCTCTTACAAGGTCAGCTGTTTAGCTAAACATGAGCTCATGATCTAAATTTACACAATAATGAAGAAATCAGCTACCAGGGGAGACAAGCAGCAAAAACAATCAATACCAGAATTAGATTCCCTAGGCCAACCATCAGATGTTGGAATAATCAGGTGCAAGGCAGAAAGTATACATAAAACTTGAACTGAAACAAGGAAAAAGGATGTTTTCAAAGACTGGTAGGATCTCTAAAACATTTTTAAAGTACATGTCATTGATAAAGCTAAATACTCAATGGTTGTGTAATACAACAGATTCAACATTGAGAAGAGTGAAATTATGCTGTTTTGAAAACTATGGCAGGTCAGATTTTCTGCCTAATTATATAAGAAGATTTCTCTAAAAAATACACATTATTTCAAAGACTTATTGGCCGTGAAATAAGTTAAGGTTATTTCAAATGGCTTGTCTGCAAAGAAAGGTGAGATGTAGGGAATCACAGAAAGTCGAGGGGAAAATAGGTCAATATATACATTGCTATATGGTGAACTAAGACTTAGGCCAGCCACAATGTAGAGGACCTGACCCTTAGAAACTTACAAGTAAGCTGGAATCTAGAAAAGTTCAAATCTTTATAAGTAAAAAGATTTATTAAAATGAATAACCAAGTGTTTTAATTGACATCAGAAGATCAAAACAATAAACCCTGAGAACATAGAAAAAAGATAAATAAAGATATGAGCAGAACTTAATACCACAGAAAACGTATAAAATTCAGTTGAGGTAGTAAGTCCAAAGAATATTCTTTGACAAGATTTAAAAGACACACTTTGATTAAGGAAAACCAAAACATAAGTAAAGAATATACAGAAAGAATCAGGACAATGTTATAGCAGAGAATATCTGAAATGCCGGTAAATTTGAACATTTCTGTAAAGTGGACCATTTCCTAGCTCCTAAACTTTACCAAAATTGACACAAGAGGAAATCATTTAAGGTCATCATGTCTGCCCTTGGCATTCTCGGAACGCCCTGGCATCAGAATGCAGCATCTGTTGTCCATGGTAACCTGCGCAGAGGGGGCGGGGCTGAGGGAGGTTGGAACACTGCCTTCACTGAGGGAGTGTGTGGGGCCATCTCTGCTGTGACTGAACAAAGGGCAGGGGAGAAGGGGGCCCACGGCAGGGCCCTCTGAGCCCGGCAGGCCCAGTCGTGTGTCACAAGCATTTAGGCCCAGGCCAAAATGCGCCTTCTTGGTCTGCACAGCTGCCCAAACTCTCACCTTTCCACTCAGGCCGCCCTCTTACTTGAAGTGTGTGTGGAACCGGTCCGCGCAGTACACCTCGATGCAAAGCTAACCATAGGTCTGGGCATCATAGCTTCCTGCCAGGTGACCGAAGTTCGCAGGCAGATGGGTCGTGGGACACACGTGGGGAGACTCCTGCCCAGGCCACAGGCCGCTCAAAGCCACTATCCCAGATCGGGGGCAGCAAAGCAGTCCTGTCTGACTCCCAGCCTCTAGAGGGAGTAGTGGACCAACACTTGTAGAAAAAGGGGTCCGCGCGGGTAACTCATTGGAGGAACACAAAAAAATCTTTGCGGACTTTCTGCTGAAGCTTACGAGCGTTCACACCTAAGCCTCTTACAAGGTCAGCTGTTTAGCTAAACATGAGCTCATGATCTAAATTTACACAATAATGAAGAAATCAGCTACAAGGGGAGACAAGCAGCAAAAACAATCAATACCAGAATTAGATTCCCTAGGCCAACCATCAGATGTTGGAATAATCAGGTGCAAGGCAGAAAGTATACATAAAACTTGAACTGAAACAAGGAAAAAGGATGTTTTCAAAGACTGGTAGGATCTCTAAAACATTTTTAAAGTACATGTCATTGATAAAGCTAAATCCTCAAAGGTTGTGTATTACAACAGATACATCATTGAGAAGGGTGAAATTATGCTGTTTTGAAAACTATGGCAGGTCAGATTTTCTGCCTAAATATATAAGAAGATTTCTCTGAAAAATGCACATTATTTCAAAGACTTAATGGCTGTGAAATAAGTTAAGGTTATTTCAAATGGCTTGTCTGCAAAGAAAGGTGAGATGTAGGAAATCACAGAAAGTCGCGGGGAAAATAGGTCAATATATACTTTGCTATATTGTGAACTAGGCCTTGGGCCAGCCACAATGTAGAGGACCTGACCCTTAGAAATTTACAAGTAAGCTGGAATCTTTAAAAATTCAAATCTTTATAAGTAAAAAGATTTATTAAAATGAATAACCAAGTGTTTTAATTGACATCAGAAGATCAAAACAATAAACCCTGAGAACATAGAAAAAAGATAAATAAAGATATGAGCAGAACTTAATACCACAGAAAACGTATAAAATTCAGTTGAGGTAGTAAGTCCAAAGAATATTCTTTGACAAGATTTAAAAGACACACTTTGATTAAGGAAAACCAAAACATAAGTAAAGAATATACAGAAAGAATCAGGACAATGTTATAGCAGAGAATATCTGAAATGCCAGTAAATTTGAACATTTCTGTAAAGTGGACCATTTCCTAGCTCCTAAAGTTTACCAAAATTGACACAAGAGGAAATCATTTAAGGTCATCATGTCTGCCCTTGGCATTCTCGGAACGCCCTGGCCTCAGAATGCAGCATCTGTTGTCCATGGTAACCTGCGGAGAGGGGGCGGGGCTGAGGGAGGTTGGAACACTGCCTTCACTGAGGGAGTGTGTGGGGCCATCTCTGCTGTGATTGAACAAAGGGCAGGGGAGAAGGGGGCCCACGGCAGGGCCCTCAGAGCCCGGCAGGCCCAGTCGTGTGTCACAAGCATTTAGGCCCAGGCCAAAATGCGCCTTCTTGGTCTGCACAGCTGCCCAAACTCTCACCTTTCCACTCAGGCCGCCCTCTTACTTGAAGTGTGTGTGGAACCGGTCCGCGCAGTACACCTCGATGCAAAGCTAACCATAGGTCTGGGCATCATAGCTTCCTGCCAGGTGACCGAAGTTCGCAGGCAGATGGGTCGTGGGACACACGTGGGGAGCCTCCTGCCCAGGCCACAGGCCACCCAAAGCCACTATCCCAGATCGGGGGCAGCAAAGCAGTCCTGTCTGACTCCCAGCCTCTAGAGGGAGTAGTGGACCAACACTGGTAGAAAAAGGGGTCCGCGCGGGTAACTCATTGGAGGAACACAAAAAAATCTTTGCGGACTTTCTGCTGAAGCTTACGAGTGTTCACACCTAAGCCTCTTACAAGGTCAGCTGTTTAGCTAAACATGAGCTCATGATCTAAATTTACACAATAATGAAGAAATCAGCTACCAGGGGAGACAAGCAGCAAAAACAATCAATACCAGAATTAGATTCCCTAGGCCAACCATCAGATGTTGGAATAATCAGGTGCAAGGCAGAAAGTATACATAAAACTTGAACTGAAACAAGGAAAAAGGATGTTTTCAAAGACTGGTAGGATCTCTAAAACATTTTTAAAGTACATGTCATTGATAAAGCTAAATACTCAATGGTTGTGTAATACAACAGATTCAACATTGAGAAGAGTGAAATTATGCTGTTTTGAAAACTATGGCAGGTCAGATTTTCTGCCTAATTATATAAGAAGATTTCTCTAAAAAATACACATTATTTCAAAGACTTATTGGCCGTGAAATAAGTTAAGGTTATTTCAAATGGCTTGTCTGCAAAGAAAGGTGAGATGTAGGGAATCACAGAAAGTCGAGGGGAAAATAGGTCAATATATACATTGCTCTATGGTGAACTAAGACTTAGGCCAGCCACAATGTAGAGGACCTGACCCTTAGAAACTTACAAGTAAGCTGGAATCTAGAAAAGTTCAAATCTTTATAAGTAAAAAGATTTTTTAAAATGAATAACCAAGTGTTTTTATTGACATCAGAATATCAAAACAATAAACCTGAGAACATAGAAAAAATATAAATAAAGATATGAGCTGAACTTAATACAATAGAAAACGTATAAAATTCAGGTGATTTAGTAAGTCCAAAGAATATTCTTTGACAAGATTAAAAGACACACTTTGATTAAGGAAAACCAAAACATAAGTAAAGAATATACAGAAAGAATCAGGACAATGTTATAGCAGAGAGTATATGAAATGGCAGTAAATTTGAACGTTTGTGTAAAGTGGACCATTTCCTAGGTCCTAAAGTTTACCAAAATTGACACAAGGGGAAATCATTTAAGGTCATCATGTCTGCCCTTGGCATTCTCGGAATGCCCTGGCCTCAGAATGCAGCATCTGTAGTCCATGGTAACCTGCGGAGAGGGGGCGGGGCTGAGGGAGGTTGGAACACTGCCTTCACTGAGGGAGTGGGTGGGGCCATCTCTGCTGTGACTGAACAAAGGGCAGGGGAGAAGGGGGCCAACGGCAGGGCCCTCAGAGCCCGGCAGGCCCAGTCGTGTGTCAGATGCATTTAGGCACAGGCCAAAGTGCGCCTTCTTTGTCTGCACAGCTGCCCAAACTCTCACCTTTCCACTCAGGCCGACCTCTTACTTGAAGTGTGTGTGGAACCGGTCCGCGCAGTACACCTCGCTGCAAAGCTAACCATAGGTCTGGGCATCATAGCTTCCTACCAGGTGACTAAAGTTCGCAGGCAGATGGGTCGTGGGACACACGTGGGGAGCCTCCGGCCCAGGCCACAGGCCGCCCAAAGCCACTATCCCAGATCGGGGGCAGCAAAGCAGTCCTGTCTGAGTCCCAGCCTCTAGAAGGAGTAGTGGACCAACACTTGTAGAAAAAGGGGTCCGCGTGGGTAACTCATTGGAGGGACACAAAAAAATCTTTGCAGACTTTCTGCTGAAGCTTACGAGCGTTCACACCTAAACCTCTTACAAGGTCAGCTGTTTAGCTAAACATGAGCTGATGATCTAAATTTACACAATAATGAAGAAATCAGCTACAAGGGGAGACAAGCAGCAAAAACAATCAATACCAGTATTAGATTCCCTAGGCCAACCATCAGATGTTGGAATATTCAGGTGCAAGGCAGATAGGATCCACAAAACTGGAACTGAAACAAGGAACAAGGATGTTTTCAAAGACTGGTAGGATCTCTAAAACATTTTTAAAGTACATGTCATTGATAAAGCTAAATACTCAAAGGTTGTGTAATACAACAGATTCATTATTGAGAAGAGTGAAATTATGCTGTTTTGAAAATTATGGCAGGTCAGATTTTCTGCCTAAATATATACGAAGATTCCTCTGAAAAATGCACATTATTTCAAAGAGTTATTGGCTGTGAAATAAGTTAAGGTTATTTCAAATGGCTTGTCTGCAAAGAAAGGTGAGATGTAGGAAATCACAGAAAGTCGAGGGGAAAATAGGTCAATATATACTTTGCTATATTGTGAACTAAGCCTTTGGCCAGCCACAATGTAGAGGACCTGACCCTTAGAAACTTACAAGTAAGCTGGAATCTTTAAAAATTCAAATCTTTATAAGTAAAAAGATTTTTTAAAATGAATAACCAAGTGTTTTAATTGACATCAGAAAATCAAAACAATAAACCCTGAGAACATAGAAAAAAGATAAATAAAGATATGAGCAGAACTTAATACCACAGAAAACGTATAAAATTCAGTTGAGGTAGTAAGTCCAAAGAATATTCTTTGACAAGATTTAAAAGACACACTTTGATTAAGGAAAACCAAAACATAAGTAAAGAATATACAGAAAGAATCAGGACAATGTTATAGCAGAGAATATCTGAAATGCCAGTAAATTTGAACATTTCTGTAAAGTGGACCATTTCCTAGCTCCTAAAGTTTACCAAAATTGACACAAGAGGAAATCATTTAAGGTCATCATGTCTGCCCTTGGCATTCTCGGAACGCCCTGGACTCAGAATGCAGCATCTGTAGTCCATGGTAACCTGCGGAGAGGGGGCGGGGCTGAGGGAGGTTGGAACACTTCCTTCACTGAGGGAGTGGGTGGGGCCATCTCTGCTGTGACTGAATAAAGGGCAGGGGAGAAGGGGGCCAAGGGCAGGGCCCTCAGAGCCCGGCAGGCCCAGTCGTGTGTCACAACCATTTAGGCCCAGGCCAAAGTGCGCCTTCTTTGTCTGCACAGCTGCCCAAACTCTCACCTTTCCACTCAGGCCGCCCTCTTACTTGAAGTGTGTGTGGAACCGGTCCGCGCAGTGCACCTCGATGCAAAGCTATCCATAGGTCTGGGCATCATAGCTTCCTGCCAGGTGACCGATGTTCGCAGGCAGATGGGTTGTGGGACACACGTGCGGTGCCTCCTGCCCAGGCCACAGGCCGCCCAAAACCGCTATCCCAGATCGGGGGTAGCAAAGCAGTCCTGTCTGAGTCCCAGCCTCTAGAGGGAGTAGTGGACCAACACTTGTAGAAAAAGGTGTCCGCGCGGGTAACTCATTGGAGGGACACAAAAAAATCTTTGCGGACTTTCTGCTGAAGCTTACGAGCGTTCACACCTAAGCCTCTTACAAGGTCAGCTGTTTAGCTAAACATGAGCTCATGATCTAAATTTACACAATAATGAAGAAATCAGCTACAAGGGGAGACAAGCGGCAAAAACAATCAATACCAGAATTAGATTCCCTTAGCCATCGATCAGACGTTGGAATAATCAGGTGCAAGGCAGAAAATATACATAAAACTGGAACTGAAACAAGGAACACGGATGTTTTCAAAGACTGGTAGGATCTCTAAAACATTTTTAAAGTACATGTCATTGATAAAGCTAAATCCTCAAAGTTTGTGTATTACAACAGATTCATCATTGAGAAGGGTGAAATTATGCTGTTTTGAAAACTATGGCAGGTCAGATTTTCTGCCTAAATATATAAGAAGAATTCTCTGAAAAATGCACATTATTTCAAAGACTTAATGGCTGTGAAATAAGTTAAGGTTATTTCAAATGGCTTGTCTGCAAAGAAAGGTGAGATGTAGGAAATCACAGAAAGTCGCGGGGAAAATAGGTCAATATATACTTTGCTGTATTGTGAACTAGGCCTTGGGCCAGCCACAATGTAGAGGACCTGACCCTTAGAAATTTACAAGTAAGCTGGAATCTTTAAAAATTCAAATCTTTTTCAGTAAAAAGATTTATTAAAATGAATAACCAAGTGTTTTAATTGACATCAGAAGATCAAAACAATAAACCCTGAGAACATAGAAAAAAGATAAATAAAGATATGAGCAGAACTTAATACCACAGAAAACGTATAAAATTCAGTTGAGGTAGTAAGTCCAAAGAATATTCTTTGACAAGATTTAAAAGACACACTTTGATTAAGGAAAACCAAAACATAAGTAAAGAATATACAGAAAGAATCAGGACAATGTTATAGCAGAGAATATCTGAAATGCCAGTAAATTTGAACATTTCTGTAAAGTGGACCATTTCCTAGCTCCTAAACTTTACCAAAATTGACACAAGAGGAAATCATTTAAGGTCATCATGTCTGCCCTTGGCATTCTCGGAACACCCTGGCCTCAGAATGCAGCATCTGTTGTCCATGGTAACCTGCACAGAGGGGGCGGGGCTGAGGGAGGTTGGAACACTGCCTTCACTGAGGGAGTGTGTGGGGCCATCTCTGCTGTGACTGAACAAAGGGCAGGGGAGAAGGGGGCCCACGGCAGGGCCCTCAGAGCCCGGCAGGCCCAGTCGTGTGTCACAAGCATTTAGGCCCAGGCCAAAATGCGCCTTCTTGGTCTGCACAGCTGCCCAAACTCTCACCTTTCCACTCAGGCCGCCCTCTTACTTGAAGTGTGTGTGGAACCGGTCCGCGCAGTACACCTCGATGCAAAGCTAACCATAGGTCTGGGCATCATAGCTTCCTGCCAGGTGACCGAAGTTCGCAGGCAGATGGGTCGTGGGACACACGTGGGGAGACTCCTGCCCAGGCCACAGGCCGCTCAAAGCCACTATCCCAGATCGGGGGCAGCAAAGCAGTCCTGTCTGACTCCCAGCCTCTAGAGGGAGTAGTGGACCAACACTTGTAGAAAAAGGGGTCCGCGTGGGTAACTCATTGGAGGAACACAAAAAAATCTTTGCGGACTTTCTGCTGAAGCTTACGAGCGTTCACACCTAAGCCTCTTACAAGGTCAGCTGTTTAGCTAAACATGAGCTCATGATCTAAATTTACACAATAATGAAGAAATCAGCTACAAGGGGAGACAAGCAGCAAAAACAATCAATACCAGAATTAGATTCCCTAGGCCAACCCTCAGATGTTGGAATAATCAGGTGCAAGGCAGAAAGTATACATAAAACTTGAACTGAAACAAGGAAAAAGGATGTTTTCAAAGACTGGTAGGATCTCTAAAACATTTTTAAAGTACATGTCATTGATAAAGCTAAATACTCAATGGTTGTGTAATACAACAGATTCAACATTGAGAAGAGTGAAATTATGCTGTTTTGAAAACTATGGCAGGTCAGATTTTCTGCCTAATTATATAAGAAGATTTCTCTAAAAAATACACAGTATTTCAAAGACTTATTGGCCGTGAAATAAGTTAAGGTTATTTCAAATGGCTTGTCTGCAAAGAAAGGTGAGATGTAGGGAATCACAGAAAGTCGAGGGGAAAATAGGTCAATATATACATTGCTCTATGGTGAACTAAGACTTAGGCCAGCCACAATGTAGAGGACCTGACCCTTAGAAACTTACAAGTAAGCTGGAATCTAGAAAAGTTCAAATCTTTATAAGTAAAAAGATTTTTTAAAATGAATAACCAAGTGTTTTAATTGACATCAGAATATCAAAACAATAAACCTGAGAACATAGAAAAAATATAAATAAAGATATGAGCAGAACTTAATACCACAGAAAACGTATAAAATTCAGTTGAGGTAGTAAGTCCAAAGAATATTCTTTGACAAGATTTAAAAGACACACTTTGATTAAGGAAAACCAAAACATAAGTAAAGAATATACAGAAAGAATCAGGACAATGTTATAGCAGAGAATATCTGAAATGCCAGTAAATTTGAACATTTCTGTAAAGTGGACCATTTCCTAGCTCCTAAAGTTTACCAAAATTGACACAAGAGGAAATCATTTAAGGTCATCATGTCTGCCCTTGGCATTCTCGGAACGCCCTGGCCTCAGAATGCAGCATCTGTAGTCCATGGTAACCTGCGGAGAGGGGGCGGGGCTGAGGGAGGTTGGAACACTTCCTTCACTGAGGGAGTGGGTGGGGCCATCTCTGCTGTGACTGAACAAAGGGCAGGGGAGAAGGGGGCCAAGGGCAGGGCCCTCAGAGCCCGGCAGGCCCAGTCGTGTGTCACAAGCTTTTAGGCCCAGGCCAAAGTGCGCCTTCTTTGTCTGCACAGCTGCCCAAACTCTCACCTTTCCACTCAGGCCGCCCTCTTACTTGAAGTGTGTGTGGAACCGGTCCGCGCAGTGCACCTCGATGCAAAGCTAACCATAGGTCTGGGCATCATAGCTTCCTGCCAGGTGACCGAAGTTCGCAGGCAGATGGGTTGTGGGACACACGTGCGGTGCCTCCTGCCCAGGCCACAGGCCGCCCAAAACCACTATCCCAGATCGGGGGTAGCAAAGCAGTCCTGTCTGAGTCCCAGCCTCTAGAGGGAGTAGTGGACCAACACTTGTAGAAAAAGGTGTCCGCGCGGGTAACTCATTGGAGGGACACAAAAAAATCTTTGCCGACTTTCTGCTGAAGCTTACGAGCGTTCACACCTAAGCCTCTTACAAGGTCAGCTGTTTAGCTAAACATGAGCTCATGATCTAAATTTACACAATAATGAAGAAATCAGCTACAAGGGGAGACAAGCAGCAAAAACAATCAATACCAGAATTAGATTCCCTTAGCCATCGATCAGACGTTGGAATAATCAGGTGCAAGGCAGAAAATATACATAAAACTGGAACTGAAACAAGGAACAAGGATGTTTTCAAAGACTGGTAGGATCTCTAAAACATTTTTAAAGTACATGTCATTGATAAAGCTAAATCCTCAAAGGTTGTGTATTACAACAGATTCATCATTGAGAAGGGTGAAATTATGCTGTTTTGAAAACTATGGCAGGTCAGATTTTCTGCCTAAATATATAAGAAGATTTCTCTGAAAAATGCACATTATTTCAAAGACTTAATGGCTGTGAAATAAGTTAAGGTTATTTCAAATGGCTTGTCTGCAAAGAAAGGTGAGATGTAGGAAATCACAGAAAGTCGCGGGGAAAATAGGTCAATATATACTTTGCTATATTGTGAACTAGGCCTTGGGCCAGCCACAATGTAGAGGACCTGACCCTTAGAAATTTACAAGTAAGCTGGAATCTTTAAAAATTCAAATCTTTATAAGTAAAAAGATTTATTAAAATGAATAACCAAGTGTTTTAATTGACATCAGAAGATCAAAACAATAAACCCTGAGAACATAGAAAAAAGATAAATAAAGATATGAGCAGAACTTAATACCACAGAAAACGTATAAAATTCAGTTGAGGTAGTAAGTCCAAAGAATATTCTTTGACAAGATTTAAAAGACACACTTTGATTAAGGAAAACCAAAACATAAGTAAAGAATATACAGAAAGAATCAGGACAATGTTATAGCAGAGAATATCTGAAATGGCAGTAAATTTGAACATTTCTGTAAAGTGGACCATTTCCTAGCTCCTAAAGTTTACCAAAATTGACACAAGAGGAAATCATTTAAGGTCATCATGTCTGCCCTTGGCATTCTCGGAACGCCCTGGCCTCAGAATGCAGCATCTGTTGTCCATGGTAACCTGCGGAGAGGGGGCGGGGCTGAGGGAGGTTGGAACACTGCCTTCACTGAGGGAGTGTGTGGGGCCATCTCTGCTGTGACTGAACAAAGGGCAGGGGAGAAGGGGGCCCACGGCAGGGCCCTCAGAGCCCGGCAGGCCCAGTCGTGTGTCACAAGCATTTAGGCCCAGGCCAAAATGCGCCTTCTTGGTCTGCACAGCTGCCCAAACTCTCACCTTTCCACTCAGGCCGCCCTCTTACTTGAAGTGTGTGTGGAACCGGTCCGCGCAGTACACCTCGATGCAAAGCTAACCATAGGTCTGGGCATCATAGCTTCCTGCCAGGTGACCGAAGTTCGCAGGCAGATGGGTCGTGGGACACACGTGGGGAGACTCCTGCCCAGGCCACAGGCCGCCCAAAGCCACTATCCCAGATCGGGGGCAGCAAAGCAGTCCTGTCTGACTCCCAGCCTCTAGAGGGAGTAGTGGACCAACACTTGTAGAAAAAGGGGTCCGCGCGGGTAACTCATTGGAGGAACACAAAAAAATCTTTGCGGACTTTCTGCTGAAGCTTACGAGCGTTCACACCTAAGCCTCTTACAAGGTCAGCTGTTTAGCTAAACATGAGCTCATGATCTAAATTTACACAATAATGAAGAAATCAGCTACCAGGGGAGACAAGCAGCAAAAACAATCAATACCAGAATTAGATTCCCTAGGCCAACCATCAGATGTTGGAATAATCAGGTGCAAGGCAGAAAGTATACATAAAACTTGAACTGAAACAAGGAAAAAGGATGTTTTCAAAGACTGGTAGGATCTCTAAAACATTTTTAAAGTACATGTCATTGATAAAGCTAAATACTCAATGGTTGTGTAATACAACAGATTCAACATTGAGAAGAGTGAAATTATGCTGTTTTGAAAACTATGGCAGGTCAGATTTTCTGCCTAATTATATAAGAAGATTTCTCTAAAAAATACACATTATTTCAAAGACTTATTGGCCGTGAAATAAGTTAAGGTTATTTCAAATGGCTTGTCTGCAAAGAAAGGTGAGATGTAGGGAATCACAGAAAGTCGAGGGGAAAATAGGTCAATATATACATTGCTATATGGTGAACTAAGACTTAGGCCAGCCACAATGTAGAGGACCTGACCCTTAGAAACTTACAAGTAAGCTGAAATCTAGAAAAGTTCAAATCTTTATAAGTAAAAAGATTTATTAAAATGAATAACCAAGTGTTTTAATTGACATCAGAAGATCAAAACAATAAACCCTGAGAACATAGAAAAAAGATAAATAAAGATATGAGCAGAACTTAATACCACAGAAAACGTATAAAATT
This sequence comes from Mesoplodon bidens, assembly GCF_964165515.1. NCBI lineage: Eukaryota > Metazoa > Chordata > Mammalia > Artiodactyla > Ziphiidae > Mesoplodon > Mesoplodon bidens. Next base: position 419,511 of record NW_027671513.1, read on the forward strand.
CAGTTGAGGTAGTAAGTCCAAAGAATATTCTTTGACAAGATTTAAAAGACACACTTTGATTAAGGAAAACCAAAACATAAGTAAAGAATATACAGAAAGAATCAGGACAATGTTATAGCAGAGAATATCTGAAATGCCGGTAAATTTGAACATTTCTGTAAAGTGGACCATTTCCTAGCTCCTAAACTTTACCAAAATTGACACAAGAGGAAATCATTTAAGGTCATCATGTCTGCCCTTGGCATTCTCGGAACGCCCTGGCATCAGAATGCAGCATCTGTTGTCCATGGTAACCTGCGCAGAGGGGGCGGGGCTGAGGGAGGTTGGAACACTGCCTTCACTGAGGGAGTGTGTGGGGCCATCTCTGCTGTGACTGAACAAAGGGCAGGGGAGAAGGGGGCCCACGGCAGGGCCCTCTGAGCCCGGCAGGCCCAGTCGTGTGTCACAAGCATTTAGGCCCAGGCCAAAATGCGCCTTCTTGGTCTGCACAGCTGCCCAAACTCTCACCTTTCCACTCAGGCCGCCCTCTTACTTGAAGTGTGTGTGGAACCGGTCCGCGCAGTACACCTCGATGCAAAGCTAACCATAGGTCTGGGCATCATAGCTTCCTGCCAGGTGACCGAAGTTCGCAGGCAGATGGGTCGTGGGACACACGTGGGGAGACTCCTGCCCAGGCCACAGGCCGCTCAAAGCCACTATCCCAGATCGGGGGCAGCAAAGCAGTCCTGTCTGACTCCCAGCCTCTAGAGGGAGTAGTGGACCAACACTTGTAGAAAAAGGGGTCCGCGCGGGTAACTCATTGGAGGAACACAAAAAAATCTTTGCGGACTTTCTGCTGAAGCTTACGAGCGTTCACACCTAAGCCTCTTACAAGGTCAGCTGTTTAGCTAAACATGAGCTCATGATCTAAATTTACACAATAATGAAGAAATCAGCTACAAGGGGAGACAAGCAGCAAAAACAATCAATACCAGAATTAGATTCCCTAGGCCAACCATCAGATGTTGGAATAATCAGGTGCAAGGCAGAAAGTATACATAAAACTTGAACTGAAACAAGGAAAAAGGATGTTTTCAAAGACTGGTAGGATCTCTAAAACATTTTTAAAGTACATGTCATTGATAAAGCTAAATACTCAATGGTTGTGTAATACAACAGATTCAACATTGAGAAGAGTGAAATTATGCTGTTTTGAAAACTATGGCAGGTCAGATTTTCTGCCTAATTATATAAGAAGATTTCTCTAAAAAATACACATTATTTCAAAGACTTATTGGCCGTGAAATAAGTTAAGGTTATTTCAAATGGCTTGTCTGCAAAGAAAGGTGAGATGTAGGGAATCACAGAAAGTCGAGGGGAAAATAGGTCAATATATACATTGCTATATGGTGAACTAAGACTTAGGCCAGCCACAATGTAGAGGACCTGACCCTTAGAAACTTACAAGTAAGCTGGAATCTAGAAAAGTTCAAACCTTTATAAGTAAAAAGATTTTTTAAAATGAATAACCAAGTGTTTTTATTGACATCAGAATATCAAAACAATAAACCTGAGAACATAGAAAAAATATAAATAAAGATATGAGCAGAACTTAATACCACAGAAAACGTATAAAATTCAGTTGAGGTAGTAAGTCCAAAGAATATTCTTTGACAAGATTTAAAAGACACACTTTGATTAAGGAAAACCAAAACATAAGTAAAGAATATACAGAAAGAATCAGGACAATGTTATAGCAGAGAATATCTGAAATGCCAGTAAATTTGAACATTTCTGTAAAGTGGACCATTTCCTAGCTCCTAAAGTTTACCAAAATTGACACAAGAGGAAATCATTTAAGGTCATCATGTCTGCCCTTGGCATTCTCGGAACGCCCTGGCCTCAGAATGCAGCATCTGTAGTCCATGGTAACCTGCGGAGAGGGGGCGGGGCTGAGGGAGGTTGGAACACTTCCTTCACTGAGGGAGTGGGTGGGGCCATCTCTGCTGTGACTGAACAAAGGGCAGGGGAGAAGGGGGCCAAGGGCAGGGCCCTCAGAGCCCGGCAGGCCCAGTCGTGTGTCACAAGCATTTAGGCCCAGGCCAAAGTGCGCCTTCTTTGTCTGCACAGCTGCCCAAACTCTCACCTTTCCACTCAGGCCGCCCTCTTACTTGAAGTGTGTGTGGAACCGGTCCGCGCAGTGCACCTCGATGCAAAGCTAACCATAGGTCTGGGCATCATAGCTTCCTGCCAGGTGACCGAAGTTCGCAGGCAGATGGGTTGTGGGACACACGTGCGGTGCCTCCTGCCCAGGCCACAGGCCGCCCAAAACCACTATCCCAGATCGGGGGTAGCAAAGCAGTCCTGTCTGAGTCCCAGCCTCTAGAGGGAGTAGTGGACCAACACTTGTAGAAAAAGGTGTCCGCGCGGGTAACTCATTGGAGGGACACAAAAAAATCTTTGCCGACTTTCTGCTGAAGCTTACGAGCGTTCACACCTAAGCCTCTTACAAGGTCAGCTGTTTAGCTAAACATGAGCTCATGATCTAAATTTACACAATAATGAAGAAATCAGCTACAAGGGGAGACAAGCAGCAAAAACAATCAATACCAGAATTAGATTCCCTTAGCCATCCATCAGACGTTGGAATAATCAGGCGCAAGGCAGAAAATATACATAAAACTGGAACTGAAACAAGGAACAAGGATGTTTTCAAAGACTGGTAGGATCTCTAAAACATTTTTAAAGTACATGTCATTGATAAAGCTAAATCCTCAAAGGTTGTGTATTACAACAGATTCATCATTGAGAAGGGTGAAATTATGCTGTTTTGAAAACCATGGCAGGTCAGATTTTCTGCCTAAATATATAAGAAGATTTCTCTGAAAAATGCACATTATTTCAAAGACTTAATGGCTGTGAAATAAGTTAAGGTTATTTCAAATGGCTTGTCTGCAAAGAAAGGTGAGATGTAGGAAATCACAGAAAGTCGCGGGGAAAATAGGTCAATATATACTTTGCTATATTGTGAACTAGGCCTTGGGCCAGCCACAATGTAGAGGACCTGACCCTTAGAAATTTACAAGTAAGCTGGAATCTTTAAAAATTCAAATCTTTATAAGTAAAAAGATTTATTAAAATGAATAACCAAGTGTTTTAATTGACATCAGAAGATCAAAACAATAAACCCTGAGAACATAGAAAAAAGATAAATAAAGATATGAGCAGAACTTAATACCACAGAAAACGTATAAAATTCAGTTGAGGTAGTAAGTCCAAAGAATATTCTTTGACAAGATTTAAAAGACACACTTTGATTAAGGAAAACCAAAACATAAGTAAAGAATATACAGAAAGAATCAGGACAATGTTATAGCAGAGAATATCTGAAATGCCAGTAAATTTGAACATTTCTGTAAAGTGGACCATTTCCTAGCTCCTAAACTTTACCAAAATTGACACAAGAGGAAATCATTTAAGGTCATCATGTCTGCCCTTGGCATTCTCGGAACGCCCTGGCCTCAGAATGCAGCATCTGTTGTCCATGGTAACCTGCGCAGAGGGGGCGGGGCTGAGGGAGGTTGGAACACTGCCTTCACTGAGGGAGTGTGTGGGGCCATCTCTGCTGTGACTGAACAAAGGGCAGGGGAGAAGGGGGCCCACGGCAGGGCCCTCAGAGCCCGGCAGGCCCAGTCGTGTGTCACAAGCATTTAGGCCCAGGCCAAAATGCGCCTTCTTGGTCTGCACAGCTGCCCAAACTCTCACCTTTCCACTCAGGCCGCCCTCTTACTTGAAGTGTGTGTGGAACCGGTCCGCGCAGTACACCTCGATGCAAAGCTAACCATAGGTCTGGGCATCATAGCTTCCTGCCAGGTGACCGAAGTTCGCAGGCAGATGGGTCGTGGGACACACGTGGGGAGACTCCTGCCCAGGCCACAGGCCGCCCAAAGCCACTATCCCAGATCGGGGGCAGCAAAGCAGTCCTGTCTGACTCCCAGCCTCTAGAGGGAGTAGTGGACCAACACTTGTAGAAAAAGGGGTCCGCGCGGGTAACTCATTGGAGGAACACAAAAAAATCTTTGCGGACTTTCTGCTGAAGCTTACGAGCGTTCACACCTAAGCCTCTTACAAGGTCAGCTGTTTAGCTAAACATGAGCTCATGATCTAAATTTACACAATAATGAAGAAATCAGCTACCAGGGGAGACAAGCAGCAAAAACAATCAATACCAGAATTAGATTCCCTAGGCCAACCATCAGATGTTGGAATAATCAGGTGCAAGGCAGAAAGTATACATAAAACTTGAACTGAAACAAGGAAAAAGGATGTTTTCAAAGACTGGTAGGATCTCTAAAACATTTTTAAAGTACATGTCATTGATAAAGCTAAATACTCAATGGTTGTGTAATACAACAGATTCAACATTGAGAAGAGTGAAATTATGCTGTTTTGAAAACTATGGCAGGTCAGATTTTCTGCCTAATTATATAAGAAGATTTCTCTAAAAAATACACATTATTTCAAAGACTTATTGGCCGTGAAATAAGTTAAGGTTATTTCAAATGGCTTGTCTGCAAAGAAAGGTGAGATGTAGGGAATCACAGAAAGTCGAGGGGAAAATAGGTCAATATATACATTGCTATATGGTGAACTAAGACTTAGGCCAGCCACAATGTAGAGGACCTGACCCTTAGAAACTTACAAGTAAGCTGGAATCTAGAAAAGTTCAAATCTTTATAAGTAAAAAGATTTTTTAAAATGAATAACCAAGTGTTTTTATTGACATCAGAATATCAAAACATTAAACCTGAGAACATAGAAAAAATATAAATAAAGATATGAGCAGAACTTAATACCACAGAAAACGTATAAAATTCAGTTGAGGTAGTAAGTCCAAAGAATATTCTTTGACAAGATTTAAAAGACACACTTTGATTAAGGAAAACCAAAACATAAGTAAAGAATATACAGAAAGAATCAGGACAATGTTATAGCAGAGAATATCTGAAATGCCAGTAAATTTGAACATTTCTGTAAAGTGGACCATTTCCTAGCTCCTAAAGTTTACCAAAATTGACACAAGAGGAAATCATTTAAGGTCATCATGTCTGCCCTTGGCATTCTCGGAACGCCCTGGCCTCAGAATGCAGCATCTGTAGTCCATGGTAACCTGCGGAGAGGGGGCGGGGCTGAGGGAGGTTGGAACACTTCCTTCACTGAGGGAGTGGGTGGGGCCATCTCTGCTGTGACTGAACAAAGGGCAGGGGAGAAGGGGGCCAAGGGCAGGGCCCTCAGAGCCCGGCAGGCCCAGTCGTGTGTCACAAGCATTTAGGCCCAGGCCAAAGTGCGCCTTCTTTGTCTGCACAGCTGCCCAAACTCTCACCTTTCCACTCAGGCCGCCCTCTTACTTGAAGTGTGTGTGGAACCGGTCCGCGCAGTGCACCTCGATGCAAAGCTAACCATAGGTCTGGGCATCATAGCTTCCTGCCAGGTGACCGAAGTTCGCAGGCAGATGGGTTGTGGGACACACGTGCGGTGCCTCCTGCCCAGGCCACAGGCCGCCCAAAACCACTATCCCAGATCGGGGGTAGCAAAGCAGTCCTGTCTGAGTCCCAGCCTCTAGAGGGAGTAGTGGACCAACACTTGTAGAAAAAGGTGTCCGCGCGGGTAACTCATTGGAGGGACACAAAAAAATCTTTGCCGACTTTCTGCTGAAGCTTACGAGCGTTCACACCTAAGCCTCTTACAAGGTCAGCTGTTTAGCTAAACATGAGCTCATGATCTAAATTTACACAATAATGAAGAAATCAGCTACAAGGGGAGACAAGCAGCAAAAACAATCAATACCAGAATTAGATTCCCTTAGCCATCCATCAGACGTTGGAATAATCAGGTGCAAGGCAGAAAATATACATAAAACTGGAACTGAAACAAGGAACAAGGATGTTTTCAAAGACTGGTAGGATCTCTAAAACATTTTTAAAGTACATGTCATTGATAAAGCTAAATCCTCAAAGGTTGTGTATTACAACAGATTCATCATTGAGAAGGGTGAAATTATGCTGTTTTGAAAACCATGGCAGGTCAGATTTTCTGCCTAAATATATAAGAAGATTTCTCTGAAAAATGCACATTATTTCAAAGACTTAATGGCTGTGAAATAAGTTAAGGTTATTTCAAATGGCTTGTCTGCAAAGAAAGGTGAGATGTAGGAAATCACAGAAAGTCGCGGGGAAAATAGGTCAATATATACTTTGCTATATTGTGAACTAGGCCTTGGGCCAGCCACAATGTAGAGGACCTGACCCTTAGAAATTTACAAGTAAGCTGGAATCTTTAAAAATTCAAATCTTTATAAGTAAAAAGATTTATTAAAATGAATAACCAAGTGTTTTAATTGACATCAGAAGATGAAAACAATAAACCCTGAGAACATAGAAAAAAGATAAATAAAGATATGAGCAGAACTTAATACCACAGAAAACGTATAAAATTCAGTTGAGGTAGTAAGTCCAAAGAATATTCTTTGACAAGATTTAAAAGACACACTTTGATTAAGGAAAACCAAAACATAAGTAAAGAATATACAGAAAGAATCAGGACAATGTTATAGCAGAGAATATCTGAAATGCCAGTAAATTTGAACATTTCTGTAAAGTGGACCATTTCCTAGCTCCTAAAGTTTACCAAAATTGACACAAGAGGAAATCATTTAAGGTCATCATGTCTGCCCTTGGCATTCTCGGAACGCCCTGGCCTCAGAATGCAGCATCTGTTGTCCATGGTAACCTGCGGAGAGGGGTCGGGGCTGAGGGAGGTTGGAACACTGCCTTCACTGAGGGAGTGTGTGGGGCCATCTCTGCTGTGACTGAACAAAGGGCAGGGGAGAAGGGGGCCCACGGCAGGGCCCTCAGAGCCCGGCAGGCCCAGTCGTGTGTCACAAGCATTTAGGCCCAGGCCAAAATGCGCCTTCTTGGTCTGCACAGCTGCCCAAACTCTCACCTTTCCACTCAGGCCGCCCTCTTACTTGAAGTGTGTGTGGAACCGGTCCGCGCAGTACACCTCGATGCAAAGCTAACCATAGGTCTGGGCATCATAGCTTCCTGCCAGGTGACCGAAGTTCGCAGGCAGATGGGTCGTGGGACACACGTGGGGAGACTCCTGCCCAGGCCACAGGCCGCCCAAAGCCACTATCCCAGATCGGGGGCAGCAAAGCAGTCCTGTCTGACTCCCAGCCTCTAGAGGGAGTAGTGGACCAACACTTGTAGAAAAAGGGGTCCGCGCGGGTAACTCATTGGAGGAACACAAAAAAATCTTTGCGGACTTTCTGCTGAAGCTTACGAGCGTTCACACCTAAGCCTCTTACAAGGTCAGCTGTTTAGCTAAACATGAGCTCATGATCTAAATTTACACAATAATGAAGAAATCAGCTACCAGGGGAGACAAGCAGCAAAAACAATCAATACCAGAATTAGATTCCCTAGGCCAACCATCAGATGTTGGAATAATCAGGTGCAAGGCAGAAAGTATACATAAAACTTGAACTGAAACAAGGAAAAAGGATGTTTTCAAAGACTGGTAGGATCTCTAAAACATTTTTAAAGTACATGTCATTGATAAAGCTAAATACTCAATGGTTGTGTAATACAACAGATTCAACATTGAGAAGAGTGAAATTATGCTGTTTTGAAAACTATGGCAGGTCAGATTTTCTGCCTAATTATATAAGAAGATTTCTCTAAAAAATACACATTATTTCAAAGACTTATTGGCCGTGAAATAAGTTAAGGTTATTTCAAATGGCTTGTCTGCAAAGAAAGGTGAGATGTAGGGAATCACAGAAAGTCGAGGGGAAAATAGGTCAATATATACATTGCTATATGGTGAACTAAGACTTAGGCCAGCCACAATGTAGAGGACCTGACCCTTAGAAACTTACAAGTAAGCTGGAATCTAGAAAAGTTCAAATCTTTATAAGTAAAAAGATTTTTTAAAATGAATAACCAAGTGTTTTTATTGACATCAGAATATCAAAACATTAAACCTGAGAACATAGAAAAAATATAAATAAAGATATGAGCAGAACTTAATACCACAGAAAACGTATAAAATTCAGTTGAGGTAGTAAGTCCAAAGAATATTCTTTGACAAGATTTAAAAGACACACTTTGATTAAGGAAAACCAAAACATAAGTAAAGAATATACAGAAAGAATCAGGACAATGTTATAGCAGAGAATATCTGAAATGCCAGTAAATTTGAACATTTCTGTAAAGTGGACCATTTCCTAGCTCCTAAAGTTTACCAAAATTGACACAAGAGGAAATCATTTAAGGTCATCATGTCTGCCCTTGGCATTCTCGGAACGCCCTGGCCTCAGAATGCAGCATCTGTAGTCCATGGTAACCTGCGGAGAGGGGGCGGGGCTGAGGGAGGTTGGAACACTTCCTTCACTGAGGGAGTGGGTGGGGCCATCTCTGCTGTGACTGAACAAAGGGCAGGGGAGAAGGGGGCCAAGGGCAGGGCCCTCAGAGCCCGGCAGGCCCAGTCGTGTGTCACAAGCATTTAGGCCCAGGCCAAAGTGCGCCTTCTTTGTCTGCACAGCTGCCCAAACTCTCACCTTTCCACTCAGGCCGCCCTCTTACTTGAAGTGTGTGTGGAACCGGTCCGCGCAGTGCACCTCGATGCAAAGCTAACCATAGGTCTGGGCATCATAGCTTCCTGCCAGGTGACCGAAGTTCGCAGGCAGATGGGTTGTGGGACACACGTGCGGTGCCTCCTGCCCAGGCCACAGGCCGCCCAAAACCACTATCCCAGATCGGGGGTAGCAAAGCAGTCCTGTCTGAGTCCCAGCCTCTAGAGGGAGTAGTGGACCAACACTTGTAGAAAAAGGTGTCCGCGCGGGTAACTCATTGGAGGGACACAAAAAAATCTTTGCCGACTTTCTGCTGAAGCTTACGAGCGTTCACACCTAAGCCTCTTACAAGGTCAGCTGTTTAGCTAAACATGAGCTCATGATCTAAATTTACACAATAATGAAGAAATCAGCTACAAGGGGAGACAAGCAGCAAAAACAATCAATACCAGAATTAGATTCCCTTAGCCATCCATCAGACGTTGGAATAATCAGGTGCAAGGCAGAAAATATACATAAAACTGGAACTGAAACAAGGAACAAGGATGTTTTCAAAGACTGGTAGGATCTCTAAAACATTTTTAAAGTACATGTCATTGATAAAGCTAAATCCTCAAAGGTTGTGTATTACAACAGATTCATCATTGAGAAGGGTGAAATTATGCTGTTTTGAAAACCATGGCAGGTCAGATTTTCTGCCTAAATATATAAGAAGATTTCTCTGAAAAATGCACATTATTTCAAAGACTTAATGGCTGTGAAATAAGTTAAGGTTATTTCAAATGGCTTGTCTGCAAAGAAAGGTGAGATGTAGGAAATCACAGAAAGTCGCGGGGAAAATAGGTCAATATATACTTTGCTATATTGTGAACTAGGCCTTGGGCCAGCCACAATGTAGAGGACCTGACCCTTAGAAATTTACAAGTAAGCTGGAATCTTTAAAAATTCAAATCTTTATAAGTAAAAAGATTTATTAAAATGAATAACCAAGTGTTTTAATTGACATCAGAAGATGAAAACAATAAACCCTGAGAACATAGAAAAAAGATAAATAAAGATATGAGCAGAACTTAATACCACAGAAAACGTATAAAATTCAGTTGAGGTAGTAAGTCCAAAGAATATTCTTTGACAAGATTTAAAAGACACACTTTGATTAAGGAAAACCAAAACATAAGTAAAGAATATACAGAAAGAATCAGGACAATGTTATAGCAGAGAATATCTGAAATGCCAGTAAATTTGAACATTTCTGTAAAGTGGACCATTTCCTAGCTCCTAAAGTTTACCAAAATTGACACAAGAGGAAATCATTTAAGGTCATCATGTCTGCCCTTGGCATTCTCGGAACGCCCTGGCCTCAGAATGCAGCATCTGTTGTCCATGGTAACCTGCGGAGAGGGGGCGGGGCTGAGGGAGGTTGGAACACTGCCTTCACTGAGGGAGTGTGTGGGGCCATCTCTGCTGTGACTGAACAAAGGGCAGGGGAGAAGGGGGCCCACGGCAGGGCCCTCAGAGCCCGGCAGGCCCAGTCGTGTGTCACAAGCATTTAGGCCCAGGCCAAAATGCGCCTTCTTGGTCTGCACAGCTGCCCAAACTCTCACCTTTCCACTCAGGCCGCCCTCTTACTTGAAGTGTGTGTGGAACCGGTCCGCGCAGTACACCTCGATGCAAAGCTAACCATAGGTCTGGGCATCATAGCTTCCTGCCAGGTGACCGAAGTTCGCAGGCAGATGGGTCGTGGGACACACGTGGGGAGACTCCTGCCCAGGCCACAGGCCGCCCAAAGCCACTATCCCAGATCGGGGGCAGCAAAGCAGTCCTGTCTGACTCCCAGCCTCTAGAGGGAGTAGTGGACCAACACTTGTAGAAAAAGGGGTCCGCGCGGGTAACTCATTGGAGGAACACAAAAAAATCTTTGCGGACTTTCTGCTGAAGCTTACAGGCGTTCACACCTAAGCCTCTTACAAGGTCAGCTGTTTAGCTAAACATGAGCTCATGATCTAAATTTACACAATAATGAAGAAATCAGCTACAAGGGGAGACAAGCAGCAAAAACAATCAATACCAGAATTAGATTCCCTAGGCCAACCATCAGATGTTGGAATAATCAGGTGCAAGGCAGAAAGTATACATAAAACTTGAACTGAAACAAGGTAAAAGGATGTTTTCAAAGACTGGTAGGATCTCTAAAACATTTTTAAAGTACATGTCATTGATAAAGCTAAATACTCAATGGTTGTGTAATACAACAGATTCAACATTGAGAAGAGTGAAATTATGCTGTTTTGAAAACTATGGCAGGTCAGATTTTCTGCCTAATTATATAAGAAGATTTCTCTAAAAAATACACATTATTTCAAAGACTTATTGGCCGTGAAATAAGTTAAGGTTATTTCAAATGGCTTGTCTGCAAAGAAAGGTGAGATGTAGGGAATCACAGAAAGTCGAGGGGAAAATAGGTCAATATATACATTGCTCTATGGTGAACTAAGACTTAGGCCAGCCACAATGTAGAGGACCTGACCCTTAGAAACTTACAAGTAAGCTGGAATCTAGAAAAGTTCAAATCTTTATAAGTAAAAAGATTTTTTAAAATGAATAACCAAGTGTTTTTATTGACATCAGAATATCAAAACAATAAACCTGAGAACATAGAAAAAATATAAATAAAGATATGAGCTGAACTTAATACAATAGAAAACGTATAAAATTCAGGTGATTTAGTAAGTCCAAAGAATATTCTTTGACAAGATTAAAAGACACACTTTGATTAAGGAAAACCAAAACATAAGTAAAGAATATACAGAAAGAATCAGGACAATGTTATAGCAGAGAGTATATGAAATGGCAGTAAATTTGAACGTTTGTGTAAAGTGGACCATTTCCTAGGTCCTAAAGTTTACCAAAATTGACACAAGGGGAAATCATTTAAGGTCATCATGTCTGCCCTTGGCATTCTCGGAATGCCCTGGCCTCAGAATGCAGCATCTGTAGTCCATGGTAACCTGCGGAGAGGGGGCGGGGCTGAGGGAGGTTGGAACACTGCCTTCACTGAGGGAGTGGGTGGGGCCATCTCTGCTGTGACTGAACAAAGGGCAGGGGAGAAGGGGGCCAACGGCAGGGCCCTCAGAGCCCGGCAGGCCCAGTCGTGTGTCAGATGCATTTAGGCACAGGCCAAAGTGCGCCTTCTTTGTCTGCACAGCTGCCCAAACTCTCACCTTTCCACTCAGGCCGACCTCTTACTTGAAGTGTGTGTGGAACCGGTCCGCGCAGTACACCTCGCTGCAAAGCTAACCATAGGTCTGGGCATCATAGCTTCCTTCCAGGTGACTAAAGTTCGCAGGCAGATGGGTCGTGGGACACACGTGGGGAGCCTCCTGCCCAGGCCACAGGCCGCCCAAAGCCACTATCCCAGATCGGGGGCAGCAAAGCAGTCCTGTCTGAGTCCCAGCCTCTAGAAGGAGTAGTGGACCAACACTTGTAGAAAAAGGGGTCCGCGTGGGTAACTCATTGGAGGGACACAAAAAAATCTTTGCAGACTTTCTGCTGAAGCTTACGAGCGTTCACACCTAAACCTCTTACAAGGTCAGCTGTTTAGCTAAACATGAGCTGATGATCTAAATTTACACAATAATGAAGAAATCAGCTACAAGGGGAGACAAGCAGCAAAAACAATCAATACCAGTATTAGATTCCCTAGGCCAACCATCAGATGTTGGAATATTCAGGTGCAAGGCAGATAGGATACACAAAACTGGAACTGAAACAAGGAACAAGGATGTTTTCAAAGACTGGTAGGATCTCTAAAACATTTTTAAAGTACATGTCATTGATAAAGCTAAATACTCAAAGGTTGTGTAATACAACAGATTCATCATTGAGAAGGTTGAAATTATGCTGTTTTGAAAATTATGGCAGGTCAGATTTTCTGCCTAAATATATACGAAGATTTCTCTGAAAAATGCACATTATTTCAAAGAGTTATTGGCTGTGAAATAAGTTAAGTTTATTTCAAATGGCTTGTCTGCAAAGAAAGGGGAGATGTAGGAAATCACAGAAAGTCGATGGGAAAATAGGTCAATATATACTTTGCTATATTGTGAACTAAGCCTTTGGCCAGCCACAATGTAGAGGACCTGACCCTTAGAAACTTACAAGTAAGCTGGAATCTTTAAAAATTCAAATCTTTATAAGTAAAAAGATTTATAAATATGAATAACCAAGTGTTTTAATTGACATCAGAAGATCAAAACAATAAACCCTGAGAATATAGAAAAAAGATAAATAAAGATATGAGCAGAACTTAATACCACAGAAAACGTATAAAATTCAGTTGAGGTAGTAAGTCCAAAGAATATTCTTTGACAAGATTTAAAAGACACACTTTGATTAAGGAAAACCAAAACATAAGTAAAGAATATACAGAAAGAATCAGGACAATGTTATAGCAGAGAATATCTGAAATGCCAGTAAATTTGAACATTTCTGTAAAGTGGACCATTTCCTAGCTCCTAAAGTTTACCAAAATTGACACAAGAGGAAATCATTTAAGGTCATCATGTCTGCCCTTGGCATTCTCGGAACGCCCTGGCCTCAGAATGCAGCATCTGTAGTCCATGGTAACCTGCGGAGAGGGGGCGGGGCTGAGGGAGGTTGGAACACTTCCTTCACTGAGGGAGTGGGTGGGGCCATCTCTGCTGTGACTGAACAAAGGGCAGGGGAGAAGGGGGCCAAGGGCAGGGCCCTCAGAGCCCGGCAGGCCCAGTCGTGTGTCACAAGCATTTAGGCCCAGGCCAAAGTGCGCCTTCTTTGTCTGCACAGCTGCCCAAACTCTCACCTTTCCACTCAGGCCGCCCTCTTACTTGAAGTGTGTGTGGAACCGGTCCGCGCAGTACACCTCGATGCAAAGCTAACCATAGGTCTGGGCATCATAGCTTCCTGCCAGGTGACCGAAGTTCGCAGGCAGATGGGTCGTGGGACACACGTGGGGAGACTCCTGCCCAGGCCACAGGCCGCCCAAAGCCACTATCCCAGATCGGGGGCAGCAAAGCAGTCCTGTCTGACTCCCAGCCTCTAGAGGGAGTAGTGGACCAACACTTGTAGAAAAAGGGGTCCGCGCGGGTAACTCATTGGAGGAACACAAAAAAATCTTTGCGGACTTTCTGCTGAAGCTTACGAGCGTTCACACCTAAGCCTCTTACAAGGTCAGCTGTTTAGCTAAACATGAGCTCATGATCTAAATTTACACAATAATGAAGAAATCAGCTACCAGGGGAGACAAGCAGCAAAAACAATCAATACCAGAATTAGATTCCCTAGGCCAACCATCAGATGTTGGAATAATCAGGTGCAAGGCAGAAAGTATACATAAAACTTGAACTGAAACAAGGAAAAAGGATGTTTTCAAAGACTGGTAGGATCTCTAAAACATTTTTAAAGTACATGTCATTGATAAAGCTAAATACTCAATGGTTGTGTAATACAACAGATTCAACATTGAGAAGAGTGAAATTATGCTGTTTTGAAAACTATGGCAGGTCAGATTTTCTGCCTAATTATATAAGAAGATTTCTCTAAAAAATACACATTATTTCAAAGACTTATTGGCCGTGAAATAAGTTAAGGTTATTTCAAATGGCTTGTCTGCAAAGAAAGGTGAGATGTAGGGAATCACAGAAAGTCGAGGGGAAAATAGGTCAATATATACATTGCTATATGGTGAACTAAGACTTAGGCCAGCCACAATGTAGAGGACCTGACCCTTAGAAACTTACAAGTAAGCTGGAATCTAGAAAAGTTCAAATCTTTATAAGTAAAAAGATTTTTTAAAATGAATAACCAAGTGTTTTTATTGACATCAGAATATCAAAACATTAAACCTGAGAACATAGAAAAAATATAAATAAAGATATGAGCAGAACTTAATACCACAGAAAACGTATAAAATTCAGTTGAGGTAGTAAGTCCAAAGAATATTCTTTGACAAGATTTAAAAGACACACTTTGATTAAGGAAAACCAAAACATAAGTAAAGAATATACAGAAAGAATCAGGACAATGTTATAGCAGAGAATATCTGAAATGCCAGTAAATTTGAACATTTCTGTAAAGTGGACCATTTCCTAGCTCCTAAAGTTTACCAAAATTGACACAAGAGGAAATCATTTAAGGTCATCATGTCTGCCCTTGGCATTCTCGGAACGCCCTGGCCTCAGAATGCAGCATCTGTAGTCCATGGTAACCTGCGGAGAGGGGGCGGGGCTGAGGGAGGTTGGAACACTTCCTTCACTGAGGGAGTGGGTGGGGCCATCTCTGCTGTGACTGAACAAAGGGCAGGGGAGAAGGGGGCCAAGGGCAGGGCCCTCAGAGCCCGGCAGGCCCAGTCGTGTGTCACAAGCATTTAGGCCCAGGCCAAAGTGCGCCTTCTTTGTCTGCACAGCTGCCCAAACTCTCACCTTTCCACTCAGGCCGCCCTCTTACTTGAAGTGTGTGTGGAACCGGTCCGCGCAGTGCACCTCGATGCAAAGCTAACCATAGGTCTGGGCATCATAGCTTCCTGCCAGGTGACCGAAGTTCGCAGGCAGATGGGTTGTGGGACACACGTGCGGTGCCTCCTGCCCAGGCCACAGGCCGCCCAAAACCACTATCCCAGATCGGGGGTAGCAAAGCAGTCCTGTCTGAGTCCCAGCCTCTAGAGGGAGTAGTGGACCAACACTTGTAGAAAAAGGTGTCCGCGCGGGTAACTCATTGGAGGGACACAAAAAAATCTTTGCCGACTTTCTGCTGAAGCTTACGAGCGTTCACACCTAAGCCTCTTACAAGGTCAGCTGTTTAGCTAAACATGAGCTCATGATCTAAATTTACACAATAATGAAGAAATCAGCTACAAGGGGAGACAAGCAGCAAAAACAATCAATACCAGAATTAGATTCCCTTAGCCATCCATCAGACGTTGGAATAATCAGGTGCAAGGCAGAAAATATACATAAAACTGGAACTGAAACAAGGAACAAGGATGTTTTCAAAGACTGGTAGGATCTCTAAAACATTTTTAAAGTACATGTCATTGATAAAGCTAAATCCTCAAAGGTTGTGTATTACAACAGATTCATCATTGAGAAGGGTGAAATTATGCTGTTTTGAAAACCATGGCAGGTCAGATTTTCTGCCTAAATATATAAGAAGATTTCTCTGAAAAATGCACATTATTTCAAAGACTTAATGGCTGTGAAATAAGTTAAGGTTATTTCAAATGGCTTGTCTGCAAAGAAAGGTGAGATGTAGGAAATCACAGAAAGTCGCGGGGAAAATAGGTCAATATATACTTTGCTATATTGTGAACTAGGCCTTGGGCCAGCCACAATGTAGAGGACCTGACCCTTAGAAATTTACAAGTAAGCTGGAATCTTTAAAAATTCAAATCTTTATAAGTAAAAAGATTTATTAAAATGAATAACCAAGTGTTTTAATTGACATCAGAAGATGAAAACAATAAACCCTGAGAACATAGAAAAAAGATAAATAAAGATATGAGCAGAACTTAATACCACAGAAAACGTATAAAATTCAGTTGAGGTAGTAAGTCCAAAGAATATTCTTTGACAAGATTTAAAAGACACACTTTGATTAAGGAAAACCAAAACATAAGTAAAGAATATACAGAAAGAATCAGGACAATGTTATAGCAGAGAATATCTGAAATGCCAGTAAATTTGAACATTTCTGTAAAGTGGACCATTTCCTAGCTCCTAAAGTTTACCAAAATTGACACAAGAGGAAATCATTTAAGGTCATCATGTCTGCCCTTGGCATTCTCGGAACGCCCTGGCCTCAGAATGCAGCATCTGTTGTCCATGGTAACCTGCGGAGAGGGGGCGGGGCTGAGGGAGGTTGGAACACTGCCTTCACTGAGGGAGTGTGTGGGGCCATCTCTGCTGTGACTGAACAAAGGGCAGGGGAGAAGGGGGCCCACGGCAGGGCCCTCAGAGCCCGGCAGGCCCAGTCGTGTGTCACAAGCATTTAGGCCCAGGCCAAAATGCGCCTTCTTGGTCTGCACAGCTGCCCAAACTCTCACCTTTCCACTCAGGCCGCCCTCTTACTTGAAGTGTGTGTGGAACCGGTCCGCGCAGTACACCTCGATGCAAAGCTAACCATAGGTCTGGGCATCATAGCTTCCTGCCAGGTGACCGAAGTTCGCAGGCAGATGGGTCGTGGGACACACGTGGGGAGACTCCTGCCCAGGCCACAGGCCGCCCAAAGCCACTATCCCAGATCGGGGGCAGCAAAGCAGTCCTGTCTGACTCCCAGCCTCTAGAGGGAGTAGTGGACCAACACTTGTAGAAAAAGGGGTCCGCGCGGGTAACTCATTGGAGGAACACAAAAAAATCTTTGCGGACTTTCTGCTGAAGCTTACGAGCGTTCACACCTAAGCCTCTTACAAGGTCAGCTGTTTAGCTAAACATGAGCTCATGATCTAAATTTACACAATAATGAAGAAATCAGCTACAAGGGGAGACAAGCAGCAAAAACAATCAATACCAGAATTAGATTCCCTAGGCCAACCATCAGATGTTGGAATAATCAGGTGCAAGGCAGAAAGTATACATAAAACTTGAACTGAAACAAGGTAAAAGGATGTTTTCAAAGACTGGTAGGATCTCTAAAACATTTTTAAAGTACATGTCATTGATAAAGCTAAATACTCAATGGTTGTGTAATACAACAGATTCAACATTGAGAAGAGTGAAATTATGCTGTTTTGAAAACTATGGCAGGTCAGATTTTCTGCCTAATTATATAAGAAGATTTCTCTAAAAAATACACATTATTTCAAAGACTTATTGGCCGTGAAATAAGTTAAGGTTATTTCAAATGGCTTGTCTGCAAAGAAAGGTGAGATGTAGGGAATCACAGAAAGTCGAGGGGAAAATAGGTCAATATATACATTGCTCTATGGTGAACTAAGACTTAGGCCAGCCACAATGTAGAGGACCTGACCCTTAGAAACTTACAAGTAAGCTGGAATCTAGAAAAGTTCAAATCTTTATAAGTAAAAAGATTTTTTAAAATGAATAACCAAGTGTTTTTATTGACATCAGAATATCAAAACAATAAACCTGAGAACATAGAAAAAATATAAATAAAGATATGAGCTGAACTTAATACAATAGAAAACGTATAAAATTCAGGTGATTTAGTAAGTCCAAAGAATATTCTTTGACAAGATTAAAAGACACACTTTGATTAAGGAAAACCAAAACATAAGTAAAGAATATACAGAAAGAATCAGGACAATGTTATAGCAGAGAGTATATGAAATGGCAGTAAATTTGAACGTTTGTGTAAAGTGGACCATTTCCTAGGTCCTAAAGTTTACCAAAATTGACACAAGGGGAAATCATTTAAGGTCATCATGTCTGCCCTTGGCATTCTCGGAATGCCCTGGCCTCAGAATGCAGCATCTGTAGTCCATGGTAACCTGCGGAGAGGGGGCGGGGCTGAGGGAGGTTGGAACACTGCCTTCACTGAGGGAGTGGGTGGGGCCATCTCTGCTGTGACTGAACAAAGGGCAGGGGAGAAGGGGGCCAACGGCAGGGCCCTCAGAGCCCGGCAGGCCCAGTCGTGTGTCAGATGCATTTAGGCACAGGCCAAAGTGCGCCTTCTTTGTCTGCACAGCTGCCCAAACTCTCACCTTTCCACTCAGGCCGACCTCTTACTTGAAGTGTGTGTGGAACCGGTCCGCGCAGTACACCTCGCTGCAAAGCTAACCATAGGTCTGGGCATCATAGCTTCCTGCCAGGTGACTAAAGTTCGCAGGCAGATGGGTCGTGGGACACACGTGGGGAGCCTCCTGCCCAGGCCACAGGCCGCCCAAAGCCACTATCCCAGATCGGGGGCAGCAAAGCAGTCCTGTCTGAGTCCCAGCCTCTAGAAGGAGTAGTGGACCAACACTTGTAGAAAAAGGGGTCCGCGTGGGTAACTCATTGGAGGGACACAAAAAAATCTTTGCAGACTTTCTGCTGAAGCTTACGAGCGTTCACACCTAAACCTCTTACAAGGTCAGCTGTTTAGCTAAACATGAGCTGATGATCTAAATTTACACAATAATGAAGAAATCAGCTACAAGGGGAGACAAGCAGCAAAAACAATCAATACCAGAATTAGATTCCCTAGGCCAACCATCAGATGTTGGAATATTCAGGTGCAAGGCAGATAGGATACACAAAACTGGAACTGAAACAAGGAACAAGGATGTTTTCAAAGACTGGTAGGATCTCTAAAACATTTTTAAAGTACATGTCATTGATAAAGCTAAATACTCAAAGGTTGTGTAATACAACAGATTCATCATTGAGAAGGTTGAAATTATGCTGTTTTGAAAATTATGGCAGGTCAGATTTTCTGCCTAAATATATACGAAGATTTCTCTGAAAAATGCACATTATTTCAAAGAGTTATTGGCTGTGAAATAAGTTAAGTTTATTTCAAATGGCTTGTCTGCAAAGAAAGGGGAGATGTAGGAAATCACAGAAAGTCGATGGGAAAATAGGTCAATATATACTTTGCTATATTGTGAACTAAGCCTTTGGCCAGCCACAATGTAGAGGACCTGACCCTTAGAAACTTACAAGTAAGCTGGAATCTTTAAAAATTCAAATCTTTATAAGTAAAAAGATTTATAAATATGAATAACCAAGTGTTTTAATTGACATCAGAAGATCAAAACAATAAACCCTGAGAACATAGAAAAAAGATAAATAAAGATATGAGCAGAACTTAATACCACAGAAAACGTATAAAATTCAGTTGAGGTAGTAAGTCCAAAGAATATTCTTTGACAAGATTTAAAAGACACACTTTGATTAAGGAAAACCAAAACATAAGTAAAGAATATACAGAAAGAATCAGGACAATGTTATAGCAGAGAATATCTGAAATGCCAGTAAATTTGAACATTTCTGTAAAGTGGACCATTTCCTAGCTCCTAAAGTTTACCAAAATTGACACAAGAGGAAATCATTTAAGGTCATCATGTCTGCCCTTGGCATTCTCGGAACGCCCTGGCCTCAGAATGCAGCATCTGTAGTCCATGGTAACCTGCGGAGAGGGGGCGGGGCTGAGGGAGGTTGGAACACTTCCTTCACTGAGGGAGTGGGTGGGGCCATCTCTGCTGTGACTGAACAAAGGGCAGGGGAGAAGGGGGCCAAGGGCAGGGCCCTCAGAGCCCGGCAGGCCCAGTCGTGTGTCACAAGCATTTAGGCCCAGGCCAAAGTGCGCCTTCTTTGTCTGCACAGCTGCCCAAACTCTCACCTTTCCACTCAGGCCGCCCTCTTACTTGAAGTGTGTGTGGAACCGGTCCGCGCAGTGCACCTCGATGCAAAGCTAACCATAGGTCTGGGCATCATAGCTTCCTGCCAGGTGACCGAAGTTCGCAGGCAGATGGGTTGTGGGACACACGTGCGGTGCCTCCTGCCCAGGCCACAGGCCGCCCAAAACCACTATCCCAGATCGGGGGTAGCAAAGCAGTCCTGTCTGAGTCCCAGCCTCTAGAGGGAGTAGTGGACCAACACTTGTAGAAAAAGGTGTCCGCGCGGGTAACTCATTGGAGGGACACAAAAAAATCTTTGCCGACTTTCTGCTGAAGCTTACGAGCGTTCACACCTAAGCCTCTTACAAGGTCAGCTGTTTAGCTAAACATGAGCTCATGATCTAAATTTACACAATAATGAAGAAATCAGCTACAAGGGGAGACAAGCAGCAAAAACAATCAATACCAGAATTAGATTCCCTTAGCCATCCATCAGACGTTGGAATAATCAGGTGCAAGGCAGAAAATATACATAAAACTGGAACTGAAACAAGGAACAAGGATGTTTTCAAAGACTGGTAGGATCTCTAAAACATTTTTAAAGTACATGTCATTGATAAAGCTAAATCCTCAAAGGTTGTGTATTACAACAGATTCATCATTGAGAAGGGTGAAATTATGCTGTTTTGAAAACCATGGCAGGTCAGATTTTCTGCCTAAATATATAAGAAGATTTCTCTGAAAAATGCACATTATTTCAAAGACTTAATGGCTGTGAAATAAGTTAAGGTTATTTCAAATGGCTTGTCTGCAAAGAAAGGTGAGATGTAGGAAATCACAGAAAGTCGCGGGGAAAATAGGTCAATATATACTTTGCTATATTGTGAACTAGGCCTTGGGCCAGCCACAATGTAGAGGACCTGACCCTTAGAAATTTACAAGTAAGCTGGAATCTTTAAAAATTCAAATCTTTATAAGTAAAAAGATTTATTAAAATGAATAACCAAGTGTTTTAATTGACATCAGAAGATGAAAACAATAAACCCTGAGAACATAGAAAAAAGATAAATAAAGATATGAGCAGAACTTAATACCACAGAAAACGTATAAAATTCAGTTGAGGTAGTAAGTCCAAAGAATATTCTTTGACAAGATTTAAAAGACACACTTTGATTAAGGAAAACCAAAACATAAGTAAAGAATATACAGAAAGAATCAGGACAATGTTATAGCAGAGAATATCTGAAATGCCAGTAAATTTGAACATTTCTGTAAAGTGGACCATTTCCTAGCTCCTAAAGTTTACCAAAATTGACACAAGAGGAAATCATTTAAGGTCATCATGTCTGCCCTTGGCATTCTCGGAACGCCCTGGCCTCAGAATGCAGCATCTGTTGTCCATGGTAACCTGCGGAGAGGGGGCGGGGCTGAGGGAGGTTGGAACACTGCCTTCACTGAGGGAGTGTGTGGGGCCATCTCTGCTGTGACTGAACAAAGGGCAGGGGAGAAGGGGGCCCACGGCAGGGCCCTCAGAGCCCGGCAGGCCCAGTCGTGTGTCACAAGCATTTAGGCCCAGGCCAAAATGCGCCTTCTTGGTCTGCACAGCTGCCCAAACTCTCACCTTTCCACTCAGGCCGCCCTCTTACTTGAAGTGTGTGTGGAACCGGTCCGCGCAGTACACCTCGATGCAAAGCTAACCATAGGTCTGGGCATCATAGCTTCCTGCCAGGTGACCGAAGTTCGCAGGCAGATGGGTCGTGGGACACACGTGGGGAGACTCCTGCCCAGGCCACAGGCCGCCCAAAGCCACTATCCCAGATCGGGGGCAGCAAAGCAGTCCTGTCTGACTCCCAGCCTCTAGAGGGAGTAGTGGACCAACACTTGTAGAAAAAGGGGTCCGCGCGGGTAACTCATTGGAGGAACACAAAAAAATCTTTGCGGACTTTCTGCTGAAGCTTACGAGCGTTCACACCTAAGCCTCTTACAAGGTCAGCTGTTTAGCTAAACATGAGCTCATGATCTAAATTTACACAATAATGAAGAAATCAGCTACAAGGGGAGACAAGCAGCAAAAACAATCAATACCAGAATTAGATTCCCTAGGCCAACCATCAGATGTTGGAATAATCAGGTGCAAGGCAGAAAGTATACATAAAACTTGAACTGAAACAAGGTAAAAGGATGTTTTCAAAGACTGGTAGGATCTCTAAAACATTTTTAAAGTACATGTCATTGATAAAGCTAAATACTCAATGGTTGTGTAATACAACAGATTCAACATTGAGAAGAGTGAAATTATGCTGTTTTGAAAACTATGGCAGGTCAGATTTTCTGCCTAATTATATAAGAAGATTTCTCTAAAAAATACACATTATTTCAAAGACTTATTGGCCGTGAAATAAGTTAAGGTTATTTCAAATGGCTTGTCTGCAAAGAAAGGTGAGATGTAGGGAATCACAGAAAGTCGAGGGGAAAATAGGTCAATATATACATTGCTCTATGGTGAACTAAGACTTAGGCCAGCCACAATGTAGAGGACCTGACCCTTAGAAACTTACAAGTAAGCTGGAATCTAGAAAAGTTCAAATCTTTATAAGTAAAAAGATTTTTTAAAATGAATAACCAAGTGTTTTTATTGACATCAGAATATCAAAACAATAAACCTGAGAACATAGAAAAAATATAAATAAAGATATGAGCTGAACTTAATACAATAGAAAACGTATAAAATTCAGGTGATTTAGTAAGTCCAAAGAATATTCTTTGACAAGATTAAAAGACACACTTTGATTAAGGAAAACCAAAACATAAGTAAAGAATATACAGAAAGAATCAGGACAATGTTATAGCAGAGAGTATATGAAATGGCAGTAAATTTGAACGTTTGTGTAAAGTGGACCATTTCCTAGGTCCTAAAGTTTACCAAAATTGACACAAGGGGAAATCATTTAAGGTCATCATGTCTGCCCTTGGCATTCTCGGAATGCCCTGGCCTCAGAATGCAGCATCTGTAGTCCATGGTAACCTGCGGAGAGGGGGCGGGGCTGAGGGAGGTTGGAACACTGCCTTCACTGAGGGAGTGGGTGGGGCCATCTCTGCTGTGACTGAACAAAGGGCAGGGGAGAAGGGGGCCAACGGCAGGGCCCTCAGAGCCCGGCAGGCCCAGTCGTGTGTCAGATGCATTTAGGCACAGGCCAAAGTGCGCCTTCTTTGTCTGCACAGCTGCCCAAACTCTCACCTTTCCACTCAGGCCGACCTCTTACTTGAAGTGTGTGTGGAACCGGTCCGCGCAGTACACCTCGCTGCAAAGCTAACCATAGGTCTGGGCATCATAGCTTCCTGCCAGGTGACTAAAGTTCGCAGGCAGATGGGTCGTGGGACACACGTGGGGAGCCTCCTGCCCAGGCCACAGGCCGCCCAAAGCCACTATCCCAGATCGGGGGCAGCAAAGCAGTCCTGTCTGAGTCCCAGCCTCTAGAAGGAGTAGTGGACCAACACTTGTAGAAAAAGGGGTCCGCGTGGGTAACTCATTGGAGGGACACAAAAAAATCTTTGCAGACTTTCTGCTGAAGCTTACGAGCGTTCACACCTAAACCTCTTACAAGGTCAGCTGTTTAGCTAAACATGAGCTGATGATCTAAATTTACACAATAATGAAGAAATCAGCTACAAGGGGAGACAAGCAGCAAAAACAATCAATACCAGTATTAGATTCCCTAGGCCAACCATCAGATGTTGGAATATTCAGGTGCAAGGCAGATAGGATACACAAAACTGGAACTGAAACAAGGAACAAGGATGTTTTCAAAGACTGGTAGGATCTCTAAAACATTTTTAAAGTACATGTCATTGATAAAGCTAAATACTCAAAGGTTGTGTAATACAACAGATTCATCATTGAGAAGGTTGAAATTATGCTGTTTTGAAAATTATGGCAGGTCAGATTTTCTGCCTAAATATATACGAAGATTTCTCTGAAAAATGCACATTATTTCAAAGAGTTATTGGCTGTGAAATAAGTTAAGTTTATTTCAAATGGCTTGTCTGCAAAGAAAGGGGAGATGTAGGAAATCACAGAAAGTCGATGGGAAAATAGGTCAATATATACTTTGCTATATTGTGAACTAAGCCTTTGGCCAGCCACAATGTAGAGGACCTGACCCTTAGAAACTTACAAGTAAGCTGGAATCTTTAAAAATTCAAATCTTTATAAGTAAAAAGATTTATTAATATGAATAACCAAGTGTTTTAATTGACATCAGAAGATCAAAACAATAAACCCTGAGAACATAGAAAAAAGATAAATAAAGATATGAGCAGAACTTAATACCACAGAAAACGTATAAAATTCAGTTGAGGTAGTAAGTCCAAAGAATATTCTTTGACAAGATTTAAAAGACACACTTTGATTAAGGAAAACCAAAACATAAGTAAAGAATATACAGAAAGAATCAGGACAATGTTATAGCAGAGAATATCTGAAATGCCAGTAAATTTGAACATTTCTGTAAAGTGGACCATTTCCTAGCTCCTAAAGTTTACCAAAATTGACACAAGAGGAAATCATTTAAGTCATCATGTCTGCCCTTGGCATTCTCGGAACGCCCTGGCCTCAGAATGCAGCATCTGTAGTCCATGGTAACCTGCGGAGAGGGGGCGGGGCTGAGGGAGGTTGGAACACTTCCTTCACTGAGGGAGTGGGTGGGGCCATCTCTGCTGTGACTGAACAAAGGGCAGGGGAGAAGGGGGCCAAGGGCAGGGCCCTCAGAGCCCGGCAGGCCCAGTCGTGTGTCACAAGCATTTAGGCCCAGGCCAAAGTGCGCCTTCTTTGTCTGCACAGCTGCCCAAACTCTCACCTTTCCACTCAGGCCGCCCTCTTACTTGAAGTGTGTGTGGAACCGGTCCGCGCAGTACACCTCGATGCAAAGCTAACCATAGGTCTGGGCATCATAGCTTCCTGCCAGGTGACCGAAGTTCGCAGGCAGATGGGTCGTGGGACACACGTGGGGAGACTCCTGCCCAGGCCACAGGCCGCCCAAAGCCACTATCCCAGATCGGGGGCAGCAAAGCAGTCCTGTCTGACTCCCAGCCTCTAGAGGGAGTAGTGGACCAACACTTGTAGAAAAAGGGGTCCGCGCGGGTAACTCATTGGAGGAACACAAAAAAATCTTTGCGGACTTTCTGCTGAAGCTTACGAGCGTTCACACCTAAGCCTCTTACAAGGTCAGCTGTTTAGCTAAACATGAGCTCATGATCTAAATTTACACAATAATGAAGAAATCAGCTACAAGGGGAGACAAGCAGCAAAAACAATCAATACCAGAATTAGATTCCCTAGGCCAACCATCAGATGTTGGAATAATCAGGTGCAAGGCAGAAAGTATACATAAAACTTGAACTGAAACAAGGAAAAAGGATGTTTTCAAAGACTGGTAGGATCTCTAAAACATTTTTAAAGTACATGTCATTGATAAAGCTAAATACTCAATGGTTGTGTAATACAACAGATTCAACATTGAGAAGAGTGAAATTATGCTGTTTTGAAAACTATGGCAGGTCAGATTTTCTGCCTAATTATATAAGAAGATTTCTCTAAAAAATACACATTATTTCAAAGACTTATTGGCCGTGAAATAAGTTAAGGTTATTTCAAATGGCTTGTCTGCAAAGAAAGGTGAGATGTAGGGAATCACAGAAAGTCGAGGGGAAAATAGGTCAATATATACATTGCTCTATGGTGAACTAAGACTTAGGCCAGCCACAATGTAGAGGACCTGACCCTTAGAAACTTACAAGTAAGCTGGAATCTAGAAAAGTTCAAATCTTTATAAGTAAAAAGATTTTTTAAAATGAATAACCAAGTGTTTTAATTGACATCAGAAGATCAAAACAATAAACCCTGAGAACATAGAAAAAAGATAAATAAAGATATGAGCAGAACTTAATACCACAGAAAACGTATAAAATTCAGTTGAGGTAGTAAGTCCAAAGAATATTCTTTGACAAGATTTAAAAGACACACTTTGATTAAGGAAAACCAAAACATAAGTAAAGAATATACAGAAAGAATCAGGACAATGTTATAGCAGAGAATATCTGAAATGCCAGTAAATTTGAACATTTCTGTAAAGTGGACCATTTCCTAGCTCCTAAACTTTACCAAAATTGACACAAGAGGAAATCATTTAAGGTCATCATGTCTGCCCTTGGCATTCTCGGAACGCCCTGGCCTCAGAATGCAGCATCTGTTGTCCATGGTAACCTGCGCAGAGGGGGCGGGGCTGAGGGAGGTTGGAACACTTCCTTCACTGAGGGAGTGTGTGGGGCCATCTCTGCTGTGACTGAACAAAGGGCAGGGGAGAAGGGGGCCCACGGCAGGGCCCTCAGAGCCCGGCAGGCCCAGTCGTGTGTCACAAGCATTTAGGCCCAGGCCAAAATGCGCCTTCTTGGTCTGCACAGCTGCCCAAACTCTCACCTTTCCACTCAGGCCGCCCTCTTACTTGAAGTGTGTGTGGAACCGGTCCGCGCAGTACACCTCGATGCAAAGCTAACCATAGGTCTGGGCATCATAGCTTCCTGCCAGGTGACCGAAGTTCGCAGGCAGATGGGTCGTGGGACACACGTGGGGAGACTCCTGCCCAGGCCACAGGCCGCCCAAAGCCACTATCCCAGATCGGGGGCAGCAAAGCAGTCCTGTCTGACTCCCAGCCTCTAGAGGGAGTAGTGGACCAACACTTGTAGAAAAAGGGGTCCGCGCGGGTAACTCATTGGAGGAACACAAAAAAATCTTTGCGGACTTTCTGCTGAAGCTTACGAGCGTTCACACCTAAGCCTCTTACAAGGTCAGCTGTTTAGCTAAACATGAGCTCATGATCTAAATTTACACAATAATGAAGAAATCAGCCACCAGGGGAGACAAGCAGCAAAAACAATCAATACCAGAATTAGATTCCCTAGGCCAACCATCAGATGTTGGAATAATCAGGTGCAAGGCAGAAAGTATACATAAAACTTGAACTGAAACAAGGAAAAAGGATGTTTTCAAAGACTGGTAGGATCTCTAAAATATTTTTAAAGTACATGTCATTGATAAAGCTAAATACTCAATGGTTGTGTAATACAACAGATTCAACATTGAGAAGAGTGAAATTATGCTGTTTTGAAAACTATGGCAGGTCAGATTTTCTGCCTAAATATATACGAAGATTTCTCTGAAAAATGCACATTATTTCAAAGAGTTATTGGCTGTGAAATAAGTTAAGTTTATTTCAAATGGCTTGTCTGCAAAGAAAGGTGAGATGTAGGAAATCACAGAAAGTCGAGGGGAAAATAGGTCAATATATACTTTGCTATATTGTGAACTAAGCCTTTGGCCAGCCACAATGTAGAGGACCTGACCCTTAGAAACTTACAAGTAAGCTGGAATCTTTAAAAATTCAAATCTTTATAAGTAAAAAGATTTATTAAAATGAATAACCAAGTGTTTTAATTGACATCAGAAAATCAAAACAATAAACCCTGAGAACATAGAAAAAAGATAAATAAAGATATGAGCAGAACTTAATACCACAGAAAACGTATAAAATTCAGGTGAGGTAGTAAGTCCAAAGAATATTCTTTGACAAGATTTAAAAGACACACTTTGATTAAGGAAAACCAAAACATAAGTAAAGAATATACAGAAAGAATCAGGACAATGTTATAGCAGAGAATATCTGAAATGCCAGTAAATTTGAACATTTCTGTAAAGTGGACCATTTCCTAGCTCCTAAAGTTTACCAAAATTGACACAAGAAGAAATCATTTAAGGTCATCATGTCTGCCCTTGGCATTCTCGGAACGCCCTGGCCTCAGAATGCAGCATCTGTAGTCCATGGTAACCTGCGGAGAGGAGGCGGGGCTGAGGCAGGTTGGAACACTTCCTTCACTGAGGGAGTGGGTGGGGCCATCCCTGCTGTGACTGAACAAAGGGCAGGGGAGAAGGGGGCCAAGGGCAGGGCCCTCAGAGCCCGGCATGCCCAGTCGTGTGTCACAAGCATTTAGGCCCAGGCCAAAGTGCGCCTTCTTTGTCTGCACAGCTGCCCAAACTCTCACCTTTCCACTCAGGCCGCCCTCTTACTTGAAGTGTGTGTGGAACCGGTCCGCGCAGTGCACCTCGATGCAAAGGTAACCATAGGTCTGGGCATCATAGCTTCCTGCCAGGTGACCGAAGTTCGCAGGCAGATGGGTTGTGGGACACACGTGCGGTGCCTCCTGCCCAGGCCACAGGCCGCCCAAAACCTCTATCCCAGATCGGGGGTAGCAAAGCAGTCCTGTCTGAGTCCCAGCCTCTAGAGGGAGTAGTGGACCAACACTTGTAGAAAAAGGTGTCCGCGCGGGTAACTCATTGGAGGGACACAAAAAAATCTTTGCCGACTTTCTGCTGAAGCTTACGAGCGTTCACACCTAAGCCTCTTACAAGGTCAGCTGTTTAGCTAAACATGAACTCATGATCTAAATTTACACAATAATGAAGAAATCAGCTACAAGGGGAGACAAGCAGCAAAAACAATCAATACCAGAATTAGATTCCCTTAGCCATCGATCAGACGTTGGAATAATCAGGTGCAAGGCAGAAAATATACATAAAACTGGAACTGAAACAAGGAACAAGGATGTTTTCAAAGACTGGTAGGATCTCTAAAACATTTTTAAAGTACATGTAATTGATAAAGCTAAATCCTCAAAGGTTGTGTATTACAACAGATTCATCATTGAGAAGGGTGAAATTATGCTGTTTTGAAAACCATGGCAGGTCAGATTTTCTGCCTAAATATATAAGAAGATTTCTCTGAAAAATGCACATTATTTCAAAGACTTAATGGCTGTGAAATAAGTTAAGGTTATTTCAAATGGCTTGTCTGCAAAGAAAGGTGAGATGTAGGAAATCACAGAAAGTCGAGGGGAAAATAGGTCAATATATACTTTGCTATATTGTGAACTAGGCCTTGGGCAAGCCACAATGTAGAGGACCTGACCCTTAGAAATTTACAAGTAAGCTGGAATCTTTAAAAATTCAAATCTTTATAAGTAAAAAGATTTATTAAAATGAATAACCAAGTGTTTTAATTGACATCAGAAGATCAAAACAATAAACCCTGAGAACATAGAAAAAAGATAAATAAAGATATGAGCAGAACTTAATACCACAGAAAACGTATAAAATTCAGTTGAGGTAGTAAGTCCAAAGAATATTCTTTGACAAGATTTAAAAGACACACTTTGATTAAGGAAAACCAAAACATAAGTAAAGAATATACAGAAAGAATCAGGACAATGTTATAGCAGAGAATATCTGAAATGCCAGTAAATTTGAACATTTCTGTAAAGTGGACCATTTCCTAGCTCCTAAACTTTACCAAAATTGACACAAGAGGAAATCATTTAAGGTCATCATGTCTGCCCTTGGCATTCTCGGAACGCCCTGGCCTCAGAATGCAGCATCTGTTGTCCATGGTAACCTGCGGAGAGGGGGCGGGGCTGAGGGAGGTTGGAACACTGCCTTCACTGAGGGAGTGTGTGGGGCCATCTCTGCTGTGACTGAACAAAGGGCAGGGGAGAAGGGGGCCCACGGCAGGGCCCTCAGAGCCCGGCAGGCCCAGTCGTGTGTCACAAGCATTTAGGCCCAGGCCAAAATGCGCCTTCTTGGTCTGCACAGCTGCCCAAACTCTCACCTTTCCACTCAGGCCGCCCTCTTACTTGAAGTGTGTGTGGAACCGGTCCGCGCAGTACACCTCGATGCAAAGATAACCATAGGTCTGGGCATCATAGCTTCCTGCCAGGTGACCGAAGTTCGCAGGCAGATGGGTCGTGGGACACACGTGGGGAGACTCCTGCCCAGGCCACAGGCCGCCCAAAGCCACTATCTCAGATCGGGGGCAGCAAAGCAGTCCTGTCTGACTCCCAGCCTCTAGAGGGAGTAGTGGACCAACACTTGTAGAAAAAGGGGTCCGCGCGGGTAACTCATTGGAGGAACACAAAAAAATCTTTGCGGACTTTCTGCTGAAGCTTACGAGCGTTCACACCTAAGCCTCTTACAAGGTCAGCTGTTTAGCTAAACATGAGCTCATGATCTAAATTTACACAATAATGAAGAAATCAGCTACAAGGGGAGACAAGCAGCAAAAACAATCAATACCAGAATTAGATTCCCTAGGCCAACCATCAGATGTTGGAATAATCAGGTGCAAGGCAGAAAGTATACATAAAACTTGAACTGAAACAAGGAAAAAGGATGTTTTCAAAGACTGGTAGGATCTCTAAAACATTTTTAAAGTACATGTCATTGATAAAGCTAAATACTCAATGGTTGTGTAATACAACAGATTCAACATTGAGAAGAGTGAAATTATGCTGTTTTGAAAACTATGGCAGGTCAGATTTTCTGCCTAATTATATAAGAAGATTTCTCTAAAAAATACACATTATTTCAAAGACTTATTGGCCGTGAAATAAGTTAAGGTTATTTCAAATGGCTTGTCTGCAAAGAAAGGTGAGATGTAGGGAATCACAGAAAGTCGAGGGGAAAATAGGTCAATATATACATTGCTCTATGGTGAACTAAGACTTAGGCCAGCCACAATGTAGAGGACCTGACCCTTAGAAACTTACAAGTAAGCTGGAATCTAGAAAAGTTCAAATCTTTATAAGTAAAAAGATTTTTTAAAATGAATAACCAAGTGTTTTTATTGACATCAGAATATCAAAACAATAAACCTGAGAACATAGAAAAAATATAAATAAAGATATGAGCTGAACTTAATACAATAGAAAACGTACAAAATTCAGGTGATTTAGTAAGTCCAAAGAATATTCTTTGACAAGATTAAAAGACACACTTTGATTAAGGAAAACCAAAACATAAGTAAAGAATATACAGAAAGAATCAGGACAATGTTATAGCAGAGAGTATATGAAATGGCAGTAAATTTGAACGTTTGTGTAAAGTGGACCATTTCCTAGGTCCTAAAGTTTACCAAAATTGACACAAGGGGAAATCATTTAAGGTCATCATGTCTGCCCTTGGCATTCTCGGAATGCCCTGGCCTCAGAATGCAGCATCTGTAGTCCATGGTAACCTGCGGAACGGGGGCGGGGCTGAGGGAGGTTGGAACACTGCCTTCACTGAGGGAGTGGGTGGGGCCATCTCTGCTGTGACTGAACAAAGGGCAGGGGAGAAGGGGGCCAACGGCAGGGCCCTCAGAGCCCGGCAGGCCCAGTCGTGTGTCAGATGCATTTTGGCACAGGCCAAAGTGCGCATTCTTTGTCTGCACAGCTGCCCAAACTCTCACCTTTCCACTCAGGCCGACCTCTTACTTGAAGTGTGTGTGGAACCGGTCCGCGCAGTACACCTCGCTGCAAAGCTAACCATAGGTCTGGGCATCATAGCTTCCTTCCAGGTGACTAAAGTTCGCAGGCAGATGGGTCGTGGGACACACGTGGGGAGCCTCCTGCCCAGGCCACAGGCCGCCCAAAGCCACTATCCCAGATCGGGGGCAGCAAAGCAGTCCTGTCTGAGTCCCAGCCTCTAGAAGGAGTAGTGGACCAACACTTGTAGAAAAAGGGGTCCGCGTGGGTAACTCATTGGAGGGACACAAAAAAATCTTTGCAGACTTTCTGCTGAAGCTTACGAGCGTTCACACCTAAACCTCTTACAAGGTCAGCTGTTTAGCTAAACATGAGCTGATGATCTAAATTTACACAATAATGAAGAAATCAGCTACAAGGGGAGACAAGCAGCAAAAACAATCAATACCAGTATTAGATTCCCTAGGCCAACCATCAGATGTTGGAATATTCAGGTGCAAGGCAGATAGGATACACAAAACTGGAACTGAAACAAGGAACAAGGATGTTTTCAAAGACTGGTAGGATCTCTAAAACATTTTTAAAGTACATGTCATTGATAAAGCTAAATACTCAAAGGTTGTGTAATACAACAGATTCATCATTGAGAAGAGTGAAATTATGCTGTTTTGAAAATTATGGCAGGTCAGATTTTCTGCCTAAATATATACGAAGATTTCTCTGAAAAATGCACATTATTTCAAAGAGTTATTGGCTGTGAAATAAGTTAAGTTTATTTCAAATGGCTTGTCTGCAAAGAAAGGGGAGATGTAGGAAATCACAGAAAGTCGATGGGAAAATAGGTCAATATATACTTTGCTATATTGTGAACTAAGCCTTTGGCCAGCCACAATGTAGAGGACCTGACCCTTAGAAACTTACAAGTAAGCTGGAATCTTTAAAAATTCAAATCTTTATAAGTAAAAAGATTTATTAATATGAATAACCAAGTGTTTTAATTGACATCAGAAGATCAAAACAATAAACCCTGAGAACATAGAAAAAAGATAAATAAAGATATGAGCAGAACTTAATACCACAGAAAACGTATAAAATTCAGTTGAGGTAGTAAGTCCAAAGAATATTCTTTGACAAGATTTAAAAGACACACTTTGATTAAGGAAAACCAAAACATAAGTAAAGAATATACAGAAAGAATCAGGACAATGTTATAGCAGAGAATATCTGAAATGCCAGTAAATTTGAACATTTCTGTAAAGTGGACCATTTCCTAGCTCCTAAAGTTTACCAAAATTGACACAAGAGGAAATCATTTAAGGTCATCATGTCTGCCCTTGGCATTCTCGGAACGCCCTGGCCTCAGAATGCAGCATCTGTAGTCCATGGTAACCTGCGGAGAGGGGGCGGGGCTGAGGGAGGTTGGAACACTTCCTTCACTGAGGGAGTGGGTGGGGCCATCTCTGCTGTGACTGAACAAAGGGCAGGGGAGAAGGGGGCCAAGGGCAGGGCCCTCAGAGCCCGGCAGGCCCAGTCGTGTGTCACAAGCATTTAGGCCCAGGCCAAAGTGCGCCTTCTTTGTCTGCACAGCTGCCCAAACTCTCACCTTTCCACTCAGGCCGCCCTCTTACTTGAAGTGTGTGTGGAACCGGTCCGCGCAGTGCACCTCGATGCAAAGCTAACCATAGGTCTGGGCACCATAGCTTCCTGCCAGGTGACCGAAGTTCGCAGGCAGATGGGTTGTGGGACACACGTGCGGTGCCTTCTGCCCAGGCCACAGGCCGCCCAAAACCACTATCCCAGATCGGGGGTAGCAAAGCAGTCCTGTCTGAGTCCCAGCCTCTAGAGGGAGTAGTGGACCAACACTTGTAGAAAAAGGTGTCCGCGCGGGTAACTCATTGGAGGGACACAAAAAAATCTTTGCCGACTTTCTGCTGAAGCTTACGAGCGTTCACACCTAAGCCTCTTACAAGGTCAGCTGTTTAGCTAAACATGAGCTCATGATCTAAATTTACACAATAATGAAGAAATCAGCTACAAGGGGAGACAAGCAGCAAAAACAATCAATACCAGAATTAGATTCCCTTAGCCATCGATCAGACGTTGGAATAATCAGGTGCAAGGCAGAAAATATACATAAAACTGGAACTGAAACAAGGAACAAGGATGTTTTCAAAGACTGGTAGGATCTCTAAAACATTTTTAAAGTACATGTCATTGATAAAGCTAAATCCTCAAAGGTTGTGTATTACAACAGATTCATCATTGAGAAGGGTGAAATTATGCTGTTTTGAAAACTATGGCAGGTCAGATTTTCTGCCTAAATATATAAGAAGATTTCTCTGAAAAATGCACATTATTTCAAAGACTTAATGGCTGTGAAATAAGTTAAGGTTATTTCAAATGGCTTGTCTGCAAAGAAAGGTGAGATGTAGGAAATCACAGAAAGTCGCGGGGAAAATAGGTCAATATATACTTTGCTATATTGTGAACTAGGCCTTGGGCCAGCCACAATGTAGAGGACCTGACCCTTAGAAATTTACAAGTAAGCTGGAATCTTTAAAAATTCAAATCTTTATAAGTAAAAAGATTTATTAAAATGAATAACCAAGTGTTTTAATTGACATCAGAAGATCAAAACAATAAACCCTGAGAACATAGAAAAAAGATAAATAAAGATATGAGCAGAACTTAATACTACAGAAAACGTATAAAATTCAGTTGAGGTAGTAAGTCCAAAGAATATTCTTTGACAAGATTTAAAAGACACACTTTGATTAAGGAAAACCAAAACATAAGTAAAGAATATACAGAAAGAATCAGGACAATGTTATAGCAGAGAATATCTGAAATGCCAGTAAATTTGAACATTCCTGTAAAGTGGACCATTTCCTAGCTCCTAAACTTTACCAAAATTGACACAAGAGGAAATCATTTAAGGTCATCATGTCTGCCCTTGGCATTCTCGGAACGCCCTGGCCTCAGAATGCAGCATCTGTTGTCCATGGTAACCTGCGGAGAGGGGTCGGGGCTGAGGGAGGTTGGAACACTGCCTTCACTGAGGGAGTGTGTGGGGCCATCTCTGCTGTGACTGAACAAAGGGCAGGGGAGAAGGGGGCCCACGGCAGGGCCCTCAGAGCCCGGCAGGCCCAGTCGTGTGTCACAAGCATTTAGGCCCAGGCCAAAATGCGCCTTCTTGGTCTGCACAGCTGCCCAAACTCTCACCTTTCCACTCAGGCCGCCCTCTTACTTGAAGTGTGTGTGGAACCGGTCCGCACAGTACACCTCGATGCAAAGCTAACCATAGGTCTGGGCATCATAGCTTCCTGCCAGGTGACCGGAGTTCGCAGGCAGATGGGTCGTGGGACCCACGTGGGGAGACTCCTGCCCAGGCCACAGGCCGCCCAAAGCCACTATCCCAGATCGGGGGCAGCAAAGCAGTCCTGTCTGACTCCCAGCCTCTAGAGGGAGTAGTGGACCAACACTTGTAGAAAAAGGGGTCCGCGCGGGTAACTCATTGGAGGAACACAAAAAAATCTTTGCGGACTTTCTGCTGAAGCTTACGAGCGTTCACACCTAAGCCTCTTACAAGGTCAGCTGTTTAGCTAAACATGAGCTCATGATCTAAATTTACACAATAATGAAGAAATCAGCTACAAGGGGAGACAAGCAGCAAAAACAATCAATACCAGAATTAGATTCCCTAGGCCAACCATCAGATGTTGGAATAATCAGGTGCAAGGCAGAAAGTATACATAAAACTTGAACTGAAACAAGGAAAAAGGATGTTTTCAAAGACTGGTAGGATCTCTAAAACATTTTTAAAGTACATGTCATTGATAAAGCTAAATACTCAATGGTTGTGTAATACAACAGATTCAACATTGAGAAGAGTGAAATTATGCTGTTTTGAAAACTATGGCAGGTCAGATTTTCTGCCTAATTATATAAGAAGATTTCTCTAAAAAATACACATTATTTCAAAGACTTATTGGCCGTGAAATAAGTTAAGGTTATTTCAAATGGCTTGTCTGCAAAGAAAGGTGAGATGTAGGGAATCACAGAAAGTCGAGGGGAAAATAGGTCAATATATACATTGCTCTATGGTGAACTAAGACTTAGGCCAGCCACAATGTAGAGGACCTGACCCTTAGAAACTTACAAGTAAGCTGGAATCTAGAAAAGATCAAATCTTTATAAGTAAAAAGATTTTTTAAAATGAATAACCAAGTGTTTTTATTGACATCAGAATATCAAAACAATACACCTGAGAACATAGAAAAAATATAAATAAAGATATGAGCTGAACTTAATACAATAGAAAACGTATAAAATTCAGGTGATTTAGTAAGTCCAAAGAATATTCTTTGACAAGATTAAAAGACACACTTTGATTAAGGAAAACCAAAACATAAGTAAAGAATATACAGAAAGAATCAGGACAATGTTATAGCAGAGAGTATATGAAATGGCAGTAAATTTGAACGTTTGTGTAAAGTGGACCATTTCCTAGGTCCTAAAGTTTACCAAAATTGACACAAGGGGAAATCATTTAAGGTCATCATGTCTGCCCTTGGCATTCTCGGAATGCCCTGGCCTCAGAATGCAGCATCTGTAGTCCATGGTAACCTGCGAAGAGGGGGCGGGGCTGAGGGAGGTTGGAACACTGCCTTCACTGAGGGAGTGGGTGGGGCCATCTCTGCTGTGACTGAACAAAGGGCAGGGGAGAAGGGGGCCAACGGCAGGGCCCTCAGAGCCCGGCAGGCCCAGTCGTGTGTCAGATGCATTTAGGCACAGGCCAAAGTGCGCCTTCTTTGTCTGCACAGCTGCCCAAACTCTCACCTTTCCACTCAGGCCGACCTCTTACTTGAAGTGTGTGTGGAACCGGTCCGCGCAGTACACCTCGCTGCAAAGCTAACCATAGGTCTGGGCATCATAGCTTCCTGCCAGGTGACTAAAGTTCGCAGGCAGATGGGTCGTGGGACACACGTGGGGAGCCTCCTGCCCAGGCCACAGGACGCCCAAAGCCACTATCCCAGATCGGGGGCAACAAAGCAGTCCTGTCTGAGTCCCAGCCTCTTGAAGGAGTAGTGGACCAACACTTGTAGAAAAAGGGGTCCGCGTGGGTAACTCATTGGAGGGACACAAAAAAATCTTTGCAGACTTTCTGCTGAAGCTTACGAGCGTTCACACCTAAACCTCTTACAAGGTCAGCTGTTTAGCTAAACATGAGCTGATGATCTAAATTTACACAATAATGAAGAAATCAGCTACAAGGGGAGACAAGCAGCAAAAACAATCAATACCAGTATTAGATTCCCTAGGCCAACCATCAGATGTTGGAATATTCAGGTGCAAGGCAGATAGGATACACAAAACTGGAACTGAAACAAGGAACAAGGATGTTTTCAAAGACTGGTAGGATCTCTAAAACATTTTTAAAGTACATGTCATTGATAAAGCTAAATACTCAAAGGTTGTGTAATACAACAGATTCATCATTGAGAAGAGTGAAATTATGCTGTTTTGAAAATTATGGCAGGTCAGATTTTCTGCCTAAATATATACGAAGATTTCTCTGAAAAATGCACATTATTTCAAAGAGTTATTGGCTGTGAAATAAGTTAAGTTTATTTCAAATGGCTTGTCTGCAAAGAAAGGTGAGATGTAGGAAATCACAGAAAGTCGAGGGGAAAATAGGTCAATATATACTTAGCTATATTGTGAACTAAGCCTTTGGCCAGCCACAATGTAGAGGACCTGACCCTTAGAAACTTACAAGTAAGCTGGAATCTTTAAAAATTCAAATCTTTATAAGTAAAAAGATTTATTAAAATGAATAACCAAGTGTTTTAATTGACATCAGAAAATCAAAACAATAAACCCTGAGAACATAGAAAAAAGATAAATAAAGATATGAGCAGAACTTAATACCACAGAAAACGTATAAAATTCAGTTGAGGTAGTAAGTCCAAAGAATATTCTTTGACAAGATTTAAAAGACACACTTTGATTAAGGAAAACCAAAACATAAGTAAAGAATATACAGAAAGAATCAGGACAATGTTATAGCAGAGAATATCTGAAATGCCAGTAAATTTGAACATTTCTGTAAAGTGGACCATTTCCTAGCTCCTAAAGTTTACCAAAATTGACACAAGAGGAAATCATTTAAGGTCATCATGTCTGCCCTTGGCATTCTCGGAACGCCCTGGCCTCAGAATGCAGCATCTGTAGTCCATGGTAACCTGCGGAGAGGGGGCGGGGCTGAGGGAGGTTGGAACACTTCCTTCACTGAGGGAGTGGGTGGGGCCATCTCTGCTGTGACTGAACAAAGGGCAGGGGAGAAGGGGGCCAAGGGCAGGGCCCTCAGAGCCCGGCAGGCCCAGTCGTGTGTCACAAGCATTTAGGCCCAGGCCAAAGTGCGCCTTCTTTGTCTGCACAGCTGCCCAAACTCTCACCTTTCCACTCAGGCCGCCCTCTTACTTGAAGTGTGTGTGGAACCGGTCCGCGCAGTGCACCTCGATGCAAAGCTAACCATAGGTCTGGGCATCATAGCTTCCTGCCAGGTGACCGAAGTTCGCAGGCAGATGGGTTGTGGGACACACGTGCGGTGCCTCCTGCCCAGGCCACAGGCCGCCCAAAACCACTATCCCAGATCGGGGGTAGCAAAGCAGTCCTGTCTGAGTCCCAGCCTCTAGAGGGAGTAGTGGACCAACACTTGTAGAAAAAGGTGTCCGCGCGGGTAACTCATTGGAGGGACACAAATAAATCTTTGCCGACTTTCTGCTGAAGCTTACGAGCGTTCACACCTAAGCCTCTTACAAGGTCAGCTGTTTAGCTAAACATGAGCTCATGATCTAAATTTACACAATAATGAAGAAATCAGCTACAAGGGGAGACAAGCAGCAAAAACAATCAATACCAGAATTAGATTCCCTTAGCCATCGATCAGACGTTGGAATAATCAGGTGCAAGGCAGAAAATATACATAAAACTGGAACTGAAACAAGGAACAAGGATGTTTTCAAAGACTGGTAGGATCTCTAAAACATTTTTAAAGTACATGTCATTGATAAAGCTAAATCCTCAAAGGTTGTGTATTACAACAGATTCATCATTGAGAAGGGTGAAATTATGCTGTTTTGAAAACTATGGCAGGTCAGATTTTCTGCCTAAATATATAAGAAGATTTCTCTGAAAAATGCACATTATTTCAAAGACTTAATGGCTGTGAAATAAGTTAAGGTTATTTCAAATGGCTTGTCTGCAAAGAAAGGTGAGATGTAGGAAATCACAGAAAGTCGTGGGGAAAATAGGTCAATATATACTTTGCTATATTGTGAACTAGGCCTTGGGCCAGCCACAATGTAGAGGACCTGACCCTTAGAAATTTACAAGTAAGCTGGAATCTTTAAAAATTCAAATCTTTATAAGTAAAAAGATTTATTAAAATGAATAACCAAGTGTTTTAATTGACATCAGAAGATCAAAACAATAAACCCTGAGAACATAGAAAAAAGATAAATAAAGATATGAGCAGAACTTAATACCACAGAAAACGTATAAAATTCAGTTGAGGTAGTAAGTCCAAAGAATATTCTTTGACAAGATTTAAAAGACACACTTTGATTAAGGAAAACCAAAACATAAGTAAAGAATATACAGAAAGAATCAGGACAATGTTATAGCAGAGAATATCTGAAATGCCAGTAAATTTGAACATTTCTGTAAAGTGGACCATTTCCTAGCTCCTAAAGTTTACCAAAATTGACACAAGAGGAAATCATTTAAGGTCATCATGTCTGCCCTTGGCATTCTCGGAACGCCCTGGCCTCAGAATGCAGCATCTGTTGTCCATGGTAACCTGCGGAGAGGGGTCGGGGCTGAGGGAGGTTGGAACACTGCCTTCACTGAGGGAGTGTGTGGGGCCATCTCTGCTGTGACTGAACAAAGGGCAGGGGAGAAGGGGGCCCACGGCAGGGCCCTCAGACCCCGGCAGGCCCAGTCGTGTGTCACAAGCATTTAGGCCCAGGCCAAAATGCGCCTTCTTGGTCTGCACAGCTGCCCAAACTCTCACCTTTCCACTCAGGCCGCCCTCTTACTTGAAGTGTGTGTGGAACCGGTCCGCGCAGTACACCTCGATGCAAAGCTAACCATAGGTCTGGGCATCATAGCTTCCTGCCAGGTGACCGAAGTTCGCAGGCAGATGGGTCATGGGACACACGTGGGGAGACTCCTGCCCAGGCCACAGGCCGCCCAAAGCCACTATCCCAGATCGGGGGCAGCAAAGCAGTCCTGTCTGACTCCCAGCCTCTAGAGGGAGTAGTGGACCAACACTTGTAGAAAAAGGGGTCCGCGCGGGTAACTCATTGGAGGAACACAAAAAAATCTTTGCGGACTTTCTGCTGAAGCTTACGAGCGTTCACACCTAAGCCTCTTACAAGGTCAGCTGTTTAGCTAAACATGAGCTCATGATCTAAATTTACACAATAATGAAGAAATCAGCTACAAGGGGAGACAAGCAGCAAAAACAATCAATACCAGAATTAGATTCCCTAGGCCAACCATCAGATGTTGGAATAATCAGGTGCAAGGCAGAAAGTATACATAAAACTTGAACTGAAACAAGGAAAAAGGATGTTTTCAAAGACTGGTAGGATCTCTAAAACATTTTTAAAGTACATGTCATTGATAAAGCTAAATACTCAATGGTTGTGTAATACAACAGATTCAACATTGAGAAGAGTGAAATTATGCTGTTTTGAAAACTATGGCAGGTCAGATTTTCTGCCTAATTATATAAGAAGATTTCTCTAAAAAATACACATTATTTCAAAGACTTATTGGCCGTGAAATAAGTTAAGGTTATTTCAAATGGCTTGTCTGCAAAGAAAGATGAGATGTAGGGAATCACAGAAAGTCGAGGGGAAAATAGGTCAATATATACATTGCTCTATGGTGAACTAAGACTTAGGCCAGCCACAATGTAGAGGACCTGACCCTTAGAAACTTACAAGTAAGCTGGAATCTAGAAAAGTTCAAATCTTTATAAGTAAAAAGATTTTTTAAAATGAATAACCAAGTGTTTTTATTGACATCAGAATATCAAAACAATAAACCTGAGAACATAGAAAAAATATAAATAAAGATATGAGCTGAACTTAATACAATAGAAAACATATAAAATTCAGGTGATTTAGTAAGTCCAAAGAATATTCTTTGACAAGATTAAAAGACACACTTTGATTAAGGAAAACCAAAACATAAGTAAAGAATATACAGAAAGAATCAGGAAAATGTAATAGCAGAGAGTATATGAAATGGCAGTAAATTTGAACGTTTGTGTAAAGTGGACCATTTCCTAGGTCCTAAAGTTTACCAAAATTGACACAAGGGGAAATCATTTAAGGTCATCATGTCTGCCCTTGGCATTCTCGGAATGCCCTGGCCTCAGAATGCAGCATCTGTAGTCCATGGTAACCTGCGGAGAGGGGGCGGGGCTGAGGGAGGTTGGAACACTGCCTTCACTGAGGGAGTGGGTGGGGCCATCTCTGCTGTGACTGAACAAAGGGCAGGGGAGAAGGGGGCCAAGGGCAGGGCCCTCAGAGCCCGGCAGGCCCAGTCGTGTGTCACAAGCATTTAGGCCCAGGCCAAAGTGCGCCTTCTTTGTCTGCACAGCTGCCCAAACTCTCACCTTTCCACTCAGGCCGCCCTCTTACTTGAAGTGTGTGTGGAACCGGTCCGCGCAGTGCACCTCGATGCAAAGCTAACCATAGGTCTGGGCATCATAGCTTCCTGCCAGGTGACCGAAGTTCGCAGGCAGATGGGTTGTGGGACACACGTGCGGTGCCTCCTGCCCAGGCCACAGGCCGCCCAAAACCACTATCCCAGATCGGGGGTAGCAAAGCAGTCCTGTCTGAGTCCCAGCCTCTAGAGGGAGTAGTGGACCAACACTTGTAGAAAAAGGTGTCCGCGCGGGTAACTCATTGGAGGGACACAAAAAAATCTTTGCCGACTTTCTGCTGAAGCTTACGAGCGTTCACACCTAAGCCTCTTACAAGGTCAGCTGTTTAGCTAAACATGAGCTCATGATCTAAATTTACACAATAATGAAGAAATCAGCTACAAGGGGAGACAAGCGGCAAAAACAATCAATACCAGAATTAGATTCCCTTAGCCATCGATCAGACGTTGGAATAATCAGGTGCAAGGCAGAAAATATACATAAAACTGGAACTGAAACAAGGAACACGGATGTTTTCAAAGACTGGTAGGATCTCTAAAACATTTTTAAAGTACATGTCATTGATAAAGCTAAATCCTCAAAGGTTGTGTATTACAACAGATTCATCATTGAGAAGGGTGAAATTATGCTGTTTTGAAAACTATGGCAGGTCAGATTTTCTGCCTAAATATATAAGAAGATTTCTCTGAAAAATGCACATTATTTCAAAGACTTAATGGCTGTGAAATAAGTTAAGGTTATTTCAGATGGCTTGTCTGCAAAGAAAGGTGAGATGTAGGAAATCACAGAAAGTCGCGGGGAAAATAGGTCAATATATACTTTGCTATATTGTGAACTAGGCCTTGGGCCAGCCACAATGTAGAGGACCTGACCCTTAGAAATTTACAAGTAAGCTGGAATCTTTAAAAATTCAAATCTTTATAAGTAAAAAGATTTATTAAAATGAATAACCAAGTGTTTTAATTGACATCAGAAGATCAAAACAATAAACCCTGAGAACATAGAAAAAAGATAAATAAAGATATGAGCAGAACTTAATACCACAGAAAACGTATAAAATTCAGTTGAGGTAGTAAGTCCAAAGAATATTCTTCGACAAGATTTAAAAGACACACTTTGATTAAGGAAAACCAAAACATAAGTAAAGAATATACAGAAAGAATCAGGACAATATTATAGCAGAGAATATCTGAAATGCCAGTAAATTTGAACATTTCTGTAAAGTGGACCATTTCCTAGCTCCTAAAGTTTACCAAAATTGACACAAGAGGAAATCATTTAAGGTCATCATGTCTGCCCTTGGCATTCTCGGAACGCCCTGGCCTCAGAATGCAGCATCTGTTGTCCATGGTAACCTGCGGAGAGGGGGCGGGGCTGAGGGAGGTTGGAACACTGCCTTCACTGAGGGAGTGTGTGGGGCCATCTCTGCTGTGACTGAACAAAGGGCAGGGGAGAAGGGGGCCCACGGCAGGGCCCTCAGAGCCCGGCAGGCCCAGTCGTGTGTCACAAGCATTTAGGCCCAGGCCAAAATGCGCCTTCTTGGTCTGCACAGCTGCCGAAACTCTCACCTTTCCACTCAGGCCGCCCTCTTACTTGAAGTGTGTGTGGAACCGGTCCGCGCAGTACACCTCGATGCAAAGCTAACCATAGGTCTGGGCATCATAGCTTCCTGCCAGGTGACCGAAGTTCGCAGGCAGATGGGTCGTGGGACACACGTGGGGAGACTCCTGCCCAGGCCACAGGCCGCCCAAAGCCACTATCCCAGATCGGGGGCAGCAAAGCAGTCCTGTCTGACTCCCAGCCTCTAGAGGGAGTAGTGGACCAACACTTGTAGAAAAAGGGGTCCGCGCGGGTAACTCATTGGAGGAACACAAAAAAATCTTTGCGGACTTTCTGCTGAAGCTTACGAGCGTTCACACCTAAGCCTCTTACAAGGTCAGCTGTTTAACTAAACATGAGCTCATGATCTAAATTTACACAATAATGAAGAAATCAGCTACAAGGGGAGACAAGCAGCAAAAACAATCAATACCAGAATTAGATTCCCTAGGCCAACCATCAGATGTTGGAATAATCAGGTGCAAGGCAGAAAGTATACATAAAACTTGAACTGAAACAAGGAAAAAGGATGTTTTCAAAGACTGGTAGGATCTCTAAAACATTTTTAAAGTACATGTCATTGATAAAGCTAAATACTCAATGGTTGTGTAATACAACAGATTCAACATTGAGAAGAGTGAAATTATGCTGTTTTGAAAACTATGGCAGGTCAGATTTTCTGCCTAATTATATAAGAAGATTTCTCTAAAAAATACACATTATTTCAAAGACTTATTGGCCGTGAAATAAGTTAAGGTTATTTCAAATGGCTTGTCTGCAAAGAAAGGTGAGATGTAGGGAATCACAGAAAGTCGAGGGGAAAATAGGTCAATATATACATTGCTCTATGGTGAACTAAGACTTAGGCCAGCCACAATGTAGAGGACCTGACCCTTAGAAACTTACAAGTAAGCTGGAATCTAGAAAAGTTCAAATCTTTATAAGTAAAAAGATTTTTTAAAATGAATAACCAAGTGTTTTTATTGACATCAGAATATCAAAACAATAAACCTGAGAACATAGAAAAAATATAAATAAAGATATGAGCTGAACTTAATACAATAGAAAACGTATAAAATTCAGGTGATTTAGTAAGTCCAAAGAATATTCTTTGACAAGATTAAAAGACACACTTTGATTAAGGAAAACCAAAACATAAGTAAAGAATATACAGAAAGAATCAGGACAATGTTATAGCAGAGAGTATATGAAATGGCAGTAAATTTGAACGTTTGTGTAAAGTGGACCATTTCCTAGGTCCTAAAGTTTACCAAAATTGACACAAGGGGAAATCATTTAAGGTCATCATGTCTGCCCTTGGCATTCTCGGAATGCCCTGGCCTCAGAATGCAGCATCTGTAGTCCATGGTAACCTGCGGAGAGGGGGCGGGGCTGAGGGAGGTTGGAACACTGCCTTCACTGAGGGAGTGGGTGGGGCC
Organism: Mesoplodon bidens; assembly: GCF_964165515.1. Taxonomy (NCBI): domain Eukaryota; kingdom Metazoa; phylum Chordata; class Mammalia; order Artiodactyla; family Ziphiidae; genus Mesoplodon; species Mesoplodon bidens. The sequence continues at coordinate 463,565 of NW_027671513.1, forward strand.
ATCTCTGCTGTGACTGAACAAAGGGCAGGGGAGAAGGGGGCCAACGGCAGGGCCCTCAGAGCCCGGCAGGCCCAGTCGTGTGTCAGATGCATTTAGGCACAGGCCAAAGTGCGCCTTCTTTGTCTGCACAGCTGCCCAAACTCTCACCTTTCCACTCAGGCCGACCTCTTACTTGAAGTGTGTGTGGAACCGGTCCGCGCAGTACACCTCGCTGCAAAGCTAACCATAGGTCTGGGCATCATAGCTTCCTTCCAGGTGACTAAAGTTCGCAGGCAGATGGGTCGTGGGACACACGTGGGGAGCCTCCTGCCCAGGCCACAGGCCGCCCAAAGCCACTATCCCAGATCGGGGGCAGCAAAGCAGTCCTGTCTGAGTCCCAGCCTCTAGAAGGAGTAGTGGACCAACACTTGTAGAAAAAGGGGTCCGCGTGGGTAACTCATTGGAGGGACACAAAAAAATCTTTGCAGACTTTCTGCTGAAGCTTACGAGCGTTCACACCTAAACCTCTTACAAGGTCAGCTGTTTAGCTAAACATGAGCTGATGATCTAAATTTACACAATAATGAAGAAATCAGCTACAAGGGGAGACAAGCAGCAAAAACAATCAATACCAGTATTAGATTCCCTAGGCCAACCATCAGATGTTGGAATATTCAGGTGCAAGGCAGATAGGATACACAAAACTGGAACTGAAACAAGGAACAAGGATGTTTTCAAAGACTGGTAGGATCTCTAAAACATTTTTAAAGTACATGTCATTGATAAAGCTAAATACTCAAAGGTTGTGTAATACAACAGATTCATCATTGAGAAGAGTGAAATTATGCTGTTTTGAAAATTATGGCAGGTCAGATTTTCTGCCTAAATATATACGAAGATTTCTCTGAAAAATGCACATTATTTCAAAGAGTTATTGGCTGTGAAATGAGTTAAGTTTATTTCAAATGGCTTGTCTGCAAAGAAAGGGGAGATGTAGGAAATCACAGAAAGTCGATGGGAAAATAGGTCAATATATACTTTGCTATATTGTGAACTAAGCCTTTGGCCAGCCACAATGTAGAGGACCTGACCCTTAGAAACTTACAAGTAAGCTGGAATCTTTAAAAATTCAAATCTTTATAAGTAAAAAGATTTATTAATATGAATAACCAAGTGTTTTAATTGACATCAGAAGATCAAAACAATAAACCCTGAGAACATAGAAAAAAGATAAATAAAGATATGAGCAGAACTTAATACCACAGAAAACGTATAAAATTCAGTTGAGGTAGTAAGTCCAAAGAATATTCTTTGACAAGATTTAAAAGACACACTTTGATTAAGGAAAACCAAAACATAAGTAAAGAATATACAGAAAGAATCAGGACAATGTTATAGCAGAGAATATCTGAAATGCCAGTAAATTTGAACATTTCTGTAAAGTGGACCATTTCCTAGCTCCTAAAGTTTACCAAAATTGACACAAGAGGAAATCATTTAAGGTCATCATGTCTGCCCTTGGCATTCTCGGAACGCCCTGGCCTCAGAATGCAGCATCTGTAGTCCATGGTAACCTGCGGAGAGGGGGCGGGGCTGAGGGAGGTTGGAACACTTCCTTCACTGAGGGAGTGGGTGGGGCCATCTCTGCTGTGACTGAAAAAAGGGCAGGGGAGAAGGGGGCCAAGGGCAGGGCCCTCAGAGCCCGGCAGGCCCAGTCGTGTGTCACAAGCATTTAGGCCCAGGCCAAAGTGCGCCTTCTTTGTCTGCACAGCTGCCCAAACTCTCACCTTTACACTCAGGCCGCCCTCTTACTTTAAGTGTGTGTGGAACCGGTCCGCGCAGTGCACCTCGATGCAAAGCTAACCATAGGTCTGGGCACCATAGCTTCCTGCCAGGTGACCGAAGTTCGCAGGCAGATGGGTTGTGGGACACACGTGCGGTGCCTCCTGCCCAGGCCACAGGCCGCCCAAAACCACTATCCCAGATCGGGGGTAGCAAAGCAGTCCTGTCTGAGTCCCAGCCTCTAGAGGGAGTAGTGGACCAACACTTGTAGAAAAAGGTGTCCGCGCGGGTAACTCATTGGAGGGACACAAAAAAATCTTTGCCGACTTTCTGCTGAAGCTTACGAGCGTTCACACCTAAGCCTCTTACAAGGTCAGCTGTTTAGCTAAACATGAGCTCATGATCTAAATTTACACAATAATGAAGAAATCAGCTACAAGGGGAGACAAGCAGCAAAAACAATCAATACCAGAATTAGATTCCCTTAGCCATCGATCAGACGTTGGAATAATCAGGTGCAAGGCAGAAAATATACATAAAACTGGAACTGAAACAAGGAACACGGATGTTTTCAAAGACTGGTAGGATCTCTAAAACATTTTTAAAGTACATGTCATTGATAAAGCTAAATCCTCAAAGGTTGTGTATTACAACAGATTCATCATTGAGAAGGGTGAAATTATGCTGTTTTGAAAACTATGGCAGGTCAGATTTTCTGCCTAAATATATAAGAAGATTTCTCTGAAAAATGCACATTATTTCAAAGACTTAATGGCTGTGAAATAAGTTAAGGTTATTTCAGATGGCTTGTCTGCAAAGAAAGGTGAGATGTAGGAAATCACAGAAAGTCGCGGGGAAAATAGGTCAATATATACTTTGCTATATTGTGAACTAGGCCTTGGGCCAGCCACAATGTAGAGGACCTGACCCTTAGAAATTTACAAGTAAGCTGGAATCTTTAAAAATTCAAATCTTTATAAGTAAAAAGATTTATTAAAATGAATAACCAAGTGTTTTAATTGACATCAGAAGATCAAAACAATAAACCCTGAGAACATAGAAAAAAGATAAATAAAGATATGAGCAGAACTTAATACCACAGAAAACGTATAAAATTCAGTTGAGGTAGTAAGTCCAAAGAATATTCTTTGACAAGATTTAAAAGACACACTTTGATTAAGGAAAACCAAAACATAAGTAAAGAATATACAGAAAGAATCAGGACAATGTTATAGCAGAGAATATCTGAAATGCCAGTAAATTTGAACATTTCTGTAAAGTGGACCATTTCCTAGCTCCTAAAGTTTACCAAAATTGACACAAGAGGAAATCATTTAAGGTCATCATGTCTGCCCTTGGCATTCTCGGAACGCCCTGGCCTCAGAATGCAGCATCTGTTGTCCATGGTAACCTGCGGAGAGGGGTCGGGGCTGAGGGAGGTTGGAACACTGCCTTCACTGAGGGAGTGTGTGGGGCCATCTCTGCTGTGACTGAACAAAGGGCAGGGGAGAAGGGGGCCCACGGCAGGGCCCTCAGAGCCCGGCAGGCCCAGTCGTGTGTCACAAGCATTTAGGCCCAGGCCAAAATGCGCCTTCTTGGTCTGCACAGCTGCCCAAACTCTCACCTTTCCACTCAGGCCGCCCTCTTACTTGAAGTGTGTGTGGAACCGGTCCGCGCAGTACACCTCGATGCAAAGCTAACCATAGGTCTGGGCATCATAGCTTCCTGCCAGGTGACCGAAGTTCGCAGGCAGATGGGTCGTGGGACACACGTGGGGAGACTCCTGCCCAGGCCACAGGCCGCCCAAAGCCACTATCCCAGATCGGGGGCAGCAAAGCAGTCCTGTCTGACTCCCAGCCTCTAGAGGGAGTAGTGGACCAACACTTGTAGAAAAAGGGGTCCGCGCGGGTAACTCATTGGAGGAACACAAAAAAATCTTTGCGGACTTTCTGCTGAAGCTTACGAGCGTTCACACCTAAGCCTCTTACAAGGTCAGCTGTTTAACTAAACATGAGCTCATGATCTAAATTTACACAATAATGAAGAAATCAGCTACAAGGGGAGACAAGCAGCAAAAACAATCAATACCAGAATTAGATTCCCTAGGCCAACCATCAGATGTTGGAATAATCAGGTGCAAGGCAGAAAGTATACATAAAACTTGAACTGAAACAAGGAAAAAGGATGTTTTCAAAGACTGGTAGGATCTCTAAAACATTTTTAAAGTACATGTCATTGATAAAGCTAAATACTCAATGGTTGTGTAATACAACAGATTCAACATTGAGAAGAGTGAAATTATGCTGTTTTGAAAACTATGGCAGGTCAGATTTTCTGCCTAATTATATAAGAAGATTTCTCTAAAAAATACACATTATTTCAAAGACTTATTGGCCGTGAAATAAGTTAAGGTTATTTCAAATGGCTTGTCTGCAAAGAAAGGTGAGATGTAGGGAATCACAGAAAGTCGAGGGGAAAATAGGTCAATATATACATTGCTCTATGGTGAACTAAGACTTAGGCCAGCCACAATGTAGAGGACCTGACCCTTAGAAACTTACAAGTAAGCTGGAATCTAGAAAAGTTCAAATCTTTATAAGTAAAAAGATTTTTTAAAATGAATAACCAAGTGTTTTTATTGACATCAGAATATCAAAACAATAAACCTGAGAACATAGAAAAAATATAAATAAAGATATGAGCTGAACTTAATACAATAGAAAACGTATAAAATTCAGGTGATTTAGTAAGTCCAAAGAATATTCTTTGACAAGATTAAAAGACACACTTTGATTAAGGAAAACCAAAACATAAGTAAAGAATATACAGAAAGAATCAGGACAATGTTATAGCAGAGAGTATATGAAATGGCAGTAAATTTGAACGTTTGTGTAAAGTGGACCATTTCCTAGGTCCTAAAGTTTACCAAAATTGACACAAGGGGAAATCATTTAAGGTCATCATGTCTGCCCTTGGCATTCTCGGAATGCCCTGGCCTCAGAATGCAGCATCTGTAGTCCATGGTAACCTGCGGAGAGGGGGCGGGGCTGAGGGAGGTTGGAACACTGCCTTCACTGAGGGAGTGGGTGGGGCCATCTCTGCTGTGACTGAACAAAGGGCAGGGGAGAAGGGGGCCAACGGCAGGGCCCTCAGAGCCCGGCAGGCCCAGTCGTGTGTCAGATGCATTTAGGCACAGGCCAAAGTGCGCCTTCTTTGTCTGCACAGCTGCCCAAACTCTCACCTTTCCACTCAGGCCGACCTCTTACTTGAAGTGTGTGTGGAACCGGTCCGCGCAGTACACCTCGCTGCAAAGCTAACCATAGGTCTGGGCATCATAGCTTCCTTCCAGGTGACTAAAGTTCGCAGGCAGATGGGTCGTGGGACACACGTGGGGAGCCTCCTGCCCAGGCCACAGGCCGCCCAAAGCCACTATCCCAGATCGGGGGCAGCAAAGCAGTCCTGTCTGAGTCCCAGCCTCTAGAAGGAGTAGTGGACCAACACTTGTAGAAAAAGGGGTCCGCGTGGGTAACTCATTGGAGGGACACAAAAAAATCTTTGCAGACTTTCTGCTGAAGCTTACGAGCGTTCACACCTAAACCTCTTACAAGGTCAGCTGTTTAGCTAAACATGAGCTGATGATCTAAATTTACACAATAATGAAGAAATCAGCTACAAGGGGAGACAAGCAGCAAAAACAATCAATACCAGTATTAGATTCCCTAGGCCAACCATCAGATGTTGGAATATTCAGGTGCAAGGCAGATAGGATACACAAAACTGGAACTGAAACAAGGAACAAGGATGTTTTCAAAGACTGGTAGGATCTCTAAAACATTTTTAAAGTAAATGTCATTGATAAAGCTAAATACTCAAAGGTTGTGTAATACAACAGATTCATCATTGAGAAGAGTGAAATTATGCTGTTTTGAAAATTATGGCAGGTCAGATTTTCTGCCTAAATATATACGAAGATTTCTCTGAAAAATGCACATTATTTCAAAGAGTTATTGGCTGTGAAATAAGTTAAGTTTATTTCAAATGGCTTGTCTGCAAAGAAAGGGGAGATGTAGGAAATCACAGAAAGTCGATGGGAAAATAGGTCAATATATACTATGCTATATTGTGAACTAAGCCTTTGGCCAGCCACAATGTAGAGGACCTGACCCTTAGAAACTTACAAGTAAGCTGGAATCTTTAAAAATTCAAATCTTTATAAGTAAAAAGATTTATTAAAATGAATAACCAAGTGTTTTAATTGACATCAGAAGATCAAAACAATAAACCCTGAGAACATAGAAAAAAGATAAATAAAGATATGAGCAGAACTTAATACCACAGAAAACGTATAAAATTCAGTTGAGGTAGTAAGTCCAAAAAATATTCTTTGACAAGATTTAAAAGACACACTTTGATTAAGGAAAACCAAAACATAAGTAAAGAATATACAGAAAGAATCAGGACAATGTTATAGCAGAGAATATCTGAAATGCCAGTAAATTTGAACATTTCTGTAAAGTGGACCATTTCCTAGCTCCTAAAGTTTACCAAAATTGACACAAGAGGAAATCATTTAAGGTCATCATGTCTGCCCTTGGCATTCTCGGAACGCCCTGGCCTCAGAATGCAGCATCTGTAGTCCATGGTAACCTGCGGAGAGGGGGCGGGGCTGAGGGAGGTTGGAACACTTCCTTCACTGAGGGAGTGGGTGGGGCCATCTCTGCTGTGACTGAACAAAGGGCAGGGGAGAAGGGGGCCAAGGGCAGGGCCCTCAGAGCCCGGCAGGCCCAGTCGTGTGTCACAAGCATTTAGGCCCAGGCCAAAGTGCGCCTTCTTTGTCTGCACAGCTGCCCAAACTCTCACCTTTCCACTCAGGCCGCCCTCTTACTTGAAGTGTGTGTGGAACCAGTCCGCGCAGTGCACCTCGATGCAAAGCTAACCATAGGTCTGGGCACCATAGCTTCCTGCCAGGTGACCGAAGTTCGCAGGCAGATGGGTTGTGGGACACACGTGCGGTGCCTCCTGCCCAGGCCACAGGCCGCCCAAAACCACTATCCCAGATCGGGGGTAGCAAAGCAGTCCTGTCTGAGTCCCAGCCTCTAGAGGGAGTAGTGGACCAACACTTGTAGAAAAAGGTGTCCGCGCGGGTAACTCATTGGAGGGACACAAAAAAATCTTTGCCGACTTTCTGCTGAAGCTTACGAGCGTTCACACCTAAGCCTCTTACAAGGTCAGCTGTTTAGCTAAACATGAGCTCATGATCTAAATTTACACAATAATGAAGAAATCAGCTACAAGGGGAGACAAGCAGCAAAAACAATCAATACCAGAATTAGATTCCCTTAGCCATCGATCAGACGTTGGAATAATCAGGTGCAAGGCAGAAAATATACATAAAACTGGAACTGAAACAAGGAACAAGGATGTTTTCAAAGACTGGTAGGATCTCTAAAACATTTTTAAAGTACATGTCATTGATAAAGCTAAATCCTCAAAGGTTGTGTATTACAACAGATTCATCATTGAGAAGGGTGAAATTATGCTGTTTTGAAAACTATGGCAGGTCAGATTTTCTGCCTAAATATATAAGAAGATTTCTCTGAAAAATGCACATTATTTCAAAGACTTAATGGCTGTGAAATAAGTTAAGGTTATTTCAAATGGCTTGTCTGCAAAGAAAGGTGAGATGTAGGAAATCACAGAAAGTCGCGGGGAAAATAGGTCAATATATACTTTGCTATATTGTGAACTAGGCCTTGGGCCAGCCACAATGTAGAGGACCTGACCCTTAGAAATTTACAAGTAAGCTGGAATCTTTAAAAATTCAAATCTTTATAAGTAAAAAGATTTATTAAAATGAATAACCAAGTGTTTTAATTGACATCAGAAGATCAAAACAATAAACCCTGAGAACATAGAAAAAAGATAAATAAAGATATGAGCAGAACTTAATACCACAGAAAACGTATAAAATTCAGTTGAGGTAGTAAGTCCAAAGAATATTCTTTGACAAGATTTAAAAGACACACTTTGATTAAGGAAAACCAAAACATAAGTAAAGAATATACAGAAAGAATCAGGACAATGTTATAGCAGAGAATATCTGAAATGCCAGTAAATTTGAACATTCCTGTAAAGTGGACCATTTCCTAGCTCCTAAACTTTACCAAAATTGACACAAGAGGAAATCATTTAAGGTCATCATGTCTGCCCTTGGCATTCTCGGAACGCCCTGGCCTCAGAATGCAGCATCTGTTGTCCATGGTAACCTGCGGAGAGGGGTCGGGGCTGAGGGAGGTTGGAACACTGCCTTCACTGAGGGAGTGTGTGGGGCCATCTCTGCTGTGACTGAACAAAGGGCAGGGGAGAAGGGGGCCCACGGCAGGGCCCTCAGAGCCCGGCAGGCCCAGTCGTGTGTCACAAGCATTTAGGCCCAGGCCAAAATGCGCCTTCTTGGTCTGCACAGCTGCCCAAACTCTCACCTTTCCACTCAGGCCGCCCTCTTACTTGAAGTGTGTGTGGAACCGGTCCGCACAGTACACCTCGATGCAAAGCTAACCATAGGTCTGGGCATCATAGCTTCCTGCCAGGTGACCGGAGTTCGCAGGCAGATGGGTCGTGGGACCCACGTGGGGAGACTCCTGCCCAGGCCACAGGCCGCCCAAAGCCACTATCCCAGATCGGGGGCAGCAAAGCAGTCCTGTCTGACTCCCAGCCTCTAGAGGGAGTAGTGGACCAACACTTGTAGAAAAAGGGGTCCGCGCGGGTAACTCATTGGAGGAACACAAAAAAATCTTTGCGGACTTTCTGCTGAAGCTTACGAGCGTTCACACCTAAGCCTCTTACAAGGTCAGCTGTTTAGCTAAACATGAGCTCATGATCTAAATTTACACAATAATGAAGAAATCAGCTACAAGGGGAGACAAGCAGCAAAAACAATCAATACCAGAATTAGATTCCCTAGGCCAACCATCAGATGTTGGAATAATCAGGTGCAAGGCAGAAAGTATACATAAAACTTGAACTGAAACAAGGAAAAAGGATGTTTTCAAAGACTGGTAGGATCTCTAAAACATTTTTAAAGTACATGTCATTGATAAAGCTAAATACTCAATGGTTGTGTAATACAACAGATTCAACATTGAGAAGAGTGAAATTATGCTGTTTTGAAAACTATGGCAGGTCAGATTTTCTGCCTAATTATATAAGAAGATTTCTCTAAAAAATACACATTATTTCAAAGACTTATTGGCCGTGAAATAAGTTAAGGTTATTTCAAATGGCTTGTCTGCAAAGAAAGGTGAGATGTAGGGAATCACAGAAAGTCGAGGGGAAAATAGGTCAATATATACATTGCTCTATGGTGAACTAAGACTTAGGCCAGCCACAATGTAGAGGACCTGACCCTTAGAAACTAACAAGTAAGCTGGAATCTAGAAAAGATCAAATCTTTATAAGTAAAAAGATTTTTTAAAATGAATAACCAAGTGTTTTTATTGACATCAGAATATCAAAACAATACACCTGAGAACATAGAAAAAATATAAATAAAGATATGAGCTGAACTTAATACAATAGAAAACGTATAAAATTCAGGTGATTTAGTAAGTCCAAAGAATATTCTTTGACAAGATTAAAAGACACACTTTGATTAAGGAAAACCAAAACATAAGTAAAGAATATACAGAAAGAATCAGGACAATGTTATAGCAGAGAGTATATGAAATGGCAGTAAATTTGAACGTTTGTGTAAAGTGGACCATTTCCTAGGTCCTAAAGTTTACCAAAATTGACACAAGGGGAAATCATTTAAGGTCATCATGTCTGCCCTTGGCATTCTCGGAATGCCCTGGCCTCAGAATGCAGCATCTGTAGTCCATGGTAACCTGCGGAGAGGGGGCGGGGCTGAGGGAGGTTGGAACACTGCCTTCACTGAGGGAGTGGGTGGGGCCATCTCTGCTGTGACTGAACAAAGGGCAGGGGAGAAGGGGGCCAACGGCAGGGCCCTCAGAGCCCGGCAGGCCCAGTCGTGTGTCAGATGCATTTAGGCACAGGCCAAAGTGCGCCTTCTTTGTCTGCACAGCTGCCCAAACTCTCACCTTTCCACTCAGTCCGACCTCTTACTTGAAGTGTGTGTGGAACCGGTCCGCGCAGTACACCTCGCTGCAAAGCTAACCATAGGTCTGGGCATCATAGCTTCCTGCCAGGTGACTAAAGTTCGCAGGCAGATGGGTCGTGGGACACACGTGGGGAGCCTCCTGCCCAGGCCACAGGACGCCCAAAGCCACTATCCCAGATCGGGGGCAACAAAGCAGTCCTGTCTGAGTCCCAGCCTCTTGAAGGAGTAGTGGACCAACACTTGTAGAAAAAGGGGTCCGCGTGGGTAACTCATTGGAGGGACACAAAAAAATCTTTGCAGACTTTCTGCTGAAGCTTACGAGCGTTCACACCTAAACCTCTTACAAGGTCAGCTGTTTAGCTAAACATGAGCTGATGATCTAAATTTACACAATAATGAAGAAATCAGCTACAAGGGGAGACAAGCAGCAAAAACAATCAATACCAGTATTAGATTCCCTAGGCCAACCATCAGATGTTGGAATATTCAGGTGCAAGGCAGATAGGATACACAAAACTGGAACTGAAACAAGGAACAAGGATGTTTTCAAAGACTGGTAGGATCTCTAAAACATTTTTAAAGTACATGTCATTGATAAAGCTAAATACTCAAAGGTTGTGTAATACAACAGATTCATCATTGAGAAGAGTGAAATTATGCTGTTTTGAAAATTATGGCAGGTCAGATTTTCTGCCTAAATATATACGAAGATTTCTCTGAAAAATGCACATTATTTCAAAGAGTTATTGGCTGTGAAATAAGTTAAGTTTATTTCAAATGGCTTGTCTGCAAAGAAAGGGGAGATGTAGGAAATCACAGAAAGTCGAGGGGAAAATAGGTCAATATATACTTTGCTATATTGTGAACTAAGCCTTTGGCCAGCCACAATGTAGAGGACCTGACCCTTAGAAACTTACAAGTAAGCTGGAATCTTTAAAAATTCAAATCTTTATAAGTAAAAAGATTTATTAAAATGAATAACCAAGTGTTTTAATTGACATCAGAAAATCAAAACAATAAACCCTGAGAACATAGAAAAAAGATAAATAAAGATATGAGCAGAACTTAATACCACAGAAAACGTATAAAATTCAGTTGAGGTAGTAAGTCCAAAGAATATTCTTTGACAAGATTTAAAAGACACACTTTGATTAAGGAAAACCAAAACATAAGTAAAGAATATACAGAAAGAATCAGGACAATGTTATAGCAGAGAATATCTGAAATGCCAGTAAATTTGAACATTTCTGTAAAGTGGACCATTTCCTAGCTCCTAAAGTTTACCAAAATTGACACAAGAGGAAATCATTTAAGGTCATCATGTCTGCCCTTGGCATTCTCGGAACGCCCTGGCCTCAGAATGCAGCATCTGTAGTCCATGGTAACCTGCGGAGAGGGGGCGGGGCTGAGGGAGGTTGGAACACTTCCTTCACTGAGGGAGTGGGTGGGGCCATCTCTGCTGTGACTGAACAAAGGGCAGGGGAGAAGGGGGCCAAGGGCAGGGCCCTCAGAGCCCGGCAGGCCCAGTCGTGTGTCACAAGCATTTAGGCCCAGGCCAAAGTGCGCCTTCTTTGTCTGCACAGCTGCCCAAACTTTCACCTTTCCACTCAGGCCGCCCTCTTACTTGAAGTGTGTGTGGAACCGGTCCGCGCAGTGCACCTCGATGCAAAGCTAACCATAGGTCTGGGCACCATAGCTTCCTGCCAGGTGACCGAAGTTCGCAGGCAGATGGGTTGTGGGACACACGTGCGGTGCCTCCTGCCCAGGCCACAGGCCGCCCAAAACCACTATCCCAGATCGGGGGTAGCAAAGCAGTCCTGTCTGAGTCCCAGCCTCTAGAGGGAGTAGTGGACCAACACTTGTAGAAAAAGGTGTCCGCGCGGGTAACTCATTGGAGGGACACAAAAAAATCTTTGCCGACTTTCTGCTGAAGCTTACGAGCGTTCACACCTAAGCCTCTTACAAGGTCAGCTGTTTAGCTAAACATGAGCTCATGATCTAAATTTACACAATAATGAAGAAATCAGCTACAAGGGGAGACAAGCAGCAAAAACAATCAATACCAGAATTAGATTCCCTTAGCCATCGATCAGACGTTGGAATAATCAGGCGCAAGGCAGAAAATATACATAAAACTGGAACTGAAACAAGGAACAAGGATGTTTTCAAAGACTGGTAGGATCTCTAAAACATTTTTAAAGTACATGTCATTGATAAAGCTAAATCCTCAAAGGTTGTGTATTACAACAGATTCATCATTGAGAAGGGTGAAATTATGCTGTTTTGAAAACTATGGCAGGTCAGATTTTCTGCCTAAATATATAAGAAGATTTCTCTGAAAAATGCACATTATTTCAAAGACTTAATGGCTGTGAAATAAGTTAAGGTTATTTCAAATGGCTTGTCTGCAAAGAAAGGTGAGATGTAGGAAATCACAGAAAGTCGCGGGGAAAATAGGTCAATATATACTTTGCTATATTGTGAACTAGGCCTTGGGCCAGCCACAATGTAGAGGACCTGACCCTTAGAAATTTACAAGTAAGCTGGAATCTTTAAAAATTCAAATCTTTATAAGTAAAAAGATTTATTAAAATGAATAACCAAGTGTTTTAATTGACATCAGAAGATCAAAACAATAAACCCTGAGAACATAGAAAAAAGATAAATAAAGATATGAGCAGAACTTAATACCACAGAAAACGTATAAAATTCAGTTGAGGTAGTAAGTCCAAAGAATATTCTTTGACAAGATTTAAAAGACACACTTTGATTAAGGAAAACCAAAACATAAGTAAAGAATATACAGAAAGAATCAGGACAATGTTATAGCAGAGAATATCTGAAATGCCAGTAAATTTGAACATTCCTGTAAAGTGGACCATTTCCTAGCTCCTAAACTTTACCAAAATTGACACAAGAGGAAATCATTTAAGGTCATCATGTCTGCCCTTGGCATTCTCGGAACGCCCTGGCCTCAGAATGCAGCATCTGTTGTCAATGGTAACCTGCGCAGAGGGGGCGGGGCTGAGGGAGGTTGGAACACTGCCTTCACTGAGGGAGTGTGTGGGGCCATCTCTGCTGTGACTGAACAAAGGGCAGGGGAGAAGGGGGCCCACGGCAGGGCCCTCAGAGCCCGGCAGGCCCAGTCGTGTGTCACAAGCATTTAGGCCAAGGCCAAAATGCGCCTTCTTGGTCTGCACAGCTGCCCAAACTCTCACCTTTCCACTCAGGCCGCCCTCTTACTTGAAGTGTGTGTGGAACCGGTCCGCGCAGTACACCTCGATGCAAAGCTAACCATAGGTCTGGGCATCATAGCTTCCTGCCAGGTGACCGAAGTTCGCAGGCAGATGGGTCGTGGGACACACGTGGGGAGACTCCTGCCCAGGCCACAGGCCGCCCAAAGCCACTATCCCAGATCGGGGGCAGCAAAGCAGTCCTGTCTGACTCCCAGCCTCTAGAGGGAGTAGTGGACCAACACTTGTAGAAAAAGGGGTCCGCGCGGGTAACTCATTGGAGGAACACAAAAAAATCTTTGCGGACTTTCTGCTGAAGCTTACGAGCGTTCACACCTAAGCCTCTTACAAGGTCAGCTGTTTAGCTAAACATGAGCTCATGATCTAAATTTACACAATAATGAAGAAATCAGCTACAAGGGGAGACAAGCAGCAAAAACAATCAATACCAGAATTAGATTCCCTAGGCCAACCATCAGATGTTGGAATAATCAGGTGCAAGGCAGAAAGTATACATAAAACTTGAACTGAAACAAGGAAAAGGGATGTTTTCAAAGACTGGTAGGATCTCTAAAACATTTTTAAAGTACATGTCATTGATAAAGCTAAATACTCAATGGTTGTGTGATACAACAGATTCAACATTGAGAAGAGTGAAATTATGCTGTTTTGAAAACTATGGCAGGTCAGATTTTCTGCCTAATTATATAAGAAGATTTCTCTAAAAAATACACATTATTTCAAAGACTTATTGGCCGTGAAATAAGTTAAGGTTATTTCAAATGGCTTGTCTGCAAAGAAAGGTGAGATGTAGGGAATCACAGAAAGTCGAGGGGAAAATAGGTCAATATATACATTGCTCTATGGTGAACTAAGACTTAGGCCAGCCACAATGTAGAGGACCTGACCCTTAGAAACTTACAAGTAAGCTGGAATCTAGAAAAGTTCAAATCTTTATAAGTAAAAAGATTTTTTAAAATGAATAACCAAGTGTTTTTATTGACATCAGAATATCAAAACAATAAACCTGAGAACATAGAAAAAATATAAATAAAGATATGAGCTGAACTTAATACAATAGAAAACGTATAAAATTCAGGTGATTTAGTAAGTCCAAAGAATATTCTTTGACAAGATTAAAAGACACACTTTGATTAAGGAAAACCAAAACATAAGTAAAGAATATACAGAAAGAATCAGGACAATGTTATAGCAGAGAGTATATGAAATGGCAGTAAATTTGAACGTTTGTGTAAAGTGGACCATTTCCTAGGTCCTAAAGTTTACCAAAATTGACACAAGGGGAAATCATTTAAGGTCATCATGTCTGTCCTTGGCATTCTCGGAATGCCCTGGCCTCAGAATGCAGCATCTGTAGTCCATGGTAACCTGCGGAGAGGGGGCGGGGCTGAGGGAGGTTGGAACACTGCCTTCACTGAGGGAGTGGGTGGGGCCATCTCTGCTGTGACTGAACAAAGGGCAGGGGAGAAGGGGGCCAACGGCAGGGCCCTCAGAGCCCGGCAGGCCCAGTCGTGTGTCAGATGCATTTAGGCACAGGCCAAAGTGCGCCTTCTTTGTCTGCACAGCTGCCCAAACTCTCACCTTTCCACTCAGGCCGACCTCTTACTTGAAGTGTGTGTGGAACCGGTCCGCGCAGTACACCTCGCTGCAAAGCTAACCATAGGTCTGGGAATCATAGCTTCCTGCCAGGTGACTAAAGTTCGCAGGCAGATGGGTCGTGGGACACACGTGGGGAGCCTCCTGCCCAGGCCACAGGCCGCCCAAAGCCACTATCCCAAATCGGGGGCAGCAAAGCAGTCCTGTCTGAGTCCCAGCCTCTAGAAGGAGTAGTGGACCAACACTTGTAGAAAAAGGGGTCCGCGTGGGTAACTCATTGGAGGGACACAAAAAAATCTTTGCAGACTTTCTGCTGAAGCTTACGAGCGTTCACACCTAAACCTCTTACAAGGTCAGCTGTTTAGCTAAACATGAGCTGATGATCTAAATTTACACAATAATGAAGAAATCAGCTACAAGGGGAGACAAGCAGCAAAAACAATCAATACCAGTATTAGATTCCCTAGGCCAACCATCAGATGTTGGAATATTCAGGTGCAAGGCAGATAGGATACACAAAACTGGAACTGAAACAAGGAACAAGGATGTTTTCAAAGACTGGTAGGATCTCTAAAACATTTTTAAAGTACATGTCATTGATAAAGCTAAATACTCAAAGGTTGTGTAATACAACAGATTCATCATTGAGAAGAGTGAAATTATGCTGTTTTGAAAATTATGGCAGGTCAGATTTTCTGCCTAAATATATACGAAGATTTCTCTGAAAAATGCACATTATTTCAAAGAGTTATTGGCTGTGAAATAAGTTAAGTTTATTTCAAATGGCTTGTCTGCAAAGAAAGGTGAGATGTAGGAAATCACAGAAAGTCGAGGGGAAAATAGGTCAATATATACTTTGCTATATTGTGAACTAAGCCTTTGGCCAGCCACAATGTAGAGGACCTGACCCTTAGAAACTTACAAGTAAGCTGGAATCTTTAAAAATTCAAATCTTTATAAGTAAAAAGATTTATTAAAATGAATAACCAAGTGTTTTAATTGACATCAGAAAATCAAAACAATAAACCCTGAGAACATAGAAAAAAGATAAAGATATGAGCAGAACTTAATACCACAGAAAACGTATAAAATTCAGTTGAGGTAGTAAGTCCAAAGAATATTCTTTGACAAGATTTAAAAGACACACTTTGATTAAGGAAAACCAAAACATAAGTAAAGAATATACAGAAAGAATCAGGACAATGTTATAGCAGAGAATATCTGAAATGCCAGTAAATTTGAACATTTCTGTAAAGTGGACCATTTCCTAGCTCCTAAAGTTTACCAAAATTGACACAAGAGGAAATCATTTAAGGTCATCATGTCTGCCCTTGGCATTCTCGGAACGCCCTGGCCTCAGAATGCAGCATCTGTAGTCCATGGTAACCTGCGGAGAGGGGGCGGGGCTGAGGGAGGTTGGAACACTTCCTTCACTGAGGGAGTGGGTGGGGCCATCTCTGCTGTGACTGAACAAAGGGCAGGGGAGAAGGGGGCCAAGGGCAGGGCCCTCAGAGCCCGGCAGGCCCAGTCGTGTGTCACAAGCATTTAGGCCCAGGCCAAAGTGCGCCTTCTTTGTCTGCACAGCTGCCCAAACTCTCACCTTTCCACTCAGGCCGCCCTCTTACTTGAAGTGTGTGTGGAACTGGTCCGCGCAGTGCACCTCGATGCAAAGCTAACCATAGGTCTGGGCATCATAGCTTCCAGCCAGGTGACCGAAGTTCGCAGGCAGATGGGTTGTGGGACACACGTGCGGTGCCTCCTGCCCAGGCCACAGGCCGCCCAAAACCACTATCCCAGATCGGGGGTAGCAAAGCAGTCCTGTCTGAGTCCCAGCCTCTAGAGGGAGTAGTGGACCAACACTTGTAGAAAAAGGTGTCCGCGCGGGTAACTCATTGGAGGGACACAAAAAAATCTTTGCCGACTTTCTGCTGAAGCTTACGAGCGTTCACACCTAAGCCTCTTACAAGGTCAGATGTTTAGCTAAACATGAGCTCATGATCTAAATTTACACAATAATGAAGAAATCAGCTACAAGGGGAGACAAGCAGCAAAAACAATCAATACCAGAATTAGATTCCCTTAGCCATCGATCAGACGTTGGAATAATCAGGTGCAAGGCAGAAAATATACATAAAACTGGAACTGAAACAAGGAACAAGGATGTTTTCAAAGACTGGTAGGATCTCTAAAACATTTTTAAAGTACATGTCATTGATAAAGCTAAATCCTCAAAGGTTGTGTATTACAACAGATTCATCATTGAGAAGGGTGAAATTATGCTGTTTTGAAAACTATGGCAGGTCAGATTTTCTGCCTAAATATATAAGAAGATTTCTCTGAAAAATGCACATTATTTCAAAGACTTAATGGCTGTGAAATAAGTTAAGGTTATTTCAAATGGCTTGTCTGCAAAGAAAGGTGAGATGTAGGAAATCACAGAAAGTCGCGGGGAAAATAGGTCAATATATACTTTGCTATATTGTGAACTAGGCCTTGGGCCAGCCACAATGTAGAGGACCTGACCCTTAGAAATTTACAAGTAAGCTGGAATCTTTAAAAATTCAAATCTTTATAAGTAAAAAGATTTATTAAAATGAATAACCAAGTGTTTTAATTGACATCAGAAGATCAAAACAATAAACCCTGAGAACATAGAAAAAAGATAAATAAAGATATGAGCAGAACTTAATACCACAGAAAACGTATAAAATTTAGTTGAGGTAGTAAGTCCAAAGAATATTCTTTGACAAGATTTAAAAGACACACTTTGATTAAGGAAAACCAAAACATAAGTAAAGAATATACAGAAAGAATCAGGACAATGTTATAGCAGAGAATATCTGAAATGCCAGTAAATTTGAACATTTCTGTAAAGTGGACCATTTCCTAGCTCCTAAACCTTACCAAAATTGACACAAGAGGAAATCATTTAAGGTCATCATGTCTGCCCTTGGCATTCTCGGAACGCCCTGGCCTCAGAATGCAGCATCTGTTGTCCATGGTAACCTGCGGAGAGGGGGCGGGGCTGAGGGAGGTTGGAACACTGCCTTCACTGAGGGAGTGTGTGGGGCCATCTCTGCTGTGACTGAACAAAGGGCAGGGGAGAAGGGGGCCCACGGCAGGGTCCTCAGAGCCCGGCAGGCCCAGTCGTGTGTCACAAGCATTTAGGCCCAGGCCAAAATGCGCCTTCTTGGTCTGCACAGCTGCCCAAACTCTCACCTTTCCACTCAGGCCGCCCTCTTACTTGAAGTGTGTGTGGAACCGGTCCGCGCAGTACACCTCGATGCAAAGCTAACCATAGGTCTGGGCATCATAGCTTCCTGCCAGGTGACCGAAGTTCGCAGGCAGATGGGTCGTGGGACACACGTGGGGAGACTCCTGCCCAGGCCACAGGCCGCCCAAAGCCACTATCCCAGATCGGGGGCAGCAAAGCAGTCCTGTCTGACTCCCAGCCTCTAGAGGGAGTAGTGGACCAACACTTGTAGAAAAAGGGGTCCGCGCGGGTAACTCATTGGAGGAACACAAAAAAATCTTTGTGGACTTTCTGCTGAAGCTTACGAGCGTTCACACCTAAGCCTCTTACAAGGTCAGCTGTTTAGCTAAACATGAGCTGATGATCTAAATTTACACAATAATGAAGAAATCAGCTACAAGGGGAGACAAGCAGCAAAAACAATCAATACCAGTATTAGATTCCCTAGGCCAACCATCAGATGTTGGAATATTCAGGTGCAAGGCAGATAGGATACACAAAACTGGAACTGAAACAAGGAACAAGGATGTTTTCAAAGACTGGTAGGATCTCTAAAACATTTTTAAAGTACATGTCATTGATAAAGCTAAATACTCAAAGGTTGTGTAATACAACAGATTCATCATTGAGAAGAGTGAAATTATGCTGTTTTGAAAATTATGGCAGGTCAGATTTTCTGCCTAAATATATACGAAGATTTCTCTGAAAAATGCACATTATTTCAAAGAGTTATTGGCTGTGAAATAAGTTAAGTTTATTTCAAATGGCTTGTCTGCAAAGAAAGGTGAGATGTAGGAAATCACAGAAAGTCGAGGGGAAAATAGGTCAATATATACTTTGCTATATTGTGAACTAAGCCTTTGGCCAGCCACAATGTAGAGGACCTGACCCTTAGAAACTTACAAGTAAGCTGGAATCTTTAAAAATTCAAATCTTTATAAGTAAAAAGATTTATTAAAATGAATAACCAAGTGTTTTAATTGACATCAGAAAATCAAAACAATAAACCCTGAGAACATAGAAAAAAGATAAAGATATGAGCAGAACTTAATACCACAGAAAACGTATAAAATTCAGTTGAGGTAGTAAGTCCAAAGAATATTCTTTGACAAGATTTAAAAGACACACTTTGATTAAGGAAAACCAAAACATAAGTAAAGAATATACAGAAAGAATCAGGACAATGTTATAGCAGAGAATATCTGAAATGCCAGTAAATTTGAACATTTCTGTAAAGTGGACCATTTCCTAGCTCCTAAAGTTTACCAAAATTGACACAAGAGGAAATCATTTAAGGTCATCATGTCTGCCCTTGGCATTCTCGGAACGCCCTGGCCTCAGAATGCAGCATCTGTAGTCCATGGTAACCTGCGGAGAGGGGGCGGGGCTGAGGGAGGTTGGAACACTTCCTTCACTGAGGGAGTGGGTGGGGCCATCTCTGCTGTGACTGAACAAAGGGCAGGGGAGAAGGGGGCCAAGGGCAGGGCCCTCAGAGCCCGGCAGGCCCAGTCGTGTGTCACAAGCATTTAGGCCCAGGCCAAAGTGCGCCTTCTTTGTCTGCACAGCTGCCCAAACTCTCACCTTTCCACTCAGGCCGCCCTCTTACTTGAAGTGTGTGTGGAACTGGTCCGCGCAGTGCACCTCGATGCAAAGCTAACCATAGGTCTGGGCATCATAGCTTCCAGCCAGGTGACCGAAGTTCGCAGGCAGATGGGTTGTGGGACACACGTGCGGTGCCTCCTGCCCAGGCCACAGGCCGCCCAAAACCACTATCCCAGATCGGGGGTAGCAAAGCAGTCCTGTCTGAGTCCCAGCCTCTAGAGGGAGTAGTGGACCAACACTTGTAGAAAAAGGTGTCCGCGCGGGTAACTCATTGGAGGGACACAAAAAAATCTTTGCCGACTTTCTGCTGAAGCTTACGAGCGTTCACACCTAAGCCTCTTACAAGGTCAGATGTTTAGCTAAACATGAGCTCATGATCTAAATTTACACAATAATGAAGAAATCAGCTACAAGGGGAGACAAGCAGCAAAAACAATCAATACCAGAATTAGATTCCCTTAGCCATCGATCAGACGTTGGAATAATCAGGTGCAAGGCAGAAAATATACATAAAACTGGAACTGAAACAAGGAACAAGGATGTTTTCAAAGACTGGTAGGATCTCTAAAACATTTTTAAAGTACATGTCATTGATAAAGCTAAATCCTCAAAGGTTGTGTATTACAACAGATTCATCATTGAGAAGGGTGAAATTATGCTGTTTTGAAAACTATGGCAGGTCAGATTTTCTGCCTAAATATATAAGAAGATTTCTCTGAAAAATGCACATTATTTCAAAGACTTAATGGCTGTGAAATAAGTTAAGGTTATTTCAAATGGCTTGTCTGCAAAGAAAGGTGAGATGTAGGAAATCACAGAAAGTCGCGGGGAAAATAGGTCAATATATACTTTGCTATATTGTGAACTAGGCCTTGGGCCAGCCACAATGTAGAGGACCTGACCCTTAGAAATTTACAAGTAAGCTGGAATCTTTAAAAATTCAAATCTTTATAAGTAAAAAGATTTATTAAAATGAATAACCAAGTGTTTTAATTGACATCAGAAGATCAAAACAATAAACCCTGAGAACATAGAAAAAAGATAAATAAAGATATGAGCAGAACTTAATACCACAGAAAACGTATAAAATTTAGTTGAGGTAGTAAGTCCAAAGAATATTCTTTGACAAGATTTAAAAGACACACTTTGATTAAGGAAAACCAAAACATAAGTAAAGAATATACAGAAAGAATCAGGACAATGTTATAGCAGAGAATATCTGAAATGCCAGTAAATTTGAACATTTCTGTAAAGTGGACCATTTCCTAGCTCCTAAACCTTACCAAAATTGACACAAGAGGAAATCATTTAAGGTCATCATGTCTGCCCTTGGCATTCTCGGAACGCCCTGGCCTCAGAATGCAGCATCTGTTGTCCATGGTAACCTGCGGAGAGGGGGCGGGGCTGAGGGAGGTTGGAACACTGCCTTCACTGAGGGAGTGTGTGGGGCCATCTCTGCTGTGACTGAACAAAGGGCAGGGGAGAAGGGGGCCCACGGCAGGGTCCTCAGAGCCCGGCAGGCCCAGTCGTGTGTCACAAGCATTTAGGCCCAGGCCAAAATGCGCCTTCTTGGTCTGCACAGCTGCCCAAACTCTCACCTTTCCACTCAGGCCGCCCTCTTACTTGAAGTGTGTGTGGAACCGGTCCGCGCAGTACACCTCGATGCAAAGCTAACCATAGGTCTGGGCATCATAGCTTCCTGCCAGGTGACCGAAGTTCGCAGGCAGATGGGTCGTGGGACACACGTGGGGAGACTCCTGCCCAGGCCACAGGCCGCCCAAAGCCACTATCCCAGATCGGGGGCAGCAAAGCAGTCCTGTCTGACTCCCAGCCTCTAGAGGGAGTAGTGGACCAACACTTGTAGAAAAAGGGGTCCGCGCGGGTAACTCATTGGAGGAACACAAAAAAATCTTTGTGGACTTTCTGCTGAAGCTTACGAGCGTTCACACCTAAGCCTCTTACAAGGTCAGCTGTTTAGCTAAACATGAGCTCATGATCTAAATTTACACAATAATGAAGAAATCAGCTACAAGGGGAGACAAGCAGCAAAAACAATCAATACCAGAATTAGATTCCCTAGGCCAACCATCAGATGTTGGAATAATCAGGTGCAAGGCAGAAAGTATACATAAAACTTGAACTGAAACAAGGAAAAAGGATGTTTTCAAAGACTGGTAGGATCTCTAAAACATTTTTAAAGTACATGTCATTGATAAAGCTAAATACTCAAAGGTTGTGTAATACAACAGATTCATCATTGAGAAGAGTGAAATTATGCTGTTTTGAAAATTATGGCAGGTCAGATTTTCTGCCTAAATATATACGAAGATTTCTCTGAAAAATGCACATTATTTCAAAGAGTTATTGGCTGTGAAATAAGTTAAGTTTATTTCAAATGGCTTGTCTGCAAAGAAAGGTGAGATGTAGGAAATCACAGAAAGTCGAGGGGAAAATAGGTCAATATATACTTTGCTATATTGTGAACTAAGCCTTTGGCCAGCCACAATGTAGAGGACCTGACCCTTAGAAACTTACAAGTAAGCTGGAATCTTTAAAAATTCAAATCTTTATAAGTAAAAAGATTTATTAAAATGAATAACCAAGTGTTTTAATTGACATCAGAAAATCAAAACAATAAACCCTGAGAACATAGAAAAAAGATAAATAAAGATATGAGCAGAACTTAATACCACAGAAAACGTATAAAATTCAGTTGAGGTAGTAAGTCCAAAGAATATTCTTTGACAAGATTTAAAAGACACACTTTGATTAAGGAAAACCAAAACATAAGTAAAGAATATACAGAAAGAATCAGGACAATGTTATAGCAGAGAATATCTGAAATGCCAGTAAATTTGAACATTTCTGTAAAGTGGACCATTTCCTAGCTCCTAAAGTTTACCAAAATTGACACAAGAGGAAATCATTTAAGGTCATCATGTCTGCCCTTGGCATTCTCGGAACGCCCTGGCCTCAGAATGCAGCATCTGTAGTCCATGGTAACCTGCGGAGAGGGGGCGGGGCTGAGGGAGGTTGGAACACTTCCTTCACTGAGGGAGTGGGTGGGGCCATTTCTGCTGTGACTGAACAAAGGGCAGGGGAGAAGGGGGCCAAGGGCAGGGCCCTCAGAGCCCGGCAGGCCCAGTCGTGTGTCACAAGCTTTTAGGCCCAGGCCAAAGTGCGCCTTCTTTGTCTGCACAGCTGCCCAAACTCTCACCTTTCCACTCAGGCCGCCCTCTTACTTGAAGTGTGTGTGGAACCGGTCCGCGCAGTGCACCTCGATGCAAAGCTAACCATAGGTCTGGGCATCATAGCTTCCTGCCAGGTGACCGAAGTTCGCAGGCAGATGGGTTGTGGGACACACGTGCGGTGCCTCCTGCCCAGGCCACAGGCCGCCCAAAACCACTATCCCAGATCGGGGGTAGCAAAGCAGTCCTGTCTGAGTCCCAGCCTCTAGAGGGAGTAGTGGACCAACACTTGTAGAAAAAGGTGTCCGCGCGGGTAACTCATTGGAGGGACACAAAAAATCTTTGCCGACTTTCTGCTGAAGCTTACGAGCGTTCACACCTAAGCCTCTTACAAGGTCAGCTGTTTAGCTAAACATGAGCTCATGATCTAAATTTACACAATAATGAAGAAATCAGCTACAAGGGGAGACAAGCAGCAAAAACAATCAATACCAGAATTAGATTCCCTTAGCCATCGATCAGACGTTGGAATAATCAGGTGCAAGGCAGAAAATATACATAAAACTGGAACTGAAACAAGGAACAAGGATGTTTTCAAAGACTGGTAGGATCTCTAAAACATTTTTAAAGTACATGTCATTGATAAAGCTAAATCCTCAAAGGTTGTGTATTACAACAGATTCATCATTGAGAAGGGTGAAATTATGCTGTTTTGAAAACTATGGCAGGTCAGATTTTCTGCCTAAATATATAAGAAGATTTCTCTGAAAAATGCACATTATTTCAAAGACTTAATGGCTGTGAAATAAGTTAAGGTTATTTCAAATGGCTTGTCTGCAAAGAAAGGTGAGATGTAGGAAATCACAGAAAGTCGCGGGGAAAATAGGTCAATATATACTTTGCTATATTGTGAACTAGGCCTTGGGCCAGCCACAATGTAGAGGACCTGACCCTTAGAAATTTACAAGTAAGCTGGAATCTTTAAAAATTCAAATCTTTATAAGTAAAAAGATTTATTAAAATGAATAACCAAGTGTTTTAATTGACATCAGAAGATCAAAACAATAAACCCTGAGAACATAGAAAAAAATAAATAAAGATATGAGCAGGGCTTCCCTGGTGGCGCAGTGGTTGAGAGTCCGCCTGCCGATGCAGGGGACACGGGTTCGTGCCCCTATCCCGGAAGATCCCACATGCCGCGCAGCGGCTGGGCCCGCGAGCCATGGCCGGGGAGCCTGTGTGTCCGGAGCCTGTGCTCCGCAACGGGAGAGGCCACAGCAGTGAGAGGCCCGCGTACAGCAAAAAAAAAAAAAAAAGATATGAGCAGAACTTAATACCACAGAAAACGTATAAAATTCAGTTGAGGTAGTAAGTCCAAAGAATATTCTTTGACAAGATTTAAAAGACACACTTTGATTAAGGAAAACCAAAACATAAGTAAAGAATATACAGAAAGAATCAGGACAATGTTATAGCAGAGAATATCTGAAATGCCAGTAAATTTGAACATTTCTGTAAAGTGGACCATTTCCTAGCTCCTAAACTTTACCAAAATTGACACAAGAGGAAATCATTTAAGGTCATCATGTCTGCCCTTGGCATTCTCGGAACGCCCTGGCCTCAGAATGCAGCATCTGTTCTCCATGGTAACCTGCGCAGAGGGGGCGGGGCTGAGGGAGGTTGGAACACTGCCTTCACTGAGGGAGTGTGTGGGGCCATCTCTGCTGTGACTGAACAAAGGGCAGGGGAGAAGGGGGCCCACGGCAGGGCCCTCAGAGCCCGGCAGGCCCAGTCGTGTGTCACAAGCATTTAGGCCCAGGCCAAAATGCGCCTTCTTGGTCTGCACAGCTGCCCAAACTCTCACCTTTCCACTCAGGCCGCCCTCTTACTTGAAGTGTGTGTGGAACCGGTCCGCGCAGTACACCTCGATGCAAAGCTAACCATAGGTCTGGGCATCATAGCTTCCTGCCAGGTGACCGAAGTTCGCAGGCAGATGGGTCGTGGGACACACGTGGGGAGACTCCTTCCCAGGCCACAGGCCGCCCAAAGCCACTATCCCAGATCGGGGGCAGCAAAGCAGTCCTGTCTGACTCCCAGCCTCTAGAGGGAGTAGTGGACCAACACTTGTAGAAAAAGGGGTCCGCGCGGGTAACTCATTGGAGGAACACAAAAAAATCTTTGCGGACTTTCTGCTGAAGCTTACGAGCGTTCACACCTAAGCCTCTTACAAGGTCAGCTGTTTAGCTAAACATGAGCTCATGATCTAAATTTACACAATAATGAAGAAATCAGCTACAAGGGGAGACAAGCAGCAAAAACAATCAATACCAGAATTAGATTCCCTTAGCCATCCATCAGACGTTGGAATAATCAGGTGCAAGGCAGAAAATATACATAAAACTGGAACTGAAACAAGGAACAAGGATGTTTTCAAAGACTGGTAGGATCTCTAAAACATTTTTAAAGTACATGTCATTGATAAAGCTAAATCCTCAAAGGTTGTGTATTACAACAGATTCATCATTGAGAAGGGTGAAATTATGCTGTTTTGAAAACTATGGCAGGTCAGATTTTCTGCCTAAATATATAAGAAGATTTCTCTGAAAAATGCACATTATTTCAAAGACTTAATGGCTGTGAAATAAGTTAAGGTTATTTCAAATGGCTTGTCTGCAAAGAAAGGTGAGATGTAGGAAATCACAGAAAGTCGCGGGGAAAATAGGTCAATATATACTTTGCTATATTGTGAACTAGGCCTTGGGCCAGCCACAATGTAGAGGACCTGACCCTTAGAAATTTACAAGTAAGCTGGAATCTTTAAAAATTCAAATCTTTATAAGTAAAAAGATTTATTAAAATGAATAACCAAGTGTTTTAATTGACATCAGAAGATCAAAACAATAAACCCTGAGAACATAGAAAAAAGATAAATAAAGATATGAGCAGAACTTAATACCACAGAAAACGTATAAAATTCAGTTGAGGTAGTAAGTCCAAAGAATATTCTTTGACAAGATTTAAAAGACACACTTTGATTAAGGAAAACCAAAACATAAGTAAAGAATATACAGAAAGAATCAGGACAATGTTATAGCAGAGAATATCTGAAATGGCAGTAAATTTGAACATTTCTGTAAAGTGGACCATTTCCTAGCTCCTAAAGTTTACCAAAATTGACACAAGAGGAAATCATTTAAGGTCATCATGTCTGCCCTTGGCATTCTCGGAACGCCCTGGCCTCAGAATGCAGCATCTGTTGTCCATGGTAACCTGCGGAGAGGGGGCGGGGCTGAGGGAGGTTGGAACACTGCCTTCACTGAGGGAGTGTGTGGGGCCATCTCTGCTGTGACTGAACAAAGGGCAGGGGAGAAGGGGGCCCACGGCAGGGCCCTCAGAGCCCGGCAGGCCCAGTCGTGTGTCACAAGCATTTAGGCCCAGGCCAAAATGCGCCTTCTTGGTCTGCACAGCTGCCCAAACTCTCACCTTTCCACTCAGGCCGCCCTCTTACTTGAAGTGTGTGTGGAACCGGTCCGCGCAGTACACCTCGATGCAAAGCTAACCATAGGTCTGGGCATCATAGCTTCCTGCCAGGTGACCGAAGTTCGCAGGCAGATGGGTCGTGGGACACACGTGGGGAGACTCCTGCCCAGGCCACAGGCCGCCCAAAGCCACTATCCCAGATCGGGGGCAGCAAAGCAGTCCTGTCTGACTCCCAGCCTCTAGAGGGAGTAGTGGACCAACACTTGTAGAAAAAGGGGTCCGCGCGGGTAACTCATTGGAGGAACACAAAAAAATCTTTGCGGACTTTCTGCTGAAGCTTACGAGCGTTCACACCTAAGCCTCTTACAAGGTCAGCTGTTTAGCTAAACATGAGCTCATGATCTAAATTTACACAATAATGAAGAAATCAGCTACCAGGGGAGACAAGCAGCAAAAACAATCAATACCAGAATTAGATTCCCTAGGCCAACCATCAGATGTTGGAATAATCAGGTGCAAGGCAGAAAGTATACATAAAACTTGAACTGAAACAAGGAAAAAGGATGTTTTCAAAGACTGGTAGGATCTCTAAAACATTTTTAAAGTACATGTCATTGATAAAGCTAAATACTCAATGGTTGTGTAATACAACAGATTCAACATTGAGAAGAGTGAAATTATGCTGTTTTGAAAACTATGGCAGGTCAGATTTTCTGCCTAATTATATAAGAAGATTTCTCTAAAAAATACACATTATTTCAAAGACTTATTGGCCGTGAAATAAGTTAAGGTTATTTCAAATGGCTTGTCTGCAAAGAAAGGTGAGATGTAGGGAATCACAGAAAGTCGAGGGGAAAATAGGTCAATATATACATTGCTATATGGTGAACTAAGACTTAGGCCAGCCACAATGTAGAGGACCTGACCCTTAGAAACTTACAAGTAAGCTGGAATCTAGAAAAGTTCAAATCTTTATAAGTAAAAAGATTTATTAAAATGAATAACCAAGTGTTTTAATTGACATCAGAAGATCAAAACAATAAACCCTGAGAACATAGAAAAAAGATAAATAAAGATATGAGCAGAACTTAATACCACAGAAAACGTATAAAATTCAGTTGAGGTAGTAAGTCCAAAGAATATTCTTTGACAAGATTTAAAAGACACACTTTGATTAAGGAAAACCAAAACATAAGTAAAGAATATACAGAAAGAATCAGGACAATGTTATAGCAGAGAATATCTGAAATGCCGGTAAATTTGAACATTTCTGTAAAGTGGACCATTTCCTAGCTCCTAAACTTTACCAAAATTGACACAAGAGGAAATCATTTAAGGTCATCATGTCTGCCCTTGGCATTCTCGGAACGCCCTGGCCTCAGAATGCAGCATCTGTTGTCCATGGTAACCTGCGCAGAGGGGGCGGGGCTGAGGGAGGTTGGAACACTGCCTTCACTGAGGGAGTGTGTGGGGCCATCTCTGCTGTGACTGAACAAAGGGCAGGGGAGAAGGGGGCCCACGGCAGGGCCCTCTGAGCCCGGCAGGCCCAGTCGTGTGTCACAAGCATTTAGGCCCAGGCCAAAATGCGCCTTCTTGGTCTGCACAGCTGCCCAAACTCTCACCTTTCCACTCAGGCCGCCCTCTTACTTGAAGTGTGTGTGGAACCGGTCCGCGCAGTACACCTCGATGCAAAGCTAACCATAGGTCTGGGCATCATAGCTTCCTGCCAGGTGACCGAAGTTCGCAGGCAGATGGGTCGTGGGACACACGTGGGGAGACTCCTGCCCAGGCCACAGGCCGCTCAAAGCCACTATCCCAGATCGGGGGCAGCAAAGCAGTCCTGTCTGACTCCCAGCCTCTAGAGGGAGTAGTGGACCAACACTTGTAGAAAAAGGGGTCCGCGCGGGTAACTCATTGGAGGAACACAAAAAAATCTTTGCGGACTTTCTGCTGAAGCTTACGAGCGTTCACACCTAAGCCTCTTACAAGGTCAGCTGTTTAGCTAAACATGAGCTCATGATCTAAATTTACACAATAATGAAGAAATCAGCTACAAGGGGAGACAAGCAGCAAAAACAATCAATACCAGAATTAGATTCCCTAGGCCAACCATCAGATGTTGGAATAATCAGGTGCAAGGCAGAAAGTATACATAAAACTTGAACTGAAACAAGGAAAAAGGATGTTTTCAAAGACTGGTAGGATCTCTAAAACATTTTTAAAGTACATGTCATTGATAAAGCTAAATACTCAATGGTTGTGTAATACAACAGATTCAACATTGAGAAGAGTGAAATTATGCTGTTTTGAAAACTATGGCAGGTCAGATTTTCTGCCTAATTATATAAGAAGATTTCTCTAAAAAATACACATTATTTCAAAGACTTATTGGCCGTGAAATAAGTTAAGGTTATTTCAAATGGCTTGTCTGCAAAGAAAGGTGAGATGTAGGGAATCACAGAAAGTCGAGGGGAAAATAGGTCAATATATACATTGCTATATGGTGAACTAAGACTTAGGCCAGCCACAATGTAGAGGACCTGACCCTTAGAAACTTACAAGTAAGCTGGAATCTAGAAAAGTTCAAATCTTTATAAGTAAAAAGATTTTTTAAAATGAATAACCAAGTGTTTTTATTGACATCAGAATATCAAAACAATAAACCTGAGAACATAGAAAAAATATAAATAAAGATATGAGCAGAACTTAATACCACAGAAAACGTATAAAATTCAGTTGAGGTAGTAAGTCCAAAGAATATTCTTTGACAAGATTTAAAAGACACACTTTGATTAAGGAAAACCAAAACATAAGTAAAGAATATACAGAAAGAATCAGGACAATGTTATAGCAGAGAATATCTGAAATGCCAGTAAATTTGAACATTTCTGTAAAGTGGACCATTTCCTAGCTCCTAAAGTTTACCAAAATTGACACAAGAGGAAATCATTTAAGGTCATCATGTCTGCCCTTGGCATTCTCGGAACGCCCTGGCCTCAGAATGCAGCATCTGTAGTCCATGGTAACCTGCGGAGAGGGGGCGGGGCTGAGGGAGGTTGGAACACTTCCTTCACTGAGGGAGTGGGTGGGGCCATCTCTGCTGTGACTGAACAAAGGGCAGGGGAGAAGGGGGCCAAGGGCAGGGCCCTCAGAGCCCGGCAGGCCCAGTCGTGTGTCACAAGCATTTAGGCCCAGGCCAAAGTGCGCCTTCTTTGTCTGCACAGCTGCCCAAACTCTCACCTTTCCACTCAGGCCGCCCTCTTACTTGAAGTGTGTGTGGAACCGGTCCGCGCAGTGCACCTCGATGCAAAGCTAACCATAGGTCTGGGCATCATAGCTTCCTGCCAGGTGACCGAAGTTCGCAGGCAGATGGGTTGTGGGACACACGTGCGGTGCCTCCTGCCCAGGCCACAGGCCGCCCAAAACCACTATCCCAGATCGGGGGTAGCAAAGCAGTCCTGTCTGAGTCCCAGCCTCTAGAGGGAGTAGTGGACCAACACTTGTAGAAAAAGGTGTCCGCGCGGGTAACTCATTGGAGGGACACAAAAAAATCTTTGCCGACTTTCTGCTGAAGCTTACGAGCGTTCACACCTAAGCCTCTTACAAGGTCAGCTGTTTAGCTAAACATGAGCTCATGATCTAAATTTACACAATAATGAAGAAATCAGCTACAAGGGGAGACAAGCAGCAAAAACAATCAATACCAGAATTAGATTCCCTTAGCCATCCATCAGACGTTGGAATAATCAGGTGCAAGGCAGAAAATATACATAAAACTGGAACTGAAACAAGGAACAAGGATGTTTTCAAAGACTGGTAGGATCTCTAAAACATTTTTAAAGTACATGTCATTGATAAAGCTAAATCCTCAAAGGTTGTGTATTACAACAGATTCATCATTGAGAAGGGTGAAATTATGCTGTTTTGAAAACCATGGCAGGTCAGATTTTCTGCCTAAATATATAAGAAGATTTCTCTGAAAAATGCACATTATTTCAAAGACTTAATGGCTGTGAAATAAGTTAAGGTTATTTCAAATGGC
This sequence comes from Mesoplodon bidens, assembly GCF_964165515.1. Lineage (NCBI taxonomy): Eukaryota > Metazoa > Chordata > Mammalia > Artiodactyla > Ziphiidae > Mesoplodon > Mesoplodon bidens. Next base: position 493,857 of record NW_027671513.1, read on the forward strand.
TTGTCTGCAAAGAAAGGTGAGATGTAGGAAATCACAGAAAGTCGCGGGGAAAATAGGTCAATATATACTTTGCTATATTGTGAACTAGGCCTTGGGCCAGCCACAATGTAGAGGACCTGACCCTTAGAAATTTACAAGTAAGCTGGAATCTTTAAAAATTCAAATCTTTATAAGTAAAAAGATTTATTAAAATGAATAACCAAGTGTTTTAATTGACATCAGAAGATCAAAACAATAAACCCTGAGAACATAGAAAAAAGATAAATAAAGATATGAGCAGAACTTAATACCACAGAAAACGTATAAAATTCAGTTGAGGTAGTAAGTCCAAAGAATATTCTTTGACAAGATTTAAAAGACACACTTTGATTAAGGAAAACCAAAACATAAGTAAAGAATATACAGAAAGAATCAGGACAATGTTATAGCAGAGAATATCTGAAATGCCAGTAAATTTGAACATTTCTGTAAAGTGGACCATTTCCTAGCTCCTAAACTTTACCAAAATTGACACAAGAGGAAATCATTTAAGGTCATCATGTCTGCCCTTGGCATTCTCGGAACGCCCTGGCCTCAGAATGCAGCATCTGTTGTCCATGGTAACCTGCGGAGAGGGGGCGGGGCTGAGGGAGGTTGGAACACTGCCTTCACTGAGGGAGTGTGTGGGGCCATCTCTGCTGTGACTGAACAAAGGGCAGGGGAGAAGGGGGCCCACGGCAGGGCCCTCAGAGCCCGGCAGGCCCAGTCGTGTGTCACAAGCATTTAGGCCCAGGCCAAAATGCGCCTTCTTGGTCTGCACAGCTGCCCAAACTCTCACCTTTCCACTCAGGCCGCCCTCTTACTTGAAGTGTGTGTGGAACCGGTCCGCGCAGTACACCTCGATGCAAAGCTAACCATAGGTCTGGGCATCATAGCTTCCTGCCAGGTGACCGAAGTTCGCAGGCAGATGGGTCGTGGGACACACGTGGGGAGACTCCTGCCCAGGCCACAGGCCGCCCAAAGCCACTATCCCAGATCGGGGGCAGCAAAGCAGTCCTGTCTGACTCCCAGCCTCTAGAGGGAGTAGTGGACCAACACTTGTAGAAAAAGGGGTCCGCGCGGGTAACTCATTGGAGGAACACAAAAAAATCTTTGCGGACTTTCTGCTGAAGCTTACGAGCGTTCACACCTAAGCCTCTTACAAGGTCAGCTGTTTAGCTAAACATGAGCTCATGATCTAAATTTACACAATAATGAAGAAATCAGCTACAAGGGGAGACAAGCAGCAAAAACAATCAATACCAGAATTAGATTCCCTAGGCCAACCATCAGATGTTGGAATAATCAGGTGCAAGGCAGAAAGTATACATAAAACTTGAACTGAAACAAGGTAAAAGGATGTTTTCAAAGACTGGTAGGATCTCTAAAACATTTTTAAAGTACATGTCATTGATAAAGCTAAATACTCAATGGTTGTGTAATACAACAGATTCAACATTGAGAAGAGTGAAATTATGCTGTTTTGAAAACTATGGCAGGTCAGATTTTCTGCCTAATTATATAAGAAGATTTCTCTAAAAAATACACATTATTTCAAAGACTTATTGGCCGTGAAATAAGTTAAGGTTATTTCAAATGGCTTGTCTGCAAAGAAAGGTGAGATGTAGGGAATCACAGAAAGTCGAGGGGAAAATAGGTCAATATATACATTGCTCTATGGTGAACTAAGACTTAGGCCAGCCACAATGTAGAGGACCTGACCCTTAGAAACTTACAAGTAAGCTGGAATCTAGAAAAGTTCAAATCTTTATAAGTAAAAAGATTTTTTAAAATGAATAACCAAGTGTTTTTATTGACATCAGAATATCAAAACAATAAACCTGAGAACATAGAAAAAATATAAATAAAGATATGAGCTGAACTTAATACAATAGAAAACGTATAAAATTCAGGTGATTTAGTAAGTCCAAAGAATATTCTTTGACAAGATTAAAAGACACACTTTGATTAAGGAAAACCAAAACATAAGTAAAGAATATACAGAAAGAATCAGGACAATGTTATAGCAGAGAGTATATGAAATGGCAGTAAATTTGAACGTTTGTGTAAAGTGGACCATTTCCTAGGTCCTAAAGTTTACCAAAATTGACACAAGGGGAAATCATTTAAGGTCATCATGTCTGCCCTTGGCATTCTCGGAATGCCCTGGCCTCAGAATGCAGCATCTGTAGTCCATGGTAACCTGCGGAGAGGGGGCGGGGCTGAGGGAGGTTGGAACACTGCCTTCACTGAGGGAGTGGGTGGGGCCATCTCTGCTGTGACTGAACAAAGGGCAGGGGAGAAGGGGGCCAACGGCAGGGCCCTCAGAGCCCGGCAGGCCCAGTCGTGTGTCAGATGCATTTAGGCACAGGCCAAAGTGCGCCTTCTTTGTCTGCACAGCTGCCCAAACTCTCACCTTTCCACTCAGGCCGACCTCTTACTTGAAGTGTGTGTGGAACCGGTCCGCGCAGTACACCTCGCTGCAAAGCTAACCATAGGTCTGGGCATCATAGCTTCCTGCCAGGTGACTAAAGTTCGCAGGCAGATGGGTCGTGGGACACACGTGGGGAGCCTCCTGCCCAGGCCACAGGCCGCCCAAAGCCACTATCCCAGATCGGGGGCAGCAAAGCAGTCCTGTCTGAGTCCCAGCCTCTAGAAGGAGTAGTGGAACAACACTTGTAGAAAAAGGGGTCCGCGTGGGTAACTCATTGGAGGGACACAAAAAAATCTTTGCAGACTTTCTGCTGAATCTTACGAGCGTTCACACCTAAACCTCTTACAAGGTCAGCTGTTTAGCTAAACATGAGCTGATGATCTAAATTTACACAATAATGAAGAAATCAGCTACAAGGGGAGACAAGCAGCAAAAACAATCAATACCAGTATTAGATTCCCTAGGCCAACCATCAGATGTTGGAATATTCAGGTGCAAGGCAGATAGGATACACAAAACTGGAACTGAAACAAGGAACAAGGATGTTTTCAAAGACTGGTAGGATCTCTAAAACATTTTTAAAGTACATGTCATTGATAAAGCTAAATACTCAAAGGTTGTGTAATACAACAGATTCATCATTGAGAAGGTTGAAATTATGCTGTTTTGAAAATTATGGCAGGTCAGATTTTCTGCCTAAATATATACGAAGATTTCTCTGAAAAATGCACATTATTTCAAAGAGTTATTGGCTGTGAAATAAGTTAAGTTTATTTCAAATGGCTTGTCTGCAAAGAAAGGGGAGATGTAGGAAATCACAGAAAGTCGATGGGAAAATAGGTCAATATATACTTTGCTATATTGTGAACTAAGCCTTTGGCCAGCCACAATGTAGAGGACCTGACCCTTAGAAACTTACAAGTAAGCTGGAATCTTTAAAAATTCAAATCTTTATAAGTAAAAAGATTTATAAATATGAATAACCAAGTGTTTTAATTGACATCAGAAGATCAAAACAATAAACCCTGAGAACATAGAAAAAAGATAAATAAAGATATGAGCAGAACTTAATACCACAGAAAACGTATAAAATTCAGTTGAGGTAGTAAGTCCAAAGAATATTCTTTGACAAGATTTAAAAGACACACTTTGATTAAGGAAAACCAAAACATAAGTAAAGAATATACAGAAAGAATCAGGACAATGTTATAGCAGAGAATATCTGAAATGCCAGTAAATTTGAACATTTCTGTAAAGTGGACCATTTCCTAGCTCCTAAAGTTTACCAAAATTGACACAAGAGGAAATCATTTAAGTCATCATGTCTGCCCTTGGCATTCTCGGAACGCCCTGGCCTCAGAATGCAGCATCTGTAGTCCATGGTAACCTGCGGAGAGGGGGCGGGGCTGAGGGAGGTTGGAACACTTCCTTCACTGAGGGAGTGGGTGGGGCCATCTCTGCTGTGACTGAACAAAGGGCAGGGGAGAAGGGGGCCAAGGGCAGGGCCCTCAGAGCCCGGCAGGCCCAGTCGTGTGTCACAAGCATTTAGGCCCAGGCCAAAGTGCGCCTTCTTTGTCTGCACAGCTGCCCAAACTCTCACCTTTCCACTCAGGCCGCCCTCTTACTTGAAGTGTGTGTGGAACCGGTCCGCGCAGTACACCTCGATGCAAAGCTAACCATAGGTCTGGGCATCATAGCTTCCTGCCAGGTGACCGAAGTTCGCAGGCAGATGGGTCGTGGGACACACGTGGGGAGACTCCTGCCCAGGCCACAGGCCGCCCAAAGCCACTATCCCAGATCGGGGGCAGCAAAGCAGTCCTGTCTGACTCCCAGCCTCTAGAGGGAGTAGTGGACCAACACTTGTAGAAAAAGGGGTCCGCGCGGGTAACTCATTGGAGGAACACAAAAAAATCTTTGCGGACTTTCTGCTGAAGCTTACGAGCGTTCACACCTAAGCCTCTTACAAGGTCAGCTGTTTAGCTAAACATGAGCTCATGATCTAAATTTACACAATAATGAAGAAATCAGCTACAAGGGGAGACAAGCAGCAAAAACAATCAATACCAGAATTAGATTCCCTAGGCCAACCATCAGATGTTGGAATAATCAGGTGCAAGGCAGAAAGTATACATAAAACTTGAACTGAAACAAGGAAAAAGGATGTTTTCAAAGACTGGTAGGATCTCTAAAACATTTTTAAAGTACATGTCATTGATAAAGCTAAATACTCAATGGTTGTGTAATACAACAGATTCAACATTGAGAAGAGTGAAATTATGCTGTTTTGAAAACTATGGCAGGTCAGATTTTCTGCCTAATTATATAAGAAGATTTCTCTAAAAAATACACATTATTTCAAAGACTTATTGGCCGTGAAATAAGTTAAGGTTATTTCAAATGGCTTGTCTGCAAAGAAAGGTGAGATGTAGGGAATCACAGAAAGTCGAGGGGAAAATAGGTCAATATATACATTGCTCTATGGTGAACTAAGACTTAGGCCAGCCACAATGTAGAGGACCTGACCCTTAGAAACTTACAAGTAAGCTGGAATCTAGAAAAGTTCAAATCTTTATAAGTAAAAAGATTTTTTAAAATGAATAACCAAGTGTTTTAATTGACATCAGAAGATCAAAACAATAAACCCTGAGAACATAGAAAAAAGATAAATAAAGATATGAGCAGAACTTAATACCACAGAAAACGTATAAAATTCAGTTGAGGTAGTAAGTCCAAAGAATATTCTTTGACAAGATTTAAAAGACACACTTTGATTAAGGAAAACCAAAACATAAGTAAAGAATATACAGAAAGAATCAGGACAATGTTATAGCAGAGAATATCTGAAATGCCAGTAAATTTGAACATTTCTGTAAAGTGGACCATTTCCTAGCTCCTAAACTTTACCAAAATTGACACAAGAGGAAATCATTTAAGGTCATCATGTCTGCCCTTGGCATTCTCGGAACGCCCTGGCCTCAGAATGCAGCATCTGTTGTCCATGGTAACATGCGCAGTGGGGGCGGGGCTGAGGGAGGTTGGAACACTTCCTTCACTGAGGGAGTGTGTGGGGCCATCTCTGCTGTGACTGAACAAAGGGCAGGGGAGAAGGGGGCCCACGGCAGGGCCCTCAGAGCCCGGCAGGCCCAGTCGTGTGTCACAAGCATTTAGGCCCAGGCCAAAATGCGCCTTCTTGGTCTGCACAGCTGCCCAAACTCTCACCTTTCCACTCAGGCCGCCCTCTTACTTGAAGTGTGTGTGGAACCGGTCCGCGCAGTACACCTCGATGCAAAGCTAACCATAGGTCTGGGCATCATAGCTTCCTGCCAGGTGACCGAAGTTCGCAGGCAGATGGGTCGTGGGACACACGTGGGGAGACTCCTGCCCAGGCCACAGGCCGCCCAAAGCCACTATCCCAGATCGGGGGCAGCAAAGCAGTCCTGTCTGACTCCCAGCCTCTAGAGGGAGTAGTGGACCAACACTTGTAGAAAAAGGGGTCCGCGCGGGTAACTCATTGGAGGAACACAAAAAAATCTTTGCGGACTTTCTGCTGAAGCTTACGAGCGTTCACACCTAAGCCTCTTACAAGGTCAGCTGTTTAGCTAAACATGAGCTCATGATCTAAATTTACACAATAATGAAGAAATCAGCTACCAGGGGAGACAAGCAGCAAAAACAATCAATACCAGAATTAGATTCCCTAGGCCAACCATCAGATGTTGGAATAATCAGGTGCAAGGCAGAAAGTATACATAAAACTTGAACTGAAACAAGGAAAAAGGATGTTTTCAAAGACTGGTAGGATCTCTAAAACATTTTTAAAGTACATGTCATTGATAAAGCTAAATACTCAATGGTTGTGTAATACAACAGATTCAACATTGAGAAGAGTGAAATTATGCTGTTTTGAAAACTATGGCAGGTCAGATTTTCTGCCTAAATATATACGAAGATTTCTCTGAAAAATGCACATTATTTCAAAGAGTTATTGGCTGTGAAATAAGTTAAGTTTATTTCAAATGGCTTGTCTGCAAAGAAAGGTGAGATGTAGGAAATCACAGAAAGTCGAGGGGAAAATAGGTCAATATATACTTTGCTATATTGTGAACTAAGCCTTTGGCCAGCCACAATGTAGAGGACCTGACCCTTAGAAACTTACAAGTAAGCTGGAATCTTTAAAAATTCAAATCTTTATAAGTAAAAAGATTTATTAAAATGAATAACCAAGTGTTTTAATTGACATCAGAAAATCAAAACAATAAACCCTGAGAACATAGAAAAAAGATAAATAAAGATATGAGCAGAACTTAATACCACAGAAAACGTATAAAATTCAGGTGAGGTAGTAAGTCCAAAGAATATTCTTTGACAAGATTTAAAAGACACACTTTGATTAAGGAAAACCAAAACATAAGTAAAGAATATACAGAAAGAATCAGGACAATGTTATAGCAGAGAATATCTGAAATGCCAGTAAATTTGAACATTTCTGTAAAGTGGACCATTTCCTAGCTCCTAAAGTTTACCAAAATTGACACAAGAAGAAATCATTTAAGGTCATCATGTCTGCCCTTGGCATTCTCGGAACGCCCTGGCCTCAGAATGCAGCATCTGTAGTCCATGGTAACCTGCGGAGAGGAGGCGGGGCTGAGGCAGGTTGGAACACTTCCTTCACTGAGGGAGTGGGTGGGGCCATCCCTGCTGTGACTGAACAAAGGGCAGGGGAGAAGGGGGCCAAGGGCAGGGCCCTCAGAGCCCGGCATGCCCAGTCGTGTGTCACAAGCATTTAGGCCCAGGCCAAAGTGCGCCTTCTTTGTCTGCACAGCTGCCCAAACTCTCACCTTTCCACTCAGGCCGCCCTCTTACTTGAAGTGTGTGTGGAACCGGTCCGCGCAGTGCACCTCGATGCAAAGGTAACCATAGGTCTGGGCATCATAGCTTCCTGCCAGGTGACCGAAGTTCGCAGGCAGATGGGTTGTGGGACACACGTGCGGTGCCTCCTGCCCAGGCCACAGGCCGCCCAAAACCTCTATCCCAGATCGGGGGTAGCAAAGCAGTCCTGTCTGAGTCCCAGCCTCTAGAGGGAGTAGTGGACCAACACTTGTAGAAAAAGGTGTCCGCGCGGGTAACTCATTGGAGGGACACAAAAAAATCTTTGCCGACTTTCTGCTGAAGCTTACGAGCGTTCACACCTAAGCCTCTTACAAGGTCAGCTGTTTAGCTAAACATGAACTCATGATCTAAATTTACACAATAATGAAGAAATCAGCTACAAGGGGAGACAAGCAGCAAAAACAATCAATACCAGAATTAGATTCCCTTAGCCATCGATCAGACGTTGGAATAATCAGGTGCAAGGCAGAAAATATACATAAAACTGGAACTGAAACAAGGAACAAGGATGTTTTCAAAGACTGGTAGGATCTCTAAAACATTTTTAAAGTACATGTCATTGATAAAGCTAAATCCTCAAAGGTTGTGTATTACAACAGATTCATCATTGAGAAGGGTGAAATTATGCTGTTTTGAAAACCATGGCAGGTCAGATTTTCTGCCTAAATATATAAGAAGATTTCTCTGAAAAATGCACATTATTTCAAAGACTTAATGGCTGTGAAATAAGTTAAGGTTATTTCAAATGGCTTGTCTGCAAAGAAAGGTGAGATATAGGAAATCACAGAAAGTCGAGGGGAAAATAGGTCAATATATACTTTGCTATATTGTGAACTAGGCCTTGGGCAAGCCACAATGTAGAGGACCTGACCCTTAGAAATTTACAAGTAAGCTGGAATCTTTAAAAATTCAAATCTTTATAAGTAAAAAGATTTATTAAAATGAATAACCAAGTGTTTTAATTGACATCAGAAGATCAAAACAATAAACCCTGAGAACATAGAAAAAAGATAAATAAAGATATGAGCAGAACTTAATACCACAGAAAACGTATAAAATTCAGTTGAGGTAGTAAGTCCAAAGAATATTCTTTGACAAGATTTAAAAGACACACTTTGATTAAGGAAAACCAAAACATAAGTAAAGAATATACAGAAAGAATCAGGACAATGTTATAGCAGAGAATATCTGAAATGCCAGTAAATTTGAACATTTCTGTAAAGTGGACCATTTCCTAGCTCCTAAACTTTACCAAAATTGACACAAGAGGAAATCATTTAAGGTCATCATGTCTGCCCTTGGCATTCTCGGAACGCCCTGGCCTCAGAATGCAGCATCTGTTGTCCATGGTAACCTGCGGAGAGGGGGCGGGGCTGAGGGAGGTTGGAACACTGCCTTCACTGAGGGAGTGTGTGGGGCCATCTCTGCTGTGACTGAACAAAGGGCAGGGGAGAAGGGGGCCCACGGCAGGGCCCTCAGAGCCCGGCAGGCCCAGTCGTGTGTCACAAGCATTTAGGCCCAGGCCAAAATGCGCCTTCTTGGTCTGCACAGCTGCCCAAACTCTCACCTTTCCACTCAGGCCGCCCTCTTACTTGAAGTGTGTGTGGAACCGGTCCGCGCAGTACACCTCGATGCAAAGATAACCATAGGTCTGGGCATCATAGCTTCCTGCCAGGTGACCGAAGTTCGCAGGCAGATGGGTCGTGGGACACACGTGGGGAGACTCCTGCCCAGGCCACAGGCCGCCCAAAGCCACTATCTCAGATCGGGGGCAGCAAAGCAGTCCTGTCTGACTCCCAGCCTCTAGAGGGAGTAGTGGACCAACACTTGTAGAAAAAGGGGTCCGCGCGGGTAACTCATTGGAGGAACACAAAAAAATCTTTGCGGACTTTCTGCTGAAGCTTACGAGCGTTCACACCTAAGCCTCTTACAAGGTCAGCTGTTTAGCTAAACATGAGCTCATGATCTAAATTTACACAATAATGAAGAAATCAGCTACAAGGGGAGACAAGCAGCAAAAACAATCAATACCAGAATTAGATTCCCTAGGCCAACCATCAGATGTTGGAATAATCAGGTGCAAGGCAGAAAGTATACATAAAACTTGAACTGAAACAAGGAAAAAGGATGTTTTCAAAGACTGGTAGGATCTCTAAAACATTTTTAAAGTACATGTCATTGATAAAGCTAAATACTCAATGGTTGTGTAATACAACAGATTCAACATTGAGAAGAGTGAAATTATGCTGTTTTGAAAACTATGGCAGGTCAGATTTTCTGCCTAATTATATAAGAAGATTTCTCTAAAAAATACACATTATTTCAAAGACTTATTGGCCGTGAAATAAGTTAAGGTTATTTCAAATGGCTTGTCTGCAAAGAAAGGTGAGATGTAGGGAATCACAGAAAGTCGAGGGGAAAATAGGTCAATATATACATTGCTCTATGGTGAACTAAGACTTAGGCCAGCCACAATGTAGAGGACCTGACCCTTAGAAACTTACAAGTAAGCTGGAATCTAGAAAAGTTCAAATCTTTATAAGTAAAAAGATTTTTTAAAATGAATAACCAAGTGTTTTTATTGACATCAGAATATCAAAACAATAAACCTGAGAACATAGAAAAAATATAAATAAAGATATGAGCTGAACTTAATACAATAGAAAACGTATAAAATTCAGGTGATTTAGTAAGTCCAAAGAATATTCTTTGACAAGATTAAAAGACACACTTTGATTAAGGAAAACCAAAACATAAGTAAAGAATATACAGAAAGAATCAGGACAATGTTATAGCAGAGAGTATATGAAATGGCAGTAAATTTGAACGTTTGTGTAAAGTGGACCATTTCCTAGGTCCTAAAGTTTACCAAAATTGACACAAGGGGAAATCATTTAAGGTCATCATGTCTGCCCTTGGCATTCTCGGAATGCCCTGGCCTCAGAATGCAGCATCTGTAGTCCATGGTAACCTGCGGAGAGGGGGCGGGGCTGAGGGAGGTTGGAACACTGCCTTCACTGAGGGAGTGGGTGGGGCCATCTCTGCTGTGACTGAACAAAGGGCAGGGGAGAAGGGGGCCAACGGCAGGGCCCTCAGAGCCCGGCAGGCCCAGTCGTGTGTCAGATGCATTTTGGCACAGGCCAAAGTGCGCATTCTTTGTCTGCACAGCTGCCCAAACTCTCACCTTTCCACTCAGGCCGACCTCTTACTTGAAGTGTGTGTGGAACCGGTCCGCGCAGTACACCTCGCTGCAAAGCTAACCATAGGTCTGGGCATCATAGCTTCCTTCCAGGTGACTAAAGTTCGCAGGCAGATGGGTCGTGGGACACACGTGGGGAGCCTCCTGCCCAGGCCACAGGCCGCCCAAAGCCACTATCCCAGATCGGGGGCAGCAAAGCAGTCCTGTCTGAGTCCCAGCCTCTAGAAGGAGTAGTAGACCAACACTTGTAGAAAAAGGGGTCCGCGTGGGTAACTCATTGGAGGGACACAAAAAAATCTTTGCAGACTTTCTGCTGAAGCTTACGAGCGTTCACACCTAAACCTCTTACAAGGTCAGCTGTTTAGCTAAACATGAGCTGATGATCTAAATTTACACAATAATGAAGAAATCAGCTACAAGGGGAGAGAAGCAGCAAAAACAATCAATACCAGTATTAGATTCCCTAGGCCAACCATCAGATGTTGGAATATTCAGGTGCAAGGCAGATAGGATACACAAAACTGGAACTGAAACAAGGAACAAGGATGTTTTCAAAGACTGGTAGGATCTCTAAAACATTTTTAAAGTACATGTCATTGATAAAGCTAAATACTCAAAGGTTGTGTAATACAACAGATTCATCATTGAGAAGAGTGAAATTATGCTGTTTTGAAAATTATGGCAGGTCAGATTTTCTGCCTAAATATATACGAAGATTTCTCTGAAAAATGCACATTATTTCAAAGAGTTATTGGCTGTGAAATAAGTTAAGTTTATTTCAAATGGCTTGTCTGCAAAGAAAGGGGAGATGTAGGAAATCACAGAAAGTCGATGGGAAAATAGGTCAATATATACTTTGCTATATTGTGAACTAAGCCTTTGGCCAGCCACAATGTAGAGGACCTGACCCTTAGAAACTTACAAGTAAGCTGGAATCTTTAAAAATTCAAATCTTTATAAGTAAAAAGATTTATTAATATGAATAACCAAGTGTTTTAATTGACATCAGAAGATCAAAACAATAAACCCTGAGAACATAGAAAAAAGATAAATAAAGATATGAGCAGAACTTAATACCACAGAAAACGTATAAAATTCAGTTGAGGTAGTAAGTCCAAAGAATATTCTTTGACAAGATTTAAAAGACACACTTTGATTAAGGAAAACCAAAACATAAGTAAAGAATATACAGAAAGAATCAGGACAATGTTATAGCAGAGAATATCTGAAATGCCAGTAAATTTGAACATTTCTGTAAAGTGGACCATTTCCTAGCTCCTAAAGTTTACCAAAATTGACACAAGAGGAAATCATTTAAGGTCATCATGTCTGCCCTTGGCATTCTCGGAACGCCCTGGCCTCAGAATGCAGCATCTGTAGTCCATGGTAACCTGCGGAGAGGGGGCGGGGCTGAGGGAGGTTGGAACACTTCCTTCACTGAGGGAGTGGGTGGGGCCATCTCTGCTGTGACTGAACAAAGGGCAGGGGAGAAGGGGGCCAAGGGCAGGGCCCTCAGAGCCCGGCAGGCCCAGTCGTGTGTCACAAGCATTTAGGCCCAGGCCAAAGTGCGCCTTCTTTGTCTGCACAGCTGCCCAAACTCTCACCTTTCCACTCAGGCCGCCCTCTTACTTGAAGTGTGTGTGGAACCGGTCCGCGCAGTGCACCTCGATGCAAAGCTAACCATAGGTCTGGGCACCATAGCTTCCTGCCAGGTGACCGAAGTTCGCAGGCAGATGGGTTGTGGGACACACGTGCGGTGCCTCCTGCCCAGGCCACAGGCCGCCCAAAACCACTATCCCAGATCGGGGGTAGCAAAGCAGTCCTGTCTGAGTCCCAGCCTCTAGAGGGAGTAGTGGACCAACACTTGTAGAAAAAGGTGTCCGCGCGGGTAACTCATTGGAGGGACACAAAAAAATCTTTGCCGACTTTCTGCTGAAGCTTACGAGCGTTCACACCTAAGCCTCTTACAAGGTCAGCTGTTTAGCTAAACATGAGCTCATGATCTAAATTTACACAATAATGAAGAAATCAGCTACAAGGGGAGACAAGCAGCAAAAACAATCAATACCAGAATTAGATTCCCTTAGCCATCGATCAGACGTTGGAATAATCAGGTGCAAGGCAGAAAATATACATAAAACTGGAACTGAAACAAGGAACAAGGATGTTTTCAAAGACTGGTAGGATCTCTAAAACATTTTTAAAGTACATGTCATTGATAAAGCTAAATCCTCAAAGGTTGTGTATTACAACAGATTCATCATTGAGAAGGGTGAAATTATGCTGTTTTGAAAACTATGGCAGGTCAGATTTTCTGCCTAAATATATAAGAAGATTTCTCTGAAAAATGCACATTATTTCAAAGACTTAATGGCTGTGAAATAAGTTAAGGTTATTTCAAATGGCTTGTCTGCAAAGAAAGGTGAGATGTAGGAAATCACAGAAAGTCGCGGGGAAAATAGGTCAATATATACTTTGCTGTATTGTGAACTAGGCCTTGGGCCAGCCACAATGTAGAGGACCTGACCCTTAGAAATTTACAAGTAAGCTGGAATCTTTAAAAATTCAAATCTTTATAAGTAAAAAGATTTATTAAAATGAATAACCAAGTGTTTTAATTGACATCAGAAGATCAAAACAATAAACCCTGAGAACATAGAAAAAAGATAAATAAAGATATGAGCAGAACTTAATACCACAGAAAACGTATAAAATTCAGTTGAGGTAGTAAGTCCAAAGAATATTCTTTGACAAGATTTAAAAGACACACTTTGATTAAGGAAAACCAAAACATAAGTAAAGAATATACAGAAAGAATCAGGACAATATTATAGCAGAGAATATCTGAAATGCCAGTAAATTTGAACATTTCTGTAAAGTGGACCATTTCCTAGCTCCTAAAGTTTACCAAAATTGACACAAGAGGAAATCATTTAAGGTCATCATGTCTGCCCTTGGCATTCTCGGAACGCCCTGGCCTCAGAATGCAGCATCTGTTGTCCATGGTAACCTGCGGAGAGGGGTCGGGGCTGAGGGAGGTTGGAACACTGCCTTCACTGAGGGAGTGTGTGGGGCCATCTCTGCTGTGACTGAACAAAGGGCAGGGGAGAAGGGGGCCCACGGCAGGGCCCTCAGAGCCCGGCAGGCCCAGTCGTGTGTCACAAGCATTTAGGCCCAGGCCAAAATGCGCCTTCTTGGTCTGCACAGCTGCCCAAACTCTCACCTTTCCACTCAGGCCGCCCTCTTACTTGAAGTGTGTGTGGAACCGGTCCACGCAGTACACCTCGATGCAAAGCTAACCATAGGTCTGGGCATCATAGCTTCCTGCCAGGTGACCGAAGTTCGCAGGCAGATGGGTCGTGGGACACACGTGGGGAGACTCCTGCCCAGGCCACAGGCCGCCCAAAGCCACTATCCCAGATCGGGGGCAGCAAAGCAGTCCTGTCTGACTCCCAGCCTCTAGAGGGAGTAGTGGACCAACACTTGTAGAAAAAGGGGTCCGCGCGGGTAACTCATTGGAGGAACACAAAAAAATCTTTGCGGACTTTCTGCTGAAGCTTACGAGCGTTCACACCTAAGCCTCTTACAAGGTCAGCTGTTTAACTAAACATGAGCTCATGATCTAAATTTACACAATAATGAAGAAATCAGCTACAAGGGGAGACAAGCAGCAAAAACAATCAATACCAGAATTAGATTCCCTAGGCCAACCATCAGATGTTGGAATAATCAGGTGCAAGGCAGAAAGTATACATAAAACTTGAACTGAAACAAGGAAAAAGGATGTTTTCAAAGACTGGTAGGATCTCTAAAACATTTTTAAAGTACATGTCATTGATAAAGCTAAATACTCAATGGTTGTGTAATACAACAGATTCAACATTGAGAAGAGTGAAATTATGCTGTTTTGAAAACTATGGCAGGTCAGATTTTCTGCCTAATTATATAAGAAGATTTCTCTAAAAAATACACATTATTTCAAAGACTTATTGGCCGTGAAATAAGTTAAGGTTATTTCAAATGGCTTGTCTGCAAAGAAAGGTGAGATGTAGGGAATCACAGAAAGTCGAGGGGAAAATAGGTCAATATATACATTGCTCTATGGTGAACTAAGACTTAGGCCAGCCACAATGTAGAGGACCTGACCCTTAGAAACTTACAAGTAAGCTGGAATCTAGAAAAGTTCAAATCTTTATAAGTAAAAAGATTTTTTAAAATGAATAACCAAGTGTTTTTATTGACATCAGAATATCAAAACAATAAACCTGAGAACATAGAAAAAATATAAATAAAGATATGAGCTGAACTTAATACAATTGAAAACGTATAAAATTCAGGTGATTTAGTAAGTCCAAAGAATATTCTTTGACAAGATTAAAAGACACACTTTGATTAAGGAAAACCAAAACATAAGTAAAGAATATACAGAAAGAATCAGGAGAATGTTATAGCAGAGAGTATATGAAATGGCAGTAAATTTGAACGTTTGTGTAAAGTGGACCATTTCCTAGGTCCTAAAGTTTACCAAAATTGACACAAGGGGAAATCATTTAAGGTCATCATGTCTGCCCTTTGCATTCTCGGAATGCCCTGGCCTCAGAATGCAGCATCTGTAGTCCATGGTAACCTGCGGAGAGGGGGCGGGGCTGAGGGAGGTTGGAACACTGCCTTCACTGAGGGAGTGGGTGGGGCCATCTCTGCTGTGACTGAACAAAGGGCAGGGGAGAAGGGGGCCAACGGCAGGGCCCTCAGAGCCCGGCAGGCCCAGTCGTGTGTCAGATGCATTTTGGCACAGGCCAAAGTGCGCATTCTTTGTCTGCACAGCTGCCCAAACTCTCACCTTTCCACTCAGGCCGACCTCTTACTTGAAGTGTGTGTGGAACCGGTCCGCGCAGTACACCTCGCTGCAAAGCTAACCATAGGTCTGGGCATCATAGCTTCCTTCCAGGTGACTAAAGTTCGCAGGCAGATGGGTCGTGGGACACACGTGGGGAGCCTCCTGCCCAGGCCACAGGCCGCCCAAAGCCACTATCCCAGATCGGGGGCAGCAAAGCAGTCCTGTCTGAGTCCCAGCCTCTAGAAGGAGTAGTGGACCAACACTTGTAGAAAAAGGGGTCCGCGTGGGTAACTCATTGGAGGGACACAAAAAAATCTTTGCAGACTTTCTGCTGAAGCTTACGAGCGTTCACACCTAAACCTCTTACAAGGTCAGCTGTTTAGCTAAACATGAGCTGATGATCTAAATTTACACAATAATGAAGAAATCAGCTACAAGGGGAGACAAGCAGCAAAAACAATCAATACCAGTATTAGATTCCCTAGGCCAACCATCAGATGTTGGAATATTCAGGTGCAAGGCAGATAGGATACACAAAACTGGAACTGAAACAAGGAACAAGGATGTTTTCAAAGACTGGTAGGATCTCTAAAACATTTTTAAAGTACATGTCATTGATAAAGCTAAATACTCAAAGGTTGTGTAATACAACAGATTCATCATTGAGAAGAGTGAAATTATGCTGTTTTGAAAATTATGGCAGGTCAGATTTTCTGCCTAAATATATACGAAGATTTCTCTGAAAAATGCACATTATTTCAAAGAGTTATTGGCTGTGAAATAAGTTAAGTTTATTTCAAATGGCTTGTCTGCAAAGAAAGGGGAGATGTAGGAAATCACAGAAAGTCGATGGGAAAATAGGTCAATATATACTTTGCTATATTGTGAACTAAGCCTTTGGCCAGCCACAATGTAGAGGACCTGACCCTTAGAAACTTACAAGTAAGCTGGAATCTTTAAAAATTCAAATCTTTATAAGTAAAAAGATTTATTAATATGAATAACCAAGTGTTTTAATTGACATCAGAAGATCAAAACAATAAACCCTGAGAACATAGAAAAAAGATAAATAAAGATATGAGCAGAACTTAATACCACAGAAAACGTATAAAATTCAGTTGAGGTAGTAAGTCCAAAGAATATTCTTTGACAAGATTTAAAAGACACACTTTGATTAAGGAAAACCAAAACATAAGTAAAGAATATACAGAAAGAATCAGGACAATGTTATAGCAGAGAATATCTGAAATGCCAGTAAATTTGAACATTTCTGTAAAGTGGACCATTTCCTAGCTCCTAAAGTTTACCAAAATTGACACAAGAGGAAATCATTTAAGGTCATCATGTCTGCCCTTGGCATTCTCGGAACGCCCTGGCCTCAGAATGCAGCATCTGTAGTCCATGGTAACCTGCGGAGAGGGGGCGGGGCTGAGGGAGGTTGGAACACTTCCTTCACTGAGGGAGTGGGTGGGGCCATCTCTGCTGTGACTGAACAAAGGGCAGGGGAGAAGGGGGCCAAGGGCAGGGCCCTCAGAGCCCGGCAGGCCCAGTCGTGTGTCACAAGCATTTAGGCCCAGGCCAAAGTGCGCCTTCTTTGTCTGCACAGCTGCCCAAACTCTCACCTTTCCACTCAGGCCGCCCTCTTACTTGAAGTGTGTGTGGAACCGGTCCGCGCAGTGCACCTCGATGCAAAGCTAACCATAGGTCTGGGCACCATAGCTTCCTGCCAGGTGACCGAAGTTCGCAGGCAGATGGGTTGTGGGACACACGTGCGGTGCCTCCTGCCCAGGCCACAGGCCGCCCAAAACCACTATCCCAGATCGGGGGTAGCAAAGCAGTCCTGTCTGAGTCCCAGCCTCTAGAGGGAGTAGTGGACCAACACTTGTAGAAAAAGGTGTCCGCGCGGGTAACTCATTGGAGGGACACAAAAAAATCTTTGCCGACTTTCTGCTGAAGCTTACGAGCGTTCACACCTAAGCCTCTTACAAGGTCAGCTGTTTAGCTAAACATGAGCTCATGATCTAAATTTACACAATAATGAAGAAATCAGCTACAAGGGGAGACAAGCAGCAAAAACAATCAATACCAGAATTAGATTCCCTTAGCCATCGATCAGACGTTGGAATAATCAGGTGCAAGGCAGAAAATATACATAAAACTGGAACTGAAACAAGGAACAAGGATGTTTTCAAAGACTGGTAGGATCTCTAAAACATTTTTAAAGTACATGTCATTGATAAAGCTAAATCCTCAAAGGTTGTGTATTACAACAGATTCATCATTGAGAAGGGTGAAATTATGCTGTTTTGAAAACTATGGCAGGTCAGATTTTCTGCCTAAATATATAAGAAGATTTCTCTGAAAAATGCACATTATTTCAAAGACTTAATGGCTGTGAAATAAGTTAAGGTTATTTCAAATGGCTTGTCTGCAAAGAAAGGTGAGATGTAGGAAATCACAGAAAGTCGCGGGGAAAATAGGTCAATATATACTTTGCTATATTGTGAACTAGGCCTTGGGCCAGCCACAATGTAGAGGACCTGACCCTTAGAAATTTACAAGTAAGCTGGAATCTTTAAAAATTCAAATCTTTATAAGTAAAAAGATTTATTAAAATGAATAACCAAGTGTTTTAATTGACATCAGAAGATCAAAACAATAAACCCTGAGAACATAGAAAAAAGATAAATAAAGATATGAGCAGAACTTAATACCACAGAAAACGTATAAAATTCAGTTGAGGTAGTAAGTCCAAAGAATATTCTTTGACAAGATTTAAAAGACACACTTTGATTAAGGAAAACCAAAACATAAGTAAAGAATATACAGAAAGAATCAGGACAATGTTATAGCAGAGAATATCTGAAATGCCAGTAAATTTGAACATTCCTGTAAAGTGGACCATTTCCTAGCTCCTAAACTTTACCAAAATTGACACAAGAGGAAATCATTTAAGGTCATCATGTCTGCCCTTGGCATTCTCGGAACGCCCTGGCCTCAGAATGCAGCATCTGTTGTCCATGGTAACCTGCGGAGAGGGGTCGGGGCTGAGGGAGGTTGGAACACTGCCTTCACTGAGGGAGTGTGTGGGGCCATCTCTGCTGTGACTGAACAAAGGGCAGGGGAGAAGGGGGCCCACGGCAGGGCCCTCAGAGCCCGGCAGGCCCAGTCGTGTGTCACAAGCATTTAGGCCCAGGCCAAAATGCGCCTTCTTGGTCTGCACAGCTGCCCAAACTCTCACCTTTCCACTCAGGCCGCCCTCTTACTTGAAGTGTGTGTGGAACCGGTCCGCACAGTACACCTCGATGCAAAGCTAACCATAGGTCTGGGCATCATAGCTTCCTGCCAGGTGACCGGAGTTCGCAGGCAGATGGGTCGTGGGACCCACGTGGGGAGACTCCTGCCCAGGCCACAGGCCGCCCAAAGCCACTATCCCAGATCGGGGGCAGCAAAGCAGTCCTGTCTGACTCCCAGCCTCTAGAGGGAGTAGTGGACCAACACTTGTAGAAAAAGGGGTCCGCGCGGGTAACTCATTGGAGGAACACAAAAAAATCTTTGCGGACTTTCTGCTGAAGCTTACGAGCGTTCACACCTAAGCCTCTTACAAGGTCAGCTGTTTAGCTAAACATGAGCTCATGATCTAAATTTACACAATAATGAAGAAATCAGCTACAAGGGGAGACAAGCAGCAAAAACAATCAATACCAGAATTAGATTCCCTAGGCCAACCATCAGATGTTGGAATAATCAGGTGCAAGGCAGAAAGTATACATAAAACTTGAACTGAAACAAGGAAAAAGGATGTTTTCAAAGACTGGTAGGATCTCTAAAACATTTTTAAAGTACATGTCATTGATAAAGCTAAATACTCAATGGTTGTGTAATACAACAGATTCAACATTGAGAAGAGTGAAATTATGCTGTTTTGAAAACTATGGCAGGTCAGATTTTCTGCCTAATTATATAAGAAGATTTCTCTAAAAAATACACATTATTTCAAAGACTTATTGGCCGTGAAATAAGTTAAGGTTATTTCAAATGGCTTGTCTGCAAAGAAAGGTGAGATGTAGGGAATCACAGAAAGTCGAGGGGAAAATAGGTCAATATATACATTGCTCTATGGTGAACTAAGACTTAGGCCAGCCACAATGTAGAGGACCTGACCCTTAGAAACTTACAAGTAAGCTGGAATCTAGAAAAGATCAAATCTTTATAAGTAAAAAGATTTTTTAAAATGAATAACCAAGTGTTTTTATTGACATCAGAATATCAAAACAATACACCTGAGAACATAGAAAAAATATAAATAAAGATATGAGCTGAACTTAATACAATAGAAAACGTATAAAATTCAGGTGATTTAGTAAGTCCAAAGAATATTCTTTGACAAGATTAAAAGACACACTTTGATTAAGGAAAACCAAAACATAAGTAAAGAATATACAGAAAGAATCAGGACAATGTTATAGCAGAGAGTATATGAAATGGCAGTAAATTTGAACGTTTGTGTAAAGTGGACCATTTCCTAGGTCCTAAAGTTTACCAAAATTGACACAAGGGGAAATCATTTAAGGTCATCATGTCTGCCCTTGGCATTCTCGGAATGCCCTGGCCTCAGAATGCAGCATCTGTAGTCCATGGTAACCTGCGAAGAGGGGGCGGGGCTGAGGGAGGTTGGAACACTGCCTTCACTGAGGGAGTGGGTGGGGCCATCTCTGCTGTGACTGAACAAAGGGCAGGGGAGAAGGGGGCCAACGGCAGGGCCCTCAGAGCCCGGCAGGCCCAGTCGTGTGTCAGATGCATTTAGGCACAGGCCAAAGTGCGCCTTCTTTGTCTGCACAGCTGCCCAAACTCTCACCTTTCCACTCAGGCCGACCTCTTACTTGAAGTGTGTGTGGAACCGGTCCGCGCAGTACACCTCGCTGCAAAGCTAACCATAGGTCTGGGCATCATAGCTTCCTGCCAGGTGACTAAAGTTCGCAGGCAGATGGGTCGTGGGACACACGTGGGGAGCCTCCTGCCCAGGCCACAGGACGCCCAAAGCCACTATCCCAGATCGGGGGCAACAAAGCAGTCCTGTCTGAGTCCCAGCCTCTTGAAGGAGTAGTGGACCAACACTTGTAGAAAAAGGGGTCCGCGTGGGTAACTCATTGGAGGGACACAAAAAAATCTTTGCAGACTTTCTGCTGAAGCTTACGAGCGTTCACACCTAAACCTCTTACAAGGTCAGCTGTTTAGCTAAACATGAGCTGATGATCTAAATTTACACAATAATGAAGAAATCAGCTACAAGGGGAGACAAGCAGCAAAAACAATCAATACCAGTATTAGATTCCCTAGGCCAACCATCAGATGTTGGAATATTCAGGTGCAAGGCAGATAGGATACACAAAACTGGAACTGAAACAAGGAACAAGGATGTTTTCAAAGACTGGTAGGATCTCTAAAACATTTTTAAAGTACATGTCATTGATAAAGCTAAATACTCAAAGGTTGTGTAATACAACAGATTCATCATTGAGAAGAGTGAAATTATGCTGTTTTGAAAATTATGGCAGGTCAGATTTTCTGCCTAAATATATACGAAGATTTCTCTGAAAAATGCACATTATTTCAAAGAGTTATTGGCTGTGAAATAAGTTAAGTTTATTTCAAATGGCTTGTCTGCAAAGAAAGGTGAGATGTAGGAAATCACAGAAAGTCGAGGGGAAAATAGGTCAATATATACTTTGCTATATTGTGAACTAAGCCTTTGGCCAGCCACAATGTAGAGGACCTGACCCTTAGAAACTTACAAGTAAGCTGGAATCTTTAAAAATTCAAATCTTTATAAGTAAAAAGATTTATTAAAATGAATAACCAAGTGTTTTAATTGACATCAGAAAATCAAAACAATAAACCCTGAGAACATAGAAAAAAGATAAATAAAGATATGAGCAGAACTTAATACCACAGAAAACGTATAAAATTCAGTTGAGGTAGTAAGTCCAAAGAATATTCTTTGACAAGATTTAAAAGACACACTTTGATTAAGGAAAACCAAAACATAAGTAAAGAATATACAGAAAGAATCAGGACAATGTTATAGCAGAGAATATCTGAAATGCCAGTAAATTTGAACATTTCTGTAAAGTGGACCATTTCCTAGCTCCTAAAGTTTACCAAAATTGACACAAGAGGAAATCATTTAAGGTCATCATGTCTGCCCTTGGCATTCTCGGAACGCCCTGGCCTCAGAATGCAGCATCTGTAGTCCATGGTAACCTGCGGAGAGGGGGCGGGGCTGAGGGAGGTTGGAACACTTCCTTCACTGAGGGAGTGGGTGGGGCCATCTCTGCTGTGACTGAACAAAGGGCAGGGGAGAAGGGGGCCAAGGGCAGGGCCCTCAGAGCCCGGCAGGCCCAGTCGTGTGTCACAAGCATTTAGGCCCAGGCCAAAGTGCGCCTTCTTTGTCTGCACAGCTGCCCAAACTCTCACCTTTCCACTCAGGCCGCCCTCTTACTTGAAGTGTGTGTGGAACCGGTCCGCGCAGTGCACCTCGATGCAAAGCTAACCATAGGTCTGGGCATCATAGCTTCCTGCCAGGTGACCGAAGTTCGCAGGCAGATGGGTTGTGGGACACACGTGCGGTGCCTCCTGCCCAGGCCACAGGCCGCCCAAAACCACTATCCCAGATCGGGGGTAGCAAAGCAGTCCTGTCTGAGTCCCAGCCTCTAGAGGGAGTAGTGGACCAACACTTGTAGAAAAAGGTGTCCGCGCGGGTAACTCATTGGAGGGACACAAATAAATCTTTGCCGACTTTCTGCTGAAGCTTACGAGCGTTCACACCTAAGCCTCTTACAAGGTCAGCTGTTTAGCTAAACATGAGCTCATGATCTAAATTTACACAATAATGAAGAAATCAGCTACAAGGGGAGACAAGCAGCAAAAACAATCAATACCAGAATTAGATTCCCTTAGCCATCGATCAGACGTTGGAATAATCAGGTGCAAGGCAGAAAATATACATAAAACTGGAACTGAAACAAGGAACAAGGATGTTTTCAAAGACTGGTAGGATCTCTAAAACATTTTTAAAGTACATGTCATTGATAAAGCTAAATCCTCAAAGGTTGTGTATTACAACAGATTCATCATTGAGAAGGGTGAAATTATGCTGTTTTGAAAACTATGGCAGGTCAGATTTTCTGCCTAAATATATAAGAAGATTTCTCTGAAAAATGCACATTATTTCAAAGACTTAATGGCTGTGAAATAAGTTAAGGTTATTTCAAATGGCTTGTCTGCAAAGAAAGGTGAGATGTAGGAAATCACAGAAAGTCGTGGGGAAAATAGGTCAATATATACTTTGCTATATTGTGAACTAGGCCTTGGGCCAGCCACAATGTAGAGGACCTGACCCTTAGAAATTTACAAGTAAGCTGGAATCTTTAAAAATTCAAATCTTTATAAGTAAAAAGATTTATTAAAATGAATAACCAAGTGTTTTAATTGACATCAGAAGATCAAAACAATAAACCCTGAGAACATAGAAAAAAGATAAATAAAGATATGAGCAGAACTTAATACCACAGAAAACGTATAAAATTCAGTTGAGGTAGTAAGTCCAAAGAATATTCTTTGACAAGATTTAAAAGACACACTTTGATTAAGGAAAACCAAAACATAAGTAAAGAATATACAGAAAGAATCAGGACAATGTTATAGCAGAGAATATCTGAAATGCCAGTAAATTTGAACATTTCTGTAAAGTGGACCATTTCCTAGCTCCTAAAGTTTACCAAAATTGACACAAGAGGAAATCATTTAAGGTCATCATGTCTGCCCTTGGCATTCTCGGAACGCCCTGGCCTCAGAATGCAGCATCTGTTGTCCATGGTAACCTGCGGAGAGGGGTCGGGGCTGAGGGAGGTTGGAACACTGCCTTCACTGAGGGAGTGTGTGGGGCCATCTCTGCTGTGACTGAACAAAGGGCAGGGGAGAAGGGGGCCCACGGCAGGGCCCTCAGACCCCGGCAGGCCCAGTCGTGTGTCACAAGCATTTAGGCCCAGGCCAAAATGCGCCTTCTTGGTCTGCACAGCTGCCCAAACTCTCACCTTTCCACTCAGGCCGCCCTCTTACTTGAAGTGTGTGTGGAACCGGTCCGCGCAGTACACCTCGATGCAAAGCTAACCATAGGTCTGGGCATCATAGCTTCCTGCCAGGTGACCGAAGTTCGCAGGCAGATGGGTCATGGGACACACGTGGGGAGACTCCTGCCCAGGCCACAGGCCGCCCAAAGCCACTATCCCAGATCGGGGGCAGCAAAGCAGTCCTGTCTGACTCCCAGCCTCTAGAGGGAGTAGTGGACCAACACTTGTAGAAAAAGGGGTCCGCGCGGGTAACTCATTGGAGGAACACAAAAAAATCTTTGCGGACTTTCTGCTGAAGCTTACGAGCGTTCACACCTAAGCCTCTTACAAGGTCAGCTGTTTAGCTAAACATGAGCTCATGATCTAAATTTACACAATAATGAAGAAATCAGCTACAAGGGGAGACAAGCAGCAAAAACAATCAATACCAGAATTAGATTCCCTAGGCCAACCATCAGATGTTGGAATAATCAGGTGCAAGGCAGAAAGTATACATAAAACTTGAACTGAAACAAGGAAAAAGGATGTTTTCAAAGACTGGTAGGATCTCTAAAACATTTTTAAAGTACATGTCATTGATAAAGCTAAATACTCAATGGTTGTGTAATACAACAGATTCAACATTGAGAAGAGTGAAATTATGCTGTTTTGAAAACTATGGCAGGTCAGATTTTCTGCCTAATTATATAAGAAGATTTCTCTAAAAAATACACATTATTTCAAAGACTTATTGGCCGTGAAATAAGTTAAGGTTATTTCAAATGGCTTGTCTGCAAAGAAAGATGAGATGTAGGGAATCACAGAAAGTCGAGGGGAAAATAGGTCAATATATACATTGCTCTATGGTGAACTAAGACTTAGGCCAGCCACAATGTAGAGGACCTGACCCTTAGAAACTTACAAGTAAGCTGGAATCTAGAAAAGTTCAAATCTTTATAAGTAAAAAGATTTTTTAAAATGAATAACCAAGTGTTTTTATTGACATCAGAATATCAAAACAATAAACCTGAGAACATAGAAAAAATATAAATAAAGATATGAGCTGAACTTAATACAATAGAAAACATATAAAATTCAGGTGATTTAGTAAGTCCAAAGAATATTCTTTGACAAGATTAAAAGACACACTTTGATTAAGGAAAACCAAAACATAAGTAAAGAATATACAGAAAGAATCAGGAAAATGTAATAGCAGAGAGTATATGAAATGGCAGTAAATTTGAACGTTTGTGTAAAGTGGACCATTTCCTAGGTCCTAAAGTTTACCAAAATTGACACAAGGGGAAATCATTTAAGGTCATCATGTCTGCCCTTGGCATTCTCGGAATGCCCTGGCCTCAGAATGCAGCATCTGTAGTCCATGGTAACCTGCGGAGAGGGGGCGGGGCTGAGGGAGGTTGGAACACTGCCTTCACTGAGGGAGTGGGTGGGGCCATCTCTGCTGTGACTGAACAAAGGGCAGGGGAGAAGGGGGCCAAGGGCAGGGCCCTCAGAGCCCGGCAGGCCCAGTCGTGTGTCACAAGCATTTAGGCCCAGGCCAAAGTGCGCCTTCTTTGTCTGCACAGCTGCCCAAACTCTCACCTTTCCACTCAGGCCGCCCTCTTACTTGAAGTGTGTGTGGAACCGGTCCGCGCAGTGCACCTCGATGCAAAGCTAACCATAGGTCTGGGCATCATAGCTTCCTGCCAGGTGACCGAAGTTCGCAGGCAGATGGGTTGTGGGACACACGTGCGGTGCCTCCTGCCCAGGCCACAGGCCGCCCAAAACCACTATCCCAGATCGGGGGTAGCAAAGCAGTCCTGTCTGAGTCCCAGCCTCTAGAGGGAGTAGTGGACCAACACTTGTAGAAAAAGGTGTCCGCGCGGGTAACTCATTGGAGGGACACAAAAAAATCTTTGCCGACTTTCTGCTGAAGCTTACGAGCGTTCACACCTAAGCCTCTTACAAGGTCAGCTGTTTAGCTAAACATGAGCTCATGATCTAAATTTACACAATAATGAAGAAATCAGCTACAAGGGGAGACAAGCGGCAAAAACAATCAATACCAGAATTAGATTCCCTTAGCCATCGATCAGACGTTGGAATAATCAGGTGCAAGGCAGAAAATATACATAAAACTGGAACTGAAACAAGGAACACGGATGTTTTCAAAGACTGGTAGGATCTCTAAAACATTTTTAAAGTACATGTCATTGATAAAGCTAAATCCTCAAAGGTTGTGTATTACAACAGATTCATCATTGAGAAGGGTGAAATTATGCTGTTTTGAAAACTATGGCAGGTCAGATTTTCTGCCTAAATATATAAGAAGATTTCTCTGAAAAATGCACATTATTTCAAAGACTTAATGGCTGTGAAATAAGTTAAGGTTATTTCAGATGGCTTGTCTGCAAAGAAAGGTGAGATGTAGGAAATCACAGAAAGTCGCGGGGAAAATAGGTCAATATATACTTTGCTATATTGTGAACTAGGCCTTGGGCCAGCCACAATGTAGAGGACCTGACCCTTAGAAATTTACAAGTAAGCTGGAATCTTTAAAAATTCAAATCTTTATAAGTAAAAAGATTTATTAAAATGAATAACCAAGTGTTTTAATTGACATCAGAAGATCAAAACAATAAACCCTGAGAACATAGAAAAAAGATAAATAAAGATATGAGCAGAACTTAATACCACAGAAAACGTATAAAATTCAGTTGAGGTAGTAAGTCCAAAGAATATTCTTTGACAAGATTTAAAAGACACACTTTGATTAAGGAAAACCAAAACATAAGTAAAGAATATACAGAAAGAATCAGGACAATATTATAGCAGAGAATATCTGAAATGCCAGTAAATTTGAACATTTCTGTAAAGTGGACCATTTCCTAGCTCCTAAAGTTTACCAAAATTGACACAAGAGGAAATCATTTAAGGTCATCATGTCTGCCCTTGGCATTCTCGGAACGCCCTGGCCTCAGAATGCAGCATCTGTTGTCCATGGTAACCTGCGGAGAGGGGTCGGGGCTGAGGGAGGTTGGAACACTGCCTTCACTGAGGGAGTGTGTGGGGCCATCTCTGCTGTGACTGAACAAAGGGCAGGGGAGAAGGGGGCCCACGGCAGGGCCCTCAGACCCCGGCAGGCCCAGTCGTGTGTCACAAGCATTTAGGCCCAGGCCAAAATGCGCCTTCTTGGTCTGCACAGCTGCCCAAACTCTCACCTTTCCACTCAGGCCGCCCTCTTACTTGAAGTGTGTGTGGAACCGGTCCGCGCAGTACACCTCGATGCAAAGCTAACCATAGGTCTGGGCATCATAGCTTCCTGCCAGGTGACCGAAGTTCGCAGGCAGATGGGTCATGGGACACACGTGGGGAGACTCCTGCCCAGGCCACAGGCCGCCCAAAGCCACTATCCCAGATCGGGGGCAGCAAAGCAGTCCTGTCTGACTCCCAGCCTCTAGAGGGAGTAGTGGACCAACACTTGTAGAAAAAGGGGTCCGCGCGGGTAACTCATTGGAGGAACACAAAAAAATCTTTGCGGACTTTCTGCTGAAGCTTACGAGCGTTCACACCTAAGCCTCTTACAAGGTCAGCTGTTTAGCTAAACATGAGCTCATGATCTAAATTTACACAATAATGAAGAAATCAGCTACAAGGGGAGACAAGCAGCAAAAACAATCAATACCAGAATTAGATTCCCTAGGCCAACCATCAGATGTTGGAATAATCAGGTGCAAGGCAGAAAGTATACATAAAACTTGAACTGAAACAAGGAAAAAGGATGTTTTCAAAGACTGGTAGGATCTCTAAAACATTTTTAAAGTACATGTCATTGATAAAGCTAAATACTCAATGGTTGTGTAATACAACAGATTCAACATTGAGAAGAGTGAAATTATGCTGTTTTGAAAACTATGGCAGGTCAGATTTTCTGCCTAATTATATAAGAAGATTTCTCTAAAAAATACACATTATTTCAAAGACTTATTGGCCGTGAAATAAGTTAAGGTTATTTCAAATGGCTTGTCTGCAAAGAAAGATGAGATGTAGGGAATCACAGAAAGTCGAGGGGAAAATAGGTCAATATATACATTGCTCTATGGTGAACTAAGACTTAGGCCAGCCACAATGTAGAGGACCTGACCCTTAGAAACTTACAAGTAAGCTGGAATCTAGAAAAGTTCAAATCTTTATAAGTAAAAAGATTTTTTAAAATGAATAACCAAGTGTTTTTATTGACATCAGAATATCAAAACAATAAACCTGAGAACATAGAAAAAATATAAATAAAGATATGAGCTGAACTTAATACAATAGAAAACATATAAAATTCAGGTGATTTAGTAAGTCCAAAGAATATTCTTTGACAAGATTAAAAGACACACTTTGATTAAGGAAAACCAAAACATAAGTAAAGAATATACAGAAAGAATCAGGAAAATGTAATAGCAGAGAGTATATGAAATGGCAGTAAATTTGAACGTTTGTGTAAAGTGGACCATTTCCTAGGTCCTAAAGTTTACCAAAATTGACACAAGGGGAAATCATTTAAGGTCATCATGTCTGCCCTTGGCATTCTCGGAATGCCCTGGCCTCAGAATGCAGCATCTGTAGTCCATGGTAACCTGCGGAGAGGGGGCGGGGCTGAGGGAGGTTGGAACACTGCCTTCACTGAGGGAGTGGGTGGGGCCATCTCTGCTGTGACTGAACAAAGGGCAGGGGAGAAGGGGGCCAAGGGCAGGGCCCTCAGAGCCCGGCAGGCCCAGTCGTGTGTCACAAGCATTTAGGCCCAGGCCAAAGTGCGCCTTCTTTGTCTGCACAGCTGCCCAAACTCTCACCTTTCCACTCAGGCCGCCCTCTTACTTGAAGTGTGTGTGGAACCGGTCCGCGCAGTGCACCTCGATGCAAAGCTAACCATAGGTCTGGGCATCATAGCTTCCTGCCAGGTGACCGAAGTTCGCAGGCAGATGGGTTGTGGGACACACGTGCGGTGCCTCCTGCCCAGGCCACAGGCCGCCCAAAACCACTATCCCAGATCGGGGGTAGCAAAGCAGTCCTGTCTGAGTCCCAGCCTCTAGAGGGAGTAGTGGACCAACACTTGTAGAAAAAGGTGTCCGCGCGGGTAACTCATTTGAGGGACACAAAAAAATCTTTGCCGACTTTCTGCTGAAGCTTACGAGCGTTCACACCTAAGCCTCTTACAAGGTCAGCTGTTTAGCTAAACATGAGCTCATGATCTAAATTTACACAATAATGAAGAAATCAGCTACAAGGGGAGACAAGCGGCAAAAACAATCAATACCAGAATTAGATTCCCTTAGCCATCGATCAGACGTTGGAATAATCAGGTGCAAGGCAGAAAATATACATAAAACTGGAACTGAAACAAGGAACACGGATGTTTTCAAAGACTGGTAGGATCTCTAAAACATTTTTAAAGTACATGTCATTGATAAAGCTAAATCCTCAAAGGTTGTGTATTACAACAGATTCATCATTGAGAAGGGTGAAATTATGCTGTTTTGAAAACTATGGCAGGTCAGATTTTCTGCCTAAATATATAAGAAGATTTCTCTGAAAAATGCACATTATTTCAAAGACTTAATGGCTGTGAAATAAGTTAAGGTTATTTCAGATGGCTTGTCTGCAAAGAAAGGTGAGATGTAGGAAATCACAGAAAGTCGCGGGGAAAATAGGTCAATATATACTTTGCTATATTGTGAACTAGGCCTTGGGCCAGCCACAATGTAGAGGACCTGACCCTTAGAAATTTACAAGTAAGCTGGAATCTTTAAAAATTCAAATCTTTATAAGTAAAAAGATTTATTAAAATGAATAACCAAGTGTTTTAATTGACATCAGAAGATCAAAACAATAAACCCTGAGAACATAGAAAAAAGATAAATAAAGATATGAGCAGAACTTAATACCACAGAAAACGTATAAAATTCAGTTGAGGTAGTAAGTCCAAAGAATATTCTTTGACAAGATTTAAAAGACACACTTTGATTAAGGAAAACCAAAACATAAGTAAAGAATATACAGAAAGAATCAGGACAATATTATAGCAGAGAATATCTGAAATGCCAGTAAATTTGAACATTTCTGTAAAGTGGACCATTTCCTAGCTCCTAAAGTTTACCAAAATTGACACAAGAGGAAATCATTTAAGGTCATCATGTCTGCCCTTGGCATTCTCGGAACGCCCTGGCCTCAGAATGCAGCATCTGTTGTCCATGGTAACCTGCGGAGAGGGGTCGGGGCTGAGGGAGGTTGGAACACTGCCTTCACTGAGGGAGTGTGTGGGGCCATCTCTGCTGTGACTGAACAAAGGGCAGGGGAGAAGGGGGCCCACGGCAGGGCCCTCAGACCCCGGCAGGCCCAGTCGTGTGTCACAAGCATTTAGGCCCAGGCCAAAATGCGCCTTCTTGGTCTGCACAGCTGCCCAAACTCTCACCTTTCCACTCAGGCCGCCCTCTTACTTGAAGTGTGTGTGGAACCGGTCCGCGCAGTACACCTCGATGCAAAGCTAACCATAGGTCTGGGCATCATAGCTTCCTGCCAGGTGACCGAAGTTCGCAGGCAGATGGGTCGTGGGACACACGTGGGGAGACTCCTGCCCAGGCCACAGGCCGCCCAAAGCCACTATCCCAGATCGGGGGCAGCAAAGCAGTCCTGTCTGACTCCCAGCCTCTAGAGGGAGTAGTGGACCAACACTTGTAGAAAAAGGGGTCCGCGCGGGTAACTCATTGGAGGAACACAAAAAAATCTTTGCGGACTTTCTGCTGAAGCTTACGAGCGTTCACACCTAAGCCTCTTACAAGGTCAGCTGTTTAACTAAACATGAGCTCATGATCTAAATTTACACAATAATGAAGAAATCAGCTACAAGGGGAGACAAGCAGCAAAAACAATCAATACCAGAATTAGATTCCCTAGGCCAACCATCAGATGTTCGAATAATCAGGTGCAAGGCAGAAAGTATACATAAAACTTGAACTGAAACAAGGAAAAAGGATGTTTTCAAAGACTGGTAGGATCTCTAAAACATTTTTAAAGTACATGTCATTGATAAAGCTAAATACTCAATGGTTGTGTAATACAACAGATTCAACATTGAGAAGAGTGAAATTATGCTGTTTTGAAAACTATGGCAGGTCAGATTTTCTGCCTAATTATATAAGAAGATTTCTCTAAAAAATACACATTATTTCAAAGACTTATTGGCCGTGAAATAAGTTAAGGTTATTTCAAATGGCTTGTCTGCAAAGAAAGGTGAGATGTAGGGAATCACAGAAAGTCGAGGGGAAAATAGGTCAATATATACATTGCTCTATGGTGAACTAAGACTTAGGCCAGCCACAATGTAGAGGACCTGACCCTTAGAAACTTACAAGTAAGCTGGAATCTAGAAAAGTTCAAATCTTTATAAGTAAAAAGATTTTTTAAAATGAATAACCAAGTGTTTTTATTGACATCAGAATATCAAAACAATAAACCTGAGAACATAGAAAAAATATAAATAAAGATATGAGCTGAACTTAATACAATAGAAAACGTATAAAATTCAGGTGATTTAGTAAGTCCAAAGAATATTCTTTGACAAGATTAAAAGACACACTTTGATTAAGGAAAACCAAAACATAAGTAAAGAATATACAGAAAGAATCAGGACAATGTTATAGCAGAGAGTATATGAAATGGCAGTAAATTTGAACGTTTGTGTAAAGTGGACCATTTCCTAGGTCCTAAAGTTTACCAAAATTGACACAAGGGGAAATCATTTAAGGTCATCATGTCTGCCCTTGGCATTCTCGGAATGCCCTGGCCTCAGAATGCAGCATCTGTAGTCCATGGTAACCTGCGGAGAGGGGGCGGGGCTGAGGGAGGTTGGAACACTGCCTTCACTGAGGGAGTGGGTGGGGCCATCTCTGCTGTGACTGAACAAAGGGCAGGGGAGAAGGGGGCCAACGGCAGGGCCCTCAGAGCCCGGCAGGCCCAGTCGTGTGTCAGATGCATTTAGGCACAGGCCAAAGTGCGCCTTCTTTGTCTGCACAGCTGCCCAAACTCTCACCTTTCCACTCAGGCCGACCTCTTACTTGAAGTGTGTGTGGAACCGGTCCGCGCAGTACACCTCGCTGCAAAGCTAACCATAGGTCTGGGCATCATAGCTTCCTTCCAGGTGACTAAAGTTCGCAGGCAGATGGGTCGTGGGACACACGTGGGGAGCCTCCTGCCCAGGCCACAGGCCGCCCAAAGCCACTATCCCAGATCGGGGGCAGCAAAGCAGTCCTGTCTGAGTCCCAGCCTCTAGAAGGAGTAGTGGACCAACACTTGTAGAAAAAGGGGTCCGCGTGGGTAACTCATTGGAGGGACACAAAAAAATCTTTGCAGACTTTCTGCTGAAGCTTACGAGCGTTCACACCTAAACCTCTTACAAGGTCAGCTGTTTAGCTAAACATGAGCTGATGATCTAAATTTACACAATAATGAAGAAATCAGCTACAAGGGGAGACAAGCAGCAAAAACAATCAATACCAGTATTAGATTCCCTAGGCCAACCATCAGATGTTGGAATATTCAGGTGCAAGGCAGATAGGATACACAAAACTGGAACTGAAACAAGGAACAAGGATGTTTTCAAAGACTGGTAGGATCTCTAAAACATTTTTAAAGTACATGTCATTGATAAAGCTAAATACTCAAAGGTTGTGTAATACAACAGATTCATCATTGAGAAGAGTGAAATTATGCTGTTTTGAAAATTATGGCAGGTCAGATTTTCTGCCTAAATATATACGAAGATTTCTCTGAAAAATGCACATTATTTCAAAGAGTTATTGGCTGTGAAATGAGTTAAGTTTATTTCAAATGGCTTGTCTGCAAAGAAAGGGGAGATGTAGGAAATCACAGAAAGTCGATGGGAAAATAGGTCAATATATACTTTGCTATATTGTGAACTAAGCCTTTGGCCAGCCACAATGTAGAGGACCTGACCCTTAGAAACTTACAAGTAAGCTGGAATCTTTAAAAATTCAAATCTTTATAAGTAAAAAGATTTATTAATATGAATAACCAAGTGT
Source organism: Mesoplodon bidens (assembly GCF_964165515.1). Taxonomy (NCBI): domain Eukaryota; kingdom Metazoa; phylum Chordata; class Mammalia; order Artiodactyla; family Ziphiidae; genus Mesoplodon; species Mesoplodon bidens. Next base: position 526,429 of record NW_027671513.1, read on the forward strand.
TTTAATTGACATCAGAAGATCAAAACAATAAACCCTGAGAACATAGAAAAAAGATAAATAAAGATATGAGCAGAACTTAATACCACAGAAAACGTATAAAATTCAGTTGAGGTAGTAAGTCCAAAGAATATTCTTTGACAAGATTTAAAAGACACACTTTGATTAAGGAAAACCAAAACATAAGTAAAGAATATACAGAAAGAATCAGGACAATGTTATAGCAGAGAATATCTGAAATGCCAGTAAATTTGAACATTTCTGTAAAGTGGACCATTTCCTAGCTCCTAAAGTTTACCAAAATTGACACAAGAGGAAATCATTTAAGGTCATCATGTCTGCCCTTGGCATTCTCGGAACGCCCTGGCCTCAGAATGCAGCATCTGTAGTCCATGGTAACCTGCGGAGAGGGGGCGGGGCTGAGGGAGGTTGGAACACTTCCTTCACTGAGGGAGTGGGTGGGGCCATCTCTGCTGTGACTGAAAAAAGGGCAGGGGAGAAGGGGGCCAAGGGCAGGGCCCTCAGAGCCCGGCAGGCCCAGTCGTGTGTCACAAGCATTTAGGCCCAGGCCAAAGTGCGCCTTCTTTGTCTGCACAGCTGCCCAAACTCTCACCTTTACACTCAGGCCGCCCTCTTACTTTAAGTGTGTGTGGAACCGGTCCGCGCAGTGCACCTCGATGCAAAGCTAACCATAGGTCTGGGCACCATAGCTTCCTGCCAGGTGACCGAAGTTCGCAGGCAGATGGGTTGTGGGACACACGTGCGGTGCCTCCTGCCCAGGCCACAGGCCGCCCAAAACCACTATCCCAGATCGGGGGTAGCAAAGCAGTCCTGTCTGAGTCCCAGCCTCTAGAGGGAGTAGTGGACCAACACTTGTAGAAAAAGGTGTCCGCGCGGGTAACTCATTGGAGGGACACAAAAAAATCTTTGCCGACTTTCTGCTGAAGCTTACGAGCGTTCACACCTAAGCCTCTTACAAGGTCAGCTGTTTAGCTAAACATGAGCTCATGATCTAAATTTACACAATAATGAAGAAATCAGCTACAAGGGGAGACAAGCAGCAAAAACAATCAATACCAGAATTAGATTCCCTTAGCCATCGATCAGACGTTGGAATAATCAGGTGCAAGGCAGAAAATATACATAAAACTGGAACTGAAACAAGGAACAAGGATGTTTTCAAAGACTGGTAGGATCTCTAAAACATTTTTAAAGTACATGTCATTGATAAAGCTAAATCCTCAAAGGTTGTGTATTACAACAGATTCATCATTGAGAAGGGTGAAATTATGCTGTTTTGAAAACTATGGCAGGTCAGATTTTCTGCCTAAATATATAAGAAGATTTCTCTGAAAAATGCACATTATTTCAAAGACTTAATGGCTGTGAAATAAGTTAAGGTTATTTCAAATGGCTTGTCTGCAAAGAAAGGTGAGATGTAGGAAATCACAGAAAGTCGCGGGGAAAATAGGTCAATATATACTTTGCTATATTGTGAACTAGGCCTTGGGCCAGCCACAATGTAGAGGACCTGACCCTTAGAAATTTACAAGTAAGCTGGAATCTTTAAAAATTCAAATCTTTATAAGTAAAAAGATTTATTAAAATGAATAACCAAGTGTTTTAATTGACATCAGAAGATCAAAACAATAAACCCTGAGAACATAGAAAAAAGATAAATAAAGATATGAGCAGAACTTAATACCACAGAAAACGTATAAAATTCAGTTGAGGTAGTAAGTCCAAAGAATATTCTTTGACAAGATTTAAAAGACACACTTTGATTAAGGAAAACCAAAACATAAGTAAAGAATATACAGAAAGAATCAGGACAATATTATAGCAGAGAATATCTGAAATGCCAGTAAATTTGAACATTTCTGTAAAGTGGACCATTTCCTAGCTCCTAAAGTTTACCAAAATTGACACAAGAGGAAATCATTTAAGGTCATCATGTCTGCCCTTGGCATTCTCGGAACGCCCTGGCCTCAGAATGCAGCATCTGTTGTCCATGGTAACCTGCGGAGAGGGGTCGGGGCTGAGGGAGGTTGGAACACTGCCTTCACTGAGGGAGTGTGTGGGGCCATCTCTGCTGTGACTGAACAAAGGGCAGGGGAGAAGGGGGCCCACGGCAGGGCCCTCAGAGCCCGGCAGGCCCAGTCGTGTGTCACAAGCATTTAGGCCCAGGCCAAAATGCGCCTTCTTGGTCTGCACAGCTGCCCAAACTCTCACCTTTCCACTCAGGCCGCCCTCTTACTTGAAGTGTGTGTGGAACCGGTCCACGCAGTACACCTCGATGCAAAGCTAACCATAGGTCTGGGCATCATAGCTTCCTGCCAGGTGACCGAAGTTCGCAGGCAGATGGGTCGTGGGACACACGTGGGGAGACTCCTGCCCAGGCCACAGGCCGCCCAAAGCCACTATCCCAGATCTGGGGCAGCAAAGCAGTCCTGTCTGACTCCCAGCCTCTAGAGGGAGTAGTGGACCAACACTTGTAGAAAAAGGGGTCCGCGCGGGTAACTCATTGGAGGAACACAAAAAAATCTTTGCGGACTTTCTGCTGAAGCTTACGAGCGTTCACACCTAAGCCTCTTACAAGGTCAGCTGTTTAACTAAACATGAGCTCATGATCTAAATTTACACAATAATGAAGAAATCAGCTACAAGGGGAGACAAGCAGCAAAAACAATCAATACCAGAATTAGATTCCCTAGGCCAACCATCAGATGTTGGAATAATCAGGTGCAAGGCAGAAAGTATACATAAAACTTGAACTGAAACAAGGAAAAAGGATGTTTTCAAAGACTGGTAGGATCTCTAAAACATTTTTAAAGTACATGTCATTGATAAAGCTAAATACTCAATGGTTGTGTAATACAACAGATTCAACATTGAGAAGAGTGAAATTATGCTGTTTTGAAAACTATGGCAGGTCAGATTTTCTGCCTAATTATATAAGAAGATTTCTCTAAAAAATACACATTATTTCAAAGACTTATTGGCCGTGAAATAAGTTAAGGTTATTTCAAATGGCTTGTCTGCAAAGAAAGGTGAGATGTAGGGAATCACAGAAAGTCGAGGGGAAAATAGGTCAATATATACATTGCTCTATGGTGAACTAAGACTTAGGCCAGCCACAATGTAGAGGACCTGACCCTTAGAAACTTACAAGTAAGCTGGAATCTAGAAAAGTTCAAATCTTTATAAGTAAAAAGATTTTTTAAAATGAATAACCAAGTGTTTTTATTGACATCAGAATATCAAAACAATACACCTGAGAACATAGAAAAAATAGAAATAAAGATATGAGCTGAACTTAATACAATAGAAAACGTATAAAATTCAGGTGATTTAGTAAGTCCAAAGAATATTCTTTGACAAGATTAAAAGACACACTTTGATTAAGGAAAACCAAAACATAAGTAAAGAATATACAGAAAGAATCAGGACAATGTTATAGCAGAGAGTATATGAAATGGCAGTAAATTTGAACGTTTGTGTAAAGTGGACCATTTCCTAGGTCCTAAAGTTTACCAAAATTGACACAAGGGGAAATCATTTAAGGTCATCATGTCTGCCCTTGGCATTCTCGGAATGCCCTGGCCTCAGAATGCAGCATCTGTAGTCCATGGTAACCTGCGGAGAGGGGGCGGGGCTGAGGGAGGTTGGAACACTGCCTTCACTGAGGGAGTGGGTGGGGCCATCTCTGCTGTGACTGAACAAAGGGCAGGGGAGAAGGGGGCCAACGGCAGGGCCCTCAGAGCCCGGCAGGCCCAGTCGTGTGTCAGATGCATTTAGGCACAGGCCAAAGTGCGCCTTCTTTGTCTGCACAGCTGCCCAAACTCTCACCTTTCCACTCAGGCCGACCTCTTACTTGAAGTGTGTGTGGAACCGGTCCGCGCAGTACACCTCGCTGCAAAGCTAACCATAGGTCTGGGCATCATAGCTTCCTTCCAGGTGACTAAAGTTCGCAGGCAGATGGGTCGTGGGACACACGTGGGGAGCCTCCTGCCCAGGCCACAGGCCGCCCAAAGCCACTATCCCAGATCGGGGGCAGCAAAGCAGTCCTGTCTGAGTCCCAGCCTCTAGAAGGAGTAGTGGACCAACACTTGTAGAAAAAGGGGTCCGCGTGGGTAACTCATTGGAGGGACACAAAAAAATCTTTGCAGACTTTCTGCTGAAGCTTACGAGCGTTCACACCTAAACCTCTTACAAGGTCAGCTGTTTAGCTAAACATGAGCTGATGATCTAAATTTACACAATAATGAAGAAATCAGCTACAAGGGGAGACAAGCAGCAAAAACAATCAATACCAGTATTAGATTCCCTAGGCCAACCATCAGATGTTGGAATATTCAGGTGCAAGGCAGATAGGATACACAAAACTGGAACTGAAACAAGGAACAAGGATGTTTTCAAAGACTGGTAGGATCTCTAAAACATTTTTAAAGTACATGTCATTGATAAAGCTAAATACTCAAAGGTTGTGTAATACAACAGATTCATCATTGAGAAGAGTGAAATTATGCTGTTTTGAAAATTATGGCAGGTCAGATTTTCTGCCTAAATATATACGAAGATTTCTCTGAAAAATGCACATTATTTCAAAGAGTTATTGGCTGTGAAATAAGTTAAGTTTATTTCAAATGGCTTGTCTGCAAAGAAAGGGGAGATGTAGGAAATCACAGAAAGTCGATGGGAAAATAGGTCAATATATACTATGCTATATTGTGAACTAAGCCTTTGGCCAGCCACAATGTAGAGGACCTGACCCTTAGAAACTTACAAGTAAGCTGGAATCTTTAAAAATTCAAATCTTTATAAGTAAAAAGATTTATTAAAATGAATAACCAAGTGTTTTAATTGACATCAGAAGATCAAAACAATAAACCCTGAGAACATAGAAAAAAGATAAATAAAGATATGAGCAGAACTTAATACCACAGAAAACGTATAAAATTCAGTTGAGGTAGTAAGTCCAAAAAATATTCTTTGACAAGATTTAAAAGACACACTTTGATTAAGGAAAACCAAAACATAAGTAAAGAATATACAGAAAGAATCAGGACAATGTTATAGCAGAGAATATCTGAAATGCCAGTAAATTTGAACATTTCTGTAAAGTGGACCATTTCCTAGCTCCTAAAGTTTACCAAAATTGACACAAGAGGAAATCATTTAAGGTCATCATGTCTGCCCTTGGCATTCTCGGAACGCCCTGGCCTCAGAATGCAGCATCTGTAGTCCATGGTAACCTGCGGAGAGGGGGCGGGGCTGAGGGAGGTTGGAACACTTCCTTCACTGAGGGAGTGGGTGGGGCCATCTCTGCTGTGACTGAACAAAGGGCAGGGGAGAAGGGGGCCAAGGGCAGGGCCCTCAGAGCCCGGCAGGCCCAGTCGTGTGTCACAAGCATTTAGGCCCAGGCCAAAGTGCGCCTTCTTTGTCTGCACAGCTGCCCAAACTCTCACCTTTCCACTCAGGCCGCCCTCTTACTTGAAGTGTGTGTGGAACCGGTCCGCGCAGTGCACCTCGATGCAAAGCTAACCATAGGTCTGGGCACCATAGCTTCCTGCCAGGTGACCGAAGTTCGCAGGCAGATGGGTTGTGGGACACACGTGCGGTGCCTCCTGCCCAGGCCACAGGCCGCCCAAAACCACTATCCCAGATCGGGGGTAGCAAAGCAGTCCTGTCTGAGTCCCAGCCTCTAGAGGGAGTAGTGGACCAACACTTGTAGAAAAAGGTGTCCGCGCGGGTAACTCATTGGAGGGACACAAAAAAATCTTTGCCGACTTTCTGCTGAAGCTTACGAGCGTTCACACCTAAGCCTCTTACAAGGTCAGCTGTTTAGCTAAACATGAGCTCATGATCTAAATTTACACAATAATGAAGAAATCAGCTACAAGGGGAGACAAGCAGCAAAAACAATCAATACCAGAATTAGATTCCCTTAGCCATCGATCAGACGTTGGAATAATCAGGTGCAAGGCAGAAAATATACATAAAACTGGAACTGAAACAAGGAACAAGGATGTTTTCAAAGACTGGTAGGATCTCTAAAACATTTTTAAAGTACATGTCATTGATAAAGCTAAATCCTCAAAGGTTGTGTATTACAACAGATTCATCATTGAGAAGGGTGAAATTATGCTGTTTTGAAAACTATGGCAGGTCAGATTTTCTGCCTAAATATATAAGAAGATTTCTCTGAAAAATGCACATTATTTCAAAGACTTAATGGCTGTGAAATAAGTTAAGGTTATTTCAAATGGCTTGTCTGCAAAGAAAGGTGAGATGTAGGAAATCACAGAAAGTCGCGGGGAAAATAGGTCAATATATACTTTGCTATATTGTGAACTAGGCCTTGGGCCAGCCACAATGTAGAGGACCTGACCCTTAGAAATTTACAAGTAAGCTGGAATCTTTAAAAATTCAAATCTTTATAAGTAAAAAGATTTATTAAAATGAATAACCAAGTGTTTTAATTGACATCAGAAGATCAAAACAATAAACCCTGAGAACATAGAAAAAAGATAAATAAAGATATGAGCAGAACTTAATACCACAGAAAACGTATAAAATTCAGTTGAGGTAGTAAGTCCAAAGAATATTCTTTGACAAGATTTAAAAGACACACTTTGATTAAGGAAAACCAAAACATAAGTAAAGAATATACAGAAAGAATCAGGACAATGTTATAGCAGAGAATATCTGAAATGCCAGTAAATTTGAACATTCCTGTAAAGTGGACCATTTCCTAGCTCCTAAACTTTACCAAAATTGACACAAGAGGAAATCATTTAAGGTCATCATGTCTGCCCTTGGCATTCTCGGAACGCCCTGGCCTCAGAATGCAGCATCTGTTGTCCATGGTAACCTGCGGAGAGGGGTCGGGGCTGAGGGAGGTTGGAACACTGCCTTCACTGAGGGAGTGTGTGGGGCCATCTCTGCTGTGACTGAACAAAGGGCAGGGGAGAAGGGGGCCCACGGCAGGGCCCTCAGAGCCCGGCAGGCCCAGTCGTGTGTCACAAGCATTTAGGCCCAGGCCAAAATGCGCCTTCTTGGTCTGCACAGCTGCCCAAACTCTCACCTTTCCACTCAGGCCGCCCTCTTACTTGAAGTGTGTGTGGAACCGGTCCGCACAGTACACCTCGATGCAAAGCTAACCATAGGTCTGGGCATCATAGCTTCCTGCCAGGTGACCGGAGTTCGCAGGCAGATGGGTCGTGGGACCCACGTGGGGAGACTCCTGCCCAGGCCACAGGCCGCCCAAAGCCACTATCCCAGATCGGGGGCAGCAAAGCAGTCCTGTCTGACTCCCAGCCTCTAGAGGGAGTAGTGGACCAACACTTGTAGAAAAAGGGGTCCGCGCGGGTAACTCATTGGAGGAACACAAAAAAATCTTTGCGGACTTTCTGCTGAAGCTTACGAGCGTTCACACCTAAGCCTCTTACAAGGTCAGCTGTTTAGCTAAACATGAGCTCATGATCTAAATTTACACAATAATGAAGAAATCAGCTACAAGGGGAGACAAGCAGCAAAAACAATCAATACCAGAATTAGATTCCCTAGGCCAACCATCAGATGTTGGAATAATCAGGTGCAAGGCAGAAAGTATACATAAAACTTGAACTGAAACAAGGAAAAAGGATGTTTTCAAAGACTGGTAGGATCTCTAAAACATTTTTAAAGTACATGTCATTGATAAAGCTAAATACTCAATGGTTGTGTAATACAACAGATTCAACATTGAGAAGAGTGAAATTATGCTGTTTTGAAAACTATGGCAGGTCAGATTTTCTGCCTAATTATATAAGAAGATTTCTCTAAAAAATACACATTATTTCAAAGACTTATTGGCCGTGAAATAAGTTAAGGTTATTTCAAATGGCTTGTCTGCAAAGAAAGGTGAGATGTAGGGAATCACAGAAAGTCGAGGGGAAAATAGGTCAATATATACATTGCTCTATGGTGAACTAAGACTTAGGCCAGCCACAATGTAGAGGACCTGACCCTTAGAAACTTACAAGTAAGCTGGAATCTAGAAAAGATCAAATCTTTATAAGTAAAAAGATTTTTTAAAATGAATAACCAAGTGTTTTTATTGACATCAGAATATCAAAACAATACACCTGAGAACATAGAAAAAATATAAATAAAGATATGAGCTGAACTTAATACAATAGAAAACGTATAAAATTCAGGTGATTTAGTAAGTCCAAAGAATATTCTTTGACAAGATTAAAAGACACACTTTGATTAAGGAAAACCAAAACATAAGTAAAGAATATACAGAAAGAATCAGGACAATGTTATAGCAGAGAGTATATGAAATGGCAGTAAATTTGAACGTTTGTGTAAAGTGGACCATTTCCTAGGTCCTAAAGTTTACCAAAATTGACACAAGGGGAAATCATTTAAGGTCATCATGTCTGCCCTTGGCATTCTCGGAATGCCCTGGCCTCAGAATGCAGCATCTGTAGTCCATGGTAACCTGCGGAGAGGGGGCGGGGCTGAGGGAGGTTGGAACACTGCCTTCACTGAGGGAGTGGGTGGGGCCATCTCTGCTGTGACTGAACAAAGGGCAGGGGAGAAGGGGGCCAACGGCAGGGCCCTCAGAGCCCGGCAGGCCCAGTCGTGTGTCAGATGCATTTAGGCACAGGCCAAAGTGCGCCTTCTTTGTCTGCACAGCTGCCCAAACTCTCACCTTTCCACTCAGGCCGACCTCTTACTTGAAGTGTGTGTGGAACCGGTCCGCGCAGTACACCTCGCTGCAAAGCTAACCATAGGTCTGGGCATCATAGCTTCCTGCCAGGTGACTAAAGTTCGCAGGCAGATGGGTCGTGGGACACACGTGGGGAGCCTCCTGCCCAGGCCACAGGACGCCCAAAGCCACTATCCCAGATCGGGGGCAACAAAGCAGTCCTGTCTGAGTCCCAGCCTCTTGAAGGAGTAGTGGACCAACACTTGTAGAAAAAGGGGTCCGCGTGGGTAACTCATTGGAGGGACACAAAAAAATCTTTGCAGACTTTCTGCTGAAGCTTACGAGCGTTCACACCTAAACCTCTTACAAGGTCAGCTGTTTAGCTCAACATGAGCTGATGATCTAAATTTACACAATAATGAAGAAATCAGCTACAAGGGGAGACAAGCAGCAAAAACAATCAATACCAGTATTAGATTCCCTAGGCCAACCATCAGATGTTGGAATATTCAGGTGCAAGGCAGATAGGATACACAAAACTGGAACTGAAACAAGGAACAAGGATGTTTTCAAAGACTGGTAGGATCTCTAAAACATTTTTAAAGTACATGTCATTGATAAAGCTAAATACTCAAAGGTTGTGTAATACAACAGATTCATCATTGAGAAGAGTGAAATTATGCTGTTTTGAAAATTATGGCAGGTCAGATTTTCTGCCTAAATATAAACGAAGATTTCTCTGAAAAATGCACATTATTTCAAAGAGTTATTGGCTGTGAAATAAGTTAAGTTTATTTCAAATGGCTTGTCTGCAAAGAAAGGTGAGATGTAGGAAATCACAGAAAGTCGAGGGGAAAATAGGTCAATATATACTTTGCTATATTGTGAACTAAGCCTTTGGCCAGCCACAATGTAGAGGACCTGACCCTTAGAAACTTACAAGTAAGCTGGAATCTTTAAAAATTCAAATCTTTATAAGTAAAAAGATTTATTAAAATGAATAACCAAGTGTTTTAATTGACATCAGAAAATCAAAACAATAAACCCTGAGAACATAGAAAAAAGATAAATAAAGATATGAGCAGAACTTAATACCACAGAAAACGTATAAAATTCAGTTGAGGTAGTAAGTCCAAAGAATATTCTTTGACAAGATTTAAAAGACACACTTTGATTAAGGAAAACCAAAACATAAGTAAAGAATATACAGAAAGAATCAGGACAATGTTATAGCAGAGAATATCTGAAATGCCAGTAAATTTGAACATTTCTGTAAAGTGGACCATTTCCTAGCTCCTAAAGTTTACCAAAATTGACACAAGAGGAAATCATTTAAGGTCATCATGTCTGCCCTTGGCATTCTCGGAACGCCCTGGCCTCAGAATGCAGCATCTGTAGTCCATGGTAACCTGCGGAGAGGGGGCGGGGCTGAGGGAGGTTGGAACACTTCCTTCACTGAGGGAGTGGGTGGGGCCATCTCTGCTGTGACTGAACAAAGGGCAGGGGAGAAGGGGGCCAAGGGCAGGGCCCTCAGAGCCCGGCAGGCCCAGTCGTGTGTCACAAGCATTTAGGCCCAGGCCAAAGTGCGCCTTCTTTGTCTGCACAGCTGCCCAAACTTTCACCTTTCCACTCAGGCCGCCCTCTTACTTGAAGTGTGTGTGGAACCGGTCCGCGCAGTGCACCTCGATGCAAAGCTAACCATAGGTCTGGGCACCATAGCTTCCTGCCAGGTGACCGAAGTTCGCAGGCAGATGGGTTGTGGGACACACGTGCGGTGCCTCCTGCCCAGGCCACAGGCCGCCCAAAACCACTATCCCAGATCGGGGGTAGCAAAGCAGTCCTGTCTGAGTCCCAGCCTCTAGAGGGAGTAGTGGACCAACACTTGTAGAAAAAGGTGTCCGCGCGGGTAACTCATTGGAGGGACACAAAAAAATCTTTGCCGACTTTCTGCTGAAGCTTACGAGCGTTCACACCTAAGCCTCTTACAAGGTCAGCTGTTTAGCTAAACATGAGCTCATGATCTAAATTTACACAATAATGAAGAAATCAGCTACAAGGGGAGACAAGCAGCAAAAACAATCAATACCAGAATTAGATTCCCTTAGCCATCGATCAGACGTTGGAATAATCAGGCGCAAGGCAGAAAATATACATAAAACTGGAACTGAAACAAGGAACAAGGATGTTTTCAAAGACTGGTAGGATCTCTAAAACATTTTTAAAGTACATGTCATTGATAAAGCTAAATCCTCAAAGGTTGTGTATTACAACAGATTCATCATTGAGAAGGGTGAAATTATGCTGTTTTGAAAACTATGGCAGGTCAGATTTTCTGCCTAAATATATAAGAAGATTTCTCTGAAAAATGCACATTATTTCAAAGACTTAATGGCTGTGAAATAAGTTAAGGTTATTTCAAATGGCTTGTCTGCAAAGAAAGGTGAGATGTAGGAAATCACAGAAAGTCGCGGGGAAAATAGGTCAATATATACTTTGCTATATTGTGAACTAGGCCTTGGGCCAGCCACAATGTAGAGGACCTGACCCTTAGAAATTTACAAGTAAGCTGGAATCTTTAAAAATTCAAATCTTTATAAGTAAAAAGATTTATTAAAATGAATAACCAAGTGTTTTAATTGACATCAGAAGATCAAAACAATAAACCCTGAGAACATAGAAAAAAGATAAATAAAGATATGAGCAGAACTTAATACCACAGAAAACGTATAAAATTCAGTTGAGGTAGTAAGTCCAAAGAATATTCTTTGACAAGATTTAAAAGACACACTTTGATTAAGGAAAACCAAAACATAAGTAAAGAATATACAGAAAGAATCAGGACAATGTTATAGCAGAGAATATCTGAAATGCCAGTAAATTTGAACATTCCTGTAAAGTGGACCATTTCCTAGCTCCTAAAGTTTACCAAAATTGACACAAGAGGAAATCATTTAAGGTCATCATGTCTGCCCTTGGCATTCTCGGAACGCCCTGGCCTCAGAATGCAGCATCTGTTGTCCATGGTAACCTGCGGAGAGGGGGCGGGGCTGAGGGAGGTTGGAACACTGCCTTCACTGAGGGAGTGTGTGGGGCCATCTCTGCTGTGACTGAACAAAGGGCAGGGGAGAAGGGGGCCCACGGCAGGGCCCTCAGAGCCCGGCAGGCCCAGTCGTGTGTCACAAGCATTTAGGCCAAGGCCAAAATGCGCCTTCTTGGTCTGCACAGCTGCCCAAACTCTCACCTTTCCACTCAGGCCGCCCTCTTACTTGAAGTGTGTGTGGAACCGGTCCGCGCAGTACACCTCGATGCAAAGCTAACCATAGGTCTGGGCATCATAGCTTCCTGCCAGGTGACCGAAGTTCGCAGGCAGATGGGTCGTGGGACACACGTGGGGAGACTCCTGCCCAGGCCACAGGCCGCCCAAAGCCACTATCCCAGATCGGGGGCAGCAAAGCAGTCCTGTCTGACTCCCAGCCTCTAGAGGGAGTAGTGGACCAACACTTGTAGAAAAAGGGGTCCGCGCGGGTAACTCATTGGAGGAACACAAAAAAATCTTTGCGGACTTTCTGCTGAAGCTTACGAGCGTTCACACCTAAGCCTCTTACAAGGTCAGCTGTTTAGCTAAACATGAGCTCATGATCTAAATTTACACAATAATGAAGAAATCAGCTACAAGGGGAGACAAGCAGCAAAAACAATCAATACCAGAATTAGATTCCCTAGGCCAACCATCAGATGTTGGAATAATCAGGTGCAAGGCAGAAAGTATACATAAAACTTGAACTGAAACAAGGAAAAGGGATGTTTTCAAAGACTGGTAGGATCTCTAAAACATTTTTAAAGTACATGTCATTGATAAAGCTAAATACTCAATGGTTGTGTGATACAACAGATTCAACATTGAGAAGAGTGAAATTATGCTGTTTTGAAAACTATGGCAGGTCAGATTTTCTGCCTAATTATATAAGAAGATTTCTCTAAAAAATACACATTATTTCAAAGACTTATTGGCCGTGAAATAAGTTAAGGTTATTTCAAATGGCTTGTCTGCAAAGAAAGGTGAGATGTAGGGAATCACAGAAAGTCGAGGGGAAAATAGGTCAATATATACATTGCTCTATGGTGAACTAAGACTTAGGCCAGCCACAATGTAGAGGACCTGACCCTTAGAAACTTACAAGTAAGCTGGAATCTAGAAAAGTTCAAATCTTTATAAGTAAAAAGATTTTTTAAAATGAATAACCAAGTGTTTTTATTGACATCAGAATATCAAAACAATAAACCTGAGAACATAGAAAAAATATAAATAAAGATATGAGCTGAACTTAATACAATAGAAAACGTATAAAATTCAGGTGATTTAGTAAGTCCAAAGAATATTCTTTGACAAGATTAAAAGACACACTTTGATTAAGGAAAACCAAAACATAAGTAAAGAATATACAGAAAGAATCAGGACAATGTTATAGCAGAGAGTATATGAAATGGCAGTAAATTTGAACGTTTGTGTAAAGTGGACCATTTCCTAGGTCCTAAAGTTTACCAAAATTGACACAAGGGGAAATCATTTAAGGTCATCATGTCTGTCCTTGGCATTCTCGGAATGCCCTGGCCTCAGAATGCAGCATCTGTAGTCCATGGTAACCTGCGGAGAGGGGGCGGGGCTGAGGGAGGTTGGAACACTTCCTTCACTGAGGGAGTGGGTGGGGCCATCTCTGCTGTGACTGAACAAAGGGCAGGGGAGAAGGGGGCCAAGGGCAGGGCCCTCAGAGCCCGGCAGGCCCAGTCGTGTGTCACAAGCATTTAGGCCCAGGCCAAAGTGCGCCTTCTTTGTCTGCACAGCTGCCCAAACTCTCACCTTTCCACTCAGGCCGCCCTCTTACTTGAAGTGTGTGTGGAACTGGTCCGCGCAGTGCACCTCGATGCAAAGCTAACCATAGGTCTGGGCATCATAGCTTCCAGCCAGGTGACCGAAGTTCGCAGGCAGATGGGTTGTGGGACACACGTGCGGTGCCTCCTGCCCAGGCCACAGGCCGCCCAAAACCACTATCCCAGATCGGGGGTAGCAAAGCAGTCCTGTCTGAATCCCAGCCTCTAGAGGGAGTAGTGGACCAACACTTGTAGAAAAAGGTGTCCGCGCAGGTAACTCATTGGAGGGACACAAAAAAATCTTTGCCGACTTTCTGCTGAAGCTTACGAGCGTTCACACCTAAGCCTCTTACAAGGTCAGATGTTTAGCTAAACATGAGCTCATGATCTAAATTTACACAATAATGAAGAAATCAGCTACAAGGGGAGACAAGCAGCAAAAACAATCAATACCAGAATTAGATTCCCTTAGCCATCGATCAGACGTTGGAATAATCAGGTGCAAGGCAGAAAATATACATAAAACTGGAACTGAAACAAGGAACAAGGATGTTTTCAAAGACTGGTAGGATCTCTAAAACATTTTTAAAGTACATGTCATTGATAAAGCTAAATCCTCAAAGGTTGTGTATTACAACAGATTCATCATTGAGAAGGGTGAAATTACGCTGTTTTGAAAACTATGGCAGGTCAGATTTTCTGCCTAAATATATAAGAAGATTTCTCTGAAAAATGCACATTATTTCAAAGACTTAATGGCTGTGAAATAAGTTAAGGTTATTTCAAATGGCTTGTCTGCAAAGAAAGGTGAGATGTAGGAAATCACAGAAAGTCGCGGGGAAAATAGGTCAATATATACTTTGCTATATTGTGAACTAGGCCTTGGGCCAGCCACAATGTAGAGGACCTGACCCTTAGAAATTTACAAGTAAGCTGGAATCTTTAAAAATTCAAATCTTTATAAGTAAAAAGATTTATTAAAATGAATAACCAAGTGTTTTAATTGACATCAGAAGATCAAAACAATAAACCCTGAGAACATAGAAAAAAGATAAATAAAGATATGAGCAGAACTTAATACCACAGAAAACGTATAAAATTCAGTTGAGGTAGTAAGTCCAAAGAATATTCTTTGACAAGATTTAAAAGACACACTTTGATTAAGGAAAACCAAAACATAAGTAAAGAATATACAGAAAGAATCAGGACAATGTTATAGCAGAGAATATCTGAAATGCCAGTAAATTTGAACATTTCTGTAAAGTGGACCATTTCCTAGCTCCTAAACCTTACCAAAATTGACACAAGAGGAAATCATTTAAGGTCATCATGTCTGCCCTTGGCATTCTCGGAACGCCCTGGCCTCAGAATGCAGCATCTGTTGTCCATGGTAACCTGCGGAGAGGGGTCGGGGCTGAGGGAGGTTGGAACACTGCCTTCACTGAGGGAGTGTGTGGGGCCATCTCTGCTGTGACTGAACAAAGGGCAGGGGAGAAGGGGGCCCACGGCAGGGTCCTCAGAGCCCGGCAGGCCCAGTCGTGTGTCACAAGCATTTAGGCCCAGGCCAAAATGCGCCTTCTTGGTCTGCACAGCTGCCCAAACTCTCACCTTTCCACTCAGGCCGCCCTCTTACTTGAAGTGTGTGTGGAACCGGTCCGCGCAGTACACCTCGATGCAAAGCTAACCATAGGTCTGGGCATCATAGCTTCCTGCCAGGTGACCGAAGTTCGCAGGCAGATGGGTCGTGGGACACACGTGGGGAGACTCCTGCCCAGGCCACAGGCCGCCCAAAGCCACTATCCCAGATCGGGGGCAGCAAAGCAGTCCTGTCTGACTCCCAGCCTCTAGAGGGAGTAGTGGACCAACACTTGTAGAAAAAGGGGTCCGCGCGGGTAACTCATTGGAGGAACACAAAAAAATCTTTGTGGACTTTCTGCTGAAGCTTACGAGCGTTCACACCTAAGCCTCTTACAAGGTCAGCTGTTTAGCTAAACATGAGCTCATGATCTAAATTTACACAATAATGAAGAAATCAGCTACAAGGGGAGACAAGCAGCAAAAACAATCAATACCAGAATTAGATTCCCTAGGCCAACCATCAGATGTTGGAATAATCAGGTGCAAGGCAGAAAGTATACATAAAACTTGAACTGAAACAAGGAAAAAGGATGTTTTCAAAGACTGGTAGGATCTCTAAAACATTTTTAAAGTACATGTCATTGATAAAGCTAAATACTCAATGGTTGTGTAATACAACAGATTCAACATTGAGAAGAGTGAAATTATGCTGTTTTGAAAACTATGGCAGGTCAGATTTTCTGCCTAATTATATAAGAAGATTTCTCTAAAAAATACACATTATTTCAAAGACTTATTGGCCGTGAAATAAGTTAAGGTTATTTCAAATGGCTTGTCTGCAAAGAAAGATGAGATGTAGGGAATCACAGAAAGTCGAGGGGAAAATAGGTCAATATATACATTGCTCTATGGTGAACTAAGACTTAGGCCAGCCACAATGTAGAGGACCTGACCCTTAGAAACTTACAAGTAAGCTGGAATCTAGAAAAGTTCAAATCTTTATAAGTAAAAAGATTTTTTAAAATGAATAACCAAGTGTTTTTATTGACATCAGAATATCAAAACAATAAACCTGAGAACATAGAAAAAATATAAATAAAGATATGAGCTGAACTTAATACAATAGAAAACGTATAAAATTCAGGTGATTTAGTAAGTCCAAAGAATATTCTTTGACAAGATTAAAAGACACACTTTGATTAAGGAAAACCAAAACATAAGTAAAGAATATACAGAAAGATTCAGGACAATGTTATAGCAGAGAGTATATGAAATGGCAGTAAATTTGAACGTTTGTGTAAAGTGGACCATTTCCTAGGTCCTAAAGTTTACCAAAATTGACACAAGGGGAAATCATTTAAGGTCATCATGTCTGCCCTTGGCATTCTCGGAATGCCCTGGCCTCAGAATGCAGCATCTGTAGTCCATGGTAACCTGCGGAGAGGGGGCGGGGCTGAGGGAGGTTGGAACACTGCCTTCACTGAGGGAGTGGGTGGGGCCATCTCTGCTGTGACTGAACAAAGGGCAGGGGAGAAGGGGGCCAACGGCAGGGCCCTCAGAGCCCGGCAGGCCCAGTCGTGTGTCAGATGCATTTAGGCACAGGCCAAAGTGCGCCTTCTTTGTCTGCACAGCTGCCCAAACTCTCACCTTTCCACTCAGGCCGACCTCTTACTTGAAGTGTGTGTGGAACCGGTCCGCGCAGTACACCTCGCTGCAAAGCTAACCATAGGTCTGGGCATCATAGCTTCCTGCCAGGTGACTAAAGTTCGCAGGCAGATGGGTCGTGGGACACACGTGGGGAGCCTCCTGCCCAGGCCACAGGCCGCCCAAAGCCACTATCCCAGATCGGGGGCAGCAAACAGTCCTGTCTGAGTCCCAGCCTCTAGAAGGAGTAGTGGACCAACACTTGTAGAAAAAGGGGTCCGCGTGGGTAACTCATTGGAGGGACACAAAAAAATCTTTGCAGACTTTCTGCTGAAGCTTACGAGCGTTCACACCTAAACCTCTTACAAGGTCAGCTGTTTAGCTAAACATGAGCTGATGATCTAAATTTACACAATAATGAAGAAATCAGCTACAAGGGGAGACAAGCAGCAAAAACAATCAATACCAGTATTAGATTCCCTAGGCCAACCATCAGATGTTGGAATATTCAGGTGCAAGGCAGATAGGATACACAAAACTGGAACTGAAACAAGGAACAAGGATGTTTTCAAAGACTGGTAGGATCTCTAAAACATTTTTAAAGTACATGTCATTGATAAAGCTAAATACTCAAAGGTTGTGTAATACAACAGATTCATCATTGAGAAGAGTGAAATTATGCTGTTTTGAAAATTATGGCAGGTCAGATTTTCTGCCTAAATATATACGAAGATTTCTCTGAAAAATGCACATTATTTCAAAGAGTTATTGGCTGTGAAATAAGTTAAGTTTATTTCAAATGGCTTGTCTGCAAAGAAAGGTGAGATGTAGGAAATCACAGAAAGTCGAGGGGAAAATAGGTCAATATATACTTTGCTATATTGTGAACTAAGCCTTTGGCCAGCCACAATGTAGAGGACCTGACCCTTAGAAACTTACAAGTAAGCTGGAATCTTTAAAAATTCAAATCTTTATAAGTAAAAAGATTTATTAAAATGAATAACCAAGTGTTTTAATTGACATCAGAAAATCAAAACAATAAACCCTGAGAACATAGAAAAAAGATAAATAAAGATATGAGCAGAACTTAATACCACAGAAAACGTATAAAATTCAGTTGAGGTAGTAAGTCCAAAGAATATTCTTTGACAAGATTTAAAAGACACACTTTGATTAAGGAAAACCAAAACATAAGTAAAGAATATACAGAAAGAATCAGGACAATGTTATAGCAGAGAATATCTGAAATGCCAGTAAATTTGAACATTTCTGTAAAGTGGACCATTTCCTAGCTCCTAAAGTTTACCAAAATTGACACAAGAGGAAATCATTTAAGGTCATCATGTCTGCCCTTGGCATTCTCGGAACGCCCTGGCCTCAGAATGCAGCATCTGTAGTCCATGGTAACCTGCGGAGAGGGGGCGGGGCTGAGGGAGGTTGGAACACTTCCTTCACTGAGGGAGTGGGTGGGGCCATTTCTGCTGTGACTGAACAAAGGGCAGGGGAGAAGGGGGCCAAGGGCAGGGCCCTCAGAGCCCGGCAGGCCCAGTCGTGTGTCACAAGCTTTTAGGCCCAGGCCAAAGTGCGCCTTCTTTGTCTGCACAGCTGCCCAAACTCTCACCTTTCCACTCAGGCCGCCCTCTTACTTGAAGTGTGTGTGGAACCGGTCCGCGCAGTGCACCTCGATGCAAAGCTAACCATAGGTCTGGGCATCATAGCTTCCTGCCAGGTGACCGAAGTTCGCAGGCAGATGGGTTGTGGGACACACGTGCGGTGCCTCCTGCCCAGGCCACAGGCCGCCCAAAACCACTATCCCAGATCGGGGGTAGCAAAGCAGTCCTGTCTGAGTCCCAGCCTCTAGAGGGAGTAGTGGACCAACACTTGTAGAAAAAGGTGTCCGCGCGGGTAACTCATTGGAGGGACACAAAAAATCTTTGCCGACTTTCTGCTGAAGCTTACGAGCGTTCACACCTAAGCCTCTTACAAGGTCAGCTGTTTAGCTAAACATGAGCTCATGATCTAAATTTACACAATAATGAAGAAATCAGCTACAAGGGGAGACAAGCAGCAAAAACAATCAATACCAGAATTAGATTCCCTTAGCCATCGATCAGACGTTGGAATAATCAGGTGCAAGGCAGAAAATATACATAAAACTGGAACTGAAACAAGGAACAAGGATGTTTTCAAAGACTGGTAGGATCTCTAAAACATTTTTAAAGTACATGTCATTGATAAAGCTAAATCCTCAAAGGTTGTGTATTACAACAGATTCATCATTGAGAAGGGTGAAATTATGCTGTTTTGAAAACTATGGCAGGTCAGATTTTCTGCCTAAATATATAAGAAGATTTCTCTGAAAAATGCACATTATTTCAAAGACTTAATGGCTGTGAAATAAGTTAAGGTTATTTCAAATGGCTTGTCTGCAAAGAAAGGTGAGATGTAGGAAATCACAGAAAGTCGCGGGGAAAATAGGTCAATATATACTTTGCTATATTGTGAACTAGGCCTTGGGCCAGCCACAATGTAGAGGACCTGACCCTTAGAAATTTACAAGTAAGCTGGAATCTTTAAAAATTCAAATCTTTATAAGTAAAAAGATTTATTAAAATGAATAACCAAGTGTTTTAATTGACATCAGAAGATCAAAACAATAAACCCTGAGAACATAGAAAAAAATAAATAAAGATATGAGCAGGGCTTCCCTGGTGGCGCAGTGGTTGAGAGTCCGCCTGCCGATGCAGGGGACACGGGTTCGTGCCCCTATCCCGGAAGATCCCACATGCCGCGCAGCGGCTGGGCCCGCGAGCCATGGCCGGGGAGCCTGTGTGTCCGGAGCCTGTGCTCCGCAACGGGAGAGGCCACAGCAGTGAGAGGCCCGCGTACAGCAAAAAAAAAAAAAAAAGATATGAGCAGAACTTAATACCACAGAAAACGTATAAAATTCAGTTGAGGTAGTAAGTCCAAAGAATATTCTTTGACAAGATTTAAAAGACACACTTTGATTAAGGAAAACCAAAACATAAGTAAAGAATATACAGAAAGAATCAGGACAATGTTATAGCAGAGAATATCTGAAATGCCAGTAAATTTGAACATTTCTGTAAAGTGGACCATTTCCTAGCTCCTAAACTTTACCAAAATTGACACAAGAGGAAATCATTTAAGGTCATCATGTCTGCCCTTGGCATTCTCGGAACGCCCTGGCCTCAGAATGCAGCATCTGTTGTCCATGGTAACCTGCGCAGAGGGGGCGGGGCTGAGGGAGGTTGGAACACTGCCTTCACTGAGGGAGTGTGTGGGGCCATCTCTGCTGTGACTGAACAAAGGGCAGGGGAGAAGGGGGCCCACGGCAGGGCCCTCAGAGCCCGGCAGGCCCAGTCGTGTGTCACAAGCATTTAGGCCCAGGCCAAAATGCGCCTTCTTGGTCTGCACAGCTGCCCAAACTCTCACCTTTCCACTCAGGCCGCCCTCTTACTTGAAGTGTGTGTGGAACCGGTCCGCGCAGTACACCTCGATGCAAAGCTAACCATAGGTCTGGGCATCATAGCTTCCTGCCAGGTGACCGAAGTTCGCAGGCAGATGGGTCGTGGGACACACGTGGGGAGACTCCTGCCCAGGCCACAGGCCGCACAAAGCCACTATCCCAGATCGGGGGCAGCAAAGCAGTCCTGTCTGACTCCCAGCCTCTAGAGGGAGTAGTGGACCAACACTTGTAGAAAAAGGGGTCCGCGCGGGTAACTCATTGGAGGAACACAAAAAAATCTTTGCGGACTTTCTGCTGAAGCTTACGAGCGTTCACACCTAAGCCTCTTACAAGGTCAGCTGTTTAGCTAAACATGAGCTCATGATCTAAATTTACACAATAATGAAGAAATCAGCTACAAGGGGAGACAAGCAGCAAAAACAATCAATACCAGAATTAGATTCCCTAGGCCAACCATCAGATGTTGGAATAATCAGGTGCAAGGCAGAAAGTATACATAAAACTTGAACTGAAACAAGGAAAAAGGATGTTTTCAAAGACTGGTAGGATCTCTAAAACATTTTTAAAGTACATGTCATTGATAAAGCTAAATACTCAATGGTTGTGTAATACAACAGATTCAACATTGAGAAGAGTGAAATTATGCTGTTTTGAAAACTATGGCAGGTCAGATTTTCTGCCTAATTATATAAGAAGATTTCTCTAAAAAATACACATTATTTCAAAGACTTATTGGCCGTGAAATAAGTTAAGGTTATTTCAAATGGCTTGTCTGCAAAGAAAGGTGAGATGTAGGGAATCACAGAAAGTCGAGGGGAAAATAGGTCAATATATACATTGCTCTATGGTGAACTAAGACTTAGGCCAGCCACAATGTAGAGGACCTGACCCTTAGAAACTTACAAGTAAGCTGGAATCTAGAAAAGTTCAAATCTTTATAAGTAAAAAGATTTTTTAAAATGAATAACCAAGTGTTTTAATTGACATCAGAAGATCAAAACAATAAACCCTGAGAACATAGAAAAAAGATAAATAAAGATATGAGCAGAACTTAATACCACAGAAAACGTATAAAATTCAGTTGAGGTAGTAAGTCCAAAAAATATTCTTTGACAAGATTTAAAAGACACACTTTGATTAAGGAAAACCAAAACATAAGTAAAGAATATACAGAAAGAATCAGGACAATGTTATAGCAGAGAATATCTGAAATGCCAGTAAATTTGAACATTTCTGTAAAGTGGACCATTTCCTAGCTCCTAAAGTTTACCAAAATTGACACAAGAGGAAATCATTTAAGGTCATCATGTCTGCCCTTGGCATTCTCGGAACGCCCTGGCCTCAGAATGCAGCATCTGTAGTCCATGGTAACCTGCGGAGAGGGGGCGGGGCTGAGGGAGGTTGGAACACTTCCTTCACTGAGGGAGTGGGTGGGGCCATCTCTGCTGTGACTGAACAAAGGGCAGGGGAGAAGGGGGCCAAGGGCAGGGCCCTCAGAGCCCGGCAGGCCCAGTCGTGTGTCACAAGCATTTAGGCCCAGGCCAAAGTGCGCCTTCTTTGTCTGCACAGCTGCCCAAACTCTCACCTTTCCACTCAGGCCGCCCTCTTACTTGAAGTGTGTGTGGAACCGGTCCGCGCAGTGCACCTCGATGCAAAGCTAACCATAGGTCTGGGCACCATAGCTTCCTGCCAGGTGACCGAAGTTCGCAGGCAGATGGGTTGTGGGACACACGTGCGGTGCCTCCTGCCCAGGCCACAGGCCGCCCAAAACCACTATCCCAGATCGGGGGTAGCAAAGCAGTCCTGTCTGAGTCCCAGCCTCTAGAGGGAGTAGTGGACCAACACTTGTAGAAAAAGGTGTCCGCGCGGGTAACTCATTGGAGGGACACAAAAAAATCTTTGCCGACTTTCTGCTGAAGCTTACGAGCGTTCACACCTAAGCCTCTTACAAGGTCAGCTGTTTAGCTAAACATGAGCTCATGATCTAAATTTACACAATAATGAAGAAATCAGCTACAAGGGGAGACAAGCAGCAAAAACAATCAATACCAGAATTAGATTCCCTTAGCCATCGATCAGACGTTGGAATAATCAGGTGCAAGGCAGAAAATATACATAAAACTGGAACTGAAACAAGGAACAAGGATGTTTTCAAAGACTGGTAGGATCTCTAAAACATTTTTAAAGTACATGTCATTGATAAAGCTAAATCCTCAAAGGTTGTGTATTACAACAGATTCATCATTGAGAAGGGTGAAATTATGCTGTTTTGAAAACTATGGCAGGTCAGATTTTCTGCCTAAATATATAAGAAGATTTCTCTGAAAAATGCACATTATTTCAAAGACTTAATGGCTGTGAAATAAGTTAAGGTTATTTCAAATGGCTTGTCTGCAAAGAAAGGTGAGATGTAGGAAATCACAGAAAGTCGCGGGGAAAATAGGTCAATATATACTTTGCTATATTGTGAACTAGGCCTTGGGCCAGCCACAATGTAGAGGACCTGACCCTTAGAAATTTACAAGTAAGCTGGAATCTTTAAAAATTCAAATCTTTATAAGTAAAAAGATTTATTAAAATGAATAACCAAGTGTTTTAATTGACATCAGAAGATCAAAACAATAAACCCTGAGAACATAGAAAAAAGATAAATAAAGATATGAGCAGAACTTAATACCACAGAAAACGTATAAAATTCAGTTGAGGTAGTAAGTCCAAAGAATATTCTTTGACAAGATTTAAAAGACACACTTTGATTAAGGAAAACCAAAACATAAGTAAAGAATATACAGAAAGAATCAGGACAATGTTATAGCAGAGAATATCTGAAATGCCAGTAAATTTGAACATTCCTGTAAAGTGGACCATTTCCTAGCTCCTAAACTTTACCAAAATTGACACAAGAGGAAATCATTTAAGGTCATCATGTCTGCCCTTGGCATTCTCGGAACGCCCTGGCCTCAGAATGCAGCATCTGTTGTCCATGGTAACCTGCGGAGAGGGGTCGGGGCTGAGGGAGGTTGGAACACTGCCTTCACTGAGGGAGTGTGTGGGGCCATCTCTGCTGTGACTGAACAAAGGGCAGGGGAGAAGGGGGCCCACGGCAGGGCCCTCAGAGCCCGGCAGGCCCAGTCGTGTGTCACAAGCATTTAGGCCCAGGCCAAAATGCGCCTTCTTGGTCTGCACAGCTGCCCAAACTCTCACCTTTCCACTCAGGCCGCCCTCTTACTTGAAGTGTGTGTGGAACCGGTCCGCACAGTACACCTCGATGCAAAGCTAACCATAGGTCTGGGCATCATAGCTTCCTGCCAGGTGACCGGAGTTCGCAGGCAGATGGGTCGTGGGACCCACGTGGGGAGACTCCTGCCCAGGCCACAGGCCGCCCAAAGCCACTATCCCAGATCGGGGGCAGCAAAGCAGTCCTGTCTGACTCCCAGCCTCTAGAGGGAGTAGTGGACCAACACTTGTAGAAAAAGGGGTCCGCGCGGGTAACTCATTGGAGGAACACAAAAAAATCTTTGCGGACTTTCTGCTGAAGCTTACGAGCGTTCACACCTAAGCCTCTTACAAGGTCAGCTGTTTAGCTAAACATGAGCTCATGATCTAAATTTACACAATAATGAAGAAATCAGCTACAAGGGGAGACAAGCAGCAAAAACAATCAATACCAGAATTAGATTCCCTAGGCCAACCATCAGATGTTGGAATAATCAGGTGCAAGGCAGAAAGTATACATAAAACTTGAACTGAAACAAGGAAAAAGGATGTTTTCAAAGACTGGTAGGATCTCTAAAACATTTTTAAAGTACATGTCATTGATAAAGCTAAATACTCAATGGTTGTGTAATACAACAGATTCAACATTGAGAAGAGTGAAATTATGCTGTTTTGAAAACTATGGCAGGTCAGATTTTCTGCCTAATTATATAAGAAGATTTCTCTAAAAAATACACATTATTTCAAAGACTTATTGGCCGTGAAATAAGTTAAGGTTATTTCAAATGGCTTGTCTGCAAAGAAAGGTGAGATGTAGGGAATCACAGAAAGTCGAGGGGAAAATAGGTCAATATATACATTGCTCTATGGTGAACTAAGACTTAGGCCAGCCACAATGTAGAGGACCTGACCCTTAGAAACTTACAAGTAAGCTGGAATCTAGAAAAGTTCAAATCTTTATAAGTAAAAAGATTTTTTAAAATGAATAACCAAGTGTTTTTATTGACATCAGAATATCAAAACAATACACCTGAGAACATAGAAAAAATATAAATAAAGATATGAGCTGAACTTAATACAATAGAAAACGTATAAAATTCAGGTGATTTAGTAAGTCCAAAGAATATTCTTTGACAAGATTAAAAGACACACTTTGATTAAGGAAAACCAAAACATAAGTAAAGAATATACAGAAAGAATCAGGACAATGTTATAGCAGAGAGTATATGAAATGGCAGTAAATTTGAACGTTTGTGTAAAGTGGACCATTTCCTAGGTCCTAAAGTTTACCAAAATTGACACAAGGGGAAATCATTTAAGGTCATCATGTCTGCCCTTGGCATTCTCGGAATGCCCTGGCCTCAGAATGCAGCATCTGTAGTCCATGGTAACCTGCGGAGAGGGGGCGGGGCTGAGGGAGGTTGGAACACTGCCTTCACTGAGGGAGTGGGTGGGGCCATCTCTGCTGTGACTGAACAAAGGGCAGGGGAGAAGGGGGCCAACGGCAGGGCCCTCAGAGCCCGGCAGGCCCAGTCGTGTGTCAGATGCATTTAGGCACAGGCCAAAGTGCGCCTTCTTTGTCTGCACAGCTGCCCAAACTCTCACCTTTCCACTCAGGCCGACCTCTTACTTGAAGTGTGTGTGGAACCGGTCCGCGCAGTACACCTCGCTGCAAAGCTAACCATAGGTCTGGGCATCATAGCTTCCTGCCAGGTGACTAAAGTTCGCAGGCAGATGGGTCGTGGGACACACGTGGGGAGCCTCCTGCCCAGGCCACAGGACGCCCAAAGCCACTATCCCAGATCGGGGGCAGCAAAGCAGTCCTGTCTGAGTCCCAGCCTCTTGAAGGAGTAGTGGACCAACACTTGTAGAAAAAGGGGTCCGCGTGGGTAACTCATTGGAGGGACACAAAAAAATCTTTGCAGACTTTCTGCTGAAGCTTACGAGCGTTCACACCTAAACCTCTTACAAGGTCAGCTGTTTAGCTAAACATGAGCTGATGATCTAAATTTACACAATAATGAAGAAATCAGCTACAAGGGGAGACAAGCAGCAAAAACAATCAATACCAGTATTAGATTCCCTAGGCCAACCATCAGATGTTGGAATATTCAGGTGCAAGGCAGATAGGATACACAAAACTGGAACTGAAACAAGGAACAAGGATGTTTTCAAAGACTGGTAGGATCTCTAAAACATTTTTAAAGTACATGTCATTGATAAAGCTAAATACTCAAAGGTTGTGTAATACAACAGATTCATCATTGAGAAGAGTGAAATTATGCTGTTTTGAAAATTATGGCAGGTCAGATTTTCTGCCTAAATATATACGAAGATTTCTCTGAAAAATGCACATTATTTCAAAGAGTTATTGGCTGTGAAATAAGTTAAGTTTATTTCAAATGGCTTGTCTGCAAAGAAAGGGGAGATGTAGGAAATCACAGAAAGTCGAGGGGAAAATAGGTCAATATATACTTTGCTATATTGTGAACTAAGCCTTTGGCCAGCCACAATGTAGAGGACCTGACCCTTAGAAACTTACAAGTAAGCTGGAATCTTTAAAAATTCAAATCTTTATAAGTAAAAAGATTTATTAAAATGAATAACCAAGTGTTTTAATTGACATCAGAAAATCAAAACAATAAACCCTGAGAACATAGAAAAAAGATAAATAAAGATATGAGCAGAACTTAATACCACAGAAAACGTATAAAATTCAGTTGAGGTAGTAAGTCCAAAGAATATTCTTTGACAAGATTTAAAAGACACACTTTGATTAAGGAAAACCAAAACATAAGTAAAGAATATACAGAAAGAATCAGGACAATGTTATAGCAGAGAATATCTGAAATGCCAGTAAATTTGAACATTTCTGTAAAGTGGACCATTTCCTAGCTCCTAAAGTTTACCAAAATTGACACAAGAGGAAATCATTTAAGGTCATCATGTCTGCCCTTGGCATTCTCGGAACGCCCTGGCCTCAGAATGCAGCATCTGTAGTCCATGGTAACCTGCGGAGAGGGGGCGGGGCTGAGGGAGGTTGGAACACTTCCTTCACTGAGGGAGTGGGTGGGGCCATCTCTGCTGTGACTGAACAAAGGGCAGGGGAGAAGGGGGCCAAGGGCAGGGCCCTCAGAGCCCGGCAGGCCCAGTCGTGTGTCACAAGCATTTAGGCCCAGGCCAAAGTGCGCCTTCTTTGTCTGCACAGCTGCCCAAACTTTCACCTTTCCACTCAGGCCGCCCTCTTACTTGAAGTGTGTGTGGAACCGGTCCGCGCAGTGCACCTCGATGCAAAGCTAACCATAGGTCTGGGCATCATAGCTTCCTGCCAGGTGACCGAAGTTCGCAGGCAGATGGGTTGTGGGACACACGTGCGGTGCCTCCTGCCCAGGCCACAGGCCGCCCAAAACCACTATCCCAGATCGGGGGTAGCAAAGCAGTCCTGTCTGAGTCCCAGCCTCTAGAGGGAGTAGTGGACCAACACTTGTAGAAAAAGGTGTCCGCGCGGGTAACTCATTGGAGGGACACAAAAAAATCTTTGCCGACTTTCTGCTGAAGCTTACGAGCGTTCACACCTAAGCCTCTTACAAGGTCAGCTGTTTAGCTAAACATGAGCTCATGATCTAAATTTACACAATAATGAAGAAATCAGCTACAAGGGGAGACAAGCAGCAAAAACAATCAATACCAGAATTAGATTCCCTTAGCCATCGATCAGACGTTGGAATAATCAGGCGCAAGGCAGAAAATATACATAAAACTGGAACTGAAACAAGGAACAAGGATGTTTTCAAAGACTGGTAGGATCTCTAAAACATTTTTAAAGTACATGTCATTGATAAAGCTAAATCCTCAAAGGTTGTGTATTACAACAGATTCATCATTGAGAAGGGTGAAATTATGCTGTTTTGAAAACTATGGCAGGTCAGATTTTCTGCCTAAATATATAAGAAGATTTCTCTGAAAAATGCACATTATTTCAAAGACTTAATGGCTGTGAAATAAGTTAAGGTTATTTCAAATGGCTTGTCTGCAAAGAAAGGTGAGATGTAGGAAATCACAGAAAGTCGCGGGGAAAATAGGTCAATATATACTTTGCTATATTGTGAACTAGGCCTTGGGCCAGCCACAATGTAGAGGACCTGACCCTTAGAAATTTACAAGTAAGCTGGAATCTTTAAAAATTCAAATCTTTATAAGTAAAAAGATTTATTAAAATGAATAACCAAGTGTTTTAATTGACATCAGAAGATCAAAACAATAAACCCTGAGAACATAGAAAAAAGATAAATAAAGATATGAGCAGAACTTAATACCACAGAAAACGTATAAAATTCAGTTGAGGTAGTAAGTCCAAAGAATATTCTTTGACAAGATTTAAAAGACACACTTTGATTAAGGAAAACCAAAACATAAGTAAAGAATATACAGAAAGAATCAGGACAATGTTATAGCAGAGAATATCTGAAATGCCAGTAAATTTGAACATTCCTGTAAAGTGGACCATTTCCTAGCTCCTAAACTTTACCAAAATTGACACAAGAGGAAATCATTTAAGGTCATCATGTCTGCCCTTGGCATTCTCGGAACGCCCTGGCCTCAGAATGCAGCATCTGTTGTCCATGGTAACCTGCGGAGAGGGGGCGGGGCTGAGGGAGGTTGGAACACTGCCTTCACTGAGGGAGTGTGTGGGGCCATCTCTGCTGTGACTGAACAAAGGGCAGGGGAGAAGGGGGCCCACGGCAGGGCCCTCAGAGCCCGGCAGGCCCAGTCGTGTGTCACAAGCATTTAGGCCAAGGCCAAAATGCGCCTTCTTGGTCTGCACAGCTGCCCAAACTCTCACCTTTCCACTCAGGCCGCCCTCTTACTTGAAGTGTGTGTGGAACCGGTCCGCGCAGTACACCTCGATGCAAAGCTAACCATAGGTCTGGGCATCATAGCTTCCTGCCAGGTGACCGAAGTTCGCAGGCAGATGGGTCGTGGGACACACGTGGGGAGACTCCTGCCCAGGCCACAGGCCGCCCAAAGCCACTATCCCAGATCGGGGGCAGCAAAGCAGTCCTGTCTGACTCCCAGCCTCTAGAGGGAGTAGTGGACCAACACTTGTAGAAAAAGGGGTCCGCGCGGGTAACTCATTGGAGGAACACAAAAAAATCTTTGCGGACTTTCTGCTGAAGCTTACGAGCGTTCACACCTAAGCCTCTTACAAGGTCAGCTGTTTAGCTAAACATGAGCTCATGATCTAAATTTACACAATAATGAAGAAATCAGCTACAAGGGGAGACAAGCAGCAAAAACAATCAATACCAGAATTAGATTCCCTAGGCCAACCATCAGATGTTGGAATAATCAGGTGCAAGGCAGAAAGTATACATAAAACTTGAACTGAAACAAGGAAAAGGGATGTTTTCAAAGACTGGTAGGATCTCTAAAACATTTTTAAAGTACATGTCATTGATAAAGCTAAATACTCAATGGTTGTGTGATACAACAGATTCAACATTGAGAAGAGTGAAATTATGCTGTTTTGAAAACTATGGCAGGTCAGATTTTCTGCCTAATTATATAAGAAGATTTCTCTAAAAAATACACATTATTTCAAAGACTTATTGGCCGTGAAATAAGTTAAGGTTATTTCAAATGGCTTGTCTGCAAAGAAAGGTGAGATGTAGGGAATCACAGAAAGTCGAGGGGAAAATAGGTCAATATATACATTGCTCTATGGTGAACTAAGACTTAGGCCAGCCACAATGTAGAGGACCTGACCCTTAGAAACTTACAAGTAAGCTGGAATCTAGAAAAGTTCAAATCTTTATAAGTAAAAAGATTTTTTAAAATGAATAACCAAGTGTTTTTATTGACATCAGAATATCAAAACAATAAACCTGAGAACATAGAAAAAATATAAATAAAGATATGAGCTGAACTTAATACAATAGAAAACGTATAAAATTCAGGTGATTTAGTAAGTCCAAAGAATATTCTTTGACAAGATTAAAAGACACACTTTGATTAAGGAAAACCAAAACATAAGTAAAGAATATACAGAAAGAATCAGGACAATGTTATAGCAGAGAGTATATGAAATGGCAGTAAATTTGAACGTTTGTGTAAAGTGGACCATTTCCTAGGTCCTAAAGTTTACCAAAATTGACACAAGGGGAAATCATTTAAGGTCATCATGTCTGTCCTTGGCATTCTCGGAATGCCCTGGCCTCAGAATGCAGCATCTGTAGTCCATGGTAACCTGCGGAGAGGGGGCGGGGCTGAGGGAGGTTGGAACACTGCCTTCACTGAGGGAGTGGGTGGGGCCATCTCTGCTGTGACTGAACAAAGGGCAGGGGAGAAGGGGGCCAACGGCAGGGCCCTCAGAGCCCGGCAGGCCCAGTCGTGTGTCAGATGCATTTAGGCACAGGCCAAAGTGCGCCTTCTTTGTCTGCACAGCTGCCCAAACTCTCACCTTTCCACTCAGGCCGACCTCTTACTTGAAGTGTGTGTGGAACCGGTCCGCGCAGTACACCTCGCTGCAAAGCTAACCATAGGTCTGGGAATCATAGCTTCCTGCCAGGTGACTAAAGTTCGCAGGCAGATGGGTCGTGGGACACACGTGGGGAGCCTCCTGCCCAGGCCACAGGCCGCCCAAAGCCACTATCCCAAATCGGGGGCAGCAAAGCAGTCCTGTCTGAGTCCCAGCCTCTAGAAGGAGTAGTGGACCAACACTTGTAGAAAAAGGGGTCCGCGTGGGTAACTCATTGGAGGGACACAAAAAAATCTTTGCAGACTTTCTGCTGAAGCTTACGAGCGTTCACACCTAAACCTCTTACAAGGTCAGCTGTTTAGCTAAACATGAGCTGATGATCTAAATTTACACAATAATGAAGAAATCAGCTACAAGGGGAGACAAGCAGCAAAAACAATCAATACCAGTATTAGATTCCCTAGGCCAACCATCAGATGTTGGAATATTCAGGTGCAAGGCAGATAGGATACACAAAACTGGAACTGAAACAAGGAACAAGGATGTTTTCAAAGACTGGTAGGATCTCTAAAACATTTTTAAAGTACATGTCATTGATAAAGCTAAATACTCAAAGGTTGTGTAATACAACA
This sequence comes from Mesoplodon bidens, assembly GCF_964165515.1. Classification (NCBI taxonomy): domain Eukaryota; kingdom Metazoa; phylum Chordata; class Mammalia; order Artiodactyla; family Ziphiidae; genus Mesoplodon; species Mesoplodon bidens. Next base: position 557,034 of record NW_027671513.1, read on the forward strand.
GATTCATCATTGAGAAGAGTGAAATTATGCTGTTTTGAAAATTATGGCAGGTCAGATTTTCTGCCTAAATATATACGAAGATTTCTCTGAAAAATGCACATTATTTCAAAGAGTTATTGGCTGTGAAATAAGTTAAGTTTATTTCAAATGGCTTGTCTGCAAAGAAAGGTGAGATGTAGGAAATCACAGAAAGTCGATGGGAAAATAGGTCAATATATACTTTGCTATATTGTGAACTAAGCCTTTGGCCAGCCACAATGTAGAGGACCTGACCCTTAGAAACTTACAAGTAAGCTGGAATCTTTAAAAATTCAAATCTTTATAAGTAAAAAGATTTATTAAAATGAATAACCAAGTGTTTTAATTGACATCAGAAAATCAAAACAATAAACCCTGAGAACATAGAAAAAAGATAAATAAAGATATGAGCAGAACTTAATACCACAGAAAACGTATAAAATTCAGTTGAGGTAGTAAGTCCAAAGAATATTCTTTGACAAGATTTAAAAGACACACTTTGATTAAGGAAAACCAAAACATAAGTAAAGAATATACAGAAAGAATCAGGACAATGTTATAGCAGAGAATATCTGAAATGCCAGTAAATTTGAACATTTCTGTAAAGTGGACCATTTCCTAGCTCCTAAAGTTTACCAAAATTGACACAAGAGGAAATCATTTAAGGTCATCATGTCTGCCCTTGGCATTCTCGGAACGCCCTGGCCTCAGAATGCAGCATCTGTAGTCCATGGTAACCTGCGGAGAGGGGGCGGGGCTGAGGGAGGTTGGAACACTTCCTTCACTGAGGGAGTGGGTGGGGCCATCTCTGCTGTGACTGAACAAAGGGCAGGGGAGAAGGGGGCCAAGGGCAGGGCCCTCAGAGCCCGGCAGGCCCAGTCGTGTGTCACAAGCATTTAGGCCCAGGCCAAAGTGCGCCTTCTTTGTCTGCACAGCTGCCCAAACTCTCACCTTTCCACTCAGGCCGCCCTCTTACTTGAAGTGTGTGTGGAACCGGTCCGCGCAGTGCACCTCGATGCAAAGCTAACCATAGGTCTGGGCATCATAGCTTCCAGCCAGGTGACCGAAGTTCGCAGGCAGATGGGTTGTGGGACACACGTGCGGTGCCTCCTGCCCAGGCCACAGGCCGCCCAAAACCACTATCCCAGATCGGGGGTAGCAAAGCAGTCCTGTCTGAGTCCCAGCCTCTAGAGGGAGTAGTGGACCAACACTTGTAGAAAAAGGTGTCCGCGCGGGTAACTCATTGGAGGGACACAAAAAAATCTTTGCCGACTTTCTGCTGAAGCTTACGAGCGTTCACACCTAAGCCTCTTACAAGGTCAGATGTTTAGCTAAACATGAGCTCATGATCTAAATTTACACAATAATGAAGAAATCAGCTACAAGGGGAGACAAGCAGCAAAAACAATCAATACCAGAATTAGATTCCCTTAGCCATCGATCAGACGTTGGAATAATCAGGTGCAAGGCAGAAAATATACATAAAACTGGAACTGAAACAAGGAACAAGGATGTTTTCAAAGACTGGTAGGATCTCTAAAACATTTTTAAAGTACATGTCATTGATAAAGCTAAATCCTCAAAGGTTGTGTATTACAACAGATTCATCATTGAGAAGGGTGAAATTATGCTGTTTTGAAAACTATGGCAGGTCAGATTTTCTGCCTAAATATATAAGAAGATTTCTCTGAAAAATGCACATTATTTCAAAGACTTAATGGCTGTGAAATAAGTTAAGGTTATTTCAAATGGCTTGTCTGCAAAGAAAGGTGAGATGTAGGAAATCACAGAAAGTCGCGGGGAAAATAGGTCAATATATACTTTGCTATATTGTGAACTAGGCCTTGGGCCAGCCACAATGTAGAGGACCTGACCCTTAGAAATTTACAAGTAAGCTGGAATCTTTAAAAATTCAAATCTTTATAAGTAAAAAGATTTATTAAAATGAATAACCAAGTGTTTTAATTGACATCAGAAGATCAAAACAATAAACCCTGAGAACATAGAAAAAAGATAAATAAAGATATGAGCAGAACTTAATACCACAGAAAACGTATAAAATTCAGTTGAGGTAGTAAGTCCAAAGAATATTCTTTGACAAGATTTAAAAGACACACTTTGATTAAGGAAAACCAAAACATAAGTAAAGAATATACAGAAAGAATCAGGACAATGTTATAGCAGAGAATATCTGAAATGCCAGTAAATTTGAACATTTCTGTAAAGTGGACCATTTCCTAGCTCCTAAACTTTACCAAAATTGACACAAGAGGAAATCATTTAAGGTCATCATGTCTGCCCTTGGCATTCTCGGAACGCCCTGGCCTCAGAATGCAGCATCTGTTGTCCATGGTAACCTGCGGAGAGGGGGCGGGGCTGAGGGAGGTTGGAACACTGCCTTCACTGAGGGAGTGTGTGGGGCCATCTCTGCTGTGACTGAACAAAGGGCAGGGGAGAAGGGGGCCCACGGCAGGGTCCTCAGAGCCCGGCAGGCCCAGTCGTGTGTCACAAGCATTTAGGCCCAGGCCAAAATGCGCCTTCTTGGTCTGCACAGCTGCCCAAACTCTCACCTTTCCACTCAGGCCGCCCTCTTACTTGAAGTGTGTGTGGAACCGGTCCGCGCAGTACACCTCGATGCAAAGCTAACCATAGGTCTGGGCATCATAGCTTCCTGCCAGGTGACCGAAGTTCGCAGGCAGATGGGTCGTGGGACACACGTGGGGAGACTCCTGCCCAGGCCACAGGCCGCCCAAAGCCACTGTCCCAGATCGGGGGCAGCAAAGCAGTCCTGTCTGACTCCCAGCCTCTAGAGGGAGTAGTGGACCAACACTTGTAGAAAAAGGGGTCCGCGCGGGTAACTCATTGGAGGAACACAAAAAAATCTTTGTGGACTTTCTGCTGAAGCTTACGAGCGTTCACACCTAAGCCTCTTACAAGGTCAGCTGTTTAGCTAAACATGAGCTCATGATCTAAATTTACACAATAATGAAGAAATCAGCTACAAGGGGAGACAAGCAGCAAAAACAATCAATACCAGAATTAGATTCCCTAGGCCAACCATCAGATGTTGGAATAATCAGGTGCAAGGCAGAAAGTATACATAAAACTTGAACTGAAACAAGGAAAAAGGATGTTTTCAAAGACTGGTAGGATCTCTAAAACATTTTTAAAGTACATGTCATTGATAAAGCTAAATACTCAATGGTTGTGTAATACAACAGATTCAACATTGAGAAGAGTGAAATTATGCTGTTTTGAAAACTATGGCAGGTCAGATTTTCTGCCTAATTATATAAGAAGATTTCTCTAAAAAATACACATTATTTCAAAGACTTATTGGCCGTGAAATAAGTTAAGGTTATTTCAAATGGCTTGTCTGCAAAGAAAGATGAGATGTAGGGAATCACAGAAAGTCAAGGGGAAAATAGGTCAATATATACATTGCTCTATGGTGAACTAAGACTTAGGCCAGCCACAATGTAGAGGACCTGACCCTTAGAAACTTACAAGTAAGCTGGAATCTAGAAAAGTTCAAATCTTTATAAGTAAAAAGATTTTTTAAAATGAATAACCAAGTGTTTTTATTGACATCAGAATATCAAAACAATAAACCTGAGAACATAGAAAAAATATAAATAAAGATATGAGCTGAACTTAATACAATAGAAAACGTATAAAATTCAGGTGATTTAGTAAGTCCAAAGAATATTCTTTGACAAGATTAAAAGACACACTTTGATTAAGGAAAACCAAAACATAAGTAAAGAATATACAGAAAGATTCAGGACAATGTTATAGCAGAGAGTATATGAAATGGCAGTAAATTTGAACGTTTGTGTAAAGTGGACCATTTCCTAGGTCCTAAAGTTTACCAAAATTGACACAAGGGGAAATCATTTAAGGTCATCATGTCTGCCCTTGGCATTCTCGGAATGCCCTGGCCTCAGAATGCAGCATCTGTAGTCCATGGTAACCTGCGGAGAGGGGGCGGGGCTGAGGGAGGTTGGAACACTGCCTTCACTGAGGGAGTGGGTGGGGCCATCTCTGCTGTGACTGAACAAAGGGCAGGGGAGAAGGGGGCCAACGGCAGGGCCCTCAGAGCCCGGCAGGCCCAGTCGTGTGTCAGATGCATTTAGGCACAGGCCAAAGTGCGCCTTCTTTGTCTGCACAGCTGCCCAAACTCTCACCTTTCCACTCAGGCCGACCTCTTACTTGAAGTGTGTGTGGAACCGGTCCGCGCAGTACACCTCGCTGCAAAGCTAACCATAGGTCTGGGCATCATAGCTTCCTGCCAGGTGACTAAAGTTCGCAGGCAGATGGGTCGTGGGACACACGTGGGGAGCCTCCTGCCCAGGCCACAGGCCGCCCAAAGCCACTATCCCAGATCGGGGGCAGCAAAGCAGTCCTGTCTGAGTCCCAGCCTCTAGAAGGAGTAGTGGACCAACACTTGTAGAAAAAGGGGTCCGCGTGGGTAACTCATTGGAGGGACACAAAAAAATCTTTGCAGACTTTCTGCTGAAGCTTACGAGCGTTCACACCTAAACCTCTTACAAGGTCAGCTGTTTAGCTAAACATGAGCTGATGATCTAAATTTACACAATAATGAAGAAATCAGCTACAAGGGGAGACAAGCAGCAAAAACAATCAATACCAGTATTAGATTCCCTAGGCCAACCATCAGATGTTGGAATATTCAGGTGCAAGGCAGATAGGATACACAAAACTGGAACTGAAACAAGGAACAAGGATGTTTTCAAAGACTGGTAGGATCTCTAAAACATTTTTAAAGTACATGTCATTGATAAAGCTAAATACTCAAAGGTTGTGTAATACAACAGATTCATCATTGAGAAGAGTGAAATTATGCTGTTTTGAAAATTATGGCAGGTCAGATTTTCTGCCTAAATATATACGAAGATTTCTCTGAAAAATGCACATTATTTCAAAGAGTTATTGGCTGTGAAATAAGTTAAGTTTATTTCAAATGGCTTGTCTGCAAAGAAAGGTGAGATGTAGGAAATCACAGAAAGTCGAGGGGAAAATAGGTCAATATATACTTTGCTATATTGTGAACTAAGCCTTTGGCCAGCCACAATGTAGAGGACCTGACCCTTAGAAACTTACAAGTAAGCTGGAATCTTTAAAAATTCAAATCTTTATAAGTAAAAAGATTTATTAAAATGAATAACCAAGTGTTTTAATTGACATCAGAAAATCAAAACAATAAACCCTGAGAACATAGAAAAAAGATAAATAAAGATATGAGCAGAACTTAATACCACAGAAAACGTATAAAATTCAGTTGAGGTAGTAAGTCCAAAGAATATTCTTTGACAAGATTTAAAAGACACACTTTGATTAAGGAAAACCAAAACATAAGTAAAGAATATACAGAAAGAATCAGGACAATGTTATAGCAGAGAATATCTGAAATGCCAGTAAATTTGAACATTTCTGTAAAGTGGACCATTTCCTAGCTCCTAAAGTTTACCAAAATTGACACAAGAGGAAATCATTTAAGGTCATCATGTCTGCCCTTGGCATTCTCGGAACGCCCTGGCCTCAGAATGCAGCATCTGTAGTCCATGGTAACCTGCGGAGAGGGGGCGGGGCTGAGGGAGGTTGGAACACTTCCTTCACTGAGGGAGTGGGTGGGGCCATCTCTGCTGTGACTGAACAAAGGGCAGGGGAGAAGGGGGCCAAGGGCAGGGCCCTCAGAGCCCGGCAGGCCCAGTCGTGTGTCACAAGCATTTAGGCCCAGGCCAAAGTGCGCCTTCTTTGTCTGCACAGCTGCCCAAACTCTCACCTTTCCACTCAGGCCGCCCTCTTACTTGAAGTGTGTGTGGAACCGGTCCGCGCAGTGCACCTCGATGCAAAGCTAACCATAGGTCTGGGCATCATAGCTTCCTGCCAGGTGACCGAAGTTCGCAGGCAGATGGGTTGTGGGACACACGTGCGGTGCCTCCTGCCCAGGCCACAGGCCGCCCAAAACCACTATCCCAGATCGGGGGTAGCAAAGCAGTCCTGTCTGAGTCCCAGCCTCTAGAGGGAGTAGTGGACCAACACTTGTAGAAAAAGGTGTCCGCGCGGGTAACTCATTGGAGGGACACAAAAAAATCTTTGCCGACTTTCTGCTGAAGCTTACGAGCGTTCACACCTAAGCCTCTTACAAGGTCAGCTGTTTAGCTAAACATGAGCTCATGATCTAAATTTACACAATAATGAAGAAATCAGCTACAAGGGGAGACAAGCAGCAAAAACAATCAATACCAGAATTAGATTCCCTTAGCCATCGATCAGACGTTGGAATAATCAGGTGCAAGGCAGAAAATATACATAAAACTGGAACTGAAACAAGGAACAAGGATGTTTTCAAAGACTGGTAGGATCTCTAAAACATTTTTAAAGTACATGTCATTGATAAAGCTAAATCCTCAAAGGTTGTGTATTACAACAGATTCATCATTGAGAAGGGTGAAATTATGCTGTTTTGAAAACTATGGCAGGTCAGATTTTCTGCCTAAATATATAAGAAGATTTCTCTGAAAAATGCACATTATTTCAAAGACTTAATGGCTGTGAAATAAGTTAAGGTTATTTCAAATGGCTTGTCTGCAAAGAAAGGTGAGATGTAGGAAATCACAGAAAGTCGCGGGGAAAATAGGTCAATATATACTTTGCTATATTGTGAACTAGGCCTTGGGCCAGCCACAATGTAGAGGACCTGACCCTTAGAAATTTACAAGTAAGCTGGAATCTTTAAAAATTCAAATCTTTATAAGTAAAAAGATTTATTAAAATGAATAACCAAGTGTTTTAATTGACATCAGAAGATCAAAACAATAAACCCTGAGAACATAGAAAAAAGATAAATAAAGATATGAGCAGGGCTTCCCTGGTGGCGCAGTGGTTGAGAGTCCGCCTGCCGATGCAGGGGACACGGGTTCGTGCCCCTATCCCGGAAGATCCCACATGCCGCGCAGCGGCTGGGCCCGCGAGCCATGGCCCGGGAGCCTGTGTGTCCGGAGCCTGTGCTCCGCAACGGGAGAGGCCACAGCAGTGAGAGGCCCGCGTACAGCAAAAAAAAAAAAAAAAGATATGAGCAGAACTTAATACCACAGAAAACGTATAAAATTCAGTTGAGGTAGTAAGTCCAAAGAATATTCTTTGACAAGATTTAAAAGACACACTTTGATTAAGGAAAACCAAAACATAAGTAAAGAATATACAGAAAGAATCAGGACAATGTTATAGCAGAGAATATCTGAAATGCCAGTAAATTTGAACATTTCTGTAAAGTGGACCATTTCCTAGCTCCTAAACTTTACCAAAATTGACACAAGAGGAAATCATTTAAGGTCATCATGTCTGCCCTTGGCATTCTCGGAACGCCCTGGCCTCAGAATGCAGCATCTGTTGTCCATGGTAACCTGCGCAGAGGGGGCGGGGCTGAGGGAGGTTGGAACACTGCCTTCACTGAGGGAGTGTGTGGGGCCATCTCTGCTGTGACTGAACAAAGGGCAGGGGAGAAGGGGGCCCACGGCAGGGCCCTCAGAGCCCGGCAGGCCCAGTCGTGTGTCACAAGCATTTAGGCCCAGGCCAAAATGCGCCTTCTTGGTCTGCACAGCTGCCCAAACTCTCACCTTTCCACTCAGGCCGCCCTCTTACTTGAAGTGTGTGTGGAACCGGTCCGCGCAGTACACCTCGATGCAAAGCTAACCATAGGTCTGGGCATCATAGCTTCCTGCCAGGTGACCGAAGTTCGCAGGCAGATGGGTCGTGGGACACACGTGGGGAGACTCCTGCCCAGGCCACAGGCCGCCCAAAGCCACTATCCCAGATCGGGGGCAGCAAAGCAGTCCTGTCTGACTCCCAGCCTCTAGAGGGAGTAGTGGACCAACACTTGTAGAAAAAGGGGTCCGCGCGGGTAACTCATTGGAGGAACACAAAAAAATCTTTGCGGACTTTCTGCTGAAGCTTACGAGCGTTCACACCTAAGCCTCTTACAAGGTCAGCTGTTTAGCTAAACATGAGCTCATGATCTAAATTTACACAATAATGAAGAAATCAGCTACAAGGGGAGACAAGCAGCAAAAACAATCAATACCAGAATTAGATTCCCTAGGCCAACCATCAGATGTTGGAATAATCAGGTGCAAGGCAGAAAGTATACATAAAACTTGAACTGAAACAAGGAAAAAGGATGTTTTCAAAGACTGGTAGGATCTCTAAAACATTTTTAAAGTACATGTCATTGATAAAGCTAAATACTCAATGGTTGTGTAATACAACAGATTCAACATTGAGAAGAGTGAAATTATGCTGTTTTGAAAACTATGGCAGGTCAGATTTTCTGCCTAATTATATAAGAAGATTTCTCTAAAAAATACACATTATTTCAAAGACTTATTGGCCGTGAAATAAGTTAAGGTTATTTCAAATGGCTTGTCTGCAAAGAAAGGTGAGATGTAGGGAATCACAGAAAGTCGAGGGGAAAATAGGTCAATATATACATTGCTCTATGGTGAACTAAGACTTAGGCCAGCCACAATGTAGAGGACCTGACCCTTAGAAACTTACAAGTAAGCTGGAATCTAGAAAAGTTCAAATCTTTATAAGTAAAAAGATTTTTTAAAATGAATAACCAAGTGTTTTTATTGACATCAGAATATCAAAACAATAAACCTGAGAACATAGAAAAAATATAAATAAAGATATGAGCTGAACTTAATACAATAGAAAACGTATAAAATTCAGGTGATTTAGTAAGTCCAAAGAATATTCTTTGACAAGATTAAAAGACACACTTTGATTAAGGAAAACCAAAACATAAGTAAAGAATATACAGAAAGAATCAGGACAATGTTATAGCAGAGAATATCTGAAATGCCAGTAAATTTGAACATTTCTGTAAAGTGGACCATTTCCTAGCTCCTAAAGTTTACCAAAATTGACACAAGAGGAAATCATTTAAGGTCATCATGTCTGCCCTTGGCATTCTCGGAACGCCCTGGCCTCAGAATGCAGCATCTGTAGTCCATGGTAACCTGCGGAGAGGGGGCGGGGCTGAGGGAGGTTGGAACACTTCCTTCACTGAGGGAGTGGGTGGGGCCATCTCTGCTGTGACTGAACAAAGGGCAGGGGAGAAGGGGGCCAAGGGCAGGGCCCTCAGAGCCCGGCAGGCCCAGTCGTGTGTCACAAGCATTTAGGCCCAGGCCAAAGTGCGCCTTCTTTGTCTGCACAGCTGCCCAAACTCTCACCTTTCCACTCAGGCCGCCCTCTTACTTGAAGTGTGTGTGGAACTGGTCCGCGCAGTGCACCTCGATGCAAAGCTAACCATAGGTCTGGGCATCATAGCTTCCAGCCAGGTGACCGAAGTTCGCAGGCAGATGGGTTGTGGGACACACGTGCGGTGCCTCCTGCCCAGGCCACAGGCCGCCCAAAACCACTATCCCAGATCGGGGGTAGCAAAGCAGTCCTGTCTGAGTCCCAGCCTCTAGAGGGAGTAGTGGACCAACACTTGTAGAAAAAGGTGTCCGCGCGGGTAACTCATTGGAGGGACACAAAAAAATCTTTGCCGACTTTCTGCTGAAGCTTACGAGCGTTCACACCTAAGCCTCTTACAAGGTCAGATGTTTAGCTAAACATGAGCTCATGATCTAAATTTACACAATAATGAAGAAATCAGCTACAAGGGGAGACAAGCAGCAAAAACAATCAATACCAGAATTAGATTCCCTTAGCCATCGATCAGACGTTGGAATAATCAGGTGCAAGGCAGAAAATATACATAAAACTGGAACTGAAACAAGGAACAAGGATGTTTTCAAAGACTGGTAGGATCTCTAAAACATTTTTAAAGTACATGTCATTGATAAAGCTAAATCCTCAAAGGTTGTGTATTACAACAGATTCATCATTGAGAAGGGTGAAATTATGCTGTTTTGAAAACTATGGCAGGTCAGATTTTCTGCCTAAATATATAAGAAGATTTCTCTGAAAAATGCACATTATTTCAAAGACTTAATGGCTGTGAAATAAGTTAAGGTTATTTCAAATGGCTTGTCTGCAAAGAAAGGTGAGATGTAGGAAATCACAGAAAGTCGCGGGGAAAATAGGTCAATATATACTTTGCTATATTGTGAACTAGGCCTTGGGCCAGCCACAATGTAGAGGACCTGACCCTTAGAAATTTACAAGTAAGCTGGAATCTTTAAAAATTCAAATCTTTATAAGTAAAAAGATTTATTAAAATGAATAACCAAGTGTTTTAATTGACATCAGAAGATCAAAACAATAAACCCTGAGAACATAGAAAAAAGATAAATAAAGATATGAGCAGAACTTAATACCACAGAAAACGTATAAAATTCAGTTGAGGTAGTAAGTCCAAAGAATATTCTTTGACAAGATTTAAAAGACACACTTTGATTAAGGAAAACCAAAACATAAGTAAAGAATATACAGAAAGAATCAGGACAATGTTATAGCAGAGAATATCTGAAATGCCAGTAAATTTGAACATTTCTGTAAAGTGGACCATTTCCTAGCTCCTAAACCTTACCAAAATTGACACAAGAGGAAATCATTTAAGGTCATCATGTCTGCCCTTGGCATTCTCGGAACGCCCTGGCCTCAGAATGCAGCATCTGTTGTCCATGGTAACCTGCGGAGAGGGGGCGGGGCTGAGGGAGGTTGGAACACTGCCTTCACTGAGGGAGTGTGTGGGGCCATCTCTGCTGTGACTGAACAAAGGGCAGGGGAGAAGGGGGCCCACGGCAGGGTCCTCAGAGCCCGGCAGGCCCAGTCGTGTGTCACAAGCATTTAGGCCCAGGCCAAAATGCGCCTTCTTGGTCTGCACAGCTGCCCAAACTCTCACCTTTCCACTCAGGCCGCCCTCTTACTTGAAGTGTGTGTGGAACCGGTCCGCGCAGTACACCTCGATGCAAAGCTAACCATAGGTCTGGGCATCATAGCTTCCTGCCAGGTGACCGAAGTTCGCAGGCAGATGGGTCGTGGGACACACGTGGGGAGACTCCTGCCCAGGCCACAGGCCGCCCAAAGCCACTATCCCAGATCGGGGGCAGCAAAGCAGTCCTGTCTGACTCCCAGCCTCTAGAGGGAGTAGTGGACCAACACTTGTAGAAAAAGGGGTCCGCGCGGGTAACTCATTGGAGGAACACAAAAAAATCTTTGTGGACTTTCTGCTGAAGCTTACGAGCGTTCACACCTAAGCCTCTTACAAGGTCAGCTGTTTAGCTAAACATGAGCTCATGATCTAAATTTACACAATAATGAAGAAATCAGCTACAAGGGGAGACAAGCAGCAAAAACAATCAATACCAGAATTAGATTCCCTAGGCCAACCATCAGATGTTGGAATAATCAGGTGCAAGGCAGAAAGTATACATAAAACTTGAACTGAAACAAGGAAAAAGGATGTTTTCAAAGACTGGTAGGATCTCTAAAACATTTTTAAAGTACATGTCATTGATAAAGCTAAATACTCAATGGTTGTGTAATACAACAGATTCAACATTGAGAAGAGTGAAATTATGCTGTTTTGAAAACTATGGCAGGTCAGATTTTCTGCCTAATTATATAAGAAGATTTCTCTAAAAAATACACATTATTTCAAAGACTTATTGGCCGTGAAATAAGTTAAGGTTATTTCAAATGGCTTGTCTGCAAAGAAAGATGAGATGTAGGGAATCACAGAAAGTCGAGGGGAAAATAGGTCAATATATACATTGCTCTATGGTGAACTAAGACTTAGGCCAGCCACAATGTAGAGGACCTGACCCTTAGAAACTTACAAGTAAGCTGGAATCTAGAAAAGTTCAAATCTTTATAAGTAAAAAGATTTTTTAAAATGAATAACCAAGTGTTTTTATTGACATCAGAATATCAAAACAATAAACCTGAGAACATAGAAAAAATATAAATAAAGATATGAGCTGAACTTAATACAATAGAAAACGTATAAAATTCAGGTGATTTAGTAAGTCCAAAGAATATTCTTTGACAAGATTAAAAGACACACTTTGATTAAGGAAAACCAAAACATAAGTAAAGAATATACAGAAAGATTCAGGACAATGTTATAGCAGAGAGTATATGAAATGGCAGTAAATTTGAACGTTTGTGTAAAGTGGACCATTTCCTAGGTCCTAAAGTTTACCAAAATTGACACAAGGGGAAATCATTTAAGGTCATCATGTCTGCCCTTGGCATTCTCGGAATGCCCTGGCCTCAGAATGCAGCATCTGTAGTCCATGGTAACCTGCGGAGAGGGGGCGGGGCTGAGGGAGGTTGGAACACTGCCTTCACTGAGGGAGTGGGTGGGGCCATCTCTGCTGTGACTGAACAAAGGGCAGGGGAGAAGGGGGCCAACGGCAGGGCCCTCAGAGCCCGGCAGGCCCAGTCGTGTGTCAGATGCATTTAGGCACAGGCCAAAGTGCGCCTTCTTTGTCTGCACAGCTGCCCAAACTCTCACCTTTCCACTCAGGCCGACCTCTTACTTGAAGTGTGTGTGGAACCGGTCCGCGCAGTACACCTCGCTGCAAAGCTAACCATAGGTCTGGGCATCATAGCTTCCTGCCAGGTGACTAAAGTTCGCAGGCAGATGGGTCGTGGGACACACGTGGGGAGCCTCCTGCCCAGGCCACAGGCCGCCCAAAGCCACTATCCCAGATCGGGGGCAGCAAACAGTCCTGTCTGAGTCCCAGCCTCTAGAAGGAGTAGTGGACCAACACTTGTAGAAAAAGGGGTCCGCGTGGGTAACTCATTGGAGGGACACAAAAAAATCTTTGCAGACTTTCTGCTGAAGCTTACGAGCGTTCACACCTAAACCTCTTACAAGGTCAGCTGTTTAGCTAAACATGAGCTGATGATCTAAATTTACACAATAATGAAGAAATCAGCTACAAGGGGAGACAAGCAGCAAAAACAATCAATACCAGTATTAGATTCCCTAGGCCAACCATCAGATGTTGGAATATTCAGGTGCAAGGCAGATAGGATACACAAAACTGGAACTGAAACAAGGAACAAGGATGTTTTCAAAGACTGGTAGGATCTCTAAAACATTTTTAAAGTACATGTCATTGATAAAGCTAAATACTCAAAGGTTGTGTAATACAACAGATTCATCATTGAGAAGAGTGAAATTATGCTGTTTTGAAAATTATGGCAGGTCAGATTTTCTGCCTAAATATATACGAAGATTTCTCTGAAAAATGCACATTATTTCAAAGAGTTATTGGCTGTGAAATAAGTTAAGTTTATTTCAAATGGCTTGTCTGCAAAGAAAGGTGAGATGTAGGAAATCACAGAAAGTCGAGGGGAAAATAGGTCAATATATACTTTGCTATATTGTGAACTAAGCCTTTGGCCAGCCACAATGTAGAGGACCTGACCCTTAGAAACTTACAAGTAAGCTGGAATCTTTAAAAATTCAAATCTTTATAAGTAAAAAGATTTATTAAAATGAATAACCAAGTGTTTTAATTGACATCAGAAAATCAAAACAATAAACCCTGAGAACATAGAAAAAAGATAAATAAAGATATGAGCAGAACTTAATACCACAGAAAACGTATAAAATTCAGTTGAGGTAGTAAGTCCAAAGAATATTCTTTGACAAGATTTAAAAGACACACTTTGATTAAGGAAAACCAAAACATAAGTAAAGAATATACAGAAAGAATCAGGACAATGTTATAGCAGAGAATATCTGAAATGCCAGTAAATTTGAACATTTCTGTAAAGTGGACCATTTCCTAGCTCCTAAAGTTTACCAAAATTGACACAAGAGGAAATCATTTAAGGTCATCATGTCTGCCCTTGGCATTCTCGGAACGCCCTGGCCTCAGAATGCAGCATCTGTAGTCCATGGTAACCTGCGGAGAGGGGGCGGGGCTGAGGGAGGTTGGAACACTTCCTTCACTGAGGGAGTGGGTGGGGCCATTTCTGCTGTGACTGAACAAAGGGCAGGGGAGAAGGGGGCCAAGGGCAGGGCCCTCAGAGCCCGGCAGGCCCAGTCGTGTGTCACAAGCTTTTAGGCCCAGGCCAAAGTGCGCCTTCTTTGTCTGCACAGCTGCCCAAACTCTCACCTTTCCACTCAGGCCGCCCTCTTACTTGAAGTGTGTGTGGAACCGGTCCGCGCAGTGCACCTCGATGCAAAGCTAACCATAGGTCTGGGCATCATAGCTTCCTGCCAGGTGACCGAAGTTCGCAGGCAGATGGGTTGTGGGACACACGTGCGGTGCCTCCTGCCCAGGCCACAGGCCGCCCAAAACCACTATCCCAGATCGGGGGTAGCAAAGCAGTCCTGTCTGAGTCCCAGCCTCTAGAGGGAGTAGTGGACCAACACTTGTAGAAAAAGGTGTCCGCGCGGGTAACTCATTGGAGGGACACAAAAAATCTTTGCCGACTTTCTGCTGAAGCTTACGAGCGTTCACACCTAAGCCTCTTACAAGGTCAGCTGTTTAGCTAAACATGAGCTCATGATCTAAATTTACACAATAATGAAGAAATCAGCTACAAGGGGAGACAAGCAGCAAAAACAATCAATACCAGAATTAGATTCCCTTAGCCATCGATCAGACGTTGGAATAATCAGGTGCAAGGCAGAAAATATACATAAAACTGGAACTGAAACAAGGAACAAGGATGTTTTCAAAGACTGGTAGGATCTCTAAAACATTTTTAAAGTACATGTCATTGATAAAGCTAAATCCTCAAAGGTTGTGTATTACAACAGATTCATCATTGAGAAGGGTGAAATTATGCTGTTTTGAAAACTATGGCAGGTCAGATTTTCTGCCTAAATATATAAGAAGATTTCTCTGAAAAATGCACATTATTTCAAAGACTTAATGGCTGTGAAATAAGTTAAGGTTATTTCAAATGGCTTGTCTGCAAAGAAAGGTGAGATGTAGGAAATCACAGAAAGTCGCGGGGAAAATAGGTCAATATATACTTTGCTATATTGTGAACTAGGCCTTGGGCCAGCCACAATGTAGAGGACCTGACCCTTAGAAATTTACAAGTAAGCTGGAATCTTTAAAAATTCAAATCTTTATAAGTAAAAAGATTTATTAAAATGAATAACCAAGTGTTTTAATTGACATCAGAAGATCAAAACAATAAACCCTGAGAACATAGAAAAAAGATAAATAAAGATATGAGCAGAACTTAATACCACAGAAAACGTATAAAATTCAGTTGAGGTAGTAAGTCCAAAGAATATTCTTTGACAAGATTTAAAAGACACACTTTGATTAAGGAAAACCAAAACATAAGTAAAGAATATACAGAAAGAATCAGGACAATGTTATAGCAGAGAATATCTGAAATGCCAGTAAATTTGAACATTCCTGTAAAGTGGACCATTTCCTAGCTCCTAAACTTTACCAAAATTGACACAAGAGGAAATCATTTAAGGTCATCATGTCTGCCCTTGGCATTCTCGGAACGCCCTGGCCTCAGAATGCAGCATCTGTTATCCATGGTAACCTGCGGAGAGGGGTCGGGGCTGAGGGAGGTTGGAACACTGCCTTCACTGAGGGAGTGTGTGGGGCCATCTCTGCTGTGACTGAACAAAGGGCAGGGGAGAAGGGGGCCCACGGCAGGGCCCTCAGAGCCCGGCAGGCCCAGTCGTGTGTCACAAGCATTTAGGCCCAGGCCAAAATGCGCCTTCTTGGTCTGCACAGCTGCCCAAACTCTCACCTTTCCACTCAGGCCGCCCTCTTACTTGAAGTGTGTGTGGAACCGGTCCGCACAGTACACCTCGATGCAAAGCTAACCATAGGTCTGGGCATCATAGCTTCCTGCCAGGTGACCGGAGTTCGCAGGCAGATGGGTCGTGGGACCCACGTGGGGAGACTCCTGCCCAGGCCACAGGCCGCCCAAAGCCACTATCCCAGATCGGGGGCAGCAAAGCAGTCCTGTCTGACTCCCAGCCTCTAGAGGGAGTAGTGGACCAACACTTGTAGAAAAAGGGGTCCGCGCGGGTAACTCATTGGAGGAACACAAAAAAATCTTTGCGGACTTTCTGCTGAAGCTTACGAGCGTTCACACCTAAGCCTCTTACAAGGTCAGCTGTTTAGCTAAACATGAGCTCATGATCTAAATTTACACAATAATGAAGAAATCAGCTACAAGGGGAGACAAGCAGCAAAAACAATCAATACCAGAATTAGATTCCCTAGGCCAACCATCAGATGTTGGAATAATCAGGTGCAAGGCAGAAAGTATACATAAAACTTGAACTGAAACAAGGAAAAAGGATGTTTTCAAAGACTGGTAGGATCTCTAAAACATTTTTAAAGTACATGTCATTGATAAAGCTAAATACTCAATGGTTGTGTAATACAACAGATTCAACATTGAGAAGAGTGAAATTATGCTGTTTTGAAAACTATGGCAGGTCAGATTTTCTGCCTAATTATATAAGAAGATTTCTCTAAAAAATACACATTATTTCAAAGACTTATTGGCCGTGAAATAAGTTAAGGTTATTTCAAATGGCTTGTCTGCAAAGAAAGGTGAGATGTAGGGAATCACAGAAAGTCGAGGGGAAAATAGGTCAATATATACATTGCTCTATGGTGAACTAAGACTTAGGCCAGCCACAATGTAGAGGACCTGACCCTTAGAAACTTACAAGTAAGCTGGAATCTAGAAAAGATCAAATCTTTATAAGTAAAAAGATTTTTTAAAATGAATAACCAAGTGTTTTTATTGACATCAGAATATCAAAACAATACACCTGAGAACATAGAAAAAATATAAATAAAGATATGAGCTGAACTTAATACAATAGAAAACGTATAAAATTCAGGTGATTTAGTAAGTCCAAAGAATATTCTTTGACAAGATTAAAAGACACACTTTGATTAAGGAAAACCAAAACATAAGTAAAGAATATACAGAAAGAATCAGGACAATGTTATAGCAGAGAGTATATGAAATGGCAGTAAATTTGAACGTTTGTGTAAAGTGGACCATTTCCTAGGTCCTAAAGTTTACCAAAATTGACACAAGGGGAAATCATTTAAGGTCATCATGTCTGCCCTTGGCATTCTCGGAATGCCCTGGCCTCAGAATGCAGCATCTGTAGTCCATGGTAACCTGCGGAGAGGGGGCGGGGCTGAGGGAGGTTGGAACACTGCCTTCACTGAGGGAGTGGGTGGGGCCATCTCTGCTGTGACTGAACAAAGGGCAGGGGAGAAGGGGGCCAACGGCAGGGCCCTCAGAGCCCGGCAGGCCCAGTCGTGTGTCAGATGCATTTAGGCACAGGCCAAAGTGCGCCTTCTTTGTCTGCACAGCTGCCCAAACTCTCACCTTTCCACTCAGTCCGACCTCTTACTTGAAGTGTGTGTGGAACCGGTCCGCGCAGTACACCTCGCTGCAAAGCTAACCATAGGTCTGGGCATCATAGCTTCCTGCCAGGTGACTAAAGTTCGCAGGCAGATGGGTCGTGGGACACACGTGGGGAGCCTCCTGCCCAGGCCACAGGACGCCCAAAGCCACTATCCCAGATCGGGGGCAACAAAGCAGTCCTGTCTGAGTCCCAGCCTCTTGAAGGAGTAGTGGACCAACACTTGTAGAAAAAGGGGTCCGCGTGGGTAACTCATTGGAGGGACACAAAAAAATCTTTGCAGACTTTCTGCTGAAGCTTACGAGCGTTCACACCTAAACCTCTTACAAGGTCAGCTGTTTAGCTAAACATGAGCTGATGATCTAAATTTACACAATAATGAAGAAATCAGCTACAAGGGGAGACAAGCAGCAAAAACAATCAATACCAGTATTAGATTCCCTAGGCCAACCATCAGATGTTGGAATATTCAGGTGCAAGGCAGATAGGATACACAAAACTGGAACTGAAACAAGGAACAAGGATGTTTTCAAAGACTGGTAGGATCTCTAAAACATTTTTAAAGTACATGTCATTGATAAAGCTAAATACTCAAAGGTTGTGTAATACAACAGATTCATCATTGAGAAGAGTGAAATTATGCTGTTTTGAAAATTATGGCAGGTCAGATTTTCTGCCTAAATATATACGAAGATTTCTCTGAAAAATGCACATTATTTCAAAGAGTTATTGGCTGTGAAATAAGTTAAGTTTATTTCAAATGGCTTGTCTGCAAAGAAAGGGGAGATGTAGGAAATCACAGAAAGTCGAGGGGAAAATAGGTCAATATATACTTTGCTATATTGTGAACTAAGCCTTTGGCCAGCCACAATGTAGAGGACCTGACCCTTAGAAACTTACAAGTAAGCTGGAATCTTTAAAAATTCAAATCTTTATAAGTAAAAAGATTTATTAAAATGAATAACCAAGTGTTTTAATTGACATCAGAAAATCAAAACAATAAACCCTGAGAACATAGAAAAAAGATAAATAAAGATATGAGCAGAACTTAATACCACAGAAAACGTATAAAATTCAGTTGAGGTAGTAAGTCCAAAGAATATTCTTTGACAAGATTTAAAAGACACACTTTGATTAAGGAAAACCAAAACATAAGTAAAGAATATACAGAAAGAATCAGGACAATGTTATAGCAGAGAATATCTGAAATGCCAGTAAATTTGAACATTTCTGTAAAGTGGACCATTTCCTAGCTCCTAAAGTTTACCAAAATTGACACAAGAGGAAATCATTTAAGGTCATCATGTCTGCCCTTGGCATTCTCGGAACG
Source organism: Mesoplodon bidens (assembly GCF_964165515.1). Taxonomy (NCBI): domain Eukaryota; kingdom Metazoa; phylum Chordata; class Mammalia; order Artiodactyla; family Ziphiidae; genus Mesoplodon; species Mesoplodon bidens. The sequence continues at coordinate 575,768 of NW_027671513.1, forward strand.
CCCTGGCCTCAGAATGCAGCATCTGTAGTCCATGGTAACCTGCGGAGAGGGGGCGGGGCTGAGGGAGGTTGGAACACTTCCTTCACTGAGGGAGTGGGTGGGGCCATCTCTGCTGTGACTGAACAAAGGGCAGGGGAGAAGGGGGCCAAGGGCAGGGCCCTCAGAGCCCGGCAGGCCCAGTCGTGTGTCACAAGCATTTAGGCCCAGGCCAAAGTGCGCCTTCTTTGTCTGCACAGCTGCCCAAACTTTCACCTTTCCACTCAGGCCGCCCTCTTACTTGAAGTGTGTGTGGAACCGGTCCGCGCAGTGCACCTCGATGCAAAGCTAACCATAGGTCTGGGCATCATAGCTTCCTGCCAGGTGACCGAAGTTCGCAGGCAGATGGGTTGTGGGACACACGTGCGGTGCCTCCTGCCCAGGCCACAGGCCGCCCAAAACCACTATCCCAGATCGGGGGTAGCAAAGCAGTCCTGTCTGAGTCCCAGCCTCTAGAGGGAGTAGTGGACCAACACTTGTAGAAAAAGGTGTCCGCGCGGGTAACTCATTGGAGGGACACAAAAAAATCTTTGCCGACTTTCTGCTGAAGCTTACGAGCGTTCACACCTAAGCCTCTTACAAGGTCAGCTGTTTAGCTAAACATGAGCTCATGATCTAAATTTACACAATAATGAAGAAATCAGCTACAAGGGGAGACAAGCAGCAAAAACAATCAATACCAGAATTAGATTCCCTTAGCCATCGATCAGACGTTGGAATAATCAGGCGCAAGGCAGAAAATATACATAAAACTGGAACTGAAACAAGGAACAAGGATGTTTTCAAAGACTGGTAGGATCTCTAAAACATTTTTAAAGTACATGTCATTGATAAAGCTAAATCCTCAAAGGTTGTGTATTACAACAGATTCATCATTGAGAAGGGTGAAATTATGCTGTTTTGAAAACTATGGCAGGTCAGATTTTCTGCCTAAATATATAAGAAGATTTCTCTGAAAAATGCACATTATTTCAAAGACTTAATGGCTGTGAAATAAGTTAAGGTTATTTCAAATGGCTTGTCTGCAAAGAAAGGTGAGATGTAGGAAATCACAGAAAGTCGCGGGGAAAATAGGTCAATATATACTTTGCTATATTGTGAACTAGGCCTTGGGCCAGCCACAATGTAGAGGACCTGACCCTTAGAAATTTACAAGTAAGCTGGAATCTTTAAAAATTCAAATCTTTATAAGTAAAAAGATTTATTAAAATGAATAACCAAGTGTTTTAATTGACATCAGAAGATCAAAACAATAAACCCTGAGAACATAGAAAAAAGATAAATAAAGATATGAGCAGAACTTAATACCACAGAAAACGTATAAAATTCAGTTGAGGTAGTAAGTCCAAAGAATATTCTTTGACAAGATTTAAAAGACACACTTTGATTAAGGAAAACCAAAACATAAGTAAAGAATATACAGAAAGAATCAGGACAATGTTATAGCAGAGAATATCTGAAATGCCAGTAAATTTGAACATTCCTGTAAAGTGGACCATTTCCTAGCTCCTAAACTTTACCAAAATTGACACAAGAGGAAATCATTTAAGGTCATCATGTCTGCCCTTGGCATTCTCGGAACGCCCTGGCCTCAGAATGCAGCATCTGTTGTCCATGGTAACCTGCGGAGAGGGGGCGGGGCTGAGGGAGGTTGGAACACTGCCTTCACTGAGGGAGTGTGTGGGGCCATCTCTGCTGTGACTGAACAAAGGGCAGGGGAGAAGGGGGCCCACGGCAGGGCCCTCAGAGCCCGGCAGGCCCAGTCGTGTGTCACAAGCATTTAGGCCCAGGCCAAAATGCGCCTTCTTGGTCTGCACAGCTGCCCAAACTCTCACCTTTCCACTCAGGCCGCCCTCTTACTTGAAGTGTGTGTGGAACCGGTCCGCGCAGTACACCTCGATGCAAAGCTAACCATAGGTCTGGGCATCATAGCTTCCTGCCAGGTGACCGAAGTTCGCAGGCAGATGGGTCGTGGGACACACGTGGGGAGACTCCTGCCCAGGCCACAGGCCGCCCAAAGCCACTATCCCAGATCGGGGGCAGCAAAGCAGTCCTGTCTGACTCCCAGCCTCTAGAGGGAGTAGTGGACCAACACTTGTAGAAAAAGGGGTCCGCGCGGGTAACTCATTGGAGGAACACAAAAAAATCTTTGCGGACTTTCTGCTGAAGCTTACGAGCGTTCACACCTAAGCCTCTTACAAGGTCAGCTGTTTAGCTAAACATGAGCTCATGATCTAAATTTACACAATAATGAAGAAATCAGCTACAAGGGGAGACAAGCAGCAAAAACAATCAATACCAGAATTAGATTCCCTAGGCCAACCATCAGATGTTGGAATAATCAGGTGCAAGGCAGAAAGTATACATAAAACTTGAACTGAAACAAGGAAAAGGGATGTTTTCAAAGACTGGTAGGATCTCTAAAACATTTTTAAAGTACATGTCATTGATAAAGCTAAATACTCAATGGTTGTGTGATACAACAGATTCAACATTGAGAAGAGTGAAATTATGCTGTTTTGAAAACTATGGCAGGTCAGATTTTCTGCCTAATTATATAAGAAGATTTCTCTAAAAAATACACATTATTTCAAAGACTTATTGGCCGTGAAATAAGTTAAGGTTATTTCAAATGGCTTGTCTGCAAAGAAAGGTGAGATGTAGGGAATCACAGAAAGTCGAGGGGAAAATAGGTCAATATATACATTGCTCTATGGTGAACTAAGACTTAGGCCAGCCACAATGTAGAGGACCTGACCCTTAGAAACTTACAAGTAAGCTGGAATCTAGAAAAGTTCAAATCTTTATAAGTAAAAAGATTTTTTAAAATGAATAACCAAGTGTTTTTATTGACATCAGAATATCAAAACAATAAACCTGAGAACATAGAAAAAATATAAATAAAGATATGAGCTGAACTTAATACAATAGAAAACGTATAAAATTCAGGTGATTTAGTAAGTCCAAAGAATATTCTTTGACAAGATTAAAAGACACACTTTGATTAAGGAAAACCAAAACATAAGTAAAGAATATACAGAAAGAATCAGGACAATGTTATAGCAGAGAGTATATGAAATGGCAGTAAATTTGAACGTTTGTGTAAAGTGGACCATTTCCTAGGTCCTAAAGTTTACCAAAATTGACACAAGGGGAAATCATTTAAGGTCATCATGTCTGTCCTTGGCATTCTCGGAATGCCCTGGCCTCAGAATGCAGCATCTGTAGTCCATGGTAACCTGCGGAGAGGGGGCGGGGCTGAGGGAGGTTGGAACACTGCCTTCACTGAGGGAGTGGGTGGGGCCATCTCTGCTGTGACTGAACAAAGGGCAGGGGAGAAGGGGGCCAACGGCAGGGCCCTCAGAGCCCGGCAGGCCCAGTCGTGTGTCAGTTGCATTTAGGCACAGGCCAAAGTGCGCCTTCTTTGTCTGCACAGCTGCCCAAACTCTCACCTTTCCACTCAGGCCGACCTCTTACTTGAAGTGTGTGTGGAACCGGTCCGCGCAGTACACCTCGCTGCAAAGCTAACCATAGGTCTGGGAATCATAGCTTCCTGCCAGGTGACTAAAGTTCGCAGGCAGATGGGTCGTGGGACACACGTGGGGAGCCTCCTGCCCAGGCCACAGGCCGCCCAAAGCCACTATCCCAAATCGGGGGCAGCAAAGCAGTCCTGTCTGAGTCCCAGCCTCTAGAAGGAGTAGTGGACCAACACTTGTAGAAAAAGGGGTCCGCGTGGGTAACTCATTGGAGGGACACAAAAAAATCTTTGCAGACTTTCTGCTGAAGCTTACGAGCGTTCACACCTAAACCTCTTACAAGGTCAGCTGTTTAGCTAAACATGAGCTGATGATCTAAATTTACACAATAATGAAGAAATCAGCTACAAGGGGAGACAAGCAGCAAAAACAATCAATACCAGTATTAGATTCCCTAGGCCAACCATCAGATGTTGGAATATTCAGGTGCAAGGCAGATAGGATACACAAAACTGGAACTGAAACAAGGAACAAGGATGTTTTCAAAGACTGGTAGGATCTCTAAAACATTTTTAAAGTACATGTCATTGATAAAGCTAAATACTCAAAGGTTGTGTAATACAACAGATTCATCATTGAGAAGAGTGAAATTATGCTGTTTTGAAAATTATGGCAGGTCAGATTTTCTGCCTAAATATATACGAAGATTTCTCTGAAAAATGCACATTATTTCAAAGAGTTATTGGCTGTGAAATAAGTTAAGTTTATTTCAAATGGCTTGTCTGCAAAGAAAGGTGAGATGTAGGAAATCACAGAAAGTCGAGGGGAAAATAGGTCAATATATACTTTGCTATATTGTGAACTAAGCCTTTGGCCAGCCACAATGTAGAGGACCTGACCCTTAGAAACTTACAAGTAAGCTGGAATCTTTAAAAATTCAAATCTTTATAAGTAAAAAGATTTATTAAAATGAATAACCAAGTGTTTTAATTGACATCAGAAAATCAAAACAATAAACCCTGAGAACATAGAAAAAAGATAAATAAAGATATGAGCAGAACTTAATACCACAGAAAACGTATAAAATTCAGTTGAGGTAGTAAGTCCAAAGAATATTCTTTGACAAGATTTAAAAGACACACTTTGATTAAGGAAAACCAAAACATAAGTAAAGAATATACAGAAAGAATCAGGACAATGTTATAGCAGAGAATATCTGAAATGCCAGTAAATTTGAACATTTCTGTAAAGTGGACCATTTCCTAGCTCCTAAAGTTTACCAAAATTGACACAAGAGGAAATCATTTAAGGTCATCATGTCTGCCCTTGGCATTCTCGGAACGCCCTGGCCTCAGAATGCAGCATCTGTAGTCCATGGTAACCTGCGGAGAGGGGGCGGGGCTGAGGGAGGTTGGAACACTTCCTTCACTGAGGGAGTGGGTGGGGCCATCTCTGCTGTGACTGAACAAAGGGCAGGGGAGAAGGGGGCCAAGGGCAGGGCCCTCAGAGCCCGGCAGGCCCAGTCGTGTGTCACAAGCTTTTAGGCCCAGGCCAAAGTGCGCCTTCTTTGTCTGCACAGCTGCCCAAACTCTCACCTTTCCACTCAGGCCGCCCTCTTACTTGAAGTGTGTGTGGAACCGGTCCGCGCAGTGCACCTCGATGCAAAGCTAACCATAGGTCTGGGCATCATAGCTTCCTGCCAGGTGACCGAAGTTCGCAGGCAGATGGGTTGTGGGACACACGTGCGGTGCCTCCTGCCCAGGCCACAGGCCGCCCAAAACCACTATCCCAGATCGGGGGTAGCAAAGCAGTCCTGTCTGAGTCCCAGCCTCTAGAGGGAGTAGTGGACCAACACTTGTAGAAAAAGGTGTCCGCGCGGGTAACTCATTGGAGGGACACAAAAAAATCTTTGCCGACTTTCTGCTGAAGCTTACGAGCGTTCACACCTAAGCCTCTTACAAGGTCAGCTGTTTAGCTAAACATGAGCTCATGATCTAAATTTACACAATAATGAAGAAATCAGCTACAAGGGGAGACAAGCAGCAAAAACAATCAATACCAGAATTAGATTCCCTTAGCCATCGATCAGACGTTGGAATAATCAGGTGCAAGGCAGAAAATATACATAAAACTGGAACTGAAACAAGGAACAAGGATGTTTTCAAAGACTGGTAGGATCTCTAAAACATTTTTAAAGTACATGTCATTGATAAAGCTAAATCCTCAAAGGTTGTGTATTACAACAGATTCATCATTGAGAAGGGTGAAATTATGCTGTTTTGAAAACTATGGCAGGTCAGATTTTCTGCCTAAATATATAAGAAGATTTCTCTGAAAAATGCACATTATTTCAAAGACTTAATGGCTGTGAAATAAGTTAAGGTTATTTCAAATGGCTTGTCTGCAAAGAAAGGTGAGATGTAGGAAATCACAGAAAGTCGCGGGGTAAATAGGTCAATATATACTTTGCTATATTGTGAACTAGGCCTTGGGCCAGCCACAATGTAGAGGACCTGACCCTTAGAAATTTACAAGTAAGCTGGAATCTTTAAAAATTCAAATCTTTATAAGTAAAAAGATTTATTAAAATGAATAACCAAGTGTTTTAATTGACATCAGAAGATCAAAACAATAAACCCTGAGAACATAGAAAAAAGATAAATAAAGATATGAGCAGGGCTTCCCTGGTGGCGCAGTGGTTGAGAGTCCGCCTGCCGATGCAGGGGACACGGGTTCGTGCCCCTATCCCGGAAGATCCCACATGCCGCGCAGCGGCTGGGCCCGCGAGCCATGGCCGGGGAGCCTGTGTGTCCGGAGCCTGTGCTCCGCAACGGGAGAGGCCACAGCAGTGAGAGGCCCGCGTACAGCAAAAAAAAAAAAAAAAGATATGAGCAGAACTTAATACCACAGAAAACGTATAAAATTCAGTTGAGGTAGTAAGTCCAAAGAATATTCTTTGACAAGATTTAAAAGACACACTTTGATTAAGGAAAACCAAAACATAAGTAAAGAATATACAGAAAGAATCAGGACAATGTTATAGCAGAGAATATCTGAAATGCCAGTAAATTTGAACATTTCTGTAAAGTGGACCATTTCCTAGCTCCTAAACTTTACCAAAATTGACACAAGAGGAAATCATTTAAGGTCATCATGTCTGCCCTTGGCATTCTCGGAACGCCCTGGCCTCAGAATGCAGCATCTGTTGTCCATGGTAACCTGCGCAGAGGGGGCGGGGCTGAGGGAGGTTGGAACACTGCCTTCACTGAGGGAGTGTGTGGGGCCATCTCTGCTGTGACTGAACAAAGGGCAGGGGAGAAGGGGGCCCACGGCAGGGCCCTCAGAGCCCGGCAGGCCCAGTCGTGTGTCACAAGCATTTAGGCCCAGGCCAAAATGCGCCTTCTTGGTCTGCACAGCTGCCCAAACTCTCACCTTTCCACTCAGGCCGCCCTCTTACTTGAAGTGTGTGTGGAACCGGTCCGCGCAGTACACCTCGATGCAAAGCTAACCATAGGTCTGGGCATCATAGCTTCCTGCCAGGTGACCGAAGTTCGCAGGCAGATGGGTCGTGGGACACACGTGGGGAGACTCCTGCCCAGGCCACAGGCCGCCCAAAGCCACTATCCCAGATCGGGGGCAGCAAAGCAGTCCTGTCTGACTCCCAGCCTCTAGAGGGAGTAGTGGACCAACACTTGTAGAAAAAGGGGTCCGCGCGGGTAACTCATTGGAGGAACACAAAAAAATCTTTGCGGACTTTCTGCTGAAGCTTACGAGCGTTCACACCTAAGCCTCTTACAAGGTCAGCTGTTTAGCTAAACATGAGCTCATGATCTAAATTTACACAATAATGAAGAAATCAGCTACAAGGGGAGACAAGCAGCAAAAACAATCAATACCAGAATTAGATTCCCTAGGCCAACCATCAGATGTTGGAATAATCAGGTGCAAGGCAGAAAGTATACATAAAACTTGAACTGAAACAAGGAAAAAGGATGTTTTCAAAGACTGGTAGGATCTCTAAAACATTTTTAAAGTACATGTCATTGATAAAGCTAAATACTCAATGGTTGTGTAATACAACAGATTCAACATTGAGAAGAGTGAAATTATGCTGTTTTGAAAACTATGGCAGGTCAGATTTTCTGCCTAATTATATAAGAAGATTTCTCTAAAAAATACACATTATTTCAAAGACTTATTGGCCGTGAAATAAGTTAAGGTTATTTCAAATGGCTTGTCTGCAAAGAAAGGTGAGATGTAGGGAATCACAGAAAGTCGAGGGGAAAATAGGTCAATATATACATTGCTCTATGGTGAACTAAGACTTAGGCCAGCCACAATGTAGAGGACCTGACCCTTAGAAACTTACAAGTAAGCTGGAATCTAGAAAAGTTCAAATCTTTATAAGTAAAAAGATTTTTTAAAATGAATAACCAAGTGTTTTTATTGACATCAGAATATCAAAACAATAAACCTGAGAACATAGAAAAAATATAAATAAAGATATGAGCTGAACTTAATACAATAGAAAACGTATAAAATTCAGGTGATTTAGTAAGTCCAAAGAATATTCTTTGACAAGATTAAAAGACACACTTTGATTAAGGAAAACCAAAACATAAGTAAAGAATATACAGAAAGAATCAGGACAATGTTATAGCAGAGAGTATATGAAATGGCAGTAAATTTGAACGTTTGTGTAAAGTGGACCATTTCCTAGGTCCTAAAGTTTACCAAAATTGACACAAGGGGAAATCATTTAAGGTCATCATGTCTGCCCTTGGCATTCTCGGAATGCCCTGGCCTTAGAATGCAGCATCTGTAGTCCATGGTAACCTGCGGAGAGGGGGCGGGGCTGAGGGAGGTTGGAACACTGCCTTCACTGAGGGAGTGGGTGGGGCCATCTCTGCTGTGACTGAACAAAGGGCAGGGGAGAAGGGGGCCAACGGCAGGGCCCTCAGAGCCCGGCAGGCCCAGTCGTGTGTCACAAGCATTTAGGCCCAGGCCAAAGTGCGCCTTCTTTGTCTGCACAGCTGCCCAAACTCTCACCTTTCCACTCAGGCCGCCCTCTTACTTGAAGTGTGTGTGGAACCGGTCCGCGCAGTGCACCTCGATGCAAAGCTAACCATAGGTCTGGGCATCATAGCTTCCTGCCAGGTGACCGAAGTTCGCAGGCAGATGGGTTGTGGGACACACGTGCGGTGCCTCCTGCCCAGGCCACAGGCCGCCCAAAACCACTATCCCAGATCGGGGGTAGCAAAGCAGTCCTGTCTGAGTCCCAGCCTCTAGAGGGAGTAGTGGACCAACACTTGTAGAAAAAGGTGTCCGCGCGGGTAACTCATTGGAGGGACACAAAAAAATCTTTGCCGACTTTCTGCTGAAGCTTACGAGCGTTCACACCTAAGCCTCTTACAAGGTTAGCTGTTTAGCTAAACATGAGCTCATGATCTAAATTTACACAATAATGAAGAAATCAGCTACAAGGGGAGACAAGCAGCAAAAACAATCAATACCAGAATTAGATTCCCTTAGCCATCGATCAGACGTTGGAATAATCAGGTGCAAGGCAGAAAATATACATAAAACTGGAACTGAAACAAGGAACAAGGATGTTTTCAAAGACTGGTAGGATCTCTAAAACATTTTTAAAGTACATGTCATTGATAAAGCTAAATCCTCAAAGGTTGTGTATTACAACAGATTCATCATTGAGAAGGGTGAAATTATGCTGTTTTGAAAACTATGGCAGGTCAGATTTTCTGCCTAAATATATAAGAAGATTTCTCTGAAAAATGCACATTATTTCAAAGACTTAATGGCTGTGAAATAAGTTAAGGTTATTTCAAATGGCTTGTCTGCAAAGAAAGGTGAGATGTAGGAAATCACAGAAAGTCGCGGGGAAAATAGGTCAATATATACTTTGCCATATTGTGAACTAGGCCTTGGGCCAGCCACAATGTAGAGGACCTGACCCTTAGAAATTTACAAGTAAGCTGGAATCTTTAAAAATTCAAATCTTTATAAGTAAAAAGATTTATTAAAATGAATAACCAAGTGTTTTAATTGACATCAGAAGATCAAAACAATAAAACCTGAGAACATAGAAAAAAGATAAATAAAGATATGAGCAGAACTTAATACCACAGAAAACGTATAAAATTCAGTTGAGGTAGTAAGTCCAAAGAATATTCTTTGACAAGATTTAAAAGACACACTTTGATTAAGGAAAACCAAAACATAAGTAAAGAATATACAGAAAGAATCAGGACAATGTTATAGCAGAGAATATCTGAAATGCCAGTAAATTTGAACATTTCTGTAAAGTGGACCATTTCCTAGCTCCTAAACTTTACCAAAATTGACACAAGAGGAAATCATTTAAGGTCATCATGTCTGCCCTTGGCATTCTCGGAACGCCCTGGCCTCAGAATGCAGCATCTGTTGTCCATGGTTACCTGCGGAGAGGGGGCGGGGCTGAGGGAGGTTGGAACACTGCCTTCACTGAGGGAGTGTGTGGGGCCATCTCTGCTGTGACTGAACAAAGGGCAGGGGAGAAGGGGGCCCACGGCAGGGCCCTCAGAGCCCGGCAGGCCCAGTCGTGTGTCACAAGCATTTAGGCCCAGGCCAAAATGCGCCTTCTTGGTCTGCACAGCTGCCCAAACTCTCACCTTTCCACTCAGGCCGCCCTCTTACTTGAAGTGTGTGTGGAACCGGTCCGCGCAGTACACCTCGATGCAAAGCTAACCATAGGTCTGGGCATCATAGCTTCCTGCCAGGTGACCGAAGTTCGCAGGCAGATGGGTCGTGGGACACACGTGGGGAGACTCCTGCCCAGGCCACAGGCCGCCCAAAGCCACTATCCCAGATCGGGGGCAGCAAAGCAGTCCTGTCTGACTCCCAGCCTCTAGAGGGAGTAGTGGACCAACACTTGTAGAAAAAGGGGTCCGCGCGGGTAACTCATTGGAGGAACACAAAAAAATCTTTGCGGACTTTCTGCTGAAGCTTACGAGCGTTCACACCTAAGCCTCTTACAAGGTCAGCTGTTTAGCTAAACATGAGCTCATGATCTAAATTTACACAATAATGAAGAAATCAGCTACAAGGGGAGACAAGCAGCAAAAACAATCAATACCAGAATTAGATTCCCTAGGCCAACCATCAGATGTTGGAATAATCAGGTGCAAGGCAGAAAGTATACATAAAACTTGAACTGAAACAAGGAAAAAGGATGTTTTCAAAGACTGGTAGGATCTCTAAAACATTTTTAAAGTACATGTCATTGATAAAGCTAAATACTCAATGGTTGTGTAATACAACAGATTCAACATTGAGAAGAGTGAAATTATGCTGTTTTGAAAACTATGGCAGGTCAGATTTTCTGCCTAATTATATAAGAAGATTTCTCTAAAAAATACACATTATTTCAAAGACTTATTGGCCGTGAAGTAAGTTAATGTTATTTCAAATGGCTTGTCTGCAAAGAAAGATGAGATGTAGGGAATCACAGAAAGTCGAGGGGACAATAGGTCAATATATACATTGCTCTATGGTGAACTAAGACTTAGGCCAGCCACAATGTAGAGGACCTGACCCTTAGAAACTTACAAGTAAGCTGGAATCTAGAAAAGTTCAAATCTTTATAAGTAAAAAGATTTTTTTAAATGAATAACCAAGTGTTTTTATTGACATCAGAATATCAAAACAATAAACCTGAGAACATAGAAAAAATATAAATAAAGATATGAGCTGAACTTAATACAATAGAAAACGTATAAAATTCAGGTGATTTAGTAAGTCCAAAGAATATTCTTTGACAAGATTAAAAGACACACTTTGATTAAGGAAAACCAAAACATAAGTAAAGAATATACAGAAAGAATCAGGACAATGTTATAGCAGAGAGTATATGAAATGGCAGTAAATTTGAACGTTTGTGTAAAGTGGACCATTTCCTAGGTCCTAAAGTTTACCAAAATTGACACAAGGGGAAATCATTTAAGGTCATCATGTCTGCCCTTGGCATTCTCGGAATGCCCTGGCCTCAGAATGCAGCATCTGTAGTCCATGGTAACCTGCGGAGAGGGGGCGGGGCTGAGGGAGGTTGGAACACTGCCTTCACTGAGGGAGTGGGTGGGGCCATCTCTGCTGTGACTGAACAAAGGGCAGGGGAGAAGGGGGCCAACGGCAGGGCCCTCAGAGCCCGGCAGGCCCAGTCGTGTGTCAGATGCATTTAGGCACAGGCCAAAGTGCGCCTTCTTTGTCTGCACAGCTGCCCAAACTCTCACCTTTCCACTCAGGCCGACCTCTTACTTGAAGTGTGTGTGGAACCGGTCCGCGCAGTACACCTCGCTGCAAAGCTAACCATAGGTCTGGGCATCATAGCTTCCTGCCAGGTGACTAAAGTTCGCAGGCAGATGGGTCGTGGGACACACGTGGGGAGCCTCCTGCCCAGGCCACAGGCCGCCCAAAGCCACTATCCCAGATCGGGGGCAGCAAAGCAGTCCTGTCTGAGTCCCAGCCTCTAGAAGGAGTAGTGGACCAACACTTGTAGAAAAAGGGGTCCGCGTGGGTAACTCATTGGAGGGACACAAAAAAATCTTTGCAGACTTTCTGCTGAAGCTTACGAGCGTTCACACCTAAACCTCTTACAAGGTCAGCTGTTTAGCTAAACATGAGCTGATGATCTAAATTTACACAATAATGAAGAAATCAGCTACAAGGGGAGACAAGCAGCAAAAACAATCAATACCAGTATTAGATTCCCTAGGCCAACCATCAGATGTTGGAATATTCAGGTGCAAGGCAGATAGGATACACAAAACTGGAACTGAAACAAGGAACAAGGATGTTTTCAAAGACTGGTAGGATCTCTAAAACATTTTTAAAGTACATGTCATTGATAAAGCTAAATACTCAAAGGTTGTGTAATACAACAGATTCATCATTGAGAAGAGTGAAATTATGCTGTTTTGAAAATTATGGCAGGTCAGATTTTCTGCCTAAATATATACGAAGATTTCTCTGAAAAATGCACATTATTTCAAAGAGTTATTGGCTGTGAAATAAGTTAAGTTTATTTCAAATGGCTTGTCTGCAAAGAAAGGTGAGATGTAGGAAATCACAGAAAGTCGAGGGGAAAATAGGTCAATATATACTTTGCTATATTGTGAACTAAGCCTTTGGCCAGCCACAATGTAGAGGACCTGACCCTTAGAAACTTACAAGTAAGCTGGAATCTTTAAAAATTCAAATCTTTATAAGTAAAAAGATTTATTAAAATGAATAACCAAGTGTTTTAATTGACATCAGAAAATCAAAACAATAAACCCTGAGAACATAGAAAAAAGATAAATAAAGATATGAGCCGAACTTAATACCACAGAAAACGTATAAAATTCAGTTGAGGTAGTAAGTCCAAAGAATATTCTTTGACAAGATTTAAAAGACACACTTTGATTAAGGAAAACCAAAACATAAGTAAAGAATATACAGAAAGAATCAGGACAATGTTATAGCAGAGAATATCTGAAATGCCAGTAAATTTGAACATTTCTGTAAAGTGGACCATTTCCTAGCTCCTAAAGTTTACCAAAATTGACACAAGAGGAAATCATTTAAGGTCATCATGTCTGCCCTTGGCATTCTCGGAACGCCCTGGCCTCAGAATGCAGCATCTGTAGTCCATGGTAACCTGCGGAGAGGGGGCGGGGCTGAGGGAGGTTGGAACACTTCCTTCACTGAGGGAGTGGGTGGGGCCATCTCTGCTGTGACTGAACAAAGGGCAGGGGAGAAGGGGGCCAAGGGCAGGGCCCTCAGAGCCCGGCAGGCCCAGTCGTGTGTCACAAGCATTTAGGCCCAGGCCAAAGTGCGCCTTCTTTGTCTGCACAGCTGCCCAAACTCTCACCTTTCCACTCAGGCCGCCCTCTTACTTGAAGTGTGTGTGGAACCGGTCCGCGCAGTGCACCTCGATGCAAAGCTAACCATAGGTCTGGGCATCATAGCTTCCTGCCAGGTGACCGAAGTTCGCAGGCAGATGGGTTGTGGGACACACGTGCGGTGCCTCCTGCCCAGGCCACAGGCCGCCCAAAACCACTATCCCAGATCGGGGGTAGCAAAGCAGTCCTGTCTGAGTCCCAGCCTCTAGAGGGAGTAGTGGACCAACACTTGTAGAAAAAGGTGTCCGCGCGGGTAACTCATTGGAGGGACACAAAAAAATCTTTGCCGACTTTCTGCTGAAGCTTACGAGCGTTCACACCTAAGCCTCTTACAAGGTCAGCTGTTTAGCTAAACATGAGCTCATGATCTAAATTTACACAATAATGAAGAAATCAGCTACAAGGGGAGACAAGCAGCAAAAACAATCAATACCAGAATTAGATTCCCTTAGCCATCGATCAGACGTTGGAATAATCAGGTGCAAGGCAGAAAATATACATAAAACTGGAACTGAAACAAGGAACAAGGATGTTTTCAAAGACTGGTAGGATCTCTAAAACATTTTTAAAGTACATGTCATTGATAAAGCTAAATCCTCAAAGGTTGTGTATTACAACAGATTCATCATTGAGAAGGGTGAAATTATGCTGTTTTGAAAACTATGGCAGGTCAGATTTTCTGCCTAAATATATAAGAAGATTTCTCTGAAAAATGCACATTATTTCAAAGACTTAATGGCTGTGAAATAAGTTAAGGTTATTTCAAATGGCTTGTCTGCAAAGAAAGGTGAGATGTAGGAAATCACAGAAAGTCGTGGGGAAAATAGGTCAATATATACTTTGCTATATTGTGAACTAGGCCTTGGGCCAGCCACAATGTAGAGGACCTGACCCTTAGAAATTTACAAGTAAGCTGGAATCTTTAAAAATTCAAATCTTTATAAGTAAAAAGATTTATTAAAATGAATAACCAAGTGTTTTAATTGACATCAGAAGATCAAAACAATAAACCCTGAGAACATAGAAAAAAGATAAATAAAGATATGAGCAGAACTTAATACCACAGAAAACGTATAAAATTCAGTTGAGGTAGTAAGTCCAAAGAATATTCTTTGACAAGATTTAAAAGACACACTTTGATTAAGGAAAACCAAAACATAAGTAAAGAATATACAGAAAGAATCAGGACAATGTTATAGCAGAGAATATCTGAAATGCCAGTAAATTTGAACATTTCTGTAAAGTGGACCATTTCCTAGCTCCTAAACTTTACCAAAATTGACACAAGAGGAAATCATTTAAGGTCATCATGTCTGCCCTTGGCATTCTCGGAACGCCCTGGCCTCAGAATGCAGCATCTGTTGTCCATGGTAACCTGCGCAGAGGGGGCGGGGCTGAGGGAGGTTGGAACACTGCCTTCACTGAGGGAGTGTGTGGGGCCATCTCTGCTGTGACTGAACAAAGGGCAGGGGAGAAGGGGGCCCACGGCAGGGCCCTCAGACCCCGGCAGGCCCAGTCGTGTGTCACAAGCATTTAGGCCCAGGCCAAAATGCGCCTTCTTGGTCTGCACAGCTGCCCAAACTCACACCTTTCCACTCAGGCCGCCCTCTTACTTGAAGTGTGTGTGGAACCGGTCCGCGCAGTACACCTCGATGCAAAGCTAACCATAGGTCTGGGCATCATAGCTTCCTGCCAGGTGACCGAAGTTCGCAGGCAGATGGGTCGTGGGACACACGTGGGGAGACTCCTGCCCAGGCCACAGGCCGCCCAAAGCCACTATCCCAGATCGGGGGCAGCAAAGCAGTCCTGTCTGACTCCCAGCCTCTAGAGGGAGTAGTGGACCAACACTTGTAGAAAAAGGGGTCCGCGCGGGTAACTCATTGGAGGAACACAAAAAAATCTTTGCGGACTTTCTGCTGAAGCTTACGAGCGTTCACACCTAAGCCTCTTACAAGGTCAGCTGTTTAGCTAAACATGAGCTCATGATCTAAATTTACACAATAATGAAGAAATCAGCTACAAGGGGAGACAAGCAGCAAAAACAATCAATACCAGAATTAGATTCCCTAGGCCAACCATCAGATGTTGGAATAATCAGGTGCAAGGCAGAAAGTATACATAAAACTTGAACTGAAACAAGGAAAAAGGATGTTTTCAAAGACTGGTAGGATCTCTAAAACATTTTTAAAGTACATGTCATTGATAAAGCTAAATACTCAATGGTTGTGTAATACAACAGATTCAACATAGAGAAGAGTGAAATTATGCTGTTTTGAAAACTATGGCAGGTCAGATTTTCTGCCTAATTATATAAGAAGATTTCTCTAAAAAATACACATTATTTCAAAGACTTATTGGCCGTGAAATAAGTTAAGGTTATTTCAAATGGCTTGTCTGCAAAGAAAGATGAGATGTAGGGAATCACAGAAAGTCGAGGGGAAAATAGGTCAATATATACATTGCTCTATGGTGAACTAAGACTTAGGCCAGCCACAATGTAGAGGACCTGACCCTTAGAAACTTACAAGTAAGCTGGAATCTAGAAAAGTTCAAATCTTTATAAGTAAAAAGATTTTTTAAAATGAATAACCAAGTGTTTTTATTGACATCAGAATATCAAAACAATAAACCTGAGAACATAGAAAAAATATAAATAAAGATATGAGCTGAACTTAATACAATAGAAAACATATAAAATTCAGGTGATTTAGTAAGTCCAAAGAATATTCTTTGACAAGATTAAAAGACACACTTTGATTAAGGAAAACCAAAACATAAGTAAAGAATATACAGAAAGAATCAGGACAATGTTATAGCAGAGAGTATATGAAATGGCAGTAAATTTGAACGTTTGTGTAAAGTGGACCATTTCCTAGGTCCTAAAGTTTACCAAAATTGACACAAGGGGAAATCATTTAAGGTCATCATGTCTGCCCTTGGCATTCTCGGAATGCCCTGGCCTCAGAATGCAGCATCTGTAGTCCATGGTAACCTGCGGAGAGGGGGCGGGGCTGAGGGAGATTGGAACACTGCCTTCACTGAGGGAGTGGGTGGGGCCATCTCTGCTGTGACTGAACAAAGGGGAGGGGAGAAGGGGGCCAAGGGCAGGGCCTTCAGAGCCCGGCAGGCCCAGTCGTGTGTCACAAGCATTTAGGCCCAGGCCAAAGTGCGCCTTCTTTGTCTGCACAGCTGCCCAAACTCTCACCTTTCCACTCAGGCCGCCCTCTTACTTGAAGTGTGTGTGGAACCGGTCCGCGCAGTGCACCTCGATGCAAAGATAACCATAGGTCTGGGCATCATAGCTTCCTGCCAGGTGACCGAAGTTCGCAGGCAGATGGGTTGTGGGACACACGTGCGGTGCCTCCTGCCCAGGCCACAGGCCGCCCAAAACCACTATCCCAGATCGGGGGTAGCAAAGCAGTCCTGTCTGAGTCCCAGCCTCTAGAGGGAGTAGTGGACCAACACTTGTAGAAAAAGGTGTCCGCGCGGGTAACTCATTGGAGGGACACAAAAAAATCTTTGCCGACTTTCTGCTGAAGCTTACGAGCGTTCACACCTAAGCCTCTTACAAGGTCAGCTGTTTAGCTAAACATGAGCTCATGATCTAAATTTACACAATAATGAAGAAATCAGCTACAAGGGGAGACAAGCGGCAAAAACAATCAATACCAGAATTAGATTCCCTTAGCCATCGATCAGACGTTGGAATAATCAGGTGCAAGGCAGAAAATATACATAAAACTGGAACTGAAACAAGGAACACGGATGTTTTCAAAGACTGGTAGGATCTCTAAAACATTTTTAAAGTACATGTCATTGATAAAGCTAAATCCTCAAAGGTTGTGTATTACAACAGATTCATCATTGAGAAGGGTGAAATTATGCTGTTTTGAAAACTATGGCAGGTCAGATTTTCTGCCTAAATATATAAGAAGATTTCTCTGAAAAATGCACATTATTTCAAAGACTTAATGGCTGTGAAATAAGTTAAGGTTATTTCAAATGGCTTGTCTGCAAAGAAAGGTGAGATGTAGGAAATCACAGAAAGTCGCGGGGAAAATAGGTCAATATATACTTTGCTATATTGTGAACTAGGCCTTGGGCCAGCCACAATGTAGAGGACCTGACCCTTAGAAATTTACAAGTAAGCTGGAATCTTTAAAAATTCAAATCTTTATAAGTAAAAAGATTTATTAAAATGAATAACCAAGTGTTTTAATTGACATCAGAAGATCAAAACAATAAACCCTGAGAACATAGAAAAAAGATAAATAAAGATATGAGCAGAACTTAATACCACAGAAAACGTATAAAATTCAGTTGAGGTAGTAAGTCCAAAGAATATTCTTTGACAAGATTTAAAAGACACACTTTGATTAAGGAAAACCAAAACATAAGTAAAGAATATACAGAAAGAATCAGGACAATGTTATAGCAGAGAGTATATGAAATGGCAGTAAATTTGAACGTTTGTGTAAAGTGGACCATTTCCTAGGTCCTAAAGTTTACCAAAATTGACACAAGGGGAAATCATTTAAGGTCATCATGTCTGCCCTTGGCATTCTCGGAATGCCCTGGCCTCAGAATGCAGCATCTGTAGTCCATGTTAACCTGCGGAGAGGGGGCGGGGCTGAGGGAGGTTGGAACACTGCCTTCACTGAGGGAGTGGGTGGGGCCATCTCTGCTGTGACTGAACAAAGGGCAGGGGAGAAGGGGGCCAACGGCAGGGCCCTCAGAGCCCGGCAGGCCCAGTCGTGTGTCAGATGCATTTAGGCACAGGCCAAAGTGCGCCTTCTTTGTCTGCACAGCTGCCCAAACTCTCACCTTTCCACTCAGGCCGACCTCTTACTTGAAGTGTGTGTGGAACCGGTCCGCGCAGTACACCTCGCTGCAAAGCTAACCATAGGTCTGCGCATCATAGCTTCCTTCCAGGTGACTAAAGTTCGCAGGCAGTTGGGTCGTGGGACACACGTGGGGAGCCTCCTGCCCAGGCCACAGGCCGCCCAAAGCCACTATCCCAGATCGGGGGCAGCAAAGCAGTCCTGTCTGAGTCCCAGCCTCTAGAAGGAGTAGTGGACCAACACTTGTAGAAAAAGGGGTCCGCGTGGGTAACTCATTGGAGGGACACAAAAAAATCTTTGCAGACTTTCTGCTGAAGCTTACGAGCGTTCACACCTAAACCTCTTACAAGGTCAGCTGTTTAGCTAAACATGAGCTGATGATCTAAATTTACACAATAATGAAGAAATCAGCTACAAGGGGAGACAAGCAGCAAAAACAATCAATACCAGTATTAGATTCCCTAGGCCAACCATCAGATGTTGGAATATTCAGGTGCAAGGCAGATAGGATACACAAAACTGGAACTGAAACATGGAACAAGGATGTTTTCAAAGACTGGTAGGATCTCTAAAACATTTTTAAAGTACATGTCATTGATAAAGCTAAATACTCAAAGGTTGTGTAATACAACAGATTCATCATTGAGAAGAGTGAAATTATGCTGTTTTGAAAATTATGGCAGGTCAGATTTTCTGCCTAAATATATACGAAGATTTCTCTGAAAAATGCACATTATTTCAAAGAGTTATTGGCTGTGAAATAAGTTAAGTTTATTTCAAATGGCTTGTCTGCAAAGAAAGGGGAGATGTAGGAAATCACAGAAAGTCGATGGGAAAATAGGTCAATATATACTTTGCTATATTGTGAACTAAGCCTTTGGCCAGCCACAATGTAGAGGACCTGACCCTTAGAATCTTACAAGTAAGCTGGAATCTTTAAAAATTCAAATCTTTATAAGTAAAAAGATTTATTAATATGAATAACCAAGTGTTTTAATTGACATCAGAAGATCAAAACAATAAACCCTGAGAACATAGAAAAAAGATAAATAAAGATATGAGCAGAACTTAATACCACAGAAAACGTATAAAATTCAGTTGAGGTAGTAAGTCCAAAGAATATTCTTTGACAAGATTTAAAAGACACACTTTGATTAAGGAAAACCAAAACATAAGTAAAGAATATACAGAAAGAATCAGGACAATGTTATAGCAGAGAATATCTGAAATGCCAGTAAATTTGAACATTTCTGTAAAGTGGACCATTTCCTAGCTCCTAAACTTTACCAAAATTGACACAAGAGGAAATCATTTAAGGTCATCATGTCTGCCCTTGGCATTCTCGGAACGCCCTGGCCTCAGAATGCAGCATCTGTAGTCCATGGTAACCTGCGGAGAGGGGGCGGGGCTGAGGGAGGTTGGAACACTTCCTTCACTGAGGGAGTGGGTGGGGCCATCTCTGCTGTGACTGAACAAAGGGCAGGGGAGAAGGGGGCCAAGGGCAGGGCCCTCAGAGCCCGGCAGGCCCAGTCGTGTGTCACAAGCATTTAGGCCCAGGCCAAAGTGCGCCTTCTTTGTCTGCACAGCTGCCCAAACTCTCACCTTTCCACTCAGGCCGCCCTCTTACTTGAAGTGTGTGTGGAACCGGTCCGCGCAGTGCACCTCGATGCAAAGCTAACCATAGGTCTGGGCACCATAGCTTCCTGCCAGGTGACCGAAGTTCGCAGGCAGATGGGTTGTGGGACACACGTGCGGTGCCTCCTGCCCAGGCCACAGGCCGCCCAAAACCACTATCCCAGATCGGGGGTAGCAAAGCAGTCCTGTCTGAGTCCTAGCCTCTAGAGGGAGTAGTGGACCAACACTTGTAGAAAAAGGTGTCCGCGCGGGTAACTCATTGGAGGGACACAAAAAAATCTTTGCCGACTTTCTGCTGAAGCTTACGAGCGTTCACACCTAAGCCTCTTACAAGGTCAGCTGTTTAGCTAAACATGAGCTCATGATCTAAATTTACACAATAATGAAGAAATCAGCTACAAGGGGAGACAAGCAGCAAAAACAATCAATACCAGAATTAGATTCCCTTAGCCATCGATCAGACGTTGGAATAATCAGGTGCAAGGCAGAAAATATACATAAAACTGGAACTGAAACAAGGAACAAGGATGTTTTCAAAGACTGGTAGGATCTCTAAAACATTTTTAAAATACATGTCATTGATAAAGCTAAATCCTCAAAGGTTGTGTATTACAACAGATTCATCATTGAGAAGGGTGAAATTATGCTGTTTTGAAAACTATGGCAGGTCAGATTTTCTGCCTAAATATATAAGAAGATTTCTCTGAAAAATGCACATTATTTCAAAGACTTAATGGCTGTGAAATAAGTTAAGGTTATTTCAAATGGCTTGTCTGCAAAGAAAGGTGAGATGTAGGAAATCACAGAAAGTCGCGGGGAAAATAGGTCAATATATACTTTGCTATATTGTGAACTAGGCCTTGGGCCAGCCACAATGTAGAGGACCTGACCCTTAGAAATTTACAAGTAAGCTGGAATCTTTAAAAATTCAAATCTTTATAAGTAAAAAGATTTATTAAAATGAATAACCAAGTGTTTTAATTGACATCAGAAGATCAAAAAAATAAACCCTGAGAACATAGAAAAAAGATAAATAAAGATATGAGCAGAACTTAATACCACAGAAAACGTATAAAATTCAGTTGAGGTAGTAAGTCCAAAGAATATTCTTTGACAAGATTTAAAAGACACACTTTGATTAAGGAAAACCAAAACATAAGTAAAGAATATACAGAAAGAATCAGGACAATATTATAGCAGAGAATATCTGAAATGCCAGTAAATTTGAACATTTCTGTAAAGTGGACCATTTCCTAGCTCCTAAAGTTTACCAAAATTGACACAAGAGGAAATCATTTAAGGTCATCATGTCTGCCCTTGGCATTCTCGGAACGCCCTGGCCTCAGAATGCAGCATCTGTTGTCCATGGTAACCTGCGGAGAGGGGTCGGGGCTGAGGGAGGTTGGAACACTGCCTTCACTGAGGGAGTGTGTGGGGCCATCTCTGCTGTGACTGAACAAAGGGCAGGGGAGAAGGGGGCCCACGGCAGGGCCCTCAGAGCCCGGCAGGCCCAGTCGTGTGTCACAAGCATTTAGGCCCAGGCCAAAATGCGCCTTCTTGGTCTGCACAGCTGCCCAAACTCTCACCTTTCCACTCAGGCCGCCCTCTTACTTGAAGTGTGTGTGGAACCGGTCCGCGCAGTACACCTCGATGCAAAGCTAACCATAGGTCTGGGCATCATAGCTTCCTGCCAGGTGACCGAAGTTCGCAGGCAGATGGGTCGTGGGACACACGTGGGGAGACTCCTGCCCAGGCCACAGGCCGCCCAAAGCCACTATCCCAGATCGGGGGCAGCAAAGCAGTCCTGTCTGACTCCCAGCCTCTAGAGGGAGTAGTGGACCAACACTTGTAGAAAAAGGGGTCCGCGCGGGTAACTCATTGGAGGAACACAAAAAAATCTTTGCGGACTTTCTGCTGAAGCTTACGAGCGTTCACACCTAAGCCTCTTACAAGGTCAGCTGTTTAACTAAACATGAGCTCATGATCTAAATTTACACAATAATGAAGAAATCAGCTACAAGGGGAGACAAGCAGCAAAAACAATCAATACCAGAATTAGATTCCCTAGGCCAACCATCAGATGTTGGAATAATCAGGTGCAAGGCAGAAAGTATACATAAAACTTGAACTGAAACAAGGAAAAAGGATGTTTTCAAAGACTGGTAGGATCTCTAAAACATTTTTAAAGTACATGTCATTGATAAAGCTAAATACTCAATGGTTGTGTAATACAACAGATTCAACATTGAGAAGAGTGAAATTATGCTGTTTTGAAAACTATGGCAGGTCAGATTTTCTGCCTAATTATATAAGAAGATTTCTCTAAAAAATACACATTATTTCAAAGACTTATTGGCCGTGAAATAAGTTAAGGTTATTTCAAATGGCTTGTCTGCAAAGAAAGGTGAGATGTAGGGAATCACAGAAAGTCGAGGGGAAAATAGGTCAATATATACATTGCTCTATGGTGAACTAAGACTTAGGCCAGCCACAATGTAGAGGACCTGACCCTTAGAAACTTACAAGTAAGCTGGAATCTAGAAAAGATCAAATCTTTATAAGTAAAAAGATTTTTTAAAATGAATAACCAAGTGTTTTTATTGACATCAGAATATCAAAACAATACACCTGAGAACATAGAAAAAATATAAATAAAGATATGAGCTGAACTTAATACAATAGAAAACGTATAAAATTCAGGTGATTTAGTAAGTCCAAAGAATATTCTTTGACAAGATTAAAAGACACACTTTGATTAAGGAAAACCAAAACATAAGTAAAGAATATACAGAAAGAATCAGGACAATGTTATAGCAGAGAGTATATGAAATGGCAGTAAATTTGAACGTTTGTGTAAAGTGGACCATTTCCTAGGTCCTAAAGTTTACCAAAATTGACACAAGGGGAAATCATTTAAGGTCATCATGTCTGCCCTTGGCATTCTCGGAATGCCCTGGCCTCAGAATGCAGCATCTGTAGTCCATGGTAACCTGCGGAGAGGGGGCGGGGCTGAGGGAGGTTGGAACACTGCCTTCACTGAGGGAGTGGGTGGGGCCATCTCTGCTGTGACTGAACAAAGGGCAGGGGAGAAGGGGGCCAACGGCAGGGCCCTCAGAGCCCGGCAGGCCCAGTCGTGTGTCAGATGCATTTAGGCACAGGCCAAAGTGCGCCTTCTTTGTCTGCACAGCTGCCCAAACTCTCACCTTTCCACTCAGGCCGACCTCTTACTTGAAGTGTGTGTGGAACCGGTCCGCGCAGTACACCTCGCTGCAAAGCTAACCATAGGTCTGGGCATCATAGCTTCCTTCCAGGTGACTAAAGTTCGCAGGCAGATGGGTCGTGGGACACACGTGGGGAGCCTCCTGCCCAGGCCACAGGCCGCCCAAAGCCACTATCCCAGATCGGGGGCAGCAAAGCAGTCCTGTCTGAGTCCCAGCCTCTAGAAGGAGTAGTGGACCAACACTTGTAGAAAAAGGGGTCCGCGTGGGTAACTCATTGGAGGGACACAAAAAAATCTTTGCAGACTTTCTGCTGAAGCTTACGAGCGTTCACACCTAAACCTCTTACAAGGTCAGCTGTTTAGCTAAACATGAGCTGATGATCTAAATTTACACAATAATGAAGAAATCAGCTACAAGGGGAGACAAGCAGCAAAAACAATCAATACCAGTATTAGATTCCCTAGGCCAACCGTCAGATGTTGGAATATTCAGGTGCAAGGCAGATAGGATACACAAAACTGGAACTGAAACAAGGAACAAGGATGTTTTCAAAGACTGGTAGGATCTCTAAAACATTTTTAAAGTACATGTCATTGATAAAGCTAAATACTCAAAGGTTGTGTAATACAACAGATTCATCATTGAGAAGAGTGAAATTATGCTGTTTTGAAAATTATGGCAGGTCAGATTTTCTGCCTAAATATATACGAAGATTTCTCTGAAAAATGCACATTATTTCAAAGAGTTATTGGCTGTGAAATAAGTTAAGTTTATTTCAAATGGCTTGTCTGCAAAGAAAGGGGAGATGTAGGAAATCACAGAAAGTCGATGGGAAAATAGGTCAATATATACTTTGCTATATTGTGAATTAGGCCTTGGGCCAGCCACAATGTAGAGGACCTGACCCTTAGAAATTTACAAGTAAGCTGGAATCTTTAAAAATTCAAATCTTTATAAGTAAAAAGATTTATTAAAATGAATAACCAAGTGTTTGAATTGACATCAGAAGATCAAAACAATAAACCCTGAGAACATAGAAAAAAGATAAATAAAGATATGAGCAGAACTTAATACCACAGAAAACGTATAAAATTCAGTTGAGGTAGTAAGTCCAAAGAATATTCTTTGACAAGATTTAAAAGACACACTTTGATTAAGGAAAACCAAAACATAAGTAAAGAATATACAGAAAGAATCAGGACAATGTTATAGCAGAGAATATCTGAAATGCCAGTAAATTTGAACATTCCTGTAAAGTGGACCATTTCCTAGCTCCTAAACTTTACCAAAATTGACACAAGAGGAAATCATTTAAGGTCTTCATGTCTGCCCTTGGCATTCTCGGAACGCCCTGGCCTCAGAATGCAGCATCTGTTGTCCATGGTAACCTGCGCAGAGGGGGCGGGGCTGAGGGAGGTTGGAACACTGCCTTCACTGAGGGAGTGTGTGGGGCCATCTCTGCTGTGACTGAACAAAGGGCAGGGGAGAAGGGGGCCCACGGCAGGGCCCTCAGAGCCCGGCAGGCCCAGTCGTGTGTCACAAGCATTTAGGCCCAGGCCAAAATGCGCCTTCTTGGTCTGCACAGCTGCCCAAACTCTCACCTTTCCACTCAGGCCGCCCTCTTACTTGAAGTGTGTGTGGAACCGGTCCGCACAGTACACCTCGATGCAAAGCTAACCATAGGTCTGGGCATCATAGCTTCCTGCCAGGTGACCGGAGTTCGCAGGCAGATGGGTCGTGGGACCAACGTGGGGAGACTCCTGCCCAGGCCACAGGCCGCCCAAAGCCACTATCCCAGATCGGGGGCAGCAAAGCAGTCCTGTCTGACTCCCAGCCTCTAGAGGGAGTAGTGGACCAACACTTGTAGAAAAAGGGGTCCGCGCGGGTAACTCATTGGAGGAACACAAAAAAATCTTTGCGGACTTTCTGCTGAAGCTTACGAGCGTTCACACCTAAGCCTCTTACAAGGTCAGCTGTTTAGCTAAACATGAGCTCATGATCTAAATTTACACAATAATGAAGAAATCAGCTACAAGGGGAGACAAGCAGCAAAAACAATCAATACCAGAATTAGATTCCCTAGGCCAACCATCAGATGTTGGAATAATCAGGTGCAAGGCAGAAAGTATACATAAAACTTGAACTGAAACAAGGAAAAAGGATGTTTTCAAAGACTGGTAGGATCTCTAAAACATTTTTAAAGTACATATCATTGATAAAGCTAAATACTCAATGGTTGTGTAATACAACAGATTCAACATTGAGAAGAGTGAAATTATGCTGTTTTGAAAACTATGGCAGGTCAGATTTTCTGCCTAATTATATAAGAAGATTTCTCTAAAAAATACACATTATTTCAAAGACTTATTGGCCGTGAAATAAGTTAAGGTTATTTCAAATGGCTTGTCTGCAAAGAAAGGTGAGATGTAGGGAATCACAGAAAGTCGAGGGGAAAATAGGTCAATATATACATTGCTCTATGGTGAACTAAGACTTAGGCCAGCCACAATGTAGAGGACCTGACCCTTAGAAACTTACAAGTAAGCTGGAATCTAGAAAAGATCAAATCTTTATAAGTAAAAAGATTTTTTAAAATGAATAACCAAGTGTTTTTATTGACATCAGAATATCAAAACAATACACCTGAGAACATAGAAAAAATATAAATAAAGATATGAGCTGAACTTAATACAATAGAAAACGTATAAAATTCAGGTGATTTAGTAAGTCCAAAGAATATTCTTTGACAAGATTAAAAGACACACTTTGATTAAGGAAAACCAAAACATAAGTAAAGAATATACAGAAAGAATCAGGACAATGTTATAGCAGAGAGTATATGAAATGGCAGTAAATTTGAACGTTTGTGTAAAGTGGACCATTTCCTAGGTCCTAAAGTTTACCAAAATTGACACAAGGGGAAATCATTTAAGGTCATCATGTCTGCCCTTGGCATTCTCGGAATGCCCTGGCCTCAGAATGCAGCATCTGTAGTCCATGGTAACCTGCGGAGAGGGGGCGGGGCTGAGGGAGGTTGGAACACTGCCTTCACTGAGGGAGTGGGTGGGGCCATCTCTGCAGTGACTGAACAAAGGGCAGGGGAGAAGGGGGCCAACGGCAGGGCCCTCAGAGCCCGGCAGGCCCAGTCGTGTGTCAGATGCTTTTAGGCACAGGCCAAAGTGCGCCTTCTTTGTCTGCACAGCTGCCCAAACTCTCACCTTTCCACTCAGGCCGACCTCTTACTTGAAGTGTGTGTGGAACCGGTCCGCGCAGTACACCTCGCTGCAAAGCTAACCATAGGTCTGGGCATCATAGCTTCCTGCCAGGTGACTAAAGTTTGCAGGCAGATGGGTCGTGGGACACACGTGGGGAGCCTCCTGCCCAGGCCACAGGACGCCCAAAGCCACTATCCCAGATCGGGGGCAACAAAGCAGTCCTGTCTGAGTCCCAGCCTCTTGAAGGAGTAGTGGACCAACACTTGTAGAAAAAGGGGTCCGCGTGGGTAACTCATTGGAGGGACACAAAAAAATCTTTGCAGACTTTCTGCTGAAGCTTACGAGCGTTCACACCTAAACCTCTTACAAGGTCAGCTGTTTAGCTAAACATGAGCAGATGATCTAAATTTACACAATAATGAAGAAATCAGCTACAAGGGGAGACAAGCAGCAAAAACAATCAATACCAGTATTAGATTCCCAAGGCCAAACATCAGATGTTGGAATATTCAGGTGCAAGGCAGATAGGATACACAAAACTGGAACTGAAACAAGGAACAAGGATGTTTTCAAAGACTGGTAGGATCTCTAAAACATTTTTAAAGTACATGTCATTGATAAAGCTAAATACTCAAAGGTTGTGTAATACAACAGATTCATCATTGAGAAGAGTGAAATTATGCTGTTTTGAAAATTATGGCAGGTCAGATTTTCTGCCTAAATATATACGAAGATTTCTCTGAAAAATGCACATTATTTCAAAGAGTTATTGGCTGTGAAATAAGTTAAGTTTATTTCAAATGGCTTGTCTGCAAAGAAAGGTGAGATGTAGGAAATCACAGAAAGTCGAGGGGAAAATAGGTCAATATATACTTTGCTATATTGTGAACTAAGCCTTTGGCAGCCACAATGTAGAGGACCTGACCCTTAGAAACTTACAAGTAAGCTGGAATCTTTAAAAATTCAAATCTTTATAAGTAAAAAGATTTATTAAAATGAATAACCAAGTGTTTTAATTGACATCAGAAAATCAAAACAATAAACCCTGAGAACATAGAAAAAAGATAAATAAAGATATGAGCAGAACTTAATACCACAGAAAACGTATAAAATTCAGTTGAGGTAGTAAGTCCAAAGAATATTCTTTGACAAGATTTAAAAGACACACTTTGATTAAGGAAAACCAAAACATAAGTAAAGAATATACAGAAAGAATCAGGACAATGTTATAGCAGAGAATATCTGAAATGCCAGTAAATTTGAACATTTGTGTAAAGTGGACCATTTCCTAGCTCCTAAAGTTTACCAAAATTGACACAAGAGGAAATCATTTAAGGTCATCATGTCTGCCCTTGGCATTCTCGGAACGCCCTGGCCTCGGAATGCAGCATCTGTAGTCCATGGTAACCTGCGGAGAGGGGGCGGGGCTGAGGGAGGTTGGAACACTTCCTTCACTGAGGGAGTGGGTGGGGCCATCTCTGCTGTGACTGAACAAAGGTCAGGGGAGAAGGGGGCCAAGGGCAGGGCCCTCAGAGCCCGGCAGGCCCAGTCGTGTGTCACAAGCATTTAGGCCCAGGCCAAAGTGCGCCTTCTTTGTCTGCACAGCTGCCCAAACTTTCACCTTTCCACTCAGGCCGCCCTCTTACTTGAAGTGTGTGTGGAACCGGTCCGCGCAGTGCACCTCGATGCAAAGCTAACCATAGGTCTGGGCATCATAGCTTCCTGCCAGGTGACCGAAGTTCGCAGGCAGATGGGTTGTGGGACACACGTGCGGTGCCTCCTGCCCAGGCCACAGGCCGCCCAAAACCACTATCCCAGATCGGGGGTAGCAAAGCAGTCCTGTCTGAGTCCCAGCCTCTAGAGGGAGTAGTGGACCAACACTTGTAGAAAAAGGTGTCCGCGCGGGTAACTCATTGGAGGGACACAAAAAAATCTTTGCCGACTTTCTGCTGAAGCTTACGAGCGTTCACACCTAAGCCTCTTACAAGGTCAGCTGTTTAGCTAAACATGAGCTCATGATCTAAATTTACACAATAATGAAGAAATCAGCTACAAGGGGAGACAAGCAGCAAAAACAATCAATACCAGAATTAGATTCCCTTAGCCATCGATCAGACGTTGGAATAATCAGGCGCAAGGCAGAAAATATACATAAAACTGGAACTGAAACAAGGAACAAGGATGTTTTCAAAGACTGGTAGGATCTCTAAAACATTTTTAAAGTACATGTCATTGATAAAGCTAAATCCTCAAAGGTTGTGTATTACAACAGATTCATCATTGAGAAGGGTGAAATTATGCTGTTTTGAAAACTATGGCAGGTCAGATTTTCTGCCTAAATATATAAGAAGATTTCTCTGAAAAATGCACATTATTTCAAAGACTTAATGGCTGTGAAATAAGTTAAGGTTATTTCAAATGGCTTGTCTGCAAACAAAGGTGAGATGTAGGAAATCACAGAAAGTCGCGGGGAAAATAGGTCAATATATACTTTGCTATATTGTGAACTAGGCCTTGGGCCAGCCACAATGTAGAGGACCTGACCCTTAGAAATTTACAAGTAAGCTGGAATCTTTAAAAATTCAAATCTTTATAAGTAAAAAGATTTATTAAAATGAATAACCAAGTGTTTTAATTGACATCAGAAGATCAAAACAATAAACCCTGAGAACATAGAAAAAAGATAAATAAAGATATGAGCAGAACTTAATACCACAGAAAACGTATAAAATTCAGTTGAGGTAGTAAGTCCAAAGAATATTCTTTGACAAGATTTAAAAGACACACTTTGATTAAGGAAAACCAAAACATAAGTAAAGAATATACAGAAAGAATCAGGACAATGTTATAGCAGAGAATATCTGAAATGCCAGTAAATTTGAACATTCCTGTAAAGTGGACCATTTCCTAGCTCCTAAACTTTACCAAAATTGACACAAGAGGAAATCATTTAAGGTCATCATGTCTGCCCTTGGCATTCTCGGAACGCCCTGGCCTCAGAATGCAGCATCTGTTGTCCATGGTAACCTGCGGAGAGGGGTCGGGGCTGAGGGAGGTTGGAACACTGCCTTCACTGAGGGAGTGTGTGGGGCCATCTCTGCTGTGACTGAACAAAGGGCAGGGGAGAAGGGGGCCCACGGCAGGGCCCTCAGAGCCCGGCAGGCCCAGTCGTGTGTCACAAGCATTTAGGCCCAGGCCAAAATGCGCCTTCTTGGTCTGCACAGCTGCCCAAACTCTCACCTTTCCACTCAGGCCGCCCTCTTACTTGAAGTGTGTGTGGAACCGGTCCGCGCAGCACACCTCGCTGCAAAGCTAACCATAGGTCTGCGCATCATAGCTTCCTTCCAGGTGACGAAAGTTCGCAGGCAGATGGGTCGTGGGACACACGTGGGGAGCCTCCTGCCCAGGCCACAGGCCGCCCAAAGCCACTATCCCAGATCGGGGGCAGCAAAGCAGTCCTGTCTGAGTCCCAGCCTCTAGAAGGAGTAGTGGACCAACACTTGTAGAAAAAGGGGTCCGCGTGGGTAACTCATTGGAGGGACACAAAAAAATCTTTGCAGACTTTCTGCTGAAGCTTACGAGCGTTCACACCTAAACCTCTTACAAGGTCAGCTGTTTAGCTAAACATGAGCTGATGATCTAAATTTACACAATAATGAAGAAATCAGCTACAAGGGGAGACAAGCAGCAAAAACAATCAATACCAGTATTAGATTCCCTAGGCCAACCATCAGATGTTGGAATATTCAGGTGCAAGGCAGATAGGATACACAAAACTGGAACTGAAACAAGGAACAAGGATGTTTTCAAAGACTGGTAGGATCTCTAAAACATTTTTAAAGTACATGTCATTGATAAAGCTAAATACTCAAAGGTTGTGTAATACAACAGATTCATCATTGAGAAGAGTGAAATTATGCTGTTTTGAAAATTATGGCAGGTCAGATTTTCTGCCTAAATATATACGAAGATTTCTCTGAAAAATGCACATTATTTCAAAGAGTTATTGGCTGTGAAATAAGTTAAGTTTATTTCAAATGGCTTGTCTGCAAAGAAAGGGGAGATGTAGGAAATCACAGAAAGTCGATGGGAAAATAGGTCAATATATACTTTGCTATATTGTGAACTAAGCCTTTGGCCAGCCACAATGTAGAGGACCTGACCCTTAGAAACTTACAAGTAAGCTGGAATCTTTAAAAATTCAAATCTTTATAAGTAAAAAGATTTATTAATATGAATAACCAAGTGTTTTAATTGACATCAGAAGATCAAAACAATAAACCCTGAGAACATAGAAAAAAGATAAATAAAGATATGAGCAGAACTTAATACCACAGAAAACGTATAAAATTCAGTTGAGGTAGTAAGTCCAAAGAATATTCTTTGACAAGATTTAAAAGACACACTTTGATTAAGGAAAACCAAAACATAAGTAAAGAATATACAGAAAGAATCAGGACAATGTTATAGCAGAGAATATCTGAAATGCCAGTAAATTTGAACATTTCTGTAAAGTGGACCATTTCCTAGCTCCTAAAGTTTACCAAAATTGACACAAGAGGAAATCATTTAAGGTCATCATGTCTGCCCTTGGCATTCTCGGAACGCCCTGGCCTCAGAATGCAGCATCTGTAGTCCATGGTAACCTGCGGAGAGGGGGCGGGGCTGAGGGAGGTTGGAACACTTCCTTCACTGAGGGAGTGGGTGGGGCCATCTCTGCTGTGACTGAACAAAGGGCAGGGGAGAAGGGGGCCAAGGGCAGGGCCCTCAGAGCCCGGCAGGCCCAGTCGTGTGTCACAAGCATTTAGGCCCAGGCCAAAGTGCGCCTTCTTTGTCTGCACAGCTGCCCAAACTCTCACCTTTCCACTCAGGCCGCCCTCTTACTTGAAGTGTGTGTGGAACCGGTCCGCGCAGTGCACCTCGATGCAAAGCTAACCATAGGTCTGGGCACCATAGCTTCCTGCCAGGTGACCGAAGTTCGCAGGCAGATGGGTTGTGGGACACACGTGCGGTGCCTCCGGCCCAGGCCACAGGCCGCCCAAAACCACTATCCCAGATCGGGGGTAGCAAAGCAGTCCTGTCTGAGTCCCAGCCTCTAGAGGGAGTAGTGGACCAACACTTGTAGAAAAAGGTGTCCGCGCGGGTAACTCATTGGAGGGACACAAAAAAATCTTTGCCGACTTTCTGCTGAAGCTTACGAGCGTTCACACCTAAGCCTCTTACAAGGTCAGCTGTTTAGCTAAACATGAGCTCATGATCTAAATTTACACAATAATGAAGAAATCAGCTACAAGGGGAGACAAGCAGCAAAAACAATCAATACCAGAATTAGATTCCCTTAGCCATCGATCAGACGTTGGAATAATCAGGTGCAAGGCAGAAAATATACATAAAACTGGAACTGAAACAAGGAACAAGGATGTTTTCAAAGACTGGTAGGATCTCTAAAACATTTTTAAAGTACATGTCATTGATAAAGCTAAATCCTCAAAGGTTGTGTATTACAACAGATTCATCATTGAGAAGGGTGAAATTATGCTGTTTTGAAAACTATGGCAGGTCAGATTTTCTGCCTAAATATATAAGAAGATTTCTCTGAAAAATGCACATTATTTCAAAGACTTAATGGCTGTGAAATAAGTTAAGGTTATTTCAAATGGCTTGTCTGCAAAGAAAGGTGAGATGTAGGAAATCACAGAAAGTCGCGGGGAAAATAGGTCAATATATACTTTGCTATATTGTGAACTAGGCCTTGGGCCAGCCACAATGTAGAGGACCTGACCCTTAGAAATTTACAAGTAAGCTGGAATCTTTAAAAATTCAAATCTTTATAAGTAAAAAGATTTATTAAAATGAATAACCAAGTGTTTTAATTGACAACAGAAGATCAAAACAATAAACCCTGAGAACATAGAAAAAAGATAAATAAAGATATGAGCAGAACTTAATACCACAGAAAACGTATAAAATTCAGTTGAGGTAGTAAGTCCAAAGAATATTCTTTGACAAGATTTAAAAGACACACTTTGATTAAGGAAAACCAAAACATAAGTAAAGAATATACAGAAAGAATCAGGACAATGTTATAGCAGAGAATATCTGAAATGCCAGTAAATTTGAACATTTCTGTAAAGTGGACCATTTCCTAGCTCCTAAAGTTTACCAAAATTGACACAAGAGGAAATCATTTAAGGTCATCATGTCTGCCCTTGGCATTCTCGGAACGCCCTGGCCTCAGAATGCAGCATCTGTTGTCCATGGTAACCTGCGGAGAGGGGGCGGGGCTGAGGGAGGTTGGAACACTGCCTTCACTGAGGGAGTGTGTGGGGCCATCTCTGCTGTGACTGAACAAAGGGCAGGGGAGAAGGGGGCCCACGGCAGGGCCCTCAGAGCCCGGCAGGCCCAGTCGTGTGTCACAAGCATTTAGGCCCAGGCCAAAATGCGCCTTCTTGGTCTGCACAGCTGCCCAAACTCTCACCTTTCCACTCAGGCCGCCCTCTTACTTGAAGTGTGTGTGGAACCGGTCCGCGCAGTACACCTCGATGCAAAGCTAACCATAGGTCTGGGCATCATAGCTTCCTGCCAGGTGACCGAAGTTCGCAGGCAGATGGGTCGTGGGACACACGTGGGGAGACTCCTGCCCAGGCCACAGGCCGCCCAAAGCCACTATCCCAGATCGGGGGCAGCAAAGCAGTCCTGTCTGACTCCCAGCCTCTAGAGGGAGTAGTGGACCAACACTTGTAGAAAAAGGGGTCCGCGCGGGTAACTCATTGGAGGAACACAAAAAAATCTTTGCGGACTTTCTGCTGAAGCTTACGAGCGTTCACACCTAAGCCTCTTACAAGGTCAGCTGTTTAGCTAAACATGAGCTCATGATCTAAATTTACACAATAATGAAGAAATCAGCTACAAGGGGAGACAAGCAGCAAAAACAATCAATACCAGAATTAGATTCCCTAGGCCAACCATCAGATGTTGGAATAATCAGGTGCAAGGCAGAAAGTATACATAAAACTTGAACTGAAACAAGGAAAAAGGATGTTTTCAAAGACTGGTAGGATCTCTAAAACATTTTTAAAGTACATGTCATTGATAAAGCTAAATACTCAATGGTTGTGTAATACAACAGATTCAACATTGAGAAGAGTGAAATTATGCTGTTTTGAAAACTATGGCAGGTCAGATTTTCTGCCTAATTATATAAGAAGATTTCTCTAAAAAATACACATTATTTCAAAGACTTATTGGCCGTGAAATAAGTTAAGGTTATTTCAAATGGCTTGTCTGCAAAGAAAGGTGAGATGTAGGGAATCACAGAAAGTCGAGGGGAAAATAGGTCAATATATACATTGCTCTATGGTGAACTAAGACTTAGGCCAGCCACAATGTAGAGGACCTGACCCTTAGAAACTTACAAGTAAGCTGGAATCTAGAAAAGATCAAATCTTTATAAGTAAAAAGATTTTTTAAAATGAATAACCAAGTGTTTTTATTGACATCAGAATATCAAAACAATACACCTGAGAACATAGAAAAAATATAAATAAAGATATGAGCTGAACTTAATACAATAGAAAACGTATAAAATTCAGGTGATTTAGTAAGTCCAAAGAATATTCTTTGACAAGATTAAAAGACACACTTTGATTAAGGAAAACCAAAACATAAGTAAAGAATATACAGAAAGAATCAGGACAATGTTATAGCAGAGAGTATATGAAATGGCAGTAAATTTGAACGTTTGTGTAAAGTGGACCATTTCCTAGGTCATAAAGTTTACCAAAATTGACACAAGGGGAAATCATTTAAGGTCATCATGTCTGCCCTTGGCATTCTCGGAATGCCCTGGCCTCAGAATGCAGCATCTGTAGTCCATGGTAACCTGCGGAGAGGGGGCGGGGCTGAGGGAGGTTGGAACACTGCCTTCACTGAGGGAGTGTGTGGGGCCATCTCTGCTGTGACTGAACAAAGGGCAGGGGAGAAGGGGGCCAACGGCAGGGCCCTCAGAGCCCGGCAGGCCCAGTCGTGTGTCAGATGCATTTAGGCACAGGCCAAAGTGCGCCTTCTTTGTCTGCACAGCTGCCCAAACTCTCACCTTTCCACTCAGGCCGACCTCTTACTTGAAGTGTGTGTGGAACCGGTCCGCGCAGTACACCTCGCTGCAAAGCTAACCATAGGTCTGGGCATCATAGCTTCCTGCCAGGTGACTAAAGTTCGCAGGCAGATGGGTCGTGGGACACACGTGGGGAGCCTCCTGCCCAGGCCACAGGCCGCCCAAAGCCACTATCCCAGATCGGGGGCAGCAAAGCAGTCCTGTCTGAGTCCCAGCCTCTAGAAGGAGTAGTGGACCAACACTTGTAGAAAAAGGGGTCCGCGTGGGTAACTCATTGGAGGGACACAAAAAAATCTTTGCAGACTTTCTGCTGAAGCTTACGAGCGTTCACACCTAAACCTCTTACAAGGTCAGCTGTTTAGCTAAACATGAGCTGATGATCTAAATTTACACAATAATGAAGAAATCAGCTACAAGGGGAGACAAGCAGCAAAAACAATCAATACCAGTATTAGATTCCCAAGGCCAACCATCAGATGTTGGAATATTCAGGTGCAAGGCAGATAGGATACACAAAACTGGAACTGAAACAAGGAACAAGGATGTTTTCAAAGACTGGTAGGATCTCTAAAACATTTTTAAAGTACATGTCATTGATAAAGCTAAATACTCAAAGGTTGTGTAATACAACAGATTCATCATTGAGAAGAGTGAAATTATGCTGTTTTGAAAATTATGGCAGGTCAGATTTTCTGCCTAAATATATACGAAGATTTCTCTGAAAAATGCACATTATTTCAAAGAGTTATTGGCTGTGAAATAAGTTAAGTTTATTTCAAATGGCTTGTCTGCAAAGAAAGGTGAGATGTAGGAAATCACAGAAAGTCGAGGGGAAAATAGGTCAATATATACTTTGCTATATTGTGAACTAAGCCTTTGGCCAGCCACAATGTAGAGGACCTGACCCTTAGAAACTTACAAGTAAGCTGGAATCTTTAAAAATTCAAATCTTTATAAGTAAAAAGATTTATTAAAATGAATAACCAAGTGTTTTAATTGACATCAGAAAATCAAAACAATAAACCCTGAGAACATAGAAAGAAGATAAATAAAGATATGAGCAGAACTTAATACCACAGAAAACGTATAAAATTCAGTTGAGGTAGTAAGTCCAAAGAATATTCTTTGACAAGATTTAAAAGACACACTTTGATTAAGGAAAACCAAAACATAAGTAAAGAATATACAGAAAGAATCAGGACAATGTTATAGCAGAGAATATCTGAAATGCCAGTAAATTTGAACATTTCTGTAAAGTGGACCATTTCCTAGCTCCTAAAGTTTACCAAAATTGACACAAGAGGAAATCATTTAAGGTCATCATGTCTGCCCTTGGCATTCTCGGAACGCCCTGGCCTCAGAATGCAGCATCTGTAGTCCATGGTAACCTGCGGAGAGGGGGCGGGGCTGAGGGAGGTTGGAACACTTCCTTCACTGAGGGAGTGGGTGGGGCCATCTCTGCTGTGACTGAACAAAGGTCAGGGGAGAAGGGGGCCAAGGGCAGGGCCCTCAGAGCCCGGCAGGCCCAGTCGTGTGTCACAAGCATTTAGGCCCAGGCCAAAGTGCGCCTTCTTTGTCTGCACAGCTGCCCAAACTTTCACCTTTCCACTCAGGCCGCCCTCTTACTTGAAGTGTGTGTGGAACCGGTCCGCGCAGTGCACCTCGATGCAAAGCTAACCATAGGTCTGGGCATCATAGCTTCCTGCCAGGTGACCGAAGTTCGCAGGCAGATGGGTTGTGGGACACACGTGCGGTGCCTCCTGCCCAGGCCACAGGCCGCCCAAAACCACTATCCCAGATCGGGGGTAGCAAAGCAGTCCTGTCTGAGTTCCAGCCTCTAGAGGGAGTAGTGGACCAACACTTGTAGAAAAAGGTGTCCGCGCGGGTAACTCATTGGAGGGACACAAAAAAATCTTTGCCGACTTTCTGCTGAAGCTTACGAGCGTTCACACCTAAGCCTCTTACAAGGTCAGCTGTTTAGCTAAACATGAGCTCATGATCTAAATTTACACAATAATGAAGAAATCAGCTACAAGGGGAGACAAGCAGCAAAAACAATCAATACCAGAATTAGATTCCCTTAGCCATCGATTAGACGTTGGAATAATCAGGCGCAAGGCAGAAAATATACATAAAACTGGAACTGAAACAAGGAACAAGGATGTTTTCAAAGACTGGTAGGATCTCTAAAACATTTTTAAAGTACATGTCATTGATAAAGCTAAATCCTCAAAGGTTGTGTATTACAACAGATTCATCATTGAGAAGGGTGAAATTATGCTGTTTTGAAAACTATGGCAGGTCAGATTTTCTGCCTAAATATATAAGAAGATTTCTCTGAAAAATGCACATTATTTCAAAGACTTAATGGCTGTGAAATAAGTTAAGGTTATTTCAAATGGCTTGTCTGCAAAGAAAGGTGAGATGTAGGAAATCACAGAAAGTCGCGGGGAAAATAGGTCAATATATACTTTGCTATATTGTGAACTAGGCCTTGGGCCAGCCACAATGTAGAGGACCTGACCCTTAGAAATTTACAAGTAAGCTGGAATCTTTAAAAATTCAAATCTTTATAAGTAAAAAGATTTATTAAAATGAATAACCAAGTGTTTTAATTGACATCAGAAGATCAAAACAATAAACCCTGAGAACATAGAAAAAAGATAAATAAAGATATGAGCAGAACTTAATACCACAGAAAACGTATAAAATTCAGTTGAGGTAGTAAGTCCAAAGAATATTCTTTGACAAGATTTAAAAGACACACTTTGATTAAGGAAAACCAAAACATAAGTAAAGAATATACAGAAAGAATCAGGACAATGTTATAGCAGAGAATATCTGAAATGCCAGTAAATTTGAACATTTCTGTAAAGTGGACCATTTCCTAGCTCCTAAACTTTACCAAAATTGACACAAGAGGAAATCATTTAAGGTCATCATGTCTGCCCTTGGCATTCTCGGAACGCCCTGGCCTCAGAATGCAGCATCTGTTGTCCATGGTAACCTGCGGAGAGGGGGCGGGGCTGAGGGAGGTTGGAACACTGCCTTCACTGAGGGAGTGTGTGGGGCCATCTCTGCTGTGACTGAACAAAGGGCAGGGGAGAAGGGGGCCCACGGCAGGGCCCTCAGAGCCCGGCAGGCCCAGTCGTGTGTCACAAGCATTTAGGCCCAGGCCAAAATGCGCCTTCTTGGTCTGCACAGCTGCCCAAACTCTCACCTTTCCACTCAGGCCGCCCTCTTACTTGAAGTGTGTGTGGAACCGGTCCGCGCAGTACACCTCGATGCAAAGCTAACCATAGGTCTGGGCATCATAGCTTCCTGCCAGGTGACCGAAGTTCGCAGGCAGATGGGTCGTGGGACACACGTGGGGAGACTCCTGCCCAGGCCACAGGCCGCCCAAAGCCACTATCCCAGATCGGGGGCAGCAAAGCAGTCCTGTCTGACTCCCAGCCTCTAGAGGGAGTAGTGGACCAACACTTGTAGAAAAAGGGGTCCGCGCGGGTAACTCATTGGAGGAACACAAAAAAATCTTTGCGGACTTTCTGCTGAAGCTTACGAGCGTTCACACCTAAGCCTCTTACAAGGTCAGCTGTTTAGCTAAACATGAGCTCATGATCTAAATTTACACAATAATGAAGAAATCAGCTACAAGGGGAGACAAGCAGCAAAAACAATCAATACCAGAATTAGATTCCCTAGGCCAACCATCAGATGTTGGAATAATCAGGTGCAAGGCAGAAAGTATACATAAAACTTGAACTGAAACAAGGAAAAAGGATGTTTTCCAAGACTGGTAGGATCTCTAAAACATTTTTAAAGTACATGTCATTGATAAAGCTAAATACTCAATGGTTGTGTGATACAACAGATTCAACATTGAGAAGAGTGAAATTATGCTGTTTTGAAAACTATGGCAGGTCAGATTTTCTGCCTAATTATATAAGAAGATTTCTCTAAAAAATACACATTATTTCAAAGACTTATTGGCCGTGAAATAAGTTAAGGTTATTTCAAATGGCTTGTCTGCAAAGAAAGGTGAGATGTAGGGAATCACAGAAAGTCGAGGGGAAAATAGGTCAATATATACATTGCTCTATGGTGAACTAAGACTTAGGCCAGCCACAATGTAGAGGACCTGACCCTTAGAAACTTACAAGTAAGCTGGAATCTAGAAAAGTTCAAATCTTTATAAGTAAAAAGATTTTTTAAAATGAATAACCAAGTGTTTTTATTGACATCAGAATATCAAAACAATAAACCTGAGAACATAGAAAAAATATAAATAAAGATATGAGCTGAACTTAATACAATAGAAAACGTATAAAATTCAGGTGATTTAGTAAGTCCAAAGAATATTCTTTGACAAGATTAAAAGACACACTTAGATTAAGGAAAACCAAAACATAAGTAAAGAATATACAGAAAGAATCAGGAAAATGTTATAGCAGAGAATATCTGAAATGCCAGTAAATTTGAACATTTCTGTAAAGTGGACCATTTCCTAGCTCCTAAAGTTTACCAAAATTGACACAAGAGGAAATCATTTAAGGTCATCATGTCTGCCCTTGGCATTCTCGGAACGCCCTGGCCTCAGAATGCAGCATCTGTAGTCCATGGTAACCTGCGGAGAGGGGGCGGGGCTGAGGGAGGTTGGAACACTTCCTTCACTGAGGGAGTGGGTGGGGCCATCTCTGCTGTGACTGAACAAAGGGCAGGGGAGAAGGGGGCCAAGGGCAGGGCCCTCAGAGCCCGGCAGGCCCAGTCGTGTGTCACAAGCATTTAGGCCCAGGCCAAAGTGCGCCTTCTTTGTCTGCACAGCTGCCCAAACTCTCACCTTTCCACTCAGGCCGCCCTCTTACTTGAAGTGTGTGTGGAACCGGTCCGCGCAGTGCACCTCGATGCAAAGCTAACCATAGGTCTGGGCATCATAGCTTCCTGCCAGGTGACCGAAGTTCGCAGGCAGATGGGTTGTGGGACACACGTGCGGTGCCTCCTGTCCAGGCCACAGGCCGCCCAAAACCACTATCCCAGATCGGGGGTAGCAAAGCAGTCCTGTCTGAGTCCCAGCCTCTAGAGGGAGTAGTGGACCAACACTTGTAGAAAAAGGTGTCCGCGCGGGTAACTCATTGGAGGGACACAAAAAAATCTTTGCCGACTTTCTGCTGAAGCTTACGAGCGTTCACACCTAAGCCTCTTACAAGGTCAGCTGTTTAGCTAAACATGAGCTCATGATCTAAATTTACACAATAATGAAGAAATCAGCTACAAGGGGAGACAAGCAGCAAAAACAATCAATACCAGAATTAGATTCCCTTAGCCATCGATCAGACGTTGGAATAATCAGGCGCAAGGCAGAAAATATACATAAAACTGGAACTGAAACAAGGAACAAGGATGTTTTCAAAGACTGGTAGGATCTCTAAAACATTTTTAAAGTACATGTCATTGATAAAGCTAAATCCTCAAAGGTTGTGTATTACAACAGATTCATCATTGAGAAGGGTGAAATTATGCTGTTTTGAAAACTATGGCAGGTCAGATTTTCTGCCTAAATATATAAGAAGATTTCTCTGAAAAATGCACATTATTTCAAAGACTTAATGGCTGTGAAATAAGTTAAGGTTATTTCAAATGGCTTGTCTGCAAAGAAAGGTGAGATGTAGGAAATCAAAGAAAGTCGCGGGGAAAATAGGTCAATATATACTTTGCTATATTGTGAACTAGGCCTTGGGCCAGCCACAATGTAGAGGACCTGACCCTTAGAAATTTACAAGTAAGCTGGAATCTTTAAAAATTCAAATCTTTATAAGTAAAAAGATTTATTAAAATGAATAACCAAGTGTTTTAATTGACATCAGAAGATCAAAACAATAAACCCTGAGAACATAGAAAAAAGATAAATAAAGATATGAGCAGAACTTAATACCACAGAAAACGTATAAAATTCAGTTGAGGTAGTAAGTCCAAAGAATATTCTTTGACAAGATTTAAAAGACACACTTTGATTAAGGAAAACCAAAACATAAGTAAAGAATATACAGAAAGAATCAGGACAATGTTATAGCAGAGAATATCTGAAATGCCAGTAAATTTGAACATTTCTGTAAAGTGGACCATTTCCTAGCTCCTAAAGTTTACCAAAATTGACACAAGAGGAAATCATTTAAGGTCATCATGTCTGCCCTTGGCATTCTCGGAACGCCCTGGCCTCAGAATGCAGCATCTGTTGTCCATGGTAACCTGCGGAGAGGGGGCGGGGCTGAGGGAGGTTGGAACACTGCCTTCACTGAGGGAGTGTGTGGGGCCATCTCTGCTGTGACTGAACAAAGGGCAGGGGAGAAGGGGGCCCACGGCAGGGCCCTCAGAGCCCGGCAGGCCCAGTCGTGTGTCACAAGCATTTAGGCCCAGGCCAAAATGCGCCTTCTTGGTCTGCACAGCTGCCCAAACTCTCACCTTTCCACTCAGGCCGCCCTCTTACTTGAAGTGTGTGTGGAACCGGTCCGCGCAGTACACCTCGATGCAAAGCTAACCATAGGTCTGGGCATCATAGCTTCCTGCCAGGTGACCGAAGTTCGCAGGCAGATGGGTCGTGGGACACACGTGGGGAGACTCCTGCCCAGGCCACAGGCCGCCCAAAGCCACTATCCCAGATCGGGGGCAGCAAAGCAGTCCTGTCTGACTCCCAGCCTCTAGAGGGAGTAGTGGACCAACACTTGTAGAAAAAGGGGTCCGCGCGGGTAACTCATTGGAGGAACACAAAAAAATCTTTGCGGACTTTCTGCTGAAGCTTACGAGCGTTCACACCTAAGCCTCTTACAAGGTCAGCTGTTTAGCTAAACATGAGCTCATGATCTAAATTTACACAATAATGAAGAAATCAGCTACAAGGGGAGACAAGCAGCAAAAACAATCAATACCAGAATTAGATTCCCTAGGACAACCATCAGATGTTGGAATAATCAGGTGCAAGGCAGAAAGTATACATAAAACTTGAACTGAAACAAGGAAAAGGGATGTTTTCAAAGACTGGTAGGATCTCTAAAACATTTTTAAAGTACATGTCATTGATAAAGCTAAATACTCAATGGTTGTGTGATACAACAGATTCAACATTGAGAAGAGTGAAATTATGCTGTTTTGAAAACTATGGCAGGTCAGATTTTCTGCCTAATTATATAAGAAGATTTCTCTAAAAAATACACATTATTTCAAAGACTTATTGGCCGTGAAATAAGTTAAGGTTATTTCAAATGGCTTGTCTGCAAAGAAAGGTGAGATGTAGGGAATCAAAGAAAGTCGAGGGGAAAATAGGTGAATATATACATTGCTCTATGGTGAACTAAGACTTAGGCCAGCCACAATGTAGAGGACCTGACCCTTAGAAACTTACAAGTAAGCTGGAATCTAGAAAAGTTCAAATCTTTATAAGTAAAAAGATTTTTTAAAATGAATAACCAAGTGTTTTTATTGACATCAGAATATCAAAACAATAAACCTGAGAACATAGAAAAAATATAAATAAAGATATGAGCTGAACTTAATACAATAGAAAACGTATAAAATTCAGGTGATTTAGTAAGTCCAAAGAATATTCTTTGACAAGATTAAAAGACACACTTTGATTAAGGAAAACCAAAACATAAGTAAAGAATATACAGAAAGAATCAGGACAATGTTATAGCAGAGAGTATATGAAATGGCAGTAAATTTGAACGTTTGTGTAAAGTGGACCATTTCCTAGGTCCTAAAGTTTACCAAAATTGACACAAGGGGAAATCATTTAAGGTCATCATGTCTGTCCTTGGCATTCTCGGAATGCCCTGGCCTCAGAATGCAGCATCTGTAGTCCATGGTAACCTGCGGAGAGGGGGCGGGGCTGAGGGAGGTTGGAACACTGCCTTCACTGAGGGAGTGGGTGGGGCCATCTCTGCTGTGACTGAACAAAGGGCAGGGGAGAAGGGGGCCAACGGCAGGGCCCTCAGAGCCCGGCAGGCCCAGTCGTGTGTCAGATGCATTTATGCACAGGCCAAAGTGCGCCTTCTTTGTCTGCACAGCTGCCCAAACTCTCACCTTTCCACTCAGGCCGACCTCTTACTTGAAGTGTGTGTGGAACCGGTCCGCGCAGTACACCTCGCTGCAAAGCTAACCATAGGTCTGGGAATCATAGCTTCCTGCCAGGTGACTAAAGTTCGCAGGCAGATGGGTCGTGGGACACACGTGGGGAGCCTCCTGCCCAGGCCACAGGCCGCCCAAAGCCACTATCCCAAATCGGGGGCAGCAAAGCAGTCCTGTCTGAGTCCCAGCCTCTAGAAGGAGTAGTGGACCAACACTTGTAGAAAAAGGGGTCCGCGTGGGTAACTCATTGGAGGGACACAAAAAAATCTTTGCAGACTTTCTGCTGAAGCTTACGAGCGTTCACACCTAAACCTCTTACAAGGTCAGCTGTTTAGCTAAACATGAGCTGATGATCTAAATTTACACAATAATGAAGAAATCAGCTACAAGGGGAGACAAGCAGCAAAAACAATCAATACCAGTATTAGATTCCCTAGGCCAACCGTCAGATGTTGGAATATTCAGGTGCAAGGCAGATAGGATACACAAAACTGGAACTGAAACAAGGAACAAGGATGTTTTCAAAGACTGGTAGGATCTCTAAAACATTTTTAAAGTACATGTCATTGATAAAGCTAAATACTCAAAGGTTGTGTAATACAACAGATTCATCATTGAGAAGAGTGAAATTATGCTGTTTTGAAAATTATGGCAGGTCAGATTTTCTGCCTAAATATATACGAAGATTTCTCTGAAAAATGCACATTATTTCAAAGAGTTATTGGCTGTGAAATAAGTTAAGTTTATTTCAAATGGCTTGTCTGCAAAGAAAGGTGAGATGTAGGAAATCACAGAAAGTCGAGGGGAAAATAGGTCAATATATACTTTGCTATATTGTGAACTAAGCCTTTGGCCAGCCACAATGTAGAGGACCTGACCCTTAGAAACTTACAAGTAAGCTGGAATCTTTAAAAATTCAAATCTTTATAAGTAAAAAGACTTATTAAAATGAATAACCAAGTGTTTTAATTGACATCAGAAAATCAAAACAATAAACCCTGAGAACATAGAAAAAAGATAAATAAAGATATGAGCAGAACTTAATACCACAGAAAACGTATAAAATTCAGTTGAGGTAGTAAGTCCAAAGAATATTCTTTGACAAGATTTAAAAGACACACTTTGATTAAGGAAAACCAAAACATAAGTAAAGAATATACAGAAAGAATCAGGACAATGTTATAGCAGAGA
Source organism: Mesoplodon bidens (assembly GCF_964165515.1). Taxonomy (NCBI): domain Eukaryota; kingdom Metazoa; phylum Chordata; class Mammalia; order Artiodactyla; family Ziphiidae; genus Mesoplodon; species Mesoplodon bidens. The sequence continues at coordinate 619,549 of NW_027671513.1, forward strand.
ATATCTGAAATGCCAGTAAATTTGAACATTTCTGTAAAGTGGACCATTTCCTAGCTCCTAAAGTTTACCAAAATTGACACAAGAGGAAATCATTTAAGGTCATCATGTCTGCCCTTGGCATTCTCGGAACGCCCTGGCCTCAGAATGCAGCATCTGTAGTCCATGGTAACCTGCGGAGAGGGGGCGGGGCTGAGGGAGGTTGGAACACTTCCTTCACTGAGGGAGTGGGTGGGGCCATCTCTGCTGTGACTGAACAAAGGTCAGGGGAGAAGGGGGCCAAGGGCAGGGCCCTCAGAGCCCGGCAGGCCCAGTCGTGTGTCACAAGCATTTAGGCCCAGGCCAAAGTGCGCCTTCTTTGTCTGCACAGCTGCCCAAACTTTCACCTTTCCACTCAGGCCGCCCTCTTACTTGAAGTGTGTGTGGAACCGGTCCGCGCAGTGCACCTCGATGCAAAGCTAACCATAGGTCTGGGCATCATAGCTTCCTGCCAGGTGACCGAAGTTCGCAGGCAGATGGGTTGTGGGACACACGTGCGGTGCCTCCTGCCCAGGCCACAGGCCGCCCAAAACCACTATCCCAGATCGGGGGTAGCAAAGCAGTCCTGTCTGAGTCCCAGCCTCTAGAGGGAGTAGTGGACCAACACTTGTAGAAAAAGGTGTCCGCGCGGGTAACTCATTGGAGGGACACAAAAAAATCTTTGCCGACTTTCTGCTGAAGCTTACGAGCGTTCACACCTAAGCCTCTTACAAGGTCAGCTGTTTAGCTAAACATGAGCTCATGATCTAAATTTACACAATAATGAAGAAATCAGCTACAAGGGGAGACAAGCAGCAAAAACAATCAATACCAGAATTAGATTCCCTTAGCCATCGATCAGACGTTGGAATAATCAGGTGCAAGGCAGAAAATATACATAAAACTGGAACTGAAACAAGGAACAAGGATGTTTTCAAAGACTGGTAGGATCTCTAAAACATTTTTAAAGTACATGTCATTGATAAAGCTAAATCCTCAAAGGTTGTGTATTACAACAGATTCATCATTGAGAAGGGTGAAATTATGCTGTTTTGAAAACTATGGCAGGTCAGATTTTCTGCCTAAATATATAAGAAGATTTCTCTGAAAAATGCACATTATTTCAAAGACTTAATGGCTGTGAAATAAGTTAAGGTTATTTCAAATGGCTTGTCTGCAAAGAAAGGTGAGATGTAGGAAATCACAGAAAGTCGCGGGGAAAATAGGTCAATATATACTTTGCTATATTGTGAACTAGGCCTTGGGCCAGCCACAATGTAGAGGACCTGACCCTTAGAAATTTACAAGTAAGCTGGAATCTTTAAAAATTCAAATCTTTATAAGTAAAAAGATTTATTAAAATGAATAACCAAGTGTTTTAATTGACATCAGAAGATCAAAACAATAAACCCTGAGAACATAGAAAAAAGATAAATAAAGATATGAGCAGAACTTAATACCACAGAAAACGTATAAAATTCAGTTGAGGTAGTAAGTCCAAAGAATATTCTTTGACAAGATTTAAAAGACACACTTTGATTAAGGAAAACCAAAACATAAGTAAAGAATATACAGAAAGAATCAGGACAATGTTATAGCAGAGAATATCTGAAATGCCAGTAAATTTGAACATTTCTGTAAAGTGGACCATTTCCTAGCTCCTAAACTTTACCAAAATTGACACAAGAGGAAATCATTTAAGGTCATCATGTGTGCCCTTGGCATTCTCGGAACGCCCTGGCCTCAGAATGCAGCATCTGTTGTCCATGGTAACCTGCGGAGAGGGGGCGGGGCTGAGGGAGGTTGGAACACTGCCTTCACTGAGGGAGTGTGTGGGGCCATCTCTGCTGTGACTGAACAAAGGGCAGGGGAGAAGGGGGCCCACGGCAGGGCCCTCAGACCCCGGCAGGCCCAGTCGTGTGTCACAAGCATTTAGGCCCAGGCCAAAATGCGCCTTCTTGGTCTGCACAGCTGCCCAAACTCTCACCTTTCCACTCAGGCCGCCCTCTTACTTGAAGTGTGTGTGGAACCGGTCCGCGCAGTACACCTCGATGCAAAGCTAACCATAGGTCTGGGCATCATAGCTTCCTGCCAGGTGACCGAAGTTCGCAGGCAGATGGGTCGTGGGACACACGTGGGGAGACTCCTGCCCAGGCCACAGGCCGCCCAAAGCCACTATCCCAGATCGGGGGCAGCAAAGCAGTCCTGTCTGACTCCCAGCCTCTAGAGGGAGTAGTGGACCAACACTTGTAGAAAAAGGGGTCCGCGCGGGTAACTCATTGGAGGAACACAAAAAAATCTTTGCGGACTTTCTGCTGAAGCTTACGAGCGTTCACACCTAAGCCTCTTACAAGGTCAGCTGTTTAGCTAAACATGAGCTCATGATCTAAATTTACACAATAATGAAGAAATCAGCTACAAGGGGAGACAAGCAGCAAAAACAATCAATACCAGAATTAGATTCCCTAGGCCAACCATCAGATGTTGGAATAATCAGGTGCAAGGCAGAAAGTATACATAAAACTTGAACTGAAACAAGGAAAAAGGATGTTTTCAAAGACTGGTAGGATCTCTAAAACATTTTTAAAGTACATGTCATTGATAAAGCTAAATACTCAATGGTTGTGTAATACAACAGATTCAACATTGAGAAGAGTGAAATTATGCTGTTTTGAAAACTATGGCAGGTCAGATTTTCTGCCTAATTATATAAGAAGATTTCTCTAAAAAATACACATTATTTCAAAGACTTATTGGCCGTGAAATAAGTTAAGGTTATTTCAAATGGCTTGTCTGCAAAGAAAGGTGAGATGTAGGGAATCACAGAAAGTCGAGGGGAAAATAGGTCAATATATACATTGCTCTATGGTGAACTAAGACTTAGGCCAGCCACAATGTAGAGGACCTGACCCTTAGAAACTTACAAGTAAGCTGGAATCTAGAAAAGTTCAAATCTTTATAAGTAAAAAGATTTTTTAAAATGAATAACCAAGTGTTTTTATTGACATCAGAATATCAAAACAATAAACCTGAGAACATAGAAAAAATATAAATAAAGATATGAGCTGAACTTAATACAATAGAAAACGTATAAAATTCAGGTGATTTAGTAAGTCCAAAGAATATTCTTTGACAAGATTAAAAGATACACTTTGATTAAGGAAAACCAAAACATAAGTAAAGAATATACAGAAAGAATCAGGACAATGTTATAGCAGAGAGTATATGAAATGGCAGTAAATTTGAACGTTTGTGTAAAGTGGACCATTTCCTAGGTCCTAAAGTTTACCAAAATTGACACAAGGGGAAATCATTTAAGGTCATCATGTCTGCCCTTGGCATTCTCGGAATGCCCTGGCCTCAGAATGCAGCATCTGTAGTCCATGGTAACCTGCGGAGAGGGGGCGGGGCTGAGGGAGGTTGGAACACTGCCTTCACTGAGGGAGTGGGTGGGGCCATCTCTGCTGTGACTGAACAAAGGGCAGGGGAGAAGGGGGCCAACGGCAGGGCCCTCAGAGCCCGGCAGGCCCAGTCGTGTGTCAGATGCATTTAGGCACAGGCCAAAGTGCGCCTTCTTTGTCTGCACAGCTGCCCAAACTCTCACCTTTCCACTCAGGCCGACCTCTTACTTGAAGTGTGTGTGGAACCGGTCCGCGCAGTACACCTCGCTGCAAAGCTAACCATAGGTCTGGGCATCATAGCTTCCTTCCAGGTGACTAATGTTCGCAGGCAGATGGGTCGTGGGACACACGTGGGGAGCCTCCTGCCCAGGCCACAGGCCGCCCAAAGCCACTATCCCAGATCGGGGGCAGCAAAGCAGTCCTGTCTGAGTCCCAGCCTCTAGAAGGAGTAGTGGACCAACACTTGTAGAAAAAGGGGTCCGCGTGGGTAACTCATTGGAGGGACACAAAAAAATCTTTGCAGACTTTCTGCTGAAGCTTACGAGCGTTCACACCTAAACCTCTTACAAGGTCAGCTGTTTAGCTAAACATGAGCTGATGATCTAAATTTACACAATAATGAAGAAATCAGCTACAAGGGGAGACAAGCAGCAAAAACAATCAATACCAGTATTAGATTCCCTAGGCCAACCATCAGATGTTGGAATATTCAGGTGCAAGGCAGATAGGATACACAAAACTGGAACTGAAACAAGGAACAAGGATGTTTTCAAAGACTGGTAGGATCTCTAAAACATTTTTAAAGTACATGTCATTGATAAAGCTAAATACTCAAAGGTTGTGTAATACAACAGATTCATCATTGAGAAGAGTGAAATTATGCTGTTTTGAAAATTATGGCAGGTCAGATTTTCTGCCTAAATATATACGAAGATTTTTCTGAAAAATGCACATTATTTCAAAGAGTTATTGGCTGTGAAATAAGTTAAGTTTATTTCAAATGGCTTGTCTGCAAAGAAAGGTGAGATGTAGGAAATCACAGAAAGTCGAGGGGAAAATAGGTCAATATATACTTTGCTATATTGTGAACTAAGCCTTTGGCCAGCCACAATGTAGAGGACCTGACCCTTAGAAACTTACAAGTAAGCTGGAATCTAGAAAAGTTCAAATCTTTATAAGTAAAAAGATTTTTTAAAATGAATAACCAAGTGTTTTAATTGACATCAGAAGATCAAAACAATAAACCCTGAGAACATAGAAAAAAGATAAATAAAGATATGAGCAGAACTTAATACCACAGAAAACGTATAAAATTCAGTTGAGGTAGTAAGTCCAAAGAATATTCTTTGACAAGATTTAAAAGACACACTTTGATTAAGGAAAACCAAAACATAAGTAAAGAATATACAGAAAGAATCAGGACAATGTTATAGCAGAGAATATCTGAAATGCCAGTAAATTTGAACATTTCTGTAAAGTGGACCATTTCCTAGCTCCTAAACTTTACCAAAATTGACACAAGAGGAAATCATTTAAGGTCATCATGTCTGCCCTTGGCATTCTCGGAACGCCCTGGCCTCAGAATGCAGCATCTGTAGTCCATGGTAACCTGCGGAGAGGGGGCGGGGCTGAGGGAGGTTGGAACACTTCCTTCACTGAGGGAGTGGGTGGGGCCATCTCTGCTGTGACTGAACAAAGGGCAGGGGAGAAGGGGGCCAAGGGCAGGGCCCTCAGAGCCCGGCAGGCCCAGTCGTGTGTCACAAGCATTTAGGCCCAGGCCAAAGTGCGCCTTCTTTGTCTGCACAGCTGCCCAAACTCTCACCTTTCCACTCAGGCCGCCCTCTTACTTGAAGTGTGTGTGGAACCGGTCCGCGCAGTGCACCTCGATGCAAAGCTAACCATAGGTCTGGGCATCATAGCTTCCTGCCAGGTGACCGAAGTTCGCAGGCAGATGGGTTGTGGGACACACGTGCGGTGCCTCCTGCCCAGGCCACAGGCCGCCCAAAACCACTATCCCAGATCGGGGGTAGCAAAGCAGTCCTGTCTGAGTCCCAGCCTCTAGAGGGAGTAGTGGACCAACACTTGTAGAAAAAGGTGTCCGCGCGGGTAACTCATTGGAGGGACACAAAAAAATCTTTGCCGACTTTCTGCTGAAGCTTACGAGCGTTCACACCTAAGCCTCTTACAAGGTCAGCTGTTTAGCTAAACATGAGCTCATGATCTAAATTTACACAATAATGAAGAAATCAGCTACAAGGGGAGACAAGCAGCAAAAACAATCAATACCAGAATTAGATTCCCTTAGCCATCGATCAGACGTTGGAATAATCAGGTGCAAGGCAGAAAATATACATAAAACTGGAACTGAAACAAGGAACAAGGATGTTTTCAAAGACTGGTAGGATCTCTAAAACATTTTTAAAGTACATGTCATTGATAAAGCTAAATCCTCAAAGGTTGTGTATTACAACAGATTCATCATTGAGAAGGGTGAAATTATGCTGTTTTGAAAACTATGGCAGGTCAGATTTTCTGCCTAAATATATAAGAAGATTTCTCTGAAAAATGCACATTATTTCAAAGACTTAATGGCTGTGAAATAAGTTAAGGTTATTTCAAATGGCTTGTCTGCAAAGAAAGGTGAGATGTAGGAAATCACAGAAAGTCGCGGGGAAAATAGGTCAATATATACTTTGCTATATTGTGAACTAGGCCTTGGGCCAGCCACAATGTAGAGGACCTGACCCTTAGAAATTTACAAGTAAGCTGGAATCTTTAAAAATTCAAATCTTTATAAGTAAAAAGATTTATTAAAATGAATAACCAAGTGTTTTAATTGACATCAGAAGATCAAAACAATAAACCCTGAGAACATAGAAAAAAGATAAATAAAGATATGAGCAGAACTTAATACCACAGAAAACGTATAAAATTCAGTTGAGGTAGTAAGTCCAAAGAATATTCTTTGACAAGATTTAAAAGACACACTTTGATTAAGGAAAACCAAAACATAAGTAAAGAATATACAGAAAGAATCAGGACAATGTTATAGCAGAGAATATCTGAAATGCCAGTAAATTTGAACATTTCTGTAAAGTGGACCATTTCCTAGCTCCTAAACTTTACCAAAATTGACACAAGAGGAAATCATTTAAGGTCATCATGTCTGCCCTTGGCATTCTCGGAACGCCCTGGCCTCAGAATGCAGCATCTGTTGTCCATGGTAACCTGCGGAGAGGGGGCGGGGCTGAGGGAGGTTGGAACACTGCCTTCACTGAGGGAGTGTGTGGGGCCATCTCTGCTGTGACTGAACAAAGGGCAGGGGAGAAGGGGGCCCACGGCAGGGCCCTCAGAGCCCGGCAGGCACAGTCGTGTGTCACAAGCATTTAGGCCCAGGCCAAAATGCGCCTTCTTGGTCTGCACAGCTGCCCAAACTCTCACCTTTCCACTCAGGCCGCCCTCTTACTTGAAGTGTGTGTGGAACCGGTCTGCGCAGTACACCTCGATGCAAAGCTAACCATAGGTCTGGGCATCATAGCTTCCTGCCAGGTGACCGAAGTTCGCAGGCAGATGGGTCGTGGGACACACGTGGGGAGACTCCTGCCCAGGCCACAGGCCGCCCAAAGCCACTATCCCAGATCGGGGGCAGCAAAGCAGTCCTGTCTGACTCCCAGCCTCTAGAGGGAGTAGTGGACCAACACTTGTAGAAAAAGGGGTCCGCGCGGGTAACTCATTGGAGGAACACAAAAAAATCTTTGCGGACTTTCTGCTGAAGCTTACGAGCGTTCACACCTAAGCCTCTTACAAGGTCAGCTGTTTAGCTAAACATGAGCTCATGATCTAAATTTACACAATAATGAAGAAATCAGCTACAAGGGGAGACAAGCAGCAAAAACAATCAATACCAGAATTAGATTCCCTAGGCCAACCATCAGATGTTGGAATAATCAGGTGCAAGGCAGAAAGTATACATAAAACTTGAACTGAAACAAGGAAAAAGGATGTTTTCAAAGACTGGTAGGATCTCTAAAACATTTTTAAAGTACATGTCATTGATAAAGCTAAATACTCAATGGTTGTGTAATACAACAGATTCAACATTGAGAAGAGTGAAATTATGCTGTTTTGAAAACTATGGCAGGTCAGATTTTCTGCCTAATTATATAAGAAGATTTCTCTAAAAAATACACATTATTTCAAAGACTTATTGGCCGTGAAATAAGTTAAGGTTATTTCAAATGGCTTGTCTGCAAAGAAAGGTGAGATGTAGGGAATCACAGAAAGTCGAGGGGAAAATAGGTCAATATATACATTGCTCTATGGTGAACTAAGACTTAGGCCAGCCACAATGTAGAGGACCTGACCCTTAGAAACTTACAAGTAAGCTGGAATCTAGAAAAGTTCAAATCTTTATAAGTAAAAAGATTTTTTAAAATGAATAACCAAGTGTTTTTATTGACATCAGAATATCAAAACAATAAACCTGAGAACATAGAAAAAATATAAATAAAGATATGAGCAGAACTTAATACCACAGAAAACGTATAAAATTCAGTTTAGGTAGTAAGTCCAAAGAATATTCTTTGACAAGATTTAAAAGACACACTTTGATTAAGGAAAACCAAAACATAAGTAAAGAATATACAGAAAGAATCAGGACAATGTTATAGCAGAGAATATCTGAAATGCCAGTAAATTTGAACATTTCTGTAAAGTGGACCATTTCCTAGCTCCTAAACTTTACCAAAATTGACACAAGAGGAAATCATTTAAGGTCATCATGTCTGCCCTTGGCATTCTCGGAACGCCCTGGCCTCAGAATGCAGCATCTGTTGTCCATGGTAACCTGCGGAGAGGGGTCGGGGCTGAGGGAGGTTGGAACACTGCCTTCACTGAGGGAGTGTGTGGGGCCATCTCTGCTGTGACTGAACAAAGGGCAGGGGAGAAGGGGGCCCACGGCAGGGCCCTCAGAGCCCGGCAGGCCCAGTCGTGTGTCACAAGCATTTAGGCCCAGGCCAAAATGCGCCTTCTTGGTCTGCACAGCTGCCCAAACTCTCACCTTTCCACTCAGGCCGCCCTCTTACTTGAAGTGTGTGTGGAACCGGTCCGCGCAGTACACCTCGATGCAAAGCTAACCATAGGTCTGGGCATCATAGCTTCCTGCCAGGTGACCGAAGTTCGCAGGCAGATGGGTCGTGGGACACACGTGGGGAGACTCCTGCCCAGGCCACAGGCCGCCCAAAGCCACTATCCCAGATCGGGGGCAGCAAAGCAGTCCTGTCTGACTCCCAGCCGCTAGAGGGAGTAGTGGACCAACACTGGTAGAAAAAGGGGTCCGCGCGGGTAACTCATTGGAGGAACACAAAAAAATCTTTGCGGACTTTCTGCTGAAGCTTACGAGCGTTCACACCTAAGCCTCTTACAAGGTCAGCTGTTTAGCTAAACATGAGCTCATGATCTAAATTTACACAATAATGAAGAAATCAGCTACAAGGGGAGACAAGCAGCAAAAACAATCAATACCAGAATTAGATTCCCTAGGCCAACCATCAGATGTTGGAATAATCAGGTGCAAGGCAGAAAGTATACATAAAACTTGAACTGAAACAAGGAAAAAGGATGTTTTCAAAGACTGGTAGGATCTCTAAAACATTTTTAAAGTACATGTCATTGATAAAGCTAAATACTCAATGGTTGTGTAATACAACAGATTCAACATTGAGAAGAGTGAAATTATGCTGTTTAGAAAACTATGGCAGGTCAGATTTTCTGCCTAATTATATAAGAAGATTTCTCTAAAAAATACACATTATTTCAAAGACTTATTGGCCGTGAAATAAGTTAAGGTTATTTCAAATGGCTTGTCTGCAAAGAAAGGTGAGATGTAGGGAATCACAGAAAGTCGAGGGGAAAATAGGTCAATATATACATTGATATATGGTGAACTAAGACTTAGGCCAGCCACAATGTAGAGGACCTGACCCTTAGAAACTTACAAGTAAGCTGGAATCTAGAAAAGTTCAAATCTTTATAAGTAAAAAGATTTTTTAAAATGAATAACCAAGTGTTTTTATTGACATCAGAATATCAAAACAATAAACCTGAGAACATAGAAAAAATATAAATAAAGATATGAGCAGAACTTAATACAACAGAAAACGTATAAAATTCAGGTGATTTAGTAAGTCCAAAGAATATTCTTTGAAAAGATTTAAAAGACACACTTTGATTAAGGAAAACAAAAACATAAGTAAAGAATATACAGAAAGAATCAGGACAATGTTATAGCAGAGAATATATGAAATGCCAGTAAATTTGAACATTTCTGTAAAGCGGACCATTTCCTAGCTCCTAAACTTTACCAAAACTGACACAAGAGGAAATCATTTAAGGTCATCATGTGTGCCCTTGGCATTCTCGGAACGCCCTGGCCTCAGAATGCAGCATCTGTAGTCCATGGTTTCCTGCGGAGAGTGGGCGGGGCTGAGGGAGGCTGGAACACTGCCCTCACTGAGGGAGTGGGTGTGGCCATCTCTGCTGTGACTGAACAAAGGGCAGGGGAGCAGGGGGCCCAGGGCAGGGCCCTCAGAGCCCGGCAGACCCAGTGGGGTGTCACAAGCATTTAGGCCCAGGCCAAAGGGCGCCTTCTCTGTCTGCACAGCTGCCCAAACTCTCACCTTTCCACTCAGGCCGCCCTCTTATTTGAAGTGTGTTTGGAACCTGTCCGCGCAGTACTCCTCGCTGCACAGCTCACCATAGGTCAGGGCATCGTAGCTTCCTGCCAGGTGACCGAAGTTCGCAGGCAAATGGGTCCCTGGGACACATGCGGAGAGGCTCTTGCCCGGGCCACAGGCCGCCCACTGGCCCTGCCCCAGATCGAAGGCTGAAAAGCAGCCATGTCTGAGTCCACTGCCTCTCGAAGGAGTATTGGACCAACACTTGTAGAAAACGGGGTCCTTGCGGGCAACTCATTGGAGGGACACAAATAAATCTTTGCCGACTTTCTGCTGAAGCTTACCAGCGTTCACACCTACGCCTCTTAGAAGGTCAGCTGTTTAGCTGAACATGAGCTCATGATCTAAATTTACACAATATTGAAGAAATCAGCTACAAAGGGAGACAATCAGCAGAAACAATCAATACCAGAATGAGATTCCCTAGGCCATCCATCTGATGTTGGAGTAATCAGGTGCAAGGCAGAAAATATACATAAAACTGGAACTGTAACAAGGAACAAGGAGGTTTTCAAAGGCTGGTAGGATCTCTCAAACATTTTTAAAGTACATGTCGTTGATAAACCTAAATACTCAAAGGTTGTTTAATACCACAGATTAAGCATTGAGAAGAGTGAAATTATGCTGTTTTGAAAACTATGGCAGGTGAGATTTTCTGCCTAATTATATAAGAAGATTTCTCTAAAAAATAGACATTATTTCAAAGACTTATTGGCTGTGAAATAAGTTAAGTGTATTTCAAATGGCTTGTCTGCAAAGAAAGGTGAGATGTAGGGAATCACAGAAAGTCGAGGGGAAAATGTCAATATATACATTGCTATATGGTGAACTAAGCCTTGGGCCAGCCACAATGTAGAGGACCTGACCCTTAGAAACTTAAAAGTGAGCTGGAATCTTTAAAAGTTCAAATCTTTATAAGTAAAAAGATTGATGAAAATGAATAACCAAGTGTTTTAATTGACATCAGAAGATCAAAACAATAAACCCTGAGAACATAGAAAAAAGATAAATAAAGATATGAGCAGAACTTAATACCACAGAAAACGTATAAAATTCAGGTGAGGTAGTAAGTCCAAAGAATATTCTTTGAAAAGATTTAAAAGACACACTTTGATTAAGGAAAACAAAAACATAAGTAAAGAATATATAGAAAGAATCAGGACAATGTTATAGCAAAGAATATATGAAATGCCAGTAAATTTGAACATTTCTGTCAAGTGGACCATTTCCTAGCTCCTACAGTTTACCAAAACTGACACAAGAGGAAATCATTTAAGGTCATCATGTCTGCCCTTGGCATTCTCGGAACGCCCTGGCCTCAGAATGCAGCATCTGTAGTCCATGGTAAACTGCGGAGAGTGGGCGGGGCTGAGGGAGGCTGGAACACTGCCCTCACTGAGGGAGTGGGTGTGGCCATCTCTGCTGTGACTGAACAAAGAGCAGGGGAGCAGGGGGCCCAGGGCAGGGCCCTCAGAGCCCGGCAGACCCAGTGGTGTGTCACAAGCATTTAGGCCCAGGCCAAAGGGCGCCTTCTTTGTCTGCACAGCTGCCCAAACTCTCACCTTTCCACTCAGGCCGCCCTCTTATTTGAAGTGTGTTTGGAACTTGTACGCGCAGTACTCCTCGCTGCACAGCTCACCATAGGTCAGGGCATCGTAGCTTCCTGCCAGGTGACCGAAGTTCGCAGGCAAATGGGTCCCTGGGACACATGCGGAGAGGCTCTTGCCCGGACCACAGGCCGTCCACTGGCCCTGGCCCAGATCGAAGGCTGAAAAGCAGCCATGTCTGAGTCCACTGCCTCTCGAAGGAGTATTGGACCAACACTTGTAGAAAACGGGGTCCTTGCGGGCAACTCATTGGAGGGACACAAATAAATCTTTGCCGACTTTCTGCTGAAGCTTACCAGCATTCACACCTAAGCCTCTTACAAGGTCAGCTGTTTAGTTAAACATGAGCTCATGATCTAAATTTACACAATATTGAAGAAATCAGCTACAAAGGGAGACAATCAGCAAAAACAATCAATAACAGAATGAGATTCCCAAGGCCATCCATCTGATGTTGGAATAATCAGGTGCAAGGCAGAAAATATACATAAAACTGGAACTGAAACAAGGAACAAGGAGGTTTTCAAAGGCTGGAAGGATCTCTAAATCATTTTTAAAGTACATGTCGTTGATATACCTAAATACTCAAAGGTTGTTTAATACCACAAATTAAGCATTGAGAAGAGTGAAATTATGCTGTTTTGAAAACTATGGCAGGTGAGATTTTCTGCCTAATTATATACGAAGATTTCTCTAAAAAATAGACATTATTTCAAAGACTTATTGGCTGTGAAATAAGTTAAGTGTATTTCAAATGGCTTGTCTGCAAAGAAAGGTGAGATGTAGGGAATCACAGAAAGTCGAGGGGAAAATGTCAATATATACATTGCTATATGGTGAACTAAGCCTTAGGCCAGCCACAATGTAGAGGACCTGACCCTTAGAAACTTAAAAGTGAGCTGGAATTTTTAAAAGTTCAAATCTTTATAAGTAAAAAGATTGATGAAAATGAATAACCAAGTGTTTTAATTGACATCAGAAGATCAAAACAATAAACCCTGAGAACATAGAAAAAAGATAAATGAAGATATGAGCAGAACTTAATACCACAGAAAACGTATAAAATTCAGGTGAGGTAGTAAGTCCAAAGAATATTCTTGGAAAAGATTTAAAAGACACACTTTAATTAAGGAAAACACAAACATAATTAAAGAATATATAGAAAGAATCAGGACAATGTTATAGCAGAGAATATATGAAATGCCAGTAAATTTGAACATTTCTGTAAAGTTGACCATTTCCTAGCTCCTACAGTTTACCAAAACTGACACAAGAGGAAATCATTTAAGGTCATCATGTCTGCCCTTGGCATTCTCGGAACGCCCTGGCCTCAGAATGCAGCATCTGTAGTCCATGGTAACCTGCGGAGAGTGGGCGGGGCTGAGGGAGGCTGCAACACTGCCCTCACTGAGGGAGTCGGTGTGGCCATCTCTGCTGTGACTGAACAAATGGCAGGGGAGCAGGGGGCCCAGGGCAGGGCCCTCAGAGCCCGGCAGGCCCAGTGGAGTGTCACAAGCATTTAGGCCCAGGCCATAGGGCGCCTTCTTTGTCTGCACAGCTGCCCAAACTCTCACTTTTCCACTCAGGCCACCCACTTAGTTGAAGTGTGTGTGGAACCTGTCCGCGCAGTATACCTCGCTGCACAGCTAACCATATGTCTGGGCATCGTAGCTTCCTGCCAGGTGACCGAAGTTCGCAGGAGAGATGATTCCCGGGTTCACACGCAGAGAGGCTCCTGCCCGGGCCACAGGCCGCCCAGTGCCCCTGCCCAAGATCGGGGGCCGAAAGCAGCCCTGTCTAAGTCCCCTACTCCTAGAAGGAGTATTGGACCAACACTTCTAGAAAACGGGGTCCTTGTGGGCAACTCATTGGAGGGACACAAATAAATCTTTGCCGACTTTTTGCTGAAACTTACGAGCGTTCACACCTAAGCCTCTTACAAGGTCCGCTGTTTAGCTAAACATGAGCTCATGATCTAAATTTACACAATAATGAAGAAATCAGCTACAAAGGGAGACAATCAGCAAAAACAATCAATACAAGAATTATATTCCTTAGGCCATACTTGAGATGTTGGAATAATCAGGTGTTAGGCAGAAAATATACATAAACCTGGAAATGAAACAAGGAACAAGCATGTTTTCAAAGACTGGTAGGATCTCTAAAACATTTTTAAAGTACATGTCATTGATAAAGCTAAATACTCAAAGGTTGTTTAATACAACAAATTATCAGTGAGAAGAGTGAAATTATGCTGTTTAGAAAACTATGGAAGGTGAGATTTTCTGCCTAATTATATAAGATGATTTCTCTAAAAAATACACATTATTTCAAAGAATTATTGGCTGTGAAATAAGTTAAGGGTATTTCAAATGGCTTGTCTGCAAAGAAAGGTGAGATGTAGGGAATCACAGAAAGCCGAGGGGATAATATGTCAATATATACATTGCTATATGGTGAACTAAGCCTTAGGCCGGCAACAGTGTAGAGGAATGGACCCTTAGAAACGTACAAGTAAGTTGGAATCCTTAAAAGTTCAAATCTTTATAAGTAAAAAGATTTATTAAAATGAATAACCAAGTGTTTTACTTGACATCAGAAAATCAAAAGAATAAACCCTGAGAACATAGAAAAAAGATAAATAAAGATATGAGCAGAACTTAACACAAGATAAAATGTATAAAATTCAGGTGATTTAGTAAGTCCAAAGAATATTCTTTGAAAAGATTTAAAAGACACACTTTGATTAAGGAAAACAAAAACATAAGTAAAGAATATACAGAAAGAATCAGGACAATGTTATAGCAGAGAATATATGAAATGCCAGTAAATTTGAACATTTCTGTAAAGCGGACCATTTCCTAGCTCCTAAAGTTTACCAAAACTGACACAAGAGGAAATCATTTAAGGTCATCATGTCTGCCCTTGTCATTCTCGGAACGCCCCGGCCTCAGAATGCAGCATCTGTAGTCCATGGTAACCTGCGGAGAGGGGGCGTGGCTGAGAGAGCTTGGAAGACAGCCCTCACTGAGGGAGAGTGTGTGGCCATCTCTGGTGTGACTGAACAGAGGGCAGGGAAGCAGGGGGCCCAGGGCAGGGCCCTCAGGGCCCGGCAGACCCAGTGGGGTGTCACAAGCATTTAGGCCCAGGCCAAAGGGCGCCTTCGTTGTCTGCACAGCTGCCCAAACTCTCACCTTTCCACTCAGGCCGCCCTCTTATTTGAAGTATGTTTGGAACCTGTCCGCGCAGTACTCCTCGCTGCACAGCTCACCATAGGTCAGGGCATCGTAGCTTCCTGCCAGGTGACCGAAGTTCGCAGGCAAATGGGTCCCTGGGACACATGCGGAGAGGCTCTTGCCCGGACCACAGGCCGTCCACTGGCCCTGGCCCAGATCGAAGGCTGAAAAGCAGCCATGTCTGAGTCCACTGCCTCTCGAAGGAGTATTGGACCAACACTTGTAGAAAACGGGGTCCTTGCGGGCAACTCATTGGAGGGACACAAATAAATCTTTGCCGACTTTCTGCTGAAGCTTACCAGCATTCACACCTAAGCCTCTTACAAGGTCAGCTGTTTAGTTAAACATGAGCTCATGATCTAAATTTACACAATATTGAAGAAATCAGCTACAAAGGGAGACAATCAGCAAAAACAATCAATAACAGAATGAGATTCCCAAGGCCATCCATCTGATGTTGGAATAATCAGGTGCAAGGCAGAAAATATACATAAAACTGGAACTGAAACAAGGAACAAGGAGGTTTTCAAAGGCTGGAAGGATCTCTAAATCATTTTTAAAGTACATGTCGTTGATATACCTAAATACTCAAAGGTTGTTTAATACCACAAATTAAGCATTGAGAAGAGTGAAATTATGCTGTTTTGAAAACTATGGCAGGTGAGATTTTCTGCCTAATTATATACGAAGATTTCTCTAAAAAATAGACATTATTTCAAAGACTTATTGGCTGTGAAATAAGTTAAGTGTATTTCAAATGGCTTGTCTGCAAAGAAAGGTGAGATGTAGGGAATCACAGAAAGTCGAGGGGAAAATGTCAATATATACATTGCTATATGGTGAACTAAGCCTTAGGCCAGCCACAATGTAGAGGACCTGACCCTTAGAAACTTAAAAGTGAGCTGGAATTTTTAAAAGTTCAAATCTTTATAAGTAAAAAGATTGATGAAAATGAATAACCAAGTGTTTTAATTGACATCAGAAGATCAAAACAATAAACCCTGAGAACATAGAAAAAAGATAAATGAAGATATGAGCAGAACTTAATACCACAGAAAACGTATAAAATTCAGGTGAGGTAGTAAGTCCAAAGAATATTCTTGGAAAAGATTTAAAAGACACACTTTAATTAAGGAAAACACAAACATAATTAAAGAATATATAGAAAGAATCAGGACAATGTTATAGCAGAGAATATATGAAATGCCAGTAAATTTGAACATTTCTGTAAAGTTGACCATTTCCTAGCTCCTACAGTTTACCAAAACTGACACAAGAGGAAATCATTTAAGGTCATCATGTCTGCCCTTGGCATTCTCGGAACGCCCTGGCCTCAGAATGCAGCATCTGTAGTCCATGGTAACCTGCGGAGAGTGGGCGGGGCTGAGGGAGGCTGCAACACTGCCCTCACTGAGGGAGTCGGTGTGGCCATCTCTGCTGTGACTGAACAAATGGCAGGGGAGCAGGGGGCCCAGGGCAGGGCCCTCAGAGCCCGGCAGGCCCAGTGGAGTGTCACAAGCATTTAGGCCCAGGCCATAGGGCGCCTTCTTTGTCTGCACAGCTGCCCAAACTCTCACTTTTCCACTCAGGCCACCCACTTAGTTGAAGTGTGTGTGGAACCTGTCCGCGCAGTATACATCGCTGCACAGCTAACCATAGGTCTGGGCATCGTAGCTTCCTGCCAGGTGACCGAAGTTCGCAGGAGAGATGATTCCCGGGTTCACACGCAGAGAGGCTCCTGCCCGGGCCACAGGCCGCCCAGTGCCCCTGCCCAAGATCGGGGGCCGAAAGCAGCCCTGTCTAAGTCCCCTACTCCTAGAAGGAGTATTGGACCAACACTTCTAGAAAACGGGGTCCTTGTGGGCAACTCATTGGAGGGACACAAATAAATCTTTGCCGACTTTTTGCTGAAACTTACGAGCGTTCACACCTAAGCCTCTTACAAGGTCAGCTGTTTAGCTAAACATGAGCTCATGATCTAAATTTACACAATAATGAAGAAATCAGCTACAAAGGGAGACAATCAACAAAAACAATCAATACAAGAATTATATTCCTTAGGCCATACTTGAGATGTTGGAATAATCAGGTGTTAGGCAGAAAATATACATAAACCTGGAAATGAAACAAGGAACAAGCATGTTTTCAAAGACTGGTAGGATCTCTAAAACATTTTTAAAGTACATGTCATTGATAAAGCTAAATACTCAAAGGTTGTTTAATACAACAAATTATCAGTGAGAAGAGTGAAATTATGCTGTTTAGAAAACTATGGAAGGTGAGATTTTCTGCCTAATTATATAAGATGATTTCTCTAAAAAATACACATTATTTCAAAGAATTATTGGCTGTGAAATAAGTTAAGGGTATTTCAAATGGCTTGTCTGCAAAGAAAGGTGAGATGTAGGGAATCACAGAAAGCCGAGGGGATAATATGTCAATATATACATTGCTATATGGTGAACTAAGCCTTAGGCCGGCAACAGTGTAGAGGAATGGACCCTTAGAAACGTACAAGTAAGTTGGAATCTTTAAAAGTTCAAATCTTTATAAGTAAAAAGATTTATTAAAATGAATAACCAAGTGTTTTACTTGACATCAGAAAATCAAAAGAATAAACCCTGAGAACATAGAAAAAAGATAAATAAAGATATGAGCAGAACTTAACACAAGATAAAATGTATAAAATTCAGGTGATTTAGTAAGTCCAAAGAATATTCTTTGAAAAGATTTAAAAGACACACTTTGATTAAGGAAAACAAAAACATAAGTAAAGAATATACAGAAAGAATCAGGACAATGTTATAGCAGAGAATATATGAAATGCCAGTAAATTTGAACATTTCTGTAAAGCGGACCATTTCCTAGCTCCTAAAGTTTACCAAAACTGACACAAGAGGAAATCATTTAAGGTCATCATGTCTGCCCTTGTCATTCTCGGAACGCCCCGGCCTCAGAATGCAGCATCTGTAGTCCATGGTAACCTGCGGAGAGGGGGCGTGGCTGAGAGAGCTTGGAAGACAGCCCTCACTGAGGGAGAGTGTGTGGCCATCTCTGGTGTGACTGAACAGAGGGCAGGGAAGCAGGGGGCCCAGGGCAGGGCCCTCAGGGCCCGGCAGACCCAGTGGGGTGTCACAAGCATTTAGGCCCAGGCCAAAGGGCGCCTTCGTTGTCTGCACAGCTGCCCAAACTCTCACCTTTCCACTCAGGCCGCCCTCTTATTTGAAGTATGTTTGGAACCTGTCCGCGCAGTACTCCTCGCTGCACAGCTCACCATAGGTCAGGGCATCGTAGCTTCCTGCCAGGTGACCGAAGTTCGCAGGCAAATGGGTCCCTGGGACACATGCGGAGAGGATCTTGCCCGGGCCACAGGCCGCCCACTGGCCCTGCCCCAGATCGAAGGCTGAAAAGCAGCCATGTCTGAGTCCACTGCCTCTCGAAGGAGTATTGGACCAACACTTGTAGAAAACGGCGTGCTTGCGGGCAACTCATTGTAGGGACACAAATAAATCTTTGCCGACTTTCTGCTGAAGCTTACCAGCCTTCAAACCTAAGCCTCTTACAAGGTCAGCTGTTTAGCTAAACATGAGCTCATGATCTAAATTTACACAATATTGAAGAAATCAGCTACAAAGGGAGACACTCAGCAAAAACAATCAATACCAGAATGAGATTCCCTAGGCCATCCATCTGATGTTGGAATAATCAGGTGCAAGGCAGAAAATATACATAAAACTGGAACTGAAACAAGGAACAAGGAGGTTTTCAAAGTCTGGTAGGATCTCTCAAACATTTTTAAAGTACATGTCGTTGATAAACCTAAATACTCAAAGGTTGTTTAATACCACAGATTAAGCATTGAGAAGAGTGAAATTATGCTGTTTTGAAAACTATGGCAGGTGAGATTTTCTGCCTAATTATATAAGAAGATTTCTCTAAAAAATAGACATTATTTCAAAGACTTATAGGCTGTGAAATAAGTTAAGTGTATTTCAAATGGCTTGTCTGCAAAGAAAGGTGAGATGTAGGGAATCACAGAAAGTCGAGGGGAAAATGTCAATATATACATTGCTATATGGTGAACTAAGCCTTAGGCCAGCCACAATGTAGAGGACCTGACCCTTAGAAACTTAAAAGTGAGCTGGAATCATTAAAAGTTCAAATCTTTATAAGTAAAAAGATTGAAGAAAATGAATAACCAAGTGTTTTAATTGACATCAGAAGATCAAAACAATAAACCCTGATAACATAGAAAAAAGATAAATAAAGATATGAGCAGACCTTAATACCACAGAAAAAGTATAAAATTCAGGTGAGGTAGTAAGTCCAAAGAATATTCTTTGAAAAGATTTAAAAGTCACACTTTGATTAAGGAAAACACAAACATAATTAAAGAATATATAGAAAGAATCAGGACAATGTTATAGCAGAGAATATATGAAATGCCAGTAAATTTGAACATTTCTGTAAAGTTGACCATTTTCTAGCTCCTACAGTTTACCAAAACTGACACAAGAGGAAATCATTTAAGGTCATCATGTCTGCCCTTGGCATTCTCGGAACGCCCTGGCCTCAGAATGCAGCATCTGTAGTCCATGGTAAACTGCGGAGAGTGGGCGGGGCTGAGGGAGGCTGGAACACTGCCCTCACTGAGGGAGTGGGTGTGGCCATCTCTGCTGTGACTGAACAAAGGGCAGGGGAGCAGGGGGCCCAGGGCAGGGCCCTCACAGCCCGGCAGGCCCAGTGGGGTGTCACAAGCATTTAGGCTCAGGCCATAGGGCGCCTTCTTTGTCTGCACAGCTACCCAAACTCTCACTTTTCCACTCATGCCACCCACTTAGTTGAAGTGTGTGTGGAACCTGTCCGCACAGTATACCTCGCTGCACAGCTAACCATAGGTCTGGGCATCGTAGCTTCCTGCCAGGTGACCGAAGTTCGCAGGAGAGATGATTCCCGGGTTCACACGCAGAGAGACTCCTGCCAGGGCCACAGGCCGCCCACTGCCCCTGCCCAAGATCGGGGGCCGAAAGCAGCCCTGTCTAAGTCCCCTACTCCTAGAAGGAGTATTGGACCAACACTTCTAGAAAACGGGGTCCTTGTGGGCAACTCATTGGAGGGACACAAATAAATCTTTGCCGACTTTTTGCTGAAACTTACGAGCGTTCACACCTAAGCCGCTTACAAGGTCCGCTGTTTAGCTAAACATGAGCTCATGATCTAAATTTACACAATAATGAAGAAATCAGCTACAAAGGGAGACAATCAGCAAAAACAATCAATACCAGAATTAGATTCCCTAGGCCATCCTTGAGATGTTGGAATAATCAGGTGCTAGGCAGAAAATATACATAAACCTGGAAATGAAACAAGGAACAAGCATGTTTTCAAAGACTGGTAGGATCTCTAAAACATTTTTAAAGTACATGTCATTGATAAAGCTAAATACTCAAAGGTTGTTTAATACAACAAATTAAGCAGTGAGAAGAGTGAAATAATGCTGTTTAGAAAACTATGGAAGGTGAGATTTTCTGCCTAATTATATAAGATGATTTCTCTAAAAAATACACATTATTTCAAAGAATTATTGGCTGTGAAATAAGTTAAGGGTATTTCAAATGGCTTGTCTGCAAAGAAAGGTGAGATGTAGGGAATCACAGAAAGCCGAGGGGATAATATGTCAATATATACATTGCTATATGGTGAACTAAGCCTTAGGCCGGCAACAGTGTAGAGGAATGGACCCTTAGAAACGTACAAGTAAGCTGGAATCTTATAAGTTCAAATCTTTATAAGTAAAAAGATTTATTAAACTGAATAACCAAGTGTTTTACTTGACATCAGAAAATCAAAACAATAAACCCTGAGAACATAGAAAAAAGATAAATAAAGATATGAGCAGAACTTAATACAACAGAAAACGTATAAAATTCAGGTGATTTAGTAAGTCCAAAGAATATTCTTTGAAAAGATTTAAAAACACACTTTGATTAAGGAAAACAAAAACATAAGTAAAGAATATACAGAAAGAATCAGGACAATGTTATAGCAGAGAATATATGAAATGCCAGTAAATTTGAACATTTCTGTAAAGCGGACCATTTCCTAGCTCCTAAAGTTTACCAAAACTGACACAAGAGGAAATCATTTAAGGTCATCATGTCTGCCCTTGGCATTCTCGGAACGCCCCGGCCTCAGAATGCAGCATCTGTAGTCCATGGTATCCTGCCGAGAGTGGGCGGGTCTGAGGGAGGCTGGAACACTGCCCTCACTGAGGGAGTGGGTGTGGCCATCTCTGCTGTGACTGAACAAAGGGCAGGGGAGCAGGGGGCCCAGGGCAGGGCCCTCAGAGCCCGGCAGACCCAGTGGGGTGTCACAAGCATTTAGGCCCAGGCCAAAGGGCGCCTTCTCTGTCTGCACAGCTGCCCAAACTCTCTCCTTTCCACTCAGGCCGCCCTCTTATTTGAAGTGTGTTTGGAACCTGTCCGCGCAGTACTCCTCGCTGCACAGCTCACCATAGGTCAGGGCATCGTAGCTTCCTGCCAGGTGACCGAAGTTCGCAGGCAAATGGGTCCCTGGGACATATGCGGAGAGGCTCTTGCCCGGGCCACAGGCCGCCCACTGGCCCTGCCCCAAATCGAAGGCTGAGAAGCAGCCATTTCTGAGTCCACTGCCTCTCGAAGGAGTATTGGACCAACACTTGTAGAAAACGGGGTCCTTGCGGGCAACTCATTGGAGGGACACAAATAAATCTTTGCCGACTTTCTGCTGAAGCTTACCAGCGTTCAAACATAAGCCCCTTACAAGGTCAGCTGTTTAGCTAAACATGAACTCATGATCTAAATTTACACAATATTGAAGAAATCAGCTACAAAGGGAGACAATCAGCAGAAACAATCAATACCAGAATGAGATTCCCTAGGCCATCCATCTGATGTTGGAATAATCAGGTGCAAGGCAGAAAATATACATAAAACTGGAACTGTAACAAGGAACAAGGAGGTTTTCAAAGGCTGGTAGGATCTCTCAAACATTTTTAAAGTACATGTCGTTGATATACCTAAATACTCAAAGGTTGTTTAATACCACAGATTAAGCATTGAGAAGAGTGAAATTATGCTGTTTTGAAAACTATGGCAGGTGAGATTTTCTGCCTAATTATATAAGAAGATTTCTCTAAACAATAGATATTATTTCAAAGACTTATTGGCTGTGAAATAAGTTAAGTGTATTTCAAATGGCTTGTCTGCAAAGAAAGGTGAGATGTAGGGAATCACAGAAAGTCGAGGGGAAAATGTCAATATATACATTGCTATATGGTGAACTAAGCCTTAGGCCAGGCACAATGTAGAGGACCTGACCCTTAGAAACTTAAAAGTGAGCTGGAATCTTTAAAAGTTCAAATCTCTATAAGTAAAAAGATTGATGAAAATGAATAACCAAGTGTTTTAATTGACATCAGAAGATCAAAACAATAAACCCTGAGAACATAGAAAAAAGATAAATAAAGATATGAGCAGAACTTAATACCACAGAAAACGTATAAAATTCAGGTGAGGTAGTAAGTCCAAAGAATATTCTTTGAAAAGATTTAAAAGACACACTTTGATTAAGGAAAACACAAACATAATTAAAGAATATATAGAAAGAATCAGGACAATGTTATAGCAGAGAATATATGAAATGCCAGTAAATTTGAACATTTCTGTAAAGTTGACCATTTCCTAGCTCCTACAGTTTACCAAAACTGACACAAGAGTAAATCATTTAAGGTCATCATGTCTGCCCTTGGCATTCTCGGAACGCCCTGGCCTCAGAATGCAGCATCTGTAGTCCATGGTAACCTGCGGAGAGTGGGCGTGGCTGAGGGAGGCTGGAACACTGCCCTCACTGAGGGAGTGGGTGTGGCCATCTCTGCTGTGACTGAACAAAGGGCAGGGGAGCAGGGGGCCCAGGGCAGGGCCCTCAGAGCCCGGCAGGCCCAGTGGAGTGTCACAAGCATTTAGGCCGAGGCCATAGGGCGCCTTCTTTGTCTGCACAGCTACCCAAACTCTCACTTTTCCACTCAGGCCACCCACTTAGTTGAAGTGTGTGTGGAACCTGTCCACGCAGTATACATCGCTGCACAGCTAACCATAGGTCTGGGCATCGTAGCTTCCTGCCAGGTGACCGAAGTTCGCAGGAGAGATGATTCCCGGGTTCACACGCAGAGAGGCTCCTGCCCGGGCCACAGGCCGCCCACTGCCCCTGCCCAAGATCGGGGGCCGAAAGCAGCCCTGTCTAAGTCCCCTACTCCTAGAAGGAGTATTGGACCAACACTTCTAGAAAACGGGGTCCTTGTGGGCAACTCATTGGAGGGACACAAATAAATCTTTGCCGACTTTTTGCTGAAACTTACGAGCGTTCACACCTAAGCCTCTTACAAGGTCAGCTGTTTAGCTAAACATGAGCTCATGATCTAAATTTACACAATAATGAAGAAATCAGCTACAAAGGGAGACAATCAGCAAAAACAATCAATACCAGAATTAGATTCCCTAGGCCATCCTTGAGATGTTGGAATAATCAGGTGCTAGGCAGAAAATATACATAAACCTGGAAATGAAACAAGGAACAAGCATGTTTTCAAAGACTGGTAGGATCTCTAAAACATTTTTAAAGTACATGTCATTGATAAAGCTAAATACTCAAAGGTTGTTTAATACAACAAATTAAGCAGTGAGAAGAGTGAAATTATGCTGTTTAGAAAACTATGGAAGGTGAGATTTTCTGCCTAATTATATAAGATGATTTCTCTAAAAAATACACATTATTTCAAAGAATTATTGGCTGTGAAATAAGTTAAGGGTATTTCAAATGGCTTGTCTGCAAAGAAAGGTGAGATGTAGGGAATCACAGAAAGCCGAGGGGATAATATGTCAATATATACATTGCTATATGGTGAACTAAGCCTTAGGCCGGCAACAGTGTAGAGGAATGGACCCTTAGAAACGTACAAGTAAGCTGGAATCTTATAAGTTCAAATCTTTATAAGTAAAAAGTTTTATTAAACTGAATAACCAAGTGTTTTACTTGACATCAGAAAATCAAAACTATAAACCCTGAGAACATAGAAAAAAGATAAATAAAGATATGAGCAGAACTTAATACAACAGAAAACGTATAAAATTCAGGTGATTTAGTAAGTACAAAGAATATTCTTTGAAAAGATTTAAAAGACACACTTTGATTAAGGAAAACAAAAACATAAGTAAAGAATATACAGAAAGAATCAGGACAATGTTATAGCAGAGAATATATGAAATGCCAGTAAATTTGAACATTTCTGTAAAGCGGACCATTTCCTAGCTCCTAAAGTTTACCAAAACTGACACAAGAGGAAATCATTTAAGGTCATCATGTCTGCCCTTGGCATTCTCGGAACGCCCTGGCCTCAGAATGCAGCATCTGTAGTCCATGGTAACCTGCGGAGAGGGGACGTGGCTGAGGGAGCTTGGAAGACTGCCCTCACTGAGGGAGTGTGTGTGGCCATCTCTGCTGTGACTGAACAAAGGGCAGGGGAGCAGGGGGCCCAGGGCAGGGCCCTCAGGGCCCGGCAGACCCAGTGGGGTGTCACAAGCATTTAGGCCCAGGCCAAAGGGCGCCTTCTTTGTCTGCACAGCTGCCCAAACTCTCACCTTTCCAATCAGGCCGCCCTCTTATTTGAAGTGTGTTTGGAACCTGTCCTCGCAGTACTCCTCGCTGCACAGCTCACCATAGGTCAGGGCATCGTAGCTTCCTGCCAGGTGACCGAAGTTCGCAGGCAAATGGGTCCCTGGGACACATGTGGAGAGGCTCTTGCTCGAGCCACAGGCCGCCCACTGGCCCTGCCCCAGATCGTAGGCTGAAAAGCAGCCATGTCTGAGTCCACTGCCTCTCGAAGGAGTATTGGACCAACACTTGTAGAAAACGGGGTCCTTGCGGGCAACTCATTGGAGGGACACAAATAAATCTTTGCCGACTTTCTGCTGAAGCTTACCAGCGTTCACACCTAAGCCTCTTACAAGGTCAGCTGTTTAGCTAAACATGAGCTCATGATCTAAATTTACACAATATTGAAGAAATCAGCTACAAAGGGAGACAATCAGCAAAAACAATCAATACCAGAATGAGATTCCCTAGGCCATCCATCTGATGTTGGAATAATCAGGTTCAAGGCAGAAAATATACATAAAACTGGAACTGAAACAAGGAACAAGGAGGTTTTCAAAGGCTGGTAGGATCTCTAAAACATTTTTAAAGTACATGTCGTTGATGAACCTAAATACTCAAAGGTTGTTTAATACCTCAGATTAAGCTATGAGAAGAGTGAAATTATGCTGTTTTGAAAACTATGGCAGGTGAGATTTTCTGCCTAATTATATAAGAAGATTTCTCTAAAAAATAGACATTATTTCAAAGACTTATTGGCTGTGAAATAAGTTAAGTGTATTTCAAATGGCTTGTCTGAAAAGAAAGGTGAGATGTAGGGAATCACAGAAAGTCGAGGGGAAAATGTCAATATATACATTGCTATATGGAGAACTAAGCCATAGGCCAGCCACAAAGTAGAGGACCTGACCCTTAGAAATTTAAAAGTGAGCTGGAATCTTTAAAAGTTCAAATCTTTATAAGTAAAAAGATTGATGAAAATGAATAACCAAGTGTTTTAATTGACATCAGAAGATCAAAACAATAAACCCTGAGAACATAGAAAAAAGATAAATAAAGATATGAGCAGAACTTAATACCACAGAAAACGTATAAAATTCAGGTGAGGTAGTAAGTCCAAAGAATATTCTTTGAAAAGATTTAAAAGACACACTTTGATTAAGGAAAACACAAACATAATTAAGAATATATAGAAAGAATCAGGACAATGTTATAGCAGAGAATATATGAAATGCCAGTAAATTGGAACATTTCTGTAAAGCGGACCATTTCCTAGCTCCTAAAGTTTACCAAAACTGACACAAGAGGAAATCATTTAAGGTCATCATGTCTGCCCTTGGCATTCTCGGAACGCCCTGGCCTCAGAATGCAGCATCTTTAGTCCATGGTAAACTGCGGAGAGTGGGCGGGGCTGAGGGAGGCTGGAACACAGCCCTCACTGAGGGAGTGGGTGTGGCCATCTCTGCTGTGACTGAACAAAGGGCAGGGGAGCAGGGGGCCCAGGGCAGGGCCCTCAGAGCCCGGCAGGCCCAGTGGGGTGTCACAAGCATTTAGGCTCAGGCCATAGGGCGCCTTCTTTGTCTGCACAGCTACCCAAACTCTCACTTTTCCACTCAGGCCACCCACTTAGTTGAAGTGTGTGTGGAACCTGTCCGCACAGTATACCTCGCTGCACAGCTAACCATAGGTCTGGGCATCGTAGCTTCCTGCCAGGTGACCGAAGTTCGCAGGAGAGATGATTCCCGGGTTCACACGCAGAGACACTCCTGCCAGGGCCACAGGCCGCCCACTGACCCTGCCCAAGATCGGGGGCCGAAAGCAACCCTGTATAAGTACCCTACTCCTAGAAGGAGTATTGGACCAACACTTCTAGAAAACGGGGTCCTTGTGGGCAACTCATTGGAGGGACACAAATAAATCTTTGCCGACTTTTTGCTGAAACTTACGAGCATTCACACCTAAGCCGCTTACAAGGTCCGCTGTTTAGCTAAACATGAGCTCATGATCTAAATTTACACAATAATGAAGAAATCAGCTACAAAGGGAGACAATCAGCAAAAACAATCAATACCAGAATTAGATTCCCTAGGCCATCCTTGAGATGTTGGAATAATCAGGTGCTAGGCAGAAAATATACATAAACCTGGAAATGAAACAAGGAACAAGCATGTTCTCAAAGACTGGTAGGATCTCTAAAACATTTTTAAAGTACATGTCATTGATAAAGCTAAATACTCAAAGGTTGTTTAATACAACAAATTAAGCAGTGAGAAGAGTGAAATTATGCTGTTTAGAAAACTATGGAAGGTGAGATTTTCTGCCTAATTATATAAGAGGATTTCTCTAAAAAATACACATTATTTCAAAGACTTATTGGCTGTGAAATAAGTTAAGGGTATTTCAAATGGCTTGTCTGCAAAGAAAGGTGAGATGTAGGGAATCACAGAAAGCCGAGGGGATAATATGTCAATATATACATTGCTATATGGTGAACTAAGCCTTAGGCCGGCAACAGTGTAGAGGAATGGACCCTTAGAAACGTACAAGTAAGCTGGAATCTTTAAAAGTTCAAATCTTTATAAGTAAAAAGATTTATGAAACTGAATAACCAAGTGTTTTACTTGACATCAGAAGATCAAAACAATAAACCCTGAGAACATAGAAAAAAGATAAATAAAGATATGAGCAGAACTTAATACCACAGAAAACGTATAAAATTCAGGTGATTTAGTAAGTCCAAAGAATATTCTTTGAAAAGATTTAAAAGACACACTTTGATTAAGGAAAACAAAAACATAAGTAAAGAATATACAGAAAGAATCAGGACAATGTTATAGCAGAGAATATATGAAATGCCAGTAAATTTGAACATTTCTGTAAAGCGGACCATTTCCTAGCTCCTAAAGTTTACCAAAACTGACACAAGAGGAAGTCATTTAAGGTCATCATGTCTGCCCTTGGCATTCTCGGAACGCCCTGGCCTCAGAATGCAGCATCTGTAGTCCATGGTAACCTGCGGAGAGGGGGCGTGGCTGAGGGAGCTTGGAAGACTGCCCTCACTGAGGGAGTGGGTGTGGCCATCTCTGCTGTGACTGAACAAAGGGCAGGGGAGCAGGGGGCCCAGGGCAGGGCCCTCAGGGCCCGGCAGACCCAGTGGGGTGTCACAAGCATTTAGGCCCAGGCCAAAGGGCGCCTTCTTTGTCTGCACAGCTGCCCAAACTCTCACCTTTCCACTCAGGCCGCCCTCTTATTTGAAGTGTGTTTGGAACCTGTCCACGCAGTACTCCTCGCTGCACAGCTCACCATAGGTCAGGGCATCGTAGCTTCCTGCCAGGTGACCGAAGTTCGCAGGCAAATGGGTCCCTGGGACACATGTGGAGAGGCTCTTGCTCGGGCCACAGGCCGCCCACTGGCCCTGCCCCAGATCGTAGGCTGAAAAGCAGCCATGTCTGAGTCCACTGCCTCTCGAAGGAGTATTGGACCAACACTTGTAGAAAACGGGGTCCTTGCGGGCAACTCATTGGAGGGACACAAATAAATCTTTGCCGACTTTCTGCTGAAGATTACCAGCTTTCACACCTAAGCTTCTTACAAGGTCAGCTGTTTAGCTAAACATGAGCTCATGATCTAAATTTACACAATATTGAAGAAATCAGCTACAAAGGGAGACAATCAGCAAAAACAATCAATACCAGAATGAGATTCCCTAGGCCATCCATCTGATGTTGGAATAATCAGGTGCAAGGCAGAAAATATACATAAACCTGGAACTGAAACAAGGAACAAGGAGGTTTTCAAAGGCTGGTAGGATCTCTAAAACATTTTTAAAGTACATGTCGTTGATGAACCTAAATACTCAAAGGTTGTTTAATACCTCAGATTAAGCATTGAGAAGAGTGAAATTATGCTGTTTTGAAAACTATGGCAGGTGAGATTTTCTGCCTAATTATATAAGAAGATTTCTCTAAAAAATAGACATTATTTCAAAGACTTATTGGCTGTGAAATAAGTTAAGTGTATTTCAAATGGCTTGTCTGAAAAGAAAGGTGAGATGTAGGGAATCACAGAAAGTCGAGGGGAAAATGTCAATATATACATTGCTATATGGAGAACTAAGCCGTAGGCCAGCCACAATGTAGAGGACCTGACCCTTAGAAATTTAAAAGTGAGCTGGAATCTTTAAAAGTTCAAATCTTTATAAGTAAAAAGATTGATGAAAATGAATAACCAAGTGTTTTAATTGACATCAGAAGATCAAAACAATAAACCCTGAGAACATAGAAAAAAGATAAATAAAGATATGAGCAGAACTTAATACCACAGAAAACGTATAAAATTCAGGTGAGGTAGTAAGTCCAAAGAATATTCTTTGAAAAGATTTAAAAGACACACTTTGATTAAGGAAAACACAAACATAATTAAGAATATATAGAAAGAATCAGGACAATGTTATAGCAGAGAATATATGAAATGCCAGTAAATTGGAACATTTCTGTAAAGCGGACCATTTCCTAGCTCCTAAAGTTTACCAAAACTGACACAAGAGGAAATCATTTAAGGTCATCATGTCTGCCCTTGGCATTCTCGGAACGCCCTGGCCTCAGAATGCAGCATCTGTAGTCCATGGTATCCTGCCGAGAGTGGGCGGGTCTGAGGGAGGCTGGAACACTGCCCTCACTGAGGGAGTGGGTGTGGCCATCTCTGCTGTGACTGAACAAAGGGCAGGGGAGCAGGGGGCCCAGGGCAGGGCCCTCAGAGCCCGGCAGACCCAGTGGGGTGTCACAAGCATTTAGGCCCAGGCCAAAGGGCGCCTTCTCTGTCTGCACAGCTGCCCAAACTCTCACCTTTCCACTCAGGCCGCCCTCTTATTTGAAGTGTGTTTGGAACCTGTCCGCGCAGTACTCCTCGCTGCACAGCTCACCATAGGTCAGGGCATCGTAGCTTCCTGCCAGGTGACCGAAGTTCGCAGGCAAATGGGTCCCTGGGACACATGCGGAGAGGCTCTTGCCCGGGCCACAGGCCGCCCACTGGCCCTGCCCCAGATCGAAGGCTGAAAAGCAGCCATATCTGAGTCCACTGCCTCTCGAAGGAGTATTGGACCAACACTTGTAGAAAACGGGGTCCTTGCGGGCAACTCATTGGAGGGACACAAATAAATCTTTGCCGACTTTCTGCTGAAGCTTACCAGCGTTCAAACCTAAGCCTCTTACAAGGTCAGCTGTTTAGCTAAACATGAGCTCATGATCTAAATTTACACAATATTGAAGAAATCAGCTACAAAGGAGACAATCAGCAGAAACAATCAATACCAGAATGAGATTCCCTAGGCCATCCATCTGATGTTGGAATAATCAGGTGCAAGGCAGAAAATATACATAAAACTGGAACTGTAACAAGGAACAAGGAGGTTTTCAAAGGCTGGTAGGATCTCTCAAACATTTTTAAAGTACATGTCGTTGATATACCTAAATACTCAAAGGTTGTTTAATACCACAGATTAAGCATTGAGAAGAGTGAAATTATGCTGTTTTGAAAACTATGGCAGGTGAGATTTTCTGCCTAATTATATAAGAAGATTTCTCTAAACAATAGACATTATTTCAAAGACTTATTGGCTGTGAAATAAGTTAAGTGTATTTCAAATGGCTTGTCTGCAAAGAAAGGTGAGATGTAGGGAATCACAGAAAGTCGAGGGGAAAATGTCAATATATACATTGCTATATGGTGAACTAAGCCTTAGGCCAGGCACAATGTAGAGGACCTGACCCTTAGAAACTTAAATGTGAGCTGGAATCTTTAAAAGTTCAAATCTCTATAAGTAAAAAGATTGATGAAAATGAATAACCAAGTGTTTTAATTGACATCAGAAGATCAAAACAATAAACCCTGAGAACATAGAAAAAAGATAAATAAAGATATGAGCAGAACTTAATACCACAGAAAACGTATAAAATTCAGGTGAGGTAGTAAGTCCAAAGAATATTCTTTGAAAAGATTTAAAAGACACACTTTGATTAAGGAAAACACAAACATAATTAAAGAATATATAGAAAGAATCAGGACAATGTTATAGCAGAGAATATATGAAATGCCAGTAAATTTGAACATTTCTGTAAAGTTGACCATTTCCTAGCTCCTACAGTTTACCAAAACTGACACAAGAGTAAATCATTTAAGGTCATCATGTCTGCCCTTGGCATTCTCGGAACGCCCTGGCCTCAGAATGCAGCATCTGTAGTCCATGGTAACCTGCGGAGAGTGGGCGTGGCTGAGGGAGGCTGGAACACTGCCCTCACTGAGGGAGTGGGTGTGGCCATCTCTGCTGTGACTGAACAAAGGGCAGGGGAGCAGGGGGCCCAGGGCAGGGCCCTCAGAGCCCGGCAGGCCCAGTGGAGTGTCACAAGCATTTAGGCCCAGGCCATAGGGCGCCTTCTTTGTCTGCACAGCTACCCAAACTCTCACTTTTCCACTCAGGCCACCCACTTAGTTGAAGTGTGTGTGGAACCTGTCCGCGCAGTATACATCGCTGCACAGCTAACCATAGGTCTGGGCATCGTAGCTTCCTGCCAGGTGACCGAAGTTCGCAGGAGAGATGATTCCCGGGTTCACACGCAGAGAGGCTCCTGCCCGGGCCACAGGCCGCCCACTGCCCCTGCCCAAGATCGGGGGCCGAAAGCAGCCCTGTCTAAGTCCCCTACTCCTAGAAGGAGTATTGGACCAACACTTCTAGAAAACGGGGTCCTTGTGGGCAACTCATTGGAGGGACACAAATAAATCTTTGCCGACTTTTTGCTGAAACTTACGAGCGTTCACACCTAAGCCTCTTACAAGGTCCGCTGTTTAGCTAAACATGAGCTCATGATCTAAATTTACACAATAATGAAGAAATCAGCTACAAAGGGAGACAATCAGCAAAAACAATCAATACCAGAATTAGATTCCCTAGGCCATCCTTGAGATGTTGGAATAATCAGGTGCTAGGCAGAAAATATACATAAACCTGGAAATGAAACAAGGAACAAGCATGTTTTCAAAGACTGGTAGGATCTCTAAAACATTTTTAAAGTACATGTCATTGATAAAGCTAAATACTCAAAGGTTGTTTAATACAACAAATTAAGCAGTGAGAAGAGTGAAATTATGCTGTTTAGAAAACTATGGAAGGTGAGATTTTCTGCCTAATTATATAAGATAATTTCTCTAAAAAATACACATTATTTCAAAGAATTATTGGCTGTGAAATAAGTTAAGGGTATTTCAAATGGCTTGTCTGCAAAGAAAGGTGAGATGTAGGGAATCACAGAAAGCCGAGGGGATAAGATGTCAATATATACATTGCTATATGGTGAACTAAGCCTTAGGCCGGCAACAGTGTAGAGGAATGGACCCTTAGAAACGTACAAGTAAGCTGGAATCTTATAAGTTCAAATCTTTATAAGTAAAAAGATTTATTAAACTGAATAACCAAGTGTTTTACTTGACATCAGAAAATCAAAACTATAAACCCTGAGAACATAGAAAAAAGATAAATAAAGATATGAGCAGAACTTAATACAACAGAAAACGTATAAAATTCAGGTGATTTAGTAAGTCCAAAGAATATTCTTTGAAAAGATTTAAAAGACACACTTTGATTAAGGAAAACAAAAACATAAGTAAAGAATATACAGAAAGAATAAGGACAATGTTATAGCAGAGAATATATGAAATGCCAGTAAATTGGAACATTTCTGTAAAGCGGACCATTTCCTAGCTCCTAAACTTTACCAAAACTGACACAAGAGGAAATCATTTAAGGTCATCATGTCTGCCCTTGGCATTCTCGGAACGCCCTGGCCTCAGAATGCAGCATCTGTAGTCCATGGTATCCTGCCGAGAGTGGGCGGGTCTGAGGGAGGCTGGAACACTGCCCTCACTGAGGGAGTGGGTGTGGCCATCTCTGCTGTGACTGAACAAAGGGCAGGGGAGCAGGGGGCCCAGGGCAGGGCCCTCAGAGCCCGGCAGACCCAGTGGGGTGTCACAAGCATTTAGGCCCAGGCCAAAGGGCGCCTTCTCTGTCTGCACAGCTGCCCAAACTCTCACCTTTCCACTCAGGCCGCCCTCTTATTTGAAGTGTGTTTGGAACCTGTCCGCGCAGTACTCCTCGCTGCACAGCTCACCATAGGTCAGGGCATCGTAGCTTCCTGCCAGGTGACCGAAGTTCGCAGGCAAATGGGTCCCTGGGACACATGCGGAGAGGCTCTTGCCCGGGCCACAGGCCGCCCACTGGCCCTGCCCCAGATCGAAGGCTGAAAAGCAGCCATATCTGAGTCCACTGCCTCTCGAAGGAGTATTGGACCAACACTTGTAGAAAACGGGGTCCTTGCGGGCAACTCATTGGAGGGACACAAATAAATCTTTGCCGACTTTCTGCTGAAGCTTACCAGCGTTCAAACCTAAGCCTCTTACAAGGTCAGCTGTTTAGCTAAACATGAGCTCATGATCTAAATTTACACAATATTGAAGAAATCAGCTACAAAGGAGACAATCAGCAGAAACAATCAATACCAGAATGAGATTCCCTAGGCCATCCATCTGATGTTGGAATAATCAGGTGCAAGGCAGAAAATATACATAAAACTGGAACTGTAACAAGGAACAAGGAGGTTTCAAAGGCTGGTAGGATCTCTCAAACATTTTTAAAGTACATGTCGTTGATATACCTAAATACTCAAAGGTTGTTTAATACCACAGATTAAGCATTGAGAAGAGTGAAATTATGCTGTTTTGAAAACTATGGCAGGTGAGATTTTCTGCCTAATTATATAAGAAGATTTCTCTAAACAATAGACATTATTTCAAAGACTTATTGGCTGTGAAATAAGTTAAGTGTATTTCAAATGGCTTGTCTGCAAAGAAAGGTGAGATGTAGGGAATCACAGAAAGTCGAGGGGAAAATGTCAATATATACATTGCTATATGGTGAACTAAGCCTTAGGCCAGGCACAATGTAGAGGACCTGACCCTTAGAAACTTAAATGTGAGCTGGAATCTTTAAAAGTTCAAATCTCTATAAGTAAAAAGATTGATGAAAATGAATAACCAAGTGTTTTAATTGACATCAGAAGATCAAAACAATAAACCCTGAGAACATAGAAAAAAGATAAATAAAGTTATGAGCAGAACTTAATACCACAGAAAACGTATAAAATTCAGGTGAGGTAGTAAGTCCAAAGAATATTCTTTGAAAAGATTTAAAAGACACACTTTGATTAAGGAAAACACAAACATAATTAAAGAATATATAGAAAGAATCAGGACAATGTTATAGCAGAGAATATATGAAATGCCAGTAAATTTGAACATTTCTGTAAAGTTGACCATTTCCTAGCTCCTACAGTTTACCAAAACTGACACAAGAGTAAATCATTTAAGGTCATCATGTCTGCCCTTGGCATTCTCGGAACGCCCTGGCCTCAGAATGCAGCATCTGTAGTCCATGGTAACCTGCGGAGAGTGGGCGTGGCTGAGGGAGGCTGGAACACTGCCCTCACTGAGGGAGTGGGTGTGGCCATCTCTGCTGTGACTGAACAAAGGGCAGGGGAGCAGTGGGCCCAGGGCAGGGCCCTCAGAGCCCGGCAGGCCCAGTGGAGTGTCACAAGCATTTAGGCCCAGGCCATAGGGCGCCTTCTTTGTCTGCACAGCTACCCAAACTCTCACTTTTCCACTCAGGCCACCCACTTAGTTGAAGTGTGTGTGGAACCTGTCCGAGCAGTATACATCGCTGCACAGCTAACCATAGGTCTGGGCATCGTAGCTTCCTGCCAGGTGACCGAAGTTCGCAGGAGAGATGATTCCCGGGTTCACACGCAGAGAGGCTCCTGCCCGGGCCACAGGCCGCCCACTGCCCCTGCCCAAGATCGGGGGCCGAAAGCAGCCCTGTCTAAGTCCCCTACTCCTAGAAGGAGTATTGGACCAACACTTCTAAAAACGGGGTCCTTGTGGGCAACTCATTGGAGGGACACAAATAAATCTTTGCCGACTTTTTGCTGAAACTTACGAGCGTTCACACCTAAGCCTCTTACAAGGTCCGCTGTTTAGCTAAACATGAGCTCATGATCTAAATTTACACAATAATGAAGAAATCAGCTACAAAGGGAGACAATCAGCAAAAACAATCAATACCAGAATTAGATTCCCTAGGCCATCCTTGAGATGTTGGAATAATCAGGTGCTAGGCAGAAAATATACATAAACCTGGAAATGAAACAAGGAACAAGCATGTTTTCAAAGACTGGTAGGATCTCTAAAACATTTTTAAAGTACATGTCATTGATAAAGCTAAATACTCAAAGGTTGTTTAATACAACAAATTAAGCAGTGAGAAGAGTGAAATAATGCTGTTTAGAAAACCATGGAAGGTGAGATTTTCTGCCTAATTATATAAGATAATTTCTCTAAAAAATACACATTATTTCAAAGAATTATTGGCTGTGAAATAAGTTAAGGGTATTTCAAATGGCTTGTCTGCAAAGAAAGGTGAGATGTAGGGAATCACAGAAAGCCGAGGGGATAATATGTCAATATATACATTGCTATATGGTGAACTAAGCCTTAGGCCGGCAACAGTGTAGAGGAATGGACCCTTAGAAACGTACAAGTAAGCTGGAATCTTATAAGTTCAAATCTTTATAAGTAAAAAGATTTATTAAACTGAATAACCAAGTGTTTTACTTGACATCAGAAAATCAAAACTATAAACCCTGAGAACATAGAAAAAAGATAAATAAAGATATGAGCAGAACTTAATACAACAGAAAACGTATAAAATTCAGGTGATTTAGTAAGTCCAAAGAATATTCTTTGAAAAGATTTAAAAGACACACTTTGATTAAGGAAAACAAAAACATAAGTAAAGAATATACAGAAAGAATCAGGACAATGTTATAGCAGAGAATATCTGAAATGCCAGTAAATTTGAACATTTCTGTAAAGCGGACCATTTCCTAGCTCCTAAACTTTACCAAAACTGACACAAGAGGAAATCATTTAAGGTCATCATGTCTGCCCTTGGCATTCTCGGAACGCCCTGGCCTCAGAATGCAGCATCTGTAGTCCATGGTATCCTGCCGAGAGTGGGCGGGTCTGAGGGAGGCTGGAACACTGCCCTCACTGAGGGAGTGGGTGTGGCCATCTCTGCTGTGACTGAACAAAGGGCAGGGGAGCAGGGGGCCCAGGGCAGGGCCCTCAGAGCCCGGCAGACCCAGTGGGGTGTCACAAGCATTTAGGCCCAGGCCAAAGGGCGCCTTCTCTGTCTGCACAGCTGCCCAAACTCTCACCTTTCCACTCAGGCCGCCCTCTTATTTGAAGTGTGTTTGGAACCTGTCCGCGCAGTACTCCTCGCTGCACAGCTCACCATAGGTCAGGGCATCGTAGCTTCCTGCCAGGTGACCGAAGTTCGCAGGCAAATGGGTCCCTGGGACACATGCGGAGAGGCTCTTGCCCGGGCCACAGGCCGCCCACTGGCCCTGCCCCAGATCGAAGGCTGAAAAGCAGCCATATCTGAGTCCACTGCCTCTCGAAGGAGTATTGGACCAACACTTGTAGAAAACGGGGTCCTTGCGGGCAACTCATTGGAGGGACACAAATAAATCTTTGCCGACTTTCTGCTGAAGCTTACCAGCGTTCAAACCTAAGCCTCTTACAAGGTCAGCTGTTTAGCTAAACATGAGCTCATGATCTAAATTTACACAATATTGAAGAAATCAGCTACAAAGGAGACAATCAGCAGAAAAAATCAATACCAGAATGAGATTCCCTAGGCCATCCATCTGATGTTGGAATAATCAGGTGCAAGGCAGAAAATATACATAAAACTGGAACTGTAACAAGGAACAAGGAGGTTTTCAAAGGCTGGTAGGATCTCTCAAACATTTTTAAAGTACATGTCGTTGATATACCTAAATACTCAAAGGTTGTTTAATACCACAGATTAAGCATTGAGAAGAGTGAAATTATGCTGTTTTGAAAACTATGGCAGGTGAGATTTTCTGCCTAATTATATAAGAAGATTTCTCTAAACAATAGACATTATTTCAAAGACTTATTGGCTGTGAAATAAGTTAAGTGTATTTCAAATGGCTTGTCTGCAAAGAAAGGTGAGATGTAGGGAATCACAGAAAGTCGAGGGGAAAATGTCAATATATACATTGCTATATGGTGAACTAAGCCTTAGGCCAGGCACAATGTAGAGGACCTGACCCTTAGAAACTTAAAAGTGAGCTGGAATCTTTAAAAGTTCAAATCTCTATAAGTAAAAAGATTGATGAAAATGAATAACCAAGTGTTTTAATTGACATCAGAAGATCAAAACAATAAACCCTGAGAACATAGAAAAAAGATAAATAAAGATATGAGCAGAACTTAATACCACAGAAAACGTATAAAATTCAGGTGAGGTAGTAAGTCCAAAGAATATTCTTTGAAAAGATTTAAAAGACACACTTTGATTAAGGAAAACACAAACATAATTAAAGAATATATAGAAAGAATCAGGACAATGTTATAGCAGAGAATATATGAAATGCCAGTAAATTTGAACATTTCTGTAAAGTTGACCATTTCCTAGCTCCTACAGTTTACCAAAACTGACACAAGAGTAAATCATTTAAGGTCATCATGTCTGCCCTTGGCATTCTCGGAACGCCCTGGCCTCAGAATGCAGCATCTGTAGTCCATGGTAACCTGCGGAGAGTGGGCGTGGCTGAGGGAGGCTGGAACACTGCCCTCACTGAGGGAGTGGGTGTGGCCATCTCTGCTGTGACTGAACAAAGGGCAGGGGAGCAGGGGGCCCAGGGCAGGGCCCTCAGAGCCCGGCAGGCCCAGTGGAGTGTCACAAGCATTTAGGCCCAGGCCATAGGGCGCCTTCTTTGTCTGCACAGCTACCCAAACTCTCACTTTTCCACTCAGGCCACCCACTTAGTTGAAGTGTGTGTGGAACCTGTCCGCGCAGTATACATCGCTGCACAGCTAACCATAGGTCTGGGCATCGTAGCTTCCTGCCAGGTGACCGAAGTTCGCAGGAGAGATGATTCCCGGGTTCACACGCAGAGAGGCTCCTGCCCGGGCCACAGGCCGCCCACTGCCCCTGCCCAAGATCTGGGGCCGAAAGCAGCCCTGTCTAAGTCCCCTACTCCTAGAAGGAGTATTGGACCAACACTTCTAGAAAACGGGGTCCTTGTGGGCAACTCATTGGAGGGACACAAATAAATCTTTGCCGACTTTTTGCTGAAACTTACGAGCGTTCACACCTAAGCCTCTTACAAGGTCCGCTGTTTAGCTAAACATGAGCTCATGATCTAAATTTACACAATAATGAAGAAATCAGCTACAAAGGGAGACAATCAGCAAAAACAATCAATACCAGAATTAGATTCCCTAGGCCATCCTTGAGATGTTGGAATAATCAGGTGCTAGGCAGAAAATATACATAAACCTGGAAATGAAACAAGGAACAAGCATGTTTTCAAAGACTGGTAGGATCTCTAAAACATTTTTAAAGTACATGTCATTGATAAAGCTAAATACTCAAAGGTTGTTTAATACAACAAATTAAGCAGTGAGAAGAGTGAAATAATGCTGTTTAGAAAACTATGGAAGGTGAGATTTTCTGCCTAATTATATAAGATGATTTCTCTAAAAAATACACATTATTTCAAAGAATTATTGGCTGTGAAATAAGTTAAGGGTATTTCAAATGGCTTGTCTGCAAAGAAAGGTGAGATGTAGGGAATCACAGAAAGCCGAGGGGATAATATGTCAATATATACATTGCTATATGGTGAACTAAGCCTTAGGCCGGCAACAGTGTAGAGGAATGGACCCTTAGAAACGTACAAGTAAGCTGGAATCTTATAAGTTCAAATCTTTATAAGTAAAAAGATTTATTAAACTGAATAACCAAGTGTTTTACTTGACATCAGAAAATCAAAACTATAAACCCTGAGAACATAGAAAAAAGATAAATAAAGATATGAGCAGAACTTAATACAACAGAAAACGTATAAAATTCAGGTGATTTAGTAAGTCCAAAGAATATTCTTTGAAAAGATTTAAAAGACACACTTTGATTAAGGAAAACAAAAACATAAGTAAAGAATATACAGAAAGAATCAGGACAATGTTATAGCAGAGAATATCTGAAATGCCAGTAAATTTGAACATTTCTGTAAAGCGGACCATTTCCTAGCTCCTAAAGTTTACCAAAACTGACACAAGAGGAAATCATTTAAGGTCATCATGTCTGCCCTTGGCATTCTCGGAACGCCCCGGCCTCAGAATGCAGCATCTGTAGTCCATGGTAACCTGCGGAGAGGGGACGTGGCTGAGGGAGCTTGGAAGACTGTCCTCACTGAGGGAGTGGGTGTGGCCATCTCTGCTGTGACTGAACAAAGGGCAGGGGAGCAGGGGGCCCAGGGCAGGGCCCTCAGGGCCCGGCAGACCCAGTGGGGTGTCACAAGCATTTAGGCCCAGGCCAAAGGGCGCCTTCTTTGTCTGCACAGCTGCCCAAACTCTCACCTTTCCACTCAGGCCGCCCTCTTATTTGAAGTGTGTTTGGAACCTGTCCTCGCAGTACTCCTCGCTGCACAGCTCACCATAGGTCAGGGCATCGTAGCTTCCTGCCAGGTGACCGAAGTTCGCAGGCAAATGGGTCCCTGGGACACATGTGAAGAGGCTCTTGCTCGAGCCACAGGCCGCCCACTGGCCCTGCCCCAGATCGTAGGCTGAAAAGCAGCCATGTCTGAGTCCACTGCCTCTCGAAGGAGTATTGGACCAACACTTGTACAAAACGGGGTCCTTGCGGGCAACTCATTGGAGGGACACAAATAAATCTTTGCCGACTTTCTGCTGAAGCTTACCAGCGTTCACAACTAAGCCTCTTACAAGGTCAGCTGTTTAGCTAAACATGAGCTCATGATCTAAATTTACACAATATTGAAGAAATCAGCTACAAAGGGAGACAATCAGCAAAAACAATCAATACCAGAATGAGATTCCCTAGGCCATCCATCTGATGTTGGAATAATCAGGTGCAAGGCAGAAAATATACATAAAACTGGAACTGAAACAAGGAACAAGGAGGTTTTCAAAGGCTGGTAGGATCTCTAAAACATTTTTAAAGTACATGTCGTTGATGAACCTAAATACTCAAAGGTTGTTTAATACCTCAGATTAAGCATTGAGAAGAGTGAAATTATGCTGTTTTGAAAACTATGGCAGGTGAGATTTTCTGCCTAATTATATAAGAAGATGTCTCTAAAAAATAGACATTATTTCAAAGACTTATTGGCTGTGAAATAAGTTAAGTGTATTTCAAATGGCTTGTCTGAAAAGAAAGGTGAGATGTAGGGAATCACAGAAAGTCGAGGGGAAAATGTCAATATATACATTGCTATATGGAGAACTAAGCCGTAGGCCAGCCACAATGTAGAGGACCTGACCCTTAGAAATTTAAAAGTGAGCTGGAATCTTTAAAAGTTCAAATCTTTATAAGTAAAAAGATTGATGAAAATGAATAACCAAGTGTTTTAATTGACATCAGAAGATCAAAACAATAAACCCTGAGAACATAGAAAAAAGATAAATAAAGATATGAGCAGAACTTAATACAACAGAAAACATATAAAATTCAGGTGATTTAGTAAGTCCAAAGAATATTCTTTGAAAATATTTAAAAACACACTTTGATTAAGGAAAACAAAAACATAAGTAAAGAATATACAGAAAGAATCAGGACAATGTTATAGCAGAGAATATATGAAATGCCAGTAAATTTGAACATTTCTGTAAAGCGGACCATTTCCTAGCTCCTAAAGTTTACCAAAACTGACACAAGAGGAAATCATTTAAGGTCATCATGTCTGCCCTTGGCATTCTCGGAACGCCCTGGCCTCAGAATGCAGCATCTGTAGTCCATGGTATCCTGCCGAGAGTGGGCGGGTCTGAGGGAGGCTGGAACACTGCCCTCACTGAGGGAGTGGGTGTGGCCATCTCTGCTGTGACTGAACAAAGGGCAGGGGAGCAGGGGGCCCAGGGCAGGGCCCTCAGAGCCCGGCAGACCCAGTGGGGTGTCACAAGCATTTAGGCCCAGGCCAAAGGGCGCCTTCTCTGTCTGCACAGCTGCCCAAACTCTCACCTTTCCACTCAGGCCGCCCTCTTATTTGAAGTGTGTTTGGAACCTGTCCGCGCAGTACTCCTCGCTGCACAGCTCACCATAGGTCAGGGCATCGTAGCTTCCTGCCAGGTGACCGAAGTTCGCAGGCAAATGGGTCCCTGGGACACATGCGGAGAGGCTCTTGCCCGGGCCACAGGCCGCCCACTGGCCCTGCCCCAGATCGAAGGCTGAAAAGCAGCCATATCTGAGTCCACTGCCTCTCGAAGGAGTATTGGACCAACACTTGTAGAAAACGGGGTCCTTGCGGGCAACTCATTGGAGGGACACAAATAAATCTTTGCCGACTTTCTGCTGAAGCTTACCAGCGTTCAAACCTAAGCCTCTTACAAGGTCAGCTGTTTAGCTAAACATGAGCTCATGATCTAAATTTACACAATATTGAAGAAATCAGCTACAAAGGAGACAATCAGCAGAAAAAATCAATACCAGAATGAGATTCCCTAGGCCATCCATCTGATGTTGGAATAATCAGGTGCAAGGAAGAAAATATACATAAAACTGGAACTGTAACAAGGAACAAGGAGGTTTTCAAAGGCTGGTAGGATCTCTCAAACATTTTTAAAGTACATGTCGTTGATATACCTAAATACTCAAAGGTTGTTTAATACCACAGATTAAGCATTGAGAAGAGTGAAATTATGCTGTTTTGAAAACTATGGCAGGTGAGATTTTCTGCCTAATTATATAAGAAGATTTCTCTAAACAATAGACATTATTTCAAAGACTTATTGGCTGTGAAATAAGTTAAGTGTATTTCAAATGGCTTGTCTGCAAAGAAAGGTGAGATGTAGGGAATCACAGAAAGTCGAGGGGAAAATGTCAATATATACATTGCTATATGGTGAACTAAGCCTTAGGCCAGGCACAATGTAGAGGACCTGACCCTTAGAAACTTAAAAGTGAGCTGGAATCTTTAAAAGTTCAAATCTCTATAAGTAAAAAGATTGATGAAAATGAATAACCAAGTGTTTTAATTGACATCAGAAGATCAAAACAATAAACCCTGAGAACATAGAAAAAAGATAAATAAAGATATGAGCAGAACTTAATACCACATAAAACGTATAAAATTCAGGTGAGGTAGTAAGTCCAAAGAATATTCTTTGAAAAGATTTAAAAGACACACTTTGATTAAGGAAAACACAAACATAATTAAAGAATATATAGAAAGAATCAGGACAATGTTATTGCAGAGAATATATGAAATGCCAGTAAATTTGAACATTTCTGTAAAGTTGACCATTTCCTAGCTCCTACAGTTTACCAAAACTGGCACAAGAGTAAATCATTTAAGGTCATCATGTCTGCCCTTGGCATTCTCGGAACGCCCTGGCCTCAGAATGCAGCATCTGTAGTCCATGGTAACCTGCGGAGAGTGGGCGTGGCTGAGGGAGGCTGGAACACTGCCCTCACTGAGGGAGTGGGTGTGGCCATCTCTGCTGTGACTGAACAAAGGGCAGGGGAGCAGGGGGCCCAGGACAGGGCCCTCAGAGCCCGGCAGGCCCAGTGGAGTGTCACAAGCATTTAGGCCCAGGCCATAGGGCGCCTTCTTTGTCTGCACAGCTACCCAAACTCTCACTTTTCCACTCAGGCCACCCACTTAGTTGAAGTGTGTGTGGAACCTGTCCGCGCAGTATACATCGCTGCACAGCTAACCATAGGTCTGGGCATCGTAGCTTCCTGCCAGGTGACCGAAGTTCGCAGGAGAGATGATTCCCGGGTTCACACGCAGAGAGGCTCCTGCCCGGGCCACAGGCCGCCCACTGCCCCTGCCCAAGATCGGGGGCCGAAAGCAGCCCTGTCTAAGTCCCCTACTCCTAGAAGGAGTATTGGACCAACACTTCTAGAAAACGGGGTCCTTGTGGGCAACTCATTGGAGGGACACAAATAAATCTTTGCCTACTTTTTGCTGAAACTTA
The DNA here is from genome assembly GCF_964165515.1 of Mesoplodon bidens. Taxonomy (NCBI): domain Eukaryota; kingdom Metazoa; phylum Chordata; class Mammalia; order Artiodactyla; family Ziphiidae; genus Mesoplodon; species Mesoplodon bidens. The sequence goes on from NW_027671513.1 coordinate 662,361, forward strand.
CGAGCGTTCACACCTAAGCCTCTTACAATGTCCGCTGTTTAGCTAAACATGAGCTCATGATCTAAATTTACACAATAATGAAGAAATCAGCTACAAAGGGAGACAATCAGCAAAAACAATCAATACCAGAATTAGATTCCCTAGGCCATCCTTGAGATGTTGGAATAATCAGGTGCTAGGCAGAAAATATACATAAACCTGGAAATGAAACAAGGAACAAGCATGTTTTCAAAGACTGGTAGGATCTCTAAAACATTTTTAAAGTACATGTCATTGATAAAGCTAAATACTCAAAGGTTGTTTAATACAACAAATTAAGCAGTGAGAAGAGTGAAATTATGCTGTTTAGAAAACTATGGAAGGTGAGATTTTCTGCCTAATTATATAAGATAATTTCTCTAAAAAATACACATTATTTCAAAGAATTATTGGCTGTGAAATAAGTTAAGGGTATTTCAAATGGCTTGTCTGCAAAGAAAGGTGAGATGTAGGGAATCACAGAAAGCCGAGGGGATAATATGTCAATATATACATTGCTATATGGTGAACTAAGCCTTAGGCCGGCAACAGTGTAGAGGAATGGACCCTTAGAAACGTACAAGTAAGCTGGAATCTTATAAGTTCAAATCTTTATAAGTAAAAAGATTTATTAAACTGAATAACCAAGTGTTTTACTTGACATCAGAAAATCAAAACTATAAACCCTGAGAACATAGAAAAAAGATAAATAAAGATATGAGCAGAACTTAATACAACAGAAAACGTATAAAATTCAGGTGATTTAGTAAGTCCAAAGAATATTCTTTGAAAAGATTTAAAAGACAAACTTTGATTAAGGAAAACAAAAACATAAGTAAAGAATATACAGAAAGAATCAGGACAATGTTATAGCAGAGAATATCTGAAATGCCAGTAAATTTGAACATTTCTGTAAAGCGGACCATTTCCTAGCTCCTAAAGTTTACCAAAACTGACACAAGAGGAAATCATTTAAGGTCATCATGTCTGCCCTTGGCATTCTCGGAACGCCCCGGCCTCAGAATGCAGCATCTGTAGTCCATGGTAACCTGCGGAGAGGGGACGTGGCTGAGGGAGCTTGGAAGACTGTCCTCACTGAGGGAGTGGGTGTGGCCATCTCTGCTGTGACTGAACAAAGGGCAGGGGAGCAGGGGGCCCAGGGCAGGGCCCTCAGGGCCCGGCAGACCCAGTGGGGTGTCACAAGCATTTAGGCCCAGGCCAAAGGGCGCCTTCTTTGTCTGCACAGCTGCCCAAACTCTCACCTTTCCACTCAGGCCGCCCTCTTATTTGAAGTGTGTTTGGAACCTGTCCTCGCAGTACTCCTCGCTGCACAGCTCACCATAGGTCAGGGCATCGTAGCTTCCTGCCAGGTGACCGAAGTTCGCAGGCAAATGGGTCCCTGGGACACATGTGAAGAGGCTCTTGCTCGAGCCACAGGCCGCCCACTGGCCCTGCCCCAGATCGTAGGCTGAAAAGCAGCCATGTCTGAGTCCACTGCCTCTCGAAGGAGTATTGGACCAACACTTGTACAAAACGGGGTCCTTGCGGGCAACTCATTGGAGGGACACAAATAAATCTTTGCCGACTTTCTGCTGAAGCTTACCAGCGTTCACACCTAAGCCTCTTACAAGGTCAGCTGTTTAGCTAAACATGAGCTCATGATCTAAATTTACACAATATTGAAGAAATCAGCTACAAAGGGAGACAATCAGCAAAAACAATCAATACCAGAATGAGATTCCCTAGGCCATCCATCTGATGTTGGAATAATCAGGTGCAAGGCAGAAAATATACATAAAACTGGAACTGAAACAAGGAACAAGGATGTTTTCAAAGACTGGTAGGATCTCTCAAACATTTTTAAACTACATGTCGTTGATATACCTAAATACTCAAAGGTTGTTTAATACCACAGATTAAGCATTGAGAAGAGTGAAATTATGCTGTTTTGAAAACTATGGCAGGTGAGATTTTCTGCCTAATTATATAAGAAGATGTCTCTAAAAAATAGACATTATTTCAAAGACTTATTGGCTGTGAAATAAGTTAAGTGTATTTCAAATGGCTTGTCTGAAAAGAAAGGTGAGATGTAGGGAATCACAGAAAGTCGAGGGGAAAATGTCAATATATACATTGCTATATGGAGAACTAAGCCGTAGGCCAGCCACAATGTAGAGGACCTGACCCTTAGAAATTTAAAAGTGAGCTAGAATCTTTAAAAGTTCAAATCTTTATAAGTAAAAAGATTGATGAAAATGAATAACCAAGTGTTTTAATTGACATCAGAAGATCAAAACAATAAACCCTGAGAACATAGAAAAAAGATAAATAAAGATATGAGCAGAACTTAATACAACAGAAAACATATAAAATTCAGGTGATTTAGTAAGTCCAAAGAATATTCTTTGAAAATATTTAAAAACACACTTTGATTAAGGAAAACAAAAACATAAGTAAAGAATATACAGAAAGAATCAGGACAATGTTATAGCAGAGAATACATGAAATGCCAGTAAATTTGAACATTTCTGTAAAGCGGACCATTTCCTAGCTCCTAAACTTTACCAAAACTGACACAAGAGGAAATCATTTAAGGTCATCATGTCTGCCCTTGGCATTCTCGGAACGCCCTGGCCTCAGAATGCAGCATCTGTAGTCCATGGTATCCTGCCGAGAGTGGGCGGGTCTGAGGGAGGCTGGAACACTGCCCTCACTGAGGGAGTGGGTGTGGCCATCTCTGCTGTGACTGAACAAAGGGCAGGGGAGCAGGCGGCCCAGGGCAGGGCCCTCAGAGCCCGGCAGACCCAGTGGGGTGTCACAAGCATTTAGGCCCAGGCCAAAGGGCGCCTTCTCTGTCTGCACAGCTGCCCAAACTCTCACCTTTCCACTCAGGCCGCCCTCTTATTTGAAGTGTGTTTGGAACCTGTCCGCGCAGTACTCCTCGCTGCACAGCTCACCATAGGTCAGGGCATCGTAGCTTCCTGCCAGGTGACCGAAGTTCGCAGGCAAATGGGTCCCTGGGACACATGCGGAGAGGCTCTTGCCCGGGCCACAGGCCGCCCACTGGCCCTGCCCCAGATCGAAGGCTGAAAAGCAGCCATATCTGAGTCCACTGCCTCTCGAAGGAGTATTGGACCAACACTTGTAGAAAACGGGGTCCTTGCGGGCAACTCATTGGAGGGACACAAATAAATCTTTGCCGACTTTCTGCTGAAGCTTACCAGCGTTCAAACCTAAGCCTCTTACAAGGTCAGCTGTTTAGCTAAACATGAGCTCATGATCTAAATTTACACAATATTGAAGAAATCAGCTACAAAGGAGACAATCAGCAGAAAAAATCAATACCAGAATGAGATTCCCTAGGCCATCCATCTGATGTTGGAATAATCAGGTGCAAGGAAGAAAATATACATAAAACTGGAACTGTAACAAGGAACAAGGAGGTTTTCAAAGGCTGGTAGGATCTCTCAAACATTTTTAAAGTACATGTCGTTGATATACCTAAATACTCAAAGGTTGTTTAATACCACAGATTAAGCATTGAGAAGAGTGAAATTATGCTGTTTTGAAAACTATGGCAGGTGAGATTTTCTGCCTAATTATATAAGAAGATTTCTCTAAACAATAGACATTATTTCAAAGACTTATTGGCTGTGAAATAAGTTAAGTGTATTTCAAATGGCTTGTCTGCAAAGAAAGGTGAGATGTAGGGAATCACAGAAAGTCGAGGGGAAAATGTCAATATATACATTGCTATATGGTGAACTAAGCCTTAGGCCAGGCACAATGTAGAGGACCTGACCCTTAGAAACTTAAAAGTGAGCTGGAATCTTTAAAAGTTCAAATCTCTATAAGTAAAAAGATTGATGAAAATGAATAACCAAGTGTTTTAATTGACATCAGAAGATCAAAACAATAAACCCTGAGAACATAGAAAAAAGATAAATAAAGATATGAGCAGAACTTAATACCACAGAAAACGTATAAAATTCAGGTGAGGTAGTAAGTCCAAAGAATATTCTTTGAAAAGATTTAAAAGACACACTTTGATTAAGGAAAACACAAACATAATTAAAGAATATATAGAAAGAATCAGGACAATGTTATAGCAGAGAATATATGAAATGCCAGTAAATTTGAACATTTCTGTAAAGTTGACCATTTCCTAGCTCCTACAGTTTACCAAAACTGACACAAGAGTAAATCATTTAAGGTCATCATGTCTGCCCTTGGCATTCTCGGAACGCCCTGGCATCAGAATGCAGCATCTGTAGTCCATGGTAACCTGCGGAGAGTGGGCGTGGCTGAGGGAGGCTGGAACACTGCCCTCACTGAGGGAGTGGGTGTGGCCATCTCTGCTGTGACTGAGCAAAGGGCAGGGGAGCAGGGGGCCCAGGGCAGGGCCCTCAGAGCCCGGCAGGCCCAGTGGAGTGTCACAAGCATTTAGGCCCAGGCCATAGGGCGCCTTCTTTGTCTGCACAGCTACCCAAACTCTCACTTTTCCACTCAGGCCACCCACTTAGTTGAAGTGTGTGTGGAACCTGTCCGCGCAGTATACATCGCTGCACAGCTAACCATAGGTCTGGGCATCGTAGCTTCCTGCCAGGTGACCGAAGTTCGCAGGAGAGATGATTCCCGGGTTCACTCGCAGAGAGGCTCCTGCCCGGGCCACAGGCCGCCCACTGCCCCTGCCCAAGATCGGGGGCCGAAAGCAGCCCTGTCTAAGTCCCCTACTCCTAGAAGGAGTATTGGACCAACACTTCTAGAAAACGGGGTCCTTGTGGGCAACTCATTGGAGGGACACAAATAAATCTTTGCCGACTTTTTGCTGAAACTTACGAGCGTTCACACCTAAGCCTCTTACAAGGTCCGCTGTTTAGCTAAACATGAGCTCATGATCTAAATTTACACAATAATGAAGAAATCAGCTACAAAGGGAGACAATCAGCAAAAACAATCAATACCAGAATTAGATTCCCTAGGCAATCCTTGAGATGTTGGAATAATCAGGTGCTAGGCAGAAAATATACATAAACCTGGAAATGAAACAAGGAACAAGCATGTTTTCAAAGACTGGTAGGATCTCTAAAACATTTTTAAAGTACATGTCATTGATAAAGCTAAATACTCAAAGGTTGTTTAATACAACAAATTAAGCAGTGAGAAGAGTGAAATTATGCTGTTTAGAAAACTATGGAAGGTGAGATTTTCTGCCTAATTATATAAGATAATTTCTCTAAAAAATACACATTATTTCAAAGATTTATTGGCTGTGAAATAAGTTAAGGGTATTTCAAATGGCTTGTCTGCAAAGAAAGGTGAGATGTAGGGAATCACAGAAAGCCGAGGGGATAATATGTCAATATATACATTGCTATATGGTGAACTAAGCCTTAGGCCGGCAACAGTGTAGAGGAATGGACCCTTAGAAACGTACAAGTAAGCTGGAATCTTATAAGTTCAAATCTTTATAAGTAAAAAGATTTATTAAACTGAATAACCAAGTGTTTTACTTGACATCAGAAAATCAAAACTATAAACCCTGAGAACATAGAAAAAAGATAAATAAAGATATGAGCAGAACTTAATACAACAGAAAACGTATAAAATTCAGGTGATTTAGTAAGTCCAAAGAATATTCTTTGAAAAGATTTAAAAGACACACTTTGATTAAGGAAAACAAAAACATAAGTAAAGAATATACAGAAAGAATCAGGACAATGTTATAGCAGAGAATATCTGAAATGCCAGTAAATTTGAACATTTCTGTAAAGCGGACCATTTCCTAGCTCCTAAAGTTTACCAAAACTGACACAAGAGGAAATCATTTAAGGTCATCATGTCTGCCCTTGGCATTCTCGGAACGCCCCGGCCTCAGAATGCAGCATCTGTAGTCCATGGTAACCTGCGGAGAGGGGACGTGGCTGAGGGAGCTTGGAAGACTGTCCTCACTGAGGGAGTGGGTGTGGCCATCTCTGCTGTGACTGAACAAAGGGCAGGGGAGCAGGGGGCCCAGGGCAGGGCCCTCAGGGCCCGGCAGACCCAGTGGGGTGTCACAAGCATTTAGGCCCAGGCCAAAGGGCGCCTTCTTTGTCTGCACAGCTGCCCAAACTCTCACCTTTCCACTCAGGCCGCCCTCTTATTTGAAGTGTGTTTGGAACCTGTCCTCGCAGTACTCCTCGCTGCACAGCTCACCATAGATCAGGGCATCGTAGCTTCCTGCCAGGTGACCGAAGTTCGCAGGCAAATGGGTCCCTGGGACACATGTGAAGAGGCTCTTGCTCGAGCCACAGGCCGCCCACTGGCCCTGCCCCAGATCGTAGGCTGAAAAGCAGCCATGTCTGAGTCCACTGCCTCTCGAAGGAGTATTGGACCAACACTTGTACAAAACGGGGTCCTTGCGGGCAACTCATTGGAGGGACACAAATAAATCTTTGCCGACTTTCTGCTGAAGCTTACCAGCGTTCACACCTAAGCCTCTTACAAGGTCAGCTCTTTAGCTAAACATGAGCTCATGATCTAAATTTACACAATATTGAAGAAATCAGCTACAAAGGGAGACAATCAGCAAAAACAATCAATACCAGAATGAGATTCCCTAGGCCATCCATCTGATGTTGGAATAATCAGGTGCAAGGCAGAAAATATACATAAAACTGGAACTGAAACAAGGAACAAGGAGGTTTTCAAAGGCTGGTAGGATCTCTGAAACATTTTTAAAGTACATGTCGTTGATGAACCTAAATACTCAAAGGTTGTTTAATACCTCAGATTAAGCATTGAGATGAGTGAAATTATGCTGTTTTGAAAACTATGGCAGGTGAGATTTTCTGCCTAATTATATAAGAAGATGTCTCTAAAAAATAGACATTATTTCAAAGACTTATTGGCTGTGAAATAAGTTAAGTGTATTTCAAATGGCTTGTCTGAAAAGAAAGGTGAGATGTAGGGAATCACAGAAAGTCGAGGGGAAAATGTCAATATATACATTGCTATATGGAGAACTAAGCCGTAGGCCAGCCACAATGTAGAGGACCTGACCCTTAGAAATTTAAAAGTGAGCTAGAATCTTTAAAAGTTCAAATCTTTATAAGTAAAAAGATTGATGAAAATGAATAACCAAGTGTTTTAATTGACATCAGAAGATCAAAACAATAAACCCTGAGAACATAGAAAAAAGATAAATAAAGATATGAGCAGAACTTAATACCACAGAAAACGTATAAAATTCAGGTGAGGTAGTAAGTCCAAAGAATATTCTTTGAAAAGATTTAAAAGACACACTTTGATTAAGGAAAACACAAACATAATTAAGAATATATAGAAAGAATCAGGACAATGTTATAGCAGAGAATATATGAAATGCCAGTAAATTGGAACATTTCTGTAAAGCGGACCATTTCCTAGCTCCTAAAGTTTACCAAAACTGACACAAGAGGAAATCATTTAAGGTCATCATGTCTGCCCTTGGCATTCTCGGAACGCCCTGGCCTCAGAATGCAGCATCTGTAGTCCATGGTAAACTGCGGAGAGTGGGCGGGGCTGAGGGAGCCTGGAACACTGCCCTCACTGAGGGAGTGGGTGTGGCCATCTCTGCTGTGACTGAACAAAGGGCAGGGGAGCAGGGGGCCCAGGGCAGGGCCCTCAGAGCCCGGCAGGCCCAGTGAGGTGTCACAAGCATTTAGGCTCAGGCCATAGGGCGCCTTCTTTGTCTGCACAGCTACCCAAACTCTCACATTTCCACTCATGCCACCCACTTAGTTGAAGTGTGTGTGGAACCTGTCCGCACAGTATACCTCGCTGCACAGCTAACCATAGGTCTGGGCATCGTAGCTTCCTGCCAGGTGACCGAAGTTCGCAGGAGAGATGATTCCCGGGTTCACACGCAGAGAGACTCCTGCCAGGGCCACAGGCCGCCCACTGCCCCTGCCCAAGATCGGGGGCCGAAAGCAGCCCTGTCTAAGTCCCCTACTCCTAGAAGGAGTATTGGACCAACACTTCTAGAAAACGGGGTCCTTGTGGGCAACTCATTGGAGGGACACAAATAAATCTTTGCCGACTTTTTGCTGAAACTTACGAGCGTTCACACCTAAGCCGCTTACAAGGTCCGCTGTTTAGCTAAACATGAGCTCATGATCTAAATTTACACAATAATGAAGAAATCAGCTACAAAGGGAGACAATCAGCAAAAACAATCAATACCAGAATTAGATTCCCTAGGCCATCCTTGAGATGTTGGAATAATCAGGTGCTAGGCAGAAAATATACATAAACCTGGAAATGAAACAAGGAACAAGCATGTTCTCAAAGACTGGTAGGATCTCTAAAACATTTTTAAAGTACATGTCATTGATAAAGCTAAATACTCAAAGGTTGTTTAATACAACAAATTAAGCAGTGAGAAGAGTGAAATTATGCTGTTTAGAAAACTATGGAAGGTGAGATTTTCTGCCTAATTATATAAGATGATTTCTCTAAAAAATACACATTATTTCAAAGAATTATTGGCTGTGAAATAAGTTAAGGGTATTTCAAATGGCTTGTCTGCAAAGAAAGGTGAGATGTAGGGAATCACAGAAAGCCGAGGGGATAATATGTCAATATATACATTGCTATATGGTGAACTAAGCCTTAGGCCGGCAACAGTGTAGAGGAATGGACCCTTAGAAACGTACAAGTAAGCTGGAATCTTTAAAAGTTCAAATCTTTATAAGTAAAAAGATTTATTAAACTGAATAACCAAGTGTTTTACTTGACATCAGAAAATCAAAACAATAAACCCTGAGAACATTGAAAAAAGATAAATAAAGATATGAGCAGAACTTAATACAACAGAAAACGTATAAAATTCAGGTGATTTAGTAAGTCCAAAGAATATTCTTTGAAAAGATTTAAAAGACACACTTTGATTAAGGAAAACAAAAACATAAGTAAAGAATATACAGAAAGAATCAGGACAATGTTATAGCAGAGAATATATGAAATGCCAGTAAATTTGAACATTTCTGTAAAGCGGACCATTTCCTAGCTCCTAAAGTTTACCAAAACTGACACAAGAGGAAATCATTTAAGGTCATCATGTCTGCCCTTGGCATTCTCGGAACGACCGGGCCTCAGAATGCAGCATCTGTAGTCCATGGTAACCTGCGGAGAGTGGGCGGGGCTGAGGGAGGCTGGAACACTGCCCTCACTGAGGGAGTGGGTGTGGCCATCTCTGCTGTGACTGAACAAAGGGCAGGGGAGCAGGGGTCCCAGTGCAGGGCCCTCAGAGCCCGGCAGGCCCAGTGGAGTGTCACAAGCATTTAGGCCCAGGCCATAGGGCGCCTTCTTTGTCTGCACAGCTACCCAAACTCTCACTTTTCCACTCAGGCCACCCACTTAGTTGAAGTGTGTGTGGAACCGGTCCGCGCAGTATACATCGCTGCACAGCTAACCATAGGTCTGGGCATCGTAGCTTCCTGCCAGGTGACCGAAGTTCGCAGGAGAGATGATTCCCGGGTTCACACGCAGAGAGGCTCCTGCCCGGGCCACAGGCCGCCCACTGCCCCTGCCCAAGATCGGGGGCCGAAAGCAGCCCTGTCTAAGTCCCCTACCCCTAGAGGGAGTATTGGACCAACACTTCTAGAAAACGGGGTCCTTGTGGGCAACTCATTGGAGGGACACAAATAAATCTTTGCCGACTTTTTGCTGAAACTTACGAGCGTTCACACCTAAGCCTTTTACAAGGTCAGCTGTTTAGCTAAACATGAAGTCATGATCTAAATTTACACAATAATGAAGAAATCAGCTACAAAGGGAGACAATCAGCAAAAACAATCAATACCAGAATTAGATTCCCTAGGCCATCCTTGAGATGTTGGAATAATCAGGTGCTAGGCATAAAATATACATAAACCTGGAAATGAAACAAGGAACAAGCATGTTTTCAAAGACTGGTAGGATCTCTAAAACATTTTTAAAGTACATGTCATTGATAAAGCTAAATACTCAAAGGTTGTTTAATACAACAAATTAAGCAGTGAGAAGAGTGAAATTATGCTGTTTAGAAAACTATGGAAGGTGAGATTTTCTGCCTAATTATATAAGATGATTTCTCTAAAACATACACATTATTTCAAAGAATTTTTGGCTGTGAAATAAGTTAAGGGTATTTCAAATGGCTTGTCTGCAAAGAAAGGTGAGATGTAGGGAATCACAGAAAGCTGTGGGAATAATATGTCAATATATACATTGCTATATGGTGAACTAAGCCTTAGGCCGGCAACAGTGTAGAGGAATGGACCCTTAGAAACGTACAAGTAAGCTGGAATCTTTAAAAGTTCAAATCTTTATAAGTAAAAAGATTTATTAAAATGAATAACCAAGTGTTTTACTTGACATCAGAAAATCAAAACAATAAAACCTGAGAACATAGAAAAAAGATAAATAAAGATAAGAGCAGAACTTAATACAACAGAAAACGTATAAAATTCAGGTGATTTAGTAAGTCCAAAGAATATTCTTTGAAAAGATTTAAAAGACACACTTTGATTAAGGAAAACAAAAACATAAGTAAAGAATATACAGAAAGAATCAGGACAATGTTATAGCAGAGAATATCTGAAATGCCAGTAAATTTGAACATTTCTGTAAAGCGGACCATTTCCTAGCTCCTAAACTTTACCAAAACTGACACAAGAGGAAATCATTTAAGGTCATCATGTCTGCCCTTGGCATTCTCGGAACGCCCTGGCCTCAGAATGCAGCATCTGTAGTCCATGGTAACCTGCGGAGAGGGGGCGTGGCTGAGGGAGCTTGGAAGACTGCCCTCACTGAGGGAGTGGGTGTGGCCATCTCTGCTGTGACTGAACAAAGGGCAGGGAGCAGGGGGCCCAGGGCAGGGCCCTCAGAGCCCGGCAGACCCTGTGGGGTGTCACAAGCATTTAGGCCCATGCCAAAGGGCGCCTTCTTTGTATGCACAGCTGCCCAAACTCTCACCTTTCCACTCAGGCCGCCCTCTTATTTGAAGTGTGTTTGGAACCTGTCCGCGCAGTACTCCTCGCTGCACAGCTCACCATAGGTCAGGGCATCGTAGCTTCCTGCCAGGTGACCGAAGTTCGCAGGCAAATGGTTCCCTGGGACACATGCGGAGAGGCTCTTGCCCGGGCCACAGGCCGCACACAGGCCCTGCCCCAGATCGAAGGCTGAAAAGCAGCCATGTCTGAGTCCACTGCCTCTCGAAGGAGTATTGGACCAACACTTGTAGAAAACGGGGTCCTTGCGGGCAACTCATTGGAGGGACACAAATAAATCTTTGCCGACTTTCTGCTGAAGCTTACCAGCGTTCACAACTAAGCCTCTTACAAGGTCAGCTGTTTAGCTAAACATGAGCTCATGATCTAAATTTACACAATATTGAAAAAATCAGCTACAAAGGGAGACAATCAGCAGAAACAATCAATACCAGAATGAGATTCCCTAGGCCATCCATCTGATGTTGGAATAATCAGGTGCAAGGCAGAAAATATACATAAAACTGGAACTGAAACAAGGAACAATGAGGTTTTCAAAGGCTGGTAGGATCTCTCAAACATTTTTAAAGTACATGTCGTTGATACACCTAAATACTCAAAGGTTGTTTAATACCACAGATTAAGCATTGAGAAGAGTGAAATTATGCTGTTTTGAAAACTATGGCAGGTGAGATTTTCTGCCTAATTATATAAGAAGATTTCTCTAAAAAATAGACATTATTTCAAAGACTTATTGGCTGTGAAATAAGTTAAGTGTATTTCAAATGGCTTGTCTGCAAAGAAAGGTGAGATGTAGGGAATCACAGAAAGCCGAGGGGATAATATGTCAATATATACATTGCTAATGGTGAACTAAGCCTTAGGCCGGCAACAGTGTAGAGGAATGGACCCTTAGAAACGTACAAGTAAGCTGGAATCTTTAAAAGTTCAAATCTTTATAAGTAAAAAGATTTATTAAACTGAATAACCAAGTGTTTTACTTGACATCAGAAAATCAAAACAATAAACCCTGAGAACATAGAAAAAAGATAAATAAAGATATGAGCAGAACTTAATACAACAGAAAACGTATAAAATTCAGGTGATTTAGTAAGTCCAAAGAATATTCTTTGAAAATATTTAACAGACACACTTTGATTAAGGAAAACAAAAACATAAGTAAAGAATATACAGAAAGAATCAGGACAATGTTATAGCAGAGAATATATGAAATGCCAGTAAATTTGAACATTTCTGTAAAGCGGACCATTTCCTAGCTCCTAAAGTTTACCAAAACTGACACAAGAGGAAATCATTTAAGGTCATCATGTCTGCCCTTGGCATTCTTGGAACGCCCTGGCCTCAGAATGCAGCATCTGTAGTCCATGGTAACCTGCGGAGAGGGGGCGTGGCTGAGGGAGCTTGGAAGACTGCCCTCACTGAGGGAGTGGGTGTGGCCATCTCTGCTGTGACTGAACAAAGGGCAGGGGAGCAGGGGGCCCAAGGCAGGGCCCTCAGAGCCCGGCAGACCCAGTGGGGTGTCACAAGCATTTAGGCCCAGGCCAAAGGGCACCTTCTTTGTCTGCACAGCTGCCCAAACTCTCACCTTTCCACTCAGGCCGCCCTCTTATTTGAAGTGTGTTTGGAACCTGTCCGCGCAGTACTCCTCGCTGCACAGCTCACCAGAGGTCAGGGCATCGTAGCTTCCTGCCAGGTGACCGAAGTTCGCAGGCAAATGGGTCCCTGGGACACATGCGTAGAGGCTCTTGCCCGGGCCACAGGCCGCCCACTGGCCCTGCCCCAGATCGAAGGCTGAAAAGCAGCCATGTCTGAGTCCACTGCCTCTCGAAGGAGTATTGGACCAACACTTGTAGAAAACGGTGTCCTTGCGGGCAACTCATTGGAGGGACACAAATAAATCTTTGCCGACTTTCTGCTGAAGCTTACCAGCGTTCACACCTAAGCCTCTTACAAGGTCAGCTGTTTAGCTAAACATGAGCTCATGATCTAAATTTACACAATATTGAAGAAATCAGCTACAAAGGGAGACAATCAGCAGAAACAATCAATACCAGAATGAGATTCCCTAGGCCATCCATCTGATGTTGGAATAATCAGGTGCAAGGCAGAAAATATACATAAAACTGGAACTGAAACAAGGAACAAAGAGGTTTTCAAAGGCTGGTAGGATCTCTAAAACATTTTTAAAGTACATGTCGTTGATAAACCTAAATACTCAAAGGTGGTTTAATACCACAGATTAAGCATTGAGAAGAGTGAAATTATGCTGTTTTGAAAACTATGGCAGGTGAGATTTTCTGCCTAATTATATAAGAAGATTTCTCTAAAAAATAGACATTATTTCAAAGACTTATTGGCTGTGAAATAAGTTAAGTGTATTTCAAATGGCTTGTCTGCAAAGAAAGGTGAGATGTAGGGAATCACAGAAAGTCGAGGGGAAAATATCAATATATACATTGCTATGTGGTGAACTAAGCCTTAGGCCAGCCACAATGTAGAGGACCTGACCCTTAGAAACTTAAAAGTGAGCTGGAATCTTTAAAAGTTCATATGTTTATAAGTAAAAAGAGTGATGAAAATGAATAACCAAGTGTTTTAATTGACATCAGAAGATCAAAACTATAAACCCTGAGAACATAGAAAAAAGATAAATAAAGATATGAGCAGAACTTAATACCACAGAAAACGTATAAAATTCAGGTGAGGTAGTAAGTCCAAAGAATATTCTTTGAAAAGATTTAAAATACACACTTTGATTAAGGAAAACACAAACATAATTAAAGAATATATAGAAAGAATCAGGACAATGTTATAGCAGAGAATATATGAAATGCCAGTAAATTTGAACATTTCTGTAAAGTTGACCATTTCCTAGCTCCTACAGTTTACCAAAACTGACACAAGAGGAAATCATTTAAGGTCATCATGTCTGCCCTTGGCATTCTCGTTACGCCCTGGCATCAGAATGCAGCATCTGTAGTCCATGGTAACCTGCGGAGAGTGAGCGGGGCTGAGGGTGGCTGGAACACTGCCCTCACTGAGGGAGTGGGTGTGGCCATCTCTGCTGTGACTGAACAAAGGGCAGGGGAGCAGGGGGCCCTGGGCAGGGCCCTCAGAGCCCGGCAGGCCCAGTGGGGTGTCACAAATATTTAGGCCCATGCCATAGGGAACCTTCTTTGTCTGCACAGCTGCCCAAACTCTCACTTTTCCTCTCAGGACACCCACTTAGTTGAAGTGTGTGTTGAAGCTGTCCGCGCAGTATACCTCGCTGCACAGCTAACCATAGGTCTGGGCATCGTAGCTTCCTGCCAAGTGACCGAAGTTCGCAGGAGAGATGATTCCCAGTTTCACACGCAGAGAGGCTCCGGCCCGGGCCACAGGCCGCCCACTGGCCCTGCCCCAGATCGAAGCCTGAAAAGCAGCCATGTCTGAGTCCACTGCCTCTCGAAGGAGTATTGGACCAACACTTGTAGAAAACGGGGTCCTTGCGGGCAACTCATTGGAGGGACACAAATAAATCTTTGCCGACTTTCTGCTGAAGCTTACCAGCGTTCACACCTAAGCCTCTTACGAGGTCAGCTGTTTAGCTAAACATGAGCTCATGATCTAAATTTACACAATATTGAAGAAATCAGCTACAAAGGGAGACAATCAGCAGAAACAATCAATACCAGAATGAGATTCCCTAGGCCATCCATCTGATGTTGGAATAATCAGGTGCAAGGCAGAAAATATACATAAAACTGGAACTGAAACAAGGAACAAAGAGGTTTTCAAAGGCTGGTAGGATCTCTAAAACATTTTTAAAGTACATGTCGTTGATAAACCTAAATACTCAAAGGTGGTTTAATACCACAGATTAAGCATTGAGAAGAGTGAAATTATGCTGTTTTGAAAACTATGGCAGGTGAGATTTTCTGCCTAATTATATAAGAAGATTTCTCTAAAAAATAGACATTATTTCAAAGACTTATTGGCTGTGAAATAAGTTAAGTGTATTTCAAATGGTTTGTCTGCAAAGAAAGGTGAGATGTAGGGAATCACAGAAAGTCGAGGGGAAAATGTCAATATATACATTGCTATATGGTGAACTAAGCCTTAGGCCAGCCACAATGTAGAGGACCTGACCCTTAGAAATTTAAAAATGAGCTGGAATCTTTAAAAGGTCAAATCTTTATAAGTAAAAAGATTGATGAAAATGAATAACCAAGTGTTTTAATTGACATCAGAAGATCAAAACAATAAACCCTGAGAACATAGAAAAAAGATAAATAAAGATATGAGCAGAACTTAATACCACAGAAAACGTATAAAATTCAGGTGAGGTAGTAAGTCCAAAGAATATTCTTTGAAAAGATTTAAAAGACACACTTTGATTAAGGAAAACACAAACATAATTAAGAATATATAGAAAGAATCAGGACAATGTTATAGCAGAGAATATATGAAATGCCAGTAAATTGGAACATTTCTGTAAAGCGGACCATTTCCTAGCTCCTAAAGTTTACCAAAACTGACACAAGAGGAAATCATTTAAGGTCATCATGTCTGCCCTTGGCATTCTCGGAACGCCCTGGCCTCAGAATGCAGCATCTTTAGTCCATGGTAAACTGCGGAGAGTGGGCGGGGCTGAGGGAGGCTGGAACACTGCCCTCACTGAGGGAGTGGGTGTGGCCATCTCTGCTGTGACTGAACAAAGGGCAGGGGAGCAGGGGGCCCAGGGCAGGGCCCTCAGAGCCCGGCAGGCCCAGTGGGGTGTCACAAGCATTTAGGCTCAGGCCATAGGGCGCCTTCTTTGTCTGCACAGCTACCCAAACTCTCACTTTTCCACTCAGGCCACACACTTAGTTGAAGTGTGTGTGGAACCTGTCCGCACAGTATACCTCGCTGCACAGCTAACCATAGGTCTGGGCATCGTAGCTTCCTGCCAGGTGACCGAAGTTCACAGGAGAGATGATTCCCGGGTTCACACGCAGAGAGACTCCTGCCAGGGCCACAGGCCGCCCACTGCCCCTGCCCAAGATCGGGGGCCGAAAGCAGCCCTGTATAAGTCCCCTACTCCTAGAAGGAGTATTGGACCAACACTTCTAGAAAACGGGGTCCTTGTGGGCAACTCATTGGAGGGACACAAATAAATCTTTGCCGACTTTTTGCTGAAACTTACGAGCGTTCACACCTAAGCCGCTTACAAGGTCCGCTGTTTAGCTAAACATGAGCTCATGATCTAAATTTACACAATAATGAAGAAATCAGCTACAAAGGGAGACAATCAGCAAAAACAATCAATACCAGAATTAGATTCCCTAGGCCATCCTTGAGATGTTGGAATAATCAGGTGCTAGGCAGAAAATATACATAAACCTGGAAATGAAACAAGGAACAAGCATGTTTTCAAAGACTGGTAGGATCTCTAAAACATTTTTAAAGTACATGTCATTGATAAAGCTAAATACTCAAAGGTTGTTTAATACAACAAATTAAGCAGTGAGAAGAGTGAAATTATGCTGTTTAGAAAACTATGGAAGGTGAGATTTTCTGCCTAATTATATAAGATGATTTCTCTAAAAAATACACATTATTTCAAAGAATTATTGGCTGTGAAATAAGTTAAGGGTATTTCAAATGGCTTGTCTGCAAAGAAAGGTGAGATGTAGGGAATCACAGAAAGCCGAGGGGATAATATGTCAATATATACATTGCTATATGGTGAACTAAGCCTTAGGCCGGCAACAGTGTAGAGGAATGGACCCTTAGAAACGTACAAGTAAGCTGGAATCTTTAAAAGTACAAATCTTTATAAGTAAAAAGATTTATTAAACTGAATAACCAAGTGTTTTACTTGACATCAGAAAATCAAAACAATAACCCCTGAGAACATAGAAAAAAGATAAATAAAGATATGAGCAGAACTTAATACAACAGAAAACATATAAAATTCAGGTGATTTAGTAAGTCCAAAGAATATTCTTTGAAAATATTTAAAAACACACTTTGATTAAGGAAAACAAAAACATAAGTAAAGAATATACAGAAAGAATCAGGACAATGTTATAGCAGAGAATATATGAAATGCCAGTAAATTTGAACATTTCTGTAAAGCGGACCATTTCCTAGCTCCTAAACTTTACCAAAACTGACACAAGAGGAAATCATTTAAGGTCATCATGTCTGCCCTTGGCATTCTCGGAACGCCCTGGCCTCAGAATGCAGCATCTGTAGTCCATGGTATCCTGCCGAGAGTGGGCGGGTCTGAGGGAGGCTGGAACACTGCCCTCACTGAGGGAGTGGGTGTGGCCATCTCTGCTGTGACTGAACAAAGGGCAGGGGAGCAGGGGGCCCAGGGCAGGGCCCTCAGAGCCCGGCAGACCCAGTGGGGTGTCACAAGCATTTAGGCCCAGGCCAAAGGGCACCTTCTCTGTCTGCACAGCTGCCCAAACTCTCACCTTTCCACTCAGGCCGCCCTCTTATTTGAAGTGTGTTTGGAACCTGTCCGCGCAGTACTCCTCGCTGCACAGCTCACCATAGGTCAGGGCATCGTAGCTTCCTGCCAGGTGACCGAAGTTCGCAGGCAAATGGGTCCCTGGGACACATGCGGAGAGGCTCTTGCCCGGGCCACAGGCCGCCCACTGGCCCTGCCCCAGATCGAAGGCTGAAAAGCAGCCATATCTGAGTCCACTGCCTCTCGAAGGAGTATTGGACCAACACTTGTAGAAAACGGGGTCCTTGCGGGCAACTCATTGGAGGGACACAAATAAATCTTTGCCGACTTTCTGCTGAAGCTTACCAGCGTTCAAACCTAAGCCTCTTACAAGGTCAGCTGTTTAGCTAAACATGAGCTCATGATCTAAATTTACACAATATTGAAGAAATCAGCTACAAAGGAGACAATCAGCAGAAACAATCAATACCAGAATGAGATTCCCTAGGCCATCCATCTGATGTTGGAATAATCAGGTGCAAGGCAGAAAATATACATAAAACTGGAACTGTAACAAGGAACAAGGAGGTTTTCAAAGGCTGGTAGGATCTCTCAAACATTTTTAAAGTACATGTCGTTGATATACCTAAATACTCAAAGGTTGTTTAATACCACAGATTAAGCATTGAGAAGAGTGAAATTATGCTGTTTTGAAAACTATGGAAGGTGAGATTTTCTGCCTAATTATATAAGAAGATTTCTCTAAACAATAGACATTATTTCAAAGACTTATTGGCTGTGAAATAAGTTAAGTGTATTTCAAATGGCTTGTCTGCAAAGAAAGGTGAGATGTAGGGAATCAAAGAAAGTCGAGGGGAAAATGTCAATATATACATTGCTATATGGTGAACTAAGCCTTAGGCCAGCCACAATGTAGAGGACCTGACCCTTAGAAACTTAAAAGTGAGCTGGAATCTTTAAAAGTTCAAATCTCTATAAGTAAAAAGATTGATGAAAATGAATAACCAAGTGTTTTAATTGACATCAGAAGATCAAAACAATAAACCCTGAGAACATAGAAAAAAGATAAATAAAGATATGAGCAGAACTTAATACCACAGAAAACGTATAAAATTCAGGTGAGGTAGTAAGTCCAAAGAATATTCTTTGAAATGATTTAAAAGACACACTTTGATTAAGGAAAACACAAACATAATTAAGAATATATAGGAAGAATCAGGACAATGTTATAGCAGAGAATATATGAAATGCCAGTAAATTGGAACATTTCTGTAAAGCGGACCATTTCCTAGCTCCTAAAGTTTACCAAAACTGACACAAGAGGAAATCATTTAAGGTCATCATGTCTGCCCTTGGCATTCTCGGAACGCCCTGGCCTCAGAATGCAGCATCTTTAGTCCATGGTAAACTGCGGAGAGTGGGCGGGGCTGAGGGAGGCTGGAACACTGCCCTCACTGAGGGAGTGGGTGTGGCCATCTCTGCTGTGACTGAACAAAGGGCAGGGGAGCAGGGGGCCCAGGGCAGGGCCCTCAGAGCCCGGCAGGCCCAGTGGGGTGTCACAAGCATTTAGGCTCAGGCCATAGGGCGCCTTCTTTGTCTGCACAGCTACCCAAACTCTCACTTTTCCACTCAGGCCACCCACTTAGTTGAAGTGTGTGTGGAACCTGTCCGCACAGTATACCTCGCTGCACAGCTAACCATAGGTCTGGGCATCGTAGCTTCCTGCCAGGTGACCGAAGTTCGCAGGAGAGATGATTCCCGGGTTCACACGCAGAGAGACTCCTGCCAGGGCCACAGGCCGCCCACTGCCCCTGCCCAAGATCGGGGGCCGAAAGCAGCCCTGTATAAGTCCCCTACTCCTAGAAGGAGTATTGGACCAACACTTCTAGAAAACGGGGTCCTTGTGGGCAACTCATTGGAGGGACACAAATAAATCTTTGCCGACTTTTTGCTGAAACTTACGAGCGTTCACACCTAAGCCGCTTACAAGGTCCGCTGTTTAGCTAAACATGAGCTCATGATCTAAATTTACACAATAATGAAGAAATCAGCTACAAAGGGAGACAATCAGCAAAAACAATCAATACCAGAATTAGATTCCCTAGGCCATCCTTGAGATGTTGGAATAATCAGGTGCTAGGCAGAAAATATACATAAACCTGGAAATGAAACAAGGAACAAGCATGTTTTCAAAGACTGGTAGGATCTCTAAAACATTTTTAAAGTACATGTCATTGATAAAGCTAAATACTCAAAGGTTGTTTAATACAACAAATTAAGCAGTGAGAAGAGTGAAATTATGCTGTTTAGAAAACTATGGAAGGTGAGATTTTCTGCCTAATTATATAAGATGATTTCTCTAAAAAATACACATTATTTCAAAGAATTATTGGCTGTGAAATAAGTTAAGGGTATTTCAAATGGCTTGTCTGCAAAGAAAGGTGAGATGTAGGGAATCACAGAAAGCCGAGGGGATAATATGTCAATATATACATTGCTATATGGTGAACTAAGCCTTAGGCCGGCAACAGTGTAGAGGAATGGACCCTTAGAAACGTACAAGTAAGCTGGAATCTTTAAAAGTACAAATCTTTATAAGTAAAAAGATTTATTAAACTGAATAACCAAGTGTTTTACTTGACATCAGAAAATCAAAACAATAACCCCTGAGAACATAGAAAAAAGATAAATAAAGATATGAGCAGAACTTAATACAACAGAAAACATATAAAATTCAGGTGATTTAGTAAGTCCAAAGAATATTCTTTGAAAATATTTAAAAACACACTTTGATTAAGGAAAACAAAAACATAAGTAAAGAATATACAGAAAGAATCAGGACAATGTTATAGCAGAGAATATATGAAATGCCAGTAAATTTGAACATTTCTGTAAAGCGGACCATTTCCTAGCTCCTAAACTTTACCAAAACTGACACAAGAGGAAATCATTTAAGGTCATCATGTCTGCCCTTGGCATTCTCGGAACGCCCTGGCCTCAGAATGCAGCATCTGTAGTCCATGGTATCCTGCCGAGAGTGGGCGGGTCTGAGGGAGGCTGGAACACTGCCCTCACTGAGGGAGTGGGTGTGGCCATCTCTGCTGTGACTGAACAAAGGGCAGGGGAGCAGGGGGCCCAGGGCAGGGCCCTCAGAGCCCGGCCGACCCTGTGGGGTGTCACAAGCATTTAGGCCCAGGCCAAAGGGCGCCTTCTCTGTCTGCACAGCTGCCCAAACTCTCACCTTTCCACTCAGGCCGCCCTCTTATTTGAAGTGTGTTTGGAACCTGTCCGCGCAGTACTCCTCGCTGCACAGCTCACCATAGGTCAGGGCATCGTAGCTTCCTGCCAGGTGACCGAAGTTCGCAGGCAAATGGGTCCCTGGGACACATGCGGAGAGGCTCTTGCCCGGGCCACAGG
Source organism: Mesoplodon bidens (assembly GCF_964165515.1). Classification (NCBI taxonomy): domain Eukaryota; kingdom Metazoa; phylum Chordata; class Mammalia; order Artiodactyla; family Ziphiidae; genus Mesoplodon; species Mesoplodon bidens. The sequence goes on from NW_027671513.1 coordinate 683,247, forward strand.
CCGCCCACTGGCCCTGCCCCAGATCGAAGGCTGAAAAGCAGCCATATCTGAGTCCACTGCCTCTCGAAGGAGTATTGGACCAACACTTGTAGAAAACGGGGTCCTTGCGGGCAACTCATTGGAGGGACACAAATAAATCTTTGCCGACTTTCTGCTGAAGCTTACCAGCGTTCAAACCTAAGCCTCTTACAAGGTCAGCTGTTTAGCTAAACATGAGCTCATGATCTAAATTTACACAATATTGAAGAAATCAGCTACAAAGGAGACAATCAGCAGAAACAATCAATACCAGAATGAGATTCCCTAGGCCATCCATCTGATGTTGGAATAATCAGGTGCAAGGCAGAAAATATACATAAAACTGGAACTGTAACAAGGAACAAGGAGGTTTTCAAAGGCTGGTAGGATCTCTCAAACATTTTTAAAGTACATGTCGTTGATATACCTAAATACTCAAAGGTTGTTTAATACCACAGATTAAGCATTGAGAAGAGTGAAATTATGCTGTTTTGAAAACTATGGAAGGTGAGATTTTCTGCCTAATTATATAAGAAGATTTCTCTAAACAATAGACATTATTTCAAAGACTTATTGGCTGTGAAATAAGTTAAGTGTATTTCAAATGGCTTGTCTGCAAAGAAAGGTGAGATGTAGGGAATCACAGAAAGTCGAGGGGAAAATGTCAATATATACATTGCTATATGGTGAACTAAGCCTTAGGCCAGCCACAATGTAGAGGACCTGACCCTTAGAAACTTAAAAGTGAGCTGGAATCTTTAAAAGTTCAAATCTCTATAAGTAAAAAGATTGATGAAAATGAATAACCAAGTGTTTTAATTGACATCAGAAGATCAAAACAATAAACCCTGAGAACATAGAAAAAAGATAAATAAAGATATGAGCAGAACTTAATACCACAGAAAACGTATAAAATTCAGGTGAGGTAGTAAGTCCAAAGAATATTCTTTGAAATGATTTAAAAGACACACTTTGATTAAGGAAAACACAAACATAATTAAGAATATATAGGAAGAATCAGGACAATGTTATAGCAGAGAATATATGAAATGCCAGTAAATTGGAACATTTCTGTAAAGCGGACCATTTCCTAGCTCCTAAAGTTTACCAAAACTGACACAAGAGGAAATCATTTAAGGTCATCATGTCTGCCCTTGGCATTCTCGGAACGCCCTGGCCTCAGAATGCAGCATCTTTAGTCCATGGTAAACTGCGGAGAGTGGGCGGGGCTGAGGGAGGCTGGAACACTGCCCTCACTGAGGGAGTGGGTGTGGCCATCTCTGCTGTGACTGAACAAAGGGCAGGGGAGCAGGGGGCCCAGGGCAGGGCCCTCAGAGCCCGGCAGGCCCAGTGGGGTGTCACAAGCATTTAGGCTCAGGCCATAGGGCGCCTTCTTTGTCTGCACAGCTACCCAAACTCTCACTTTTCCACTCAGGCCACCCACTTAGTTGAAGTGTGTGTGGAACCTGTCCGCACAGTATACCTCGCTGCACAGCTAACCATAGGTCTGGGCATCGTAGCTTCCTGCCAGGTGACCGAAGTTCGCAGGAGAGATGATTCCCGGGTTCACACGCAGAGAGACTCCTGCCAGGGCCACAGGCCGCCCACTGCCCCTGCCCAAGATCGGGGGCCGAAAGCAGCCCTGTCTAAGTCCCCTACTCCTAGAAGGAGTATTGGACCAACACTTCTAGAAAACGGGGTCCTTGTGGGCAACTCATTGGAGGGACACAAATAAATCTTTGCCGACTTTTTGCTGAAACTTACGAGCGTTCACACCTAAGCCGCTTACAAGGTCCGCTGTTTAGCTAAACATGAGCTCATGATCTAAATTTACACAATAATGAAGAAATCAGCTACAAAGGGAGACAATCAGCAAAAACAATCAATACCAGAATTAGATTCCCTAGGCCATCCTTGAGATGTTGGAATAATCAGGTGCTAGGCAGAAAATATACATAAACCTGGAAATGAAACAAGGAACAAGCATGTTCTCAAAGACTGGTAGGATCTCTAAAACATTTTTAAAGTACATGTCATTGATAAAGCTAAATACTCAAAGGTTGTTTAATACAACAAATTAAGCAGTGAGAAGAGTGAAATTATGCTGTTTAGAAAACTATGGAAGGTGAGATTTTCTGCCTAATTATATAAGATGATTTCTCTAAAAAATACACATTATTTCAAAGAATTATTGGCTGTGAAATAAGTTAAGGGTATTTCAAATGGCTTGTCTGCAAAGAAAGGTGAGATGTAGGGAATCACAGAAAGCCGAGGGGATAATATGTCAATATATACATTGCTATATGGTGAACTAAGCCTTAGCCCGGCAACAGTGTAGAGGAATGGACCCTTAGAAACGTACAAGTAAGCTGGAATCTTTAAAAGTTCAAATCTTTATAAGTAAAAAGATTTATTAAAATGAATAACCAAGTGTTTTACTGGACATCAGAAAATCAAAACAATAAACCCTGAGAACATTGAAAAAAGATAAATAAAGATATGAGCAGAACTTAATACAACAGAAAACGTATAAAATTCAGGTGATTTAGTAAGTCCAAAGAATATTCTTTGAAAAGATTTAAAAGACACACTTTGATTAAGGAAAACAAAAACATAAGTAAAGAATATACAGAAAGAATCAGGACAATGTTATAGCAGAGAATATATGAAATGCCAGTAAATTTGAACATTTCTGTAAAGCGGACCATTTCCTAGCTCCTAAAGTTTACCAAAACTGACACAAGAGGAAATCATTTAAGGTCATCATGTCTGCCCTTGGCATTCTCGGAACGACCTGGCCTCAGAATGCAGCATCTGTAGTCCATGGTAACCTGCGGAGAGTGGGCGGGGCTGAGGGAGGCTGGAACACTGCCCTCACTGAGGGAGTGGGTGTGGCCATCTCTGCTGTGACTGAACAAAGGGCAGGGGAGCAGGGGTCCCAGTGCAGGGCCCTCAGAGCCCGGCAGGCCCAGTGGAGTGTCACAAGCATTTAGGCCCAGGCCATAGGGCGCCTTCTTTGTCTGCACAGCTACCCAAACTCTCACTTTTCCACTCAGGCCACCCACTTAGTTGAAGTGTGTGTGGAACCTGTCCGCGCAGTATACATCGCTGCACAGCTCACCATAGGTCTGGGCATCGTAGCTTCCTGCCAGGTGACCGAAGTTCGCAGGAGAGATGATTCCCGGGTTCACACGCAGAGAGGTTCCTGCCCGGGCCACAGGCCGCCCAACGCCCCTGCCCAAGATCGGGGGCCGAAAGCAGCCCTGTCTAAGTCCCCTACCCCTAGAGGGAGTATTGGACCAACACTTCTAGAAAACGGGGTCCTTGTGGGCAACTCATTGGAGGGACACAAATAAATCTTTGCCGACTTTTTGCTGAAACTTACGAGCGTTCACACCTAAGCCTTTTACAAGGTCAGCTGTTTAGCTAAACATGAAGTCATGATCTAAATTTACCCAATAATGAAGAAATCAGCTACAAAGGGAGACAATCAGCAAAAACAATCAATACCAGAATTAGATTCCCTAGGCCATCCTTGAGATGTTGGAATAATCAGGTGCTAGGCATAAAATATACATAAACCTGGAAATGAAACAAGGAACAAGCATGTTTTCAAAGACTGGTAGGATCTCTAAAACATTTTTAAAGTACATGTCATTGATAAAGCTAAATACTCAAAGGTTGTTTAATACAACAAATTAAGCAGTGAGAAGAGTGAAATTATGCTGTTTAGAAAACTATGGAATGTGAGATTTTCTGCCTAATTATATAAGATGATTTCTCTAAAAAATACACATTATTTCAAAGAATTATTGGCTGTGAAATAAGTTAAGGGTATTTCAAATGGCTTGTCTGCAAAGAAAGGTGAGATGTAGGGAATCACAGAAAGCTGAGGGAATAATATGTCAATATATACATTGCTATATGGTGAACTAAGCCTTAGGCCGGCAACAGTGTAGAGGAATGGACCCTTAGAAACGTACAAGTAAGCTGGAATCTTTAAAAGTTCAAATCTTTATAAGTAAAAAGATTTATTAAAATGAATAACCAAGTGTTTTACTTGACATCAGAAAATCAAAACAATAAAACCTGAGAACATAGAAAAAAGATAAATAAAGATATGAGCAGAACTTAATACAACAGAAAACGTATAAAATTCAGGTGATTTAGTAAGTCCAAAGAATATTCTTTGAAAAGATTTAAAAGACACACTTTGATTAAGGAAAACAAAAACATAAGTAAAGAATATACAGAAAGAATCAGGACAATGTTATAGCAGAGAATATATGAAATGCCAGTAAATTTGAACATTTCTGTAAAGCGGACCATTTCCTAGCTCCTAAACTTTACCAAAACTGACACAAGAGGAAATCATTTAAGGTCATCATGTCTGCCCTTGGCATTCTCGGAACGCCCTGGCCTCAGAATGCAGCATCTGTAGTCCATGGTAACCTGCGGAGAGGGGGCGTGGCTGAGGGAGCTTGGAAGACTGCCCTCACTGAGGGAGTGGGTGTGGCCATCTCTGCTGTGACTGAACAAAGGGCAGGGGAGCAGGGGGCCCATGGCAGGGCCCTCAGAGCCCGGCAGACCCTGTGGGGTGTCACAAGCATTTAGGCCCATGCCAAAGGGCGCCTTCTTTGTATGCACAGCTGCCCAAACTCTCACCTTTCCACTCAGGCCACCCTCTTATTTGAAGTGTGTTTGGAACCTGTCCGCGCAGTACTCCTCGCTGCACAGCTCACCATAGGTCAGGACATCGTAGCTTCCTGCCAGGTGACCGAAGTTCGCAGGCAAATGGGTCCCTGGGACACATGCGGAGAGGCTCTTGCCCGGGCCACAGGCCGCACACAGGCCCTGCTCCAGATCGAAGGCTGAAAAGCAGCCATGTCTGAGTCCACTGCCTCTCGAAGGAGTATTGGACCAACACTTGTAGAAAACGGGGTCCTTGCGGGCAACTCATTGGAGGGACACAAATAAATCTTTGCCGACTTTCTGCTGAAGCTTACCAGCGTTCACAACTAAGCCTCTTACAAGGTCAGCTGTTTAGCTAAACATGAGCTCATGATCTAAATTTACACAATATTGAAAAAATCAGCTACAAAGGGAGACAATCAGCAGAAACAATCAATACCAGAATGAGATTCCCTAGGCCATCCATCTGATGTTGGAATAATCAGGTGCAAGGCAGAAAATATACATAAAACTGGAACTGAAACAAGGAACAATGAGGTTTTCAAAGGCTGGTAGGATCTCTCAAACATTTTTAAAGTACATGTCGTTGATACACCTAAATACTCAAAGGTTGTTTAATACCACAGATTAAGCATTGAGAAGAGTGAAATTATGCTGTTTTGAAAACTATGGCAGGTGAGATTTTCTGCCTAATTATATAAGAAGATTTCTCTAAAAAATAGACATTATTTCAAAGACTTATTGGCTGTGAAATAAGTTAAGTGTATTTCAAATGGCTTGTCTGCAAAGAAAGGTGAGATGTAGGGAATCACAGAAAGCCGAGGGGATAATATGTCAATATATACATTGCTAATGGTGATCTAAGCCTTAGGCCGGCAACAGTGTAGAGGAATGGACCTTTAGAAACGTACAAGTAAGCTGGAATCTTTAAAAGTTCAAATCTTTATAAGTAAAAAGATTTATTAAAATGAATAACCAAGTGTTTTACTTGACATCAGAAAATCAAAACAATAAACCCTGAGAACATAGAAAAAAGATAAATAAAGATATGAGCAGAACTTAATACAACAGAAAACGTATAAAATTCAGGTGATTTAGTACGTCCAAAGAATATTCTTTGAAAATATTTAAAAGACACACTTTGATTAAGGAAAACAAAAACATAAGTAAAGAATATACAGAAAGAATCAGGACAATGTTATAGCAGAGAATATATGAAATGCCAGTAAATTTGAACATTTCTGTAAAGCGGACCATTTCCTAGCTCCTAAAGTTTACCAAAACTGACACAAGAGGAAATCATTTAAGGTCATCATGTCTGCCCTTGGCATTCTTGGAACGCCCTGGACTCAGAATGCAGCATCTGTAGTCCATGGTAACCTGCGGAGAGGGGGCGTGGCTGAGGGAGCTTGGAAGACTGCCCTCACTGAGGGAGTGGGTGTGGCCATCTCTGCTGTGACTGAACAAAGGGCAGGGGAGCAGGGGGCCCAAGGCAGGGCCCTCAGAGCCCGGCAGACCCAGTGGGGTGTCACAAGCATTTAGGCCCAGGCCAAAGGGCACCTTCTTTGTCTGCACAGCTGCCCAAACTCTCACCTTTCCACTCAGGCCGCCCTCTTATTTGAAGTGTGTTTGGAACCTGTCCGCGCAGTACTCCTCGCTGCACAGCTCACCAGAGGTCAGGGCATCGTAGCTTCCTGCCAGGTGACCGAAGTTCGCAGGCAAATGGGTCCCTGGGACACATGCGTAGAGGCTCTTGCCCGGGCCACAGGCCGCCCACTGGCCCTGCCCCAGATCGAAGCTGAAAAGAAGCCATGTCTGAGTCCACTGCCTCTCGAAGGAGTATTGGACCAACACTTGTAGAAAACGGGGTCCTTGCGGGCAACTCATTGGAGGGATACAAATAAATCTTTGCCGACTTTCTGCTGAAGCTTACCAGCGTTCACACCTAAGCCTCTTACAAGGTCAGCTGTTTAGCTAAACATGAGCTCATGATCTAAATTTACACAATATTGAAGAAATCAGCTACAAAGGGAGACAATCAGCAGAAACAATCAATACCAGAATGAGATTCCCTAGGCCATCCATCTGATGTTGGAATAATCAGGTGCAAGGCAGAAAATATACATAAAACTGGAACTGAAACAAGGAACAAAGAGGTTTTCAAAGGCTGGTAGGATCTCTCAAACATTTTTAAAGTACATGTCGTTGATACACCTAAATACTCAAAGGTGGTTTAATACCACAGATTAAGCATTGAGAAGAGTGAAATTATGCTGTTTTGAAAACTATGGCAGGTGAGATTTTCTGCCTAATTATATAAGAAGATTTCTCTAAAAAATAGACATTATTTCAAAGACTTATTGGCTGTGAAATAAGTTAAGTGTATTTCAAATGGCTTGTCTGCAAAGAAAGGTGAGATGTAGGGAATCACAGAAAGTCGAGGGGAAAATATCAATATATACATTGCTATGTGGTGAACTAAGCCTTAGGCCAGCCACAATGTAGAGGACCTGACCCTTAGAAACTTAAAAGTGAGCTGGAATCTTTAAAAGTTCATATGTTTATAAGTAAAAAGAGTGATGAAAATGAATAACCAAGTGTTTTAATTGACATCAGAAGATCAAAACTATAAACCCTGAGAACATAGAAAAAAGATAAATAAAGATATGAGCAGAACTTAATACCACAGAAAACGTATAAAATTCAGGTGAGGTAGTAAGTCCAAAGAATATTCTTTGAAAAGATTTAAAAGACACACTTTGATTAAGGAAAACACAAACATAATTAAAGAATATATAGAAAGAATCAGGACAATGTTATAGCAGAGAATATATGAAATGCCAGTAAATTTGAACATTTCTGTAAAGTTGACCATTTCCTAGCTCCTACAGTTTACCAAAACTGACACAAGAGGAAATCATTTAAGGTCATCATGTCTGCCCTTGGCATTCTCGTTACGCCCTGGCATCAGAATGCAGCATCTGTAGTCCATGGTAACCTGCGGAGAGTGAGCGGGGCTGAGGGTGGCTGGAACACTGCCCTCACTGAGGGAGTGGGTGTGGCCATCTCTGCTGTGACTGAACAAAGGGCAGGGGAGCAGGGGGCCCTGGGCAGGGCCCTCAGAGCCCGGCAGGCCCAGTGGGGTGTCACAAATATTTAGGCCCATGCCATAGGGAACCTTCTTTGTCTGCACAGCTGCCCAAACTCTCACTTTTCCTCTCAGGACACCCACTTAGTTGAAGTGTGTGTTGAAGCTGTCCGCGCAGTATACCTCGCTGCACAGCTAACCATAGGTCTGGGCATCGTAGCTTCCTGCCAAGTGACCGAAGTTCGCAGGAGAGATGATTCCCAGGTTCACACGCAGAGAGGCTCCGGCCCGGGCCACAGGCCGCCCACTGGCCCTGCCCCAGATCGAAGCCTGAAAAGCAGCCATGTCTGAGTCCACTGCCTCTCGAAGGAGTATTGGACCAACACTTGTAGAAAACGGGGTCCTTGCGGGCAACTCATTGGAGGGACACAAATAAATCTTTGCCGACTTTCTGCTGAAGCTTACCAGCGTTCACACCTAAGCCTCTTACAAGGTCAGCTGTTTAGCTAAACATGAGCTCATGATCTAAATTTACACAATATTGAAGAAATCAGCTACAAAGGGAGACAATCAGCAGAAACAATCAATACCAGAATGAGATTCCCTAGGCCATCCATCTGATGTTGGAATAATCAGGTGCAAGGCAGAAAATATACATAAAACTGGAACTGAAACAAGGAACAAAGAGGTTTTCAAAGGCTGGTAGGATCTCTCAAACATTTTTAAAGTACATGTCGTTGATACACCTAAATACTCAAAGGTGGTTTAATACCACAGATTAAGCATTGAGAAGAGTGAAATTATGCTGTTTTGAAAACTATGGCAGGTGAGATTTTCTGCCTAATTATATAAGAAGATTTCTCTAAAAAATAGACATTATTTCAAAGACTTATTGGCTGTGAAATAAGTTAAGTGTATTTCAAATGGTTTGTCTGCAAAGAAAGGTGAGATGTAGGGAATCACAGAAAGTCGAGGGGAAAATGTCAATATATACATTGCTATATGGTGAACTAAGCCTTAGGCCAGCCACAATGTAGAGGACCTGACCCTTAGAAATTTAAAAATGAGCTGGAATCTTTAAAAGGTCAAATCTTTATAAGTAAAAAGATTGATGAAAATGAATAACCAAGTGTTTCAATTGACATCAGAAGATCAAAACAATAAACCCTGAGAACATAGAAAAAAGATAAATAAAGATATGAGCAGAACTTAATACCACAGAAAACGTATAAAATTCAGGTGAGGTAGTAAGTCCAAAGAATATTCTTTGAAAAGATTTAAAAGACACACTTTGATTAAGGAAAACACAAACATAATTAAGAATATATAGAAAGAATCAGGACAATGTTATAGCAGAGAATATATGAAATGCCAGTAAATTGGAACATTTCTGTAAAGCGGACCATTTCCTAGCTCCTAAAGTTTACCAAAACTGACACAAGAGGAAATCATTTAAGGTCATCATGTCTGCCCTTGGCATTCTCGGAACGCCCTGGCCTCAGAATGCAGCATCTGTACTCCATGGTAAACTGCGGAGAGTGGGCGGGGCTGAGGGAGGCTGGAACACTGCCCTCACTGAGGGAGTGGGTGTGGCCATCTCTGCTGTGACTGAACAAAGGGCAGGGGAGCAGGGGGCCCAGGGCAGGGCCCTCAGAGCCCGGCAGGCCCAGTGGGGTGTCACAAGCATTTAGGCTCAGGCCATAGGGCGCCTTCTTTGTCTGCACAGCTACCAAAACTCTCACTTTTCCACTCAGGCCACACACTTAGTTGAAGTGTGTGTGGAACCTGTCCGCACAGTATACCTCGCTGCACAGCTAACCATAGGTCTGGGCATCGTAGCTTCCTGCCAGGTGACCGAAGTTCGCAGGAGAGATGATTCCCGGGTTCACACGCAGAGAGACTCCTGCCAGGGCCACAGGCCGCCCACTGCCCCTGCCCAAGATCGGGGGCCGAAAGCAGCCCTGTATAAGTCCCCTACTCCTAGAAGGAGTATTGGACCAACACTTCTAGAAAACGGGGTCCTTGTGGGCAACTCATTGGAGGGACACAAATAAATCTTTGCCGACTTTTTGCTGAAACTTACGAGCGTTCACACCTAAGCCGCTTACAAGGTCCGCTGTTTAGCTAAACATGAGCTCATGATCTAAATTTACACAATAATGAAGAAATCAGCTACAAAGGGAGACAATCAGCAAAAACAATCAATACCAGAATTAGATTCCCTAGGCCATCCTTGAGATGTTGGAATAATCAGGTGCTAGGCAGAAAATATACATAAACCTGGAAATGAAACAAGGAACAAGCATGTTTTCAAAGACTGGTAGGATCTCTAAAACATTTTTAAAGTACATGTCATTGATAAAGCTAAATACTCAAAGGTTGTTTAATACAACAAATTAAGCAGTGAGAAGAGTGAAATTATGCTGTTTAGAAAACTATGGAAGGTGAGATTTTCTGCCTAATTATATAAGATGATTTCTCTAAAAAATACACATTATTTCAAAGAATTATTGGCTGTGAAATAAGTTAAGGGTATTTCAAATGGCTTGTCTGCAAAGAAAGGTGAGATGTAGGGAATCACAGAAAGCCGAGGGGATAATATGTCAATATATACATTGCTATATGGTGAACTAAGCCTTAGGCCGGCAACAGTGTAGAGGAATGGACCCTTAGAAACGTACAAGTAAGCTGGAATCTTTAAAAGTTCAAATCTTTATAAGTAAAAAGATTTATTAAACTGAATAACCAAGTGTTTTAATTGACATCAGAAAATCAAAACAATAACCCCTGAGAACATAGAAAAAAGATAAATAAAGATATGAGCAGAACTTAATACAACAGAAAACATATAAAATTCAGGTGATTTAGTAAGTCCAAAGAATATTCTTTGAAAATATTTAAAAACACACTTTGATTAAGGAAAACAAAAACAAAAGTAAAGAATATACAGAAAGAATCAGGACAATGTTATAGCAGAGAATATATGAAATGCCAGTAAATTTGAACATTTCTGTAAAGCGGACCATTTCCTAGCTCCTAAACTTTACCAAAACTGACACAAGAGGAAATCATTTAAGGTCATCATGTCTGCCCTTGGCATTCTCGGAACGCCCTGGCCTCAGAATGCAGCATCTGTAGTCCATGGTATCCTGCCGAGAGTGGGCGGGTCTGAGGGAGGCTGGAACACTGCCCTCACTGAGGGAGTGGGTGTGGCCATCTCTGCTGTGACTGAACAAAGGGCAGGGGAGCAGGCGGCCCAGGGCAGGGCCCTCAGAGCCCGGCAGACCCAGTGGGGTGTCACAAGCATTTAGGCCCAGGCCAAAGGGCGCCTTCTCTGTCTGCACAGCTGCCCAAACTCTCACCTTTCCACTCAGGCCGCCCTCTTATTTGAAGTGTGTTTGGAACCTGTCCGCGCAGTACTCCTCGCTGCACAGCTCACCATAGGTCAGGGCATCGTAGCTTCCTGCCAGGTGACCGAAGTTCGCAGGCAAATGGGTCCCTGGGACACATGCGGAGAGGCTCTTGCCCGGGCCACAGGCCGCCCACTGGCCCTGCCCCAGATCGAAGGCTGAAAAGCAGCCATATCTGAGTCCACTGCCTCTCGAAGGAGTATTGGACCAACACTTGTAGAAAACGGGGTCCTTGCGGGCAACTCATTGGAGGGACACAAATAAATCTTTGCCGACTTTCTGCTGAAGCTTACCAGCGTTCAAACCTAAGCCTCTTACAAGGTCAGCTGTTTAGCTAAACATGAGCTCATGATCTAAATTTACACAATATTGAAGAAATCAGCTACAAAGGAGACAATCAGCAGAAACAATCAATACCAGAATGAGATTCCCTAGGCCATCCATCTGATGTTGGAATAATCAGGTGCAAGGCAGAAAATATACATAAAACTGGAACTGTAACAAGGAACAAGGAGGTTTTCAAAGGCTGGTAGGATCTCTCAAACATTTTTAAAGTACATGTCGTTGATATACCTAAATACTCAAAGGTTGTTTAATACCACAGATTAAGCATTGAGAAGAGTGAAATTATGCTGTTTTGAAAACTATGGCAGGTGAGATTTTCTGCCTAATTATATAAGAAGATTTCTCTAAACAATAGACATTATTTCAAAGACTTATTGGCTGTGAAATAAGTTAAGTGTATTTCAAATGGCTTGTCTGCAAAGAAAGGTGAGATGTAGGGAATCACAGAAAGTCGAGGGGAAAATGTCAATATATACATTGCTATATGATGAACTAAACCTTAGGCCAGCCACAATGTAGAGGACCTGACCCTTAGAAACTTAAAAGTGAGCTGGAATCTTTAAAAGTTCAAATCTCTATAAGTAAAAAGATTGATGAAAATGAATAACCAAGTGTTTTAATTGACATCAGAAGATCAAAACAATAAACCCTGAGAACATAGAAAAAAGATAAATAAAGATATGAGCAGAACTTAATACCACAGAAAACGTATAAAATTCAGGTGAGGTAGTAAGTCCAAAGAATATTCTTTGAAAAGATTTAAAAGACACACTTTGATTAAGGAAAACACAAACATAATTAAAGAATATATAGAAAGAATCAGGACAATGTTATAGCAGAGAATATATGAAATGCCAGTAAATTTGAACATTTCTGTAAAGTTGACCATTTCCTAGCTCCTACAGTTTACCAAAACTGACACAAGAGTAAATCATTTAAGGTCATCATGTCTGCCCTTGGCATTCTCGGAACGCCCTGGCCTCAGAATGCAGCATCTGTAGTCCATGGTAACCTGCGGAGAGTGGGCGTGGCTGAGGGAGGCTGGAACACTGCCCTCACTGAGGGAGTGGGTGTGGCCATCTCTGCTGTGACTGAACAAAGGGCAGGGGAGCAGGGGGCCCAGGGCAGGGCCCTCAGAGCCCGGCAGGCCCAGTGGAGTGTCACAAGCATTTAGGCCCGGGCCTTAGGGCGCCTTCTTTGTCTGCACAGCTACCCAAACTCTCACTTTTCCACTCAGGCCACCCACTTAGTTGAAGTGTGTGTGGAACCTGTCCGCGCAGTATACCTCGCTGCACAGCTAACCATAGGTCTGGGCATCGTAGCTTCCTGCCAGGTGACCGAAGTTCGCAGGAGAGATGATTCCCGGGTTCACACGCAGAGAGGCTCATGACCGGGCCACAGGCCGCCCACTGCCCCTGCCCAAGATCGGGGGCCGAAAGCAGCCCTGTCTAAGTCCCCTACTCCTAGAAGGAGTATTGGACCAACACTCTAGAAAACGGGGTCCTTGTGGGCAACTCATTGGAGGGACACAAATAAATCTTTGCCGACTTTTTGCTGAAACTTACGAGCGTTCACACCTAAGCCTCTTACAAGGTCCGCTGTTTAGCTAAACATGAGCTCATGATCTAAATTTACACAATATTGAAGAAATCAGCTACAAAGGGAGACAATGAGCAAAAACAATCAATACCAGAATGAGATTCCCTAGGCCATCCATCTGATGTTGGAATAATCAGGTGCAAGGCAGAAAATATACATAAAACTGGAACTGAAACAAGGAACAAGGAGGTTTTCAAAGGCTGGTAGGATCTCTAAAACATTTTTAAAGTAAATGTCGTTGATGAACCTAAATACTCAAAGGTTGTTTAATACCTCAGATTAAGCATTGAGAAGAGTGAAATTATGCTGTTTTGAAAACTATGGCAGGTGAGATTTTCTGCCTAATTATATAAGAAGATGTCTCTAAAAAATAGACATTATTTCAAAGACTTATTGGCTGTGAAATAAGTTAAGTGTATTTCAAATGGCTTGTCTGAAAAGAAAGGTGAGATGTAGGGAATCACAGAAAGTCGAGGGGAAAATGTCAATATATACATTGCTATATGGAGAACTAAGCCATAGGCCAGCCACAATGTAGAGGACCTGACCCTTAGAAATTTAAAAGTGAGCTGGAATCTTTAAAAGTTCAAATCTTTATAAGTAAAAAGATTGATGAAAATGAATAACCAAGTGTTTTAATTGACATCAGAAGATCAAAACAATAAACCCTGAGAACATAGAAAAAAGATAAATAAAGATATGAGCAGAACTTAATACCACAGAAAACGTATAAAATTCAGGTGAGGTAGTAAGTCCAAAGAATATTCTTTGAAAAGATTTAAAAGACACACTTTGATTAAGGAAAACACAAACATAATTAAGAATATATAGGAAGAATCAGGACAATGTTATAGCAGAGAATATATGAAATGCCAGTAAATTGGAACATTTCTGTAAAGCGGACCATTTCCTAGCTCCTAAAGTTTACCAAAACTGACACAAGAGGAAATCATTTAAGGTCATCATGTCTGCCCTTGGCATTCTCGGAACGCCCTGGCCTCAGAATGCAGCATCTGTAGTCCATGGTAACCTGCGGAGAGTGGGCGGGTCTGAGGGAGGCTGGAACACTGCCCTCACTGAGGGAGTGGGTGTGGCCATCTCTCCTGTGACTGAACAAAGGGCAGGGGAGCAGGGGGCCCAGGGCAGGGCCCTCAGAGCCCGGCAGGCCCAGTGGGGTGTCACAAGCATTTAGGCTCAGGCCATAGGGCGCCTTCTTTGTCTGCACAGCTACCCAAACTCTCACTTTTCCACTCAGGCCACCCACTTAGTTGAAGTGTGTGTGGAACCTGTCCGCACAGTATACCTCGCTGCACAGCTAACCATAGGTCTGGGCATCGTAGCTTCCTGCCAGGTGACCGAAGTTCGCAGGAGAGATGATTCCCGGGTTCACACGCAGAGAGACTCCTGCCAGGGCCACAGGCCGCCCACTGCCCCTGCCCAAGATTGGGGGCCGAAAGCAGCCCTGTATAAGTCCCCTACTCCTAGAAGGAGTATTGGACCAACACTTCTAGAAAACGGGGTCCTTGTGGGCAACTCATTGGAGGGACACAAATAAATCTTTGCCGACTTTTTGCTGAAACTTACGAGCGTTCACACCTAAGCCGCTTACAAGGTCCGCTGTTTAGCTAAACATGAGCTCATGATCTAAATTTACACAATAATGAAGAAATCAGCTACAAAGGGAGACAATCAGCAAAAACAATCAATACCAGAATTAGATTCCCTAGGCCATCCTTGAGATGTTGGAATAATCAGGTGCTAGGCAGAAAATATACATAAACCTGGAAATGAAACAAGGAACAAGCATGTTCTCAAAGACTGGTAGGATCTCTAAAACATTTTTAAAGTACATGTCATTGATAAAGCTAAATACTCAAAGGTTGTTTAATACAACAAATTAAGCAGTGAGAAGAGTGAAATTATGCTGTTTAGAAAACTATGGAAGGTGAGATTTTCTGCCTAATTATATAAGATGATTTCTCTAAAAAATACACATTATTTCAAAGAATTATTGGCTGTGAAATAAGTTAAGGGTATTTCAAATGGCTTGTCTGCAAAGAAAGGTGAGATGTAGGGAATCACAGAAAGCCGAGGGGATAATATGTCAATATATACATTGCTATATGGTGAACTAAGCCTTAGGCCGGCAACAGTGTAGAGGAATGGACCCTTAGAAACGTACAAGTAAGCTGGAATCTTTAAAAGTTCAAATCTTTATAAGTAAAAAGATTTATTAAACTGAATAACCAAGTGTTTTACTTGACATCAGAAAATCAAAACAATAAACCCTGAGAACATTGAAAAAAGATAAATAAAGATATGAGCAGAACTTAATACAACAGAAAACGTATAAAATTCAGGTGATTTAGTAAGTCCAAAGAATATTCTTTGAAAAGATTTAAAAGACACACTTTGATTAAGGAAAACAAAAACATAAGTAAAGAATATACAGAAAGAATCAGGACAATGTTATAGCAGAGAATATATGAAATGCCAGTAAATTTGAACATTTCTGTAAAGCGGACCATTTCCTAGCTCCTAAAGTTTACCAAAACTGACACAAGAGGAAATCATTTAAGGTCATCATGTCTGCCCTTGGCATTCTCGGAACGCCCTGGCCTCAGAATGCAGCATCTGTAGTCCATGGTATCCTGCCGAGAGTGGGCGGGGTTGAGGGAGGCTGGAACACTGCCCTCACTGAGGGAGTGGGTGTGGCCATCTCTGCTGTGACTGAACAAAGGGCAGGGGAGCAGGGGGCCCAGGGCAGGGCCCTCAGAGCCCGGCAGACCCAGTGGGGTGTCACAAGCATTTAGGCCCAGGCCAAAGGGCCCCTTCTTTGTCTGCACAGCTGCCCAAACTCTAACCTTTCCACTCAGGCCGCCCTCTTATTTGAAGTGTGTTTGGAACCTGTCCGCGCAGTACTCCTCGCTGCACAGCTCACCATAGGTCAGGGCATCGTAGCTTCCTGCCAGGTGACCGAAGTTCGCAGGCAAATGGGTCCCTGGGACACATGCGGAGAGGCTCTTGCCTGGGCCACAGGCCGCCCACTGGCCCTGCCCCAGATCGAAGGCTGAAAAGCAGCCATGTCTGAGACCACTGCCTCTCGAAGGAGTATTGGACCAACACTTGTAGAAAACGGGGTCCTTGCGGGCAACTCATTGGAGGGACACAAATAAATCTTTGCCCACTTTCTGCTGAAGCTTACCAGCGTTCACACCTAAGCCTCTTACAAAATCAGCTGTTTAGCTAAACATGAGCTCATGATCTAAATTTACACAATATTGAAGAAATCAGCTACAAAGGGAGACAATCAGCAGAAACAATCAATACCAGAATGAGATTCCCTAGGCCATCCATCTGATGTTGGAATAATCAGGTGCAAGGCAGGAAATATATATAAAACTGGAACTGAAACAAGGAACAAGGATGTTTTCAAAGACTGGTAGGATCTCTCAAACATTTTTAAAGTACATGTCGTTGATAAACCTAAATACTCAAAGGTTGTTTAATACCACAGATTAAGCATTGAGAAGAGTGAAATTATGCTGTTTTGAAAATTATGGCAGGTGAGATTTTCTGCCTAATATTATAAGAAGATTTCTCTAAAAAATAGACATTATTTCAAAGACTTATTGGCTGTGAAATAAGTTAAGTGTATTTCAAATGGCTTGTCTGCAAAGAAAGGTGAGATGTAGGGAATCACAGAAAGTCGAGGGGAAAATGTCAATATATACATTGCTATGTGGTGAACTAAGCCTTAGGCCATCCACAATGTAGAGGACCTGACCCTTAGAAATTTAAAAATGAGCTGGAATCTTTAAAAGGTCAAATCTTTATAAGTAAAAAGATTGATGAAAATGAATGACCAAGTGTTTTAATTGACATCAGAAGATCAAAACAATAAACCCTGAGAACATAGAAAAAAGATAAATAAAGATATGAGCAGAACTTAATACCACAGAAAACGTATAAAATTCAGGTTAGGTAGTAAGTCCAAAGAATATTCTTTGAAAAGATTTAAAACACACTCTTTGATTAAGGAAAACACACACATAATTAAAGAATATATAGAAAGAATCAGGACAATGTTATAGCAGAGAATATATGAAATGCCAGTAAATTTGAACATTTCTGTAAAGTTGACCATTTCCTAGCTCCTACAGTTTACCAAAACTGACACAAGAGGAAATCATTTAAGGTCATCATGTCTGCCCTTGGCATTCTCGGAACGACCTGGCCTCAGAATGCAGCATCTGTAGTCCATGGTAACCTGCGGAGAGTGGGCGGGGCTGAGGGAGGCTGGAACACTGCCCTCACTGAGGGAGTGGGTGTGGCCATCTCTGCTGTGACTGAACAAAGGGCAGGGGAGCAGGGGTCCCAGTGCAGGGCCCTCAGAGCCCGGCAGGCCCAGTGGAGTGTCACAAGCATTTAGGCCCAGGCCATAGGGCGCCTTCTTTGTCTGCACAGCTACCCAAACTCTCACTTTTCCACTCAGGCCACCCACTTAGTTGAAGTGTGTGTGGAACCTGTCCGCGCAGTATACATCGCTGCACAGCTAACCATAGGTCTGGGCATCGTAGCTTCCTGCCAGGTGACCGAAGTTCGCAGGAGAGATGATTCCCGGGTTCACACGCAGAGAGGCTCCTGCCCGGGCCACAGGCCGCCCACTGCCCCTGCCCAAGATCGGGGGCCGAAAGCAGCCCTGTCTAAGTCCCCTACCCCTAGAGGGAGTATTGGACCAACACTTCTAGAAAACGGGGTCCTTGTGGGCAACTCATTGGAGGGACACAAATAAATCTTTGCCGACTTTTTGCTGAAACTTACGAGCGTTCACACCTAAGCCTCTTACAAGGTCCGCTGTTTAGCTAAACATGAGCTCATGATCTAAATTTACACAATAATGAAGAAATCAGCTACAAAGGGAGACAATCAGCAAAAACAATCAATACCAGAATTAGATTCCCTAGGCCATCCTTGAGATGTTGGAATAATCAGGTGCTAGGCAGAAAATATACATAAACCTGGAAATGAAACAAGGAACAAGCATGTTTTCAAAGACTGGTAGGATCTCTAAAACATTTTTAAAGTACATGTCATTGATAAAGCTAAATACTCAAAGGTTGTTTAATACAACAAATTAAGCAGTGAGAAGAGTGAAATTATGCTGTTTAGAAAACTATGGAAGGTGAGATTTTCTGCCTAATTATATAAGATAATTTCTCTAAAAAATACACATTATTTCAAAGACTTATTGGCTGTGAAATAAGTTAAGTGTATTTCAAATGGCTTGTCTGAAAAGAAAGGTGAGATGTAGGGAATCACAGAAAGTCGAGGGGAAAATGTCAATATATACATTGCTATATGGAGAACTAAGCCATAGGCCAGCCACAATGTAGAGGACCTGACCCTTAGAAATTTAAAAGTGAGCTGGAATCTTTAAAAGTTCAAATCTTTATAAGTAAAAAGATTGATGAAAATGAATAACCAAGTGTTTTAATTGACATCAGAAGATCAAAACAATAAACCCTGAGAACATAGAAAAAAGATAAATAAAGATATGAGCAGAACTTAATACCACAGAAAACGTATAAAATTCAGGTGAGGTAGTAAGTCCAAAGAATATTCTTTGAAATGATTTAAAAGACACACTTTGATTAAGGAAAACACAAACATAATTAAGAATATATAGGAAGAATCAGGACAATGTTATAGCAGAGAATATATGAAATGCCAGTAAATTGGAACATTTCTGTAAAGCGGACCATTTCCTAGCTCCTAAAGTTTACCAAAACTGACACAAGAGGAAATCATTTAAGGTCATCATGTCTGCCCTTGGCATTCTCGGAACGCCCTGGCCTCAGAATGCAGCATCTTTAGTCCATGGTAAACTGCGGAGAGTGGGCGGGGCTGAGGGAGGCTGGAACACTGCCCTCACTGAGGGAGTGGGTGTGGCCATCTCTGCTGTGACCGAACAAAGGGCAGGGGAGCAGGGGGCCCAGGGCAGGGCCCTCAGAGCCCGGCAGGCCCAGTGGGGTGTCTCAAGCATTTAGGCTCAGGCCATAGGGCGCCTTCTTTGTCTGCACAGCTACCCAAACTCTCACTTTTCCACTCAGGCCACCCACTTAGTTGAAGTGTGTGTGGAACCTGTCCGCACAGTATACCTCGCTGCACAGCTAACCATAGGTCTGGGCATCGTAGCTTCCTGCCAGGTGACCGAAGTTCGCAGGAGAGATGATTCCCGGGTTCACACGCAGAGAGACTCCTGCCAGGGCCACAGGCCGCCCACTGCCCCTGCCCAAGATCGGGGGCCGAAAGCAGCCCTGTATAAGTCCCCTACTCCTAGAAGGAGTATTGGACCAACACTTCTAGAAAACGGGGTCCTTGTGGGCAACTCATTGGAGGGACACAAATAAATCTTTGCCGACTTTTTGCTGAAACTTACGAGCGTTCACACCTAAGCCGCTTACAAGGTCCGCTGTTTAGCTAAACATGAGCTCATGATCTAAATTTACACAATAATGAAGAAATCAGATACAAAGGGAGACAATCAGCAAAAACAATCAATACCAGAATTAGATTCCCTAGGCCATCCTTGAGATG
Organism: Mesoplodon bidens; assembly: GCF_964165515.1. NCBI lineage: Eukaryota > Metazoa > Chordata > Mammalia > Artiodactyla > Ziphiidae > Mesoplodon > Mesoplodon bidens. Next base: position 702,999 of record NW_027671513.1, read on the forward strand.
TTGGAATAATCAGGTGCTAGGCAGAAAATATACATAAACCTGGAAATGAAACAAGGAACAAGCATGTTCTCAAAGACTGGTAGGATCTCTAAAACATTTTTAAAGAACATGTCATTGATAAAGCTAAATACTCAAAGGTTGTTTAATACAACAAATTAAGCACTGAGAAGAGTGAAATTATGCTGTTTAGAAAACTATGGAAGGTGAGATTTTCTGCCTAATTATATAAGATGATTTCTCTAAAAAATACACATTATTTCAAAGAATTATTGGCTGTGAAATAAGTTAAGGGTATTTCAAATGGCTTGTCTGCAAAGAAAGGTGAGATGTAGGGAATCACAGAAAGCCGAGGGGATAATATGTCAATATATACATTGCTATATGGTGAACTAAGCCTTAGGCCGGCAACAGTGTAGAGGAATGGACCCTTAGAAACGTACAAGTAAGCTGGAATCTTTAAAAGTTCAAATCTTTATAAGTAAAAAGATTTATTAAACTGAATAACCATGTGTTTTACTTGACATCAGAAAATCAAAACAATAAACCCTGAGAACATTGAAAAAAGATAAATAAAGATATGAACAGAACTTAATACCACAGAAAACGTATAAAATTCAGGTGATTTAGTAAGTCCAAAGAATATTCTTTGAAAAGATTTAAAAGACACACTTTGATTAAGGAAAACAAAAACATAAGTAAAGAATATACAGAAAGAATCAGGACAATGTTATAGCAGAGAATATATGAAATGCCAGTAAATTTGAACATTTCTGTAAAGCGGACCATTTCCTAGCTCCTAAAGTTTACCAAAACTGACACAAGAGGAAATCATTTAAGGTCATCATGTCTGCCCTTGGCATTCTCGGAACGACCTGGCCTCAGAATGCAGCATCTGTAGTCCATGGTAACCTGCGGAGAGTGGGCGGGGCTGAGGGAGGCTGGAACACTGCCCTCACTGAGGGAGTGGGTGTGGCCATCTCTGCTGTGACTGAACAAAGGGCAGGGGAGCAGGGGTCCCAGTGCAGGGCCCTCAGAGCCCGGCAGGCCCAGTGGAGTGTCACAAGCATTTAGGCCCAGGCCATAGGGCGCCTTCTTTGTCTGCACAGCTACCCAAACTCTCACTTTTCCACTCAGGCCACCCACTTAGTTGAAGTGTGTGTGGAACCTGTCCGCGCAGTATACATCGCTGCACAGCTAACCATAGGTCTGGGCATCGTAACTTCCTGCCAGGTGACCGAAGTTCGCAGGAGAGATGATTCCCGGGTTCACACGCAGAGAGGCTCCTGCCCGGGCCACAGGCCGCCCACTGCCCCTGCCCAAGATCGGGGGCCGAAAGCAGCCCTGTCTAAGTCCCCTAACCCTAGAGGGAGTATTGGACCAACACTTCTAGAAAACGGGGTCCTTGTGGGCAACTCATTGGAGGGACACAAATAAATCTTTGCCAACTTTTTGCTGAAACTTACGAGCGTTCACACCTAAGCCTTTTACAAGGTCAGCTGTTTAGCTAAACATGAAGTCATGATCTAAATTTACACAATAATGAAGAAATCAGCTACAAAGGGAGACAATCAGCAAAAACAATCAATACCAGAATTAGATTCCCTAGGCTATCCTTGAGATGTTGGAATAATCAGGTGCTAGGCATAAAATATACATAAACCTGGAAATGAAACAAGGAACAAGCATGTTTTCAAAGACTGGTAGGATCTCTAAAACATTTTTAAAGTACATGTCATTGATAAAGCTAAATACTCAAAGGTTGTTTAATACAACAAATTAAGCAGTGAGAAGAGTGAAATTATGCTGTTTAGAAAACTATGGAAGGTGAGATTTTCTGCCTAATTATATAAGATGATTTCTCTAAAACATACACATTATTTCAAAGAATTATTGGCTGTGAAATAAGTTAAGGGTATTTCAAATGGCTTGTCTGCAAAGAAAGGTGAGATGTAGGGAATCACAGAAAGCTGAGGGAATAATATGTCAATATATACATTGCTATATGGTGAACTAAGCCTTAGGCCGGCAACAGTGTAGAGGAATGGACCCTTAGAAACGTACAAGTAAGCTGGAATCTTTAAAAGTTCAAATCTTTATAAGTAAAAAGATTTATTAAAATGAATAACCAAGTGTTTTACTTGACATCAGAAAATCAAAACAATAAAACCTGAGAACATAGAAAAAAGATAAATAAAGATATGAGCAGAACTTAATACAACAGAAAACGTATAAAATTCAGGTGATTTAGTAAGTCCAAAGAATATTCTTTGAAAAGATTTAAAAGACACACTTTGATTAAGGAAAACAAAAACATAAGTAAAGAATATACAGAAAGAATCAGGACAATGTTATAGCAGAGAATATATGAAATGCCAGTAAATTTGAACATTTCTGTAAAGCGGACCATTTCCTAGCTCCTAAACTTTACCAAAACTGACACAAGAGGAAATCATTTAAGGTCATCATGTCTGCCCTTGGCATTCTCGGAACGCCCTGGCCTCAGAATGCAGCATCTGTAGTCCATGGTAACCTGCGGAGAGGGGGCGTGGCTGAGGGAGCTTGGAAGACTGCCCTCACTGAGGGAGTGGGTGTGGCCATCTCTGCTGTGACTGAACAAAGGGCAGGGGAGCAGGGGGCCCAGGGCAGGGCCCTCAGAGCCCGGCAGACCCTGTGGGGTGTCACAAGCATTTAGGCCCATGCCAAAGGGCGCCTTCTTTGTATGCACAGCTGCCCAAACTCTCACCTTTCCACTCAGGCCACCCTCTTATTTGAAGTGTGTTTGGAACCTGTCCGCGCAGTACTCCTCGCTGCACAGCTCACCATAGGTCAGGGCATCGTAGCTTCCTGCCAGGTGACCGAAGTTCGCAGGCAAATGGGTCCCTGGGACACATGCGGAGAGGCTCTTGCCCGGGCCACAGGCCGCACACAGGCCCTGCCCCAGATCGAAGGCTGAAAAGCAGCCATGTCTGAGTCCACTGCCTCTCGAAGGAGTATTGGACCAACACTTGTAGAAAACGGGGTCCTTGCGGGCAACTCATTGGAGGGACACAAATAAATCTTTGCCGACTTTCTGCTGAAGCTTACCAGCGTTCACACCTAAGCCTCTTACAAGGTCAGCTGTTTAGCTAAACATGAGCTCATGATCTAAATTTACACAATATTGAAGAAATCAGCTACAAAGGGAGACAATCAGCAGAAACAATCAATACCAGAATGAGATTCCCTAGGCCATCCATCTGATGTTGGAATAATCAGGTGCAAGGCAGAAAATATACATAAAACTGGAACTGAAACAAGGAACAAAGAGGTTTTCAAAGGCTGGTAGGATCTCTAAAACATTTTTAAAGTACATGTCGTTGATAAACCTAAATACTCAAAGGTGGTTTAATACCACAGATTAAGCATTGAGAAGAGTGAAATTATGCTGTTTTGAAAACTATGGCAGGTGAGATTTTCTGCCTAATTATATAAGAAGATTTCTCTAAAAAATAGACATTATTTCAAAGACTTATTGGCTGTGAAATAAGTTAAGTGTATTTCAAATGGTTTGTCTGCAAAGAAAGGTGAGATGTAGGGAATCACAGAAAGTCGAGGGGAAAATGTCAATATATACATTGCTATATGGTGAACTAAGCCTTAGGCCGGCAACAGTATAGAGGAATGGACCCTTAGAAACGTACAAGTAAGCTGGAATCTTTAAAAGTTCAAATCTTTATAAGTAAAAAGATTTATTAAAATGAATAACCAAGTGTTTTACTTGACATCAGAAAATCAAAACAATAAAACCTGAGAACATAGAAAAAAGATAAATAAAGATATGAGCAGAACTTAATACAACAGAAAACGTATAAAATTCAGGTGATTTAGTAAGTCCAAAGAATATTCTTTGAAAAGATTTAAAAGACACACTTTGATTAAGGAAAACAAAAACATAAGTAAAGAATATACAGAAAGAATCAGGACAATGTTATAGCAGAGAATATATGAAATGCCAGTAAATTTGAACATTTCTGTAAAGCGGACCATTTCCTAGCTCCTAAACTTTACCAAAACTGACACAAGAGGAAATCATTTAAGGTCATCATGTCTGCCCTTGGCATTCTCGGAACGCCCTGGCCTCAGAATGCAGCATCTGTAGTCCATGGTAACCTGCGGAGAGGGGGCGTGGCTGAGGGAGCTTGGAAGACTGCCCTCACTGAGGGAGTGGGTGTGGCCATCTCTGCTGTGACTGAACAAAGGGCAGGGGAGCAGGGGACCCAGGGCAGGGCCCTCAGGGCCCGGCAGACCCTGTGGGGTGTCACAAGCATTTAGGCCCATGCCAAAGGGCGCCTTCTTTGTATGCACAGCTGCCCAAACTCTCACCTTTCCACTCAGGCCGCCCTCTTATTTGAAGTGTGTTTGGAACCTGTCCGCGCAGTACTCCTCGCTGCACAGCTCACCATAGGTCAGGGCATCGTAGCTTCCTGCCAGGTGACCGAAGTTCGCAGGCAAATGGGTCCCTGGGACACATGCGGAGAGGCTCTTGCCCGGGCCACAGGCCGCACACAGGCCCTGCCCCAGATCGAAGGCTGAAAAGCAGCCATGTCTGAGTCCACTGCCTCTCGAAGGAGTATTGGACCAACACTTGTAGAAAACGGGGTCCTTGCGGGCAACTCATTGGAGGGACACAAATAAATCTTTGCCGACTTTCTGCTGAAGCTTACCAGCGTTCACAACTAAGCCTCTTACAAGGTCAGCTGTTTAGCTAAACATGAGCTCATGATCTAAATTTACACAATATTGAAAAAATCAGCTACAAAGGGAGACAATCAGCAGAAACAATCAATACCAGAATGAGATTCCCTAGGCCATCCATCTGATGTTGGAATAATCAGGTGCAAGGCAGAAAATATACATAAAACTGGAACTGAAACAAGGAACAATGAGGTTTTCAAAGGCTGGTAGGATCTCTCAAACATTTTTAAAGTACATGTCGTTGATACACCTAAATACTCAAAGGTTGTTTAATACCACAGATTAAGCATTGAGAAGAGTGAAATTATGCTGTTTTGAAAACTATGGCAGGTGAGATTTTCTGCCTAATTATATAAGAAGATTTCTCTAAAAAATAGACATTATTTCAAAGACTTATTGGCTGTGAAATAAGTTAAGTGTATTTCAAATGGCTTGTCTGCAAAGAAAGGTGAGATGTAGGGAATCACAGAAAGCCGAGGGGATAATATGTCAATATATACATTGCTAATGGTGATCTAAGCCTTAGGCCGGCAACAGTGTAGAGGAATGGACCCTTAGAAACGTACAAGTAAGCTGGAATCTTTAAAAGTTCAAATCTTTATAAGTAAAAAGATTTATTAAAATGAATAACCAAGTGTTTTACTTGACATCAGAAAATCAAAACAATAAACCCTGAGAACATAGAAAAAAGATAAATAAAGATATGAGCAGAACTTAATACAACAGAAAACGTATAAAATTCAGGTGATTTAGTAAGTCCAAAGAATATTCTTTGAAAATATTTAAAAGACACACTTTGATTAAGGAAAACAAAAACATAAGTAAAGAATATACAGAAAGAATCAGGACAATGTTATAGCAGAGAATATATGAAATGCCAGTAAATTTGAACATTTCTGTAAAGCGGACCATTTCCTAGCTCCTAAAGTTTACCAAAACTGACACAAGAGGAAATCATTTAAGGTCATCATGTCTGCCCTTGGCATTCTTGGAACGCCCTGGCCTCAGAATGCAGCATCTGTAGTCCATGGTAACCTGCGGAGAGGGGGCGTGGCTGAGGGAGCTTGGAAGTCTGCCCTCACTGAGGGAGTGGGTGTGGCCATCTCTGCTGTGACTGAACAAAGGGCAGGGGAGCAGGGGGCCCAAGGCAGGGCCCTCAGAGCCCGGCAGACCCAGTGGGGTGTCACAAGCATTTAGGCCCAGGCCAAAGGGCACCTTCTTTGTCTGCACAGCTGCCCAAACTCTCACCTTTCCACTCAGGCCGCCCTCTTATTTGAAGTGTGTTTGGAACCTGTCCGCGCAGTACTCCTCGCTGCACAGCTCACCAGAGGTCAGGGCATCGTAGCTTCCTGCCAGGTGACCGAAGTTCACAGGCAAATGGGTCCCTGGGACACATGCGTAGAGGCTCTTGCCCGGGCCACAGGCCGCCCACTGGCCCTGCCCCAGATCGAAGGCTGAAAAGCAGCCATGTCTGAGTCCACTGCCTCTCGAAGGAGTATTGGACCAACACTTGTAGAAAACGGGGTCCTTGCGGGCAACTCATTGGAGGGACACAAATAAATCTTTGCCGACTTTCTGCTGAAGCTTACCAGCGTTCACACCTAAGCCTCTTACAAGGTCAGCTGTTTAGCTAAACATGAGCTCATGATCTAAATTTACACAATATTGAAGAAATCAGCTACAAAGGGAGACAATCAGCAGAAACAATCAATACCAGAATGAGATTCCCTAGGCCATCCATCTGATGTTGGAATAATCAGGTGCAAGGCAGAAAATATACATAAAACTGGAACTGAAACAAGGAACAAAGAGGTTTTCAAAGGCTGGTAGGATCTCTAAAACATTTTTAAAGTACATGTCGTTGATAAACCTAAATACTCAAAGGTGGTTTAATACCACAGATTAAGCATTGAGAAGAGTGAAATTATGCTGTTTTGAAAACTATGGCAGGTGAGATTTTCTGCCTAATTATATAAGAAGATTTCTCTAAAAAATAGACATTATTTCAAATACTTATTGGCTGTGAAATAAGTTAAGTGTATTTCAAATGGCTTGTCTGCAAAGAAAGGTGAGATGTAGGGAATCACAGAAAGTCGAGGGGAAAATATCAATATATACATTGCTATGTGGTGAACTAAGCCTTAGGCCAGCCACAATGTAGAGGACCTGACCCTTAGAAACTTAAAAGTGAGCTGGAATCTTTAAAAGTTCATATGTTTATAAGTAAAAAGAGTGATGAAAATGAATAACCAAGTGTTTTAATTGACATCAGAAGATCAAAACTATAAACCCTGAGAACATAGAAAAAAGATAAATAAAGATATGAGCAGAACTTAATACCACAGAAAACGTATAAAATTCAGGTGAGGTAGTAAGTCCAAAGAATATTCTTTGAAAAGATTTAAAAGACACACTTTGATTAAGGAAAACACAAACATAATTAAAGAATATATAGAAAGAATCAGGACAATGTTATAGCAGAGAATATATGAAATGCCAGTAAATTTGAACATTTCTGTAAAGTTGACCATTTCCTAGCTCCTACAGTTTACCAAAACTGACACAAGAGGAAATCATTTAAGGTCATCATGTCTGCCCTTGGCATTCTCGTTACGCCCTGGCATCAGAATGCAGCATCTGTAGTCCATGGTAACCTGCGGAGAGTGAGCGGGGCTGAGGGTGGCTGGAACACTGCCCTCACTGAGGGAGTGGGTGTGGCCATCTCTGCTGTGACTGAACAAAGGGCAGGGGAGCAGGGGGCCCTGGGCAGGGCCCTCAGAGCCCGGCAGGCCCAGTGGGGTGTCACAAATATTTAGGCCCATGCCATAGGGAACCTTCTTTGTATGCACAGCTGCCCAAACTCTCACTTTTCCTCTCAGGACACCCACTTAGTTGAAGTGTGTGTTGAAGCTGTCCGCGCAGTATACCTCGCTGCACAGCTAACCATAGGTCTGGGCATCGTAGCTTCCTGCCAAGTGTCCGAAGTTCGCAGGAGAGATGATTCCCAGGTTCACACGCAGAGAGGCTCCGGCCCGGGCCACAGGCCGCCCACTGGCCCTGCCCCAGATCGAAGCCTGAAAAGCAGCCATGTCTGAGTCCACTGCCTCTCGAAGGAGTATTGGACCAACACTTGTAGAAAACGGGGTCCTTGCGGGCAACTCATTGGAGGGACACAAATAAATCTTTGCCGACTTTCTGCTGAAGCTTACCAGCGTTCACACCTAAGCCTCTTACAAGGTCAGCTGTTTAGCTAAACATGAGCTCATGATCTAAATTTACACAATATTGAAGAAATCAGCTACAAAGGGAGACAATCAGCAGAAACAATCAATACCAGAATGAGATTCCCTAGGCCATCCATCTGATGTTGGAATAATCAGGTGCAAGGCAGAAAATATACATAAAACTGGAACTGAAACAAGGAACAAAGAGGTTTTCAAAGGCTGGTAGGATCTCTAAAACATTTTTAAAGTACATGTCGTTGATAAACCTAAATACTCAAAGGTGGTTTAATACCACAGATTAAGCATTGAGAAGAGTGAAATTATGCTGTTTTGAAAACTATGGCAGGTGAGATTTTCTGCCTAATTATATAAGAAGATTTCTCTAAAAAATAGACATTATTTCAAAGACTTATTGGCTGTGAAATAAGTTAAGTGTATTTCAAATGGTTTGTCTGCAAAGAAAGGTGAGATGTAGGGAATCACAGAAAGTCGAGGGGAAAATGTCAATATATACATTGCTATATGGTGAACTAAGCCTTAGGCCAGCCACAATGTAGAGGACCTGACCCTTAGAAAATTAAAAATGAGCTGGAATCTTTAAAAGGTCAAATCTTTATAAGTAAAAAGATTGATGAAAATGAATAACCAAGTGTTTTAATTGACATCAGAAGATCAAAACAATAAACCCTGAGAACATAGAAAAAAGATAAATAAAGATATGAGCAGAACGTAATACCACAGAAAAAGTATAAAATTCAGGTGAGGTAGTAAGTCCAAAGAATATTCTTTGAAAAGATTTAAAACACACTCTTTGATTAAGGAAAACACAAACATAATTAAAGAATATATAGAAAGAATCAGGACAATGTTATAGCAGAGAATATATGAAATGCCAGTAAATTGGAACATTTCTGTAAAGCGGACCATTTCCTAGCTCCTAAAGTTTACCAAAACTGACACAAGAGGAAATCATTTAAGGTCATCATGTCTGCCCTTGGCATTCTCGGAATGCCCTGGCCTCAGAATGCAGCATCTGTAGTCCATGGTAACCTGCGGAGAGGGGGCGTGGCTGAGGGAGCTTGGAAGACTGTCCTCACTGAGGGAGTGGGTGTGGCCATCTCTGCTGTGACTGAACAAAGGGCAGGGGAGCAGGGGGCCCAGGGCAGGGCCCTCAGAGCCCGGCAGGCCCAGTGGGGTGTCACAAGCATTTAGGCCCAGATCATAGTGCACCTTCTTTGTCTGCACAGCTGCCCAAACTCTCACTTTTCCTCTCAGGCCACCCACTTAGTTGAAGTGTGTGTGGAACCTGTCCGCGCAGTATACCTCGCTGCACAGCTAACCATAGGTCTGGGCATCGTAGCTTCCTGCCAGGTGACCGAAGTTCGCAGGAGAGATGATTCCCCGGTTCACACGCAGAGAGGCTCCTGCCAGGGCCACAGGCCGCCCACTGCCCCATCCCAAGTTCGGGGGCCGAAAGCAGCCTTGTCTAAGTCCCCTACTCCTAGAAGGAGTATTGGACCAACACTTCTAGAAAACGGGCTCCTTGTGGTCAACTCATTGGAGGGACACAAATAAATCTTTGCCGACTATTTGCTGAAACTTACGAGCGTTCACACCTAAGCCTCTTACAAGGTCAGCTGTTTAGCTAAACATGAGCTCATGATCTAAATTTACACAATAATGAAGAAATCAGCTACAAAGGGAGACAATCAGCAAAAACAATCAATACCAGAATTAGATTCCCTAGGCCATCCTTGAGATGTTGGAATAATCAGGTGCTAGGCAGAAAATATACATAAACCTGGAAATGAAACATGGAACAAGTATGTTTTCAAAGACTGGTAGGATCTCTAAAACATTTTTAAAGTACATGTCATTGATAAAGCTAAATACTCAAAAGTTCTTTAATACAACAAATGAAGCAGTGAGAAGAGTGAAATTATGTTGTTTTGAAAACTATGGCAGGTGGGATTTTCTGCCTAATTATATAAGAAGATTTCTCTAAAAAATAGACATTATTTCAAAGACTTATTGGCTGTGAAATAAGTTAAGTGTATTTCAAATGGCTTGTCTGCAAAGAAAGGTGAGATGTAGGGAATCACAGAAAGTCGAGGGGAAAATGTCAATATATACATTGCTATATGGTGAACTAAGCCTTAGGCCAGCCACAATGTAGAGGACCTGACCCTTAGAAACTTAAAACTGAGCTGGAATCTTTAAAAGTTCAAATCTTTATAAGTAAAAAGATTGATGAAAATGAATAACCAAGTGTTTTAATTGACATCAGAAGATCAAAACAATAAACCCTGAGAACATAGAAAAAAGATAAATAAAGATATGAGCAGAACTTAATACCACAGAAAACGTATAAAATTCAGGTGAGGTAGTAAGTCCAAAGAATATTCTTTGAAAAGATTTAAAATACACACTTTGATTAAGGAAAACACAAACAATATTAAAGAATATATAGAAAGAATCAGGACAATGTTATAGCAGAGAATATATGAAATGCCAGTAAATTTGAACATTTCTGTAAAGTTGACCATTTCCTAGCTCCTACAGTTTACCAAAACTGACACAAGAGGAAATCATTTAAGGTCATCATGTCTGCCCTTGGCATTCTCGGAACGCCCTGGCCTCAGAATGCAGCATCTGTAGTTCATGGTAACCTGCGGAGAGGGGGCGTGGCTGAGGGAGCTTGGAAGACTGCCCTCACTGAGGGAGTGGGTGTGGCCATCTCTGCTGTGACTGAACAAAGGTCAGGGGAGCAGGGGGCCCAGGGGAGGGCCCACAGAGCCCGGCAGACCCAGTGGGGTGTCAAAAGCATTTAGGCCCAGGCCAAAGGGCGCCTTCTTTGTCTGCACAGCTGCCCAAACTCTCACCTTTCCACTCAGGCCGCCCTCTTATTTGAAGTGTGTTTGGAACCTGTCCGCGCAGTATACCTCGCTGCACAGCTAACCATAGGTCTGGGCATCGTAGCTTCCTGACAGGTGACCGAAGTTCGCAGGAGAGATGATTCCCAGGTTCACACGCAGAGAGGCTCCTGCCCGGGCCACAGGCCGCCCACTGCCCCTGCCCAAGATCGGGGGCCGAAAGCAGCCCTGTCTAAGTCCCCTACTCCTAGAAGGAGTATTGGACCAACAATTCTAGGAAACGGGGTCCTTGTGGGCAACTCATTGGAGGGACACAAATAAATCTTTGCCGACTTTTGCTGAGACTTACGAGCGTTCACACCTAAGCCTCTTACAAGGTCAGCTGTTTAGCTAAACATGAGCTCATGATCTAAATTTACACAATAATGAAGAAATCAGCTACAAAGGGAGACAATCAGCAAAAACAAACAATACAAGAATTAGATTCCCTAGGCCATCCTTGAGATGTTGGAATAATCAGGTGCTAGGCAGAAAATATACATAAACCTGGAAATGAAACAAGGAACAAGCATGTTTTCAAAGACTGGTAGGATCTATAAAACATTTTTAAATTACATGTCATTGATTAAGCTAAATACTCAAAGGTTGTTTAATACAACAAATTAAGCAGTGAGAAGGGTGAAATTATGCTGTTTAGAAAACTATGGAAGGTGAGATTTTCTGCCTAATTATATAAGATAATTTCTCTAAAAAAATACACATTATTTCAAAGAATAATTGGCTGTGAAATAAGTTAAGGGTATTTCAAATGGCTTGTCTGCAAAGAAAGGTGAGATGTAGGGAATCACAGAAAGCCGAGGGGATAATATGTCAATATATACATTGCTATATGGTGAACTAATCCTTAGGCCGGCAACAGTGTAGAGGAATGGACCCTTAGAAACGTACAAGTAAGCTGGAATCTTTAAAAGTTCAAATCTTTATAAGTAAAAAGATTTATTAAACTGAATAACCAAGTGTTTTACTTGACATCAGAAAATCAAAACAATAATCCCTGAGAACATAGAAAAAAGATAAATAAAGATATGAGCAGAACTTAATACCAGATAAAATGTATAAAATTCAGGTGATTTAGTAAGTCCAAAGAATATTCTTTGAAAAGATTTAAAAGACACACTTTGATTAAGGAAAACAAAAACATAAGTAAAGAATATACAGAAAGAATCAGGACAATGTTATAGCAGAGAATATATGAAATGCCAGTAAATTTGAACATTTCTGTAAAGCGGACCATTTCCTAGCTCCTAAAGTTTACCAAAACTGACACAAGAGGAAATCATTTAAGGTCATCATGTCTGCCCTTCTCATTCTCGGAACGCCCCGGCCTCAGAATGCAGCATCTGTAGTCCATTGAAACCTGCGGAGAGGGGGCGTGGCTGAGGGAGCTAGGAAGACTGCCCTCACTGAGGGAGAGGGTGTGGCCATTTCTGCTGTGACTGAACAGAGGGCAGGGAAGCAGGGGGCCCAGGGCCGGGCCCTCAGAGCCCGGCAGACCCAGTGGGGTGTCACAAGCATTTAGGCCCAGGCCAAAGGGCGCCTTCTTTGTCTGCACAGCTGCCCAAACTCTCACCTTTCCACTCAGGCCGCCCTCTTATTTGAAGTGTGTTTGGAACCTGTCCGCGCAGTACTCCTCGCTGCACAGATCACCATATGTCAGGGCATCGTAGCTTCCTGCCAGGTGACCGAAGTTCGCAGGCAAATGGGTCCCTAGGACATATGTGGAGAGGCTCTTGCCCGGGCCACAGGCGGCCCACTGGCCCTGCCCCAGATCGAAGGCTGAAAAGCAGCCATGTCTGAGTCCACTGCCTCTCGAAGGAGTATTGGACCAACACTTGTAGAAAACGGCGTCCTTGCGGGCAACTCATTGGAGGGACACAAATTAATCTTTGCCGACTTTCTGCTGAAGCTTACCAGCGTTCACACCTAAGCCTCTTACAAGGTCAGCTGTTTAGCTAAACATGAGCTCATGATCTAAATTTACACAATATTGAAGAAATCAGCTACAAAGGGAGACAATCAGCAAAAACAATCAATACCAGAATGAGATTCCCTAGGCCATCCATCTGATGTTGGAATAATCAGGTGCAAGGCAGAAAATATACATAAAACTGGAACTGAAACAAGGAACAAGGAGGTTTTCAAAGGCTGGTTGGATCTCTAAAACATTTTTAAAGTACATGTCGTTGATAAACCTAAATACTCAAAGGTTGTTTAATACCACAGATTAAGCATTGAGAAGAGTGAAATTATGCTGTTTTGAAAACTATGGCAGGTGAGATTTTCTGCCTAATTATATAAGAAGATTTCTCTAAAAAATAGACATTATTTCAAAGACTTATTGGCTGTGAAATAAGTTAAGTGTATTTCAAATGGCTTGTCTGCAAAGAAAGGTGAGATGTAGGGAATCACAGAAAGTCGAGGGGAAAATGTCAATATATACATTGCTATATGGTGAACTAAGCCTTAGGCCAGCCACAATGTAGAGGACCTGACCCTTAGAAACTTAAAAGTGAGCTGGAATCTTTAAAAGTTCAAATCTTTATAAGTAAAAAGATAGATGAAAATGAATAACCAAGTGTTTTAATTGACATCAGAAGATCAAAACAATAAACCCTGAGAACATAGAAAAAAGATAAATAAAGATATGAGCAGAACTTAATACCACAGAAAACGTATAAAATTCAGGTGAGGTAGTAAGTCCAAAGAATATTCTTTGAAAAGATTTAAAAGACACACTTTGATTAAGGAAAACACAAACATGATTAAAGAATATATAGAAAGAATCAGGACAATGTTATAGCAGAGAATATATGAAATGCCAGTAAATTTGAACATTTCTGTAAAGCGGACCATTTCCTAGCTCCTAAACTTTACCAAAACTGACACAAGAGGAAATCATTTAAGGTCATCATGTCTGCCCTTGGCATTCTCGGAACGCCCTGGCCTCAGAATGCAGCATCTGTAGTCCATGGTAACCTGCGAAGAGGGGGCGTGGCTGAGGGAGCTTGGAAGACTGCCCTCACTGAGGGAGTGGGTGTGGCCATCTCTGCTGTGACTGAACAAAGGGCAGGGGAGCAGGGGGCCCAGGGCTGGGCCCTCAGAGCCCGGCCGAACCAGTGGGGTGTCACAAGCATTTAGGCCCAGGCCAAAGGGCGCCTTCTTTGTCTGCACAGCTGCCCAAACTCTCACCTTTCCACTCAGGCCGCCCACTTATTTGAAGTGTGTTTGGAACCTGTCCGCGCAGTACTTCTCGCTGCACAGCTCACCATAGGTCAGGGCATCGTAGCTTCCTGCCAGGTGACCGAAGTTCGCGGGCAAATGGGTCCCTGGGACACATGCGGAGAGGCTCTTGCCCGGGCCACATGCCGCCCACTGGCCCTGCCCCAGATCGAAGGCTGAAAAGCAGCCATGTCTGAGTCCACTGCCTCTCGAAGGAGTATTGGACCAACACTTGTAGAAAACGGGGTCCTTGCGGGCAACTCATTGGAGGGACACAAATAAATCTTTGCCGACTTTCTGCTGAAGCTTACCAGCGTTCACACCTAAGCCTCTTACAAGGTCAGCTGTTTAGCTAAACATGAGCTCATGATCTAAATTTACACAATATTGAAGAAATCAGCTACAAAGGGAGACAATCAGCAGAAACAATCAATACCAGAATGAGATTCCCTAGGCCATCCATCTGATGTTGGAATAATCAGGTGCAAGGCAGAAAATATACATAAAACTGGAACTGTAACAAGGAACAAGGAGGATTTCAAAGGCTCGTAGGATCTCTCAAACATTTTTAAAGTACATGTCGTTGATAAACCTAAATACTCAAAGGTTGTTTAATACCACAGATTAAGCATTGAGAAGAGTGAAATTATGCTGTTTTGAAAACTATGGCAGGTGAGATTTTCTGCCTAATTATATAAGAAGATTTCTCTAAAAAATAGACATTATTTCAAAGACTTATTGGCTGTGAAATAAGTTAAGGGTATTTCAAATGGCTTGTCTGCAAAGAAAGGTGAGATGTAGGGAATCACAGAAAGTCGAGGGGAAAATGTCAATATATACATTGCTATATGGTGAACTAAGCCTTAGGCCAGCCACAATGTAGAGGACCTGACCCTTAGAAATTTAAAAGTGAGCTGGAATCTTTAAAAGTTCAAATCTTTATAAGTAAAAAGATTGATGAAAATGAATAACCAAGTGTTTTAATTGACATCAGAAGATCAAAAAATAAACCCTGAGAACATATAAAAAAGATAAATAAAGATATGAGCAGAACTTAATACCACAGAAAACGTATAAAATTCAGGTGAGGTAGTAAGTCCAAAGAATATTCTTTGAAAAGATTTAAAAGACACACTTTGATTAAGGAAAACACAAACATAATTAAAGAATATATAGAAAGAATCAGGACAATGTTATAGCAGAGAATATATGAAATGCCAGTAAATTTGAACATTTCTGTAAACTTGACCATTTCCTAGCTCCTACAGTTTACCAAAACTGACACAAGAGGAAATTATTTAAGGTCATCATGTCTGCCCTTGGCATTCTCGTTACGCCCTGGCCTCAGAATGCAGCATCTGTAGTCCAAGGTAACCTGCGGAGAGTGGGCGGGGCTGAGGGAGGCTGGAACACTGCCCTCACTGAGGGAGTGGGTGTGGCCATCTCTGCTGTGACTGAACAAAGGGCAGGGGAGAAGGGGGCCAAGGGCAGGGCGCTCAGAGCCCGGCCGACCCAGTGGGGTGTCACAAGCATTTAGGCCCAGGCCAAAGGGCGCCTTCTTTGTCTGCACAGCTGCCCAAACTCTCACCTTTCCACTCAGGCCGCCCTCTTATTTGAAGTGTGTTTGGAACCTGTCCGCGCAGTACTTCTCGCTGCACAGCTCACCATAGTTCAGGGCATCGTAGCTTCCTGCCAGGTGACCGAAGTTCGCAGGCAAATGGGTCCCTGGGACACATGCGGAGAGGCTCTTGCCCGGGCCACAGGCCGCCCACCGGCCCTGCCCCAGATCGAAGCCTGAAAAGCAGCCATGTCTGAGTCCACTGCCTCTCGAAGGAGTATTGGACCAACACTTGTAGAAAACGGGGTCCTTGCGGGCAACTCATTGGAGGGACACAAATAAATCTTTGCCGACTTTCTGCTGAAGCTTACCAGCGTTCACACCTAAGCCTCTTACAAGGTCAGCTGTTTAGCTAAACATGAGCTCATGATCTAAATTTACACAATATTGAAGAAATCAGCTACAAAGGGAGACAATCAGCAGAAAAATTCAATACCAGAATGAGATTCCCTAGGCCATCCATCTGATGTTGGAATAATCAGGTGCAAGGCAGAAAATATACATAAAACTGGAACTGTAACAAGGAACAAGGAGGTTTTCAAAGGCTCGTAGGATCTCTCAAACATTTTTAAAGTACATGTCGTTGATAAACCTAAATACTCAAAGGTTGTTTAATACCACAGATTAAGCATTGAGAAGAGTGAAATTATGCTGTTTTGAAAACTATGGCAGGTGATATTTTCTGGCTAATTATATAAGAAGATTTCTCTAAAAAATAGACATTATTTCAAAGACTTACTGGCTGTGAAATAAGTTAAGGGTATTTCAAATGGCTTGTCTGCAAAGAAAGGTGAGATGTAGGGAATCACAGAAAGTCGAGGGGAAAATGTCAATATATACATTGCTATATGGTGAACTAAGCCTTAGGCCAGCCACAATGTAGAGCACCTGACCCTTAGAAATTTAAAAGTGAGCTGGAATCTTTAAAAGTTCAAATCTTTATAAGTAAAAAGATTGATGAAAATGAATAACCAAGTGTTTTAATTGACATCAGAAGATCAAAACAATAAACCCTGAGAACATAGAAAAAAGATAAATAAAGATATGAGCAGAACTTAATACCACAGAAAACGTATAAAATTCAGGTGCGGTAGTAAGTCCAAAGAATATTCTTTGAAAAGATTTAAAAGACACACTTTGATTAAGGAAAACACAAACATAATTAAAGAATATATAGAAAGAATCAGGACAATGTTATAGCAGAGAATATATGAAATGCCAGTAAATTTGAACATTTCTGTCAAGTGGACCATTTCCTAGCTCCTACAGTTTACCAAAACTGACACAAGAGGAAATCATTTAAGGTCATCATGTCTGCCCTTGGCATTCTCGTTACGCCCTGGCCTCAGAATGCAGCATCTGTAGTCCATGGTAACCTGCGGAGAGTGGGCGGGGCTGAGGGAGGCTGGAACACTGCCCTCACTGAGGGAGTGGGTGTGGCCATCTCTGCTGTGACTGAACAAAGGGCAGGGGAGCAGGGGGCCCAGGTCAGGGCCCTCAGAGCCCGGCAGGCCCAGTGGAGTGTCACAAGCATTTAGGCCAAGGCCATAGGGCGCCTTCTTTGTCTGCACAGCTGCCCAAACTCTCACTTTTCCACTCAGGCCACCCACTTAGTTGAAGTGTGTGTGGAACCTGTCCGCGCAGTATACCTCGCTGCACAGCTAACCATAGGTCTGGGCATCGTAGCTTCCCGCCAGGTGACCGAAGTTCGCAGGAGAGATGATTCCCAGGTTCACACGCAGAGAGGCTCCTGCCCGGGCCACAGGCCGCCCACTGCCCCTGCCCAAGATCGGGGGCCGAAAGCAGCCCTGTCTAAGTCCCCTACTCCTAGAAGGAGTATTGGACGAACAATTCTGGGAAACGGGGTCCTTGTGGGAAACTCATTGGAGGGACACAAATAAATCTTTGCCGACTTTTTGCTGAAACTTACGAGCGTTCACACCTAAGCCGCTTACAAGGTCAGCTGTTTAGCTAAACATGAGCTCATGATCTAAATTTACACAATAATGAAGAAATCAGCTACAAAGGGAGACAATCAGCAAAAACAATCAATACCAGAATTAGATTCCCTAGGCCATCCTTGCGATGTTGGAATAATCAGGTGCTAAGCAGAAAATATACATAAACCTGGAAATGAAACAAGAAACAAGCATGTTTTCAAAGACTGGTAGGATCTCTAAAACATTTTTAAAGTACATGTCATTGATAAAGCTAAATACTCAAAGGTTGTTTAATACAACAAATTAAGCAGTGAGAAGAGTGAAATTATGCTGTTTAGAAAACTATGGAAGGTGAGATTTTCTGCCTAATTATATAAGATGATTTCTCGAAAAAATACACATTATTTCAAAGAATTATTGGCTGTGAAATAAGTTAAGGGTATTTCAAATGGCTTGTCTACAAAGAAAGGTGAGATGTAGGGAATCACAGAAAGCCGAGGGGATAATATGTCAATATATACATTGCTATATGGTGAACTAAGCCTTAGGCCGGCAACAGTGTAGAGGAATGGACCCTTAGAAACGTACAAGTAAGCTGGAATCTTTAAAAGTTCAAATCTTTATAAGTAAAAAGATTTATTAAAATGAATAACCAAGTGTTTTACTGGACATCAGAAAATCAAAACAATAAACCCTGAGAACATAGAAAAAAGATAAATAAAGATATGAGCAGAACTTAATACAACAGAAAACGTATAAAATTCAGGTGATTTAGTAAGTCCAAAGAATATTCTTTGAAAAGATTTAAAAGACACACTTTGATTAAGGAAAACACAAACATAAGTAAAGAATATACAGAAAGAATCAGGACAATGTTATAGCAGAGAATATAAGAAATGCCAGTAAATTTGAACATTTCTGTAAAGCGGACCATTTCCTAGCTCCTAAACTTTACCAAAACTGACACAAGAGGAAATCATTTAAGGTCATCATGTCTGCCCTTGGCATTCTCGGAACGCCCTGGCCTCAGAATGCAGCATCTGTAGTCCATGGTAACCTGCGGAGAGGGGGCGTGGCTGAGGGAGCTTGGAAGACTGCCCTCACTGAGGGAGTGGGTGTGGCCATCTCTGCTGTGACTGAACAAAGGGCAGGGGAGCAGGGGGCCCAGGGCAGGGCCCTCAGAGCCCGGACGACACAGTGGGGTGTCACAAGCATTTAGGCCCAGGCCAAAGGGCGCCTTCTTTGTCTGCACAGCTGCCCAAACTCTCACCTTTCCACTCAGGCCGCCCTCTTATTTGAAGTGTGTTTGGAACCTGTCCGTGCAGTACTCCTCGCTGCACAGCTCACCATAGGTCAGGGCATCGTAGCTTCCTGCCAGGTGACCGAAGTTCGCAGGCAAATGGGTCCCTGGGACACATGCGGAGAGGCTCTTGCCTGTGCCACAGTCTGCTCACTGGCCCTGCCCCTGATCGAAGGCTGAAAAGCAGCCATGTCTGAGTCCACTGCCTCTCGAAGGAGTATTGGACCAACACTTGTAGAAAACGGGGTCCTTGCGGGCAACTCATTGGAGGGACACAAATAAATCTTTGCCGACTTTTTGCTGAAACTTACGAGCGTTCACAACTAAGCCGCTTACAAGGTCCGCTGTTTAGCTAAACATGAGCTCATGATCTAAATTTACACATTAATGAAGAAATCAGCTACAAAGGGAGACAATCAGCAAAAACAATCAATACCAGAATTAGATTCCCTAGGCCATCCTTGAGATGTTGGAATAATCAGGTGCTAGGCAGAAAATATACATAAACCTGGAAATGAAACAAGGAACAAGCATGTTTTCAAAGACTGGTAGGATCTCTAAAACATTTTTAAAGTACATGTCATTGATAAAGCTAAATACTCAAAGGTTGTTTAATACAACAAATTAAGCAGTGAGAAGAGTGAAATTATGCTGTTTAGAAAACTACGGAAGGTGAGATTTTCTGCCTAATTATATAAGATGATTTCTCTAAAAAATAGACATTATTTCAAAGAATTATTGGCTGTGAAATAACTTAAGGGTATTTCAAATGGCTTGTCTGCAAAGAAAGGTGAGATGTAGGGAATCACAGAAAATCGAGGGGATAATATGTCAATATATACATTGCTATATGGTGAACTAAGCCTTAGGCCAGCTACAGTGTAGAGGAATGGACCCTTAGAAACGTACAAGTAAGCTGGAATCTTTAAAAGTTCAAATCTTTATAAGTAAAAAGATTTATTAAACTGAATAACCAAGTGTTTTACTTGACATCAGAAAATCAAAACAATAAACCCTGAGAACATAGAAAAAAGATAAATAAAGATATGAGCAGAACTTAATACAACAGAAAACGTATAAAATTCAGGTGATTTAGTAAGTCCAAAGAATATTCTTTGAAAAGATTTAAAAGACACACTTTGATTAAGGAAAACAAAAACATAAGTAAAGAATATACAGAAAGAATCAGGACAATGTTATAGCAGAGAATATATGAAATGCCAGTAAATTTGAACATTTCTGTAAAGCGGACCATTTCCTAGCTCCTAAACTTTACCAAAACTGACACAAGAGGAAATCATTTAAGGTCATCATGTCTGCCCTTGGCATTCTCGGAACGCCCTGGCCTCAGAATGCAGCATCTGTAGTCCATGGTAACCTGCGGAGAGGGGGCGTGGCTGAGGGAGCTTGGAAGACTGCCCTCACTGAGGGAGTGGGTGTGGCCATCTCTGCTGTGACTGAACAAAGGGCAGGGGAGCAGGGGGCCCAGGGCAGGGCCCTCAGGGCCCGGCAGACCCAGTGGGGTGTCACAAGCATTTAGGCCCAGGCCAAAGGGCGCCTTCTTTGTCTGCACAGCTGCCCAAACTCTCACCTTTCCACTCAGGCCGCCCTCTTATTTGAAGTGTGTTTGGAACCTGTCCGCGCAGTACTTCTCGCTGCACAGCTCACCATAGGTCAGGGCATCGTAGCTTCCTGCCAGGTGACCGAAGTTCGCAGGCAAATGGGTCCCTGGGACACATGCGGAGAGGCTCTTGCCCGGGCCACAGGCCGCCCACTGGCCCTGCCCCAGATCGAAGGCTGAAAAGCAGCCATGTCTGAGTCCACTGCCTCTCGAAGGAGTATTGGACCAACACTTGTAGAAAACGGGGTCCTTGCGGGCAACTCATTGGAGGGACACAAATAAATCTTTGCCGACTTTCTGCTGAAGCTTACCAGCGTTCACACCTAAGCCTCTTACAAGGTCAGCTGTTTAGCTAAACATGAGCTCATGATCTAAATTTACACAATATTGAAGAAATCAGCTACAAAGGGAGACAATCAGCAGAAAAAATCAATACCAGAATGAGATTCCCTAGGCCATCCATCTGATGTTGGAATAATCAGGTGCAAGGCAGAAAATATACATAAAACTGGAACTGTAACAAGGAAAAAGGAGGTTTTCAAAGGCTGGTAGGATCTCTCAAACATTTTTAAAGTACATGTCGTTGATAAACCTAAATACTCAAAGGTTGTTTAATACCACAGATTAAGCATTGAGAAGAGTGAAATTATGCTGTTTTGAAATCTATGGCAGGTGAGATTTTCTGCCTAATTGTATAAGAAGATTTCTCTAAAAAATAGACATTATTTCAAAGACTTATTGGCTGTGAAATAAGTTAAGGGTATTTCAAATGGCTTGTCTGCAAAGAAAGGTGAGATGTAGGGAATCACAGAAAGTCGAGGGGAAAATGTCCATATATACATTGCTATATGGTGAACTAAGCCTTAGGCCAGCCACAATGTAGAGGACCTGACCCTTAGAAATTTAAAAGTGAGCTGGAATCTTTAAAAGTTCAAATCTTTATAAGTAAAAAGATTGATGAAAATGAATAACCAAGTGTTTTAATTGACATCAGAAGATCAAAACAATAAACCCTGAGAACATAGAAAAAAGATAAATAAAGATATGAGCAGAACTTAATACCACAGAAAACGTATAAAATTCAGGTGAGGTAGTAAGTCCAAAGAATATTCTTTGAAAAGATTTAAAAGACACACTTTGATTAAGGAAAACACAAACATAATTAAAGAATATATAGAAAGAATCAGGACAATGTTATAGCAGAGAATATATGAAATGCCAGTAAATTTGAACATTTCTGTCAAGTGGACCATTTCCTAGCTCCTACAGTTTACCAAAACTGACACAAGAGGAAATCATTTAAGGTCATCATGTCTGCCCTTGGCATTCTCGTTACGCCCTGGCCTCAGAATGCAGCATCTGTAGTCCATGGTAACCTGCGGAGAGTGGGCGGGGCTGAGGGAGGCTGGAACACTGCCCTCACTGAGGGAGTGGGTGTGGCCATCTCTGCTGTGACTGAACAAAGGGCAGGGGAGCAGGGGGCCCAGGGCAGGGCCCTCAGAGCCCGGCAGGCCCAGTGGTGTGTCACAAGCATTTAGGCCCAGGCCATAGGGCGCCTTCTTTGTCTGCACAGCTGCCCAAACTCTCACTTTTCCACTCAGGCCACCCACTTAGTTGAAGTGTGTGTGGAACCTGTCCGCGCAGTATACCTCGCTGCACAGCTAACCATAGGTCTGGGCATCGTAGCTTCCTGCCAGGTGACCGAAGTTCGCAGGAGAGATGATTCCCAGGTTCACACGCAGAGAGGCTCCTGCCCGGGCCACAGGCCGCCCACTGCCCCTGCCCAGAATCGGGGGCCGAAATCAGCCCTGTCTAAGTCCCCTACTCCTAGAAGGAGTATTGGACCAACACTTCTAGAAAACGGGGTCCTTGTGGGCAACTCATTGGAGAGACACAAAAAATCTTTGCCGACTTTTTGCTGAAACTTACGAGCGTTCACACCTAAGCCTCTTACAAGGTCAGCTGTTTAGCTAAACATGAGCTCATGATCTAAATTTACACAATATTGAAGAAATCAGCTACAAAGGGAGACAATCAGCAGAAAAAATCAATACCAGAATGAGATTCCCTAGGCCATCCATCTGATGTTGGAATAATCAGGTGCAAGGCAGAAAATATACATAAAACTGGAACTGTAACAAGGAACAAGGAGGTTTTCAAAGACTGGTAGGATATCTAAAACATTTTTAAAGTACATGTCATTGATAAAGCTAAATACTCAAAGGTTGTTTAATACAACAAATTAAGCAGTGAGAAGAGTGAAATTATGCTGTTTAGAAAACTATGGAAGGTGAGATTTTCTGCCTAATTATATAAGATGATTTCTCTAAAAAATACACATTATTTCAAAGAATTATTGGCTGTGAAATAAGTTAAGGGTATTTCAAATGGCTTGTCTGCAAAGAAAGGTGAGATGTAGGGAATCACAGAAAGCCGAGGGGATAATATGTCAATATATACATTGCTATATGGTGAACTAAGCCTTTGGCCGGCAACAGTGTAGAGGAATGGACCCTTAGAAACGTACAAGTAAGCTGGAATCTTTAAAAGTTCAAATCTTTATAAGTAAAAAGATTGATGAAAATGAATAACCAAGTGTTTTAATTGACATCAGAAAATCAAAACAATAAACCCTGAGAACATAGAAAAAAGATAAATAAAGATATGAGCAGAACTTAATACAACAGAAAACGTATAAAATTCAGGTGAGGTAGTAAGTCCAAAGAATATTCTTTGAAAAGATTTAAAAGACAAACTTTGATTAAGGAAAACACAAACATAATTAAAGAATATATAGAAAGAATCAGGACAATGTTATAGCAGAGAATATAGGAAATGCCAGTAAATTTGAACATTTCTGTAAAGTTGACCATTTCCTAGCTCCTACAGTTTACCAAAACTGACACAAGAGGAAATCATTTAAGGTCATCATGTCTGCCCTTGGCATTCTCGGAACGCCCTGGCCTCAGAATGCAGCATCTGTAGTCCATGGTAACCTGCGGAGAGTGGGCGGGGCTGAGGGAGGCTGGAACACTGCCCTCACTGAGGGAGTGGGTGTGGCCATCTCTGCTGTGACTGAACAAAGGGCAGGGGAGCAGGGGGCCCAGGGCAGGGCCCTCAGAGCCCGGCAGGCCCAGTGGAGTGTCACAAGCATTTAGGCCCAGGCCTTAGGGCGCCTTCTTTGTCTGCACAGCTACCCAAACTCTCACTTTTCCAATCAGGCCACCCACTTAGTTGAAGTGTGTGTGGAACCAGTCCGCGCAGTATACCTCGCTGCACAGCTAACCACAGGTCTGGGCATCGTAGCTTCCTGCCAGGTGACCGAAGTTCGCAGGAGAGATGATTCCCAGGTTCACACGCAGAGAGGCTCCTGCCCGGGCCACAGGCCGCCCACTGCCCCTGCCCAAGATCGGGGGCCGAAAGCAGCCTTGTCTAAGTCCCCTACTCCTAGAAGGAGTATTGGACCAACACTTCTAGAAAACGGGGTCCTTGTGGGCAACTCATTGGAGGGACACAAATAAATCTTTGCCTACTTTTTGCTGAAACTTATGAGCGTTCACACCTAAGCCTCTTACAAGGTCAGCTGTTTAGCTAAACATGAGCTCATGATCTAAATTTACACAATATTGAAGAAATCAGCTACAAAGGGAGACAATCAGCAAAAACAATCAATACCAGAATTAGATTCCCTAGGCCATCCTTGAGATGTTGGAATAATCAGGTGCTAGGCAGAAAATATACATAAACCTGGAAATGAAACAAGGAACAAGCATGTTTTCAAAGACTGGTAGGATCTCTAAAACATTTTTAAAGTACATGTCATTGATAAAGCTAAATACTCAAAGGTTGTTTAATACAACAAATTAAGCAGTGAGAAGAGTGAAATTATGCTGTTTAGAAAACTATGGAAGGTGAGATTTTCTGCCTAATTATATAAGATGATTTCTCGAAAAAATACACATTATTTCAAAGAATTATTGGCTGTGAAATAAGTTAAGGGTATTTCAAATGGCTTGTCTACAAAGAAAGGTGAGATGTAGGGAATCACAGAAAGCCGAGGGGATAATATGTCAATATATACATTGCTATATGGTGAACTAAGCCTTAGGCCGGCAACAGTGTAGAGGAATGGACCCTTAGAAACGTACAAGTAAGCTGGAATCTTTAAAAGTTCAAATCTTTATAAGTAAAAAGATTTATTAAAATGAATAACCAAGTGTTTTACTGGACATCAGAAAATCAAAACAATAAACCCTGAGAACATAGGAAAAAGATAAATAAAGATATGAGCAGAACTTAATACAACAGAAAACGTATAAAATTCAGGTGATTTAGTAAGTCCAAAGAATATTCTTTGAAAAGATTTAAAAGACACACTTTGATTAAGGAAAACAAAAACATAAGTAAAGAATATACAGAAAGAATCAGGACAATGTTATAGCAGAGAATATATGAAATGCCAGTAAATTTGAACATTTCTGTAAAGCGGACCATTTCCTAGCTCCTAAACTTTACCAAAACTGACACAAGAGGAAAACATTTAAGGTCATCATGTCTGTCCTTGGCATTCTCAGAACGCCCTGGCCTCAGAATGCAGCATCTGTAGTCCATGGTAACCTGCGGAGAGGGGGCGTGGCTGAGGGAGGTTGGAAGACTGCCCTCACTGAGGGAGTGGGTGTGGCCATCTCTGCTGTGACTGAACAAAGGGCAGGGAAGCAGGGGGCCCAGGGCAGGGCCCTCAGAGCCCGGCCGACCCTGTGGGGTGTCACAAGCATTTAGGCCCAGGCCAAAGGGCGCCTTCTTTGTCTGCACAGCTGCCCAAACTCTCACCTTACCACTCAGGCCGCCCTCTTATTTGAAGTGTGTTTGGAACCTGTCCGCGCAGTACTCCTCGCTGCACAGCTCACCATAGGTCAGGGCATCGTAGCTTCCTGCCAGGTGACCGAAGTTCGCAGGCAAATGGGCCCCTGGGACACATGCGGAGAGGCTCTTGCCCGGGCCACAGGCCGCCCACTGGCCCTGCCCCAGATCGAAGGCTGAAAAGCAGCCATGTCTGAGTCCACTGCCTCTCGAAGGAGTATTGGACCAACACTTGTAGAAAACGGGGTCCTTGCGGGCAACTCATTGGAGGGACACAAATAAATCTTTGCCGACTTTTTGCTGAAACTTACGAGCGTTCACAACTAAGCCGCTTACAAGGTCCGCTGTTTAGCTAAACATGAGCTCATGATCTAAATTTACACATTAATGAAGAAATCAGCTACAAAGGGAGACAATCAGCAAAAACAATCAATACCAGAATTAGATTCCCTAGGCCATCCTTGAGATGTTGGAATAATCAGGTGCTAGGCAGAAAATATACATAAACCTGGAAATGAAACAAGGAACAAGCATGTTTTCAAAGACTGGTAGGATCTCTAAAACATTTTTAAAGTACATGTCATTGATAAAGCTAAATACTCAAAGGTTGTTTAATACAACAAATTAAGCAGTGAGAAGAGTGAAATTATGCTGTTTAGAAAACTACGGAAGGTGAGATTTTCTGCCTAATTATATAAGATGATTTCTCTAAAAAATAGACATTATTTCAAAGAATTATTGGCTGTGAAATAACTTAAGGGTATTTCAAATGGCTTGTCTGCAAAGAAAGGTGAGATGTAGGGAATCACAGAAAATCGAGGGGATAATATGTCAATATATACATTGCTATATGGTGAACTAAGCCTTAGGCCAGCTACAGTGTAGAGGAATGGACCCTTAGAAACGTACAAGTAAGCTGGAATCTTTAAAAGTTCAAATCTTTATAAGTAAAAAGATTTATTAAACTGAATAACCAAGTGTTTTACTTGACATCAGAAAATCAAAACAATAAACCCTGAGAACATAGAAAAAAGATAAATAAAGATATGAGCAGAACTTAATACAACAGAAAACGTATAAAATTCAGGTGATTTAGTAAGTCCAAAGAATATTCTTTGAAAAGATTTAAAAGACACACTTTGATTAAGGAAAACAAAAACATAAGTAAAGAATATACAGAAAGAATCAGGACAATGTTATAGCAGAGAATATATGAAATGCCAGTAAATTTGAACATTTCTGTAAAGCGGACCATTTCCTAGCTCCTAAACTTTACCAAAACTGACACAAGAGGAAATCATTTAAGGTCATCATGTCTGCCCTTGGCATTCTCGGAACGCCCTGGCCTCAGAATGCAGCATCTGTAGTCCATGGTAACCTGCGGAGAGGGGGCGTGGCTGAGGGAGCTTGGAAGACTGCCCTCACTGAGGGAGTGGGTGTGGCCATCTCTGCTGTGACTGAACAAAGGGCAGGGGAGCAGGGGGCCCAGGGCAGGGCCCTCAGGGCCCGGCAGACCCAGTGGGGTGTCACAAGCATTTAGGCCCAGGCCAAAGGGCGCCTTCTTTGTCTGCACAGCTGCCCAAACTCTCACCTTTCCACTCAGGCCGCCCTCTTATTTGAAGTGTGTTTGGAACCTGTCCGCGCAGTACTTCTCGCTGCACAGCTCACCATAGGTCAGGGCATCGTAGCTTCCTGCCAGGTGACCGAAGTTCGCAGGCAAATGGGTCCCTGGGACACATGCGGAGAGGCTCTTGCCCGGGCCACAGGCCGCCCACTGGCCCTGCCCCAGATCGAAGGCTGAAAAGCAGCCATGTCTGAGTCCACTGCCTCTCGAAGGAGTATTGGACCAACACTTGTAGAAAACGGGGTCCTTGCGGGCAACTCATTGGAGGGACACAAATAAATCTTTGCCGACTTTCTGCTGAAGCTTACCAGCGTTCACACCTAAGCCTCTTACAAGGTCAGCTGTTTAGCTAAACATGAGCTCATGATCTAAATTTACACAATATTGAAGAAATCAGCTACAAAGGGAGACAATCAGCAGAAAAAATCAATACCAGAATGAGATTCCCTAGGCCATCCATCTGATGTTGGAATAATCAGGTGCAAGGCAGAAAATATACATAAAACTGGAACTGTAACAAGGAAAAAGGAGGTTTTCAAAGGCTGGTAGGATCTCTCAAACATTTTTAAAGTACATGTCGTTGATAAACCTAAATACTCAAAGGTTGTTTAATACCACAGATTAAGCATTGAGAAGAGTGAAATTATGCTGTTTTGAAATCTATGGCAGGTGAGATTTTCTGCCTAATTGTATAAGAAGATTTCTCTAAAAAATAGACATTATTTCAAAGACTTATTGGCTGTGAAATAAGTTAAGGGTATTTCAAATGGCTTGTCTGCAAAGAAAGGTGAGATGTAGGGAATCACAGAAAGTCGAGGGGAAAATGTCCATATATACATTGCTATATGGTGAACTAAGCCTTAGGCCAGCCACAATGTAGAGGACCTGACCCTTAGAAATTTAAAAGTGAGCTGGAATCTTTAAAAGTTCAAATCTTTATAAGTAAAAAGATTGATGAAAATGAATAACCAAGTGTTTTAATTGACATCAGAAGATCAAAACAATAAACCCTGAGAACATAGAAAAAAGATAAATAAAGATATGAGCAGAACTTAATACCACAGAAAACGTATAAAATTCAGGTGAGGTAGTAAGTCCAAAGAATATTCTTTGAAAAGATTTAAAAGACACACTTTGATTAAGGAAAACACAAACATAATTAAAGAATATATAGAAAGAATCAGGACAATGTTATAGCAGAGAATATATGAAATGCCAGTAAATTTGAACATTTCTGTCAAGTGGACCATTTCCTAGCTCCTACAGTTTACCAAAACTGACACAAGAGGAAATCATTTAAGGTCATCATGTCTGCCCTTGGCATTCTCGTTACGCCCTGGCCTCAGAATGCAGCATCTGTAGTCCATGGTAACCTGCGGAGAGTGGGCGGGGCTGAGGGAGGCTGGAACACTGCCCTCACTGAGGGAGTGGGTGTGGCCATCTCTGCTGTGACTGAACAAAGGGCAGGGGAGCAGGGGGCCCAGGGCAGGGCCCTCAGAGCCCGGCAGGCCCAGTGGTGTGTCACAAGCATTTAGGCCCAGGCCATAGGGCGCCTTCTTTGTCTGCACAGCTGCCCAAACTCTCACTTTTCCACTCAGGCCACCCACTTAGTTGAAGTGTGTGTGGAACCTGTCCGCGCAGTATACCTCGCTGCACAGCTAACCATAGGTCTGGGCATCGTAGCTTCCTGCCAGGTGACCGAAGTTCGCAGGAGAGATGATTCCCAGGTTCACACGCAGAGAGGCTCCTGCCCGGGCCACAGGCCGCCCACTGCCCCTGCCCAGAATCGGGGGCCGAAATCAGCCCTGTCTAAGTCCCCTACTCCTAGAAGGAGTATTGGACCAACACTTCTAGAAAACGGGGTCCTTGTGGGCAACTCATTGGAGAGACACAAAAAATCTTTGCCGACTTTTTGCTGAAACTTACGAGCGTTCACACCTAAGCCTCTTACAAGGTCAGCTGTTTAGCTAAACATGAGCTCATGATATAAATTTACACAATATTGAAGAAATCAGCTACAAAGGGAGACAATCAGCAGAAAAAATCAATACCAGAATGAGATTCCCTAGGCCATCCATCTGATGTTGGAATAATCAGGTGCAAGGCAGAAAATATACATAAAACTGGAACTGTAACAAGGAACAAGGAGGTTTTCAAAGACTGGTAGGATATCTAAAACATTTTTAAAGTACATGTCATTGATAAAGCTAAATACTCAAAGGTTGTTTAATACAACAAATTAAGCAGTGAGAAGAGTGAAATTATGCTGTTTAGAAAACTATGGAAGGTGAGATTTTCTGCCTAATTATATAAGATGATTTCTCTAAAAAATACACATTATTTCAAAGAATTATTGGCTGTGAAATAAGTTAAGGGTATTTCAAATGGCTTGTCTGCAAAGAAAGGTGAGATGTAGGGAATCACAGAAAGCCGAGGGGATAATATGTCAATATATACATTGCTATATGGTGAACTAAGCCTTTGGCCGGCAACAGTGTAGAGGAATGGACCCTTAGAAACGTACAAGTAAGCTGGAATCTTTAAAAGTTCAAATCTTTATAAGTAAAAAGATTGATGAAAATGAATAACCAAGTGTTTTAATTGACATCAGAAAATCAAAACAATAAACCCTGAGAACATAGAAAAAAGATAAATAAAGATATGAGCAGAACTTAATACAACAGAAAACGTATAAAATTCAGGTGAGGTAGTAAGTCCAAAGAATATTCTTTGAAAAGATTTAAAAGACAAACTTTGATTAAGGAAAACACAAACATAATTAAAGAATATATAGAAAGAATCAGGACAATGTTATAGCAGAGAATATAGGAAATGCCAGTAAATTTGAACATTTCTGTAAAGTTGACCATTTCCTAGCTCCTACAGTTTACCAAAACTGACACAAGAGGAAATCATTTAAGGTCATCATGTCTGCCCTTGGCATTCTCGGAACGCCCTGGCCTCAGAATGCAGCATCTGTAGTCCATGGTAACCTGCGGAGAGTGGGCGGGGCTGAGGGAGGCTGGAACACTGCCCTCACTGAGGGAGTGGGTGTGGCCATCTCTGCTGTGACTGAACAAAGGGCAGGGGAGCAGGGGGCCCAGGGCAGGGCCCTCAGAGCCCGGCAGGCCCAGTGGAGTGTCACAAGCATTTAGGCCCAGGCCTTAGGGCGCCTTCTTTGTCTGCACAGCTACCCAAACTCTCACTTTTCCAATCAGGCCACCCACTTAGTTGAAGTGTGTGTGGAACCAGTCCGCGCAGTATACCTCGCTGCACAGCTAACCACAGGTCTGGGCATCGTAGCTTCCTGCCAGGTGACCGAAGTTCGCAGGAGAGATGATTCCCAGGTTCACACGCAGAGAGGCTCCTGCCCGGGCCACAGGCCGCCCACTGCCCCTGCCCAAGATCGGGGGCCGAAAGCAGCCTTGTCTAAGTCCCCTACTCCTAGAAGGAGTATTGGACCAACACTTCTAGAAAACGGGGTCCTTGTGGGCAACTCATTGGAGGGACACAAATAAATCTTTGCCTACTTTTTGCTGAAACTTATGAGCGTTCACACCTAAGCCTCTTACAAGGTCAGCTGTTTAGCTAAACATGAGCTCATGATCTAAATTTACACAATATTGAAGAAATCAGCTACAAAGGGAGACAATCAGCAAAAACAATCAATACCAGAATTAGATTCCCTAGGCCATCCTTGAGATGTTGGAATAATCAGGTGCTAGGCAGAAAATATACATAAACCTGGAAATGAAACAAGGAACAAGCATGTTTTCAAAGACTGGTAGGATCTCTAAAACATTTTTAAAGTACATGTCATTGATAAAGCTAAATACTCAAAGGTTGTTTAATACAACAAATTAAGCAGTGAGAAGAGTGAAATTATGCTGTTTAGAAAACTATGGAAGGTGAGATTTTCTGCCTAATTATATAAGATGATTTCTCTAAAAAATACACATTATTTCAAAGAATTATTGGCTGTGAAATAAGTTAAGGGTATTTCAAATGGCTTGTCTGCAAAGAGAGTTGAGATGTAGGGAATCACAGAAAGCCGAGGGGATAATATGTCAATATATACATTGCTATATGGTGAACTAAGCCTTAGGCCGGCAACAGTGTAGAGGAATGGACCCTTAGAAACGTACAAGTAAGCTGGAATCTTTAAAAGTTCAAATCTTTATAAGTAAAAAGATTTATTAAAATGAATAACCAAGTGTTTTACTGGACATCAGAAAATCAAAACAATAAACCCTGAGAACATAGGAAAAAGATAAATAAAGATATGAGCAGAACTTAATACAACAGAAAACGTATAAAATTCAGGTGATTTAGTAAGTCCAAAGAATATTCTTTGAAAAGATTTAAAAGACACACTTTGATTAAGGAAAACAAAAACATAAGTAAAGAATATACAGAAAGAATCAGGACAATGTTATAGCAGAGAATATATGAAATGCCAGTAAATTTGAACATTTCTGTAAAGCGGACCATTTCCTAGCTCCTAAACTTTACCAAAACTGACACAAGAGGAAAACATTTAAGGTCATCATGTCTGTCCTTGGCATTCTCAGAACGCCCTGGCCTCAGAATGCAGCATCTGTAGTCCATGGTAACCTGCGGAGAGGGGGCGTGGCTGAGGGAGGTTGGAAGACTGCCCTCACTGAGGGAGTGGGTGTGGCCATCTCTGCTGTGACTGAACAAAGGGCAGGGAAGCAGGGGGCCCAGGGCAGGGCCCTCAGAGCCCGGCCGACCCTGTGGGGTGTCACAAGCATTTAGGCCCAGGCCAAAGGGCGCCTTCTTTGTCTGCACAGCTGCCCAAACTCTCACCTTTCCACTCAGGCCGCCCTCTTATTTGAAGTGTGTTTGGAACCTGTCCGCGCAGTACTCCTCGCTGCACAGCTCACCATAGGTCAGGGCATCGTAGCTTCCTGCCAGGTGACCGAAGTTCGCAGGCAAATGGGTCCCTGGGACACATGCGGAGAGGCTCTTGCCCGGGCCACAGGCCGCCCACTGGCCCTGCCCCAGATCGAAGGCTGAAAAGCAGCCATGTCTGAGTCCACTGCCTCTCGAAGGAGTATTGGACCAACACTTGTAGAAAACGGGGTCCTTGCGGGCAACTCATTGGAGGGACACAAATAAATCTTTGCCGACTTTCTGCTGAAGCTTACCAGCGTTCACACCTAAGCCTCTTACAAGGTCAGCTGTTTAGCTAAACATGAGCTCATGATCTAAATTTACACAATATTGAAGAAATCAGCTACAAAGGGAGACAATCAGCAGAAAAAATCAATACCAGAATGAGATTCCCTAGGCCATCCATCTGATGTTGGAATAATCAGGTGCAAGGCAGAAAATATACATAAAACTGGAACTGTAACAAGGAACAAGGAGGTTTTCAAAGGCTGGTAGGATCTCTCAAACATTCTTAAAGTACATGTCGTTGATAAACCTAAATACTCAAAGGTTGTTTAATACCACAGATTAAGCATTGAGAAGAGTGAAATTATGCTGTTTTAAAAACTATGGCAGGTGAGATTTTCTGCCTAATTATATAAGAAGATTTCTCTAAAAAATAGACATTATTTCAAAGACTTATTGGCTGTGAAATAAGTTAAGGGTATTTCAAATGGCTTGTCTGCAAAGAAAGGTGAGATGTAGGGAATCACAGAAAGTCGAGGGGAAAATGTCAATATATACATTGCTATATGGTGAAGTAAGCCTTAGGCCAGCCACAATGTAGAGGACCTGACCCTTAGAAATTTAAAAGTGAGCTGGAATCTTTAAAAGTTCAAATCTTTATAAGTAAAAAGATTGATGAAACTGAATAACCAAGTGTTTTCATTGACATCAGAAGATCAAAACAATAAACCCTGAGAACATAGAAAAAAGATAAATAAAGATATGAGCAGAACTTAATACCACAGAAAACGTATAAAATTCAGGTGAGGTAGTAAGTCCAAAGAATATTCTTTGAAAAGATTTAAAAGACACACTTTGATTAAGGAAAACACAAACATAATTAAAGAATATATAGAAAGAATCAGGACAATGTTATAGCAGAGAATATATGAAATGCCAGTAAATTTGAACATTTCTGTAAAGTTGACCATTTCCTAGCTCCTACAGTTTACCAAAACTGACACAAGAGTAAATCATTTAAGGTCATCATGTCTGCCCTTGGCATTCTCGGAACGCCCTGGCCTCAGAATGCAGCATCTGTAGTCCATGGTAACCTGCGGAGTGTGGGCTGGGCTGAGGGAGGCTGGAACACTGCCCTCACTGAGGGAGTGGGTGTGGCCATCTCTGCTGTGACTGAACAAAGGGCAGGGGAGCAGGGGGCCCAGGGCAGGGCCCTCAGAGCCCGGCAGGCCCAGTGGAGTGTCACAAGCATTTAGGCCCAGGCCTTAGGTCGCCTTCTTTGTCTGCACAGCTACCCAAACTCTCATTTTCCAATCAGGCCACCCACTTAGTTGAAGTGTGTGTGGAACCAGTCCGCGCAGTATACCTCGCTGCACAGCTAACCATAGGTCTGGGCATCGTAGCTTCCTGCCAGGTGACCGAAGTTCGCAGGAGAGATGATTCCCAGGTTCACACGCAGAGAGGCTCCTGCCCGGGCCACAGGCCGCCCACTGCCCCTGCCCAAGATCGGGGGCCGAAAGCAGCCTTGTCTAAGTCCCCTACTCCTAGAAGGAGTATTGGACCAACACTTCTAGAAAACGGGGTACTTGTGGGCAACTCATTGGAGGGACACAAATAAATCTTTGCCGACGTTTTGCTGAAACTTACGAGCGTTCACACCTAAGCCTCTAACAAGGTCAGCTGTTTAGCTAAACATGAGCTCATGATCTAAATTTACACAATAATGAAGAAATCAGCTACAAAGGGAGACAATCAGCAAAAACAATCAATACCAGAATTAGATTCCCTAGGCCATCCTTGAGATGTTGGAATAATCAGGTGCTAGGCAGAAAATATACATAAACCTGGAAATGAAACAAGGAACAAGCATGTTTTCAAAGACTGGTAGGATCTCTAAAACATTTTTAAAGTACATGTCATTGATAAAGCTAAATACTCAAAGGTTGTTTAATACAACAAATTAAGCAGTGAGAAGAGTGAAATTATGCTGTTTAGAAAACTATGGAAGGTGAGATTTTCTGCCTAATTATATAAGATGATTTCTCTAAAAAATACACATTATTTCAAAGAATTATTGGCTGTGAAATAAGTTAAGGGTATTTCAAATGGCTTGTCTGCAAAGAGAGTTGAGATGTAGGGAATCACAGAAAGCCGAGGGGATAATATGTCAATATATACATTGCTATATGGTGAACTAAGCCTTAGGCCGGCAACAGTGTAGAGGAATGGACCCTTAGAAACGTACAAGTAAGCTGGAATCTTTAAAAGTTCAAATCTTTATAAGTAAAAAGATTTATTAAAATGAATAACCAAGTGTTTTACTGGACATCAGAAAATCAAAACAATAAACCCTGAGAACATAGAAAAAAGATAAATAAAGATATGAGCAGAACTTAATACAACAGAAAACGTATAAAATTCAGGTGATTTAGTAAGTCCAAAGAATATTTTTTGAAAAGATTTAAAAGACACACTTTCATTAAGGAAAACAAAAACATAAGTAAAGAATATACAGAAAGAATCAGGACAATGTTATAGCAGAGAATATATGAAATGCCAGTAAATTTGAACATTTCTGTAAAGCGGACCATTTCCTAGCTCCTAAACTTTACCAAAACTGACACAAGAGGAAATCATTTAAGGTCATCATGTCTGCCCTTGGCATTCTCGGAACGCCCTGGCCTCAGAATGCAGCATCTGTAGTCCATGGTAACCTGCGGAGAGGGGGCGTGGCTGAGGGAGCTTGGAAGACTGCCCTCACTGAGGGAGTGGGTGTGGCCATCTCTGCTGTGACTGAACAAAGGGCAGGGAAGCAGGGGGCCCAGGGCAGGGCCCTCAGAGCCCGGCCGACCCTGTGGGGTGTCACAAGCATTTAGGCCCAGGCCAAAGGGCGCCTTCTTTGTCTGCACAGCTGCCCAAACTCTCACCTTTCCACTCAGGCCGCCCTCTTATTTGAAGTGTGTTTGGAACCTGTCCGCGCAGTACTCCTCGCTGCACAGCTCACCATAGGTCAGGGCATCGTAGCTTCCTGCCAGGTGACCGAAGTTCGCAGGCAAATGGGTCCCTGGGACACATGCGGAGAGGCTCTTGCCCGGGCCACTGGCCGCCCACTGGCCCTGCCCCAGATCGAAGGCTGAAAAGCAGCCATGTCTGAGTCCACTGCCTCTCGAAGGAGTATTGGACCAACACTTGTAGAAAACGGGGTCCTTGCGGGCAACTCATTGGAGGGACACAAATAAATCTTTGCCGACTTTCTGCTGAAGCTTACCAGCGTTCACACCTAAGCCTCTTACAAGGTCAGCTGTTTAGCTAAACATGAGCTCATGATCTAAATTTACACAATATTGAAGAAATCAGCTACAAAGGGAGACAATCAGCAGAAAAAATCAATACCAGAATGAGATTCCCTAGGCCATCCATCTGATGTTGGAATAATCAGGTGCAAGGCAGAAAATATACATAAAACTGGAACTGTAACAAGGAACAAGGAGGTTTTCAAAGGCTGGTAGGATCTCTCAAACATTTTTAAAGTACATGTCGTTGATAAACCTAAATACTCAAAGGTTGTTTAATACCACAGATTAAGCATTGAGAAGAGTGAAATTATGCTGTTTTGAAAACTATGGCAGGTGAGATTTTCTGCCTAATTATATAAGAAGATTTCTCTAAAAAATAGACATTATTTCAAAGACTTATTGGCTGTGAAATAAGTTAAGTGTATTTCAAATGGCTTGTCTGCAAAGAAAGGTGAGATGTAGGGAATCACAGAAAGTCGAGGGGAAAATGTCAATATATACATTGCTATATGGTGAACTAAGCCTTAGGCCAGCCCCAATGTAGAGGACCTGACCCTTAGAAATTTAAAAGTGAGCTGGAATCTTTAAAAGTTCAAATCTTTATAAGTAAAAAGATTGATGAAAATGAATAACCAAGTGTTTTAATTGACATCAGAAGATCAAAACAATAAACCCTGAGAACATAGAAAAAAGATAAATAAAGATATGAGCAGAACTTAATACCACAGAAAACGTATAAAATTCAGGTGAGGTAGTAAGTCCAAAGAATATTCTTTGAAAAGATTTAAAAGACACACTTTGATTAAGGAAAACAAAAACATAAGTAAAGAATATACAGAAAGAATCAGGACAATGTTATAGCAGAGAATATATGAAATGCCAGTAAATTTGAACATTTCTGTAAAGCGGACCATTTCCTAGCTCCTAAACTTTACCAAAACTGACACAAGAGGAAATCATTTAAGGTCATCATGTCTGCCCTTGGCATTCTCGGAACGCCCTGGCCTCAGAATGCAGCATCTGTAGTCCATGGTAACCTGCGGAAAGGGGGCGTGGCTGAGGGAGCTTGGAAGACTGCCCTCACTGAGGGAGTGGGTGTGGCCATTTCTGCTGTGACTGAACAAAGGGCAGGGGAGCAGGGGGCCCAGGGCAGGGCCCTCAGAGCCCGGCAGACCCAGTGGGGTGTCACAAGCATTTAGGCCCAGGCCAAAGGGCGCCTTCTTTGTCTGCACAGCTGCCCAAACTCTCACCTTTCCACTCAGGCCGCCCTCTTATTTGAAGTGTGTTTGGAACCTGTCCCCGCAGTACTCCTCGCTGCACAGCTCACCATAGGTCAGGGCATCGTAGCTTCCTGCCAGGTGACCGAAGTTCGCAGGCAAATGGGTCCCTGGGACACATGCGGAGAGGCTCTTGACGGGGCCACAGGCCGCACACTGGCCCTGCCCCAGATCGAAGGCTGAAAAGCAGCCATGTCTGTGTCCACTGCCTCTCGAAGGAGTATTGGACCAACACTTGTAGAAAACGGGGTCCTTGCGGGCAACTCATTGGAGGGACACAAATAAATCTTTGCCGACTTTCTGCTGAAGCTTACCAGCGTTCACACCTAAGCCTCTTACAAGGTCAGCTGTTTAGCTAAACATGAGCTCATGATCTAAATTTACACAATATTGAAGAAATCAGCTACAAAGGGAGACAATCAGCAGAAACAATCAATACCAGAATGAGATTCCCTAGGCCATCCATCTGATGTTGGAATAATCAGGTGCAAGGCAGAAAATATACATAAAACTGGAACTGTAACAAGGAACAAGGAGGTTTTCAAAGGCTGGTAGGATCTCTCAAACATTTTTAAAGTACATGTCGTTGATAAACCTAAATACTCAAAGTTTGTTTAATACCACAGATTAAGCATTGAGAAGAGTGAAATTATGCTGTTTTGAAAACTATGGCAGGTGAGATTTTCTGCCTAATTATATAAGAAGATTTCTCTAAAAAATAGACATTATTTCAAAGACTTATTGGCTGTGAAATAAGTTAAGGGTATTTCAAATGGCTTGTCTGCAAAGAAAGGTGAGATGTAGGGAATCACAGAAAGTCGAGGGGAAAATGTCAATATATACATTACTATATGGTGAACTAAGCCTTAGGCCAGCCCCAATGTAGAGGACCTGACCCTTAGAAATTTAAAAGTGAGCTGGAATCTTTAAAAGTTCAAATCTTTATAAGTAAAAAGATTGATGAAATTGAATAACCAAGTGTTTTAATTGACATCAGAAGATCAAAACAATAAACCCTGAGAACATAGAAAAAAGATAAATAAAGATATGAGCAGAACTTAATACCACAGAAAACGTATAAAATTCAGGTGAGGTAGTAAGTCCAAAGAATATTCTTTGAAAAGATTTAAAAGACACACTTTGATTAAGGAAAACACAAACATAGTTAAAGAATATATAGAAAGAATCAGGACAATGTTATAGCAGAGAATATATGAAATGCCAGTAAATTTGAACATTTCTGTAAAGTTGACCATTTCCTAGCTCCTACAGTTTACCAAAACTGACACAAGAGGAAATCATTTAATGTCATCATGTCTGCCCTTGGCATTCTCGGAACGCCCTGGCCTCAGAATGCAGCATCTGTAGTCCATGGTAACCTGCGGAGAGTGGGCGGGGCTGAGGGAGGCTGGAACACTGCCCTCACTGAGGGAGTGGGTGTGGCCATCTCTGCTGTGACTGAACAAAGGGCAGGGGAGCAGGGGGCCCAGGGCAGGGCCCTCAGAGCCCGGCAGGCCCAGTGGGGTGTCACAAGCATTTAGGCCCAGGCCATAGGGCGCCTTCTTTGTCTGCACAGCTGCCCAAACTCTCACTTTTCCACTCAGGCCACCCACTTAGTTGAAGTGTGTGTGGAACCTGTCCGCGCAGTATACCTCGCTGCACAGCTAACCATAGGTCTGGGCATCGTAGCTTCCTGCCAGGTGACCGAAGTTCGCAGGAGAGATGATTCCCAGGTTCACACGCAGAGAGGCTCCTGCCCGGGCCACAGGCCGCCCACTGCCCCTGCCCAAGATCGGGGGCCGAAAGCAGCCTTGTCTAAGTCCCCTACTCCTAGAAGGAGTATTGGACCAACACTTCTAGAAAACGGGGTCCTTGTGGGCAACTCATTGGAGGGACACAAATAAATCTTTGCCGACTTTTTGCTGAAACTTACGAGCGTTCACACCTAAGCCTCTTACAAGGTCAGCTGTTTAGCTAAACATGAGCTCATGATCTAAATTTACACAATAATGAAGAAATCAGCTACAAAGGGAGACAATCAGCAAAAACAATCAATACCAGAATTAGATTCCCTAGGCCATCCTTGAGATGTTGGAATAATCAGGTGCTAGGCAGAAAATATACATAAACCTGGAAATGAAACAAGGAACAAGCATGTTTTCAAAAACTGGTAGGATCTCTAAAACATTTTTAAAGTACATGTCATTGATAAAGCTAAATACTCAAAGGTTGTTTAATACAACAAATTAAGCAGTGAGAAGAGTGAAATTATGCTGTTTAGAAAACTATGGAAGGTGAGATTTTCTGCCTAATTATATAAGATGATTTCTCTAAAAAATACACATTATTTCAAAGAATTATTGGCTGTGAAATAAGTTAAGGGTATTTCAAATGGCTTGTCTGCAAAGAAAGGTGAGATGTAGGGAATCACAGAAAGCCGAGGGGATAATATGTCAATATATACATTGCTATATGGTGAACTAAGCATTAGGCAGGCAACAGTGTAGAGGAATGGACCCTTAGAAACGTACAAGTAAGCTGGAATCTTTAAAAGTTCAAATCTTTATAAGTAAAGAGATTTATTAAAATGAATAACCAAGTGTTTTACTGGACATCAGAAAATCAAAACAATAAACCCTGAGAACATAGAAAAAAGATAAATAAAGATATGAGCAGAACTTAATACAACAGAAAACGTATAAAATTCAGGTGATTTAGTAAGTCCAAAGAATATTCTTTGAAAAGATTTAAAAGACACACTTTGATTAAGGAAAACAAAAACATAAGTAAAGAATATACAGAAAGAATCAGGACAATGTTATAGCAGAGAATATATGAAATGCCAGTAAATTTGAACATTTCTGTAAAGCGGACCATTTCCTAGCTCCTAAACTTTACCAAAACTGACACAAGAGGAAATCATTTAAGGTCATCATGTCTGCCCTTGGCATTCTCGGAACGCCCTGGCCTCAGAATGCAGCATCTGTAGTCCATGGTAACCGGCGGAGAAGGGGCGTGGCTGAGGGAGCTTGGAAGACTGCCCTCACTGAGGGAGTGGGTGTGGCCATCTCTGCTGTGACTGAACAAAGGGCAGGGGAGCAGGGGGCCCAGGGCAGGGCCCTCAGGGCCCGGCAGACCCAGGGGGGTGTCACAAGCATTTAGGCCCAGGCCAAAGGGCGCCTTCTTTGTCTGCACAGCTGCCCAAACTCTCACCTTTCCACTCAGGCCGCCCTCTTATTTGAAGTGTGTTTGGAACCTGTCCGCGCAGTACTCCTCGCTGCACAGCTCACCATAGGTCAGGGCATCGTAGCTTCCTGACAGGTGACCGAAGTTCGCAGGCAAATGGGTCCCTGGGACACATGCGGAGAGGCTCTTGCCCGGGCCACAGGCCGCCCACTGGCCCTGCCCCAGATCGAAGGCTGAAAAGCAGCCATGTCTTAGTCCACTGCCTCTCGAAGGAGTATTGGACCAACACTTGTAGAAAACGGGGTCCTTGCGGGCAACTCATTGGAGGGACACAAATAAATCTTTGCCGACTTTCTGCTGAAGCTTACCAGCGTTCACACCTAAGCCTCTTACAAGGTCAGCTGTTTAGCTAAACATGAGCTCATGATCTAAATTTACACAATATTGAAGAAATCAGCTACAAAGGGAGACAATCAGCAGAAACAATCAATACCAGAATGAGATTCCCTAGGCCATCCATCTGATGTTGGAATAATCAGGTGCAAGGCAGAAAATATACATAAAACTGGAACTGTAACAAGGAACAAGGAGGTTTTCAAAGGCTGGAAGGATCTCTCAAACATTTTTAAAGTACATGTCGTTGATAAACCTAAATACTCAAAGGTTGTTTAATACCACAGATTAAGCATTGAGAAGAGTGAAATTATGCTGTTTTGAAAACTATGGCAGGTGAGATTTTCTGCCTAATTATATAAGAAGATTTCTCTAAAAAATAGACATTATTTCAAAGACTTATTGGCTGTGAAATAAGTTAAGGGTATTTCAAATGGCTTGTCTGCAAAGAAAGGTGAGATGTAGGGAATCACAGAAAGTCGAGGGGAAAATGTCAATATATACATTGCTATATGGTGAACTAAGCCTTAGGCCAGCCCAAATGTAGAGGACCTGACCCTTAGAAATTTAAAAGTGAGCTGGAATCTTTAAAAGTTCAAATCTTTATAAGTAAAAAGATTGATGAAAATGAATAACCAAGTGTTTTAATTGACATCAGAAGATCAAAACAATAAACCCTGAGAACATAGAAAAAAGATAAATAAAGATATGAGCAGAACTTAATACCACAGAAAACGTATAAAATTCAGGTGATTTAGTAAGTCCAAAGAATATTCTTTGAAAAGATTTAAAAGACACACTTTGATTAAGGAAAACACAAACATAAGTAAAGAATATATAGAAAGAATCAGGACAATGTTATAGCAGAGAATATATGAAATGCCAGTAAATTTGAACATTTCTGTAAAGTTGACCATTTCCTAGCTCCTACAGTTTACCAAAACTGACACAAGAGGAAATCATTTAAGGTCATCATGTCTGCCCTTGGCATTCTCGGAACGCCCTGGCCTCAGAATGCAGCATCCGTAGTCCATGGTAAGCTGCGGAGAGTGGGCGTGGCTGAGGGAGGCTGGAACACTGCCCTCACTGAGGGAGTCGGTGTGGCCATCTCTGCTGTGACTGAACAAAGGGCAGGGGAGCAGGGGGCCCAGGGCAGGGCCCTCAGAGCCCGGCAGGCCCAGTGGAGTGTCACAAGCATTTAGGCCCAGGCCATAGGGCGCCTTCTTTGTCTGCACAGCTGCCCAAA
This sequence comes from Mesoplodon bidens, assembly GCF_964165515.1. Taxonomy (NCBI): domain Eukaryota; kingdom Metazoa; phylum Chordata; class Mammalia; order Artiodactyla; family Ziphiidae; genus Mesoplodon; species Mesoplodon bidens. Next base: position 744,609 of record NW_027671513.1, read on the forward strand.
CTCTCACTTTACCACTCAGGCCACCCACTTAGATGAAGTGTGTGTGGAACCTGTCCGCGCAGTATACCTCGCTGCACAGCTAACCATAGGTCTGGGCATCGTAGCTTCCTGCCAGGTGACCGAAGTTCGCAGGAGAGATGATTCCCAGGTTCACCCGCAGAGAGGCTCCTGCCCGGGCCACAGGCCCCCCACTGCCCCTGCCCAAGATCGGGGGCCGAAAGCAGCCCTGTCTAGGTCCCCTACTCCTAGAAGGAGTATTGGACCAACACTTCTAGAAAACGGGGTCCTTGTGGGCAACTCATTGGAGGGACACAAATAAATCTTTGCCGACTTTTTGCTGAAACTTACGAGCGTTCACACCTAAGCCTCTTACAAGGTCAGCTGTTTAGCTAAACATGAGCTCATGATCTAAATTTACACAATAATGAAGAAATCAGCTACAAAGGGAGACAATCAGAAAAAACAATCAATACCAGAATTAGGTTCCCTAGGCCATCCTTGAGATGTTGGAATAATCAGGTGCTAGGCAGAAAATATACATAAACCTGGAAATGAAACAAGGAACAAGCATGTTTTCAAAGACTGGTAGGATCTCTAAAACATTTTTAAAGTACATGTCATTGATAAAGCTAAATACTCAAAGGTTGTTTAATACAACAAATTAAGCAGTGAGAAGAGTGAAATTATGCTGTTTAGAAAACTATGGAAGGTGAGATTTTCTGCCTAATTATATAAGATGATTTCTCTAAAAAATACACATTATTTCAAAGAATTATTGGCTGTGAAATAAGTTAAGGGTATTTCAAATGGCTTGTCTGCAAAGAAAGGTGAGATGTAGGGAATCACAGAAAGCCGAGGGGATAATATGTCAATATATACATTGCTATATGGTGAACTAAGCCTTAGGCCGGCAACAGTGTAGAGGAATGGACCCTTAGAAACGTACAAGTAAGCTGGAATCTTTAAAAGTTCAAATCTTTATAAGTAAAAAGATTTATTAAAATGAATAACCAAGTGTTTTACTTGACATCAGAAAATCAAAACAATAAACCCTGAGAACATAGAAAAAAGATAAATAAAGATATGAGCAGAACTTAATACCACAGAAAACGTATAAAATTCAGGTGATTTAGTAAGTCCAAAGAATATTCTTTGAAAAGATTTAAAAGACACACTTTGATTAAGGAAAACAAAAACATAAGTAAAGAATATACAGAAAGAATCAGGACAATGTTATAGCAGAGAATATATGAAATGCCAGTAAATTTGAACATTTCTGTAAAGCGGACCATTTCCTAGCTCCTAAACTTTATCAAAACTGACACAAGAGGAAATCATTTAAGGTCATCATGTCTGCCCTTGGCATTCTCGGAACGCCCTGGCCTCAGAATGCAGCATCTGTAGTCCATGGTAACCTGCGGAGAGGGGGCGTGGCTGAGGGAGCTTGGAAGACTGCGCTCACTGAGTGAGTGGGTGTGGCCATCTCTGCTGTGACTGAACAAAGGGCAGGGGAGCAGGGGGCCCAGGGCAGGGCCCTCAGAGCCCGGCAGACCCAGTGTGGTGTCACAAGCATTTAGGCCCAGGCCAAAGGGCGCCTTCTTTGTCTGCACAGCTGCCCAAACTCTCACCTTTCCACTCAGGCCGCCCTCTTATTTGAAGTGTGTTTGGAACCTGTCCGCGCAGTACTCCTCGCTGCACAGCTCACCATAGGTCAGGGCATCGTAGCTTCTTGCCAGGTGACCGAAGTTCGCAGGCAAATGGGTCCCTGGGACACATGCGGAGAGGCTCTTGCCCGGGCCACAGGCCGCCCAAAGGCCCTGCCCCAGATCGAAGGCTGAAAAGCAGCCATGTCTGAGTCCACTGCCTCTCGAAGGAGTATTGGACCAACACTTGTAGAAAACGGGGTCCTTGCGGGCAACTCATTGGAGGGACACAAATAAATCTTTGCCGACTTTCTGCTGAAGCTTACCAGCGTTCACACCTAAGCCTCTTACAAGGTCAGCTGTTTAGCTAAACATGAGCTCATGATCTAAATTTACACAATATTGAAGAAATCAGCTACAAAGGGAGACAATCAGCAGAAAAAATCAATACCAGAATGAGATTCCCTAGGCCATCCATCTGATGTTGGAATAATCAGGTGCAAGGCAGAAAATATACATAAAACTGGAACTGAAACAAGGAACAAGGAGGTTTTCAAAGGCTGGTAGGATCTCTAAAACATTTTTAAAGTACATGTCGTTGATAAACCTAAATACTCAAAGGTTGTTTAATACCACAGATTAAGCATTGAGAAGAGTGAAATTATGCTGTTTTGAAAACTATGGCAGGTGAGATTTTCTGCCTAATTATATAAGAAGATTTCTCTAAAAAATAGACATTATTTCAAAGACTTATTGGCTGTGAAATAAATTAAGTGTATTTCAAATGGCTTGTCTGCAAAGAAAGGTGAGATGTAGGGAATCACAGAAAGTCGAGGGGAAAATGTCAATATATACATTGCTATATGGTGAACTAAGCCTTAGGCCAGCCACAATGTAGAGGACCTGACCCTTAGAAATTTAAAAGTGAGCTGGAATCTTTAAAAGTTCAAATCTTTATAAGTAAAAAGATTGATGAAAATGAATAACCAAGTGTTTTAATTGACATCAGAAGATCAAAACAATAAACCCTGAGAACATAGAAAAAAGATAAATAAAGATATGAGCAGAACTTAATACCACAGAAAACGTATAAAATTCAGGTGAGGTAGTAAGTCCAAAGAATATTCTTTGAAAAGATTTAAAAGACACACTTTGATTAAGGAAAACACAAACATAATTAAAGAATATATAGAAAGAATCAGGACAATGTTATAGCAGAGAATATATGAAATGCCAGTAAATTTGAACATTTCTGTAAAGTTGACCATTTCCTAGCTCCTACAGTTTACCAAAACTGACACAAGAGGAAATCATTTAAGGTCATCATGTCTGCCCTTGGCATTCTCGGAACGCCCTGGCCTCAGAATGCAGCATCTGTAGTCCATGGTAACCTGCGGAGAGTGGGCGGGGCTGAGGGAGGCTGGAACACTGCCCTCACTGAGGGAGTCGGTGTGGCCATCTCTGCTGTGACTGAACAAAGGGCAGGGGAGCAGGGGGCCCAGGGCAGGGCCCTCAGAGCCCGGCAGGCCCAGTGGAGTGTCACAAGCATTTAGGCCCAGGCCATAGGGCGCCTTCTTTGTCTGCACAGCTGCCCAAACTCTCACTTTTCCACTCAGGCCACCCACTTAGTTGAAGTGTGTGTGGAACCTGTCCGCGCAGTATACCTCGCTGCACAGCTAACCATAGGTCTGGGCATCGTAGCTTCCTGCCAGGTGACCGAAGTTCGCAGGAGAGATGATTCCCAGGTTCACACGCAGAGAGGCTCCTGCCCGGGCCACAGGCCGCCCACTGCCCCTGCCCAAGTTCGGGGGCCGAAAGCAGCCCTGTCTAAGTCCCCTACCCCTAGAGGGAGTATTGGACCAACACTTCTAGAAAACGGGGTCCTTGTGGGCAACTCATTGGAGGGACACAAATAAATCTTTGCCGACTTTTTGCTGAAACTTACGAGCGTTCACACCTAAGCCTCTTACAAGGTCAGCTGTTTAGCTAAACATGAGCTCATGATCTAAATTTACACAATAATGAAGAAATCAGCTACAAAGGGAGACAATCAGCAAAAACAATCAATACCAGAATTAGATTCCCTAGGCCATCCTTGAGATGTTGGAATAATCAGGTGCTAGGCAGAAAATATACATAAACCTGGAAATGAAACAAGGAACAAGCATGTTTTCAAAGACTGGTAGGATCTCTAAAACATTTTTAAAGTACATGTCATTGATAAAGCTAAATACTCAAATGTTCTTTAATACAACAAATTAAGCAGTGAGAAGAGTGAAATTATGCTGTTTAGAAAACTATGGAAGGTGAGATTTTCTGCCTAATTATATAAGATGATTTCTCTAAAAAATACACATTATTTCAAAGAATTATTGGCTGTGAAATAAGTTAAGTGTATTTCAAAAGTCTTGTCTGCAAAGAAAGGTGAGATGTAGGGAATCACAGAAAGCCGAGGGGATAATATGTCAATATATACATTGCTATATGGTGAACTAAGCCTTAGGCCGGCAACAGTGTAGAGGAATGGACCCTTAGAAACGTACAAGTAAGCTGGAATCTTTAAAAGTTCAAATCTTTATAAGTAAAAAGATTTATTAAAATGAATAACCAAGTGTTTTACTGGACATCAGAAAATCAAAACAATAAACCCTGAGAACATAGAAAAAAGATAAATAAAGATATGAGCAGAACTTAATACAACAGAAAACGTATAAAATTCAGGTGATTTAGTAAGTCCAAAGAATATTCTTTGAAAAGATTTAAAAGACACACTTTGATTAAGGAAAACAAAAACATAAGTAAAGAATATACAGAAAGAATCAGGACAAAGTTATAGCAGAGAATATATGAAATGCCAGTAAATTTGAACATTTCTGTAAAGCGGACCATTTCCTAGCTCCTAAAGTTTACCAAAACTGACACAAGAGGAAATCATTTAAGGTCATCATGTCTGCCCTTGGCATTCTCGGAACGCCCTGGCCTCAGAATGCAGCATCTGTAGTCCATGGTAACCTGCGGAGAGGGGGCGTGGCTGAGGGAGCTTGGAAGACTGCTCTCACTGAGGGAGTGGGTGTGGCCATCTCTGCTGTGACTGAACAAAGGGCAGGGGAGCATGGGTCCCAGGGCAGGGCCCTCAGAGCCCGGCAGACCCAGTGGGGTGTCACAAGCATTTAGGCCCAGGCCAAAGGGCGCCTTCTTTGTCTGCACAGCTGCCCAAACTCTCACCTTTCCACTCAGGACGCCCTCTTATTTGAAGTGTGTTTGGAACCTGTCCGCGCAGTACTCATCGCTGCACAGCTCACCATAGGTCAGGGCATCGTAGCTTCCTGACAGGTGACCGAAGTTCGCAGGCAAATGGGTCCATGGGACACATGCGGAGAGGATCTTGCCCGGGCCACAGGCCGCCCACTGGCCCTGCCCCAGATCGAAAGCTGAAAAGCAGCCATGTCTGACTCCACTGCCTCTCGAAGGAGTATTGGACCAACACTTGTAGAAAACGGGGTCCTTGCGGGCAAATCATTGGAGGGACACAAATAAATCTTTGCCGACTTTCTGCTGAAGCTTACCAGCGTTCACACCTAAGCCTCTTACAAGGTCAGCTGTTTAGCTAAACATGAGCTCATGATCTAAATTTACACAATATTGAAGAAATCAGCTACAAAGGGAGACAATCAGCAAAAACAATCAATACTAGAATGAGATTCCCTAGGCCATCCATCTGATGTTGGAATAATCAGGTGCAAGGCAGAAAATATACATAAAACTGGAACTGAAACAAGGAACAAGGAGGTTTTCAAAGGCTGGTAGGATCTCTCAAACATTTTTAATGTACATGTCGTTGATAAACCTAAATACTCAAAGGTTGTTTAATACCACAGATTAAGCATTGAGAAGAGTGAAATTATGCTGTTTTGAAAACTATGGCAGGTGACATTTTCTTCTTAATTATATAAGAAGATTTCTCTAAAAAATAGACATTATTTCAAAGACTTATTGGCTGTGAAATAAGTTAAGTGTATTTCAAATGGCTTGTCTGCAAAGAAAGGTGAGATGTAGGGAATCACAGAAAGTCGAGGGGAAAATGTGAATATATACATTGCTATGTGGTGAACTAAGCCTTAGGTCATCCACAATGTAGAGGACCAGACCCTTAGAAACTTAAAAATGAGCTGGAATCTTTAAAAGGTCAGAACTTTATAAGTAAAAAGATTGATGAAAATGAATAACCAAGTGTTTTAATTGACATCAGAAGATCAAAACAATAAACCCTGAGAACATAGAAAAAAGATAAATAAAGATATGAGCAGAACTTAATACCACAGAAAACGTATAAAATTCAGGTGAGGTAGTAAGTCCAAGGAATATTCTTTGAAAAGATTTAAAAGACACACTTTGATTAAGGAAAACACAAACATAATTAAAGAATATATAGAAAGAATCCGGACAATGTTATAGCAGAGAATATATGAAATGCCAGTAAATTTGAACATTTCTGTAAAGTTGACCATTTCCTAGCTCCTACAGTTTACCTAAGCTGACACAAGAGGAAATCATTTAAGGTCATCATGTCTGCCCTTGGCATTCTCGGAACGCCCTGGCCTCAGAATGCAGCATCTGTATTCCATGGTAACCTGCGGAGAGTGGGCGGGGCTGAGGGAGGCTGGAACATTGCCCTCACTGAGGGAGTGTGTGTGGCCATCTCTGCTGTGACTGAACAAAGGGCAGGGGAGCAGGGGGCCCAGGGCAGGGCCCTCAGAGCCCGGCAGGCCCAGTGGAGTGTCACAAGCATTTAGGCCCAGGCCATAGGGCGCCTTCTTTGTCTGCACAGCTGCCCAAACTCTCACTTTTCCACTCAGGCCACCCACATAGTTGAAGTGTGTGTGGAACCTGTCCGCGCAGTATACCTCGCTGCACAGCTAACCATAGGTCTGGGCATCGTAGCTTCCTGCCAGGTGACCGAAGTTCGCAGGAGAGATGATTCCCAGGTTCACACGCAGAGAGGCTCCTGCCCGGGCCACAGGCCGCCCACTGCCCCTGCCCAAGATCGGGGGCCGAAAGCAGCCCTTTCTAAGTCCCCTACTCCTAGAAGGAGTATTGGACCAACACTTCTAGAAAACGGGGTCCTTGTGGGCAAGTCATAGAAGGGACACAAATAAATCTTTGCCGACTTTTTGCTGAAACTTACGAGCGTTCACACCTAAGCCTCTTACAAGGTCAGCTGTTTAGCTAAACATGAGCTCATGATCTAAATTTACACAATAATGAAGAAATCAGCTACAAAGGGAGACAATCAGCAAAAACAATCAATACCAGAATTAGATTCCCTAGGCCATCCTTGAGATGTTGGAATAATCAGGTGCTAGGCAGATAATATACATAAACCTGGAAATGAAACAAGGAACAAGCATGTTTTCAAAGACTGGTAGGATCTCTAAAACATTTTTTCTTTTTTCTTTTTGCGGTATGCGGGCCTCTCACTGTTGTGGCCTCTCCCGTTGCGGAGCACAGGCTCCGGACGCGCAGGCCCAGCGGCCACGGCTCACAGGCCCAGCCGCTCCGCAGCATATGGGATCCTCCCAGACCGGGGCACGAACCCGTATCCCCTGCATCGGCAGGCGGACTCTCAACCACTGCGCCACCAGGGAGGCCCTGAAACATTTTTATAGTACATGTCATTGATAAAGCTAAATACTCAATGGTTCTTTAATACAACAAATTAAGCAGTGAGAAGAGTGAAATTATGCTCTTTAGAAAACTATGGAAGGTGAGATTTTCTGCCTAAATATATAAGAAGATTTCTCTAAAAATACACATTATTTCAAAGACTTATTGGCTGTGAAATAAGTTAAGGGTATTTCAAATGGCTTGCCTGCAAAGAAAGGTGAGATGTACTAAATCACAGAAAGTAGAGGGGAAAATAGGTCAATATATACTTTGCTATATTGTGAACTAAGCCTTAGGCCAGCAACAATGTAGAGGACCTGACCATTAGAAACTTACAGGTAAGCTGGAATCTTGAAAAGTTCAAATCTTTATAAGTAAAAAGATTTATTAAAATGAATAACCAAGTGTTTTAATTGACATCAGATGAACAAAACAATAAACCCTGAGAACATAGAAAAAAGATAAATAAAGATATGAGCAGAACTTAATACAACAGAAAACGTATAAAATTCAGGTGATGTAGTAAGTCCATAGAATATTCTTTGACAATATTTAAAATACACACTTTGATTAAAGAAAACCAAAATATAAGTAAAGAATATACAGAAAAAATCAGGAGAATGTTGAAGCAGAGAATATATGAAATGCCAGTAAATTTGAATATTTCTGTAAAGTGGACCATTTCCTAGCTCCTAAATTTTACCAAAATTGACATTAGAGGAAATCATTTAAGGTCATCATGTCTGCCCTTGGCATTCTCGGAACGCCCTGGCCTCAGAATGCAGCATCTGTTCTCCATGGTAACCTGCGGAGAGTGAGCGGGGATGAGGGAGGTTGGAACACTGCCCTCACTGAGGGAGTGGGTGTGGCCATCTCTGCGGTGACAGAACAAAGGCAGGGGAGAAGGGGTCCAAGGGCAGGGCCCTCAGAGCCCGGCACGCCCAGTTGGGTGTCACAAGCATTTAGGCCTAGGCCAAAGGGCGCCTTCTTTGTCTGCACAGCTGCCCAAACTCTCACCTTTCCACTCAAGCCGCCCTCTTACTTGAAGTGTGTGTGGAACCGGTTCGCACAGTACACCTCGCTGCACAGCTAAACATAGGTCTGGGCATCGTAGCTTCCTGCCAGGTGACCGAAGTTCGCAGGCACATGGGTCGTGGGACACACGCGGGGAGCCTCCTGCCCGGGCCACAGGCCGCCAAAAGCCACTACCACAGATCGGTGGCAGCAAAGCAGGCCTGTCTGAGTCCCTGCCTCTAGACGGAGTATTGGACCAACACTTGTAGTAAACGGGGTCATCGGGGTAACTCATTGGAGGGACACAAATAATTCTTTGCGGTCTTTCTGATGAAGCTTACGAGCGTTCACACCTAAGCCTCTTACAAAGTCAGATGTTTACCTAAACATGAGCTCATGATCTAAATTTACACAATAATGAAGAAATCAAATACTGGGGGATACAATCAGCAAAAACAATCAATACCATAATTAGATTCCCTAGGCCATCCATCAGATGTTGGGATAATCACGTGCAAGGCAGAAAATATACACAAAACTGGAACTGAAACAAGGCACAAGGAGGTTTTCAAAGGCTGCTAGGATCTCTAAAACATTATTAAAGTACATGTCGTTGATAAACCTAAATACTCAAAGGTTGTTTAATACCACAGATTAAGCATTGAGAAGAGTGAAATTATGCTGTTTTGAAAACTATGGCAGGAGAGATTTTCTGCCTAATTATATAAGAAGTTTTCTCTAAAAAATAGACATTATTTCAAAGACTTATTGGCTGTGAAATAAGATAAGTGTATTTCAAATGGCTTGTCTGCAAAGAAAGGTGAGATGTAGGGAATCACAGAAAGTCGAGGGGAAAATGTCAATATATACATTGCTATAGGGTAAACTAAGCCTTAGGCCAGCCACAATGTAGAGGACCTGACCCTTAGAAACTTAAAAGTGAGCTGGAATCTTTAAAAGTTCAAATCTTTATAAGTAAAAAGATTGATGAAAATGAATAACCAAGTGTTTTAATTGACATCAGAAGATCAAAACAATAAACCCTGAGAACATAGAAAAAAGATAAATAAAGATATGAGCAGAACTTAATACCACAGAAAACGTATAAAATTCAGGTGAGGTAGTAAGTCCAAAGAATATTCTTTGAAAAGATTTAAAAGACACACATTGATTAAGAAAACACAAACATAATTAAAGAATATATAGAAAGAATCAGGACAATGTTATAGCAGAGAATATATGAAATGCCAGTAAACTTGAACATTTCTGTAAAGTGGACCATTTCCTAGCTCCTACAGTTTACCAAAACTGACACAAGAGGAAATCATTTAAGGTCATCATGTCTGCCCTTGGCATTCTCTGAACGCCCTGGCCTCAGAATGCAGCATCTGTAGTCCACGGTAACCTGCGGAGAGTGGGCGGGGCTGAGGGAGGCTGGAACACTGCCCTCACTGACGGAGTGGGTGTGGCCATCTCTGCTGTGTCTGAACAAAGGGCAGGGGAGCAGGGGGCCCAGGGCAGGGCCCTCAGAGCCCGGCAGGACCAGTGGGGTGTCACAAGCAATTAGGCCCAGGCCATAGGGCGCCTTCTTTGTCTGCACAGCTGCCCAAACTCTCACTTTTCCACTCAGGCCACCCACTTAGTTGAAGTGTGTGTGGAACCTGTCTGCGCAGTATACCTCGCTGCACAGTTAACCATAGGTCTGGGCATCGTAGCTTCCTGCCAGGTGACCGAAGTTCGCAGGAGAGATGATTCCCTGGTTCACACGCAGAGAGGCTCCTGCCCGGGCCACAGGCCGCCCACTGCCCCTGCCCAAGATCGGGGGCCGAAAGCAGCCCGGTCTAAGTCCCCTACCCCTAGAGGGAGTATTGGACCAACACTTCTAGAAAACTGGGTCCTTGTGGGCAACTCATTGGAGGAACACAAATAAATCTTTGCCGACTTTTTGCTGAAACTTACCAGCGTTCACACCTAAGCCTCTTACAAGGTCAGCTGTTTAGCTAAACATGAGCTCATGATCTAAATTTACACAATAATGAAGAAATCAGCTACAAAGGGAGACAATCAGCGAAATCAATGAATACCAGAATTAGATTCCCTAGGCCATCCTTGAGATGTTGGAATAATCAGGTGCTAGGCAGAAAATATACATAAACCTGGAAATGAAACAAGGAACAAGCATGTTTTCAAAGACTGGTAGGATCTCTAAAACATTTTTAAAGTACATGTCATTGATAAAGCTAAATACTCAAAGGTTGTTTAATACAACAAATTAAGCAGTGAGAAGAGTGAAATTATGCTGTTTAGAAAACTATGGAAGGTGAGATTTTCTGCCTAATTATATAAGATGATTTCTCTAAAAATTACACATTATTTCAAAGACTTATTGGCTGTGAAATAAGTTAAGGGTATTTCAAATGGCTTGTCTGCAAAGAGAGGTGAGATGTAGGGAATCACAGAAAGCCGAGGGGATAATATGTCAATATATACATTGCTATATGGTGTACTAATCCTTAGGCCGGCAACAGTGTAGAGGAATGGAACCTTAGAAACGTACAAGTAAGCTGGAATCTTTAAAAGTTCAAATCTTTATAAGTAAAAAGATTTATTAAAATGAATAACAAAGTGTTTTACTTGACATCAGAAAATCAAAACAATAAACCCTGAGAACATAGAAAAAAGATAAATAAAGGTATGAGCAGATCTTAATACAACAGAAAACGTATAAAATTCAGGTGATTTAGTAAGTCCAAAGAATATTGTTTGAAAAGATTTAAAAGACACACTTTGATAAAGGAAAAGTTAAACATAAGTAAAGAATATAGAGAAAGAATCAGGACAATGTTATAGCAGAGAATATATGAAATGCCAGTAAATTTGAACATTTCTGTAAAGGGGACCATTTCCTAGCTCCTAAAGTTTACCAAAACTGACACAAGAGGAAATCATTTAAGGTCATCATGTCTGCCCTTGGGATTCTCGGAACGCCCTGGCCTCAGAATGCAGCATCTGTAGTGCATGGGAACCTGCGGAGAGGGGGCGGGGCTGAGGGAGGTTGGAACACTGCCTGCACTGAGGGAGTGGGTGAGGCCATCTCTACTGTAACTGATCAAACAGCAGTGGAGCAGTGGTTCCAGTGCAGCGCCCTCAGAGCCCGTCAGGCCCAGTGGGGTGTCACAAGCTTTTTGGCCCAAGCCAAAGGGCCCCTTCTTTGTCTGCACAGCTGCCCAAACACTCACCTTTTCACTCAGGGCGCCTTCTTACATGAAGTGAGTGTGGATCCTGTCCACGCAGTACACCTCGCTGCACAGCCCACCATAGGTCTGGGCATCGTAGCTTCCTGCCGGGTGACCGAAGTTCGCAGGCAGATGGGTCCCTGGGACACACGCGGAGAGGCTCCTGCCCGGGCCACAGGCCGCCCACTGCCACTGCCACTGCTCGTGGGGCGCAAAGCAGCCCTGTCTGAGGCTGTGCCTCTAGAGGGAGTATTGGACTAACACTTGTAGAAAACGGTGTCCTCGCGGGCAACTCATTGGAGGGACACAAATAAATCTTTGCGGACTTTCTGATGAAGTTTACGAGTGTTCACACCTAAGCCTCTTACAAGGTCAGATGTTTAGCTAAACATGAGCTCATGATCTAAATTTACACAATAATGAAGAAATCAGCTACAGGGGGAGACAATCAGCAAAAACAATCAATACCAGAATTAGATTCCCTAGGCCATCCATTAGACGTTGGAATAATCAGGTGCAACGCAGAAAATATAGAAGAAACTGGAACTGAAACAAGGAACAAGAATGTTTTCAAAGACTGCTAGGATCTCTAAAACCTTTTTAAAGTACATGTCATTGATAAAGCGAAATACTCAAAGGTTGTGTAATACAACAGATTCATCATTGAGAAGAGTGAAATTATGCTGTTTTGAAAACTATGGCAGGTCAGATTTTCTGCCTAATTATATAAGAAGATTTCTCTACAAAATATACATTATTTCAAAGACTTATTGGCTGTGAAATAAGTTAAGGGTATTTCAAATGGCTTCTCTGCAAACAAAGGTGAGATGTAGGAAATCACAGAAAGTAGAGGGGAAAATAGGTCAATATATACTCTGCTATATTGTGAACTAAGCCTTAGGCCAGCAACAATGTAGAGGACCTGACCCTTAGAAACTTACAAGTAAGCTGGAATCTTGAAAAGTTCAAATCTTTATAAGTAAAAAGATTTATTAAAATGAATAACCAAGTGTTTTATTTGACATCAGAAGATCTAAACAATAAACCCTGAGAAATAGACAAAAGATAAATAAAGATATGAGCAGAACTTATTACATAGGAAAACGTATAAAATTCAGATGATGTAGTAAGTCCAAAGAATATTCTTTGACAAGATTTAAAAGACACAGTTTGATTAAGGAAAACAAAGACATAAGTAAAGAATATACGGAGAGCATCAGCACAATGTTATAGCAGAGAATATCTGAAATGCCTGTAAATTTGAACATTTGTGTAAACTGAACCATTACCTAGCTCCTAAAGTTTACCAAAACTGACACAAGAGGAAATCATTTAAGGTCATCATGTCTGCCCTTGGCATTCACAGAACGCCGTGGCCTCAGAATGCCGCATCTGTAGTCCATGGTAACCTGCGGAGAGGGGGCGGGGCTGAGGGAGGTTGGAACACTGCCCTCACTGAGGGAGTGGGTGTGGCCATCTCTGCTGTGACTGAACAAATGGCAGGGGAGAAGGGTCCAAGTGCAGGGCCCTCAGAGCCCGGCAGGCCCTGTCGGTTGTCAGAAGCATTTAGGCCCAGGACAAAGGGCACCTTCTTTGTCTGCACAGCTGCCCAAACTCTCACCTTTCCACTCAGGCCGCCATATTACTTGAAGTGTGTGTGGAACCCGTGAGCACAGTACACCTCGCTGCAAAGCTAACCATATGTCAGGGCATCGTAGCTTCCTGCCAGGTGAACGAAGTTCACAGGCAGATGGGTGGTGGGACACACGCGGGGAGCCTCCTGCCCGGGCCACAGGCCGCCAAAATCCACTACCCAAGATCGGTGGCAGCAAAGCAGTCCTGTCTGAGTCCCTGCCTCTAGAGGGAGTATTGGACTAACACTTGAAGAAAACGGGTTCCTCGGGGTAACTCTTTGGAGGGACACAAATAAATCTTTGCAGACTTTCTGATGAAGCTTAGGAGCGTTCACACCTAAGCCTCTTACAAAGTCAGCTGTTTAGATAAACATGAGCTCATGATCTAAATTTACACAATAATGAAGAAATCAGACACAAGGGGAGACAATCAGCAAAAACAATCAATACCAGAATTAGATACCCTAGGCCATCCATGAGATGTTGGAATAATCAGGTACAAGGCAGAACATATACACAAAACTGGAAATGAAACAAGGAACAGGGATGTTTTCAAAGACTGGTAGGATCTCTAAAATATTTTTTAAGTACATGTCATTGATAAAGCTAAATACTCAAAGGTTGTGTAATAAAATAGATTCATCATTGAGAAGAGTGAATTTATGCTGTTTCGAAAACTATGGCAGGTCAGATTTTCTGCCTAAATATATAAGAAGATTTCTCTAAAAATTACACATTATTTCAAAGACTTATAAGCTGTGAAATAAGTTAAGGGTATTTCAAATGGCTTGCCTGCAAAAAAGGGGAGATGTAGGGAAACACACAAAGTCGAGGGGAAAATAGGTCAATATACACTTTACTATATTGTGAACAAAGCCTTAGGTCAGCAACAATGTAGAGGACCTGACCCTTAGAAACTTACAAGTAAGCTGGAATCTTCAAAAGTTCAAATCTTTACACGTAAAAAGATTTATTTAAATGTGTAACCAAGTGTTTTAATTGACATCAGAGGATCAAAACATAAACCATGAGAACATAGAAAAAAGATAAATAAAGATATGAGGAGAACTTAATACAACAGAAAACGTATAAAATTCAGCTGATATAGTAAGTCCAACGAATAAACATTGACAAGATTTGAAAGACACAGTTTGATTAAGGAAAACAAAAACATAAGTAAAGAATATACAGAAAGAATCAGGACAATGTTATAGCAGAGAATATATGAAATGCCAGTAAATTTGAACATTTGTGTAAACTAAACCATTTCCTAGGTCCTAAAGTTTACCAAAATTGACACAAGAGGAAATCATTTAATGTCATCATGTCTGCCCTTGGCATTCTCAGAACGCCCTGGCCTCATAATGGAGCATCTGTTGTCCATGGTAACCTGCGGAGAGGGGGCGTGGCTGAGGGAGGTGGGAACACTGCCATCTCTGAGGACTGTGTGTGGCCATCTCTGCTCTGACTGAACAAAAAGCAGGGGAGCTGGGGGCCCAGGGCAGGGCCCTCAGAGTCCGGCAAGCCCAGTCGGGTTTCACAAGCATTTAGGCCCAGGCCAAAGTGCGCCTTCTTTGTCTGCACAGCTGCCCAAACTCTAACCTTTCCACTCAGGCCACCCTCTTCCTTGAAGTGTGTGTGGACTCTGTCCGCGCAGTAAACCTCGCTGCACAGATAACCATTGGTTTGGGCTTCGTAGCTTCCTGCCAGGTGACCGAAGTTCACAGGCAGATGGTTCCCTGGGACACACGCGGAGAGGTTCCTGCCCGGGCCACAGGACGCCACTGCCACGGCACCAGATCAGGGGCCACAAAGAAGCCCTCTCTGAATCCCCTCTTTCTAGAGGGAGTATTGACCAACACTTTTAGAAAACGGGTCCCTGCGGGCAACTCATTGGAGGGACACAAATAAATCTTTGCCAACTTTCTGCTGAAGCTTACCAGCGTTCACACCTAAGCCTCTTACAAGGTCAGCTGTTTAGCTAAACATGAGCTCATGATCTAAATTAACACAATATTGAAGAAATCAGCTACAAAGGGAGACAATCAGCAAAAAAAATCAATACCAGAATGAGGTTCCCTAGGCCATCCATCTGATGGTGGAATAATCAGGTGCAAGGCAGAAAATATACATAAAACTGGAACTGAAACAAGGAACAAGTAGGTTTTCAAAGGCTGGTAGGATCGCTAAAACATTTTTAAAGTACATGTCATTGATAAACCTAAATACTCAAAGGTTGTTTAATACCACAGATTAAGCATTGAGAAGAGTGAAATTATGCTGTTTTGAAAACTATGGCAGGTGAGATTTTCTGCCTAATTATATAAGAAGATTTCTCTAAAAAATACACATTATTTCAAAGACTTATTGGCTGTGAAATAAGTTAAGGGTATTTCAAATGGCTTGTCTGCAAAGAAAGGTGAGATGTAGGGAATCACAGAAAGCCGAGGGGATAATATGTCAATATATACATTTCTATATGGTGAACTAAGCCTTAGGCCGGCAACAGTGTAGAGGAAAGGACCCTTAGAAACGTACAAGTAAGCTGGAATCTTTAAAAGTTCAAATCTTTATAAGTAAAAAGATTTATTAAAATGAATAACCAAGTGTTTTACTTGACATCAGAAAATCAAAACAATAAACCCTGAGAACATAGAAAAAAGATAAATAAAGATATAAGCAGAAATTAATACAACAGAAAACGTATAAAATTCAGGGGATTTAGTAAATCCAAAGAATATTCTTTGAAAAGATTTAAAAGACACACTCTGATTAAGGAAAACATAAACATAAGTAAAGAATATTCAGAAAGAATCAGGACAATGATATAGGAGAGAATATATGAAATGCCAGTAAATTTGAACATTTCTGTAAAGCGGACCATTTCCTAGCTCCTAAATTTACGAAAACTGACACAAGATGAAATCATTTAAGGTCATCATGTCTGCTCTTGGCATTCTCGGAACGCCCTGGCCACAGAATGCAGCATCTGTAGTCCAAGGTAACCTGCGGAGAGGGGGCGTGGCTGAGGGAGCTTGGAAGACTGCCCTCACTGAGGGAGTGGGTGTGGCCATCTCTGCTGTGACTGAACAAAGTGCAGGGGAGCAGGGGGCCCAGGGCAGGGCCCTCAGGGCCCGGCAGTCCCAGTGGTGTGTCACAAGCATTTAGGTCCAGGCCAAAGGGCGCCATCTTTGTCTGCACAGCAGCCCAAACTCTCACCTTTCCACTCAGGCCGCCCTCTTATTTGAAGTGTGTTTGGAACCTGTCCGCACAGTACACCTCGCTGCTCAGCTAACCATAGGTCAGGGCATCGTAGCTTCCTGCCAGGTGACCGAAGTTCGCAGGCAAATGGGTCCCTGGGACACATGCGGAGAGGCTCCTGCCCGGGCCACAGGCCGCCCACAGGCCCTGCCACAGATCGAAGGCTGAAAAGCAGCCATGTCTGAGTCCACTGCCTCTCGAAGGAGTATAGGACCAACACTTGTAGAAAACGGGGTCCTTGCGGGCAACTCATTGGAGGGACACAAATAAATCTTTGCCGACTTTCTGCTGAAACTTACCAGCGTTCACACCTAGGCTTCTTACATGGTCAGCTGTTTAGCTAAACTTGAGCTCATGATCTAAATTTACACAATATTGAAGAAATCAGCTACAAAGTGAGACAATCAGCAAAAACAATCAATACCAGAATGAGATTCCCTAGGCCATCCATCTGATGTTGGAATAATCCGGTGCAAGGCAGAAAATATACATAAAACTGGAACTGAAACAAGGAACAAGGAGGTTTTCGAAGGCTGCTAGGATCTCTAAAACATTTTTAAAGTACATGTCGTTGATAAACCTAAATACTCAAAGGTTGTTTAATACCACAGATTAAGCATTGAGAAGAGTGAAATTATGCTGTTTTGAAAACTATGGCAGGTGAGATTTTCTGCCTAATTATATAAGAAGTTTTCTCTAAAAGATAGACATTATTTCAAAGACTTATTGGCTGTGAAATAAGTTAAGTGTATTTCAAACGGCTTGTCTGCAAAGAAAGGTGAGATGTAGGGAATCACAGAAAGACGAGGGGAAAATGTCAATATATACATTGCTATATGGTGAACTAAGCCTTAGGCCAGCCACAATGTAGAGGACCTGACCCTTAGAAACTTAAAAGAGAGCTGGAATCTTTAAAAGTTCAAATCTTTATAAGTAAAAATATTGATGAAAATGAATAACCAAGTGTTTTAATTGACATCAGAAGATCAAAACAATAAACGCTGAGAACATAGAAAAAAGATAAATAAAGATATGAGCAGAACTTAATACCACAGAAAACGTATAAAATTCAGGTGAGGTAGTAAGTCCAAAGAATATTCTTTGAAAAGATTTAAAAGACACACATTGATCAAGGAAAACACAAACATAATTAAAGAATATATAGAAAGAATCAGGACAATGTTATAGCAGAGAATATATGAAATGCCAGTAAATTTGAACATTTCTGTAAAGTTGACCATTTACTAGCTCCTACAGTTTACCAAAACTGACACAAGAGGAAATCATTTAAGGTCATCATGTCTGCCCTTGGCATACTCTGAACGCCCTGGCCTCAGTATGCAGCATCTGTAGTCCATGGTAACCTGCGGAGAGTGGGCGGGGCTGAGGGAGGCTGGAAAACTGCCCTCACTGAGGGAGTGGGTGTGGCCATCTCTGCTGTGACTGAACAAAGGGCAGGGGAGCAGGGGCCCCAGGGCAGGGCCCTCAGAGACCGGCAGGCCCAGTGGGGTGTCACAAGCATTTAGGCCCAAGCCATAGGGCGCCTTCTTTGTCTGCACAGCTGCCCAAACTGTCACTTTTCCACTCAGGCCAGCCACTTAGTTGAAGTGTGTGTGGAACCTGTCCGCGCAGTATACCTCGCTGCACAGTTAACATAGGTCTGCGCATCGTAGCTTCCTGCCAGGTGACCGAAGTTCGCAGGAGAGATGATTCCCTGGTTCACACGCAGAGAGGCTCCTGCCCGGGCCACAGGCCGCGCACTGCCCCTGCCCAAGATCGGGGGCCGAAATCAGACCTGTCTAAGTCCCCTACCCCTAGAGGGAGTATTGGACCAACACTTCTAGAAAACGGGGTCCTTGTGGGCAACTCATTGGAGGAACACAAATAAATCTTTGCCGACTTTTTCCTGAAACTCACGAGCGTTCACACCTAAGCCTCTTTCAAGGTCAGCTGTTTAGCTAAACATGAGCTCATGATCTAAATTTACACAATATTGAAGAAATCAGCTACAAAGTGAGACAATCAGCAAAAACAATCAATACCAGAATGAGATTCCCTAGGCCATCCACCTGATGTTGGAATAATCAGGTGCAAGGCAGAAAATATACATAAAACTGGAACTGAAACAAGGAACAAGGAGGTTTTCAAAGGCTGGTAGGATCTCTCAAACATTTTTAAAGTACATGTCGTTGATAAACCTAAATACTCAAAGGTTGTTTAATACCACAGATTAAACATTGAGAAGAGTGAATTTATGCTGTTTTGAAAACTATGGCAGGTGAGATTTTCTGCCTAATTATATAAGAAGTTTTCCCTCAAAAATACAGATTATTTCAACGACTTATTCGCTGTGAAATAAGTTAAGGGTATTTCAAATGGCTTGTCTGCAAAGAAAGGTGAGATGTAGGGAATCACAGAAAGTCGAGGGGAAAATTTCAATATATACATTGCTATATGGTGAACTAAGCCTTAGGCCAGCCACAATGTAGAGGACCTGACCCTTAGAAACTTAAAAGTGAGCTGGAATCTTTAAAAGTTCAAATCTTTATAGTAAAAAGATTGATGAAAATGAATAACCAAGTGTTTTAATTGACATCAGAAGATCAAAACAATAAACCTGGGAACAGAGAAAAAAGATAAATAAAGATATGAGCTGAACTTAATACCACAGAAAACGTACAAAATTCAGGTGAGGTAGTAAGTCCAAAGAATATTCTTTGAAAAGTTTTAAAAGACACACTTTGATTAAGGAAAACACAAACATAATTAAAGAATATATAGAAAGAATCAGGACAATGTTATAGCAGAGAATATATGAAATGCCAGTAAATTAGAACATTTCTGTAAAGCGGACCATTTCCTAGCTCCTACAGTTTACCAAAACTGACACAAGAGGAAATCATTTAAGGTCATCATGTCTGCCCTTTGCATTCTTGGAACGCCCTGGCCTCAGAATGCAGCATCTGTAGTGCATGGGAACCTGCGGAGAGTGGGCGGGGCTGAGGGAGGCTGGAACACTGCCCTCACTGAGGGAGTGGGTGTGGCCATTTCTGCTGTGACTGAACAAAGGGCAGGGGAGCAGGGGGCCCAGGGAAGGGCCCTCAGAGCCCGGCAGGCCCAGTGGAGTGTCACAAGCATTTAGGCCCAGGCCATAGGGCGCCTTCTTTGTCTGCACAGCTGCCCAAACTCTCACTTTTCCACACAGGCCACCCACTTAGTTAAAGTGTGTGTGGAACCTGTCCGCGCAGTATACCTCGCTGCACAGCTAACCATAGGTCTGGGCATCGTAGCTTCCTGCCAGGTGACCGAAGTTCGCAGGAGAGTTGATTCCCAGGTTCACACGCAGCGAGGCTCCTGCCCGGGCCACAGGCCGCCCAATGCCCCTCCCCAATATCGGGGGCCGTATGCAGCCCTGTCTAAGTCCCCTACCCCTAGAGGGAGTCTTAGACCAACACTTCTAGAAAACGGGGTCCTTGTGGGCAACTCATTGGAGGGACACAAATAAATCTTTGCCGACTTTTTGCTGAAACTTACGAGCGTTCACACCTAAGCCTCTTACAAGGTCAGCTGTTTAGCTAAACATGAGCTCATGATCTAAATTTACACAATAATGAAGAAATCAGCTACAGGGGGAGACAATCAGCAAAAACAATCAATACCAGAATTAGATTCCCTATGCCATACATAAGTCGTTGGAATAGTCAGGTGCAAGGCAGAAAATATACATGTAACTGGATATGAAACAAGGAACAAGGATGTTATCAACGACTGTTAGGATCTCTAAAACATTTTTAAAGTACATGTCATTGATAAAGCTGAATACTCAAAGGTTGTGTAATACAACAGATTCATCATTGAGAAGAGTGAAATTATGCTGTTTTGAAAACTATGTCATGTCATATTTTCTGCCTAAATATATAAGAAGATTTCTCTAAAAATACACATTATTTCAAAGACTTATTGGCTGTGAAATAAGTTAAGGGTATTTCAAATGGCTTGTCTGCAAAGTAAGGTGAGTTGTAGGAAATCACAGAAAGTCGAGGGGAAAATAGGTCAAAGTATACTTTGCTATATTGTGAACTAAGCCTTAGGCCAGCAACAATGTAGAGGACCTGACCCTTAGAAACTTACAAGTAAGCTGGAATCTTGAAAAATTCAAATCTTTATAAGTAAAAAGATTTATTAAAATGAATAACCAAGTGTTTTAATTGACATCAGATGAACAAAACAATAAACCCTGAGAGCATAGAAAAAAAATAAATAAAGTTATGAGCAGAAGTTAATACAACAGGAAACGTATAAAATTCAGGTGATGTAGTAAGTCCATAGAATATTCTTTGACAATATTTAAAATACACACTTTGATTAAAGAAAACCAAAACATAAGTAAAGAATATACAGAAAAAATCAGGAGAATGTTTTAGCAGAGAATATATGAAATGCCAGTAAATTTGAATATTTCTGTAAATTGGACCATTTCCTAGCTCCTAAAGTTTACAAAAATGGACATTAGAGGAAATCATTTAAGGTCATCATGTCTGCCCTTGGCATTCTCGGAACGACCTGGCCTCAGAATGCAGCATCTGTTCTCCATGGTAACCTGCGGAGAGGGAGCGGGGCTGATGGAGGTTGGAACACTGCCCTCACTGAGGGAGTGGGTGTGGACATCTCTGCGGTGACAGAACAAATGCAGGGGAGAAGGGGGCCAAGGGCAGGGCCCTCAGAGCCCGGCACGCCCAGTCGTGTGTCACAAGCATTTAGGCCTAGGCCAAAGGGCGCCTTCTTTGTCTGCACAGCTGCCCAAACTCTCACCTTTCCACTCAAGCCGCCCTCTAACTTGAAGTGTGTGTGGAACCAGTCCGCACAGTACACCTCGCTGCACAGCTAACCATAGGTCTGGGCATCGTAGCTTCCTGCAAGTTGACCGAAGTTCGCAGGCACATGGGTCGTGGGACACACGCGGGGAGCCTCCTGCCCGGGCCACAGGCCGCCAAAAGCCACTACCCCAGATCGGTGGCAGCAAAGCAGTCCTGTCTGAGTCCCTGCCTCTAGACGGTGTATTGGACCAACACTTGTAGTAAACGGGGTCATCGGGGTAACTCATTGGAGGGACACAAATAAATCTTTGCGGACTTTCTGATGAAGCATACGAGCGTTCTCACCTAAGCCTCTTACAAAGTCAGATGTTTACCTAAACATGAGCTCATGATCTAAATTTACACAATAATGAAGAAATCAAATACCAGGGGAGACAATCAGCAAAAACAATCAATACCAGAATTATATTCCCTAGGCCATCCATCAGATGTTGGAATAATCAGGTGCAAGGCAGAAAATATACACAAAACTGGAACTGAAACAAGGAACAAGGATGTTTTCAAAGACTGGTAGGATCTCTAAAACATTTTTAAAGTACATGTCATTGATAAAGCTAAATACTCAAAGGTTGTATACTGCAACAGATTCATCCTTGAGAAGAGTGAAATTATGCTGTTTGGAAACTATGTCAGGTGAGATTTTCTGCCTAATAATATGAGAAGATTTCTCTAAAAATACACATTATTTCAAAGACATATAAGCTGTGAAATAAGTTAAGGGTATTTCAAATGGCTTGTCTGCAAAGAAAGGGGAGATGTAGGGAATCACAGAAAGTCGAGGGGAAAATAGGTCAATATATACTCTGCTATATTGTGAACTAAGCCTTAGGCCAGCAACAATGTAGAGGACCTGACCCTTAGAAACTTACAAGTAAGCTGGAATCTTGAAAAGTTCAAATCTTTATAAGTAAAAAGATTTATTAAAATGAATAACCAAGTGTTTTATTTGACATCAGAAGATCAAAACAATAAACCCTGAGAACATAGACAAAAGATAAATAAAGATATGAGCAGAACTTATTACAAAGGAAAACGTATAAAATTCAGGTGATGTAGTAAGTCCAAAGAATATTCTTTGACAAGATTTAAAAGACACAGTTTGATTAAGGAAAACAAAGACATAAGTAAAGAATATACGGAGAGCATTAGCACAATGTTATAGCAGAAAATAACTGAAATGCCTGTAAATTTGAACATTTGTGTAAACTGAACCATTACCTAGCTCCTAACGTTTACCAAAACTGACACAAGAGGAAATCATTTAAGGTCATCATGTCTGCCCTTGGCATTCACAGAACGCCGTGGCCTCAGAATGCCGCATCTGTAGTCCATGGTAACCTGCGGAGAGGGAGCGGGGCTGAGGGAGGTTGGAACACTGCCCTCACTGTGGGAGTGGTTGTGGCCATCTCTGCTGTGACTGAACAAAGGGCAGGGGATAAGGGGGCCAAGGGCAGGGCCCTCAGAGCCAGGCAGGCCCAGTCGGGTGTCACAAGCATTTAGGCCCAGGCCAAAGGGCGCCTTCTTTGTCTGCACAGCTGCCCAAACTCTCACCTTTCCACTCAGGCCGCCCTCTTACTTGAAGTGTGTGTGGAACCGGTCCGCACAGTACACCTCGCTGCACAGCTGACCATAGGACTGGGCATCGTAAGCTTCCTGCCATGTGACCGAAGTTGAGAGGCAGATGGGTCGTGGGACACACGTTGGGAGCCTCCTGCCCGGGCCAAAGGTCGCCAAAATCCACTACCCCAGATCGGTGGCAGCAAAGCAGTCCTGTCTGAGTCACTGCCTCTACAGGGAGTATTGTAGCAACAGTTGTAGAAAACGGGGTCCTCGGGGTAGTGCATTGGAGGGACACAAATAAATCTTTGCCGACTTTCTGCTGAAGCTTACGAGTGTTCACACCTAAGCCTCTTACAAGGTCAGATGTTTAGCTAAACATGAGCTCATGATCTAAATTTACACAATAATGAAGAAATCAGCTACAGGGGAGACAATCAGCAAGAACAATCAATACCAGAAGTAGATTCCCTAGGCCATCGATCAGACGTTGGAATAATCAGGTGCAAGGCAGAAAATATACATAAAACTGGAACTGAAACAAGGAACAAGGAGGTTTTCAAAGGCTGGTAGGATCTCTAAAATATTTTTAAAGTACATGTCGTTGATAAACCTAAATAATCAAAGGATGTTTAATACAACAGATTAAGCATTGAGAAGAGTGAAATTATGCTGTTTTGAAAACTATGGCAGGTGAGATTTTCTGCCTAATTATATAAGAAGTTTTCTCTAAAAAATAGACATTATTTCAAAGACTTATTGGCTGTGAAATAAGTTAAGTGTATTTCAAATGGCTTGTCTGCAAAGAAAGGTGAGATGTAGGGAATCACAGAAAGTCGAGGGGAAAATGTCAATATATACATTGCTATGTGGTGAACTAAGCCTTAGGCCAGCCACAATGTAGAGGACCAGACCCTTAGAAACTTAAAAGTGAGCTAGAATCTTTAAAAGTTCAAATCTTTATAAGTAAAAAGATTGATGAAAATGAATAACCAAGTGTTTTAATTGACATCAGAAGATCAAAACAATAAACCCTGAGAACATAGAAAAAAGATAAATAAAGATATGAGCAGAACTTAATACCACAGAAAACGTATAAAATTCAGGTGAGGTAGTAAGTCCAAAGAATATTCTTTGAAAAGATTTAAAAGACACACTTTGATTAAGGAAAACACAAACATAATTAAAGAATATATAGAAAGAATCAGGACAATGTTATAGCAGAGAATATATGAAATGCCAGTAAATTTGAACATTTCTGTAAATTTGACCGTTTCCTAGCTCCTACAGTTTACCAAAACTGACACAAGAGGAAATCATTTAAGGTCATCATGTCTGCCCTTGGCATTCTCGTTACGCCCTGACCTCAGAATGCAGCATCTGTAGTCCATGGTAACCTGCGGAGAGTGGGCGGGGCTGAGGGAGGCTGGAACACTGCCCTCACTGAGGGAGTGGGTGTGGCCATCTCTGCTGTGACGGAACAAAGGGCAGGGGAGCAGGGGGCCCAGGGCAGGGCCCTCAGAGCCCGGCAGGCCCAGTGGGGTGTCACAAGCATTTAGGCCCAGGCCATAGAGCACCTTCTTTGTCTGCAAAGCTGCCCAAACTCTTACTTTTCCTCTCAGGCCACGAACTTAGTTGAAGTGTGTGTGGAACCTGTCCGCGCAGTATACCTCGCTGCACAGCTAACCATAGGTCTGGGCATCGTAGCTTCCTGCCAGGTGACCGAAGTTCGCTGGAGAGATGATTCCCAGGTTCACACGCAGAGAGGCTCCTGCCCGGGCCACAGGCCGCCCACTGCCCCTGCCCAAGATCGGGGGCCGAAAGCAGCCTTGTCTAAGTACCCTACTCCTAGAAGGAGTATTGGACCAACACTTCTAGAAAACGGGGTCCTTGTGGGCAACTCATTGGAGGGACACAAATAAATATTTGCCGACTTTTTGGTGAAATTTACGAGCGTTCACACCTAAGCCTCTTACAAGGTCAGCTGTTTAGCTAAACATGAGCTCATGATCTAAATTTACACAATAATGAAGAAATCAGCTACAAAGGGAGACAATCAGCAAAAACAATCAATACCAGAATTAGATTCCCTAGGCCATCCTTGAGATGTTGGAATAATCAGGTGCTAGGCAGAAAATATACATAAACCTGGAAATGAAACAAGGAACAAGCATGTTTTCAAAGACTGGTAGGATCTCTAAAACATTTTTAAAGTACATGTCATTGATAAAGCTAAATACTCAAAGGTTGTTTAATACAACAAATTAAGCAGTGAGAAGAGTGAAATTATGCTCTTTAGAAAACTATGGAAGGTGAGATTTTCTGCCTAATTATATAAGATGATTTCTCTAAAAAATACACATTATTTCAAAGAATTATTGCCTGTGAAATAAGTTAAGGGTATTTCAAATGGCTTGTCTGCAAAGAAAGGTGAGATGTAGGGAATCACAGAAAGCCGAGGGGATAATATATCAATATATGCATTGCTATATGGTGAACTAAGCCTTAGGCCGGCAACAGTGTAGAGGAATGGACCCTTAGAAACGTACAAGTAAGCTGGAATCTTTAAAAGTTCAAATCTTTATAAGTAAAAAGATTTATTAAAATGAATAACCAAGTGTTTTACTTGACATCAGAAAACAAAACAATAAACCATGAGAACATAGAAAAAAGATAAATAAAGATATGAGCAGAACTTAATACAACAGAAAACGTATAAAATTCAGGTGATTTAGTAAGTCCAAAGAATATTCTTTGAAAAGATTTAAAAGACACACTTTGATTAAGGAAAACAAAAACATAAGTAAAGAATATACAGAAAGAATCAGGACAATGTTATAGCAGAGAATATATGAAATGCCAGTAAATTTGAACATTTCTGTAAAGCGGACCATTTCCTAGCTCCTAAACTTTACCAAAACTGACACAAGAGGAAATCATTTAAGGTCATCATGTCTGCCCTTGGCATTCTCGGAACGCCCTGGCCTCAGAATGCAGCATCTGTAGTCCATGGTAACCTGCGGAGAGGGGGCGTGGCTGAGGGAGCTTGGAAGACTGCCCTCACTGAGGGAGTGGGTGTGGCCATCTCTGCTGTGACTGAACAAAGGGCAGGGGAGCAGGGGGCCCAGGGCAGGGCCCTCAGAGCCCGGCAGACCCAGTGGGGTGTCACAAGCATTTAGGACCAGGCCAAAGGGCGCCTTCTTTGTCTGCACAGCTGCCCAAACTCTCACCTTTCCACTCAGGCCGCCCTCTTATTTGAAGTGTGTTTGGAACCTGTCCGCACAGTACACCTCGCTGCATAGCTAACCATAGGTCAGGGCATCGTACCTTCCTGCCAGGTGACCGAAGTTCGCAGGCAAATGGGTCCCTGGGACACATGCGGAGAGGCTCCTGCCCCGGCCACTGGCCGCCCACTGGCCCTGCCCCAGATCGAAGGCTGAAAAGCAGCCATGTCTGAGTCCACTGCCTCTCGAAGGAGTATTGGACCAACACTTGTAGAAAACGGGGTCCTTGCGGGCAACTCATTGGAGGGACACACATAAATCTTTGCCGACTTTCTGCTGAAGCTTACCACCGTTCACACCTAAACCTCTTACAAGGTCAGCTGTTTATCTAAACAATAGCTCATGATCTAAATTTACACAATATTGAAGAAATCAGCTACAAAGTGAGACAATCAGCAAAAACAATCAATACCAGAATGAGATTACCTATGCCATCCCTCTGATGTTGGAATAATCAGGTGCAAGGCAGAAAATATACATAAAACTGGAACTGAAACAAGGAACAAGGAGGTTTTCAAAGGCTGGTAGGATCTCTAAAACATTTTTAAAGTACATGTCGTTGATAAACCTAAATACTCAAAGGTTGTTTAATACCACAGATTAAGCATAGAGAAGAGTGAAATTATGCTGTTTTGAAAACTATGGCAGGTGAAATTTTCTGCCTAATTATATAAGAAGATTTCTCTAAAAAATAGACATTATTTCAAAGACTTATTCGCTGTGAAATAAGTAAAGTGTATTTCAAATGGCTTGTCTGCAAAGAAAGGTGAGATGTAGGGAATCACAGAAAGTCGAGGGGAAAATGTCAATATATACATTGCTATATGGTG
Source organism: Mesoplodon bidens (assembly GCF_964165515.1). Taxonomy (NCBI): domain Eukaryota; kingdom Metazoa; phylum Chordata; class Mammalia; order Artiodactyla; family Ziphiidae; genus Mesoplodon; species Mesoplodon bidens. The sequence goes on from NW_027671513.1 coordinate 771,609, forward strand.
AACTAAGCTTTAGGCCAGGCACAATGTAGAGGACCTGACCCTTAGAAACTTACAAGTAAGCTGGAATCTTTAAAAGTTCAAATCTTTATAAGTAAAAAGATTGATGAAAATGAATAACCAAGTGTTTTAATTGACATCAGAAGATCAAAACAATAAACCCTGAGAACATAGAAAAAAGATAAATAAAGATATGAGCAGAACTTAATACAACAGAAAACGTATAAAATTCAGGTGATTTAGTAAGTCCAAAGAATATTCTTTGAAAAGATTTAAAAGAAACACTTTGATTAACGAAAACAAAAACATAAGTAAAGAATATATAGAAAGAATCAGGACAAAGTTATAGCAGAGAATATATGAAATGCCAGTAAATTTGAACATTTCTGTAAAGTTGACCATTTCCTAGCTCCTACAGTTTACCAAAACTGACACAAGAGGTAATCATTTAAGGTCATCATGTCTGCCCTTGGCATTCTCGGTACGCCCTGGCCTCAGAATGCAGAATCTGTAGTCCATGGTAACCTGCGGTGAGTGGGCGAGGCTGAGGGAGGCTGGAAAACTGCCCTCACTGAGGGAGTGTGTGTGGCCATCTCTGCTGTGACTGAACAAAGGGCAGGGGAGCAGGGGGCCCAGGGCAGGGCCCTCAGAGCCCGGCAGGCCCAGTAGTGTGTCACAAGCCTTTAGGCCCAGGCCATAGGGCACCTTCTTTGACTGCACAGCTGCCCAAACTCTCACTTTTCCACTCAGGCCACCCACTTAGTTGAAGTGTGTGTGGAACCTGTCCGCGCATTATACCTCGCTGCACAGCTAACCATAGGTCTGGGCATCGTAGCTTCCTGCCAGGTGACCGAAGTTCGCAGGAGAGATGATTCCCAGGTTCACACGCAGAGAGGATCCTGCCCGGGCCACAGGCCGCCCACTGCCCCTGCCCAAGATCGGGGGCCGAAAGCAGCCCTGTCTAAGTCCCCTACCCCTAGAGGGAGTATTGGACCAACACTTCTAGAAAACGGGGTCCTTGTGGGCAACTCATTTGAGGGACACAAATAAATCTTTGCCGACTTTTTGCTGAAACTTACGAGCGTTCACACCTAAGGCTCTTACAAGGTCAGCTGTTTAGCTAAACATGAGCTCATGATCTAAATTTACACAATAATGAAGAAATCAGCTACAAAGGGAGACAATCAGCAAAAACAATCAATACCAGAATTAGATTCCCTAGGCCACCCATCAGATGTTGGAATAATCAGGTGCTAGGCAGAAAATATACATAAACCTGGAAATGAAACAAGGAACAAGGAGGTTTTCAAAGACTGGTAGGATCTCTAAAACATTTTTAAAGAACATGTCATTGATAAAGCTAAATACTCAAATGTTCTTTAATACAACAAATTAAGCAGTGAGAAGAGTGAAATTATGCTGTTTAGAAAACTATGGAAGGTGAGATTTTCTGCCTAATTATATAAGATGATTTCTCTAAAAAATACACATTATTTCAAAGAATTATTGGCTGTGAAATAAGTTAAGGGTATTTCAAATGGCTTGTCTGCAAAGAAAGGTGAGATGTAGGGAATCACAGAAAGCCGAGGGGATAATATGTCAATATATACATTGCTAATGGTGATCTAAGCCTTAGGCCGGCAACAGTGAAGAGGAATGGACCCTTAGAAACGTACAAGTAAGCTGGAATCTTTAAAAGTTCAAATCTTTATAAGTAAAAAGATTTATTAAAATGAATAACCAAGTGTTTTACTTGACATGAGAAAATCAAAACAATAAACCCTGAGAACATAGAAAAAAGATAAATAAAGATATGAGCAGAAGTTAATACAACAGAAAACGTATAATATTCAGGTGATTTAGTAAGTCCAAAGAATATTCTTTGAAAAGATTTAAAAGACACACTTTGATTAAGGAAAACAAAAACATAAGTAAAGAATATACAGAAAGAATCAGGACAATGTTATAGCAGAGAATATATGAAATGCCAGTAAATTTGAACATTTCTGTAAAGCGGACCATTTCCTAGCTCCTAAACTTTACAAAAACTGACACAAGAGGAAATCATTTAAGGTCATCATGTCGGCCCTTGGCATTCTCAGAACGCCCTGTTCTCAGAATGCAGCATCTGTAGTCCATGGTAACCTGCGGAGAGGGGGCGTGGCTGAGGGAGCTTGGAAGACTGACCTCACTTAAGGAGTGGGTGTGGCCATCTCTGCTGTGACTGAACAAAGGGCAGGGGAGCAGGGGGCACAGGGCAGGGCCCTCAGAGCCCGGCAGACCCAGTGGGGTGTCACAAGCATTTAGGCCCAGGCCAAAGGGCGCCTTCTTTGTCTGCACAGCTGCCCAAACTCTCACCTTTCCACTCAGGCCGCCCTCTTATTTGAAGTGTGTTTGGAACCTGTCCGCGCAGTACTCCTCGCTGCACAGCTCACCATAGGTCAGGGCATCGTAGCTTCCTGCCAGGTGACCGAAGTTCGCAGGCAAATGGGTCCCTGGGACACATGCGGAGAGGCTCTTTCCCGGGCCACAGTCCGCCCACTGGCCCTGCCCCAGATCGAAGGCTGAAAAGCAGCCGTGTCTGAGTCCACTGCCTCTCGAAGGAGTATTGGACCAACACTTGTAGAAAACGGGGTCCTTGCGGGCAACTCATTGGAGGGACACAAATAAATCTTTGCCGACTTTCTGCTGAAGTTTACCAGCGTTCACACCTAAGCCTCTTACAAGGTCAGCTGTTTAGCTAAACATGAGCTCATGATCTAAATTTACACAATATTGAAGAAATCAGCTACAAAGGGAGACAATCAGCAGAAACAATCAATACCACAATGAGATTCCCTAGGCCATCCATCTGATGTTGGAATAATCAGGTGCAAGGCAGAAAATATACATAAAACTGGAACTGAAACAAGGAACAAGGAGGTTTTCAAAGGCTGGTAGGATCTCTAAAACATTTTTAAAGTACATGTCGTTGATAAACCTAAATACTCAAAGGTTGATTAATACCACAGATTAAGCATTGAGAAGAGTGAAATTATGCTGTTTTGAAAACTATGGCAGGTGAGATTTTCTGCCTAATTATATAAGAAGATTTCTCTAAAAACTAGACATTATTTCAAAGACTTATTGGCTGTGAAATAAGTTAAGTGTATTTCAAATGGCTTGTCTGCAAAGAAAGGTGATATGTAGGGAATGACAGAAAGTCGAGGGTAAAATGTCAATATATACATTGCTATATGGTGAACTAAGCCTTAGGCCAGCCACAATGTAGAGGACCTGACCCTTAGAAACTTAAAAGTGAGCTGGAATCTTTAAAAGTTCAAATCTTTATAAGTAAAAAGATTGATGAAAATGAATAACCAAGTGTTTTAATTGACATCAGAAGATCAAAACAATAAACCCTGAGAACATAGAAAAAAGATAAATAAAGATATGAGCAGAACTTAATACCACAGAAAACGTATAAAATTCAGGTGAGGTAGTAAGTCCAAAGAATATTCTTTGAAAAGATTTAAAAGACACACTTTGATTAAGGAAAACACAAACATAATTAAAGAATATATAGAAAGAATCAGGACAATGTTATAGCAGAGAATATATGAAATGCCAGTAAATTTGAACATTTCTGTAAAGTTGACCATTTCCTAGCTCCTACAGTTTACCAAAACTGACACAAGAGGAAATCATTTAAGGTCATCATGTCTGCCCTTGGCATTCTCGTTACGCCCTGGCCTCAGAATGCAGCATCTGTAGTCCATTGTAACCTGCGGAGAGTGGGCGGGGTTGAGGGAGGCTGGAACACTGCCCTCACTGAGGGAGTGGGTGTGGCCATCTCTGCTGTGACTGAACAAACGGCAGGGGAGAATGGGACCCAGGGCAGGGCGCTCAGAGCCGGGCAGGCCCAGTAGTGTGTCACAAGCCTTTAGGCCCAGGCCATAGGGCACCTTCTTTTTCTGCACAGCTGCCGAAACTCTCACTTTTCCACTCAGGCCACCCACTTAGTTGAAGTGTGTGTGGAACCTGTCCGCGCAGTATACCTCGCTGCACAGCTAACCATAGGTCTGGGCATCGTAGCTTCCTGCCAGGTGACCGAAGTTCGCAGGAGAGATGATTCCCAAGTTCACACGCAGAGAGGCTCCTGCCCGGGCCACAGGCCGCCCACTGCCCATGCGCAAGATCGGGGGCCGAAAGCAGCCCTGTCTAAGTCCCCTACCCCTAGAGGGAGTATTGGACCAACAGTTCTAGAAAACGGGGTCCTTTTGGGCAACTCATTGGAGGGACACAAATAAATCTTTGCCGACTTTTTGCTGAAACTTACGAGCGTTCTCACCTAAGCCTCTTACAAGGTCAGCTGTTTAGCTAAACATGAGCTCATGATCTAAATTTACACAATAATGAAGAAATCAGCTACAAAGGGAGACAATCAGCAAAAACAATCAATACCAGAATTAGATTCCCTAGGCCACCCATCAGATGTTGGAATAATCAGGTGCTAGGCAGAAAATATACATAAACCTGGAAATGAAACAAGGAACAAGGAGGTTTTCAAAGACTGGTAGGATCTCTAAAACATTTTTAAAGAACATGTCATTGATAAAGCTAAATACTCAAATGTTCTTTAATACAACAAATTAAGCAGTGAGAAGAGTGAAATTATGCTGTTTAGAAAACTATGGAAGGTGAGATTTTCTGCCTAATTATATAAGATGATTTCTCTAAAAAATACACATTATTTCAAAGAATTATTGGCTGTGAAATAAGTTAAGGGTATTTCAAATGGCTTGTCTGCAAAGAAAGGTGAGATGTAGGGAATCACAGAAAGCCGAGGGGATAATATGTCAATATATACATTGCTAAAGGTGATCTAAGCCTTAGGCCGGCAACAGTGAAGAGGAATGGACCCTTAGAAACGTACAAGTAAGCTGGAATCTTTAAAAGTTCAAATCTTTATAAGTAAAAAGATTTATTAAAATGAATAACCAAGTGTTTTACTTGACATGAGAAAATCAAAACAATAAACCCTGAGAACATAGAAAAAAGATAAATAAAGATATGAGCAGAAGTTAATACAACAGAAAACGTATAATATTCAGGTGATTTAGTAAGTCCAAAGAATATTCTTTGAAAAGATTTAAAAGACACACTTTGATTAAGGAAAACAAAAACATAAGTAAAGAATATACAGAAAGAATCAGGACAATGTTATAGCAGAGAATATATGAAATGCCAGTAAATTTGAACATTTCTGTAAAGCGGACCATTTCCTAGCTCCTAAACTTTACAAAAACTGACACAAGAGGAAATCATTTAAGGTCATCATGTCTGCCCTTGGCATTCTCAGAACGCCCTGGCGTCAGAATGCAGCATCTGTAGTCCATGGTAACCTGCGGAGAGGGGGCGTGGCTGAGGGAGCTTGGAAGACTGACCTCACTGAGGGAGTGGGTGTGGCCATCTCTGCTGTGACTGAACAAAGGGCAGGGGAGCAGGGGGCACAGGGCAGGGCCCTCAGAGCCCGGCAGACCCAGTGGGGTGTCACAAGCATTTAGGCCCAGGCCAAAGGGCGCCTTCTTTGTCTGCACAGCTGCCCAAACTCTCACCTTTCCACTCAGGCCGCCCTCTTATTTAAAGTGTGTTTGGAACTTGTCCGCGCAGTACTCCTCGCTGCACAGCTCACCATAGGTCAGGGCATCGTAGCTTCCTGCCAGGTGACCGAAGTTCGCAGGCAAATGGGTCCCTGGGACACATGCGGAGAGGCTCCAGCCCGGGCCACAGGCTGCCCACTGGCCCTGCACCAGATCGAAGGCTGAAAAGTAGCCGTGTCTGAGTCCACTGCCTCTCGAAGGAGTATTGGACCAAAACTTGTAGAAAACGGTGTCCTTGCGGGCAACTCATTGGAGGGACACAAATAAATCTTTGCCGACTTTCTGCTGAAGCTTACCAGCTTTCACACCTAAGCCTCTTACAAGGTCAGCTGTTTAGCTAAACAAGAGCTCATGATCTAAATTTACACAATATTGAAGAAATCAGCTACAAAGTGAGACAATCAGCAAAAACAATCAATACCAGAATGAGATTCCCTAGGCCTTCCATCTGATGTTGGAATAATCCGGTACACGGCAGAAAATATACATAAAACTGGAACTGAAACAAGGAACAAGGAGGTTTTCAAAGGCTGGTAGGATCTCTAAAACATTTTTAAAATACATGTCGTTGATAAACCTAAATACTCAAAGGTTGTTTAATACCACAGATTAAGCATTGAGATGAGTGAAATTATGCTCTTTTGAAAACTATGGCAGGTGAGATTTTCTGCCTAATTATATAAAAAGATTTCTCTAAAAAATAGACATTATTTCAAAGACTTATTGGCTGTGAAATAAGTTAAGTGTATTTCAAATGGCTTGTCTGCAAAGAAAGGTGAGATGTAGGGAATCACAGAAAGTCGAGGGGAAAATGTGAATATAAACATTGCTATGTGGTGAACTAAGCCTTAGGCCAGCCACAATGTAGAGGACCTGACCCTTAGAAACTCAAAAGTGAACTTGAATCTTTAAAAGTTCAAATCTTTATAAGTAAAAAGATTGATGAAAATGAATAACCAAGTGTTTTAATTGACATCAGAAGATCAAAACAATAAACCCTGAGAACATAGAAAAAAGATAAATAAAGATATGAGCAGAACTTAATACCACAGAAAACGTATAAAATTCAGGTGATTTAGTAAGTCCAAAGAATATTCTTTGAAAAGATTTAAAAGAAACACTTTGATTAAGGAAAACACAAACATAAGTATAGAATATAGAGAAAGAATCAGGTCAATGTTATAGCAGAGAATATATGAAATGCCAGTAAATTTGATCATTTCTGTAAAGTGGACCATTTCCTAGCTCCTAAAGTTTACCAAAACTGACACAAGAGGAAATCATTTAAGGTCATCATGTCTGCCCTTGGCATTCTCGGTATGCCATGGACTCAGAATGCAGCATCTGTTGTTCATGGTAACATGCGGAGAGGGGGCAGGGCTGAGGGAGGTTGGAACACTGCCCTCACTGAGGGAGTGGGTGTGGCCATCTCTGCTGTGACTGAACAAAGGGCAGGGGAGCAGGGGTCCCAGTCCTGGGCCCTCAGAGCATGGCATGCCCAGTGTGGTGTCACAAGCATTTAGGACCAGGCCAAAGGTCGCCTTCTTTGTATGCACAGCTGCCCAAACTCTCACCTTTCCACTCGGGCCTCCCTCTTACTTGAAGTGTGTGTGGAACCAGTTCGCGCAGTACACCTCGCTGCATAGCTAACCATAGGATGGGCATCGTAGCTTCCTGCCAGGTGACCGAAGTTCACAGGCAGTTGGGTCCCTGGGACACACGCGAATAGGCTGCTGCCTGGGCCATAGGCCGCCCACTGCCATTGCCCAAGATCGCGGGGCACAAAGCAGCCCTCTCAGAGGCCGTTCCTCTAGAGGGAGTATTGGACCAACATTTGTAGAAAACGGGGTCCTCGCGGGTAACTCATTGGAGGGACACAAATAAATCTTTGCGTACTTTCTGATGAAGCTTACGAGTGTTCACACCTAAGCCTCTTACAAGGTCAGATGTTTAGCTAAACATGAGCTCATGATCTAAATTTACACAATAATGAAGAAATCAGCTACAGGGGGAGAAAATCAGCAAAAACAATCAATACCAGAATTAGATTCCCTATGCCATACATAAGACGTTGGAATAATCAGGTGCAAGGCAGAAAATATACATGAAACTGGAACTGAAACAAGGAACAAGGATGTTATCAAAGACTGTTAGGATCTCTAAAACATTTTTAAAGTACATGTCATTGATAAAGCTAAATAGTGAAAGGTTGTGTAATACAACAGATTCATCATTGAGAAGAGTGAAATTATGCTGTTTTGAAAACTATGGCAGGTCAGATCTTCTGCCCAAATATATAAGAAGATTTCTCTAAAAATACACATTATTTCAAAGACTTATTGGCTGTGAAATAAGATAAGAGTTTTTCAAATGGCTTGTCTGCAAAGAAAGGTGAGATTAGGAAATCACAGAAAGTCGAAGGGAAAATAGGTCAATATATACTTTGCTATATTGTGAACTAAGCCTTAGGCCAGCAACAATGTAGAGGACCTGACCCTTAGAAACTTACAAGTTAGCTGGAATCTTGAAAAGTTCAAATCTTTATAAGTAAAAAGGTTTATTAAAATGAATAACCAAGTGTTTTAATTGACATCAGATGATCAAAACAATAAACCGTGAGAACATAGAAAAAAGATAAATAAAGTTATGAGCAGAACTTAATACAACAGAAAACGTATAAAATTCAGGTGATGTAGTAAGTCCATAGAATATTCTTTGACAATATTTAAAATACACACTTTGATTAAAGAAAACCAAAATATAAGTAAAGGATATACAGAAAAAATCAGGAGAATGTTGAAGCAGAGAATATATGAAATGCCAGTAAATTTGAATATTTCTGTAAAGTGGACCATTTCCTAGCTCCTAAAGTTTACCAAAACTGACATTAGAGGAAAATATTTAAAGTCATCATGTCTGCCCTTGGCATTCTCGGAACGCCCTGGCCTCAGAATGCAGCATCTGTTCTCCATGGTAACCTGTGGAGAGCGGGCGGGGCTGAGGGAGGTTGGAACACTGCACTCACTGAGGGAGTAGGTGTGGCCATCTCTGCGGTGACAGAACAAAGGCAGGGGAGAAGGGGGCCAAGGGCAGGGACCTCAGAGCCCGGCACACCCAGTCGGGTGTCACAAGCTTTTAGGCCTAGGCCAAAGGGCGCCTTCTTTGTCTGCACAGCTGCCCAAACTCTCACCTTTCCACTCAAGCCGCCCTCTTACTTGAAATGTGTGTGGAACCGGTTCGCACAGTACACCTCACTGCACAGCTAACCATAGGTCTGGGCATCATAGCTTCCTGCCAGGTGACCGAAGTTCGCAGGCACATGGGTCGTGGGACACACGCGGGGAGCTTCCTGCCCGGACCACAGGCCGCCAAAAGCCACTACCCCAGATCGGTGGCAGCAAAGCAGTCCTGTCTGAGTCCCTGCCTCTAGACGGAGTATTGGACCAACACTTGTAGTAAACGGGGTCATCGTGGTAACTCATTGGAGAGACACAAATAAGTCTTTGCGGACTTTCTGATGAAGCTTACGAGCGTTCACACCTAAGACTATTACAAGGTCAGCTGTTTAGCTAAACATGAGCTCGTGATCAAAATTTACACAATAATGATGAAATCAAATACCAGGGGAGACAATCAGCAAAAACAATCAATACCAGAATTAGATTCCCTAGGCCATCCATCAGATGTTGGAATAAGCAGGTGCAAGGCAGAAAATATACACAAAACTGGAACTGAAACAAGGAAAAAGGATGTTTTCAAAGACTGGTAGGATCTCTAAAACATTTTTAAAGTACATGTCATTGATAAAGCTATATACTCAAAGGTTGTATAATGCAACAGATTCATCCTTGAGAAGAGTGAAATTATGCTGTTTTGAAAACTATGGCAGGTGAGATTTTCTGCCTAATAATATGAGAAGATTTCTCTAAAAATACACATTATTTCAAAGACATATAAGCTGTGAAATAAGTTAAGGGTATTTCAAATGGCTTGTCTGCAAAGAAAGGGGAGATGTAGGGAATCACAGAAAGTCGGGGGGAAAATAGGTCAATATACACTATACTATATTGTGAACAAAGCCTTAGGCCAGCAACACTGTGGAGGACCTGACCCTTAGAAACTTACAAGTAAGCTAGAATCTTGAAAAGTTCAAATCTTTATAAGTAAAAAGATTTATTAAAATGAGTAACCAAGTGTTTTTCTTGACATCGGAAGATCAAAACTATAAACCCTGAGAACATAGAAAAAAGAAAAATAAAGATATGAGCAGAACTTAATACAACAGAAAACGTATAAAATTCAGGTGAGGTACTAAGTCCAAAGAATATTCTTTGACAAGATTTAAAAGACACACTTTGATTAAGGAAAACAAAAACATAAGTAAAGAATATACAGAAAGAATCAGGACAATATTATAGCAGAGAATATCTGAAATGCCAGTAAATTTGAACATTTGTGTAAAGTGGACCATTTCCTAGCTCCTAAAGTTTACCAAAACTGACACAAGAGGAAATCATTTAAGGTCATCATGTCTGCCCTTGGCATTCTCGGAACGCCCTGGCCTCAGAATGCAGCATCTGTAGTCCATGGTAACCTGCGGAGAGTGGGCGGGGCTGAGGGAGGCTGGAACACTGCCCTCACTGAGGGAGTGGGTGTGGCCATCTCTGCTGTGACTGAACAAACGGCAGGGGAGCAGGGTGCCCAGGGCAGGGCCCTCAGAGCCCGGCAGGCCCAGTGGGGTGTCACAAGAATTTAGGCCCAGGCCATGGGGCACCTTCTTTGTCTGCACAGCTGCCCAAACTCTCACTTTTCCTCTCAGGCCACCCACTTAGTTGAAGTGTGTGTGGAACCTGTCAGCGCAGTATACCTCGCTGCACAGCTAACCATAGGTCTGGGCATCGTAGCTTCCTGCCAGGTGAGCGAAGTTCGCAGGAGAGATGATTCCCAGGTTCACACGCAGAGAGGCTCCTGTCCGGGCCACAGGCCGCCCACTGAACCTGCCCAAGATCGGGGGCCGAAAGCAGCCCTGTCTAAGTCCCCTACTCCTAGATGGAGTATTGGACCAACACTTCCATAAAACGGGGTCCTTGTGGGCAACTCATTGGAGGGACAGAAATAAATCTTTGCCGACTTTTTGCTGAAACTTACCAGCGTTCACACCTAAGCGTCTTACAAGGTCAGCTGTTTAGCTAAACATGAGCTCATGATCTAAATTTACACAATAATGAAGAAATCAGCTACAAAGGGAGACAATCAGCAAAAACAATCAATACCAGTATTAGATTCCCTAGGCCATCCTTGAGATGTTGGAATAATCAGGTGCTAGGCAGAAAATATACATAAACCTGGAAATGAAACAAGGAACAAGCATGTTTTCAAAGACTAGTAGGATCTCTAAAACATTTTTAAAGTACATGTCATTGATAAAGCTAAATACTCAAAGGTTGTTTAATACAACAAATTAAGCAGTGAGAAGAGTGAAATTATGCTGTTTAGAAAACTATGGAAGGTGAGATTTTCTGCCTAATTATATAAGATGATTTCTCTAAAAAATACACATTATTTCAAAGAATTATTGGCTGTGAAATAAGTTAAGGGTATTTCAAGTGGCTTGTCGGCAAAGAAAGGTGAGATGTAGGGAATCACAGAAAGCCGAGGGGATAATATGTCAATATATACTTTGCTATATGGTGAACTAAGCCTTAGGCCGGCAACAGTGTAGAGGAATGGACCCTTAGAAACGTACAAGTAAGCTGGAATCTTTAAAAGTTCAAATCTTTATAAGTAAAAAGATTTATTAAAATGAATAACAAAGTGTTTTAATTGACATCAGAAAATCAAAACAATAAACCCTGAGAACATAGAAAAAAGATAAATAAAGATATGAGCAGAACTTAATACAACAGAAAACGTATAAAATTCAGGTGATTTAGTAAGTCCAAAGAATATTCTTTGAAAAGATTTAAAAGACACACTTTGATTAAGGAAAACAAAAACATAAGTAAGGAATATACAGAAAGAATCAGGACAATGTTATAGCAGAGAATATATGAAATGCCAGTATATTTGAACATTTCTGTAAAGGGGACCATTTCCTAGCTCCTAAAGTTTACCAAAACTGACACAAGAGGAAATCATTTAAGGTCATCATGTCTGCCCTTGGCATTCTCGGAACGCCCTGGCCTCAGAATGCAGCATCTGTTGTCCATGGTAACCTGCGGAGAGGGGGCGTGGCTGAGGCAGGTTGGAAGACTGCCCTAACTGAGGGAGTGCGTGTGGCCATCTCTGCTGTGACTGAACAAAGGGCAGGGGAGCAGGGGGCCCAGGGCAGGGCCCTCAGAACCCGGCAGACCCAGTGGGGTGCCACAAGCATTTAGGCCCAGGCCATAGGGCGCCTTCTTTGTCTACACAGCTGCCCAAACTCTCACCTTTCCACTCAGGACGCCCTCTTATTTGAAGTGTGTTTGGAATCTGTCCGCGCAGTACACCTCGCTGCATAGCCCACCATAGGTCAGGGCATCGTACCTTCCTGCCAGGTGACCGAAGTTCGCAGGCAAATGGGTCCCTGGGACACATGCGGAGAGGCTCCTGCCCGGGCCACAGGCCGCCCACTGGCCCTGTCCCAGATCGAAGGCTGAAAACCAGCCATGTCTGAGTCCACTGCCTCTCGAAGGAGTATTGGACCAACACTGTAGAAAACGGGGTCCTTGCGGGCAACTCATTGGAGGGACACAAATAAATCTTTGCCGACTGTCTGCTGAAGCTTACCAGCGTTCACACCTAAGCCTCTTTCAAGGTCAGCTGTTTAGCTAAACAAGAGCTCATGATCTAAATTTACACAATATTGAAGAAATCAGCTACAAAGTGAGACAATCAGCAAAAACAATCAATACCAGAATGAGATTCCCTAGGCCATCCATCTGATGGTGGAATAATCATGTGCAAGGCAGAAAATATACATAAACCTGGAAATGAAACAAGGAAGAAGGAGGTTTTCAAAGGCTGGTAGGTTCTCTAAAACATTTTTAAAGTACATGTCGTTGATAAACCTAAATACTCAAAGGTTGTTTAATACCACAGATTAAGCATTGAGAAGAGTGAAATTATGCTGTTTTGAAAACTATGGCAGGTGAGATTTTCTGCCTAATTATATAAGAAGATTTCTCTAAAAAATAGACATTATTTCAAAGACTTATTGGCTGTGAAATAAGTTAAGTGTATTTCAAATGGCTTGTCTGCAAAGAAAGGTGAGATGTAGGGAATCACAGAAAGTCGAGGGGAAAATGTCAATATATACACTGCTATATGGTGAACTAAGCCTTAGGCCAGCCACAATGTAGAGGACCTGACCCTTAGAAACCTAAAAGTGAGCTGGAATCTTTAAAAGTTCAAATCTTTATAAGTAAAATGTTTGATGAAAATGAATAACCAAGTGTTTTAATTGACATCAGAAGATCAAAACAATAAACCCTGAGAACATAGAAAAGAGATAAATAAAGATATGAGCAGAACTTAATACCACAGAAAACGTATAAAATTCAGGTGAGGTAGTAAGTCCAAAGAATATTCTTTGAAAAGATTTAAAAGACACACTTTGATTAAGGAAAACACAAACATAATTAAAGAATATATAGAAAGAATCAGGACAATGTTATAGCAGAGAATATATGAAATGCCAGTAAATTTGAACATTTCTGTAAAGTTGACCATTTCCTAGCTCCTACATTTTACCAAAATTGACACAAGAGGAAATCATTTAAGGTCATCATGTCTGCCCTTGGCATTCTCGGAACGCCCTGGCCTCAGAATGCAGCATCTGTAGTCCATGGTAACCTGCGGAGAGTGGGCGGGGCTGAGGGAGGCTAGAACACTGCCCTCACTGAGGGAGTCGGTGTGGCCATCTCTGCTGTGACTGAACAAAGGGCAGGGGAGCAGGGGGCCCAGGGCAGGGCCCTCAGAGCCCGGCAGGCCCAGTGGTGTGTCACAAGACTTTAGGCCCAGGCCATAGGGCACCTTCTTTGTCTGCACAGCTGCCGAAACACTCACTTTTCCACTCAGGCCACCCACTTAGTTGAAGTGTGTGTGGAACCTGTCCGCACAGTATACCTCGCTGCACAGCTAACCATAGGTCTGGGCATCGTAGCTTCCTGCCAGGTGACCGAAGTTCGCAGGAGAGATGATTCCCAGGTTCACACGCAGAGAGGCTCCTGCCTGGGCCACAGGCCGCCCACTGCCCCTGCCCAAGATCGGGGGCCAAAAGCAGCCCTGTCTAAGTCCCCTACCCCTAGAGGAAGTATTGGACCAACACTTCTAGAAAACGGGGTCCTTGTGGGCTACTCATTGGAGGGACACAAATAAATCTTTGCCGACTTTTTGCTGAAACTTACGAGCGTTCACACCTAAGCTTCTTACAAGGTCAGCTGTTTAGCTAAACATGAGCTCATGATCTAAATTTACACAATAATGAAGAAATCAGCTACAAAGGGAGACAATCAGCAAAAACAATCAATACCAGAATTAGATTCCCCAGGGCACTCATCAGATGTTGGAATAATCAGGTTCTCGGCAGAAAATATACATAAACCTGGAAATGAAACAAGGAAGAAGGAGGTTTTCAAAGACTGGTAGGATCTCTAAAACATTTTTAAAGTACATGTCATTGATAAAGCTAAATACTCAAAGGTTCTTTAATACAACAAATTAAGCAGTGAGAAGAGTGAAATTATGCTGTTTAGAAAACTATGGAAGGTGAGATTTTCTGCCTAATTATATAAGATGATTTCTCTAAAAAATACACATTATTTCAAAGAATTATTGGCTGTGAAATAAGTTAAGGGTATTTCAAATGGCTTGTCTGCAAAGAAAGGTGAGATGTAGGGAATCACAGAAAGCCGAGGGTATAATATGTCAATATATACATTGCTAATGGTGATCTAAGCCTTAAGCCGGCAACAGTGTAGAGGAATGGACCCTTAGAAACGTACAAGTAAGCTGGAATCTTTAAAAGTTCAAATCTTTATAAGTAAAAAGATTGATGAAAATGAATAACCAAGTGTTTTAATTGACATCAGAAGATCAAAACAAGAAACCCTGAGAACATAGAAAAAAGATAAATAAAGATATGAGCAGAACTTAATACAACAGAAAACGTATAAAATTCAGGTGATTTAGTAAGTCCAAAGAATATTCTTTGAAAAGATTTAAAAGACACACTTTGATTAAGGAAAACAAAAACATAAGTAAAGAATTTACAGAAAGAATCAGGACAATGTTATAGCAGAGAATATATGAAATGCCTGTAAATTTGAACATTTCTGTAAAGCGGACCACTTCCTAGCTCCTAAAGTTTACCAAAACTGACACAAGAGGAAATCATTTAAGGTCATCATGTCTGCCCTTGGCATTCACGGAACGCCCTGGCCTCAGAATGCAGCATCTGTAGTCCATAGTAACCTGCGGACAGGGGGCGTGGCTGAGGGAGTTTGGAAGACAGCCCTCACTGAGGGAGACGGTGTGGCCATCTCTGCTGTGACTGAACAAAGGGCAGGGGAGCAGGGGCCCCAGGGCAGGGCCCTCAGAGCCCGGCAGGCCCAGTGGGGTGTCACAAGCATTTAGTCCCAGGCCATAGGGCGCCTTCTTTGTCTGCACAGCTGCCCAAACTCTCACTTTTCCACTTGGGCCTCCCTCTTACTTGAAGTGTGTGTGGAACCTGTCCTCGCAGTACACCTCGCTGCACAGCTAACCATAGGTGTGGGCATCGTAGCTTCCTGCCAGTTGACCGAAGTTCGTAGGCAGATGGGTCCCTGGGACACACGCGGAGAGGCTCCTGCCCTGGCCACAGGCCGCCCACTGCCACTGCCAGTGCTCGTGGGGCGCAAAGCAGCCCTGTCTGAGGCCGTGCCTCTAGAGGGAGTATTGGACCAACACTTGTAGAAAACGGAGTCCTCGCGGGCATCTCATTGGAGGGACACAAATAAATCTTTGCGGACTTTCTGATGAAGCTTACGAGTGTTCACACCTAAGCCCCTTACAAGGTCAGATGTTTAGCTAAACATGAGCTTATGATCTAAATTTACACAATAATGAAGAAATCACCTACAGGGGGAGACAATCAGCAAAAACAATCAATACCAGAATTAGATTCCCTAGGCCATCCATCAGACGTTGGAATAATCAGGTGCAACGCAGAAAATATACATGAAACTGGAACTGAAACAAGGAACAAGGATGTTTTAAAGACTGCTAAGATCTCTAAAACATTTTTAAAGTACATGTCATTGATAAAGCTAAATACTCAAAGGTTGTGTAATACAACAGATTCATCATTGAGAAGAGTGAAATTATGCTGTTCTGAAAAATATGGCAGGTGACATTTTCTGCCTAATAATATGAGAAGATTTGTCTTAAAATACACATTATTTCAACGACTTAATGGCTGTGTAATATGTTAAATGTATTTCAAATGGCTTGTCTGCAAAGTAAGGTGAGATGTAGGAAATCACAGAAAGTCGAGGGGAAAATAGGTCAATATATACTTTGCTACATTGTGAACTAAGCCTTAGGCAGAAACAATGTAGAGGACCTGACCCTTAGAAACTTACAAGTAAGCTGGAATATTAAAAAGTTCAAATCTTTATAAGTAAAAAGATTTATTAAAATGAGTAACCAAGTGTTTTAATTGACATCAGAAGATCAAAGCAATAAACCCTGAGAAAATAGAAAAAATATAAATAAAGATATGAGCAGAACTTAATACAACAGAAAACGTATAAAATTCAGGTGAGGTAGTAAGTCCAAAGAATATTCTTTGACAAGATTTAAAAGACACACTTTGATTCAGGAAAACAAAACATAAGTAAAGAATATAGAGAAAGAATCAGGACAATGTTATAGCAGAGAATATCTGAAATGCCAGTAAATTTGAACATTTGTGTAAAATGAACCATTTCCTAGCTCCTAAAGTTTACCAAAACTGACACAAGAGGAAATCATTTAAGGTCATCATGTATGCCCTTGGCATTCTCGGAACGACCTGGCCTCAGGATGCAGCATCTGTAGTGCATGGTAACCTGCGCAGATGGGGCGGGGCTGAGGGAGTTTGGAACACTGCCCTCACTGAGGGAGTGGGTGTGGCCATCTCTGCTATGACTGAACAAAGGGCAGGGGAGCAGGGGGCCCAGAGCAGGGCCCTCAGAGCCCGGCAGGCCCAGTGGGGTGTCACACGCATTTAGGCCTAGGCTAAAGGGCGCCTTCTTTGTCTGCACAGCTGCCCAAACTCTCACCTTTCCACTCAGGCCTCCCTCTTACTTGAAGTGTTTGTGGAACGTGTCCATGCCGTACACCTCGCTGCACAGCCAACCATAGGTCTGGGCATCGTGTCTTCTTGTCAGGTGACCGAAGTTCACAGGCAGTTGGGTCCCTGGGACACACGCGAATATGCTCCTGCCTGGGCCATAGGCCGCCCACTGCCTCTGCCCCAGATTGGTGGCCTTAAAGCAGCCCTGTCTAAGTCCCCTGCCTTTAGAGGGAGTATTGGACCAACACTTGTAGAAAACGGGGTCCTCGCGGGCAACTCATTGGAGGGACACAAATAAATCTTTGCTGACTTTCTGCTGAAGCTTACAAGCGTTCACACCTAAGCCTCTTACAAGGTTAGCTGTTTAGCTAAACGTGAGCTCATGATCTAAATTTACACAATAATGAAGAAATCAGCTACAAGGGGACATAATCTGCAAAAACAATCAATACCAGAGTTAGATTCCCTAGGCCATCTGTCAGACGTTGGAATAATCAGGTGCAAGGCAGAAAATATACATAAAACTGGAACTGAAACAAGGAACAAGGATGTTTTCAAAGACTGCTAAGATCTCTAAAACATTTTTAAAGTACATGTCATTGGTAAAGCTAAATACTCTAAGGCTGTGTAATACAACAGATTCATCATTGAGAAGAGTGAAATTATGCTGTTTTGAAAACTATGGCAGATGAGATTTTCTGCCTAATAATATGAGAAGATTTCTCTAAAAATACACATTATTTCAAACACTTAATGGCTGTGTAATATGTTAAGGGTATTTTAAATGGCTTGTCTGCAAAGAAAGGTGAGATGTAGGAAATCACAGAAATTCGAGGGGTAAATAGGACAATATATAGTTTGCTATATTGTGAACTAAGCCTTAGGCGAGCAACAATGTAGAGGACATGACCCTTAGAAACTTACATGTAAGCTGGAATATTAAAAAGTTCAAACCTTTATAAGTAAAAAGATTTATTAAAATGAATAACCAAGTGTTTTAATTGACATCAGAAGATCAAAACAATAAACCCTTAGAAGATAGAAAAAAGATAAATAAAGATATGAGCTGAACTTAATACAACAGAAAACGTATAAAATTCAGGTGAGGTAGTAAGTCCAAAGAATATTCTTTGACAAGATTTAAAAGACACACTTTGATTAAGGAAAACAAAACATAAGTAAAGAATATACAGAAAGAATCAGGACAATGTAATAGCAGAGAATATATGAAATGCCAGTAAATTTGAACATTTCTGTAAAGTGGACCATTTGCTAGCTCCTAAAGTTTACCAAAACTGACACAAGGGGAAATCATTTAAGGTCATCATGTCTGCCCTTGGCATTCTCGGAACGCCCTGGCCTCAGAATGCAGCATCTGTAGTCCATGGTAACCTGCGGAGAGGGGGCGGGGCTGAGGGAGGTCGGAACAATGCCCTCACTGTGGGAGTGGGTGTGGCCATCTCTGCTGTGACTGAACAAAAGGCAGGGGAGCAGGGGTCCCAGTGCAGGGCCCTCAGAGCCAGGCAGGCCCAGTTGGGTGTCACAACCATTTAGGTCCAGGCCAAAGAACGCCTTCTTTGTATGCACAGCTGCCCAAACTCTCATCTTTCCACTCAGGCCGCCCTCTAAATTGAAGTGTGTGTGGAACCTGTCCGCGCAGTACACCTCGCTGCACAGCCAACCATAGATCTGGGCATCGTAGCTTCCTGCCAGGTGACTGAAGTTCGCAGGTAGATGGGACCCTGGGACACACGCGGAGAGGCTCCTGCCCGGGCCACAGGCAGCCCACTGCTACTGCCACTGCTCGTGGGGCGCAAAGCCGCCCTGTCTGAGGCCGTGCCTCTAGAGAGAGTATTGGACCAACACTTGTATAAAATGGGGTCCTCGCGGGCAACTCATTGGAGGGACACAAATAAATCTTGCGGAATTTCTGATGAAGCTTACGAGTGTTCACACCTAAGCCTCTTACAAGGTCAGATGTTTAGCTAAACATGAGCTCATGATCTAAATTTACACAATAATGAAGAAATCAGCTACAGGGGAGACAATCAGCAAGAACAATCAATACCAGAATTAGATTCCCTAGGCCATCCATCAGACGTTGGAATAATCAGGTGCAAGGCAGAAAATATACACAAAACTGGAACTGAAACAAGGAAGAAGGATGTTTTCAAAGACTGGTAGGATGTCTAAAACATTTTTAAAGTACATGTCTTTGATAAACCAAATACTCAAAGGTTGTGTAATACAACAGATTCATCATTGAGAAGAGTAAATTTATGCTCTTTTGAAAACTATTGTAGGTCAGATTTTCTGCCTAAATATATAAAAAGATTTCTCAAAAAAATACACATTATTTCAAAGACTTATTGGCTGTTAAATAAGTTAAGGGTATTTAACATAGCTTGTCTGCAAAGAAATGTGATATGTAGGAAATCACAGAAAGTCGAGGGGTAAATAGGTCAATATATACTTTGCAATATTGTGAACTAAGCCTTAGGCCAGCATCAATGTAGAGGACCTGACCCTTAGAAACTTACAAGTAAGCTCGAATCTTGAAAAATACAAATATTTATAAGTAAAAAGTTTTATTAAAAGGAATAACCAAGTGTTTTAATTGACATCAGATTATCAAAACAATAAACCTGAGAACATAGAAAAAAGATAAATAAAGATATGAGCAGAACTTAATACAAAGGAAAACGTATAAAATTCCGGTGATGTAGTAAGTCCAAAGAATATTCTTTGACAAGATTTAAATAAAAGACACACTTTGATTAAGGAAAACAAAGACATAAGTAAAGAATATACAGAAAAAATCAGGAGAATGTTGTAGCAGAGAATGTTTGAAATGCCATTAACTTTGAATATTTCTGTAAAGTGGACCATTTCCTAGCACCTAAAGTTTACCAAAATTGACACTAGAGGAAATCATTTAAGGTCATCAT
The DNA here is from genome assembly GCF_964165515.1 of Mesoplodon bidens. NCBI lineage: Eukaryota > Metazoa > Chordata > Mammalia > Artiodactyla > Ziphiidae > Mesoplodon > Mesoplodon bidens. The sequence continues at coordinate 791,492 of NW_027671513.1, forward strand.
GTCTGCCCTTGGCATTCTCGGAACGCCCTGGCCTCAGAATGCAGCATCTGTAGTCCATGGTAACCTGCGGAGAGGGGGCGGGGCTGAGGGTTGTGGGAACACTGCCCCCACTGAGGGAGTGGGTGTGGCCATCTCTGCTGTGACTGAACAAAGGGCAGGGGAGAAGGGGGCCAAGGGCAGGGCCCTCAGAGCCCGGCAGGCCCAGTGGGGTGTCACAAGCATTTAGACCTAGGCCAAAGGGCGCCTTCTTTGTCTGCACCGCTGCCCAAACTCTCACCTTTCCAATCAGGCCGCCCTTTTACTTGAAGTGTGTGTGGAACCGGTGTGCACAGTACACCTCACTGCACAGCTAACCATAGGTCTGGGCATCGTAGCTTCCTGCCAGGTGACCGAAGTTCGCAGGCAGATGGGTCGTGGGACACATGCGGGGAGACCTCTGCCCGGGCCATAGGCCGCCAAGAGCCACTACACAAGATCGGTGGCAGCAAAGCTGTCCTGTCTGTATCCCTGCCTCTAGAGGGAGTTTTGGACCAACAACTGTAGAAAACGGGGTCCTCGGGGTAATGCATTGCAGGGACACAAATAAATCTTTGCCGACTTTCTGCTGAAGCTTACGAGCATTCACAACTAAGCCTCTTACAAGGTCAGCTGTTTAGCTAAACATGAGCTCATGATCTAAATTTACACACTAATGAAGAAATCAGCTACAAGGTGATAAAAGCAGCAAAAACAATCAATACCACAATTAGATTCCCTAGGCCATCCATCAGATGTTGGAATAATCAAGTGCAAGGCAGAATATATACATAAAACTGGAACTGAAACAAGGAACAAGGATGTTTTCAAAGACTGGTAGGATCTCTAAAACATTTTTAAAGTACATGTCATTGATAAACCAAATACTCAAAGGTTGTGTAATACAACAGATTCATCATTGAGAAGAGTGAAATTATGCTGTTTTGAAAACTATTGCAGGTCAGATTTTCTGCCTAAATATATAAAAAGATTTCTCTAAAAAATACACATTATTTAAAAAACTTATTGGCTGTTAAATAAGTTAAGGGTATTTCAAATAGCTTGTCTGCAAAGAAAGGTGATATGTAGGAAATCACAGAAAGTCGAGGGGAAAATAGGTCAATATATACTTTGCAATATTGTGAACTAAGCCTTAGGCCAGCAACAATGTAGAGGACATGACCCTTAGAAACTTACAAGTAAGCTGGAATCTTTAAAAATTTAAATCTTTATAAGTAAAAATATTTATTAAAAGGAATAACCAAGTGTTTTAATTGACATCAGATTATCAAAACAATAAACCTGAGAACATAGAAAAAAGATAAATAAAGATATGAGCAGAACTTAATACAAAGGAAAACGTATAAAATTCAGGTGATGTAGTAAGTCCAAAGAATATTCTTTGACAAGATTTAAGACACACTTTGATTAAGGAAAAAAAAGACATAAGTAAAGAATATACAGAAAAAATCAGGAGAATGTTGTAGCAGAGAATGTATGAAATGCCATTAACTTTGAATATTTCTGTAAAGTGGACCATTTCCTAGCTCCTAAAGTTTACCAAAATTGACACTAGAGGAAATCATTTAAGGTCATCATGTCTGCCCTTGGCATTCTCGGAACGCCCTGGCCTCAGAATGCAGCATCTGTATTCCATGGTAACCTGCGGAGAGGGGGCGGCGTTGAGGGAGGTCGGAACACTGCACTCACTGAGGGAGTGGGTGTGGCCATCTCTGCTGTGACTGAACAAAGGGCAGGGGTGAAGGGGGCCAAGGGCAGGGCCCTCAGAGCCCGGCAGGCCCAGACGGGTGTCACAAGCATTTAGGCCTAGGCCAAAGGGCGCCTTCTTGTCTGCACCGCTGCCCAAACTCTCACCTTTCCAATCATGCCGCCCTCTTATTTGAAGTGTGTGTAGAACAGGTCCGCACAGTACAACTCGCTGCACAGGTAACCATAGGTCTAGGCATCGTAGCTTCCTGCCAGGTGACCGAAATTCGCAGTCAGATGGGTCGTGGGACACACGAGGGGAGCCTCCTGCCCGGGCCACAGGCCGCCAAGAGCCACTACCCCAGATCGGTGGCAGCAAAGCAGTACTGTCATAGTCCCTGCCTCTAGAGGGAGTATTGGACCAACACTTGTAGAAAACGCGGTCCTCGGGGTAACTCATTGGAGGGACACAAATAAATCTTTGCCGACTTTCCGCTGAAGCTTACGAGCGTTCAACACTAAGACTCTTACAAGGTCAGCTGTTTAGCTAAACATGAGCTCATGATCTAAATTTACACAATAATGAAGAAATCAGCTACAAGTGGAGAAAAGCAGCAAAAACAATCAATACCACAATTAGATTCCCTAGGCCATCCATCAGATGTTGGAATAATCAAGTGCAAGGCAGAATATATACATAAAACTGGGACGGAAACAAGGAACAAGGATGTTTTCAAAGACTGGTAGGATCTCTAAAGCATTTTTAAAGTACATGTCATTGATAAAGTTAAATACTCAAAGGTTGTGTAATACAACAGATTCATCATTGAGAAGAGTGAAATTATGCTGTTTTGAAAACTATGGCAGGTCATATTTTCTGCCTAATTCTATAAGAAGTTTTCTCTAAAAAATATACATTATTTCAAAGACTTATAGCTGTGAAATAAGTTAAGGGTATTTCAAATGGCTTCTCTGCAAAGAAGGGTGAGATGTAGGAAATCACAGAAAGTAGAGGGGAAAATAGGTCAATATATACTTTGCTATATTGTGAACTAAGCCTTAGGCCAGCAACAATGTAGAGGACCTGACCCTTAGAAACTTACAAGTAAGATGGAATCTTGAAAAGTTCAAATCTTTATAAGTAAAAAGATTTATTAAAATTAATAACCAAGTTTTTTATTTGACATCAGAAGATCAAAACAATAAACCCTGAGAACATAGAAAAAAGATAAATAAAGATATGAGCAGAACTTAATACAAAGGAAAACGTATAAAATTCAGGTGATGTAGTAAGTCCAAAGAATATTCTTTGACAAGCTTTAAAAGACACAGTTTGATTAAGGAAAACAAAGACATAAGTAAAAAATATACAGAAAGAATCAGGACAATTTTATAGCAGAGAATATCTGAAATGCCAGTAAATTTGAACATTTGTGTAAACTGAACCATTTCCTAGCTCCTACAGTTTACCAAAACTGACACAAGAGGAAATCATTTAAGGTCATCATTTCTGCCCTTGGCATTCTCGGAACGCCCTGGCCTCAGAATGCAGCATCTGTACTCCATGGAAACCTGCGGAGAGGGGATGGGGCTGAGGTAGGTTGGAACACTGCCCTCACTGAGGGAGTGGGTGTGGCCATCTCTGCTGTGACTGAACAAAGGGCAGGGGAGAAGGGGCCCGACGGCAGGGCCCTCAGAGCCAGGCAGGCCCAGTGGTGTGTCACAAGCCTTTAGGCCCAGGACAAAGGGCGCCTTCTTTGTCTGCACAGCTGCCCATACTCTCACCTTTCCACTCAAGCCGCCCTCTAACTTGAAGTGTGTGTGGAACCTGTCCGCGCAGTATACCTCGCTGCACAGCTAACCATAGGTCTGGGCATCGTAGCTTCCTGCCAGGTGAACGAAGTTCACAGGCAGATGGGTGGTGGGACACACGCGGGGAGACTCGTGCCCGGGCCACAGGCCGCCAAAAGCCACTACCCAAGATCGGTGGCAGCAAAGCAGTCCTGTCTGAGTCCCTGCCTCTAGAGGGAGTATTGGACCAACACTTGTAGAAAACGGGGTCCACGGGGTATCTCTTTGGAGGGACACCAATAAATATTTGCAGACTTTCTGATGAAGCTTAGGAGCGTTCATACCTAAGCCTCTTAGAAAGTCAGCTGTTTAGCTAAACATGAGCTCATGATCTAAATTTACACAATAATGAAGAAATCAGATACAAGGGGAGACAATCAGCAAAAACAATCAATACCAGTATTAGATACCCTAGGCCATCCATGAGATGTTGGAATAATCAGGTGCAAGGCAGAACATATACACAAAACTGGAACTGAAACAGTGAACAGTGATGTTTTCAAAGACTGGTAGGATCTCTAAAACATTTTTTAAGTACATGTCATTGATAAAGCTAAATACTCAAAGGTTGTGTAATACAATAGATTCATCACTGAGAAGAGTGAATTTATGCTGTTTTGAAAACTATGGCAGGTCAGATTTTCTGCCTAAATATATAAGAAGTTTTCTCTAAAAAATACACATTATTTCAAAGACTTATAAGCTGTGAAATAAGTTAAGGGTATTTCAAATGGCTTGTCTGCAAAGAAAGGGGAGATGTAGGGAAACACAGAAAGTCGAGGGGAAAATAGGTCAATATACACTTTACTATATTGTGAACAAAGCCTTAGGCCAGCAACAATGTAGAGGACCTGACGCTTAGAAACTTACAAGTAACATGGAATCTTTAAAAGTTCAAATCTTTATACGTAAAAAGATTTATTAAAATGTGTAACCAAGTGTTTTAATTGACATCAGAAGATCAAAACATAAACCCTGAGAACATAGAAAAAAGATAAATAAAGATATGAGCAGAACTTAATACCACAGAAAACGTATAAAATTCAGGTGATGTAGTAAGTCCAAAGAATATTCTTTGAAAATATTTAAAAGACACACTTTGATTAAGGAAAACAAAAACATAAGTAAAGAATATACAGAAAGAATCAGGACAATGTTGTAGCAGAGAATATATGAAATGCCAGTAAATTTTAATATTTCTGTAAAGTGGACCATTTCCTAGCTCCTAAAGTTTACCAAAATTGACACAAGAGGAAATCATTGAAGGTCATCATGTCTGCCCCTGGCATTCTCGGAACGCCCTGGCCTCAGAATGCATCATCTGTAGTCCCTTGTAACCTGCGGAGAGGGGGCGGGACTGAGGGAGGTTGGAACACTGCCCTCACTGAGGGAGTGGAGTGGCCATCACTGCTGTGACTGAACAAAGGGCAGGGGAGAAGGGGGACAAGGGCAGGGCCCTCAGAGCCCGGCAGGCCCAGTCGGGTGTCACAAGCATTTAGGCCGAGGCCAAAGGGTGCCTTCTTTGTCTGCACAGCTGTCCAAACTCTCAACTTTCCACTCAGGCCGTCCTCTTACTTGAAGTGTGTGTGGTACCTGTCCGCACAGTACACCTCGCTATACAGCTGACCATAGGTCTGGGCATCGTAGCTTCCTGCCAGGAGTCCGTAGTTCGCAGGCAGATGGGTCGTGGGACACACGCGGAGAGGCTCCTGCCCGGGCCACTTGACTCCCACTGCCACTGCCACTGATCGTGGGGCGCAAAGCAGGCCTGTCTGAGGCCGTGCCTCTAGAGGGAGTATTGGACCAACACTTGTAGAAAACGGGGTCCTCGCAGGCAACTCATTGGAGGGACACAAATAAATTTTTGCGGACTTTCTGATGAAGCTTATGAGTGTTCACACCTAAGCCTCTTACAAGGTCAGATGTTTAGCTAAACATGAGCTTATGATCTAAATTTACACAATAATGAAGAAATAAGCTACAGGGGGAGACAATCAGCAAAAACAATCAATACCAGAATTAGATTCCCTATGCCATCCATCAGTCGTTGGTATAATCAGGTGCAACGCAGAAAATATACATGAAACTGGAACTGAAACAAGGAACAAGGATGTTTTCAAAGACTGCTAGGATCTCTAAAACATTTTTAAAGAACATGTCATTGATAAAGCTAAATACTCAAATGTTGTGTAATACAACAGATTCATCATTGAGAAGAGTGAAATCATGCTGTTTTGAAAACTATGGTAGGTCAGATTTTCTGCCTAAATATATAAGAAGATTTCTCTAAAAAATACACATTATTTCAAAGACTTATTGGCTGTGAAATAAGTTAAGGGTATTTCATATGGCTTGTCTGCAAAGAAAGGTGAGATGTAGGGAATCACAGAAAGTCGAGGGGAAAATAGGTCAATATACACTTTACTATATTGTGAACAAAGCCTTAGGCCAGCAACAATGTAGAGGACCTGACCCTTAGAAAGTTACAAGTAAGATGGAATCTTCAAAAGTTCAAAATTTATAAGTAAAAATATTTATTAAAATGAGTAACGAAGTGTTTTAATTGATATCAGAAGATCAAAGAAATAAACCCTGAGAACATAGAAAAAAGAAAAATAAAGATATGAGCAGAACATAATACAACAGAAAACATATAAAATTCAGGTGATGTAGTAAGTCCAAAGAATATTCTTTGACGAGATTTAAAAGACACACTTTGATTAAGGAAAACAAAAACATAAGTAAGGAATATACAGAAAGAATCAGGACAATGTTATAGCAGAGAATATCTGAAATGCCAGTTAATTTGAACATTTGTGTAAACTGAACCATTTCCTAGCTCTTAAAGTTTACCAAAACTGACACAAGAGGAAATCATTTAAGGTCATCATGTCTGCCCTTGGCATTCTCGGAACGCCCTGGCCTCAGAATCCAGCATCTGTAGTGCATGGTAACCTGCGCAGAGGGGGCGGGGCTGAGGGAGTTTGGAACACTGCCCTCACTGAGGGAGTGGGTGTGGCCATCTCTGCTATGACTGAACAAAGGGCAGGGGAGCAGGGTGCCCAGGGCAGGGCCCTCAGAGCCCGGCAGGCCCAGTTGTGTGTCACAAGCATTTAGGCCTAGGCTAAAGTGTGCCTTCTTTGTCTGCACAGCTGTCCAAACTCTCACCTTTCCACTCAGGCCTCCCTCTTACTTGAAGTGTGTGTGGAACCTGTCCGCGTAGTACACCTCACTGCACAGCTAACCATAGGTCTGGGCATCGTAGCTTCCTGCCAGGTGACCGAAGTTCGCAGGCACATGGGTCGTGGGACACACGCGGGGAGCCTCCTGCCCGGGCCACAGGCCGCCAAAAGCCACTACACCAGATCGGTGGCAGCAAAGCAGTCCTGTCTGAGTCCCTGCCTCTAGAGGGAGTATTGGACCAACACTTGTAGTAAACGGGGTCATCGGGGTAACTCATTGGAGGGACACAAATAAATCTTTGCGGACTTTCTAATGAAGCTTATGAGCGTTCACACCTAAGCCTCTTACAAAGTCAGATGTTTACCTAAACATGAGCTCATGATCTAAATTTACACAATAATGAAAAATCAAATACCGGGGGAGACAATCAGCAAAAACAATCAATACCATAATTAGATTCCCTAGGCCATCCATCAGATGTTGGAATAATCAGGTGCAAGGCAGAAAATATACACAAAACTGGAACTGAAACAAGGAACAAGGATGTTTTCAAAGACTGGTAGGATCTCTAAAACATTTTTAAAGTACATGTCATTGATAAAGCTAAATACTCAAAGGTTGTATAATGCAACAGATTCATCCTTGAGAAGAGTGAAATTATGCTGTTTTGAAAACTATGGCAGGTGAGATTTTCTGCCTAATAATATGAGAAGATTTCTCTAAAAATACACATTATTTCAAAGATATATAAGCTGTGAAATAAGTTAAGGGTATTTCAAATGGCTTGTCTGCAAAGAAAGGGGAGATGTAGGGAATCACAGACAGTCGAGGGGAAAATAGGTCAATATACACTTTACTATATTGTGAACAAAGCCTTAGGCCAGCAACAATGTAGAGGACCTGACCCTTAGAAACTTACAAGTAAGCTGGTATCTTCAAAAGTTCAAATCTTTATAAGTAAAAAGATTTATTAAAATGAGTAACCAAGTGTTTTAATTGACATCAGAAGATCAAAACAATAAACCCTGAGAACATAGAAAAAAGAAAAAGAAAGATATGAGCAGAACTTAATACAACGGAAATCGTATAAAATTCAGGTGATGTAGTAAGTCCAAAGAATATTCATTGACAAGATTTAAAAGACACACTTTGATTAAGGAAAACAAAAACATAATGAAAGAATATACAGAAAGAATCAGGACAATGTTATAGCAGAGAATATCTGAAATGCCAGTAAATTTGAACATTTGTGTAAAGTGGACCATTTCCTAGCTCCTAAAGTTTACCAAAACTGACACAAGAGGAAATCATTTAAGGTCATCATGTCTGCCCTTGGCATTCTCGGAATGCCATGGACTCAGAATGCAGCATCTGTAGTCCATGGTAACCTGCGGAGAGGGGGCGGGGCTGAGGGAGGTTGGAACACTGCCCGCACTGAGGGAGTGGGTGTGGCCATCTCTGCTGTGACTGAACAAAGGGCAGGGGAGCAGGGGTCCCAGTACTGGGCCCTCAGAGCCCGGCATGCCCAGTGGGGTGTCACAAGCATTTAGGCCCAGGCCAAAGGGCGCCTTCTTTGTATGCACAGCTGCCCAAACTCTCACCTTTCCACTCGGGCCTCCCTCTTACTTGAAGTGTGTGTGGAACCTGTCCGCGCAGTACACCTCGCTGCACAGCTAACCATAGGTCTGGGCATCATAGCTTCCTGCCAGGTGACCGAAGTTCACAGGCAGATGGGACCCTGGGACACACGCGGAGAGGCTCCTGCCCGGGCCACAGGCCGCCCAATGCCACTGCCCCAGATCGTGGGGCACAAAGCAGCCCTGTCTGAGGCCGTGCCTCTAAAGGGAGTATTGGAACAACATTTGTAGAAAACGGGGTCCTCGCGGGTAACTCATTGGAGGGACACAAATAAATCTTTGCGGACTTTCTGATGAAGCTTAAGAGTGTTCACACCTAAGCCTCTTACAAGGTCAGATGTTTAGCTAAACATGAGCTCATGATCTAAATTTGCACAATAATGAATAAATCAGCTACAGGGGGAGACAATCAGCAAAAACAATCAATACCAGAATTAGATTCCCTATGCCATACATAAGGCGTTGGAAAAATCAGGTGCAAGGCAGAAAATATACATGAAACTGGAACTGAAACAAGGAACAAGGATGTTATCAAAGACTGTTAGGATCTCTAAAACATTTTTAAGTTACATGTCATTCATAAAGCTAAATACTCAAAGGTTGTGTAATACAACAGATTCATCATTGAGAAGAGTGAAATTATGCTGTTTTGAAAACTATGGCAGGTCAGATTTTCTGCCTAAATATATAAGAAGATTTCTCCAAAAATACACATTATTTCAAAGACTTATTGGCTGTGAAATAAGTTAAGGGTATTTCAAATGGCTTGTCTGCAAAGAAAGGTGAGATGTAGGAAATCACAGAAAGTCGAGGGGAAAATAGGTCAATATATACATTGCTATATGGAGAACGAAGACTTAGGCCAGCCACAATGTAGAGGACCTGACCCTTAGAAACTTACAAGTAAGCTGGTATCTTCAAAAGTTCAAATCTTTATAAGTAAAAAGATTTATTAAAATGAGTAACCAAGTGTTTTAACTGACATCAGAAGATCAAAACAATAAACCCTGAGAACATAGAAAAAAGAAAAAAAAAGATATGAGCAGAACTTAATTCAAAGGAAAACGTATAAAATTCAGGTGATGTAGTAAGTCCAAAGAATATTTATTGACAAGATTTAAAAGACACACTTTGATTAAGGAAAACCAAAACATAAGTAAAGAATATACAGAAAAAATCAGGAGAATGTTGTAGCAGAGAATATATGAAATGCCAGTAAATTTGAATATTTCTGTAAAGTGGACCATTTACAAGCTTCTAAAATTTACAAAAATTGACATTAGAGGAAATCATTTAAGGTCATCATGTATGCCCTTGGCATTCTCGGAACGCCCTGGCCTCAGAATGCAGCATCTGTTTTCCATGGTAACCTGTGGAGAGGGAGCGGGGCTGAGGGAGTTTGGAACACTGCCCACACTGAGGGAGTGGGTGTGGACATCTCTGCGGTGACAGAACAAAGGCAGTGGAGAAGGGGGCCAAGGGCAGGGCCCTCAGAGCCCGGCACGCCCAGTCGGGTGTCACAAGCATTTAGGCCTAGGCCAAAGGGCGCCTTCTTTGTCTGCACAGCTGCCCAAACTCTCACCTTTCCACTCAAGCAGCCCTCTAACTTGATGTGTGTGTGGAACCGGTCCACACAGTACACCTCGCTGCACAGCTAACCATAGGTCTGGGCATCGTAGCTTCCTGCCAGGTGACCGAAGTTCGCAGGCACATGGGTCGTGGGACACACGCGGGGAGCCTCCTGCCCGGGCCACAGGCCGCCAAAAGCCACTACACCAGATCGGTGGCAGCAAATCACTCCTGTCTGAGTCCCTGCCTCTAGAGGGAGTATTGGACCAACACTTGTAGTAAACGGGGTCATCGGGGTAACTCATTGGAGGGACACAAATAAATCTTTGCGGACTTTCTGATGAAGCTTACGAGCGTTCACACCTAAGCCTCTTACAAAGTCAGATGTTTAACTAAACATGAGCTCATGATCTAAATTTACACAATAATGAAAAATCAAATACCGGGGGAGACAATCAGCAAAAACAATCAATACCATAATTAGATTCCCTAGGCCATCCATCAGATGTTGGAATAATCAGGTGCAAGGCAGAAAATATACAGAAAACTGGAACTGAAACAAGGAACAAGGATGTTTTCAAAGACTGGTAGGATCTCTAAAACATTTTTAAAGTACATGTCATTGATAAAGCTAAATACTCAAAGGCTGTATAATGCAACAGATTCATCCTTGAGAAGAGTGAAATTATGCTGTTTTGAAAACTATGGCAGGTGAGATTTTCTGCCTAATAATATGAGAAGATTTCTCTAAAAATACACATTATTTCAAAGACATATAAGCTGTGAAATAAGTTAAGGGTATTTCAAATGGCTTGTCTGCAAAGAAAGGGGAGTTGTAGGGAATCACAGACAGTCGAGGGGAAAATAGGTCAATATACACTTTACTATATTGTGAACAAAGCCTTAGGCCAGCAACAATGTAGAGGACCTGACCCTTAGAAACTTACATGTAAGCTGGTATCTTCAAAAGTTCAAATCTTTATAAGTAAAAAGATTTATTAAAATGAGTAACCAAGTGTTTTAATTGACATCAGAAGATCAAAACAATAAACCCTGAGAACATAGAAAAAAGAAAAAGAAAGATATGAGCAGAACTTAATACAACGGAAATCGTATAAAATTCAGGTGATGTAGTAAGTCCAAAGAATATTCATTGACAAGATTTAAAAAACACACTTTGATTAAGGAAAACAAAAACATAATGAAAGTATATACAGAAAGAATCAGGACAATGTTATAGAAGAGAATATCTGAAATGCCAGTAAATTTGAACATTTGTGTAAAGTGGACCATTTCCTAGCTCCTAAAGTTTACCAAAACTGACACAAGAGGAAATCATTTAAGGTCATCATGTCTGCCCTTGGCATTCTCGGAATGCCATGGACTCAGAAAGCAGCATCTGTAGTCCATGGTAACCTGCGGAGAGGGGGCGGGGCTGAGGGAGGTTGGAACACTGCCCTCACTGATGGAGTGGGTGTGGCCATCTCTGCTGTGACTGAACAAAGGGCAGGGGAGCAGGGGTCCCAGTACTGGGCCCTCAGAGCCCAGCATGCCCAGTGGGGTGTCACAAGCATTTAGGCCCTGGCCAAAGGGCGCCTTCTTTGTATGCACAGCTGTCCAAACTCTCACCTTTCCACTCGGGCCTCCCTCTTACTTGAAGTGTGTGTGGAACCTGTCCGCGCAGTACACCTCGCTGCACAGCTAACCATAGGTCTGGGCATCATAGCTTCCTGCCAGGTGACCGAAGTTCACAGGCAGATGGGACCCTGGGACACACGCGGAGAGGCTCCTGCCCGGGCCACAGGCCGCCCAATGCCACTGCCCCAGATCGTGGGGCACAAAGCAGCCCTGTCTGAGGCCGTGCCTCTAAAGGGAGTATTGGACCAACATTTGTAGAAAACAGGGTCCTCGCGGGTAACTCATTGGAGGGACACAAATAAATCTTTGCGGACTTTCTGATGAAGCTTAAGAGTGTTCACACCTAAGCCTCTTACAAGGTCAGATGTTTAGCTAAACATGAGCTCATGATCTAAATTTACACAATAATGAAGAAATCAGCTAGAGGGGGAGACAATCAGCAAAAACAATCAATACCAGAATTAGATTCCCTATGCCATACATAAGGCGTTGGAAACATCAGGTGCAAGGCAGAAAATATACATGAAACTGGAACTGAAACAAGGAACAAGGATGTTATCAAAGACTGTTAGGATCTCTAAAACATTTTTAAAGTACATGTCATTGATAAAGCTAAATACTCAAAGGTTGTGTAATACAACAGATTCATCATTGAGAAGAGTGAAATTATGCTGTTTTGAAAACTATGGCAGGTCAGATTTTCTGCCTAAATATATAAGAAAATTTCTCCAAAAATACACATTATTTCAAAGACTTATTGGCTGTGAAATAAGTTAAGGGTATTTCAAATGGCTTGTCTGCAAAGAAAGGTGAGATGTAGGAAATCACAGAAAGTCGAGGGGAAAATAGGTCAATGTATACTTTGCTATATTGTGAACTAAGCCTTAGGCCAGCAACAATGTAGAGGACCTGACCCTTAGAAACTTACAGGTAAGCTGGAATCTTGAAAATTTCAAATCGTTATAAGTAAAAAGATTTATTAAAATGAATAACCAAGTGTTTTAATTGACATCAGATGATCAAAACAATAAACCCTGAGAGCATAGAAAAAAGATCAATAAAGTTATGAGCAGAACTTAATACAACAGAAAACGTATAAAATTCAGGTGATGTAGTAAGTCCATAGAATATTCTTTGACAATATTTAAAATACACACTTTGATTAAAGAAAACCAAAACATAAGTAAAGAATATACAGAAAAAATCAGGAGAATGTTGTAGCAGAGAATATATGAAATGCCAGTAAATTTGAATATTTCTGTAAAGTGGACCATTTCCTAGCTCCTAAAGTTTACAAAAATGGACATTAGAGGAAATCATTTAAGGTCATCATGTCTGCCCTTGGCATTCTCAGAACGCCCTGGCCTCAGAATGCAGCATCTGTTTTCCATGGTAACCTGTGGAGAGGGAGCGGGGCTGAGGGAGTTTGGAACACTGCCCACACTGAGGGAGTGGGTGTGGACATCTCTGCGGTGACAGAACAAAGGCAGTGGAGAAGGGGGCCAAGGGCAGGGCCCTCAGAGATCTGCACGCCCAGTCGGGTGTCACTAGCATTTAGCCCTAGGCCAAAGGGCGCCTTCTTTGTCTGCACAGCTGCCCAAACTCTCACCTTTCCACTCAAGCAGCCCTCTAACTTGAAGTGTGTGTGGAACCGGGCCGCACAGTACACCTCGCTGCACAGCTAACCATAGGTCTGGGCATCGTAGCTTCCTGCCAGGTGACCGAAGTTCACAGGCACATGGGTCGTGGGACACACGCGGGGAGCCTCCTGCCCGGGCCACAGGCCGCCAAAAGCCACTACACCAGATCGGTGGCAGCAAAGCAGTCCTGTCTGAGTCCCTGCCTCTAGAGGGAGTATTGGACCAACACTTGTAGTAAACGGGGTCATCGGGGTAACTCATTGGAGGGACACAAATAAATCTTTGCGGACTTTCTGATGAAGCTTACGAGCGTTCACACCTAAGCCTCTTACAAAGTCAGATGTTTACCTAAACATGAGCTCATGATCTAAATTTACACAATAATGAAAAATCAAATACCGGGGGAGACAATCAGCAAAAACAATCAATACCATAATTAGATTCCCTAGGCCATCCATCAGATGTTGGAATAATCAGGTGCAAGGCAGAAAATATACACAAAACTGGAACTGAAACAAGGAACAAGGATGTTTTCAAAGACTGGTAGGATCTCTAAAACATTTTTAAAGTACATGTCATTGATAAAGCTAAATACTCAAAGGCTGTATAATGCAACAGATTCATCCTTGAGAAGAGTGAAATTATGCTGTTTTGAAAACTATGGCAGGTGAGATTTTCTGCCTAATAATATGAGAAGATTTCTCTAAAAATACACATTATTTCAAAGACATATAAGCTGTGAAATAAGTTAAGGGTATTTCAAATGGCTTGTCTGCAAAGAAAGGTGAGATGTAGGAAATCACAAAAAGTCGAGGGGAAAATAGGTCAATATATACATTGCTATATGGAGAACTAAGACTTAGGCCAGCCACAATGTAGAGGACCTGACTCTTAGAAACTTACAAGTAAGCTGGTATCTTCAAAAGTTGAAATCTTTATAAGTAAAAAGATTTATTAAAATGAGTAACCAAGTGTTTTAATTGACATCAGAAGATCAAAACATTAAACCCTGAGAACATAGAAAAAAGAAAAATAAAGATATGAGCAAAACTTAATACAACGGAAAACGTATAAAATTCAGGTGATGTAGTAAGTCCAAAGAATATTTATTGACAAGATTTAAAAGTCACACTTTGATTAAGGAAAACCAAAACATAAGTAAAGAATATACAGAAAAAATCAGGACAATATTGTAGCAGAGAATATATGAAATGCCAGTAAATTTGAATATTTCTGTAAAGTGGACCATTTCCTAGCTCCTAAAGTTTACAAAAATTGACATTAGAGGAAATCATTTTAGGTCATCATGTCTGCCCTTGGCATTCTCGGAACGCCCTGGCCTCAGAATGCAGCATCTGTTTTCCATGGTAACCTGTGGAGAGGGAGCGGGGCTGAGGGAGTTTGGAACACTGCCCACACTGAGGGAGTGGGTGTGGACATCTCTGCGGTGACAGAACAAAGGCAGTGGAGAAGGGGGCCAAGGCAGGGCCCTCAGAGCCCGGCACGCACAGTCGGGTGTCACAAGCATTTAGGACTAGGCCAAAGGGCGCCTTCTTTGTCTGCACAGCTGCCCAAACTCTCACCTTTCCACTCAAGCAGCCCTCTAACTTGAAGTGTGTGTGGAACCGGTCCGCACAGTACACCTCGCTGCACAGCTAACCATAGGTCTGGGCATCGTAGCTTCCTGCCAGGTGACCAAATTTCGCAGGCACATGGGCCGTGGGACACACGCGGGGAGCCTCCTGCCCGGGCCACAGGCCGCCAAAAGCCACTACACCAGATCGGTGGCAGCAAAGCAGTCCTGTCTGAGTCCCTGCCTCTAGAGGGAGTATTGGACCAACACTTGTAGTAAACGGGGTCATCGGGGTAACTCATTGGAGGGACACAAATAAATCTTTGGGGACTTTCTGATGAAGCTTACGAGCGTTCACACCTAAGCCTCTTACAAAGTCAGATGTTTACCTAAACATGAGCTCATTATCTAAATTTACACAATAATGAAAAATCAAATACCGGGGGAGACAATCAGCAAAAACAATCAATACCATAATTAGATTCCCTAGGCCATCCATCAGATGTTGGAATAATCAGGTGCAAGGCAGAAAATATACACAAAACTGGAACTGAAACAAGGAACAAGGATGTTTTCAAAGACTGGTAGGATCTCTAAAACATTTTTAAAGTACATGTCATTGATAAAGCTAAATACTCAAAGGCTGTATAATGCAACAGATTCATCCTTGAGAAGAGTGAAATTATGCTGTTTTGAAAACTATGGCAGGTGAGATTTTCTGCCTAATAATATGAGAAGATTTCTCTAAAAATACACATTATTTCAAAGACATATAAGCTGTGAAATAAGTTAAGGGTATTTCAAATGGCTTGTCTGCAAAGAAAGGGGAGATGTAGGGAATCACAGACAGTCGAGGGGAAAATAGGTCAATATACACTTTACTATATTGTGAACAAAGCCTTAGGCCAGCAACAATGTAGAGGACCTGACCCTTAGAAACTTACAAGTAAGCTGGTATCTTCAAAAGTTCAAATCTTTATAAGTAAAAAGATTTATTAAAATGAGTAACCAAGTGTTTTAATTGACATCAGAAGATCAAAACAATAAACCCTGAGAACATAGAAAAAAGAAAAAGAAAGATATGAGCAGAACTTAATACAACGGAAATCGTATAAAATTCAGGTGATGTAGTAAGTCCAAAGAATATTCATTGACAAGATTTAAAAGACACACTTTGATTAAGGAAAACAAAAACATAATGAAAGAATATACAGAAAGAATCAGGACAATGTTATAGCAGAGAATATCTGAAATGCCAGTAAATTTGAACATTTGTGTAAAGTGGACCATTTCCTAGCTCCTAAAGTTTACCAAAACTGACACAAGAGGAAATCATTTAAGGTCATCATGTCTGCCCTTGGCATTCTCGGAATGCCATGGACTCAGAAAGCAGCATCTGTAGTCCATGGTAACCTGCGGAGAGGGGGCGGGGCTGAGGGAGGTTGGAACACTGCCCGCACTGAGGGAGTGGGTGTGGCCATCTCTGCTGTGACTGAACAAAGGGCAGGGGAGCAGGGGTCCCAGTACTGGGCCCTCAGAGCCCGGCATGCCCAGTGGGGTGTCACAAGCATTTAGGCCCAGGCCAAAGGGCGCCTTCTTTGTATGCACAGCTGCTCAAACTCTCACCTTTCCACTCGGGCCTCCCTCTTACTTGAAGTGTGTGTGGAACCTGTCCGCGCAGTACACCTCGCTGCACAGCTAACCATAGGTCTGGGCATCATAGCTTCCTGCCAGGTGACCGAAGTTCACAGGCAGATGGGACCCTGGGACACACGCGGAGAGGCTCCTGCCCGGGCCACAGGCCGCCCAATGCCACTGCCCCAGATCGTGGGGCACAAAGCAGCCCTGTCTGAGGCCGTGCCTCTAAAGGGAGTATTGGACCAACATTTGTAGAAAACGGGGTCCTCGCGGGTAACTCATTGGAGGGACACAAATAAATCTTTGCGGACTTTCTGATGAAGCTTAAGAGTGTTCACACCTAAGCCTCTTACAAGGTCAGATGTTTAGCTAAACATGAGCTCATGATCTAAATTTACACAATAATGAAGAAATCAGCTACAGGGGGAGACAATCAGCAAAAACAATCAATACCAGAATTAGATTCCCTATGCCATACATAAGGCGTTGGAATAATCAGGTGCAAGGCAGAAAATATACATGAAACTGGAACTGAAACAAGGAACAAGGATGTTACCAAAGACTGTTAGGATCTCTAAAACATTTTTAAAGTACATGTCATTGATAAAGCTAAATACTCAAAGGTTGTGTAATACAACAGATTCATCATTGAGAAGAGTGAAATTATGCTGTTTTGAAAACTATGGCAGGTCAGATTTTCTGCCTAAATATATAAGAAGATTTCTCTAAAAATACACATTATTTCAAAGACTTATTGGCTGTGAAATAAGTTAAGGGTATTTCAAATGGCTTGTCTGCAAAGAAAGGTGAGATGTAGGAAATCACAGAAAGTCGAGGGGAAAATAGGTCAATGTATACTTTGCTATATTGTGAACTAAGCCTTAGGCCAGCAACAATGTAGAGGACCTGACCCTTAGAAACTTACAGGTAAGCTGGAATCTTGAAAATTTCAAATCGTTATAAGTAAAAAGATTTATTAAAATGAATAACCAAGTGTTTTAATTGACATCAGATGATCAAAACAATAAACCCTGATAGCATAGAAAAAAGATCAATAAAGTTATGAGCAGAACTTAATACAACAGAAAACGTATAAAATTCAGGTGATGTAGTAAGTCCATAGAATATTCTTTGACAATATTTAAAATACACACTTTGATTAAAGAAAACCAAAACATAAGTAAAGAATATACAGAAAAAATCAGGAGAATGTTGTCGCAGAGAATATATGAAATGCAAGTAAATTTGAATATTTCTGTAAAGTGGACCATTTCCTAGCTCCTAAAGTTTACAAAAATTGACATTAGAGGAAATCATTTAGGGTCATCATGTCTGCCCTTGGCATTCTCGGAACGCCCTGGCCTCAGAATGCAGCATCTGTTTTCCATGGTAACCTGTGGAGAGGGAGCGGGGCTGAGGGAGTTTGGAACACTGCCCACACTGAGGGAGTGGGTGTGGACATCTCTGCAGTGACAGAACAAAGACAGTGGAGAAGGGGGCCAAGGGCAGGGCCCTCAGGGCCCGGCACGCACAGTCGGGTGTCACAAGCATTTAGGCCTAGGCCAAAGGGCGCCTTCTTTGTCTGCACAGCTGCCCAAACTCTCACCTTTCCACTCATGCAGCCCTCTAACTTGAAGTGTGTGTGGAACCGGTCCGCACAGTACACCTCACTGCACAGCTAACCATAGGTCTGGGCATCGTAGCTTCCTGCCAGGTGACCGAAGTTCACAGGCACATGGGCCGTGGGACACACGCGGGGAGCCTCCTGCTCGGGCCACAGGCCGCCAAAAGCCACTACACCAGATCGGTGGCAGCAAAGCAGTCCTGTCTGAGTCCCTGCCTCTAGAGGGAGTATTGGACCAACACTTGTAGTAAACGGGGTCATCGGGGTAACTCATTGGAGGGACACAAATAAATCTTTGCGGACTTTCTGATGAAGCTTACAAGCGTTCACACCTAAGCCGCTTACAAAGTCAGATGTTTACCTAAACATGAGCTCATGATCTAAATTTACACAATAATGAAAAATCAAATACCGGGGGAGACAATCAGCAAAAACAATCAATACCATAATTAGATTCCCTAGGCCATCCATCAGAGGTTGGAATAATCAGGTGCAAGGTAGAAAATATACACAAAACTGGAACTGAAACAAGGAACAAGGATGTTTTCAAAGACTGGTAGGATCTCTAAAACATTTTTAAAGTACATGTCATTGATAAAGCTAAATACTCAAAGGCTGTATAATGCAACAGATTCATCCTTGAGAAGAGTGAAATTATGCTGTTTTGAAAACTATGGCAGGTGAGATTTTCTGCCTAATAATATGAGAAGATTTCTCTAAAAATACACATTATTTCAAAGACATATAAGCTGTGAAATAAGTTAAGGGTATTTCAAATGGCTTGTCTGCAAAGAAAGGGGAGATGTAGAGAATCACAGAAAGTCGAGGGGAAAATAGGTCAATATACACTTTACTATATTGTGAACAAAGCCTTAGGCCAGCAACAATGTAGAGGACCTGACCCTTAGAAACTTACAAGTAAGCTGGTATCTTCAAAAGTTCAAATCTTTATAAGTAAAAAGATTTATTAAAATGAGTAACCAAGTGTTTTAATTGACATCAGAAGATCAAAACAATAAACCCTGAGAACATAGAAAAAAGAAAAATAAAGATATGAGCAGAACTTAATACAACGGAAAACGTATAAAATTCAGGTGATGTAGTAAGTCCAAAGAATATTCATTGACAAGATTTAAAAGACACACTTTGATTAAGGAAAACAAAAACATAAGGAAAGAATATACAGAAAGAATCAGGACAATGTTATAGCAGAGAATATCTGAAATGCCAGTAAATTTGAACATTTGTGTAAAGTGGACCATTTCCTAGCTCCTAAAGTTTACCAAAACTGACACAAGAGGAAATCATTTAAGGTCATCATGTCTGCCCTTGGCATTCTCGGAACGCCCTGGCCTCAGAATGCAGCATCTGTAGTGCATGGGAACCTGCGGAGTGGGGGCGGGGCTGAGGGAGGTTGGAACACTGCCCTCACTGAGGGAGTGGGTGAGGCCATCTCTGCTGTAACTGAACAAACAGCAGTGGAGCAGTGGTTCCAGTGCAGGGCCCTCAGAGCCCGTCAGGTCCAGTGGGGTGTCACAAGCCTTTAGGCCCAGGCCAAAGGGCACCTTCTTTGTCTGCACAGCTGCCCAAACTCTCACCTTTCCACTCAGGCCGCCTTCTTACTTGAAGTGTGTGTGGAACCTGTCCACGCAGTACACCTCGCTGCACAGCCAACCATAGGTCTGGGCATCGTAGCTTCCTGCCGGGTGACCGAAGTTCGCAGGCAGATGGGTCCCTGGGACACACGCGGAGAGGCTCCTGCCCGGGCCACAGGCCGCCCACTGCCACTGCCACTGCTCGTGGGGCGCAAAGCAGCCCTGTCTGAGGCCGTGCCTCTAGAGGGAGTATTGGACCAACACTTGTAGAAAACGGAGTCCTAGCGGGCAACTCATTGGAGGGACACAAGTAAATCTTTGCGGACTTTCTGATGAAGTTTACGAGTGTTCACACCTAAGCCTCTTACAAGGTCAGATGTTTAGCTAAACATGAGCTTATGATCTAAATTTACACAATAATGAAGAAATCAGCTACAGGGGGAGACAATCAGCAAAAACAATCAATACCAGAATTAGATTCCCTAGGCCATCCATCAGACGTAGGAATAATCAGGTGCAACGCAGAAAATATAGATGAAACTGGAACTGAAACAAGGAACAAGGATGTTTTCAAAGACTGCTAGGATCTCTAAAACATTTTTAAAGTACATGTCATTGATAAAGCTAAATACTCAAAGGTTGTGTAATACAACAGATTCATCATTGAGAAGAGTGAAATTATGCGGTTTTGAAAACTATGGCAGGTGACATTTTCTGCCTAATAATATGAGAAGATTTCTCTAAAAATACACATTATTTCAAAGACTTAATGGCTGTGTAGTATGTTAAATGTATATCTAATGGCTTGTCTGCAAAGAAAGGTGAGATGTAGGATATCACAGAAATTCGAGGGGAAAATAGGTCAATATATACTTTGCTACATTGTGAACTAAGCCTTAGACCAGCAACAATGTAGAGGACCTGACCCTTAGAAACTTACAAGTAAGCTGGAATATTAAAAAGTTCAAATCTTTATAAGTAAAAAGATTTATTAAAATGATTAACCAAGTGTTTTAATTGACATCAGAAGATCAAAGCAATAAACCCTGAGAACATAGAAAAAAGAAAAATAAAGATATGAGCAGAAGTTAATACAATGGAAAACGTATAAAATTTAGGTGATGTAGTAAGTCCAAAGAATATTCTTTGACAAGATTTAAAAGACACACTTTGATTAAGGAAAACCAAAACATAAGTGAAGCATATACAGAAAGAATCAGGACAATGTTATAGCAGAGAATATCTGAAATGCCAGTACATTTGAACATTTGTGTAAAATGAACCATTTCCAACTCCTAAAGTTTACCAAAACTGACACAAGAGGAAATCATTTAAGGTCATCATGTCGGCCGTTGGCATTCTCGGAACGCCCTGGCCTCAGAATGCAGCATCTGTAGTGCATGGTAACCTGCGCAGAGGGGGCAGGGCTGAGGGAGTTTGGAACACTGCCCTCACTGAGGGAGTGGGTGTGGCCATCTCTGCTATGACTGAACAAAGGGCAGGGGAGCAGGGGGCCCAGGGCAGGGACCTCAGTGCCCGGCAGGCCCAGTGGGGTGTCACAAGCATTTAGGCCTAGGCTAAAGGGCGCCTTCTTTGTCTTCACAGCTGCCCAAACTCTCACCTTTCAACTCAGGCCTCCCTCTTACTTGAAGTGTTTGTGGAACCTGTCCATGCAGTACACCTCGCTGCACAGCTAACCATAGGTCTGGGCATCGTGGCTTCCTGTCAGGTGACCGAAGTTCACAGGCAGTTGGGTCCCAGGGACACACGCGAATAGGCTCCTGCCTGGGCCATAGGCCGCCCACTGCCTCTGCCCCAGATTGGGGGTCTCAAAGAAGCCCTGTCTGAGTCCCCTGCCTGTAGAGGCAGTATTGGACCAACACTTGTAGAAAACGGGGTCCTCGCGGGCAACTCATTGGAGGGACACAAATAAATCTTTGCTGACTTTGTGCTGAAGCTTACAAGCGTTCACACCTAAGCCTCTTACAAGGTTAGCTGTTTAGCTAAACGTGAGCTCATGATCTAAATTTACACAATAATGAAGAAATCAGCTACAAGGGGACATAATCAGCAAAAACAATCAATACCAGAGTTAGATTCCCTAGGCCATCCATCAGACGTTGGAATAATCAGGTGCAAGGCAGAAAATATACATAAAACTGGAACTGAAACAAGGAACAAGGATGTTTTCAAAGACTGGTAGGATCTCTAAAACATTTTTAAAGTACATGTCATTGGTAAAGCTAAATACTCAAAGGCTGGTTAATACAACAGATTCATCATTGAGAAGAGTGAAATTATGCTGTTTTGAAAACTATGGCAGGTGAGATTTTCTGCCTAATAATATGAGAAGATTTCTCTAAAAATACATATTATTTCAAAGACTTAATGGCTGTGTAATATGTTAAGGGTATTTTAAATGGCTTGTCTGCAAAGAAAGGTGAGATGTAGGAAATCACAGAAATTCGAGGGGTAAATAGGTCAATATATACTATGCTATATTGTGAACTAAGCCTTAGGCGAGCAACAATGTAGAGGACATGACCATTAGAAACTTACAAGTAAGCTGGAATATTAAAAAGTTCAAACCTTTATAAGTAAAAAGATTTATTAAAATGAATAACCAAGTGTTTTAATTGACATCAGAAGATCAAAACAATAAACCCTGAGAACATAGAAAAAAGATAAATAAAGATATGAGCAGAACTTAATACAACAGAAAACGTATAAAATTCAGGTGAGGTAGTTAGTCCAAAGAATATTCTTTGACAAGATTTAAAAGACACACTTTGATTAAGGAAAACAAAACATAAGTAAAGAATATACAGAAAGAATCAGGACAATGTTATAGCAGAGAATATATGAAATGCCACTAAATTTGAACATTTCTGTAAAGTGGACCATTTGCTAGCTCCTAAAGTTTACCAAAACTGACACAAGAGGAAATCATTTAAGGTCATCATATCTGCCATTGGCATTCTCGGAACTCCCTGGCCTCAGAATGCAGCATCTGTAGTCCATGGTAACCTGCGGAGAGGGGCGGAGCTGAGGGACGTTGGAACACTGCCCTCACGGAGGGAGTGGGTGTGGCCATCTCTGCTGTGACTGAACAAAGGGCAGGGGAGCAGGGGTCCCAGTGCAGGGCCCTCAGAGCCCGGCAGGCCCAGTTGGGTGTCACAAGCATTTAGGCCCAGGCCAAAGAACGCCTTCTTTGTATGCACAGCTGCCCAAACTCTCACCTTTCCACTCAGGCCGCCCTCTTACTAGAAGTGTGTGTGGAACGTGTCCGGGCAGTACACCTCGCTGCACAGTCAACCATAGGTCTGGGTATCGTAGCATCCTGCCAGGTGACTGAAGTTCGCAGGCAGATGGGTCCCTGGGACACACGTGGAGAGGCTCCTGCCCGGGCCACAGGCAGCCCACTGCCACTGCCACTGCTCGTGGGGCGCAAAGCAGCCCTGTCTGAGGCCGTGCCTCTAAAGGGAGTATTGGAACAACATTTGTAGAAAACGGGGTCCTCGCGGGTAACTCATTGGAGGGACAGAAATAAATCTTTGCGGACTTTCTGATGAAGCTTAAGAGTGTTCACACCTAAGCCTCTTACAAGGTCAGATGTTTAGCTAAACATGAGCTCATGATCTAAATTTACACAATAATGAAAAATCAGCTACAGGGGGAGACAATCAGCAAAAACAATCAATACCAGAATTAGATTCCATATGCCATACATAAGGCGTTGGAATAATCAGGTGCAAGGCAGAAAATATACATGAAACTGGAACTGAAACCAGGAACAAGGATGTTACCAAAGACTGTTAGGATCTTTAAAACATTTTTAACGTACATGTCATTGATAAAGCTAAATACTCAAAGGTTGTGTAATACAACAGATTCATCATTGAGAAGAGTGAAATTATGCTGTTTTGAAAACTATGGCAGGTCAGATTTTCTGCCTAAATATATAAGAAGATTTCTCTAAAAATACACATTATTTCAAAGACTTATTGGCTGTGAAATAAGTTAAGGGTATTTCAAATGGCTTGTCTGCAAAGAAAGGTGAGATGTAGGAAATCACAGAAAGTCGAGGGGAAAATAGGTCAATGTATACTTTGCTATATTGTGAACTAAGCCTTAGGCCAGCAACAATGTAGAGGACCTGACACTTAGAAACTTACAGGTAAGCTGGAATCTTGAAAATTTCAAATCGTTATAAGTAAAAAGATTTATTAAAATGAATAACCAAGTGTTTTAATTGACATCAGATGATCAAAACAATAAACCCTGATAGCATAGAAAAAAGATCAATAAAGTTATGAGCAGAACTTAATACAACAGAAAACGTATAAAATTCAGGTGATGTAATAAGTCCATAGAATATTCTTTGACAATATTTAAAATACACACTTTGATTAAAGAAAACCAAAACATAAGTAAAGAATATACAGAAAAAATCAGGAGAATGTTGTCGCAGAGAATATATGAAATGCCAGTAAATTTGAATATTTCTGTAAAGTGGACCATTTCCTAGCTCCTAAAGTTTACAAAAATTGACATTAGAGGAAATCATTTAGGGTCATCATGTCTGCCCTTGGCATTCTCGGAACGCCCTGGCCTCAGAATGCAGCATCTGTTTTCCATGGTAACCTGTGGAGAGGGAGCGGGGCTGAGGGAGTTTGGAACACTGCCCACACTGAGGGAGTGGGTGTGGACATCTCTGCAGTGACAGAACAAAGACAGTGGAGAAGGGGGCCAAGGGCAGGGCCCTCAGAGCCCGGCACGCACAGTCGGGTGTCACAAGCATTTAGGCCTGGGCCAAAGGGCGCCTTCTTTGTCTGCACAGCTGCCCAAACTCTCACCTTTCCACTCATGCAGCCCTCTAACTTGAAGTGTGTGTGGAACCGGTCCGCACAGTACACCTCACTGCACAGCTAACCATAAGTCTGGGCATCGTAGCTTCCTGCCAGGTGACCGAAGTTCACAGGCACATGGGCCGTGGGACACACGCGGGGAGCCTCCTGCTCGGGCCACAGGCCGCCAAAAGCCACTACACCAGATCGGTGGCAGCAAAGCAGTCCTGTCTGAGTCCCTGCCTCTAGAGGGAGTATTGGACCAACACTTGTAGTAAACGGGGTCATCGGGGTAACTCATTGGAGGGACACAAATAAATCTTTGCGGACTTTCTGATGAAGCTTACGAGCGTTCACACCTAAGCCTCTTACAAAGTCAGATGTTTACCTAAACATGAGCTCATGATCTAAATTTACACAATAATGAAAAATCAAATACCGGGGGAGACAATCAGCAAAAACAATCAATACCATAATTAGATTCCCTAGGCCATCCATCAGATGTTGGAATAATCAGGTGCAAGGCAGAAAATATACACAAAACTGGAACTGAAACAAGGAACAAGGATGTTTTCAAAGACTGGTAGGATCTCTAAAACATTTTTAAAGTACATGTCATTGATAAAGCTAAATACTCAAAGGCTGTATAATGCAACAGATTCATCCTTGAGAAGAGTGAAATTATGCTGTTTTGAAAACTATGGCAGGTGAGATTTTCTGCCTAATAATATGAGAAGATTTCTCTAAAAATACACATTATTTCAAAGACATATAAGCTGTGAAATAAGTTAAGGGTATTTCAAATGGCTTGTCTGCAAAGAAAGGGGAGATGTAGAGAATCACAGAAAGTCGAGGGGAAAATAGGTCAATATACACTTTACTATATTGTGAACAAAGCCTTAGGCCAGCAACAATGTAGAGGACCTGACCCTTAGAAACTTACAAGTAAGCTGGTATCTTCAAAAGTTCAAATCTTTATAAGTAAAAAGATTTATTAAAATGAGTAACCAAGTGTTTTAATTGACATCAGAAGATCAAAACAATAAACCCTGAGAACATAGAAAAAAGAAAAATAAAGATATGAGCAGAACTTAATACAACGGAAAACGTATAAAATTCAGGTGATGTAGTAAGTCCAAAGAATATTCATTGACAAGATTTAAAAGACACACTTTGATTAAGGAAAACAAAAACATAAGGAAAGAATATACAGAAAGAATCAGGACAATGTTATAGCAGAGAATATCTGAAATGCCAGTAAATTTGAACATTTGTGTAAAGTGGACCATTTCCTAGCTCCTAAAGTTTACCAAAACTGACACAAGAGGAAATCATTTAAGGTCATCATGTCTGCCCTTGGCATTCTCGGAACGCCCTGGCCTCAGAATGCAGCATCTGTAGTGCATGGGAACCTGCGGAGTGGGGGCGGGGCTGAGGGAGGTTGGAACACTGCCCTCACTGAGGGAGTGGGTGAGGCCATCTCTGCTGTAACTGAACAAACAGCAGTGGAGCAGTGGTTCCAGTGCAGGGCCCTCAGAGCCCGTCAGGTCCAGTGGGGTGTCACAAGCCTTTAGGCCCAGGCCAAAGGGCACCTTCTTTGTCTGCACAGCTGCCCAAACTCTCACCTTTCCACTCAGGCCGCCTTCTTACTTGAAGTGTGTGTGGAACCTGTCCACGCAGTACACCTCGCTGCACAGCCAACCATAGGTCTGGGCATCGTAGCTTCCTGCCGGGTGACCGAAGTTCGCAGGCAGATGGGTCCCTGGGACACACGCGGAGAGGCTCCTGCCCGGGCCACAGGCCGCCCACTGCCACTGCCACTGCTCGTGGGGCGCAAAGCAGCCCTGTCTGAGGCCGTGCCTCAAGAGGGAGTATTGGACCAACACTTGTAGAAAACGGAGTCCTAGCGGGCAACTCATTGGAGGGACACAAGTAAATCTTTGCGGACTTTCTGATGAAGCTTACGAGTGTTCACACCTAAGCCTCTTACAAGGTCAGATGTTTAGCTAAACATGAGCTTATGATCTAAATTTACACAATAATGAAGAAATCAGCTACAGGGGGAGACAATCAGCAAAAACAATCAATACCAGAATTAGATTCCCTAGGCCATCCATCAGACGTAGGAATAATCAGGTGCAACGCAGAAAATATAGATGAAACTGGAACTGAAACAAGGAACAAGGATGTTTTCAAAGACTGCTAGGATCTCTAAAACATTTTTAAAGTACATGTCATTGATAAAGCTAAATACTCAAAGGTTGTGTAATACAACAGATTCATCATTGAGAAGAGTGAAATTATGCGGTTTTGAAAACTATGGCAGGTGACATTTTCTGCCTAATAATATGAGAAGATTTCTCTAAAAATACACATTATTTCAAAGACTTAATGGCTGTGTAATATGTTAAATGTATTTCTAATGGCTTGTCTGCAAAGAAAGGTGAGATGTAGGAAATCACAGAAATTCGAGGGGAAAATAGGTCAATATATACTTTGCTACATTGTGAACTAAGCCTTAGACCAGCAACAATGTAGAGGACCTGACCCTTAGAAACTTACCAGTAAGCTGGAATATTAAAAAGTTCAAATCTTTATAAGTAAAAAGATTTATTAAAATGATTAACCAAGTGTTTTAATTGACATCAGAAGATCAAAGCAATAAACCCTGAGAACATAGAAAAAAGAAAAATAAAGATATGAGCAGAAGTTAATACAATGGAAAACGTATAAAATTTAGGTGATGTAGTAAGTCCAAAGAATATTCTTTGACAAGATTTAAAAGACACACTTTGATTAAGGAAAACCAAAACATAAGTGAAGCATATACAGAAAGAATCAGGACAATGTTATAGCAGAGAATATCTGAAATGCCAGTACATTTGAACATTTGTGTAAAATGAACCATTTCCAACTCCTAAAGTTTACCAAAACTGACACAAGAGGAAATCATTTAAGGTCATCATGTCGGCCGTTGGCATTCTCGGAACGCCCTGGCCTCAGAATGCAGCATCTGTAGTGCATGGTAACCTGCGCAGAGGGGGCAGGGCTGAGGGAGTTTGGAACACTGCCCTCACTGAGGGAGTGGGTGTGGCCATCTCTGCTATGACTGAACAAAGGGCAGGGGAGCAGGGGGCCCAGGGCAGGGACCTCAGTGCCCGGCAGGCCCAGTGGGGTGTCACAAGCATTTAGGCCTAGGCTAAAGGGCGCCTTCTTTGTCTTCACAGCTGCCCAAACTCTCACCTTTCAACTCAGGCCTCCCTCTTACTTGAAGTGTTTGTGGAACCTGTCCATGCAGTACACCTCGCTGCACAGCTAACCATAGGTCTGGGCATCGTGGCTTCCTGTCAGGTGACCGAAGTTCACAGGCAGTTGGGTCCCAGGGACACACGCGAATAGGCTCCTGCCTGGGCCATAGGCCGCCCACTGCCTCTGCCCCAGATTGGGGGTCTCAAAGAAGCCCTGTCTGAGTCCCCTGCCTGTAGAGGCAGTATTGGACCAACACTTGTAGAAAACGGGGTCCTCGCGGGCAACTCATTGGAGGGACACAAATAAATCTTTGCTGACTTTGTGCTGAAGCTTACAAGCGTTCACACCTAAGCCTCTTACAAGGTTAGCTGTTTAGCTAAACGTGAGCTCATGATCTAAATTTACACAATAATGAAGAAATCAGCTACAAGGGGACATAATCAGCAAAAACAATCAATACCAGAGTTAGATTCTCTAGGCCATCCATCAGACGTTGGAATAATCAGGTGCAAGGCAGAAAATATACATAAAACTGGAACTGAAACAAGGAACAAGGATGTTTTCAAAGACTGGTAGGATCTCTAAAACATTTTTAAAGTACATGTCATTGGTAAAGCTAAATACTCAAAGGCTGGGTAATACAACAGATTCATCATTGAGAAGAGTGAAATTATGCTGTTTTGAAAACTATGGCAGGTGAGATTTTCTGCCTAATAATATGAGAAGATTTCTCTAAAAATACATATTATTTCAAAGACTTAATGGCTGTGTAATATGTTAAGGGTATTTTAAATGGCTTGTCTGCAAAGAAAGGTGAGATGTAGGAAATCACAGAAATTCGAGGGGTAAATAGGTCAATATATACTATGCTATATTGTGAACTAAGCCTTAGGCGAGCAACAATGTAGAGGACATGACCCTTAGAAACTTACAAGTAAGCTGGAATATTAAAAAGTTCAAACCTTTATAAGTAAAAAGATTTATTAAAATGAATAACCAAGTGTTTTAATTGACATCAGAAGATCAAAACAATAAACCCTGAGAACATAGAAAAAAGATAAATAAAGATATGAGCAGAACTTAATACAACAGAAAACGTATAAAATTCAGGTGAGGTAGTTAGTCCAAAGAATATTCTTTGACAAGATTTAAAAGACACACTTTGATTAAGGAAAACAAAACATAAGTAAAGAATATACAGAAAGAATCAGGACAATGTTATAGCAGAGAATATATGAAATGCCACTAAATTTGAACATTTCTGTAAAGTGGACCATTTGCTAGCTCCTAAAGTTTACCAAAACTGACACAAGAGGAAATCATTTAAGGTCATCATATCTGCCATTGGCATTCTCGGAACTCCCTGGCCTCAGAATGCAGCATCTGTAGTCCATGATAACCTGCGGAGAGGGGCGGGGCTGAGGGAGGTTGGAACACTGCCCTCACGGAGGGAGTGGGTGTGGCCATCTCTGCTGTGACTGAACAAAGGGCAGGGGAGCAGGGGTCCCAGTGCAGGGCCCTCAGAGCCCGGCAGGCCCAGTTGGGTGTCACAAGCATTTAGGCCCAGGCCAAAGAACGCCTTCTTTGTATGCACAGCTGCCCAAACTCTCACCTTTCCACTCAGGCCGCCCTCTTACTAGAAGTGTGTGTGGAACGTGTCCGGGCAGTACACCTCGCTGCACAGTCAACCATAGGTCTGGGTATCGTAGCATCCTGCCAGGTGACTGAAGTTCGCAGGCAGATGGGTCCCTGGGACACACGCGGAGAGGCTCCTGCCCGGGCCACAGGCAGCCCACTGCCACTGCCACTGCTCGTGGGGCGCAAAGCAGCCCTGTCTGAGGCCGTGCCTCTAGAGGGAGTATTGGACCAATACTTGTAGAAAACTGGTTCCTCGCGGGCAACTCATTGGAGGGAAACAAATAAATCTTTGTGGACTTTCTGATGAAGCTTACGAGTGTTCACACCTTAGCCTCTTACAAGGTCAGATGTTTAGCTAAACATGAGCTCATGATCTAAATTTACACAATAATGAAGAAATCAGCAACAGGGGGTGACAATCAGCAAAAACAATCAATACCATAATTAGATTCCCTAGACCATCCATCAGACGTTGGAATAATCAGGTGCAAGGCCGAAAATATACATAAAACTGGAACTGAAACAAGGAAGAAGGATGTTTTCAAAGACTGGTAGGATCTCTAAAACATTTTTAAAGTACATGTCTTTGATAAACCAAATACTCAAAAGTTGTGTAATACAACAGATTCATCATTGAGAAGAGTGAAATTATGCTGTTTTGAAAACTATTGCAGGTCAGATTTTCTGCCTAAATATATAAAAAGATTTCTCCAAAAAATACACATTATTTCAAAGACTTATTGGCTGTTAAATAAGTTAAGGGTATTTTAAATAGCTTGTCTGCAAAGAAATGTGATATGTAGGGAATCACAGAAAGTCGAGGGGAAAATAGGTTAATATATACTTTGCAATATTGTGAACTAAGCCTTAGGCCAGCATCAATGTAGAGGACCTGACCCTTAGAAACTTACAAGTAAGCTGGAATCTTGAAAAATACAAATCTTTATAAGTCAAAAGATTTATTAAAAGGAATAACCAAGTGTTTTAATTGACATCAGATTATCAAAACAATAAACCTGAGAACATAGAAAAAAGATAAATAAAGATATGAGCAGAACTTAATACAAAGGAAAACGTATAAAATTCAGGTGATGTAGTAAGTGCAAAGAATATTCTTTGACAAGATTTAAAAGACACACTTTGATTAAGGAAACAAAGACATAAGTAAAGAATGTACAGATAAAATCAGGAGAATGTTGCAGCAGAGAATGTATGAAATGCCATTAACTTTGTATATTTCCGTAAAGTGCACCATTTCCTAGCTCCTAAAGTTTACCAAAACTGACACAAGAGGAAATCATTTAAGGTCATCATGTCTGCCCTTGGCATTCTCGGAACGCCCAGGCCTCAGAATGCAGCATCTGTAGTCCATGGTAAACTGCGGAGAGGGGGCGGGGCTGAGGGAGGTCGGAACACTGCCCTCACTGAGGGAGTTGGTGTGGCCATCTCTGCTGTGACTGAACAAAGGGCAGGGGAGAAGGGGGCCAAGGTCAGGGCCCTCAGAGCCCGGCAGGCCCAGTGGGGTGTCACAAGCATTTACACCTAGGCCAAAGGGCGCCTTCTTTGTCTGC
Source organism: Mesoplodon bidens (assembly GCF_964165515.1). Lineage (NCBI taxonomy): Eukaryota > Metazoa > Chordata > Mammalia > Artiodactyla > Ziphiidae > Mesoplodon > Mesoplodon bidens. Next base: position 822,467 of record NW_027671513.1, read on the forward strand.
AACTCTGCCCAAACTCTCACCGTTCCAATCAGGCCGCCCTCTTACTTGAAGTGTGTGTGGAACCGGTGTGCACAGTACACCTCACTGCACAGCTAACCATAGGTCTGGGCATCGTAGCTTCCTGCCAGGTGACCGAAGTTCGCAGGCAGATGGGTCGTGGGACACATGCGGGGAGCCTCCTGCCTGGGTCACAGGCCGCCAAGAGCCACTACACCAGATCGTTGGCAGCAAAGCTGTCCTGTCTGAGTCCCTGCCTCTAGAGGGAGTATTGGACCAACACCTGTAGAAAACGGGGTCCTCGGGGTAACACATTGCAGGGACACAAATAAATCTTTGCCGACATTCTGCTGAAGCTTACGAGCGTTCACAACTAAGCCTCTTACCAGGTCAGCTGTTTAGCTAAACATGAGCTCATGATCTAAATTTACACAATAATGAAGAAATCATCTACAGGGGGAGACAATCAGCAAAAACAATCAATACCAGAATTAGATACCCTAGGCCATCCATCAGACGTTGGAATAATCAGGTGCAAGGCAGAAAATATACATGAAACTGGAACTGAAACAAGAAACAAGGAAGTTTTCAAAGACTGCTAGGATCTCTAAAACATTTTTAAAGTACATGTCATTGATAAAGCTAAATACTCAAAGGTTGTGTAATACAACAGATTCATCATTGAGAAGAGTGAAATTATGCTGTTTTGAAAACTATGGCAGGTCAGATTTTCTTCCTAAATATATAAGAAAATTTCTGTAAAAAATACACATTATTTCAAAGACTTATTGGCGGTGAAATAAGTTAAGGGTATTTCAAATGGCTTCTCTGCAAAGAAAGGGGAGATATAGGGAATCACAGAAAGTCGAGGGGAAAATAGGTCAATATACACTTTACTATATTGTGAACAAAGCCATAGGCCAGCAACAATGTAGAGGGCCTGACCCTTAGAGACTTACAAGTAAGCTGGAATCTTCAAAAGTTCAAATCTTTATAAGGAAAAATATTTATTAAAAAGAGTAACCAAGTGTTTTAATGGACATCAGAAGATCAAAGCAATAAACCCTGAGAACATAGAAAAAAGAAAAATAAAGATATGAGCAGAACATAATACAACGGAAAACGTATAAAATACAGGTGATGTAGTAAGTCCAAAGAATATTCTTTGACAAGATTTAAAAGACACACTTTGATTAAGGAAAACAAAAACATAAGTAAAGAATATACAGAAAGAATCAGGACAATGTTATAGGAGAGAATATATGAAATGACAGTAAATTTGAACATTAGTGTAAAGTGGACCATTTAATAGCTCCTAAAGTTTACCAAAATTGAAACAAGAGGAAATCATTTAAGGTCATCATGTCTGCCGTTGGCATTCTCTGAACGCCCTGGCATCAGAATGCAGCATCTGTAGTCCATGGTAACCTGCGGAGAGGGGATGGGGATGAGGGAGGTTGGAACACTGCCCTCACAGAGGGAGTAGGTGTGGCCATCTCTGTCCTGACTGAACAAAGGGCAGGGGAGAAGGGGGCCAAGCGCAGGGCTCTCAGAGCCCGGCAGGCCCAGTCGTGTGTCACAAGCATTTATGCCCAGGCCAAAGGGCGCCTTCTTTGTCTGCACAGCTGCCCAATCTCTCACCTTTCCACTCAGGCCGCCCTCTTACTTGAAGTGTGTGTGGAATCGGTCCGCACAGTACACCTCGATGCACAGCTGACCATAGGTCTGGGCATCGTAGTTTCCCGCCAGTTGACCGAAGTTCGCAGACAGATGGGTCGTGGGACACACGCGGGTAGCCTCCTGCCCGGGACACAGGCCGCCAAATGCCAGTAACCCAGATCGGTGGCAGCAAAGCAGTCCAGTCTGAGTCCCTGCCTCTAGAGGGAATAGTGGACCAACACTTGTAGAAAATTGGGTCCTCGGGGTAACTCATTGGAGGGACACAAAAAATCTTTGCCGAATTTCTGCTGAAGCTTAGGAGCGTTCACACCTAAGCCTCTTACAAAGACAGCTGTTTAGCTAAACATGAGCTCATGATCTAAATTTACACAGTAATGAAGAAATCAGATACAAGGTGAGACAATCAGCAAAAACAATCAATACCAGAGTTAGATTCCCTAGGCCATCCATCAGATGATGGAATAATCAGGTGCAAGGCAGAAAATATACATAAAACTGGAACTGAAACAAGGAACAAGGATGTTTTCAAAGACTGGTAGGATCTCTAAAACATTTTTAAAGTACATGTCATTGGTAAAGCTAAATACTCAAAGGCTGTGTAATACAACAGATTCATCATTGGGAAGAGTGAAATTATGCTGTTTTGAAAACTATAGCAGGTGAGATTTTCTGCCTAACAATATGAGAAGATTTCTCTAAAAATACACATTATTTCAAAGACTTAATGGCTGTTTAATATGTTAAGGGTATTTTAAATGGCTTGTCTGCAAAGAAAGGTTAGATGTAGGAAATCACAGAAATTCGAGGGGTAAATAGGTCAATATATACTTTGCTATATTGTGAACTAAGCCTTAGGCGAGCAACAATGTAGAGGACATGACCCTTAGAACCTTACAAGTAAGCTGGAATATTAAAAAGTTCAAAATTTTATAAGTAAAAAGTTTTATTAAAATGAATAACCAAGTGTTTTAATTGACATCAGAAGATCAAAACAATAAACCCTGAGAACATAGGAAAAAGATAAATAAAGATATGAGCAGAACTTAATACAACAGAAAACGTATAAAATTTAGGTGAGGTAGTAAGTCCAAAGAATATTCTTTGACAAGATTTAAAAGACACACTATGATTAAGGAAAACAAAACATAAGTAAAGAATATACAGAAAGAATCAGGATAATGTTATAGCAGAGAATATATGAAATGCCAGTAAATTTGAACATTTCTGTAAAGTGGACCATTTGCTAGCTCCTAAAGTTTACCAAAACTGACACAAGAGGAAATCATTTTAGGTCATCATGTCTGCCCTTGGCATTCTCGGAACGCCCTGGCCTCAGAATGGAGCATCTGCTGTCCATGGTAACCTGCGGAGAGGGGGCGGGGCTGAGAGAGGTTGGAACACTGCCCTCACAGAAGGAGTGGATGTGGCCATCTCTGCTGTGACTGAACAAAGGGCAGGGGCGAAGGGGGCCAATGGCAGGGCCCTCAGAGCCTGGCAGGCCCAGTCATGTGTCACAAGCATTTAGGCCCAGGCCAAAGTGCGCCTTCTTTATCTGCACAGCTGCCCATACTCTCACCTTTCCACGCAGGCCGCCCTCTTACTTGAAGTGTGTGTGGAACATGTCCGTGAAGTACACCTCGCTGCACAGCCAACCATAGGTCTGGGCATCGTAGCTTCCTGCCAGCTGACTGAAGTTCGCAGTCAGATGGGTCCCTGGGACACACGCGGAGAGGCTCCTGCCCAGGCCAGAGGCCGCCCAATGCCACTGCCACTGCTCGTGGGGCGCAAATCAGCCCTGTCTGAGGCCGTGCCTCTAGAGGGAGTATTGGACGAACAATTGTAGAAAACGGGGTCCTCGCGGGCATCTCATTGGAGGGACACAAATAAATCAGTGCGGACTTTCTGATGAAGATTACGAGTGTTCACAACTAAGCGACTTACAAGGTCAGATGTTTAGCTAAACATGATCTTATGATCTAAATTTACACAATAATGAAGAAATCATCTACAGGGGGAGACAATCAGCAAAAACAATCAATACCAGAATTAGATACCCTAGGCCATCCATCAGACGTTGGAATAATCAGGTGCAAGGCAGAAAATATACATGAAACTGGAACTGAAACAAGAAACAAGGAAGTTTTCAAAGACTGCTAGGATCTCTAAAACATTTTTAAAGTACATGTCATTGATAAAGCTAAATACTCAAAGGTTGTGTAATACAACAGATTCATCATTGAGAAGAGTGAAATTATGCTGTTTTGAAAACTATGGCAGGTCAGATTTTCTTCCTAAATATATAAGAAAATTTCTGTAAAAAATACACATTATTTCAAAGACTTATTGGCGGTGAAATAAGTTAAGGGTATTTCAAATGGCTTCTCTGCAAAGAAAGGGGAGATATAGGGAATCACAGAAAGTCGAGGGGAAAATAGGTCAATATACACTTTACTATATTGTGAACAAAGCCATAGGCCAGCAACAATGTAGAGGGCCTGACCCTTAGAGACTTACAAGTAAGCTGGAATCTTCAAAAGTTCAAATCTTTATAAGGAAAAATATTTATTAAAAAGAGTAACCAAGTGTTTTAATGGACATCAGAAGATCAAAGCAATAAACCCTGAGAACATAGAAAAAAGAAAAATAAAGATATGAGCAGAACTTAATACAACGGAAAACGTATAAAATACAGGTGATGTAGTAAGTCCAAAGAATATTCTTTGACAAGATTTAAAAGACACACTTTGATTAAGGAAAACAAAAACAAAAGTAAAGAATATACAGAAAGAATCAGGACAATGTTATAGGAGAGAATATATGAAATGACAGTAAATTTGAACATTAGTGTAAAGTGGACCATTTAATAGCTCCTAAAGTTTACCAAAATTGAAACAAGAGGAAATCATTTAAGGTCATCATGTCTGCCGTTGGCATTCTCTGAACGCCCTGGCATCAGAATGCAGCATCTGTAGTCCATGGTAACCTGCGGAGAGGGGACGGGGCTGAGGGAGGTTGGAACACTGCCCTCACTGAGGGAGTAGGTGTGGCCATCTCTGTCCTGACTGAACAAAGGGCAGGGGAGAAGGGGGCCAAGGGCAGGGCTCTCAGAGCCCGGCAGGCCCAGTCGTGTGTCATAAGCATTTAAGCCCAGGCCAAAGGGCGCCTTCTTTGTCTGCACAGCTGTCCAAACTCTCACCTTTCCACTCAGGCCGCCCTCTTACTTGAAGTGTGTGTGGAATCGGTCCGCACAGTACACCTCGATGCACAGTTGACCATAGGTCTGGGCATCGTAGTTTCCTGCCAGTTGACCGAAGTTCGCAGACAGATGGGTCGTGGGACACACGCGGGGAGCCTCCTGCCCGGGACACAGGCCGCCAAAAGCCAGTAACCCAGATCGGTGGCAGCAAAGCAGTCCAGTCTGAGTCCCTGCCTCTAGAGGGAATAGTGGACCAACACTTGTAGAAAATTGGGTCCTCGGGGTAACTCATTGGAGGGACACAAAAAATCTTTGCCGAATTTCTGCTGAAGCTTAGGAGCGTTCACACCTAAGCCTCTTACAAAGACAGCTGTTTAGCTAAACATGAGCTCATGATCTAAATTTACACAGTAATGAAGAAATCAGATACAAGGTGAGACAATCAGCAAAAACAATCAATACCAGAATTAGATTCCCTAGGCCATCCATCAGATGTAGGAATAATCAGGTGGAAGGCAGAAAATATACACAATACTGGAACTGAAACAAGGAACAAGGATGTTTTCAAAGACTGGTAGGATCTCTAAAACATTTTTAAAGTACATGTCATTGATAAAGCTAAATACTCAAAGGTTTTGTAATACAACAGATTCGTCATAGAGAAGAGTGAATTTATGCTGTATTGAAAAATATGGCAGGTCAGATTTTCTGGCTAAATATATAAGAAGATATCTGTAAAAAATACACATTATTTCAAAGACTTATAAGCTGTGAAATAATTTAAGGGTATTTCAAATGGCTTGTCTGCAAAGAAAGGGGAGATGTAGGGAAAGACAGAAAGTCGAGGGGTAAATAGGTCAATATACACTTTACTATATTGTGAACAAATCCTTAGGCCAGCAACAATGAAGAGGATCTGACCCTTAGAAACTTACAAGTAAGCTGGAATCTTCAAAAGTTCAAATCTTTATAAGTAAATGATTTATTAAAATGAGTAACCAAGTGTTTTAATTGATATCAGAAGATCAAAACATAAACCCTGAGAACATAGAAAAAAGAAAAATAAAGATATGAGCAGAACTTAAAACAACAGAAAACGTATAAAATTCAGGTGATCTAGTAAGTCCAAAGAATATTCTTTGACAAGATTTGAAAGACACTGTTTGATTAAGGAAAACCAAAACATAAGTAAAGAATATACAGAAAGAATCAGGACAATGTTATAGCAGAGAATATCTGAAATGCCAGGAAATTTGAACATTTGTGTAAACTAAACCATTTCCTAGCTCCTAAAGTTTACCAAAACTGACACAAGTGGAAATCATTTAAGGTCATCTTGTCTGCCCTTGGCATTCTCAGAATGACCTGGCCTAAGAATGCAGCATCTGTAGTCCATGGTAACCTGCGAAGAGGGGGCGTGGCTGAGGCAGGTGGGAACACTGCCCTCACTGAGGGAGTGGGTGTGGCCATCTCTGCTCTGACTGAACAAAGTCGAGGGGAAAATAGGTCAATATATACATTGCTATAGGGTGAACTAAGCCTTAGGCGAGCAAAAATGTAGAGGACCTGACCCTTAGAAACTTACAAGAAAGCTGGAATCTTGAAAAGTTCAAATCTTTATAAGTAAAAAGATTTATTAAAATGAATAACCAAGTGTTTTAATTGACACCAGAATATCAGAACAATAAAACTTGAGAATATAGAAAAAAGATAAATAAAGATATGAAGAGAACTTAATACAATAGAAAACGTATAAAATTCAGGTGATGTAGTAAGTCCAAAGAATATTCTTTGACAAGATTTAAAAGACACACTTTGATTAAGGAAAACCAAAACATAAGTAAAGAATATACAGAAAGAAATTGGACAATGTTATAGCAGAAAATATATGAAATGCCAGTGAATTTGAACATTTGTGTAAAGTGGACCATTTCCTAGCTCCTAAAGTTTAACAAAACTGACACAAGAGGAAATCAGTTTTAGGTCATCATGTCTGCCCTTGGCATTCTCGGAATGCCCTGGACTCAGAATGCAGCATCTGTAGTCCATGGTAACCTGCGGAGAGGGGGCGGGGCTGCGGGAGTTTGGAACACTGCCCTCACAGAAGGAGTGGGTGTGGCCATCTCTGCTGTGACTGAACAAAGGGCAAGGGAGCAGGGTCCCAGGGCAGGGCCCTCAGAGCCCGGCAGGCCCAGTGGGGTGTCACAAGCATTTAGGCCCAGGCCAAAGTGTGCCTTCTTTGTCTGCACAGCTGCCCAAACTCTCACCTTTCCACTCAAGCCGCCCTCTTACTTGAAGTGTGTGTGGAACCTGTGCGCGCAGTACACCTCGCTGCACAGCAAACCATAGGTCTGGGCATCGTAGCTTCCTGCCAGGTGACCGAAGTTCGCAGGTAGATGGGTCCCTGGGACACACGCAGAGAGGCTCCTGCCCGGGCAACAGCCCGCCCACTGCCACTGCCCCAGATCGTGGGGTGCAAAGCAGCCCTGTCTGAGGCCGTGCCTCTAGAGGGAGTAGTGGACCAACACTTGTAGAAAACGGGGTCTTCACGGGCATCTCATTGGAGGGAAACAAATAAATATTGGCGGACTTTCTGATGAAGCTTACGAGTGTTCACACCTAAGCCTCTTACAATGTCACATGTTTAGCTAAACATGAGCTCATGATCTAAATTTACACAATAATGAAGAAATCAGCTACAGGGGGAGACAATCAGCAAAAACAATCAATACCAGAATTAGATTCCCTAGGCCATCGATCAGACGTTGGAATAATCAGGTGCAATTCAGAAAATATACATAAAACTGGAACTGAAACAAGGAACAAGGATGTTTTCAAAGACTGGTAGGATCTCTAAAACATTTTTAAAGTACATGTCATTGATAAAGCTAAATACTCAAAGGTTGTGTCATACAACAGATTCATCATTGAGAAGAGTGAAATTATGCTGTTTTGAAAACAATGGCAGGTCAGATTTTCTGCCTAAATATATAAGAAGATTTCTCTAAAAAATACACATTATTTCAAAGACTTATTGGCTGTGAAATAAGTTAAGGGTATTTCAAATGGCTTGTCTGCAAAGGAAGGTGAGATGTAGGAAATCACAGAAAGTCGAGGGGAAAATAGGTCAATATATACTTTGCTATATTGTGAACTAAACCTTAGTCCAGCCACAATGTAGAGGACCTGACCCTTAGAAACTTACAAGTAAGCTGGAATCTTTAAAAATTCAAATCTGTGTAAGTAAAAAGATTTATTAAAATGAATAACCAAGTGTTTTAATTGACATCAGAAGATCAAAACAATAAACACTGAGAACATAGAAAAAAGATAAATAAAGATATGAGCAGAACTTAATACCACAGAAAACGTATAAAATTCAGGTGAGGTAGTAAGTCCAAAGAATATTCTTTGACAAGATTTAAAAGACACACTTTGATTAAGGAAAACCAAAACATAAGTAAAGAATATACAGAAAGAATCAGGACAATGTTATAGCAGAGAATATATGAAATGCCAGTAAATTTGAACATTTGTGTAAAGTGGACCATTTCCTAGCTCCTAAAGTTTACCAAAACTGACACAAGAGGAAATCATTTAAGGTCATCCGGTCTGCCCTTGGCATTCTCGGAACGCCCTGGCCTCATAATGCAGCATCTGTAGTCCATGGTAACCTGCGGAGAGGGGGCGGGGCTGAGGGAGGTTGGAACACGGCCCTCACAGAAGGAGTGGGTGGGGCCATCTCTGCTGTGACTGAAGAAAGGGCAGGGGAGAAGGGGGCCAATGACATGGCCCTCAGAGCCCGGCAGGCCCATTCATGTGTCACAAGCATTTAGGACCAGGCCAAAGTGCGCCTTCTTTGTCTGCACAGCGGCCCAAACTCTCACCTTTCCACTGAGGCCGCCGTCTTACTTGAAGTGTGTTTGGAACCGGTCCGTGCAGTACACCTCGCTGCAAAGCTAACCATCGGACTGGGCATCATAGCTTCCTGCCAGGTGACTGAAGTTCGCAGGAAAATGGGTCGTTGGACACACACGGGGAGCCTCCTGCCCGGGACACAGGCCGCCCAAAGCCACCTCACAAGATCGGGGGCAGCAAAGCAGTCCTGACTGTGTCCCTGCCTCTAGAGGGAGTAGAGGACCAAACTTGTAGAAAACGGGGTCCACGCGGGCAACTCATTGGACGGACACAAATAAATCTTTGCCGACTTTCTGCTGAAGCTTACGAGCGTTCACACCTAAGCCTGTTACAAACTCAGCTGTTTAGCTAAACATGAGCTCATGATCTAAATTTACACAATAATGAAGAAATCAGCTACAAGGGGTGACAAGCAGCAAAAACAATCAATACCAGAATTAGATTCCCTAGGCCATCCATCAGGTGTTGGAATAATCAGGTGCAAGGCCGAAAATATACATAAAACTGGAACTGAAACAAGGAAGAAGGATGTTTTCAAAGACTGGTACGATCTCTAAAACATTTTTAAAGTACAAGTCGTTGATAAAGATAAATTCTCAAAGGTTGTGTAATACAACAGATTCATCATTGAGAAGAGTGATATTATGCTGTTTTGAAATATATGGCAGGTCAGATATTCTGCCTAAATATATAAGAAGGTTTCTCTAAAAAATACAGATTATTACAAATACTTATAAGCTGTGAAATAAGTTAAGGGTATTTCAAATGGCTTGTCTGCAAAGAAAGGGGAGATGTAGGGAATCACAGAACGTCGAGGGGAAAATAGGTCAATACATACATTGCTATATGGTGAACTAAGCCTTAGGCCAGCAAAAATGTAGAGGACCTGACCCTTAGAAACTTACAAGTAAGCTGAAATCTTCAAAAGTTCAAATCTTTATAAGTAAAAAGATTTATGAAAATGAATATCCAAGTGTTTTAATTTACATCAGAAGATCAAAACAATAAACCCTGAGAACATAGACAAAAGATAAATAAAGATATAAGCAGAACTTAATACAACAGAAAAGTTATAAAATTCAGGTGAGGTAGTACGTCCAAACAATATTGTTTGACAGTATTTAAAAGACACATATTGATTAAGGAAAACCAAAACATAAGTAAAGAATATACAGAAAGAATCAGGACAATGTTATAGCAGAGAATATCTGAAATGCCAGTAAATTTGAACATTTGTGTAAACTGAACCATTTCCTAGCTCCTAAAGTTTACCGAAACTGACACAAGAGGAAATCATTTAAGGTCATCATGTCTGCCCTTGGCATTCTCAGAACGTCCTGGCCTCAGAATGCATCATCTGTAGTCCATGGTAAGCTGCGCAGAGGGGGCGGGGCTGAGGGTGGTTGGAACACTGCCCTCACTGAGGTAGTGGGTGTGGCCATCTCTGCGGTGACTGAAGAAAGGGCAGGGGAGCAGGGTGCCCAGGGCAGGGCCCTCAGAGCCCGGCAGGCACAGTGGGGTGTCACACGCATTTAGGCCCAGGCGAAAGGGCGCCTTCTTTGTCTGCACAGCTGCCCAAACTCTCATCTTTCCATTCAGGCCACCCTCTTACTTGAAGTGTGTGTGGAACCTTTCCACGCAGTACACCTCGCTGCAAAGCTAACCTAAGGTCTGGGCATCGTAGCTTCCTGCCAGGTGACCGAAGTTCGCAGGCAGATGGGTCGTGGGACAGACGCGGGGAGCCTCCTGCTCGGGCCACACACGCCGCCAAAAGCTACTACCCCAGATCGGTGGCAGCAAAGCAGTCCTGTCTGAGTCCCTGCATCTAGAGGGAGTATTGGACAAACACTTGTAGAAAACGGGGTCCTCGGGGGGAACTCATTGGAGGGACACAAATAAATCTTTGCGACTTTCTGCTTAAGTTTACGAGCGTTCACACCTAAGCCTCTTACAAGGTCAGCTGTTTAGCTAAACATGAGCTCATGATCTAAATTTACACAATAATGAAGAAATCAGCTACAGGCGGAGACAATCAGCAAAAACTATCAATACCAGAATTAGATTCCCTATGCCATCCATCAGATGTTGGAATAATCAAGTGCAAGGCAGAAAATATACATGAAACTGGAACTGAAACAAGGAACAAGGATGTTTTCAAAGACTGGTAGGATCTCTAAAACATTTTTAAAGTACATGTCATTGATAAAGCTAAATACTCAAAGGTTGTGTAATACAACCGATTCATCATTGAGAAGAGTGAAATTATGCTGTTTTGAAAACTATGGCAGGTCAGATTTTCTGCCTAAATATATAAGAAGATTTCTCTAAAAATACACATTATTTCAAAGACTTATTGGCTGTGAAATAAGTTAAGGGTATTTCAAATGGCTTGTCTGCAAAGAAAGGTGAGATGTAGGAAATCACAGAAAGTCGAGGGGAAAATAGATCAATATATACTTTTTATATTGTGAACTAAGACTTAGGCCAGCAACAATGTAGAGGACCTGACCCTTAGAAACTTACAAGTAAGCTGGAATATTAAAAAGTTCAAGTTTTTATAAGTAAAAAGACTTATTAAAATGAATAACCAAGTGTTTTAATTGACATCAGAAGATCAAAACAATAAACCCTGAGAACATAGAAAAAAGATAAATAAAGATATGAGCAGAACTTAATACCACAGAAAACGTATAAAATTCAGGTGAGGTACTAAGTCCAAAGAATATTCTTTGACAAGATTTAAAAGACACACTTTGATTAAGGAAAACAAAAACATAAGTAAAGAATATACAGAAAGAATCAGGACAATGTTATAGCAGAGAATATATGAAATGCCAGTAAATTTTAACATTTCTGTAAAATGGACCATTTCCTAGCTCCTAAAGTTTACCAAAACTGACACAAGGGGAAATCATTTAAGGTCATCATGTCTGCCCTTGGCATTCTCGGAAAGCCCTGGCCTCAGAATGCAGCATCTGTAGTCCAAGGTAACCTGCGGAGAGTGGGCGGGGATGAGGGAGGTTGTAACACTGCCCTCACTCAGGGAGTGGGTGTGGCCATCTCTGCTGTGACTGAGAAAAGTGGAGGGGAGCAGTGGGCCCAGTGCAGGACCCTCAGAGCCAGGCAGGCACAGTGGGGTGTCACAAGCATTTAGGACCAGGCCAAAGTGCGCCTTCTTTGTCTGCACAGCTGCCCTAACACTTACCTTTCCACTCAGGCCACCCTCTTACTTAAAGTGCGTGTGGAACCTCTCCGCGCATAAACCTCGCTGCACAGCTAACTATTGGTCTGGGCTTCGTAGCTTCCTGCCAGGTGACCGTAGTTCACAGGCAGATGGGTCCCTGGGACACACGCGGAGAGGTTACTGCCCGGGCCACAGGAAGCCCACTGCAACGGCGCCAGATCAGGGTCCACAAAGAAGCCCTGTCTGATTCCCCTCATTCTAGAGGGAATATTGGACCAACACTTGTTGAAAACTGGTCCGCGCGGGCAACTCATTGGAGGGACAAAAATAAATTTTTGCCGACTTTCCGCTGAAGCTTACGAGCGTTCACACCTAAGCCACTTACAAGGTCAGATGGTTAGCTAAACATGAGCTCATGATCTAAATTTACAGAATAATGAAGATATCAACTAAAAGGGGAGAAATGCAGCAAAAACAATCAATACCAGAATTAGATTCCCTAGGCCATCCATCAGATGTTGGAGTACTCAAGTGCAAGGCAGAAAATATACACAGAACTGGAATTAAAACAAGGAACAAGGATGATTTCAAAGACTGGTACGATCTCTAAAACATTTTTAAAGTACATATCATTGATAAAGCTAAATACTCAAAGTTGTGTAATACAACAGATTCATCACTGAGAGAGTGTAATTATGCTGTTTTGAAAACTATGGCAGGTCATATTTTCTGCCTAATTATATAAGAATATTTCTCTAAAAAATACACATTATTTCAAAGACTTAATGGCTGTGAAATAAGTTAAGGATATTTTAAATGGCTTGTCTGCAAAGAAAGGTGTGATGTAGGGAATCACAGAAAGTCGAGGGGAAAATAGGTCTATATATTCATAGCTATATGTTGAACTAAGCCTTAGGCCAGTAACAATGGAGAGGACCTGACCCTTAGAAACTTACAAGTAAGCTGAAATATTCAAAAGCTCAAATCTTTATAAGTAAAAAGATTTATGAAAATGAATATTCAAGTGTTTTAATTTAATCAGAAGATAAAAACAATAAACCCTGAGAACATAGACAAAAGATAAATAAAGATATGATCAAAACATAATACAACAGAAAACGCATAAAATTCAGGTAATGTAGTAAGTCCAAAGAATATTCTTTGAAAAGATTTAAAAGGAACACTTTGATTAAGAAAAACAAGAACATAAGTAAAGAATATACAGAAAGAATCAGGACAATGTTATAGCAGAGAATATATGAAATGCCAGTAAATTTGAACATTTGTGTAAAGTGGACCATTTCCTAGCTCCTAAAGTTTACCAAAACTGACACAAGAGGAAATCATTTAAGGTCATCATGTCTGCCCTTGGCATTCTCAGAACGCTCTGGCCTCAGAATGCAGCATCTGTAGTGCATGTTAACCTGCGGAGAGGTGGCGGGGCTGAGGGAGGTTGGAGCACTGCCCTCACTGAGGGAGTGGGAGTGGCCATCTCTGCTTTGACTGAGAAAAGGGTAGGGAAGCAGTGGGCCCAGTGCAGGACCCTCAGAGCCCGGCAGGCCCAGTTGCGTGTCACAAGCATTTAGGCCCAGGACAAAGGGAGGCTTCTTTGTCTGCACAGCTGCCCAAACTCTCACCTTTCCACTCACGCCGCCCTCTTACTTGAAGTGTTTGTGGAACCTGTCCACGCAGTACACCTCGCTGCACAGCTAACCATAGGTCTGGGCATCGTGGCTTCCTGCCAGGTGACTGAAGTTAACAGGCAGATTGTTCCCTGGAACACACGCGGAGAGGCTCCTGCCCGAGCCACAGGCCACCCACTGCCTCTGCCCCAGATCGGGGGTCTCAAAGCAGCCCTGTCTGAGTCCCCTGCCTCTAGAGGGAGTATTGGACCAACACTTGTAGAAAACGGGGTCCTCGTGGGCAACTCATTGGAGGGACACAAATAAATCTTTGCGGACTTTCTGATGAAGCTGACGAGTGTTCACACCTAAGCCTCTTACAAAGTCAGATGTTTAGCTAAACATGAGCTCATGATCTAAATTTACACAATAATGATGAAATCAGCTACAGGGTGAGACAATCAGCGAAAACAATCAATACCAGAATTAGATTCCACAGGCCATCGATCAGACGTTGGAATAATCAAGTGCAAGGCAGAAAATCTACATAAAACTGGAACAGAAACAAGGAACAAGGATGTTTTCAAAGACTGGTAGGATCTCTAAAACATTTTTAAATTACATTTCATTGATAAAGCTAAATACTCAAAGGTTGTGTAATACAACAGATTCATCATTGAGAAGAGTGAAATTATGCTGTTTTGAAAACTATGTCAGGTGAGATTTTCTGCCTAATAATATGAGAAGATTTCTCTAAAAATACACATTATTTCAAAGACTTATTGGCTGTGAAATAAGTTAAGGTTATTTCAAATGGCTTGTCTGCAAAGAAAGGTGAGATGTAGGAAATCACAGAAAGTCGAGGGGAAAATAGGTCAATATATACTTTGCTATATTGTGAACTAAACCTTAGGCCAGGAACAATGTAGAAGACCTGAACCTTAGAAACTTACAAGTAAGCTGGAATATTCAAAAGTTCAAATATTTTAAGTAAAAAGCTTTATTAAAATGAATAACCAAATGTTTTAATTGACATCAGAAGATCAAAACAATAAACCCTGAGAACATAGAATAAAGATAAATAAAGATATGAGCAGAACTGAATACAACAGAAAACGTATAAAATTCAGGTGAGGTAGTTAGTCCAAAGAATATTATTTGACAAGATTTAAAAGACACACTTTGATTAAGGAAAACAAAAACATAAGTAAAGAATATACAGAAAGAATCAGGACAATGTTATAGTAGAGAATATATGAAATGCTAGTAAATTTGAACATTTCTGTAAAGTGGACCATTTCCTAGCTCCTACAGTTTACCAAAACTGACACAAGAGGAAATCATTTAAGGTCATCATGACTGCCCTTGGCATTCTCAGAACGCCCTGGCCTCAGAATGCAGCATCTGTAGTCCATGGTAACCTTTGGATAGGGGGCGGGGCTGAGGGAGTTTGGAACACTGCCCTCACTGAAGAAGTGGGTGTGGCCATCTCTGCTGTGACTGAACAAAGGGCAGGGGAGCAGGGGGTCCAGGGGAAGGCCCTCAGAGCCCGGCAGGCCCAGTGGGGTGTCACAAGCATTTAGGGCCAGGATAAAGGGCGCCTTCTTTGTCTGCACAGCTGCCCAAACACTCACCTTTCCACTCAGGCCGCCCTATTACTTGAAGTGTGTGTGGAACCTGTCCGCGCAGTAAACCTCGCTGCACAGCTAACCATAGGTCTGGACATCGTAGCTTCCTGCCAGGTGACCGAAGATCGCAGGCAGATGGGTCCCTGGGACACACGCAGAGAGGCTCCTGCCCGGGCCACTGGCCGCCCACTGCCACAGCCCCAGATTGTGGGGCTCAAAGCAGCCCTGTCTGAGGTCGTGCCTCTAGAGGGAGTAGTGGACCATCACTTGTAGAAAACGGAGTCCTCGCGGGCAACTCATTGGAGGGACACAAATAAATCTTTGCAGACTTTCTGATGAAGTTTACGAGTGTTCACACCTAAGCCTCTTACAAAGTCAAATGTTTAGCTAAACATGAGCTCATGATATAAATTTACACAATAATGAAGAAATCAGCTACAGGGGGAGACAATCAGCGAAAACAATCAATACCAGAATTAGATTACCTAGGCCATCGATCAGACGTTGGAATAATCAAGTGCAAGGCAGAAAATCTACATAAAACTGGAACAGAAACAAGGAACAAGGATGTTTTCAAAGACTGGTAGGATCTCTAAAACATTTTTAAATTACATTTCATTGATAAAGCTAAATACTCAAAGGTTGTGTAATACAACAGATTCATCATTGAGAAGAGTGAAATTATGCTGTTTTGAAAACTATGGCAGGTCAGATTTTCTTCCTAAATATATAAGAAGATTTCTCTAAAAAATACACATTATTTCAAAGACTTATTGGCTCTGAAATAAGTTAAGGGTATTTCAAAAGGCTTGTCTGCAAAGAAAGGTGAGATGTAGGGAATCACAGAAAGTCGTGGGGAAAATAGGTCAATATATACTTTGCCATATTGTGAACTAAGCCTTAGGCCAGCAACAATGTAGAGGACCTGACCCTTAGAAACTTACAAGTAAGCTGGAATCTTTAAAAGTTCAAATCTTTATAAGTAAAAAGATTTTTAAAAATGAATAACCAAGTGTTTTAATTGACATCAGAAGATCAAAACAATAAACCCTGAGAACATAGAAAAAAGATAAATAAAGATATGAGCAGAACTTAATACCACAGAAAACGTATAAAATTCAGGTGATGTAGTAAGTCCAAAGAATATTCTTTGAAAAGAGTTAAAAGACACACTTTGATTAAGGAAAACCAAAACATAAGTAAAGAATATACAGAAAGAATCAGGACAATGTTATAGCAGAGAATATATGAAATGCCAGTAAATTTGAACATTTGTGTAAAGTGGACCATTTCCTAGCTCCTAAAGTTTACCAAAATTGACACAAGAGGAAATCATTTAAGGTCCTCATGTCTGCCCTTGGCATTCTCGGAATGCCCTGGCCTCAGAATGCAGCATCTATAGTCCATGGTAACCTGCGGTGAGGGGTCGGGGCTGAAGGATGTTGGAACACTGCCCTCACTGAGGCAGTGGATGGGGGCATCTCTGCTGTGACTGAACAAAGGGCAGGGGAGAAGGGGGCCAACGGCAGGGCACTCAGAGCCCGGCAGGCCCAGTCGGGTGTCACAAGCATCTAGGCCCAGGCCAAAGTGTGCCTTCTTTGTCTGAACAGCTGGCCAAACTCTCACCTATCCACCCAGGCCGCCCTCCTGCTTGAAGTGTGTGTGGAACTTGTCCGCAGAGTACGCCTCCCTGCACAGGTATCCATAGGTCTGGCCATCGTTGTTTCCAGCCAGGTGACCGAAGGTAGCAGGCAGTAGTGTCCCTGGGACACGCGTGGCGAGGTTCCTGCCCAGGCCCCTCACCACCCAGTGCCCCTTCCCCAGAGTTGGGGCATCAAAGCAGCCCTTCTGAGTCCCCTGCCTCTAGAAGTAGTATTGGACAACACTTTTAGATAACGGGGTAATTGTGTGCAATCATTGGAGGGACACAAATAAACGTTTGCCGACTTCCTGCTGAAGATTATGAGCGTTCACACCTAAGCCTCTTTCAGGGACAGCTGTTTAGCTAAACATGAGCTCATGATCTAAATTTACACAATAATGAAGAAATTAGATACAAGTGGAGACAATCAACAAAAACAATCAATACCAGAATTAGATTCCCAAGGCCATCCATCAGATGTTGGCATAATCAGGTTCAAGGCAGAAAATATACATAAATTTAGAACTGAAACAAGGAACAAGGATGTTTTATAAGACTGGTAGGATACTTAAAGCACGTTTAAAGTACATGACATTGATAAAGCTAAAAACTCAAAGGTTGTGTAATACAACAGATTAATCATGGAGAAGAGTGAAATTATGCTGTTTTGAAAAATATGGCAGATCAAATTTTCTGCCTATTTATATAAGAAGATTTATCTAAAAAAATACACAGTATTTCAAAGACTTATTGGCTGTGAAATAAGTTAAGGGTATTTCAAATGGCTTGTCTGCAAAGAAAGGTGAGATGTAGGAAATCACAGAAAGTCGAGGGGAAAATAGGTCAATATATACTTTGCTATATTGTGAACTAAGCCTTAGGCCAGCCACAATGTAGAGGACCTGACCCTTTGAAACTTACAAGTAAGCTGGAATATTCAGAAATTTCAACTCTTTATAATTAAAAGGATTTATTAAAATTAATAACCTATTGTTTTATTTTACATTAGAAGATCAAAACAATAAATCGTGAGAACAAAGAAAACATATAAATGAAGATATGAGCAGAACTTAATAAAACAGAAAACGTATAAAATTGAGGTGATTTAGTAAGTCAAAAGAATATTGTTTGAAAAGATTTTAAAAACACACTTTGATTAAGCAAAAAAAAACAGAGGAAAATAATATACTGAAAGAATCAGGACAATGTTATACCAGAGAATATTAAAATGCCAGTAAATTTGAACAATTCTGTAAAGTGGCCAATTTCCTATCTCCTAAAGTTTACCATAACTGACACAAGGGGTACTCATTTAAGGCCATCATGTGTGCCCTTGGTATCCTCTGTATGCCCAGGGCAAAGGATGCAGCCTCTGGAGTTCATGGCAACCTGTGGAGAGAGGGCGGGGCTGCAGGATGTTGCAAAACTGTCCTTACTGAGGGTGTGTGTGTGGCCATCTCTGGTGTGACTGAACACATGGCAGGGGAGCAGGGGCGCCAGGGCAGGGCCCTCAGAGCATGGCAGGACCAGTGGAGTGGCACAAGCATTAAGGCTCAGGATAAAGAGAACATTCTTGCGCTGCATGGCAGCCCGACGTCTCATTTTTCCTCTCAGGCCACCCTCCTACTTGAAGTGTGTGTGGAAGCTTTCCACGTAGTACACCAAGCTGAACAGGTAACCATAGGTTTGGGTATCGTAACTTCCTGCTACGTGACCGAATGTCGCACCAGTTGGGTCCCTGGGAAATTCACGGAGAGGCTCCTGCCAGGGCCTGGGCCACTCGATGCCCCTTCCCCAAAGCAGGGGCCACAAACAGCTGTGTTTGAGTCCCATGCCTCTAGAGGGAGTATTGGACCAACACTTCTATAAAATGTTATTTTTTTTGTGGGAAATTTAGTTGTGGGTCACAACTAAATCTTTGCTGACTTTCTGCTGAAGCTCTCGTGCGTTCACACCTACAACTCTTACAAAGTCAGCTGTTTAGCTAAACATGAGCTCATGATCTAAATTTACACAATAATGAAGAAATCAGCTACAAGTGGAGACAATCAGCAAAAGCAATCAATACCAGAATTAGATTCCCAAGTCCATCCATCAGATGGTGGAATAATCAGCTGCAAGTTAGACAATATACATACAACTGGAACTGAAACAAGGAACAAGGATGTTTTAAAAGACTGGTAGGATCTTTAAAACATTTTTAAAGTACATGTCATTGATAAAGCTAAATACTCAAAGGTTGTGTAATACAACAGATTCATCATTGAGAAGAGTGAAATTATGCTGTTTTGAAAAATATGGCAGGTCGGATTTTCTGCCTAATTATATATAGAAGAATTATCTAAAAAATACACCTTATTTCAAAGACTTATTGGCTGTGATATAAGTTAAGGGTATTTCAAATGGCTTGTCTGCAAAGGTGAGATGTAGGAAACACAGAAAGTCGAGGGGAAAATAGGTCAATATATACATTGCTATATGGTGATCTAAGCCTTAGGCCAGCAATAATATGGAGGACCTGAACCTTAGATACTTAGAAGTAAGGTGGATTCTTCAGAAATTTCAAGTCTTTATAATTAAAAAGATTTTTTTAAAATTAATTACCAATTGTTTTATTTGACATCACATGATCAAAACAATGAACCCTGAGAACATAGAAAAAATAAATAAATATATGAGCAGAACTTAATAAAACAGAAAACGTATAAAAGTGAGGTGATTTAGTAAGTCAAAAGAATATTCTTTGAAAATATGCCTTTTTCATCACAATGCTCCATGCCCTTTTCATCACAATGCTCCATGACCCTGGTCATCACAATACTCCACAAGCTTGTCATAAGAATGCTCCATGACACTTGTCATCACAATGCTACATGTCCACTGTCATCACAATGCTCCATGACACCTGTTTTCACAATGTTCAATGCCACTTGTCATTACAGTGCTCCATGACGCTCGTCATCACAATTATCCATGGTTTTCTCATCAAAAGGCTACACGGTCTTGCCATCACAATGCTCCTTGCACTAGTCATCACAATGCTCCATGTCCTTTGTCATCACAATTCTCGCCGTCCTAGTCATCACAAGGCTCCATGACACTTCTCATCAAAATGTTACATGCTCTTTTCATCACAATTCTCCATGCACTTGTCATCGCAATGCTCCATGACCGCTTTCATAGCAAGCTCCATGCGCTTGTCATCACAATGCTTCATGACCTTGTCATCAAAATTCTCATTGGCCCTTGTCATCACAATGTTCCATGCCCCTGTCATCACAATACTGCATGACCCTTTTCATCACAATGCTCCAAGCCCTTGTCATCACAATGCTCCATTACCTTTGTCATCAGTCCGCCATGACACTTGGCATCACAATGCTCCATGCAATTGTCATCACAATGGACCATGACATATATCATCACAATGTTCACTGACACATGTCTTCACAATAATCCATGACCTTGTCATCACAATGCTCCATGCCCTTGTCATCACAATGTGCCATGCCCACTGTCATTACAATAATCCATGAAACTTGTCAAACAAATGCTCCAAGCCCCTGTCATCACAATGCTCCATACCTGTGTCATCACAATGCTTCATGACCGCTGTCATCACAGTGCTCCATGACGCCAGTCATCACAATGCTTTATACCCTTTGTCACCACAATGCTCCATGAACATTTCATCACAATGCTCTATGACCCTTCTCATCAAAATGCTCCATGAACTTGTCAATACAATCCTCCGTGACCCATGTATCACAGTGTTCCGTGCCCTTGTCATCACAATGCTCATTACCCAATCTCAATACAATAATCAATGAAATTTTTCAGACCAATGCACCATGCGCTTGTCATCAAAATGCTCCATTACCCCTGTCATAACAATGCTCCCTGACCCCTGCCATCACAATGTTCCACGGCCTTCTCATCACAAGGCTCCATGACCCTTGTCATCACAATGCTCCAAGACCCCTGTAATCACAATGCACCAAGCCCTTGTCATCACAAATCTCCATGACGCATGTCATCAGAATGCTCCATGGCCTTCTCATCACAATGCTCCTTTCCCTTGTCATCACAATGCTCCACGACCCCTGTAATCACAATGCTCCATGTCCATTTTCATCAGAATGCTCCATGAGACTTGTCATCACAAGGCTCCATGACCGTCTCATCGCAATGCTCCAGGACTTTTTCATCAGAATTCTCCAATCCCTTGTCATCACAAAGCTCCAAGACGCTTGTCATCACAATACTCGATGCACTTCTCATCAAAATGCTCCATGCCATTGTCATTACAATCCTCCATGACCCATGTATCACAGTGTTCCGTGCCCTTGTCATCACAATGCTCCATGTCCACTCTCATCACAATAATCTGTGAAAGTTTTCAGACTTATGCTCCATGCCCTTTTCATCACAATGTTCCATTACACCTGTCATAACAATGCTCCATGACCCCTGCCATCACAATATTCCACGGCCTTGTCATCACAAGGCTCCATGACCCTTGTCATCACGGTGCTCCAAGATCCCTGTATTCACAATGCTCCATTCCCTTGTCATCACAAAGCTCCATGACGCATGTCATCAGAATGCTCCATGGCCTTCTCATCACAATTCACCATGCCTTTGTCAGCACAATGCTCCAAGAGCCCTGTAATCTCAATGCTCCATGCCCTTTTTCATCTCAATGCCGTTTGAACCCTGTCATCACAATGAACCAGGCCCATCATCATAATGCTTACATGCTATTGTCATCACAATGAAATCAAAATGCTCCATGATCTCTGTCATCACAATGTTCCAAACCCTTGTGATCACAATGTTCCATAAAACTTGTCATCACAATACTCCATGACCATTGTCATCACAATGCTCCATGAACACTGACAACATAATGATTTTGGACTCTTGACATAAAAATGCTCCATATAATTTTCATCAAAATGCTCCATGCCCTTGCCATTACAATCCTCCATGACCCATGTATCACAGTGTTCATTGCCCTTGTCTTCACAATGCCCAATGTCCGCTATCATCACAATAATCAATGAAACATTTAAGACCTATGCTCCATGCACTTGTCGTGACAATGCTCCATTACACCTGTCATAACAATGCTCCATGACCCCTGCCATCACAGTGTTCCACGGCCTTGTCATCACAAGGCTCCATGACCCTTGTCATCACAGTTCTCCAAGACTCCTGTAATCACAAAGCTCCATGCCCTTTGTCATCAAAAATCTCCATGATGCATGTCATCAGAATGCTCCATGGACTTCTCATCACAATGCTCCATGGCCTTGTCATCACAAAGCTCCAAGACCCATGTAATCACAGTGCTCCATGCCCCTTTATATCTCAATGATCTATGAACCCTGTCATCACAATGCACCATGACCCTTTTCATCACAATGCTCCATAACCAACGACATCAAAATGTTCCATAACCACTGTCATCAAAATGTTCCATGACATTTTTCATCAAATTGCTCCAGGACCCTGTAATCACAATGCTCCCTGCCATTCTCATCACAATGCACCACGCCCTTCTCATCAAAATGCTCCATGACATTTGTCATCACAAAGCTCCATGACCCTCGGCATCACAATGCTCCGTGACTCCAGTCATCACAATGCTTCATGACCTTTGTCATCACAACGGTCCATGCACTCATCATCACAAGGCTCTGTGACATTTGTCACCACAATGCTCCTTGAACTTTCAATCACAATGCTCTCTGACCCTTGTCATCACAGTGCTCCATGCCTTTGTCAGCACAATGCTCCATGACGCTTGTCATCACAATGCACCATGCTCTTGTCGTGTCAATGTTCCACAACCTTGTCATCACAGTGTTCCATAAACCTTGTAATCACAATGCTCCATTAACTTCTCATCAAAAACCTCTCTCACCACTGATATAACAATGTTCCTTCTGTAGTCATCACGATAAGCCCTCACCCCTGTCATCACATTGTTCCACGACCCCGTCATCACAATGCTACATGCCTTTATCATCACAGTGCTCTATGACCCCTAACATCACAATGTTCCCTAAACCCTGCCATCAAAATGCTTCATGACCCTTTTCATCACAATGCTCCATGACCCCTGTCCTCACAATGCTCTGTGACTCCAGTCATCACAATGCTTCATGACCATTGTCATCACAATGGTCCATGCCCTCATCATCACAAGGCTCTGTGACCTTTGTCACCACAATGCTCCATGAACTTTTCATCACAATGCTCTGTGACGCTTGTCATCACAATGCTCCATGCTTTTGTCAGCACAATGCTCCATGACCATTGTCATCACAATGCTCCATGCGCTTGTCAGCACAATGCTCCATGACCCATGTCATCACAATGTGCCATGAGTTCGTCATCACATTGCTCCACAACCTTGTCATCACAATGCTCCATAAACCTTGTCATCGCAGTGCTCCATGCACTTCTCATCAGAATGCTCTCTCACCACTGATATCACAATGTTCCTTCACTAGTCATCACCATACACCCTCACCCCTGTCATCACATTGTTCCATGACACCGTCATCACAATGCTACATGCCCTTATCATCACAATGCTCCATGACCACGAACATCACAATGTTCCCTAACCCCTTTCATCAAAATGCTTCATGACCCTTTTCATCACAATGCTCCATGACCCCTTTCATCACAATGCTCTGTGACTCCAGTCATCAATATGCTTCATGAACTTTTCATCACAATGCTCTGTGACGCTTGTCATCAGAGTGCTCCATGCATATGTCAGCACAATGCTCCATGACCCATGTCATCACAATGTGCCATGCACATGTCATCAGAATGCTCCATGACCTTTGGCATCACAATGCTCCATTACCCTTGTCATCACAATGTTCCATGACCCTTGTCATCACAATACTCCATGCGCTTGTTAGCACAATGCTCCAGGACCCATGTCATCACAATGTGCCATGCTTTTGTCATCAGAATGCTCCATGACCTTTGGCATCACAATGCTCCATTACCCTTGTCATAACAATGCGACATGACCGCTGCCATCACAATTTTCCACGGCCTTGTCATCACAAGGCTCCATGACCCTTGTCATCACAATGCACCAAGACGACTGTAATCACAATGTGAAATGCCCTTGTCATCACAAAGCTCCATGAAGCATGTCATAAGAATGCTCCTTGGCCTTCTCATCACATTACTGCATGCCTTTGTCATCACAATGCTCCATGACCCATGTCATCACAATGCACCATGCTCTTGTCATCTCAATGCTCCACAACCTAGTCATCACAATGCTAAATAAACCTTGTCATCACAATGCTCCATGTACTTCTCATCAAAATGCTCACTCACAACTGATATCACAATGTTCCATCTCTAGTCATCACAATACTCCCTCACCCCTGTCATCACAATGATCCATGACCCCATCATCACAAAGCTACGTGCGCTTATCATCACAATGCTCCATGAACCCTGACATCACAATGTTCCATAACACCTGTCATCAAAATGCTCCATGACCTTTGTCATCACAATGCTCCATGACCCCTGTTATCACAATGCTCCATGACTCCAGTCATCACAATGCTTCATGACCTTTGTCATCAAAATGGTCCATGCCCTCATCATCACAAGTCTCTGTGACATTTGTCACCACAATGTTCCGTAAACTTTTCATCACAATGCTCTCTGACCCTTGTCATCACAATGCTCCATGCTTTTATCAGCACAATGCTCAATGACAACTGCCATTAAAATGCACCATGCTCTTGTCATCTCAATGCTCCACAACCTTGTCATCACAATGCTCCATAAACCTTGTCATCACAATGCTCCATGCACTTCTCATCAAAATGCTCTCTCACCACTGACATCACAATGTTCCTTCACTAGTCATCACCATACTCCCTCATCCCTGTCATCACATTGTTCCATGACACCGTCATCACAATGCTACATGCCCTTATCATCCCAATGCTCCATGACCCCTACCATCACAATGTTCCCTAAACCCTGTCATCAACATGATCCATGACCATTTTCATCACAATGCTCCATAACCCCTGATATCACAATGTTCCATAACCCCTGTCATCAAAATGTTCCATGACACTTTTCATCAAATTGCTCCAGGACCCTGTCATCACAATGCTCCCTGCCATTCTCATCACAATGCACCACGCCCATGTCACCACAATGCTCCATCCTCTTGTCATCACAATTCTCCATGACCACTGTCATCACAATGCTCCATGACTCCAGTCATCACAATGCTTCATGACCTTTGTCATCACAATGGTCCATACCCTCATCATCACAAGGCTCTGTGACAGTGTCAACACAATGCTCAATGAACTTTTCATCACAAAGCTCTCTGACCCTTGTCACCTCAGTGTTCCATGCCTTTGTCAGCACAATGCTCAATGACCCTTGTCATCACAATGCTCCATGCGCTTGTCAGCACAATGCTCCAGGAAACATATCATCACAATGCACCATGCCTTTGTCATCACAATGCTCCACAACCTTGTCATCACAATGCTCCATAAACCTTTTCATCACAATGCTCCATGCACTTCTCATCAAAATGCTCACTCTCCACTCATATCACAAAGTTCCATCACTAGTCATCACAATACTCAGTCAACCCTGTCATCACAATATTCCATGACCCCAGTAATCATAATGCTACATGCCCTAATCGTCACAATGCTCCATGACCCTTGACATCACAATGTTCCATAACCCCTGTAATCAAAATGCTCCACGACCCTTTTCATCACAATGCTCCATGACCCCTGACATCACAATGTTCAATATCCCCTCTCATCAAAATGTTCCTTGACCCTCTTCATCAAATTGCCCCATAACCCTGTCATCACAATACTCCCTGCCCTTCTCATCACAATGCACCACGCACTTGTCTTCAAAATGCTCCATGACCCTTGTCATCACAATGCTCCATGCGCTTCTCAGCACAATGCTACGTGACCCTTGTCATCACAATGCTCCATGCCTTTGTCAGCACAATGCTCCATGAAACATGTCATCACAATACTCCATGTGATTGTCAGCACAATGCTACATGACAAATGTCATCACAATGTGCCAAGCACTAGTCCATTACCTTTGTCATCACAATGGACAATGACATATGTCATCACAATGTTCCATCACTAGTCATCACAATACTCCCTCAGCCCTGTCATCACTATGTTCCATGACCCAAGTCATCACAACGTTACATGCCCTTTTCAGCAGAATTCTTCATGACCCGAAATATCACAGTGTTCCATAACCCATGTCATCAAAATGTTCCATGACACTTTTCGTCAAATTGGTCCATGACCCGGTCATCAAAATGTACGCTGCCCTTCTCACCACAATGCACCACGCCCTTGTCATCAAAATGCTCCATGACGTTTGTCATCACGAAGATCCATGACACTTGGCATCACAATGATTCATGCCATTGTCATCACCATGATCCATGAAGCTTTTCATCACAATGCTCCATACCACTGTCAAAACAATGCTCCATGAAACCTCTCATCACATTGCTCCATGCCCTGGTGATCACAAAGCTCCATGACGCTTGTCATCATAATGCTCCATGCCCTTCTCATCACAATGCTCCATGCACTTGTCATTACAATCCTCCATGACCCATGTATCACAGTGTTTTGTGCCCTTGTCATCACAAAGCTCCATGCCCATTCTCATCACAATAATCCATGCAAATTTTCAGAACAATGGTCCATGCCCTTGTCATCACAATGCTCCATTACACCTGTCATAACAATGCTCCATGACCCCTGCCATCACAGAGTTCCACAGCCTTGTCATCACAAGGCTTCATGACCCATGACATCACAATGCTCCAAGAACCCTGTAATCACAATGCTCCATGCCCTTGTCATCACAAAGCTCCTTGACGCATGTCATCAGAATGCTCCATGGCCTTTTCATCACAATGCTCCATGCCCTTGTCATCAGAATGCTCCAAGAACCTTGTAATCACTATGCTCCATGCCCCTTTGCATCTCAATGCTCCATGAATCCTGTCATCAAAATGCACCATGACCATCATCATAATGTTTCATGCTATTGTCATCACAATGAAATCAAAATGCTCCATGACCTCTGTCATCACAATGCTCCATGTGCTTGTCATCACAATCTTCCATGAAACTTGGGATCTCATTGCTTCATACCCTTGTCATCACAATGCTCCATGCTCCTTGAAATCAAAATGCACGATGACCTCTATCATCACAATGCTCCAAACTCTTGCGATCACAATGTTCCATAACACTTTTCATCACAATGCCCCATCACACCCGTTATCACAATTATCCATGATCTTCTCATCACTATTCTGTATGACCTTTGTCATCACAATGCTCAATAAACATTTCATCACAATGCTCCCTGACACTTGTCGTCAGAATGCTCTTTGAAAACTGTCATGAAAAGGCTCCATGCCTTTTTCATCACGATGATACATGCTCTTTTCATCAAAATGCTCCATTCCATTGTCATCACAATACTCCACAAGCTTGTCATCAGAATGCTCCATGACCCTTGTCATCACAATGCTCCATGACACCTGTCATCAGAATGCTCCATGAAACCTGTCATCACAATGCTCCATGCCCTGGTCATCACAATGCTCCATGTCCCTTGTCATCACAATTCTCCACGTCCTTGTCATCACAATGTTCCATGACGCTTCTCATCACAATGTTACATGCTTTTGTCATCACAATTCTCCATGCACTTGTCATTGCAATGCTCCATGACCCCTGTCACAGCAAGATCCATACACTTGCCATCACAATCCTTCACGACCTTGTCATCAAAATTCTCAATGGCCCTTGTTATCACAATGCTCCATAACCCTTGTCATCACAATGCTCCAAGCCCTTGTCATCACAATGCTCCATTACCATTGTCATCACAATCCTCCATGACCCTTGGCTTCACAATGCTCCATGCCATTGTAATCACAATGCTCCATGAACACTCTCATAACATTGCTCCATGCCTTTGTCATCACAATTCTCCATGATCATTGTCATCACAATGCTCGATGCCCATCTCATCACAATGCTCCACGCCATTGTCATTACAATCCTCCATGACCCATGTATCACAGTTTCCATGCCCTTGTCATCACAATGTTCCATGCCTACACTCATCACAATAATCCAAGAAATATTTCAGACGAATGCTCCATGCCCTTGTCATCACAATGCTCCATTATCCCTGTCATTACAGTGCTCCATGAACCCAGCCATCACAATGTTCCAAGGCCTTGTCATCACAAGGCTCCAAGACGCATGTCATCAGAATGATCCATGGCCTTCTCATCACAATGCTCCATGCTCTGGTCATCACAATTCTCCAACACCCCTGAAATCACAATGTTCCATGGCCCTTTTCATCTCAATGCTCCATGAACCCTGTCATCAAAATGCACCATGCCCATAATCATAATGCTTCATGCTATTGTCATCACAATGAAACCAAAATGCTTCATGACCTCTGTCATCACAATGCTCCTAACACTTGTGATCACAATGTTCCATAACTCTTGTCATCACAACGCCCCATGATGCTCGTCATCACAGTTATCCATGGTCTTCTCATCACAATGCTCCATGACCTTTGTCCTCAAAATGCTCAATACACTTGTCATCACAATGCTGCCTAAAACTTGTCGTCTGTATGCTCCTTGAATCCTGTCATGGCAAGGCTCCATGCCTTTTTCCTCAAAATGATCCACGCCCTTTTCATCACAATATTCCAAGCCCCTGTAATCACAATGCTCCATGCCCTTGTCATCAAAAAGCTCCATGACGCATGTCATCAGAATGCTCCATGGCTTTCTCATCACAATGCTCCATGCCCTTGTCATCACAATGCTCCAAGACCCCTGTAATCACAACGCTCCATGCCCTTTTCATCAGAATGCTCCATGAGACTTGTCATCAAAAGGCTCCATGGTCTTCTCATCACAATGCTCCAGGACCTTATCATCACAATGCTCCATGCCCTTGTCATCAAAAAGCTCCATGACGCATGTCATCAGAATGCTCCATGGCTTTCTCATCACAATGCTCCATGCCCTTGTCATCACAATGCTCCAAGACCCCTGTAATCACAACGCTCCATGCCCTTTTCATCAGAATGCTCCATGAGACTTGTCATCAAAAGGCTCCATGGTCTTCTCATCACAATGCTCCAGGACCTTATCATCACAATGCTCTATTCCCTTCTCATCACAATGCTCCATGACGCCTGTCATCACAATAACCCATGAATATTTTCAGCCCAATGCTGCATGACCTTCTCTTCACAATGCTCCATGACCCCTGTCATCACAATGCTCTATGATCACTGTCATCACAACGCTCCATGACCCCTGACAACACAATGATCTGGGACCCTTGTAATCAAAATCTAAATGATATTTCTCATCACAATGATCTATGCCGTTGTTATCCCAATGCTCCATGACCCCTGTAATTACAATGCTTCTTGACACTTGTCATCACAGTGCTCCATGACCCTTGTCATCACAATGCTCCATGCCTTTGTTGGCAAAATGCTACATGACCTTGTCATCACAATGCTCCATGCACTTGTCATCAAAATATTCCATTACCATTGTCATCACAATCCTCCATGAAACTTGGGATAACATTGCTTCATGACCTTGTCATCACAGTGCTCCTGACCCTTGTCTTCACAATGCTCCATGACACTTGGCATCACAATGCTCCATGCCACTGTCATCACAATTGACCATGACATATGTCATCACAATGCTCCCTGACACCAGTCTTCAAAATACTCCATGACCTTGTCATCACAATGCTCCATACCCTTGTCATCACAATACTCCAAGACGCCTGTAATCACAATGCTCCATGACCTTTTCATCACAAAGCTCCATGACGTATGTCATCAGAATGCTCCATGGCCTTCTCATCACAATGCTCCATGGTCTTGTCATTACAATGCTCCAAGAACCTTGTAATCCCAATGCTCCATGGCCCTTTTCATCAGAATTATCCATGAGACTTGACATCACAAGGCTCCATGGTTTTCTCATCACAATGCTCCATGACCCTTGTCATCAAAATGCTCCATGCGCTTGTCATCAAAATACTCCAATACCATTGTCATAACAATCCTCCACCAACATCGGGATCACATTGATTCATGCCCTTGTCATCACAATGCTCCATGCTCCTAGAAATCTAAATGATCCATGAACTCTGTCATCACAATGCTCCAAACCCTTGTGATCACAATGTTCCATAACACTTGTCATCACAATGCTCCATGATGCCTGTAATCACAATACTCCATACCCGTGTCATCACAATGCTCCATGACCCCCGACATCACAATGTTCCCTAAACCCTGTCATCAAAATGCTCCATGACACTTTTCATCTCAATTATCAATTAACCCGGTCATCACAATGCACCATGCCCATCATCATAATGCTTCATGCTATTGTCATCATAATGAAATCAAAATGCTCCATGACCTCTGTCATCACAATGCTCCAAACCCTTGTGATCACCATATTCCATAACACTTGTCATCACACGTATCCATGGTCTTCTCATCACAATACTCCATGACCTTTGTCATCACAATGCTCAATACACTTGTCATCACAATGCTCCCTGACACTTGTCGTCAGTATGCTCCTTGAACACGGTCATGACAAAGCTACATGCCTTTTTCATCACAATGCTCCAAGGCGCCTGTAATCACAATGCTCCATGCCCTTGTCATCACAAAGAT
This sequence comes from Mesoplodon bidens, assembly GCF_964165515.1. NCBI lineage: Eukaryota > Metazoa > Chordata > Mammalia > Artiodactyla > Ziphiidae > Mesoplodon > Mesoplodon bidens. Next base: position 853,188 of record NW_027671513.1, read on the forward strand.
CCATGACGCATGTCATCACAATGCTCCATGGCCTTCTCATCACAATGCTCCATGGCCTTGTCATTACAGTGTTCCTAGAACCCTGGAATCACAATGTTCCATGCCCCTTTTAATCAGAGTGCTCCATTAGACTTGTTATCAAAGGGCTCCATGGTCTTCTCAACACAATACTCCAGGACCATGTCATCACAATGCTCCATTCCCTTGTCATTACAATCCTCCATGACCCGTGTATCATAGTGTTCCGTGCCCTTGTCATCACAATGCTCCATGCCAATTCTCATCACAATAATCCATGAAATTTTTTAGAACAATGCTCCATGCCCTTTTCATCACAATGCTCCATTACAACTGTCATAACAATGCTCCATGACCGCTGCCATCACAATGTCCTATGGCCGTGTCATCAAAAGGTTCCATGACCCTTGTCATAACAGTGCTCCAGGACCACTGTAATCACAATGCTCCATGCCTTTGTCATCACAAGGCTCCATGACGCATGTCATCAGAATGCTTCATGGTATTCTCATCACAATGCTCCATGCACTTGTCATCACAATGCTCCAAGACCCCTGAGATCACAATGCTCCATGCCCGTTTTCATCTCAGTGATCTATGAACCCTGTCATCACAATGCACCATGAGCCCTGAATGCAAAATGATCAGGGACTCTTGTCATTAAAATGCGCCATGACCGTTGTCATCACAATGATCCATTCCCTTGTCATCCCAGTGCTCCATGAACCATGTAATCACAATGCTCCATGACGATTGTCATCACAGTGCTCCATGACCCTTGTCATCACAATGCTTCATGCCTTTGTCAGCAAAATGCTACATGACCTTGTCATCAACATGCTCCAAGCACTTGTCATCACAATCCTCCATGAACTTTGGGATCACATTGCTTCATGCCCTTGTCATCACAATGCTCCATGCTCCTTGAAATCAAAATGATCCATGAACTCTGTCATTACAATGATCCAAACCCTTGTGATCACAATGTACCATAACACTTGTCATCACAATGCTCCATGATGCCTGTCATCACAATAATCCATGCCCTTGTCATTACAATGCTCCATGACCTTTGTCATCACAATGCTCCCTGGCACTTGCCATCAGTATGCACTTGAACCATGTCATGACAATGTTGCATGCCTTGTTAATCACAATGATCCATGCCCTTTTCATCACAATGCTCCAAGACTCCTATAATCACAATGCTCCATGCCTTTTTCAGCAAAATGCTACAAGACCTTGTCACCACAAATCTGCATGCGCTTGTCATCACAATCCTCCATGAATCTTTGGATCACATTGCTTCATGATCTTGGCAACACAATGCTCTATGTTCCTTGAAATCACAATGATCCATGACCATTTTCATCACAATGCTCTAAATGCTTGTGATCACAATGTTCCATAACACTTGTCATCACAACGCTCCATGAAGCCTGTCATCACAATACTCCATGCCATTGTCATCACAATGCGCCATGGCCATTGTCATCACAATGCTCAATACACTTGTCATCACAATGCTCCATGACATTTGTCGTCAGAATGCTCCTTGAACACTCTCATAAAAAGACTCCATGCATTTTTCATCACAATGCTCCATCCAAATGTCACCAAAATACTCCACAAGCTTGTCATCACAATGCTCCATGACACTTGTCATCACAATGCTCCATGACCCCTGTCATCACAATGCTCCATGACACCTGTAATCACAATGCTTCGTGGCTCTTGTAATTAGAGTGCTCCATGACACTCGTCATCAACATAATCCATGGACTTCTCCTCACTATGCTCCACCGTCTTGCCATCACAATGATCCATTCTCTGATCATCACTATGCTCCAAGTCCCTTGTCATCATATTTCCCCACGTCCTCCTCATAACAATGCTACATGACATTTCTCATCACAATGTTACATGCTCTTGTCATCACAATTCTCCATGCACTTGTCTTCACAATGCTCCAAGACCCCTGTAAGCACAATGCTCCATGCCCTTGTCATCACAAAGCTCCATGACGCATGTCATCAGTATGCTCCATGGCTTTCCCATCACAATGCTCCAAGACCCCTATAATCATAATGTTCCTTGCCGCTTTTCATGTCAATGCTCCACGAACCCTGTCATCACAATGCACCATGCCCATCATCGTAATGCTTCATGCTATTGTCATCACAATGAAATCAAAATGCTCCATGACCTCTGTCATTACCATACTCAAAACCCTAGTGCTCACATTGTTCCATAACACTTGTCATCACAATGCCCAATGACGCTCGTCATCACAATTACCAGTGGACTTCTCATCACAATGCTCCATAAACTTTGTCATCACAATGCTCAATTCACTTGTCATCACAATGTTGCCTGACACTTGTTGTAAGTATGCTCCTTGAAACCTGTCATGACAAGGCTCCATACATTTTTCATCAAAATGATCCATGCCCTTTTCATCACAGTACTCCAAGACCCCTGTAATCACAATGTCCCATGCCCTTGTCATCACAAAGCTCCATGATACATGTTATCAGAATGCTCCATGGCCTTCTCATCACAATGCTATTAGCACTTGTCATCACAATGCTCCAAGACCCCAGTAATCTCAATGCCCCATGCCTCTTTCAGTGAGAATGCTCCAGGATAATTGTCATCACAAGGCTCCATGATCCGCTCATCACAATGCTCCAGGACGTTGTCATCAAAATGCTCCATTCCCTTGTCATCTCAATACTCCATGAATATTTTCAGCTCAATGCTCCATGACCTTCACATCACAATGCTCCATGACCCCTGTCATCACAATGCTCCATGACCTTTGTCATCACAATGCTCCCTGACACTTGCCATCAGTATGCACTTGAACTATGTCATGACAATGTTCCATGCCTTTTTCATCACAATGATCCATGCCCTTTTCATCACAATGTTCCAAGTCTACTGTAATCAAAATGCTCCATGACTTTTTCAGCAAAATGCTACAAGACCTTGTCACCACAATGCTCCATGCGCTTGTCATCATAATCCTCCATGAACCTTGGGATAACATTGCTTCATGATCTTGGCATCACAATGCTCCATGCTCGTTGAAATCAACATGATCCATGACCACTTTCATCACAATGCTCTAAATGCTTGTGAACACAATGTTCCATAACACTTGTCATCACAACGCTCCATGATGCCTGTCATCACAATACTCCATGCCCTTGTTGTCACAATGCGCCCTGAAAATTGTCATCAGAATGCTCAATACACTTGTCATCACAATGCTCCCTGACATTTGTCGTCAGAATGCTCCTTGAACACTCTCTTAAAAAGACTCCATGCATTTTTCATCACAATGCTCCATCCAAATGTCATCACAGTACTCCACAAGCTTGTCATCACAATGCTCCATGACACTTGTCATCACAATGCTCGATTCATTTCTCATCACAATTCTCCACGCCCTTGTCATTACAATCCTCCCTGACTCATGTATCACAGTGATCCGTGCCCTTGTCATCACAATGCTCCATGCCCACTCTCATCAAAATAATCCATGAAACATTTCAGACCAATGATCCATGCCCTTGTCATCACAATGCTCCATTACCCCTGTTATAACAATGATCCATGATCCCTGCCAGCACAATGTTCCACGGTCTTGTCATCACAAGGCTTCATGACACTTGTCATCACAATGCTCCAAGACCCCTGTAATCACAATGCTCCATGCCCTTTTCATCACAATGCTCCATGATGCATGTTATTAGAAGTCTCCATGGCCTTCTCATCACATTGCTCGAAACCCTTGTCATCACAATGCTCCATAACCATTGTCATCACAATCCTCTATGACACTTGGCATCACAATGCTCCATTCCATTGTCATCACAATGGAGCACGACATATGTCATCACAATGTTCCCTGACACCTGTCTTCACAATACTCCATGACCTTGTCATCACAATACTCCATGCCCTTGTCATCACCATGCTCCATGACCGCTGTCATCACAATGTTCCGTGACTCCAGTCATCACAATGCTTCAGGAGTTTTGTCATCACAGTGGTCCATGCCCTCGTCATCACAATGCTCTGTGACATTTGTCACCACAATGCTCCATGAACTTTTCATCACTAAGCTCCTTGACCCATGTCATCACAATGCTCCATTCCTTTGTCAGTACAATGCTCCATGACCCTTGTAAGCAAAATGCTCCATGACCCATGTCATCACAATAAGCCATGCGCTTGTCAACACAATGCTCTACAACATTCTCATCACAATGCTCCATAAAACTTGTCATCACAATGCTCCATTCACTTCTCATCAAAATGCTCTCTGACAACTGATATCACAAGGTTCCATCACTAGTCATCACAATAATCCCTCACCCGTGTCATATCAATGTTACATGACCCTTGTCATCACAATGCTACATGCCCTTATCCTCACAATGCTCCATGACCCCTGACATCACAGTGTTCCATAACCTCTGTTATCAAAATATTCCTTGACACTTTTCATCAAATTGCTCCTTGATCCTGTCATCACAATGCTTCCCACCCTTCTCATCACAATGCACAACGCCCTTGTCATCAAAATGCTCCATAACCTTTGTCATCACAAAGCTCCATGACCCTTGGCATCACAAAGCTCCATGCCACTTTTCATCTCAATGCTCCATGAACCCTGTCATCACAATGCACCATAAACTTCATCATAATGCTTCATGATATTGTCATCACAATGAAATCAAAATGCACCAAGACCTCTGTCATCATAATGCTCCAAACCCTTGGGATAACATTGTTCCATAACAGTTGTCATCACAACGCCCCTTGATGCTCCTCATCACAATTATCCATGGTCTTCTCAACACAATGCCCCATGCCTTTGTCATCACAATGTTCAATACACTTGTCATCACAATGCTCCCTGACACTTGTCGTCAGTATGCTCCTTGAACCCTGTCATGACAAGGCTCCATGTTATTTCATCACAATAATCCATGCCCTTTTCATCACAATGCTCCAAGACCCCTGTAATGACAATGCTCCATGCCCTTGTGATCACAAAGCTCCATGACCCCTGTCATCACAATGCTACCTGCCCTTATCATCACAATGCTCCATCACTCCTGACATCACAATGTTCCATAACACTTGTCATCAAAATATTCCATGACCGTTTTCATCAAATTGTTACATGAACCTGTCATCACAATGCTCCCTGCCCTTCTCATCACTGTGCACCACACATTGTCATCAAAATGCTCCATGACATTGGTCATCACAAACCGCCATGACACTTGGTATCACAATGCCCCATGCCATTGTCATCAGAATGCTCAATGAACCCTCTTATCACTTTGCTCCATGCCCTTTTCATCACAAAGCTCCATGACGCTTGTCATCACAATGCTTGATGCACTTCTCATCACAATGCTTCATGCCCTTCTCATTACAATGCTCTATGACCTATGTATCACAGTTTTCTGTGCCCTTGTCATCACAGTGCTCCATGCCGACTCTCATCACACTAATCCATGAAACTTTTCAGACCAATGTCCCATGCCCTTGTCATCACAATTCTGCATTACCCCTGTCATAACAATGCTCCATGACCCCTGGCATCACAATATTCCATGGCCTTGTCATAACACTTCCCCATGACCCTTGTCAGCACAGTGCTCCAAGACCCCTGTATTCACAATGCTCCATGCCCTTGTCATGACAAAGCTCCATGACACATGTCATCAGAATGCTCCATGGCTTTCTCATCACAATGCTCCATGCCCTTGTCATCTCAATGCTCCATGAACCCTGTCATCACAATGCACCATGCCCATCTTCATAATGCTTCATGCTATTGTCATCACAATGAAATCAACATGCTCCATGACCTCTGTCATCACAATGCTCCAAAACCTTGCGATCAAAATGTTCCATATCACTTGTCATCACAACGCCCCATGACGCTCATCATCACAATTATCCATGGTCTGCTCATCACAATGCTCCATGACATTTGGCATCACAATGTTCCATAACCCCTCTAATCACAATGCTCTCTGACAATTGTCATCACCGTGCACCATGACCCTTGTCATCAAAATGCTCCATGCCTATGTCAGCAAAATGCTACATGACTTGTCATCACAATGCTCCCTGACACTTGTCGTCAAAATGCTCCTTGAAGCCTATCATGAAAAGTCTCCATGCCTTTTTCATCACAATGCTCCATGCCCTTTTCATCACAATGCTCCATGTCATTGTCATCACATTACTCCACAAGCTTGTCATCAGAATGCTCCATAAGCCTTGTCATTACAATGCTCCATGACCCCTGTCATCACAATGCTTCATGCCCCTTGTCATTACAGTGCTCCAAGAAGCTCGACATTACAATTATCCATGGTTTTTTCATCACAATGCTCCACGATTTTGCCATCACAATGCACCATGCCCTGGTCATCACAGTGCTACATGTCCTTTGTCATCAAAATTCACCACGTCCATTTCATCACAATGTTCCATGACACTACTCAACACAATGTTTCATGCTCTTGACATCACAATTCTCCATGCACTTGTCATCGCAATTATCCATGACCCCTCACATAGCAAGCTCCATACGTTTTTAATCTCAATGCTTCACGACCTTGTCATCAAAATTCTCAATGGCCCTTGTCATCACAATGCGCCAAGCCCTTGTCATCACAATGCTCCATTACCTTTGTCATCACAATCCTCCATGACACATGGCATCACAATGATTCATGCCATTGTCATCAAAATGGACCATGACCTATGTCATCACAATGCTCCTTGACCCCTGACTTCACAATAATCTGTGACCTTGTCATCAGAATGTTTCATGCCCTTGTCATCACAATGCGCCATGCCCACTGTCATCACAATAATCCATGAAACTTGTCAGACCAATGCTCCATGCCCCTTTTCATCTCAAAACACCATGAACCCTGTCATCACAATGCACTATGCCCATCATCATAATGCTTCATGCTATTGTCATCACAATGAAATTAAAATGTTCCATGACATCTGTCTTCACAATGCTCCAAACCCTTGTGATCACAATGTTCCATAACACTTGTTATCACATCGCCCCATGACGCTCGTCATTAAAATTATCCATGGTCTTCTCATCACAATGCTCAATACACTTGTCATCACAATGCTCCCTGACACTTGTCGTCAGTATGCTCCTTGAACCCTGTCATGACAAGTCTCCATGCCTTTTTCATCACAATGATTCATGCCCTTTTCATCACAATGCTCCAAGACACCTGTAATCAAATGGCTCCATGACGTTGTCATCACATAGCTCCGTGATGCATGTCATCAGTATGATCCATGGCGTTCTCATCACAATGATCCACGCCATTCTCATCACAATGCACCACGACCTTGTCATCAAAATGCTCCATGACATTGGCCATCACAAAGCTCCATGACCCTTGGTATCACAATGCTCCATGCCATTGTCATCACAATGCTCCATGAACACTCTCATCACATTTCTCCATGCCCTTGTCATCAGAACGCTCCATGACGCTTGTCATCACAACGCACGATGCCCTTCTCATCACAATGCTCCACGCCGTTGTCATTACAATCCTCCATGACCCATGTAACACAGTGTTCCGTGCCCTTGTCATCACAATGCTCCATGCCCAATCTCATCACAATAATCCGTGAAACTTTTCAGACCAATGCTCCATAACCTTATCATGACAATGCTCCATTATCACTGTCATAACAATGCTCCATGAACCCTGCCATCACAGTGTTCCACGGCCTTGTCATCACATGGCTCCATGACCCTTGTCATCACAATTATCCAAGACCCCTGTAATCACAATGCTCCATGCCCTTGTCATCACAAAGCTCCATGACGCATGTCATCAGTATGCTCCATGGTCATCTCATCACAATGCTCCATGGCCTTCTCATCACAATGCTCCAAGACCCCTATAATCACAATGCTCCTTGCTGCTTTTCATCTCAATTCTCCATGAACCCTGTCATCACAATGCACCATGCCCATCATCATAATGCTTCATGTTATTGTCATCACAATGAAATCAAAATGCTCCATGACCTCTGTCATTACCATGCTCCAAACCCTAGTGATCCCATTGTTCCATAACACTTGTCATCACAATGCCCAATGACGCTCGTCATCACAATTATCAATGGTCTTCTCATCACAATGCTCCATAAACTTTGTCATCACAATGCTCAATACACTTGTCATCACAATGTTGCCTGACACTTGTCGTCAGTATGCTCCTTGAACCCTGTCATGACGAGGCTCCTTGCCTTTTTCCTCACAATGATCCATGCCCTGTTCATCACAGTACTCCAAGACACCTGTAATCACAATGTCCCATGCCCTTGTCATCACAAAGCTCCATGATGCATGTTATCAGAATGCTCCATGGTCTTCTCATCACAATGTTCTTAGCACTTGTCATCACAATGCTCCAAGACCCCTGTAATCACAATGCCCCATGCCTCTTTTAGTGAGAATGCTCCATGATAATTATCATCACAAGGCTCCATGGTCCGCTCATCACAATGCTCCAGGACGTTGTCATCAAAATGCTCCATTCCCTTGTCATCTCAATACTCCATGAATATTTTCAGCACAATGCTCCATGACCTTATCATCACAATGCTCCATGACCCCTGTCATCAAAATGTTCCGTGACCACAGTAATCACAATGCTCCATGACCCCTTGACAACACAATGATCCTGGACTCTTGTCATCAAAATACTCCATGACACTTGTCATCACAAGATCCATGCTCAATTCATCCCAATGTTCCATGTCCCCTGTAATCACAATGATCCGTGACGCTTGTCATTACAGTGCTCCATCACCTTTGTCATCACAATGCTCCATGCCTTTGTCAGAAAAATGCTACATGACCTTGTCATCACAATGCTCCATGCGCTTGTCATCACAATCCTCCATGAACCTTGGGATCACATTGCTTCATGCCCTTGTCATCACAATGCTCCATGCTCCTTGGAATCAAAATGATCCATGAAATCTGTCATCATAATGATACAAACCCTTGTGATCACACTGTTCCATAAGACTTGTCATCACAATGCTCCATGATGCCTGTCATCGCAATACTCCATGCCCTTGTCATCACAATGCTCCATGACCTTTGTCATCACAATGCACTATACACTTGTCATCACAGTGCTCCCTGGCACTTGCCATCAGTACACACTTGAACCGTGTCATGACAATGCTCCGTGCCTTTTTCATCACAATGATCCATGCCCTTTTCATCACAATGCTCCAAGACTCCTGTAATCACAATGCTCCATGCCTTTTTCAGCAAAATGCTACAAGACCTTGTCACCACAGTGTTCCATGCGCTTGTCATCACAAACCTCCATGAACCTTGGGATCACATTGCTTCATGATCTTGGCATCACAATGCTCCATGCTCTTTGAAATCAAAATGATCCATGAACACTTTCATCACAATGCTCTAAATGCTTGTGATCACAATGTTCCATAACACTTGTCATCACAACGCTCCATGATGCCTGTCATCACAAGACTCCATGCCCTTGTCATCACAATGTGCCATGGCCATTGTCATCACAATGCTCAATACACTTTTCATCACAATGCTCCATGACATTTGTCGTCAGAATGCTCCTTGAACACTCTCATAAAAAGACTCCATGCCTTTTTCATCACAATGCTCCATCCAAATGTCATCACAATACTCCACAAGCTTGTCATCACAATGCTCCATGACACTTGTCATCACAATGCTCCATGACTCCTGTCATCACAGTGCTCCATGACACCTGTAATCACAATGCTCCATGGCTCTTGTAATTAGAGTGCTCCATGACACTCGTCATCAACATAATCCATGGACTTCTCATCACTATGCTCCACGGTCTTGCCATCACAGTGATCCATTCCCTGATCATCACAATGCTCCAAGTCCCTTGTCATCACATGTCTCCACGTCCTCCTCATAACAATGCTACATGACATTTCTCATCGCAATGTTACATGCTCTTGTCATCACAATTCTCCATGCACTTGTCATCGCAATGCTCCATGACCCCTGTCATAGCAAGCTCCATGCCCTTCTCATCACAATGCACCACGCCCTTGTCATCAAAATGCTCCATGACATTTGTCATCACAAAGCTCCTTGATCCTTGGCATCACAATGCTCCATGCTATTGTCATCACAAAGCTCCATGAACCCTCTCATCACATTGCTCAATGCCATTGTCATCACAATGCTCCATGACGATTGTCATCAAAATGCTCGATTCACTTCTCATCACAATTCTCCACGCTCTTCTCACTACAATCCTCCCTGACTCATGTATCACAGTGATCCGTGCCCTTGTCATCACAATGCTCCATGCCCACTCTCATCAAAATAATCCATGAAACATTTCAGACCAATGATCCATGCCCTTGTCATCACAATGCTCCATTACCACTGTCATAACAATGCTCCATGATCCCTGCCATTACAATGTTCCACAGTCTTGTCATCACAAGGCTCCATGACACTTGTCATCACAATGCTCCAAGACCCCTGTAATCACAATGCTCCATGTCCTTTTCATCACTAAGCTCCATGACGCATGTCATCAGTATGCTCCATGGCTTTCTCATCACAATGCTCCATGCCCTTGTCATCACAATGCTTCAAGAACGCTGTAATCACAAAGCTCCATGCCACTTTTCATCTCAATGCTCCATGACCCCTGTCATCACAATGCTACATGCCCTTAACCTCACAATGCTCCATGACCCCTGACATCACAGTGTTCCATAACCTCTGTCATCAAAATATTCCTTGACACTTTTCATCAAATTGCTCCTTGATCCTGTCATCACAATGCTTCGTGCCCTTCTCATCACAATGCACAACGCCCTTGTCATCAAAATGCTCCATAACCTTTGTCATCACAAAGCTCCATGACCCTTGGCATCACAATGCTCCATGACGCTTGTCATCACAATGCTCGATGCCCTTCTCATCAAAATACTCCATGGCTTTGTCATTACAATCCTCCATGACCCATGTATCACAGTGTTCCGTGGCCTTTTCATCACAATGTTCCATGTCCACGCTCATCATAATAATCCATGAAACATTTCAGACTTATGCTCCATGACCCCTGACATCACAATGTTCCACGGCCTTGTCATCACAATGCTCCATGAACCCTCTCATCACATTGCTCAATGCCGTTGTCATCACAACGCTCCATGACGCTTGTCATCAAAATGCTCGATTCACTTCTCATCACAATTCTCCAGGCCCTTGTCATTACAATCCTCCCTGACTCATGTATCACAGTGATCCGTGCCCTTGTCATCACAATGCTCCATGCCCACTCTCATCAAAATAATCCAAGAAACATTTCAGACCAATGATCCATGCCCTTGTCATCACAATGCTCCATTACCCCTGTTATAACAATGCTCCATGATCCCTGCCATCACAATGTTCCATGGTCTTGTCATCACAATGCTCCAAGACACCTGTAATCACAATTGTCCATGCCCTTTTCATCACAAAGCTCCATGACGGATGTCATCAGAAGGCTCCGTAGCATACGCATCACATTGCTCGAAGCCCTTGTCATCACAATGCTCCATAACATTTGTCATCACAATCCTCCATGACACTTGGCATCACAATGCTCCATTCCATTGTCATCACAATGGAGCATGACATATGTCATCACAATGCTCCCTGACAACTGTCTTCACAATATTCCATGACCTTGTCATCACAATACTCCATGCCCTTGTCTTCACAATGCTCCATGACCGCTGTCATCACAATGTTCCGTGACTCCAGTCATCACAATGCTTCATGACTTTTGTCATCACAATGGTCCATGCCCTCGTCATCACAAGGCTCTGTGACATTTGTCACCACAATGCTCCATGAAATTTTCATCACAAAGCTCCTTGACCCATGTCATCACAATGCTCCATTCCTGTCAGTACAATGCTCCGTGACACTTGTCATCACAATGCTCCATGCCCATGTCAGCAAAATGCTCCATGACACATGTCATCACAATAAGCCATGCGCTTGTCAACACAATGCTCTACAACATTGTCATCACAATGCTCCATAAAATTTGTCATCACAATGCTCCATTCACTTCTCATCAAAATGCTCTCTGACAACTGATATCACAAGGTTCCATCACTAGTCATCACAATAATCCCTCACCCCTGTCATCACAATGTTCCATGACCCCTGTCATCACAATGCTACATGCCCTTATCCTCACAATGCTCCATGACCCCTGACATCACAATGTTCCATAACCTCTGTCATCAAAATATGCCTTGACACCTTTCATCAAATTGCTCCTTGATCCTGTCATCACAATGCTTCGTGCCCTTCTCATCACAATGCACAACGCCCTTGTCATCAAAATGCTCCATAACCTTTGTCATCACAAAGCTCCATGACCCTTGGCATCACAATGCTCCATGACGCTTGTCATCACAATGCTCGATGATCTTCTCATCAAAATACTCCATGGCTTTGTCATTACAATCCTCCATGACCCATGTATCACAGTGTTCCGTGGCCTTTTCATCACAATGCTCCATGTCCACGCTCATCATAATAATCCATGAAACATTTCAGACTTATGCTCCATGACCCCTGACATCACAATGTTCCACGGCCTTGTCATCACAATGCTCCATGAACCCTCTCATCACATTGCTCAATGCCGTTGTCATCACAACGCTCCATGACGCTTGCATCAAAATGTTCGATTCACTTCTCATCACAATTCTCCACGCCCTTGTCATTACAATCCTCCCTGACTCATGTATCACAGTGATCCGTGCCCTTGTCATCACAATGCTCCATGCCCACTCTCATCAAAATAATCCAAGAAACATTTCAGACCAATGATCCATGCCCTTGTCATCACAATGCTCCATTACCCCTGTTATAACAATGCTCCATGATCCCTGCCATCACAATGTTCCATGGTCTTGTCATCACAATGCTCCAAGACACCTGTAATCACAATTGTCCATGCCCTTTTCATCACAAAGCTCCATGACGGATGTCATCAGAAGGCTCCGTAGCATACGCATCACATTGCTCGAAGCCCTTGTCATCACAATGCTCCATAACATTTGTCATCACAATCCTCCATGACACTTGGCATCACAATGCTCCATTCCATTGTCATCACAATGGAGCATGACATATGTCATCACAATGCTCCCTGACAACTGTCTTCACAATATTCCATGACCTTGTCATCACAATACTCCATGCCCTTGTCTTCACAATGCTCCATGACCGCTGTCATCACAATGTTCCGTGACTCCAGTCATCACAATGCTTCATGACTTTTGTCATCACAATGGTCCATGCCCTCGTCATCACAAGGCTCTGTGACATTTGTCACCACAATGCTCCATGAAATTTTCATCACAAAGCTCCTTGACCCATGTCATCACAATGCTCCATTCCTGTGTCAGCACAATGCTCCGTGACACTTGTCATCACAATGCTCCATGCCCATGTCAGCAAAATGCTCCATGACACATGTCATCACAATAAGTCATGCGCTTGTCAACACAATGCTCTACAACATTCTCATCACAATGCTCCATAAAATTTGTCATCACAATGCTCCATTCACTTCTCATCAAAATGCTCTCTGACAACTGATATCACAAGGTTCCATCACTAGTCATCACAATAATCCCTCACCCCTGTCATCACAATGTTCCATGACCCCTGTCATCACAATGCTACATGCCCTTATCCTCACAATGCTCCATGACCCCTGACATCACAATGTTCCATAACCTCTGTCATCAAAATATGCCTTGACACCTTTCATCAAATTGCTCCTTGATCCTGTCATCACAATGCTTCGTGCCCTTCTCATCACAATGCACAACGCCCTTGTCATCAAAATGCTCCATAACCTTTGTCATCACAAAGCTCCATGACCCTTGGCATCACAATGCTCCATGACGCTTGTCATCACAATGCTCGATGATCTTCTCATCAAAATACTCCATGGCTTTGTCATTACAATCCTCCATGACCCATGTATCACAGTGTTCCGTGGCCTTTTCATCACAATGCTCCATGTCCACGCTCATCATAATAATCCATGAAACATTTCAGACTTATGCTCCATGACCCCTGACATCACAATGTTCCACGGCCTTGTCATCACAATGCTCCATGAACCCTCTCATCACATTGCTCAATGCCGTTGTCATCACAACGCTCCATGACGCTTGCATCAAAATGTTCGATTCACTTCTCATCACAATTCTCCACGCCCTTGTCATTACAATCCTCCCTGACTCATGTATCACAGTGATCCGTGCCCTTGTCATCACAATGCTCCATGCCCACTCTCATCAAAATAATCCAAGAAACATTTCAGACCAATGATCCATGCCCTTGTCATCACAATGCTCCATTACCCCTGTTATAACAATGCTCCATGATCCCTGCCATCACAATGTTCCATGGTCTTGTCATCACAATGCTCCAAGACACCTGTAATCACAATTGTCCATGCCCTTTTCATCACAAAGCTCCATGACGGATGTCATCAGAAGGCTCCGTAGCATACGCATCACATTGCTCGAAGCCCTTGTCATCACAATGCTCCATAACATTTGTCATCACAATCCTCCATGACACTTGGCATCACAATGCTCCATTCCATTGTCATCACAATGGAGCATGACATATGTCATCACAATGCTCCCTGACAACTGTCTTCACAATATTCCATGACCTTGTCATCACAATACTCCATGCCCTTGTCTTCACAATGCTCCATGACCGCTGTCATCACAATGTTCCGTGACTCCAGTCATCACAATGCTTCATGACTTTTGTCATCACAATGGTCCATGCCCTCGTCATCACAAGGCTCTGTGACATTTGTCACCACAATGCTCCATGAAATTTTCATCACAAAGCTCCTTGACCCATGTCATCACAATGCTCCATTCCTGTGTCAGCACAATGCTCCGTGACACTTGTCATCACAATGCTCCATGCCCATGTCAGCAAAATGCTCCATGACACATGTCATCACAATAAGTCATGCGCTTGTCAACACAATGCTCTACAACATTCTCATCACAATGCTCCATAAAATTTGTCATCACAATGCTCCATTCACTTCTCATCAAAATGCTCTCTGACAACTGATATCACAAGGTTCCATCACTAGTCATCACAATAATCCCTCACCCCTGTCATCACAATGTTCCATGACCCCTGTCATCACAATGCTACATGCCCTTATCCTCACAATGCTCCATGACCCCTGACATCACAATGTTCCATAACCTCTGTCATCAAAACATGCCTTGACACTTTTCATCAAATTGCTCCTTGATCCTGTCATCACAATGCTTCGTGCCCTTCTCATCACAATGCACAACGCCCTTGTCATCAAAATGCTCCATAACCTTTGTCATCACAAAGCTCCATGACCCTTGGCATCACAATGCTCCATGACGCTTGTCATCACAATGCTCGATGATCTTCTCATCAAAATACTCCATGGCTTTGTCATTACAATCCTCCATGACCCATGTATCACAGTGTTCCGTGGCCTTTTCATCACAATGTTCCATGTCCACGCTCATCATAATAATCCATGAAACATTTCAGACTTATGCTCCATGACCCCTGACATCACAATGTTCCACAAACTTGTCATCACAAGGTTCCATGACCCTTGTCATCACAATGCTCCAAGACCCCTGTTATCACAATGCTCCATGCCCTTATCATCACAAAGCTCCATGACGCATGTCATCAGTATGCTCCATGGATTTCTCATCACAATGCTCCATGTCCTTGTCATCACAATGCTTCAAGACCCCTGTAATCACAAAGCTCCATGCCGCTTTTGATCTCAATGCTCCATGAACCCTGTAATCACAATGCACCATGCCCTTCATCATAATGCTTCATGCTATTGCCATCACAATGAAATCAAAATGCACCAAGACCTCTGTCATCATAATGCTCCAAACCCTTGTGATCACAATGTTCCATAACACTTGTCATCACAACGCCCCATGATTCTCCTCATCACAGTTATCCATGGTCTTCTCATCACAATGCTCCATGTCTTTGTCATCACAATGCTCAATACACTTGTCATCACAATGCTCCCTGACACTTGTCATCAGTATGCTCCTTGAACCCTGTCATGACAAGGCTCTGTGTTATTTCATCACATTGATCCATGCCCTTTTCATCACAATGCTCCAAGACCCCTGTAATGACAATGCTCCATGCCCTTGTGATCACAAAGCTCCATGACCCCTGTCATCACAATGCTACATGCCCTTATCATCACAATGCTCCATCACACCTGACCACTTAATGTTCCATAACACTTGTCATCAAAATATTCCATGACATTTTTCACCAAATTGCTCCATGACTCTGTCATCACAATGCTCCCTGTCCTTCTCATAACAGTGCACCACACACTTGTCATCAAATGCTCCATGACCTTTGTCATCAGAAACCTCCATGACCCTTGGCATCACAATGCTCCATGCCATTGTCATCACAATGCTCCATGAACCCTCTTATCACATTGCTCCATGCCCTTTTCATCACAAAGCTCCATGACGCGTGTCATCACAATGCTTGATGCACTTCTCATCACAATGCTTCATGGCTTTCTCATTACAATGCTCCATGACCCATGTATCACAGTGTTCCGTGCCCTTGTCATCACAGTGCTCCATGCCCACTCTCATCACACTAATCCATGAAACTTTTCAGACCAATGTTCCATGCTCTTGTCATCACAATGCTCCATTGCACCTGTCATAAAAATGCTCCATGACCCCTGGCATCACAATATTCCATGGCCTTGTCATAACACTTCCCCATGACGCTTGTCATCACAATGCTCCATGCCTTTGTCAGAAAAATGCTCCATGATCTTGTCATCACAATGCTCCATGCACTTGTCATCACAATCCTCCATGAACCTTGGGATCACATTGATTCATGCCCTTGTCATCACAATGCTCCATGCTCCTTGAAATCAAAATGATCCATGAAATCTGTCATCACAATTATCCAAACACTTGTGATCACAATGTTCCATAACACTTGTCATCACAATGCTCCATGATGCCTGTCATCACAATACTCCATGCCCTTGTCATCACAATGCTCCATGACCTTTGTCATCACAATGCACTATACACTTGTCATCACAATGCTCCCTGACACTTGCCATCAGTATGCACTTGAACCATGTCATGACAATGCTCCATGCCTTTTTCATCACAATGATCCATGCCCTTTTCATCACAATGCTCCAAGACTCCTGTAATCACAATGCTCCATGCCTTTTTCAGCAAAATGCTACAAGACCTTGTCACCACAAAGCTCCATACGCTTGTCATCACAATCTTCCATGAACCCTGGGATCACATTGCTTCATGATCTTGGCATCACAATGTTCCATGCTCTTTGAAATCAAAATGATCCATGACCACTTTCATCACAACGCTCTAAATGCTTGTGATCACAATGTTCCATAACACTTTTCATCACAACGCTTCATGATGCCTGTCATCACAATACTCCATGCCCTTGTCATCACAATGCGCCATGACCAGTGTCATCACAATGCTTAATACACTGGTCATCACAATGCTCCCTGACATTTGTCGAAAGAATGCTTCTTGAAGTCTCTCATAAAAAGACTCCATGCCTTTTTCATCACAATGCTCCATCCAAATGTCATCACAATACTCCACAAGCTTGTCATCACAATGCTCCATGACACTTGTCATCACAATGCTCCATGACTCCTGTCATCACAATGCTCCATGACACCTGTAATCACAATGCTTCATGGCTCTTGGAATTAGAGTGCTCCATGACACTCGTCATCAACATAATCCATGGACTTCTCATCACTATGCTCCACGGTCTTGCCATCACAATGATCCATTCCCTGATCATCACAATGCTCCAAGTCCCTTGTCATCACATTTCTCCACGTCCTCCTCATAACAATGCTACATGACATTTCTCATCACAATGTTACATGCTCTTGTCATCACAATTCTCCATGCACTTGTCATCGCAATGCTCCATGAACCCTGTCATAGCAAGCTCCATGCACTTCTCATCACAATGCTTCACGGCCTTGTCATCAAAATTCTCAATGACCCTTGTCATCACAATGCTCCATGCCTTTATCAGAACTATTCTCCATAACCCTTGTCATCACAATGCTCCATTACCTTTGTCATGACAATCCTCCATGACACTTGGCATCACAATGCTCCATGCCATTGTCATCACAATGGACCATGACATATGTCATCAAAATGCTCCCTGACACCTGTCTTCACAATATTCCATGACCTTGTCATCACAATGCTCCATGCCCTTGTCATCACAATGCTCAATGCCCTTGTCATCACAATGCGCAGTGCCCACTGTCATCGCAATAGTCCATGAAACTTGTCAGACCTATGCTCCATGCCCCTATCATCACAATGCTCCATGCCCTTGTCATCAAAATGCTCCATGACCCCTGTAATCACAATGCTCCGTGACTGCAGTCATTACAATGCCTCATGACTTTGGCATCAAAATTGTCCATGCCCTCGTCATAACAAGGCTCTGTGACTGTTGTCACCACAATGCTCCATGAACTTTTCATCACAATGCTCTATGACCCTTCTCATCACAATGCCCCATGCCTTTATCAGCACAATGCTCCATGACATGTCATCACAATGCTCCATGCGTTGTCAGCACAATGCTCCATGACCCATGTCATCACAATGCGCCATCTGCTTGTCATCACAATGCTCCATTACTTTAGTCATCACAATGGACCATGACATATGTCATCACAATGTTCCAACATTAGTCACTACAATATTCCATCACACCTGTCATCACAATGTTCCATGACCCCAGTCATCACAGTGCTATATGCTCTTATCATCACAATGCTCCTTGACCCCTGCCATCACCGTGTTCCACAGCCATGACATCACAAGGCTCGTTGACCCTTATCATCTCCATGCTCCAAGACCCCTGTAATCACAATGCACCGTGCCCATCATCATAATGTTTCATGCTATTGTCATCAAAATGAAATAAATATGCTCCATGACCTCTGTCATTACCATGCTCCAAACCATAGTGATCACAGTGTTCCATAACACTTGTCATCACAATGCCCAATGACGCTCATCATCACAATTATCAATGGTCTTCTCATCACAATGCTCCATAAACTTGTCATCACAATGCTCCATTAACCCTGTTGTAACAATGCTCCATGACCGCTACCATCACAATGTTCCACGGCCTTGTCATCACAATGCTCCAAGACCCCTGTAATCAAAATGTTCCATGCCCTTGTCATCACAAAGCTACATAACGGATGTCATCAGAATGCTCCATGGCCTTCTGATCACAATGATCCATGCCCTTGTCATCAGAATAAACCAAGACCCTTGTAATCACAATGCTCCATGCCCCTTTTCATCTCAATGCTTCATGAAACCTGTCATCACAATGCACCATGCCCATCATCATAATGATTCTTGCTATTGTCATCAAAATAAAATCAAAATGCTCCAGGACCTCTGTCATCCCAATGCTCCAAACACTAGTGATCACAATGTTCCAAAGCACTTGTCATCACAACGCCCCATGACGCTCGTCATCACAATTATCCATGGTCTTCTCATCACAATGCTCCATGACCTTTGTCATCACAATGCTCAATACACTTGTCATCACAATGCTCCCTGCCACTTTTCGTCAGTATGCTCCTTGAACGCTGTCATGACAAGGCTCCATGCCATTTTCATCACAATTATCCATGCCCTTTTGATCACAATGCTCCAAGACCCCTGTAATCACAATGCTCCATGCCCCTTTTCATTAGAATGCTCTATGAGACTTGTAATCACAAGGTTCCATGGTCTTATCATCACAATGCTCCTGGACATTGTTATCAGAATGCTCCATTCCGTTGTCATCACAATTCTCCATTTCTTTGTCAGCAAAATGCAACATGACCTTGTCATCTCTATGCTCCATGCACTTGTCATCACAATCCTCCATGAACCTTGGGATCACATTGCTTCATGGCCTTGTCATCACAATGCTCCATGCTCCTTGAAATCAAAATGATCAATAACATCTGTCATCACAATGCCTCAAACACTTGTGATCACAATTTTCCATAATACTTGTCATCACAACACTCCATGAATCCTGTCATCACAATACTCCTTGCCCTTGTCATCACAATACTCCATGACCTTTGTCATCACAATGCTCAATACACTTGTCATCACAATGCTCCCTGACACTTGGCATCAGAATGCTCCTTGAAAACTGTCATGAAAAGTCTCCATACCTTTTTCATCACAGTGCTTCATGCCATATTCATCACAATGCTCCATGCCATTGTCATCACAATACTCCACAAGCTGTTCATCAGAATGTTCCATGACCCTTTGTATCACTATTCTCCATGGCCCCTGGCATCACAATGCTCCATGACACCCATCATTACAATGCTCCATGCCTCGTGTCATTACAGTGCTCCTTGACGCTCTTCATCACAATAATCCATGGTCTTCTAATCACAAAACTCCACGGTCTTGCCATCACAATGCTCCATGCCCTGGTAATCACAATGCTCCATGTCCTTTGTCATCACAATTCTCCACATCCTTGTCATCACAATGCTC
Organism: Mesoplodon bidens; assembly: GCF_964165515.1. Lineage (NCBI taxonomy): Eukaryota > Metazoa > Chordata > Mammalia > Artiodactyla > Ziphiidae > Mesoplodon > Mesoplodon bidens. The sequence continues at coordinate 874,053 of NW_027671513.1, forward strand.
CATGACACTTCTCATCACAATGATCCATGCCCTTGTCATCACAATGTTCCATGACCACTGTCAACACAGTGTTCCATGACCCCTGACCACACAATGATCCGGGATTCTTTTCATCAAAATGCTCCATGACCCTTGTCATCACAGTGATCCATGCCCTTGTCATCCCAGTGCTCCATGACCCCTGTAATCACAATGCTCCCTGACACTTATCATCACAGGGCTTCGTGACATTTGTCATCACAATGCTCCATGCCTTTCTCAGCAAAATGCTACATGACCTTGTCATCACAATGCTCCATGCGCTTGTCATAACAATCCTCCATGAACCTTAGGATCACATTGTTTCCTGCCCTTGTCATCACAATGCTCCATCTTGCTTGAAATCAAAATGATCCATGACCTTTGTCATCACAATTCTCCAAACTCTTGTGATCACAATGTTCCATAACACTTTTCATCACAACGCTCCATGATGTCTGTCATCATAATACTCCTTGACCTTGTCATCACAATGTTCCATGACCTTTGTCATCACAGTGCTCAATACACTTGTCATCACAATGCTACCTGACAATTTTCATCAGAATGCTCCTTGAACCCTGTCATGAAAAGGCTCCATGACTTTTTCATCACCATGCTCCATGCCCTTTTCATCACAATTCTCCGTTCCCACTGTCATCACTGTAATCCATGAAACTTTTCAGACCAATGCTCCATGCCCGTGTCATCACATTGCTCCATACCCTTGTCATCACAATGCTCTGTGACTCCAGTCATCACAATGCTTCATGACCTTTGTCATCACAATGCTCCAAGACACTTGTCATCACAATGCTCCAAACCCTTGTCATCACAATGCTCCATTACCCCTGTCGTAACAATGCTCCATGACCCCTGCCATCACAACGTTCCAAGGCCTTGTCATCACAAGCCTCCATGACCCTTGTCATCACAATGCTCCAAGACCCCTGTAAGCACAATGAGCCATGCACTTGTCATCACAATGCTCCACAACTTTGTCATCGCAATGCTCCATAAATCTCGTCATCACAATGCTCAATGCACTTCTCATCAAAATGCTCTCTCACCACTGATATCAAAGTGTTCCATCACTAGTCATCACAATACTCCCTCACCCCTTTCATCACAATGTTCCATGACCCCTGTCAACACAATGCTCCATGACCTTGTCATCACAATGCTCCATGCCCACTCTCATCACAATAATCCATGCAACTTCTCAGACAAATGGTTCATGGCCTTGTCCTCACAATGCTCCATTACAACTGTCATAACAATGCTCCATGAACCCTGCCATCAGAATGTTCCACGGCCTTGTCATCACAAGGCTCCATGACCCTTGTCATCACATTTCTCCAAGACTACTATAATTACAATGTTCCATGCCCTTGTCTTCACAAAGCTCCATGACCCCTGTCATCACAATACTCCATGAACACTTTCAGCCAAATTATCCATGACATTCTCATCACAATGCTCCATAACACCTGTCATCACAACACTCCATGACCCCTGACAACACAATGATCCGGGACTCTCGTCATCAAAATGCTCCATAACACTTGTCATCACAATGATCCATGCCCTTCTCATCCCAATGCTCGATGAACCCTGTAATCACAATGCTCCATGTCGCTTACCATCACAGTTCTCCATGACCGTTGCCATCACAATGCTCTATGCCTTTGTCAGCAAAATGCTAAATGACCTTGTCATCACAAGGTTCCATGCTCTTCTCATCACAATCCTCCATGAACCTTGGGATCACATTGCTTCAGGCTCTTGTCATCACAATGCTCCATTCTTTTGTCAGTACAATGCTCCATGACCCTTGTCATCACAATGTTCCATGCGCTTGTCAGCACAATGTTCCTTGACCCATGTCATCACAATGTGCCATGCGCTAGTCATCACAATGCTCCACAACCTTGTCACCACAATGCTCCATAAATCTTTTCATCACAATGCTCCATGCACTTCTCATCAAAATGCTCTCTCACAACTGATACCACAATGTTCCATCACTAGTCATCACAATACTCCCTCACCTCTGTCATCACAATGTTCCATGACCCCTCTCATCAGAATGATACATGCCCTTATCATCACAATGCTCCATGACCCCTGACATCAAAATGTTCCATAACCCCTGTCATCAAAGGCTCCATGACCCTTTTCATCACAATGTTACATAACCACTGTCATCAACATGTTCCATGACACTTTTCATCAAATTGCTCCATGACCCTGTCATCACAATGCTCCCTGCCATTCTCATCACATTGCACCACGACCTTCTCATCAAAATGCTCCATGATCTTTGTCATCACAAACTCCATGACCCTTGGCATCACAATGCTCCATGCCATTGTCATCACAATGCTCCATGAACCCTCTCATCATATTGCTCCATGCCCTTGTCATCACAAAGCTCCATGACGCTTGTCATCACAGTGTTCGATGACCTGCTCATCACAATGCCCCACGCCCTTGTCATTACAATCCTCCGTGACACATGTATCACAATGTTCCGTGCCCTAGTCATCACAAAGCACCATGCCGACTCTCAGCACAATAATCCATGAAAATTTTCAGAACTATGCTCCATGCCCTTGTCATCACGATGCTCCATTACCCCTGTCATAACAATGCTCCATGACCACTGCCATCACAATTTTCCACGGCCTTGTCATCACAAGGCTCCATGACACTTTTCATCACAATGCTCCAAACCCCTGTAATCACAATGCTCCATGCCCTTGTCATCACAAAGTTCCATGACTAATGTCATCAGAATGCTCCATGGCCTTCTCATCACAATGCTCCATGCCCTTTTCATCACCATGCTCCATGACCCCTGTAATCAAAATTCTCCATGCCCATTTTCTTCAGAATGCTCTATGAGCCTTGTCATCACAAGGCTCCATGGTCTTCTCATCACAATGCTCCAGGACCTTGTCATCACAATGCTCCATTCCCTTGTCATCACTATGCTCCATTAACCCTGTCATCACAATGCTCCATGACCACTGTCATCACAACACTCCATGACCCCTGACAACAGAGTGATCCGGGACTCTTGTCACCAAAATGCTCCATGACCCTTGTCATCACAATGATCCATCCCCTTGTCATCCCAAAGCTCCATGACGCCTGTAAACAAAATGCTCTGTGACGCTGGTCATCACATTGCTCCATGGCCCTTGTCAGCACAATGCTCCATGCCTTTGTCAGCAAAATGCTACATGACCTTGTCATCACTATGCTTCATGCGCTTGTCATCACAATCCTCCCTGAACCTGGGGACCACATTGCTTCATGCCCTTGTCATCACAATGTTCCATGCTCCCTGAAATCAAAATGATCCATGACTTCTGTCATCACAATGCTCCAAACGCTTGTGATCGCAATGTTCCATAACACTTGTCATCACAATGCTCCATGATGACTTTCATCACAATGCTCCATGACGTTTGTCATCACAATGCTCAATACACTTTTCATCACAATGCTCCCTGACACTTGTCGCAGAATGCTCCATGACACCTGCCATGAAAAGGCTCCATGCCTTTTTCATCACAATGCTCCATGCCCCTTTCATCACAATGCTCCATGCCATTGTCATCACAATACTCCACAAGATTGGCATCACAATGCTACATGACCCTTGTCATCACAATGCTCCATGTCCCCTGTCATAACAATGCTCCATGACCCCTGTCATCACAATGCTCCATGCCCATTGTCATTACAGTTCTCCATGATGCTCATCATCACAATTATCCATGGCCTTCTCATCACAATGCTCCACGGTCTTGCCATCACAATGCTCCATGCCCTGATCAGCACAATGTTCCATGTCCATTGTCATCACAATTCTCCACGTCCTTGTCATCACAATGCTCCATGACATTTCTCATCACAATGTTACATGCTCTTGTCATCACAATTCTCCATGCAATTGTCATCGCAATGCTCCATGATGGCTGTCATAGCAAGCTCCATGCGCTTGTCATCACAATGCTTCACAAAAGTGTGATCAAAATTCTCAATGGCCCTTGTCATCACAATGCTCCATGCCCTTGTCATCACAATGTTCCATGACCCTTGTCATCACAATGCTCCAAGCCCTTGAAATCACAATGCTTCATTAAGTTTGTCATCACAATCCTACATGACACTTGGCATCACATTGCTACATGCCATTGTCCTCACAATGGACCATGACATATGTCATCACAATGCTCCCTGACACCTGTCTTCACAATACTTCATGATCTTGTCATCACAATGCTCCATGCCCTTTACATCACAATGCACCATGCCCACTGTCATCACAATACTCCATGAAACTTGTCAGACCTATGCTCCATGCCCTTATCATCACAATGCTCCATGACCCCTGTCATCACAATGTTCCATGGCCTTGTCATCACAAGGCTCCATGACCCTTGTATTCACCATGCTCCAAGAACCCTGTAGTCACAATGCTCCATGCCCTTCTCATCACTCAACTCCAAGACGGATGTCATCAGAATGCTCCATGGCCTTCTCATCACAATGCTCCATGCCCTTGTCATCACAATGCACCAAGACCCCTCTAATCACAATGCTCCATGCCCCTTTTCATCTCAATGATCCATGAACCCTGTCATCACAGTGCACCATATCCATCATCATAATGCTTCATGCTATTGTCATCACAATGAAATCAAAATGCTCCATGACCTCTGTCATCACAATGCTCCAAACCCTTGTGGTCACAATGTTCCATAACACTTTTCATCACAACGCCCCATGACGCTCGTCATCACAATTATCCATGGTCTTCTCATCACAATGGCCCATGTCCTTTGTCATCACAATGCTCAGTACTCTTGTCATCACAATGCTCCCTGACACTTGTCGTCAGTAAGCTTCTTGAACACTGTCATGACAAGGCTTCATGTGTTTTTCATCAGAATGATCCATGCCCTTTTCACCTCAATGCTACAAGAGACCTGTAATCACAATGCTATATGCATTTGTCATCACGAATCTCCATGACACATGTCATCAGAATGCTCCGTGGCCTTCTCATCACAATGCTCCATGCCCTTGTCATCACAATGCTCCTAGACCCCGGTAATCAAAATGTTCCATGCCCATTTTCATCAGAATGCTCCATGAGACTTTTCTTCACAAGGCTCCATGGTTTTCTCATCACTATGCTCCAGGACCTTGTCATCACAATGCTCCTTTCCCTTGTCATCACAATGCTCCATGACCACTGTCATAACAATACTCCATGAATATTTTCAACCCAATGCTCCATGATATTCTCATCACAATGCTCCATGAACCCGTCATCACAACACTCCATGACCCCTGACAACACAATGATCCGGGTCTCTTTTCATCAAAATGCTACATGAAACTTGTCATCACAATGATCCATGCCCTTTTCATCCCAATGCTCCAGGAACATGAGGTTTAAGGCTAGGGCTAGGGCTCAGTGCTTGGTTCAGGATTAGAGGTCAGAGCAATATGGTTGGGGGGCTTCCTCTTTCCCTTACTCCCACCTCTTCTCTGTGGTCCTAAGTCTACTCGAGTGGGAAAGATAGGACAAAGCTGGTCCCCCAGATTCCCTGAGGACAATGGCAAGTAGCATGGTAAGACTGGGGAAGATCTCACCAAGGTCTCCATAGGCCTATCACAGTGACTGCATAACCCTCATCTGAGACCTACTCCTCTCTTTGACAAGCAGGGCTAAAGGGAAAGTTCTTTGGAAGCAGGTCCATCTCCATATCACCCATTTCAGGACTCAAGGGCTTCACTCTGCTGGCCCAGCCAGTACTGTCCCACTCCCCCATTATTTTCCTGTGCCACAAACTGAGTCAGAGAATTATCGATAGCATGAGGGGAACCTGGCTTAGAACAACCCCTTCTGCCATGCCTTCCCTATCCTGGGAATTGAGAGGGGATTTCTGAGGAGAGGGTCTCGTGAGCTCCCAGGGACACAAGGAAACTAGAGATGAGGGAGGGGAGCAAGTGTTTCCCACACCTGATTAGAGGGATCCAAGAGACAGAGATCAGAGGAGGAGACCTCTCAGGAGACACCAATCGTAGAGTGATGCCCCTTTAACTTAATTCTGTGGCGCCCTCCCTGGTGCTGGGGCCAGTCCCTAACTGAAAGCAGACCCACTAGGAGTCCCTGACCCTTCATCACTTCAGTAGCTAGTCGATTTCAGCCCAACTCGGTGACAAGACAGAAAGGAATGGTAGGGAGCAGTGGCCCTTGGGTTCTCCTAGGGAGGTTACACTTCGGGGGGTTGATGCCAAGTATCTAAGTAACATTTTAATTTTATTTTGGCTGCGCCATGTGGCATGCGGTATCTTAATTCCCCAGCCAGGGATAGAACACATACCCCCTGCAGTGGGAGCATGGAGTCTTATCCACTGGACCATCAGGGAAGTCCCTGATGCCAAGTATCTTTCAACTCGGGATCCAACTGAAAGAGCCAGAACCTGGGGTGTTAACTGTAGGAAAGACCTCCAACAGTTCTCAGTCATTCCCCTATGGCAGGCCAAGGGTGGCAGCTTCTAGGAGTCTTTCCCTCCTCTCACAGCCTACTTCCTACAACTATGGGCTTGAAATATTTTTGATCCACTCCCAGGAGGAGGAGATGCTTCAGGCACCAGGCAAAGTCCTGTCTAGGAGGAAGGTGGCAGCAGAGTGCTGGGATTGTGAGGATTTATGGACGTGGGGACAAGGCTGGGAGGAAGATAAAGCCAGGATTATTTAGCTCCCTCCATACAGGCCACTCACAGAGACGAGTGTGTGTGTGGTGGGGCGGGGGGCTTAGGTGGTGGAAGGCAATCACTGGTAGTAAGGGGAGGCCTGACTCTGATGAGGGGCCCTTAGGAATAATGGGAGCCTGGACACGGATGGACACCTTATCAGGGAGAGAGGCCCTGTCGATATGGAAACAGCCGGCATGGAGAATGGCTCCCAGCCCGAATGGCAGCGGCAGCGGCAGAATCAGGAGGGCAGGACGGTGGCTTCGGTTTAAATCTTTAACTCACCAGCTGGCTAGGCAGCGGCAGCAGGGGTGCGGTGGGGGATGTTGCGACCGGAGCCCTGGAGAGCAGTGCCCAGTCCGCTTGACAAACAGCTCATCAGGCCCCGCAGAAGCTCCAGCTTCTGCTCCCGAGGGTGCGCTGAGCTGTGTGGGGACCCGACACAGGCATGAGGCGGGGCGGGGGCTCCCGGCTTCCCCGCGACCGGTTCTCCTGGACTGAGCCTCGTCCATGCCCTGGGCGGGTGCGCGGTATCCCAAGCCCTTCGCCTCCGCTCCCTCCACCACATGTGCAGCCAGGGGAAAAAGTAGAAACAACCCCTGCACATCCTGGAAAGAGAAGGCAGAGCAGGGCGGGGCGGGGCGGGGCTGACCCCACTGACTCCGCCCCTTGGACGCTTCTACCCTCTCGTGGAAGGCTCCGCCCTTTAAGAGGCGGTTAGAGGCGGTTTACAGGCGGTTTACAGGCGGTCTTTAGAGGCTCAGCCCTTTTAAAGGCGGTTAGAGGCGGTTAGAGGCGGTTTACAGGCGCTTTACAGGCGGTTTTTAGAGGCGGTTCCTCCAATCCACGCCCCCTAAGAGGCCCCTCCCCTCCCGCTTCTCCCGCCCCAGAGAACTCGCGCCCTCCCCGCCCCTTCCCCACCAACCGGGAGCGGCTATGTTCCTCTTCCGCAGAACCCCGCCTCCACTCACGCCTCCTCCTCCTCCTCCTCCTCAGCTTCCTGCATCACCTTGTATCTCCTCAATCCCGACATGTCCTGGGTTCCCAACGTCTCCTGGTGAGCGGCATGATTGGATCAAGGATTCCCCAAATCCTTGGGAGGATCCCCTTCTCTGTCATTCTCTGGACCAGTCTGAATTGTTCTCAGATAATATGAGACAGGTGCCCCCGGGAAGACTCAGTTGCCACATTGGGACAGGGTTGGATTGAAGATTTGGGAGGCACTAGTCGTTAAGGGATTGGGTGGTAGGGCCCCTCGGGGGCATGGGGCATTTAGGAGGTTAGAGCCAAAGGCCTTCGAGGTCATGGGGCTGGGATATTTGGGGTCCCGCGTGAGGATTTTCGGGGATTGTGGTCACCCGGATGGGGGTTGAGGGTTAGGCACAGCCTAAATGCCCACCCTCTCTGGCTCCACCCTGGAAACACGCCGGTGCATTAGGTCACAAAGACAGCATCATGCACTAGGGGTGGGGCTTACCTATTACCAGGAAGGGGCGGAGCCAGGGCATTTCTTCAGAGGAGGGGTAGTCCAGAAGGTGGAGCCAGAGCCTATCAATAAAGAGGTGGAGTTAGGGTTTGTTACAAAGAGGCAGGGCACGGACCCTCTTTTATAAGGGTGGAGTCAGATTTCAGAGCTGCACCCTGGGAAGACGGAGACCTCAGCACCAGGCAGCAAGAAAAGAGCTTTGGGACGCTGTCCAGTACTGTTTTGCCAATCCCCTCTCCTCTCTGTCTTCCTGGCTTCTGCTCCGACAATTACCTTTCTTGTCTGCCCCATTCTGTTTGTACGATTCTGAGCAGAGGAGGAATAGGGCTCCAGAGAGGGCCCAGTCTAGACAGGCCAGGCTATGGGAACACTTGTTGGCTGAGTGGCCTTGGCCCAGTCACTTCATGGTTAGAGGGTCACAGCCCTTCCTCTCTGAGCTGAGACCTCCTTTCATGTGATTTCTGTTCCTGCAGTCACTAATCAACAAATATTTATCGAGGGACTACTAGGTGCCGGGTGATGTGCTTGGGCATGAGGATACAGCAGAGAAGACAGGCACAGACTCTTCCCTCAGAGAGCTTGTCATCTGGGTTGGACAGGGCAGGGGAATCAAAAGAGACAATAAGATCACTACAATAGATGAAGCTGACTGGCTGGGGGCCGTGGAGGGTGCTTTGGCAAAGCCAAGAAAGAGCAATTAACCCAGTGTGGGAGGTTGGAAATAGCTGCCCTATTTGGTCTGGGGAGGGGGGAAGGGAGCCTTGTGGCTGGACGGTATGGGAGAGAATGACCAGAAATGAGTGAAATAAAAGTCCCCTCAGGCTGAAGTGTGGAGAATGGATTCACCTATCCTCTTCCCACCATTCCACACTCTTTTCCCCTCTCATACCTATCTTCCCCTGCCTGGGCTACATACAGACAGGTGACAGACAGATCCACGGATGCCAGTGGGAAGCATTGCAGTCTGGGCATGGAGAAGCTGTGCTTCCACCGCACTCACCCTCACTTACACTCACACTCACAGTGACACTCCTGCCCTGCTGCAGCTGGGTCAAGTCTGGTGCACGGGAAGAGGAGGCCTGGTCCCCAGGGCTTCAGTAATTCACATCCCTTCACTCAGATGCAGGGCTCTGTCTGTTGTATACTACACAATTTGGCTTTTGTCCCTGGTTCCTGAGAGGGAGGCTCTAAATCTTTGGAATACCTCAAGTAATACGAGTGTCTTTGTTATTTACGAGTCCCTCGGCTCACACCTGAGTTGATGCTAAGAGATGAGGTGACTTGGGCTGAGGCCTGGTCAGCAGAAAGACCAACCATATCATTGCAGAATTGGGGTTTTGAGCCAATCCGTCAGAGGAGATCGAGTCATGTTGCCAACAATTCATTTCTGCCTATGTATGAAATCTCAGTAAAAGCTCTGTACACCAAAGCTCATGGAACTTCCTGGTTGGTGAACATATTGATGTACTGGGAGGGTGACATGCCCTTTGTGTCTCCATGGGGAGAGAGCATGGGAGCTCTGCACTGAGACCCTCCTTGTGTGTCTTTTCATTTGGATGTTCCTGATATATGTACTTTATAAAAAACTAGTTGTCAGGAGAGCACTTCCGAGTTGTGTGAGTCATTCTAGTGAACCATTGGACCTGAGGGGGGTTTGAAGACCTCTGGACTTGTAGCTAGTTAGGCAGAAATGCAGGTGTCCTGGGGACCCCACTTGTGACTGGCAGTTCTAGTGGAGGCAGTCTTGTTGGGACTGTGCCCTTAAACCTGTGGAGTCTAACACTAGTTCTGGGTAGTCAGTGTCTGAATTGAATTGCAGTACACGGGTTGGTAGCAGAATACCTTTCCACTGAGTGCACTCCCCACTGTCTCCATCTATCTGGAACCTTTTCTCCCTTTCATAACTCCTTAGTAGCCTCCCTGTCCCCATTTCCCACTCTTTGTCTTTAGCTCTGAGAACCTCAGCACTCAACATTTTGGACAAGGGAAGTGGGTTGCATTGTCCCTGTTAGGGGAAGGTTTGCAGTGTCGTCCCCTTGAAGGCATTTGAACATGAGTTTTAAGGCTAGGGGTCAGAGCTTGGTTCAGGATTAGAGGTCAGAGACATATGGTTGCGGGGGCTCCCTCTTTCCCAGGTTTCTCCTTACTCCCACCTCTTCTCTGTGGTCCTAAGACTACTGGAGTGGGAAAGATGGGACCCAGCTGGTCCCCCAGATTACCTGAGGACAATGGCAAGTAGCAGGGTAAGACTGGGGAAGATCTCCTCCCAGGTCTCCATAGGCCTATCACAGTGACTACACATCCCTCATCTGAGGCCTACTCCTCTCTTTGACAAGCAGGGCTAAAGGGAAAGTTCTTTGGAAGCAGGTCCAGTTCCCATATCTCACATCTCAGGACTCTAGGGCTTCCCCCTCCTGGCCCAGCCAGTACTGTCCCTCTCCCCCATTATTTTCCTGTGCCCCAAGCTGAGTCAGAGAATTATCGACAGCATGAGGGGAACCCAGCTTAGAACAGCCCCTTCTGCCATGCCTTCCCTATCCTGGGAATTGAAAGGGGATTTCTGAGGACAGGGGCTGTTGAGCTCCCAGGGACACAAGGAAACTAGAGATGAGGGAGGGGAGCAAGTGTTTCCCCCACCTGATGAGAGGGACCCAAGAGACAGAGACCAGAGGAGGAGACCTCTCAGGAGCCACCAATTGTAGAGTGCTGTCCCTTTCCCGTTCCCAGCCCTAGAGCATATGATGTGACAAACTTAACTGTGACCCCTTTTTTTCTGCCTTATCTTTCCATCATCCATCCATCCATTTATCAATTGATCGATCCGTCCATCTATGTGTCCATATGTCTCCCCATCTTGGTCTCTTCATTGGTCCATTCTCCCATCTTTACTTTCATCTGTGTTTTCACATCTTTCTCTTCATTTATTCATCTGTATGTTTAACCATTAGCTGTGTATTTAATGCATCCATTCATCTATTTATCAGTTACGGTAATAATGGACATTTGTCGATACTTAAGTGCCATGCACAATGCTAAGAGCTCTAAAATCATTTTCTCATGACAAATATATGAAGTAGAATGTTGTGAGTGATGTTTTTGTTCATGCAGACACTTTTTTTATACTCCTTTTCCTGCTTCCTTTAGGGAAGTTCTCTCTCACTTCACGTGGTCTTTGTGGTTATGTTCACTATAGTGATCTGATCAGAGTACTCCATTCCCTGGGCACTGTAATATATTGAAGAACTGAGTATGTGTCACAAGTACAGTTCAAAGCTTTTCATGAGCTTTTATGTTAGGAGAAAGAGGCCCTGCGTTTTGGATCACTCACTATACAAATGTGGATTTGAGGCTTCCAGTGGTCATATTTTCTTCTGCTAGAAGATCACCTGTCTATAACCGGAATGAAGTCTCCACATAAAAACAATAGAGATAATTCGGGGCTTCCCTGGTGGTGCAGTGGTTGAGAGTCCACCTGACGATGCAGGGGACGCGGGTTCGTGCCCCGGTCCGGGAAGATCCCACATGCCGCAGAGCAGCTGTGACCATGAGCCCTGGCCACTGAGCCTGGGCGTCCAGAGCCTGTGCGCCACAACGGGAGAGGCCACAGCTGTGAGAGGCCTGCTTGCCACAAAAAAAAAAAAAAAAAAAAAATTAGAGAGAAGTCAAGTTAAAAGATGGAGATAACATAATTTGATTCCCTGAGTCCAACCAGTGCTGAAGTAGACCAAATCTTAATCTAGTTATGTGATATGACAAATTTAACTTTTTGCTTAAGCTACTTTAACTTGGGTTTTTTTCACTCACAATAGAAAGAGCCCTAGATAATGATCATTGTATTATTATCCCCATTTTACAGATGAGGAAACTAATATCCAGAAAGATTAATTTACCCCATGTTTCACCGCTTATAAATGGCAGAACATTGGTACATATTTGGGGCAAAACTCTGACATATTACCCATATATGTCTGTCCATCTGTTGGTTCAGTCCATCCATCTATCCATCCATCCCAGTTATTTATTTATCTGACTATCCTTCAATGCCAAGGCACCAAAGGCAATAAGACTTGCCAACTCCAATTTGAGGCTGGGTTTGGATCAGAGATTAGCAAACTTTTTTGTTAAAGGTTCAGCTAGGAAATAAGGTTTTGCAGGCCATACTGTCTCTGTAGTCACTTGTAAGCTTTGCTGTTGTAGCCCCAAAGCAGCCATAGACAATATGTAAATGAACAGGCATGGCTACATTCGAATAAAGTTTTATTTACAAAAACAGGCAACAGGCTGGCTGGGCCATAGTTTGCCAATCACTGATCTGGATCAGTGGGGAAAACACATACGTTCTGTCATTGTTGGGAACATGAGTAGGGAATGGAAACGTATATTCCTTGCATTTGCCATTACTAATGTAGTGGAAACAACAGGGTTTTTATACTCAAACTCTTGTATTTGAATCCGGTTTTAGAACCCTGGACAGTCGAGGGAACAGGATCTGTAAAATGGGAATAATATGTATCTTGTGAGGTGGTTCATGTGCCTGACACACAGTGGGTGCATTCAGTGGTGGTTAGGTCCATCCCCTTTTCTCATTCATCACCTCCCATATATTACCAGTATCAGGAGGCCTCTCTCTTTTTAGGGTGTCCTGGGATACAGTGAGGAGAGTTCAATCTGGCTTTCTGAGTTCAGGAGCCCAACTTCTAAGAATGTGCTTTCATACAAGTTATATAGATTAAGCTCTTGCAAACTCCAAAATTCTCTTCTTAGTAGCTCTACCCCAACTCTTGTCCATACTGTTCCACAACTGTAACCACTCCAGTGCCCAGCAAAACAAAAGGCTCTCTAGTCAACAGGCCCCATTAGACTGAGAGGCAGTTTAGGTACCTTCTTTTATCAAGTCCACCATTGATGATATTACCCTGTTCCCCAGGTGGCTTTTTAACCTATTTATTCCAAACAAATACTCTTCTCTGGGAGGAAGGATTGTGTCCATATGTGTCTTTGTGTCTGTGTGCCCATGACGGTTTGTGTGTAATTGTGTATGTGTGTCTATATGTCCCCTTGTGTCCGTACTGTGATTATATGCTTAACTATCTGTGGTGTGTCCTTGGTAGATGCGCGTGATTGGCTGTGTGATTGATTATATGCCTGTGTATGTGTGTGTGGGTATGGACGTATGTAAGTGGGTAAGGGTGTCCCCACTTTTGTGCTTGTGTGTATATGTGTGTTCTGTTTAATCCATCCCATTGTGGCTCTCAACCTCACAAGGCCTGCAGGGGGCATCCAGTGCACAGGGAAAGGGGATGCGAGTCCCCTGTCCTGTGCTCCAACCTCATGGGGCCTGCAGAGGGCATATAGTGTCTAGAGAAAAATAGATTGTGTTGCCTGTGGAAGTGGGGCTCTGGTCTGAGAAGCCTGGGCTCTCTTATTCCAGAAAGGAGCCTGGAAATGAGCAAGAAGCCTGATGACTCAGCTTCTGAAAGTCCCTGATCCTAGGAGGGGGTCGGCTTCACCCCGCAAATCCTTCTCCAAACCCTCTGTCCACATCCAGAGGTTCCTGACACAGCCTGCAGGGCAGAGCTTGTCCCTTTAGTCCAAGTGTGGGTAGGATATTGCACAGCACTTCTGGAGGTGACTGGACATCAGGATGGGGGGGAAGTCTTGAGCAATAGTGCACCCTCCTTCTCTGCCTCCTGCCCTCAGCATCTTGAAGGACTGCCTCAGTCACTGCCAGGATTTCCTGAACACCCCCTCTCTTTCATTTTCTGCAGTTTGGGCCACTCTGGGCCCCAGGATTTCTGGGCCTGGACTGAGCCTTCTCAGGAGACGTGCAGGAAACAAGGGCCTCTGAAACCAAGCAGAAGGTGACCTGTGTCGCTGGTGATGAGCCTGGTGGGTAGGGTGGCCAGAGGGAAGGCAAGGGAGTCTCCATGTAACAGGGAGCTCTGCAGAGCCTTGAGGATGGGTGAGGCAGGAGGTAGGACATTCCAGGTGGAATGAACAGCAAGCACAGAGGCTCAGGAGGGACAGGGCTTTGTGATTAATCCTGATGTGGGTGAGGCAGCGGAAAGCAAGTGGTGTGAGAAGCTATGTATGTGGGGGTAATCCCTGGGTACTTGGGGCACCTCCTAGTGATGCCATGCCCAGTGGTCAAAGTTCATGGAAGACCCCTGTAACCTTAATCAGGCAGGACCATCAGGGACCAGTATTCCCTAGGCATGAAGGTTTGGGTCCCTTAGCAGGCATAGAATGTCAACCAGCTGAAGTGCCAGTTGGAGGTAAAGGGAATGAATCATAGAGGAAGTGTGGCAAACAGAATTTAAGATTCCTCCCTCCTGGTGTGCATATCCTGTATAATCTCGCTTTGAGGGGATCCCCTTGGCCTCCTGGCTTGTGAATATGATGGGATATCAGTGATGTGGTTAGGTTATGCTATATGGCCAAAATGAAGGAGCTTTGCAGATGTAATTAAGGACGCAAAATCAGTTGACTTTGAGTTAGTTGAAAGGGAGATTACCCTGGGTGGGCCTGACCTAATCAGGCGAGCCCTTTAAAAAAGTGTCTAGGGCTAAGAAACAAAAAGCAGCAACAGGGAGGAAGATGGTGGAAGAGTAAGACACGGAGATCACCTTCCTCCCCACAGATACATCAGAAATTCATCTACACGTGGAACAACTCCTACAGAACACCTACTGAACGATGACAGAAGACCTCAGACCCCCCAAAAGGCAAGAAACTCCCCACATACCTGGGTAGGGCAAAAGAAAAAAAGAATAAACAGAAACAAAAGGATAGGGAAGGGACCTGCACCAGTGGGAGGGAGCTGTGAAGGAGGAAAGGTTCCACACACTAGAAGGCCCTTCACGGGCGGAGACTGCGGGTGGCGGAGGGGGAAAGCTTCAGAGTAGCGGAGGAGATCACAGCAACAGGGGTGTGGAGGGCAAAGCGGAGAGATTCTGGCACAGAGGATCAGTGCCCTCAGGCACACACCAGCCCGAGAGGCTTGTCTGCTCGGCCGCCGGGGAGGGTGGGGCTGGGAGCTGAGGCTCGGGTATCGGGTTTCAGTCGGAGCACAGGGAGAGGACTGGGGCTGGTGGCAGGAAGAGAGCCTGAAGGGGTTAGTGCACCATGGCTAACGCGGAGGGAGTCTGCGGAAAAAGTCTCGAGCTGCGTTTCCTGGTGCGCAAGGAGAGGACATTAAGAGCGCTGCTTAAAGAAGCTCCAGAGACAGACGCGAGCCACGGCTAAAGGCACAGACACCGGAGATGGGCGTGGGATGCTGGAGTTCCTGCTGCTGCTGCCACAAGGCCTGTGTGCGAGCGCAGGTCACTGTCTACCCCGCCTTCTGGGGAGGCTGTGCAGCCCGCCACTGCTGGGGTCCCGGGACCCTGGGTAGGCTTCCCCAGGAAAGTGCACGGAGCCACCTTGGGCTGCTGCAACATCACGCCAGCCTCTGCTGCCGCAGGCCCGACCCGCACTGCGTGCCCCTCCCTCCCTTCTGCCTGAGTGAGCCAGAGCCCCCGAATCAGCGGCTCCTTTAAACCCATCCTGTCTGAGCGAAGCACGGACGCCCTTTGGTGACCTATGTGCAGAGGCGGGGCCAGGTCCAAGGCTGAGACTGGGGAGCTGTGAGAGCAGAGAAGAGACAGGGAAATCTCTCTGTGCAGCCTCGGAGGCAGCGGATTAAAGCTCCACGGTCCACTTGATGTGCCCTGTGTCTGTGGAGTGCATGAATGGACAGAGAATCATCCCAAATTGAAGAGGTGGACTTTGAGGGCAAGATTTAAGACTTTTTCCCCTTTCCCTCTTTTTACAACAAACTATCCCAAATTAAGGATGTGGACTTTGAGAGCTAGATTTCAGACTTTTTCCCCTTTTCCTCTTTTTACAACGAATTATCCCAAATTGAGGAGGTGGACTTTGAGAGCAAGATTTTCGATTTTTTTCCCTGTTCTCTTTTTGTGAATTTGTATGTGTATGCTTCTGTGTGAGATTTTCTCTGTATAGCTTGGCTTCCACCATATGTCCCAGGGTTCTATGTGTCCGTTTTTTTTCAATAATTACATTTTAATTTTAATAATGCTACTATATTTTATACATTATTCTATTTTACTTTACCTGATTTTTTTTCATACCTTCCCTTCCTCCCTCCCTCCTTCCCTCCTGTCTTTCTTTCCTTCTCTCTTTCTTTCTTTCTTTCTTTCCTCCCTCCCTCCCTCCCTCCCTTCTTCCTTGCACTCTTTCTATTCCTTTCCTTCCTTCCTCCATTGTTCCTTTCACTCTTTCTTTTTCTTTCCTTCTTTCCTCCATTGTTCCTTTCACTATTTCTTTCTTTCCTTCCTCCCTCCCTCCCTCCCTCCTTTCTTTCTTTCTTTCCATCTTTCCTCCCTCCCTCTCTCCTTTCTTTTTTTCTTTCTTTCTTTCTTTCTTTGTTTCTTTCTTTCTTCCTTCCTTCCTTTCTATCCTTCTTCCTTTCTTTCTCTCTCTCTTTCTTTCTTCTACTAATTCTTTCTTTCTACTTTTTCTCCCTTTAATTCTGAGCCGGGTAGATGAAAGGCTCTTGGTTCTGCAGCCAGGAGTCAGTGCTGTGCCTCTGAAGTAGGAGAGCCAACTTCAGGACACGGGTCCACAAGAGACCTCCCAGCTCCACATAATATCAAGTGGCAAAAATCTCCCAGAGATCTCCATCTGAACACCAGCACCCAGAATCAGTCAACGACCAGCAAGCTACAGTGCTGGTCACCCTATGCCAAGCAACTAGCAAGACAGGAACACAACACCACCCATTAGCAGAGAGGATGCCTAAAAACATAATAAGCCAAAGGCACCATAAAACACACCATCAGAAGTGGACCTGTCCACCAGAAAGACAAGATTGAGACTCAACCACCAGAACACAGGCACTAGTCCACCCACACCAGGAAGCCTACACAACCTACTGAAACAACCTTAGCCACTGGGGACAGACACCAAAAACAATGGGAACTACGAACCTGCAGCCTGCAAACAGGAGACCCCACACACAGTAACAAAAGCAAAATGAGAAGACAGAAAAACACACAGCAGGTGAAGGAGCAAGATAAAAACCAACCAGACCTAACAAATGAAGACGTAATAGTCAGTCTACCTGAAAAAGAATTCAGAATAATGATAGTAAAGCTGATCCAAGATTCTAATTCCAAGATCCAAAATCTTGGAAATAGAATAGACAAAATGCAAGAAACAGTTAACAAGGACCTAGAAGAACTAAAGATGAATCAAGCATCGATTAAAAACACAATAAATGAAATGAAAAGTACTCTAGATGGGATCAATAGCAGAATAACTGAGGGAGAAGAACGGATACGTGAGGTGGAAGATAAAATAGTGGAAATAACTGCTGCAGAGCAAAATAAAGAAAAAATAATGAAAAGAATAGAGGACAGTCTCAGAGACCTCTGGGACAACACTAAACGCACCAACATTCGAATTATAGGGGTTCCAGAAGAAGAAGAGAAAAAGAAAGGGACAGAGAAAATATTTGAAGAGATTATAGTTGAAAACTTCCCTAATATGGGAAAGGAAATAGTTAATCAAGTCCAGGAGGCACAGAGAGTGTGATACAGAATAAATCCAAGGAAAAATATGCCAAAACACATATTAATCAAACTGTCAAAAATTAAACACAAAGAAATCATAATAAAAGCCACAAGGGAAAAACAACAAATAACACACAAGGAAATCGCCATCAGGTTAACAGCTGATCTCTCAGCAGAAACTCTACAAGCAAGAAGGGAGTGGCAGGACATAATTAAAGTGATGAAGGAGAGAAACCTGCAACCAAGATTACTCTACCCAGCAAGGATCTCATTCAGATTTGATGGAGAAATTAAAACCTTTACAGACAAGCAAAAGCTGAGAGAGTTCAGCACCACCAAACGAGCTTTACAACAAATGCTAAAGGAACTTCTCTAAGCAAGAAACACAACAAAAGGAAAATACCTACAATAACGAACCCAAAGCAATTAAGGAAATGGGAATAGGAACATACATACCAATAATTACCTTAAATGTAAATGGACTAAATGCTCCCACCAAAAGAGACAGGTTGGCTGAATGGATACAAAAACAAGACACATTTATATGCTGTCTACAAGAGACCCATTTCAGACTTAGAGACACATACACATTGAAAGAAAGGGGATGGAAAAGATATTCCATGCAAATGGAAATCAAAAGAAAGCTGGAGTAGCAATTCTCATATCAGACAAAATAGACTTTAAAAGAAAGACTACTAGAAGAGACAAAGAAGGACACTACATAATAATCAAGGGATCGATCCAAGAAGAAGATATAACAATTGTAAATAATTATGCACCCAACATAGGAGCACCTCAATACATAAGGCAAATACTAACAGCCATAAAAGGGGAAATCGACAGTAACACACTCATAGTAGGGGACTTTAACACCCCACTTTCACCAATGGACAGATCATCCAAAATGAAAATAAATAAGGAAACACAAGCTTTAAATGCTACATTAAACAAGATGGAATTAATGGATATTTATAGGACATTCCATCCAAAAACAACAGAATACACACTTTTCCCAAGTACTCATGGAACATTCTCCAGGATAGATCATATCTTGGGTCACAAATCAAGCCTTGGTAAATTTAAGAAAATTGAAATTGTATCAAGTATCTTTTCCGACCACAATGCTGTGAGAGTAGACATCAATTATAAGAAAAGATCTGTAAAAAATACAAACACATGGAGGCTAAACAATACACTACTCAATAACGAAGTGATCACTGAGGAAATCAAAGAGGAAATAAAAAATAATACCTAGAAACAAATGACAATGGAGACACTACGACCCAAAACCTATGGGACGCAGCAAAAGCAGTTCTAAGGGGGAAGTATATAGCAATACGATCCCACCTTAAGAAACAGGAAACATCTCGAGTAAACAAACTGACCCTGTACCTACAGCAATTAGAGAAAGAAGAACAAAAATCCCCCAAAGTTAGCAGAAGAAAAGAAATCATAAAGATCAGATCAGAAATAAATGAAAAAGAATTGAAGGAAACAATAGCAAAGATCAATAAAACTAAAAGCTGGTTCTTTGAGAAGATAAACAAAATTGACAAACCATTAGCCAGACTCATCGAGAAAAAAGGGAGAAGACTCAAATCAATAGAATTAGAAATGAAAAAGGAGAAGTAACAACTGACACTACAGAAATACAAAAGATCATGAGAGATTACTACAAGCAACTCTATGCCAATAAAATGGACAAACTGGAAGAAATGGACAAACTCTTAGAAATGCACAACCTGCCAAGACAGACTCAGGATGAAATAGAAAATATGAATACACCAATCCCAAGCACTGAAATTGAAACTGTGATTAAAATTCTTCCAACAAACAAAAGCCCATGACCAGATGGCTTCACAGGCGAATTCTATCAAGCATTTAGAGAAGAGCTAACACCTATCCTTCTCAAACTCTTCCAAAATATAGCAGAGGGAGGAGCACTTCCAAACTCTTTCTACGCGACCACCATCACCTTGATACCAGAACCAGGCAAGGATGTCTCAAAGAAAGAAATCTACAGGCCAATATCACTGATGAACATAGATGCAAAAATCCTCAACAAAATACTAGCAAACAGAGTCCAGCAGCACATTAAAAGGATCATACACCATGATCAAGTGGGGTTTATTTCAGGAATGCAAGGATTCTTCAATATACACAAATCAATTAATGTGATACACCATATTAACAAATTGAAGAAGAAAATCCATATGATCATCTCAATAGATGCAGAGAAAGCTTTCGACAAAATTCAACACCCATTTATGATAAAAACCCTGCAGAAAGTAGGCATAGAGGGAACTTTCCTCAACATAATAAAGGCCATATATGACAAACCCACAGCCAACATTGTCCTCAATGGTGGAAAACTGAAACAATTTCCACTAAGATCAGGAACAAGTCAAGGCTGCCCACTCTCACCACTCTTATTCAACTTAGTTTTGGAAGTTTTAACCACAGCAATCAGAGAAGAAAAGGAAATAAAAGGAATACAAATTGGAAAAGAAGAAGTAAAGCTGTCACTGTTTGCAGATGACATGATACTATATATAGAGAATCCTAAAGATGCTACCAGAAAACTACTAGAACTAATCAATGAATTTGGTAGAGTAGCAGGATACAAAATTAATGCACAGCAATCTCTGGCATGCCTGTACACTAATGATGAACAATCTGGAAGTGAAATCAAGAAAACACTCCCATTTACCATTGCAACAAAAAGAATAAAATATCTAGGAATAAACCTACCTAAGGAGACAAAAGACCTGTATGCAGAAAATTATAAGACACTCATGAAAGAAATTAAAGATGATACAAATAGATGGAGAGATATACCATGCTCCTGGATTGGAAGAGTCAATATTGTGAAAATGACTCTACTACCAAAAGCAATCTACAGATTCAATGCAATCCCTATCAAACTACCACTGGCATTTTTCACAGAACTAGAACAAAAAAATTCACAATTTGTTTGGAAAAACAAAAGACCCCGAATAGTGAAAGCAATCTTGAGAATGAAAAATGGAGCTGGAGGTATCAAGCTCCCTGACTTCAGACTATACTACAAAGCCACAGTAATCAAGACAGTGTGGTACTGGCACAAAAACAGAAATATAGATCAATGGAACAGGATAGAAAGCCCAGATATGAACCCACGCACATATGGTCAACTTATCTTTGATAAAGGAGGCAGGAATGTACAGTGGAGAAAGGACTGTCTCTTCAATAAATTGTGCTGGGAAAATTGGACAGGGACATGTAAAAGTATGAGATTAGATCATTTCCTAACACCATACACAAAAATAAGCTCAAAATGGATTAAAGACCTAAATGTAAGGCCAGAAACTATCGAACTCTTAGAGGAAAACATAGGCAGAACATTCTATGACGTAAATCACAGCAAGATCCTTTTTGACCCACCTCCTAGAGAAATGGAAATAAAAACAAACATAAACAAATGGGCTCTAATGAAACTTCAAAGGTTTTGCACAGCAAAGGAAACCATAAACAAGACCAAAAGACAACTCTCAGAATGGGAGAAAATATTTGCAAATGAAGCAACTGAAAAAGGATTAATTTCCAAAATTTGTAAACAGTTCATGCAGCTCAATAGAAAAAAACAAACAACCCAATCCAAAAATGGGCAGAAGACTTCAATAGGCATTTCTCCAAAGAAGATACACAGACTGCCAACAAACACATGAAAGAATGCTCAACCTCATTAATCATTAGAGAAATGAAAGTCAAAACTACAATGAGATATCTTCTTACACCAGTCAGAATGGCCATCATCAAGAAATCTAGAAACAATAAAAGCTTGAGAGGGTGTGGAGAAAAGGGAACACTCTTGCACTGCTGGTGGGAGTGTGAATTGGTACAGCCACTATGGAGAACGGTATGGAGGTTCCTTAAAAAACTAAAAATAGAACTACCATATGACCCAGCAATCCCACTACTGGGCATATACCCTGAGAAAACCATAATTCAAAAAGAGACATGTACCAAAATATTCATAGCAGCCCTATTTACAATAGCCCGGAGATGGAAACAACCTAAGTGTCCATCATCGGATGAATGGGTAAAGAAGATGTGGCACAAATATACAATGGAATATTACTCAGCCATAAAAAGAAATGAAATTGAGCTATTTGTAATGAGGTGGATAGACCTAGAGTCTGTCATACAGAGTGAAGTAAGTCAGAAAGAGAAAGAGAAATACTGTATGCTGACACATATATATGGAATTTAAGAAAAAAATGTCATGAAGAACATAGGGGTAAGACAGGAATAAAGACACAAACCTACTAGAGAATGGACTTGAGGATATGGGGAGGGGGAAGGGTGAGCTGTAACAAAGTGAAAGAGAGGCATGGGCATATATACACTACCAAACGTAAGGTAGATAGCTAGTGGGAAGAAGCCGCATAGCACAGGGAGATCAGCTTGCTGCTTTTTGACCGCCTGGAGGGGTGGGATAGGGAGGGTGGGAGGGAGACACAAAAGGGAGGAGATATGGGAACATATGTATAGGTATAACTGATTAAATATGTTATAAAGCAAAAAAAAACAGACTTGAACTTTAAAGATTCCAGCTTAATTGTAAGTTTCTAAGGGTCAGGACCTCTACATTGTTCCTGGCGTAAGGCTTAGTTCAACGAATAGCAATGTATATATTGACATATTTTCCCCTCGACTTTCTGTGATTCCCTACATCTCACCTTTCCTTGCAGACAAGCCATTTGAAATATCCTTAATTATTTCACAGCCAATAAGTCGTTGAAATAATGTGTATTTTTTAGAGAAATCTTCTTATATAATTAGGCAGAAAATCTGACCTGCCATAGATTTCAAAACAGCATAATTATACCCTTCTCAATGATTAATCGGTTGTATTACACAACCTTTGAGTTTATAGCTTTATCAATGACATGTACTTTAAAAATGTTTTAGAGATCCTATCAGTCTTTGAAAACATCCTTGTTCTTGTTTCAGTTAGAGTTTTATGTATATTTACTGCAATGCACCTGATTATTCCAATTTCTGACGGATGTCCTAGGGAATCTAATTCTGGTATTGATTGTTTTTGCTGATTGTCTCCCTTTGTAGCTGATTTCTTCATTATTGTGTAAATTTAGATCATGAGCTCATGTTTAGCTAAACAGCTGACTATGTAGGAGGCTTAGGTGTGAATGCTCGTAAGTTTCAGCAGAAAGTCGGCAAAGATGTATTTGTGTCCCTCCAATGAGTTGCCCACAAGGACCCCGTTTTCTAGAAGTGTTGCTCCAATACTCCCTCTACAGGCAGGGGACACAGACAGGGCAGCTTTGCGGCCCCTGATCTGGAGCAGGGGCACTGGGCGGCCTGTGGCCCGGGAAGGAGACTCTCCGCGTGTGTCCCAGGTACCCATCAGCCTGCAAACTTCAGTCACCTGGCAGAAAGCAACGATGCCCAGACCTATGGTTAGCTGTGCAGCGAGGTGTGCTGCGCAGACAGGTTCCACACACACTTCAAGTAAGAGGGCGGTCGGAGTGGAAAGGTGAGAGTTTGGGCAGCTGTGCAGACAAAGAAGACGCCCTTTGGCCTGGTCCTAAATGCTTGTGACACGCCACTGGGCCTTCCGGGCTCTGAGGGCACTGCCCTGGGCCCGTTGCTCCCCTGACTTTTGTTCAGTCACAGCAGAGATGGCCACACCCACTCCCTCAGTGAGCGCAGTATTCCAAACTCCCTCAGGCCCGCCCACTCTCCGCAGGTTACCATGGACTACAGATGCTGCATTGTGAGGCCAGGGCGTTCTGAGAATGCCAAGGGCAGACATGATGACCTTAAATGATTTCATCTTGTGTCAGTTTTGTTAAACTTTGGGAGCTAGGAAATGGTCCCAATTACAGAAATATTCAAATTTACTGCATTTCATATATTCTCTGCTATAACATTGTCCTGATACTTTCTGTATATTCTTTACTTATGTTTTTGTTTTCCTTAATAAAAGTGTGTCTTTTAAATCTTTTCAAAGAATATTCTTTGTACTTACTAAATCAACTCAATTATATACGTTTTCTGTTGTATTAAGTTCTGCTCATATCTTTATTTATCTTTTTTCCATGTTCTCAGGGTTTATTGGTTTGATTTTCTGATGTCAATTAAAACACTTGGTTATTCATTTTAATAAATGTTTTTACTTATAAAGATTTGAACTATTGAAGATTCCAGCTTACTTGTAAGTTGATACGGGTCAGGTCCTCTACATTGTTGCTGGCCTAAGGCTTAGTTCACCCTATAGCAATGTATATATGGACATATTTTCCCCTCGACGTTCTGTGATTCCCTACATCTCACCTTTCTTTGCAGACAAGCCCTTTGAATTACCCTTAAATTATTTCACAGCCAATAAGTCTTTGAAATAATGTGTATTTTTAGAGAAATCTTCTTTTATAATTACGCAGAAAATCTCACATGCCATAGTTTTCAAAACAGCACAATTTCACTCTTCTCAATGATTAATCTGTTGTATTACACAAGCTTTGAGTATTTAGCTTTATCAGTGACATGTACTTTAAAAATGTTATAGAGATCATACCAGTCTTTGAAAACATCCTTGTTCCTTGTTTCAGTTCCAGTTTTATGTATATTTTCTGCCTTGTACCTGATTATTCCAACATCTGATGAATGGCCTTGGTAATCTAATTCTGGTATTGATTGTTTTGGCTGATTGTCTCCCCGCACAGCTGATTTCTTCATTATTGTGTGAATTTAGATCATAAGCTCATATGTAGCTAAACAGCTGACCTTGTAAGAGGCTTAGGTGTGAACGCTCGTAAGTTTCACCAGAAAGTCGGCAAAGATTTATTTGTGTCCCTCCAATGAGTTGCCCACTAGGACCAAGTTTTCTAGAAGTGTTGGTCCAATACGCCCTCTAGAGGCAGGGGACTCAGACAGGGTTGCTTTGTGGCCCCTGATCTGGGGCAGGGGCAGTGGGCGTCTTGTGGCCCCGGCAGGAGCCTTTTCGCGTGTGTCCCATGGACCCACCTGCCTGCGAACTTCGGTCACCTGGTAGCAAGCTACGATGCCCAGACCTATGGTTCGCTGGGCAGCGAGGTGTACTGTGCAGACTGGTTCCAAACACACTTCCAGTAAGAGTGAAGCATGAGTGGAAATGTGAGAGTATGGGCAGCTGTGCAGACAAAGAAGGCGCCCTTTGTCCTGGGCCTAAATGCTTGTGACACCCAAGTGGGCCTGCCGGGCTCTGAGGGCCTTGCCCCGGGCCCCCTGCTCCCCTGCCCTTTGTTCAGTCACAGCAGAGATAGCCACACCCACTCCCTCAGTGAGGGCAGTGTTCCAAACTCCCTCAGCAACGGCCCATCTCCGCAGGTTACCATGGACTACAGACGCTGCATTCTGAAGCCAGGGCGTTCTGAGAATGCCAAGGGCAGACATGATGACTTTAAATGGTTTCCTCTTGTGTCAGTTTTGGTAAAGTGTAGGAGCTAGGAAATGGTCCACTTTACAGAAATGTTCAAATTAACTGGCATTTCATATATTCTCTGCTATAACATTGTCCTGATTATTTCTATATATTCTTTAATTATGTTTTTGTTTTCCTTAATCAAAGTTTGTCTTTTAAATCTTTTCAAAGAATACTCTTTGGCTTTACTACATCACCTGAATTTTATACGTTTTCTGTTGTATTAAGTTCTGCTCATATCTTTATTTATCTTTTTTCTATGTTCTCAGGATGTATTATTTTGACCTTCTGATGTCAATTAAAACACTTGGTTATTCATTTTAATAAATATTTTTACTTATAAAGATTTGAACTTTTGAAGATTCCAGCTAACTTTAACTTTCTAAGGGTCATGTCCTCTACATTGTTTCAGGCCTAAGGCGTAGTTCAATATACAGCTATGTATATATTGACATATTTTACCCTCCACTTTCTGTGATTCCCTACATCTCACCTTTCTTTGCAGACAAGACATTTGAAATACCCTTAACTTATTTCACAGCCAATAAGTCTTTGAAATAATGTGTATTTGTAGAGAAATCTTCTTATATAATGAGGCAGAAAATATGACCTGCCATAGTTTTCAAAACAGCATAATTTCACTCTTCTCAATGATGAATCTGTTGTATTACACAACCTTTGAGTATTTAGCTTTTTCAATGACATGTACTTTAAAAATATTTTAGAGATACTTCCTGTCTTTGAAAACATTCTTGATCCTTGTTTTAGTTCCAGTTTTATGTATATATTTGTGCCTTTCACCTGATAATTCCAACATATGATGGATGGCCTTGGGAATCTAATTCTTGTACTGATTGCTTTTGCTGATTGTCTCCCCTTGTAGCTGATTTCTTCATTATTGTGTAAATTTACATCATGAGCTCATGTTTAGCTAAACAGCTGACCTTATAAGAGGCTTAGGTGTGAACGCTCATAAATTTCAGCAGAAAGACGGCAAAGATTTATTTGTGTCCCTCCAATGAATTGCCCACGAGGACCACATTTTCTACAACTGTTGGTCCAATACTCCCTCTAGAGGCAGTGGACACAGACAGCGCTCCTTGGCGGCCTCCGATCTGTGGCAGGGGTAGTAGGGTGGCCTGTGGCCCGAACAGGAGCCTCTCTGCGTGTGACCCAGGGACCCATGTGCCTGCGAATTTAGGTCTCCTGGCAGAAAGACACGAGGCCCAGACCTATGGTTAGCTGTGCAGCGAGGGGTACTGCGTGGACAGGTTCCACACACACTTCAAGTAAGCGGGCGGCCTGAGGGGAAAGGTGAGAGTTTAGTCAGCTCTGCAGACTAAGAAGGCACCCTTTGGCCTGGGCCTACATGCTTGTGACACACCACTGGGCCTGTCAGTCTCTGAGGTCCCTGCCCTGGGCCCCCTGCTCCACTGCCATTTGTTCAGTCATAGCAGAGGTGGCCACACCCACTCCCTCAGTGAGGGCCGTGTTACAATCTTCCTCACCCCACCCCTTCTCCGCAGGTTACCATGGATTACAGATGCTGCCTTCTGAGGCCAGGGCGTTCAGAGAATGCCAAGGGCAGACATGATGACCTTAAATGATTTCCTCTTGTGTCAGTTTTTGTAAACTTTAGGAGCTAGGAAATGGTCCCCTTTACAGAAATGTTCAAATTTACTGGCATTTCATATATTCTCTGCTATAACATTGTCCTGACTCTTTCTGTATATTCTTTACATAAGTTTTTGTTTTCCTTTATCAAAGTGTGTCTTTTAAATCATTTCAAAGTATATTCTTTGGAGTTACTACATCACCTCAATTTTATACGTTTTCTGTTCTATTAAGTTCTGCTCATAACTTTATTTATCTTTTTTCTATGTTCTCAGGGTTTATTGTTTTATATTCTGATGTCAATTTAATCTCTTGTTAATTGATTATAATAAATATTTTCTACTTATAAAGATAAGAACTTTTAAAGATTCCAGGTTACTTGTAATTTTCTAAGGATCAGGTCAACTATATTGTTGCTGGCATAAGCCTTAGTTCACCATATAGCAATGTATATATTGACATATTATCCCCTCGACTTTCTGTGATTCCATACATCTCACCTTTCTTTGCGGTCAAGCCATTTGAAATACCCTTAACTTATTTCACAGCAAATAAGTCTTTGAAATAATGTGTATGTTTTAGATAAATCTTCTTATATAATTAGGAAGAAAATGTGATCTGCCATAGTTTTCAAAACAGCATAATTTCACTCTTCTCAATGATGAATCTGTTGTATTACACAACATTTGAGTATTTAGCTTTATCAATGACGTGTACTTTAAAAATGTTTTAGAGATCCTATCAGTCTTTGAAAACATCCTTGTTCCTTGTTTCAGTTCGAGTTTTATGTATATTTTCTGCCTTGCACCTGATTATTCCAACATGTGATGGATGGCCTTGGGAATCTTATTCTGGTATTGATTGTTTTTGCTGATTGTCTCCCTTGTAGCGGATTTCTTCATTATTGTGTAAATTTAGATCATGAGCTCATATTTAGCTAAACAGCTGACCTTGTAACAGGCTTAGTTCTGAATGCTCGTAAGTTTCAGCAGAAATTCGGCGAAGATTTATTTGTGTCCCTCCAATGAGTTGCCCATAAGGACCCCGTTTTCTAGAAGTGTTGTTCCAATACCTCCTCTAGAGTCAGGGGATTCAGACTGGGTTGCTATGTGGCCTCCGATCTGGGTCAGGGGCTGTGTCCAGCGTGTGGCCCAAGAGGGAGCGTCTCCGAGGGTTTCCCAGGTACACATCTGCCTGTGAACTTTGGTCACGTGGCAGGAAGCTATGATGCCCAGACCTATGGTTAGCTGTGCAGTGAGGTGTACTGTGTGGACAGGTTCCACACACACTTCAAGTAAGAGGGCGGCCTGAGTGGAAAGGTGAGTGTTTGGGCAGCTGTGCACACAAAAAGGCGCCCTTTGGCCTGGGTCAAAATGCTTTAGACAACCCACTGGGCCTGCCGCGCTCTGAGGGCCCTGACCTGGGCACCCTGTTCCCCTGCCCTATGTTCAGGCACAGCACAGACGGCCACACCCACTCCCTCAGCGAGGGCAGTGTTCTAAACTCCCTCAGCACCGCCCCCTCTCCGCAGGTTACCATGGACTACAGATGCTGCATTCTGAGGCCAGGGCGTTCTGAGAATGCCAATGGGAGACATGATGACCTTAAATGATTTCATTTTGTGTCAGTTTTGGTAAACTTTAAGAGCTAGTTAATGGTCCCCTTTACCAAAATGTTGAAATTTACTGCTATTTCATATTTTCTCTGCTATAACATTGTCCTGAATCTTTCTGTATATTCTTTAATTATGTTTGTGTTTTCCTTAATCAAAGTGTGTCTTTTAAATCTTTTCAAAGAATATTCTTTGGACTTACTACCTCACCTGAATTTTATACGTTTTCTGTGGTATTAAGTTCTGCTCATATCTTTATTTATCTTTTTTCTATGTTCTCAGGGTTTATTGTTTTGATTTTCTGATGTCAATTAAAACACTTGGTTATTCATTTTAATAAATATTTTTACTTATAAAGATTTGAGCTTCTGAAGATTCCAACTTACTTGTAACTTTCTAATGGTCAGGTTCTGTACATTGTTGCTGGCCTGAGTCTTAGTTCAACATATAGCAATGTATATATTGACCTATTTTCCTTTCGAATTTCTGTGATTCCCTACATCTCACCTTTCTTTGCAGACAAGCCATTTGAAATACCGTAAACTTATTTCACAGCCAATAAGTCTTTGAAATAATGTGTATTTTTTAGACAAATCTTCTTATATAATTAGGCAGAAAATCTCACCTGCCATACTTTTCAAAACAGCATAATTTCACTCTTCTCAATGATTAATCTGTTGTATTACACATCCTTTGACTATTTATCTTTATCAATGACATGTACTTTAAAAAAATTTTAGAGTGCCTACCAGTCTTTGAAAACATCCTTGTTCATTGTTTCAGTTCCAGTTTTATGTATATTTCCTGCCTTGCACCTGATTATTCCAACATCTGATGGATGGCCTTGGGAATCTAATTCTGGTATTGATTGTTTTTGCTGATTGTCTCCCCTTGTAGCTGATTATTCATTATTGTGTAAATTTAGATCATGTGCTCATGTTTAGCTAAACAGCTGATTTGTAAGAGTCTTAGGTGTGAACACTCGTAAGTTTCAGCCGAAAGTTGGCAAAGATTTATGTGTGTCCCTCCAATGAGTTGCCCGCGAGACCCCGTTTTATAGAAGTGTTGGTCCAATATTCCCTCTTGAGGCTAGAGATTTAGACAGGGCTGCTTGGCGGCACCGATCTGGGGCAGGGGCAGTGGGTGGCCCGAGGCCCAGGCAGGAGCCTCACAGCCTGTGTCCCAGGGACCCATCTGCCTGCGAACTTCGGTCACCTGGCAGGAAGCTACGATGCCCAGACCTATGGTTAACTTTGCAGCGAGGTGTACTGTGCAGACAGGTTCCACACACACTTCAAGTAAGAGGGCGGGCTGAGTGGAAAGGTGAGAGATTGGGCAGCTGAGCAGACAAAGATGGCGCCCTTTGGCCTTGGCCTAAATGCTTGTGAAACCACACTGGGCCTGCCGGGCTCTGAGGGCCCTGCCCTAGACCTCCTGCTCCCCTGCCCTTTGTTCAGTCACATCAGAGATTGCCACACCCACTTCCTCAGTGATGGCAGTGTTCCAACCTGCCTCAGCTCCTCCCCCACTCCGCATGTTACCATGGACAACAGATGCTGCATTCTGAGGCCAGGAAGTGCTGAGAATGCCAATGGCAGACAGGATGACCTTAAATGATTTCCTTTTGTGTCAGATTTGGTAAACTTTAGGAGCTAGGGAATGGTCCCCTTTACAGAAATGTTCAAATTTACTGCTATTTCATATATTCTCTGCTATAACATTGTCCTGATTCTTTCTGTATATTCTTGACTTATGTTTTTGTTTTCCTTAATCAAAGTGTGTCTTTTAAATCTTTTCAAGGAATATTCTTTGGACTTACTACATCACCTGAATTTTATATGTTTTCTGTTGTATTAAGTTCTGCTCATATCTTTATTTATCTTTTTTCTATGTTCTCAGGGTTTATTGTTTTGATCTTCTGATGTCAATTAAAACACTCGGTTATTCATTTTAATAAATCGTTTTACCTATAAAGATTTAAACTTTTGAAGATTCCAGCTTACTTGTAAGTTTCTAAGGGTCAGGTCCTCTACATTGTTGCTGGCCTAAGGCTTAGTTCACCCTATAGCAATGTATATATTGACATATTTTCCCCTCGACTTTTTTGATTCCCTACATCTCACCTTTCTTTGCCGACAAACCATTTGAAATACCCTTAACTTACTTCACCGCCAATAAGTCTTTGAAATAATGTGTATTTTTTCGAGAAACCTTCTTATATAATTAGGCAGAAAATCGGACCTGCCATAGTTTTCAAAACAGCATAATTTCACTCTTCTCAATGATTAATCTGTTGTATTACACAACCTTTGAGTATATAGCTTTATCAATGACATGTACTTTAAAAATGTTTTAGAGATCCTACCAGTCTTTGAAAACATCTTTGTTTTTGTTTCAGTTAGAGTTTTATGTATATTTTCTGCCTTGCACCTCATTATTCCAACTTCTGACGGATGTCCTAAGGAATCTAATTGTTGTATTGATTGTTTTTGCTGATTGTCTCCCCTTGTAGCTGATATCTTCATTATTGCGTAAGTTTAGATCATGAGCTCATGTTTAGCTAAACAGCTGAACTTGTAAGTGGCTTAGGTGTGAACCCTCGTAAGCTTCATCAGAAAGTCGGCAAATATTTATTTCTGTCCCTACAATGAGTTTCCCGCGAGAAGCCCTTTTTCTAAAATGTTGGTCCAATACTCCCTCTGGAGGCAGGGGACTCAGACAGGGCTGCTTGCCGGCCCCCGATCTGGGGCAGGGGCTGTGGGCGCCCCGTGGCCTGGGCTGGAGCCTCTCTGCGTGTGTCACAGGAACCCATCTGTCTGCGAAATTCGGTCTCCTGGCAGGAAAATATGATGCCCATATATATGGTTAGCTGTGAAGCGAGGTGTACTTCGATGACAGGTTCCACACACACTTCAAGTTAGAGGGCGGCCTGAGTGGAAAGGTGAGAGTTTGGGCAGACGTGGAGAAAAAGAAGGCGCCCTTTGGCCTGGGCCTAAATGCTGGTGACACCCCACTGGGTCTGCCGGGCTCTGAGGGCCCTGCCCTGGGCCCCCTGCTACCCTGCCCTTTGTTAAGTCACAGCAGAGATGGCCACACCCACTCCCTCAGTGAGGGCAGTGTTCCAGCCTCCCTCAGCCCCGCCCCCTCTCCGCAGGTTACCATGGACTACAGATGATGCTCTCTGAGGCCAGGGCGTTTCGTGAATGCCAAGGGCAGACATGATGACCTTAAATGATTTCCTCTTGTGTCAGTTTTGGTAAACTTTAGGAGCTAGGAAATGGTCTACTTTACACAAATGTTCAAATTTACTGGCATTTCATGTATTCTCTGCTATAACTTTGTCCTGATTCTTTCTTTATATTCTTTACTTATGTTTTTGTTTTCCTTAATCAAAGTGTGTCTTTTAAATCTTTTCAAAGAATATTCTTTGGACTTCCTAAATTACCTCAATTTTATAAGTTTTCTGTTGTTTAAGTTCTGCTCATATCTTTATTTATATTTTTCCTATATTCTCTCGGTTTATTGGTTTGATCTTCTGATATCAATGAAAACATTTCGTTATTCATTTTAATAAATATTTTTACTTATAAATATATGAGCTTTTGAAGATTCCAACTTACTTGTAACTTTCTAATGGTCATGTTCTGTACATTGTTGCTGGCCTGAGTCTTAGTTCAACATATAGCAATGTATATATTGACATATTTTCCCTTCAAATTTCTGTGATTCCCTACATCTCACCTTCCTTTGCATACAAGCCATTTGAAATACCCTTAACTTATTTCACAGCCAATAAGTCTTTGAAATAATGTGTATTTTTTAGAAAAATCTTCTTATAAAATTAGGCAGAAAATCTGACCTGCCATAGTTTTCAAAACAGCATAATTTCACTCTTCTCAATGATTAATCTGTTGTATTACACATCCTTTGACTATTTAGCTTTATCAATGACCTGTACTTTAAAAATATTTTAGAGAGCCTACCAGTCTTTGAAAACATCCTTGTTCCTTGTTTCAGTTCCAGTTTTATGTATATTTCCTGCCTTGCACCTGAGTATTGTAACATCTGATGGATGGCCTTGGGAATCTAATTCTGGTATTGATTGTTTTTGCTGATTGTCTCACCTTGTAGCTGATTTCTTCATTATTGTGTAAATTTAGATCATGAGCTCATGTTTAGCTAAACAGCTGACCTTGTAAGAGGCTTAGGTGTGAACGCTCGTAAGTTTCAGCAGAAAGTCGGGAATGATTTATTTGTGTCCTTCCAATGAGCTGGCCGCGAGGACCCCGTTTTATAGAAGTGTTGGTCCAATATTCCCTGTAGAGGATAGGGACACATACAGGGCTGCTTGGCGTACCCCGGTCAGTGGCAGGGGAATTCGGTGGCCTGTGGTCCGGGCAGGAGCCTCTCTACGTGTGTCCCAGGGACGCATCTGCCTGCGAACTTTGGTCACCTGGCTGGAAGCTACGATGCCCAGACTATGGTTAGCTCTGCAGCGAGGTGTACTGTGCAGACAGGTTCCACACACACTTCAAGTAAGAGGGCGGCCTGAGTGGAAAGGTGAGAGTTTGGGCAGCTGTGCAGACAAAGAAGGCGCACTTTGGCCTGTGCCTAAATGCATCTGACACACGACTGGGCCTGCCGGGCTCTGAGGGCCCTGCCTTTGGCCCCCTTCTCCCCTGCCCTTTGTTCAGTCACAGCAGAGATGGCCCCACCCACTCCCTCAGTGAAGGCAGTGTTCCAACATCCCTCAGCCCCGCCCCTCTCCGCAGGTTACCATGGACTACAGATGCTGCATTCTGAGGCCAGGGCGTAACGAGAATGCCAAGGGCAGACATGATGACCTTAAATGATTTCCTCTTGTGTCAGTTTTGTAAACTGTAGGAACTAGGAAATGGTCAACTTTACAGAAATGTTCAAATTTACTGTCATTTCATATATTCTCTGCTATAACATTGTTCTGATTCTTTCTGTATATTCTTTACTTATGTTTTTGTTTTCCTTAATCAAAGTGTGTCTTTTAAATCTTTTCAAAGAATATTCTTTGTACTTACTATATCACCTCAATTTTATACGTTTTCTGTTTTATTAAGTTCTGCTCATATCTTTATGTATCTTTTTTCTATGTTCTGAGGTTTTATTGGTTGGATCTTCTGATGTCAATTAAAACACTTGGTTATTCATTTTAATAAATCTTTTTCCTTATAAAGATTTGATCTTTTGAAGATTCCAGCTTACTTGTAAGTCTCTATGGTCAGGTCCTCTACATTCTTCCTGGCCGAAGGCTTAATTCAACATATAGCAATGTATATATTGACCTATTTTCCCCTCGACTTTCGGTGATTCCCTATATCTCACCTTTCTTTGCAGACAAGCCATTTGAAATACCCTTAACTTATTTCACAGCCAATAAGTCTTGAAATAATGTTTACTTTTTAGAGAAATCTTCTTATATAAATAGGCAGAAAATCTGACCTGCCATTGTTTTCAAAACAGCATAATTTCACTCTTCTCAATGATGAATCTGTTTTGAGTATTTAGCTTATCAATGACATGTACTTTAAAAATGTTTTAGAGATCCTATCATTCTTTGAAAACATCCTTGTTCCTTGTTTCAGTTCCAGTTTTATGTATATTTTC
This sequence comes from Mesoplodon bidens, assembly GCF_964165515.1. Classification (NCBI taxonomy): domain Eukaryota; kingdom Metazoa; phylum Chordata; class Mammalia; order Artiodactyla; family Ziphiidae; genus Mesoplodon; species Mesoplodon bidens. The sequence goes on from NW_027671513.1 coordinate 908,246, forward strand.
TGCCTTGCACCTGATTATTCCAACATCTGATGGATGGCCTAGGGAATCTAATTCTGGTATTGATTGTTTTCGCTGATTGTCTCCCCTTGTATCTGATTAATTCATTACTGTGTAAGTTTAGATCATGAGCTCATGTTTAGCTAAACAGCTGACCCTGTAAGAGGCTTAGGTCTGAACGCTCGTAAGCTTCAACAGAAAGTCGGCAAAGATTTATATGTGTCCCTCCAATGATTTGCCCAGGAGGACCCCGTTTTCTACAAGTGTTGGTCCAATACTACCTCTAGACGCAGGGGACTCAGACAGGGCTGTTTGCAGCCCCCGAACTGGGGCAGGTGCAGAGGGCGGCCTGTGGCCCAGGCAGGAGCGTCTCCACTTGTGTCCCAGGGACACATCTGCCTGCGAACTAAGGTCACCTGGCAGGAAGCTACGATGCTCACACATATGTTTACCTGTGCAGCGAGGTGTACTGCCCAGACAGGTTCCACACACACTTCAAGTAAGAGGGCGGCCTGAGTGGAAAGGTCAGATTTTGGGCAGCTGTGAAGAAAAGAAGGCGCCCTTTGGTCTGGGCCTAAATGCTTGTGACAACCCAATGAGCCTGCCGGGCTTGAGGGGTCTGCCCTGAGACCCCTCCTCTCCTGCAATTTGTTCAGTCACAGCAGAGATGGCCACACCCATTCCCTCAGTGAGGGCTGTGTTCCAACCTCCCTCAGCAGCACCCACTTTCCGCAGGTTACCATGGACTACAGATGCTGCGTTCTGAGGCCAGGGCATTCCGAGAATGCCAAGGGCAGACATGATGACCTTAAATGATTTCCTCTTGTGTCAGTTTTGGTAAACTTTAGGAGCTAGAATAAGGTACACTTTACAGAAATGTTCAAATTTACTGGCATTTTATATATTCTCTGCTATATCATTGTCCTGATTCTTTCTGTATATTCTTTAATTATTTTTTGTTTTCCTTAATCAAAGTGTGTCTTTTAAATCTTTTTAAAGAATATTCTTTGGACTTACTAAATCCCCTGAATTTTATACGTTTTCTATTGTATTAAGTTCTGCTCATATCTTTATTTATCTTTTTTCTATGTTCTCAGGGTTTATTGTTTTGATTTTCTGATGTCAATTAAAACACTTGGTTATTCATTTTAATAAATATTTTTACTTATAAAGATTTGAACTTTTAAAGATTCCAGCTTACTTGTAAGTTTCTAAGGGTCCATTCCTCTACACTGTTGCCGTCCTAAGGCTTAGTTCACCATATAGCAATGTATATATCGACATATTTTCCCCTCGAATTTCTGTGATTCCCTACATCTCACCTTTCTTTGCAGACAAGCCATTTGAAATACCCTTAACTTATTTCACAGCCAATAAGTCTTTGAAATAATGTGTATTTTTTAGAGAAATCATCTTATATAATTAGGAAGAAAATCTCACCTGCCATAGTTTTCAAAACAGCATAATTTCACTCTTCTCACTGCTTAATTTGTTGTATTAAACAACCTTTGAGTATTTAGCTTTATCAATGACATGTACTTTAAAAATGTTTTAGGGATCCTACCAGTCTTTGAAAACATCCTTGTTCCTTGTTTCATTTCCAGGTTTATGTATATTTTCTGCCTAGCACATGATTATTCCAATATCTGATGGATGTCCTAGGGAATCTAATTCTGGTATTGATTGTTTTTGCTGATTGTCTCCCTTTTTAGATGATTTCTTCATTATTGTGTAAATTTGGATCATGAGCTCATGTTTAGCTAAACAGCTGACCTTGTAAGAGGCTTAGGTGTGAACGCTCGTAAGTTTCATCAGAAAGTCGGCAAAGATTTATGTGTGTCCCTCTAATGAGTTGCCCGCGAGACCCCGTTTTATAGAAGTGTTGGTCCAATATTCCCTCTAGAGGCTAGGGATTCAGACATGGCTGCTTGGCGTCCCCCGATCTGGGGAAGGGTCTGTGGGCGGCCTGTGGCCCAGTCATGAGCCTCACAGCGTCTGTCCCAGGTTCCCATCTTCCTGCGAACTTCGGTCCACAGGCAGGAAGCTACGATGCTCAGACGTATGGTTAGCTGTGCAGCGAGGTGTACTGGGCGGACAGGTTCCACACACACTTTAAGTAATTATGCGGCCTGAGTGGAAATGTGAGAGTTTGGGCAGCTGTGCAGACAAAGAAGGCGCCCTTTGGCCTGGGCCTAAATGCTTGTGACACCCCACAGGGCCTGCCTGGCTCTGAGGGCCCTGCCCTAGACCCCCTGCTCCCCTGCCCTTTATTCAGTCACATCAGAGATTGCCACACCCACTTCCTCAGTGAGGGCAGTGTTCCAACCTGCCTCAGCTCAGCCCCCTCTCCGCAGGTTACCATGGACTACACATGCTGCATTCTGAGGGCAGGGCGTTCTGAGAATGCAAATGGCAGACATGATGACCTTAAATGATTTCCTTTTGTGTCAGATTTGGTAAACTTTAGGAGGTAGGAAATGGTCTATTTTACACAAATGTTGAAATTTACTGGCATTTCATGTATTCTCTGCTATAACCTTGTCCTGATTCTTTCTGTATATTCTTGACATATGTTTTTGTTTTCCTTAATCAAAGTGTGTCTTTTAAATCTTTTCAAGGAATAGTCTTTGGACATACTAATTCACCTCAGTTTTATAAGTTTTCTGTTGTATTAATTTCTGCGCATATCTTTATTTATGTTTTTTCTATATTCTCAGGGTTTATTGGTTGGATCTCCTGATGTCAATTAAAACACTTCGTTATTCATTTTAATAAATATTTTTACTTATAAAGATTTGAACTTTTGAAGATTCCAACTTACTTGTAACTTACTAAGGGTCAGGTTCTGTACATTGATGCTGGCCTGAGTCTTAGTTCAACATATAGCAATGTATATATTTGCATATTCTCCCTTCGAATTTCTGTGATTCCCTACATCTCAACTTTCTTTGCAGACAAGCCATTTGAAATACCCTTAACTTATTTCACAGCCAATAAGTCTTTGAAATAATGTGTTTTTTTAGAGAATTCTTCTTATATAATTAGGGAGAAAATCTGACCTGCCATAGTTTTCAAAACAGCATAATTTCACTTTTCTCAATGATTAATCTATTGTATTACACAACTTTTAAGTATTTAGCTTTATCAATGACATGTACTTTAAAAATGTTTTTGAGATCCTACCAGTCTTTGAGAACATCCTTGTTCCTTGTTTCAGTTCCAGTTTTATGTATATTTCCTGCCTAGCACCTGATTATTCCAACATCTGATGGATGGCCTTGGGAATCTAATTCTGGTATTGATTGTTTTTTGCTGATTGTCTTCCCTTGTAGCTGATGTCTTCATTATTCTGGAAATTTAGATCATGAGCTCATGTTTAGCTAAACAGCTGACCTTGTAAGAGGCTTATGTGTGAACGCTCATAAGTTTCAGCAGAAAGTCGGGAAATATTTATTTGTGTCCCTCCATAGAGTTGCCCGCGAGGATCCCAACTTCCAGAAGTGTTGGTCCAATATTCCCTGTAGAGTCAGGGGACTCTGAAAGGGCTTCAAGGTGTTCCCGGATCTGGGGCAGGGGCAGTGGGCGGCCTGTGGCCCGGGCAGGAGACTCTCCGGATGTGTCCCATGGACCCATCTGCTTGCGAACTTCGGTCACCATGCATGAAGTTATGATGCTCGGACCTATGTTTAGTGGTGCAGCGAGGTGTACTGTGCGGACAGGTTCCAAACGCAATTCAAGTAATAGTGCGGCCTGAGTGGAAAGGTGAGAGTTTGGGCAGCTGTGCAGACAAAGAACGCGCTCTTTGGCCTGGACCTAAATGCTTGTGACACCCCACTGGGGCTGCCGGGCTCTGAGGGCCCGGCCCTGGGCCCCTGCTCCCGTGCCCTTTGTTCAGTCACAGCAGAGATTGCCAAACCCACTCCCTCAGTGAGGGCAGTGTTCTACCTCACTCAGCCACGCCCCCTTTCCGCATGTTACCATGGACAACAGATGCTGCATTCTGAGGCCAGGGCATTCCGAGAATGCCAAGGGCAGACATGATGACCTTAAATGATATCCTCTTGTGTCAGTTTTGGTAAACTTTGGGAGCTAGGAAATGGTCCCCTTTACAGAAATATTCAAATTTACTGGCATTTCATATATTCTCTGCTATAACATTATACTGACTCTTTCTCTATATTCTTTACTTATGTTTTTGTTTTCCTTAATCAAAGCATGTCTTTTAAATCTTTTCAAAGAATATTCTTTGGACTTCTAAATCACCTGAATTTTATACGTTTTCTGTTGTATTAAGTTCTGCCCTTGTATTTATTTATCTTTTTTCTATGTTCTCAGGGTTTATTGTTTTGAACTTCTGATGTCAATTAATACATTTGGTTATTATTTTTAATAAATCTTTTTACTTAAAAAGATATGAACTTTTGAAGACTCCAACATTCTAGCGGCAGGTCTTTTACATTGTTGCTAGCCTAATACTTTGAGCAACATATAGCAATGTATATATTGACATATTTTCCCATCGACTTTCTGTGATTCCCTATATCTCACCTTTCTTTGCAGACAAGCCATTTTAAATACCCTTAACTTATTTCACAGCCATTAATTATCTGAAATAATATGTATTTTTTAGAGAAATCTTATTATATATATATATATTTACGCAAAAAATCTAACCTGCCATGGTTTTCTAAACAGCATAATTTCATTCTTCTCAGTGATGAATCTGTTGTATTACACAACCTTTTAGTATTTAGCTTTATCAATGACATGTACTTTAAAAATGTTTTAGAGAACCTACGTTTCTTTGAAAACATCCTGGTTCCTTGTTTCAGTTCCAGTTTTATGTATATTTTCTGCCTTGCACGTGATTATTCCAACATCAGATGGATGGCCTTGGGAATCTAATTCTTGTATTGATTGTTTTTGATTATAGTCTCCACTTGTACATGATTTCTTCATTATTGTGTAAATTTAGATCATTAGCTCATGTTTAGCTAAACAGCTGACCTTGTAAGAGGCTTAGTTGTGAACGTTCGTAAGCTTCAGCAGAATGTCGGCAAATATTTATTTATGTCCCTCCAATGAGTTACCCGCGAGGACCCCGTTTTCTACAAGTGTTGGTCCAATACTCGCTCTAGAGGCAGGGACACAGACAGGGCTGCTTTGCGGGCCCTGATATGGGGCAGGGGCACTCGGTGGCCTGTGGACCGGGCAGGGTCCTCTCCTCGTGTGTCACAGGGACGCATCTGCCTGCGAACTTCGGTCAACTGGCAGGAAGCTACGATGCCCAGACCTATGGTTAGCTCTGAGGCGAGGTGAACTGCGTGGAGAGGTTCCACACACACTTCAAGTAAGAGGGCGGCCTGAGCTGAAAGGTGAGAGTTTGGGCAGCTGTGCACACAAAGAAGGCGCCCTTTGGCCTGGGCCTAAATTCTTGTGAAACCGCACTGGGCCTGCCGGGCTCTGAGGGCCCTGCACTGGACGACCTGCTCCCCTGACCTTTGTTCAGTGACAGCAGAGATGGCCACACCCACTCCCTCAGTGAGGGCAGGGTTCCAACCTCCCGCAGCACCGCCCCCTCTCCGCAGGTAACCATAGACTACAGATGCTGTATTCTGAGGCCAGGGCGTTCCGAGAATGCCAAGGGCAGACAGGATGACCTTAAATGATATCCTCTTGTGTCAGTTTTGGTAAACTTTAGGAGCTAGGAAATGGTCCACTTTACAGAAATGTTCAAATTTACTGGCATTTCAGATCTTCTCTGCCATAATATTTTCTTGATTCTTTCTGTATGTTCTTTACTTATGTTTTGTTTTCCTTAATCAAAGTGTGTCTTTTAAAGCTCTTTTCCACAAACATTCTTCAGACTTACTAAACCTCCTCAATTTTATACGTTTTCTGTTGTATTAAGTTCTGATCATATCTGTATTTATCTTTTTTCTATGTTCTCAGGGTTTATTGTTTTGATCTTCTGATGCCAATTAAAACACTTGGTTATTCATTTTCATAAATCTTTTTACTTATAAAGATTTGAACTTTTGAAGATTCCAACTTACTTGTAAGTTTCTAAGGGTCAGTTCCTCTACATTTTTGCTGGCCTAAGGCTTAGTTCACCACATAGCAATGTATATATAGACCTATTTTCCCCTCGACTTTCTGTGATTCCCTACATCTCACCTTTCTTTGCAGACAAGCCATTTGAAATAACCTTATCTCATTTCACATTCAATAAGTCTTTGAAATAATGTGTATTTTTTAGAGAAATCTTCTTATATAATTAGGCAGAAAATCTGACCTGCCATAGTTTTCAAAACAGCATAATTTCACTCTTCTCAATGATGAATCTCGTGTATTACACAACCTTTGAGTATTTAGCTTTATCAATGACACGTACTTTAAAAAAATGATTTAGAGATCCTACCAGTCTTTGAAAACCTCCTAGTTCCTTGTTTCAGTTCCAGTTTTATGTATATTTTCTGCCTTGCACCTGATTATTGCAACATCTGATGGATTGCCTAGGGAATCTATTTCTGGTATTGATTGTTTTTGCTGATTGCCTCCCACTTGTAGCTGATTTCTTCATTATTGTGTAAATTTAGATCATGAGCTCATGTTTAGCTAAACAGCTGACCTTGTAAGAGGCTTAGGTGTGAATTCTCGTAAGCTTCATCAGAAAGTCGGCAAAGATTTATTTGTGTCCCTCCAATGAGTTTCCCGCGAGGACCCCGTTTTCTACAAGTGTTGGTCCAATACTCCCTGTTGAGGCACGGACTCAGAAAAGGTTGCTTTGCGGCCCCCGATGTGGTGCATGGGCAGTTGGCGTCCTGTTGCCTGGGCCGGAGCCTCTCCGCGTGTGTCCGAGGGACCCATCTGCCTGCGAACTTCGGTCACCTGGCAGGAAGCTACGATGCCCAGACATATGGTTAGCTTTGCAGCAAGTTGTACTGCATGGACAGGTTCCACACACACTTCACCTAAGAGGGCGGGCTGAGTGGAAAGATGAGAGTTTGGGCAGCTGTGCAGACAAAGAAGGCGCCCTTTGGTCTGGGCCTAAATGCTTTTGACACCCCACTGGGCCTGCCAGAATCTGATGGTCCTGCCCAGGTCGCCCTGCTGCCCTGCCCTTTGTTCAGTCACAGCAGAGATGGCCACACCCACTCCCTCAGTGAGGGCAGTTTCCAAACTCCCTCAGCCCCGCCCCGTCTCCACAGTTTACCATGGACTACAGATGTTGCATTCTGAGGCCAGGGCGTTCCGAGAATGCCAAGGGCAGACATAATGATCTTAAATGGTTTTCTCTTGTGTCAGTTTTGGTAAACTTTAGGAGCTAGGAAATGGTTCAGTTTACACAAATGTTCAAATTTACTGGCATTTCAGATCTTCTCTGCTATAACATTGTCCTGATTCTTTCTGTATATAATTTACTTATGTTTTTTTTTTCCTTAATTAAAGTGTGTCTTTTAAATCTTTTAAAATATTCTTTGGACTTACTACATCACCTGAATTTTATTCATTTTCTGTTGTATTAAGTTCTGCTCATATCTTTATTTATCTTTTTTCTATGTTCTCAGGGTTTATTATTTTGATCTTCTGATGCCAATTAAAACACTTGGTTATTCATTTTTATAAATCTTTTTACTTATAAAGATTTGAACTTTTGAAGATTCCAACTTACTTGTAAGTTTCTAAGGGTCAGGTCCTCTACATTGTTGCTGGCCTAAGGCTTAGTTCACCATATAGCAATGTATATATTGACCTATTTTCCCCTCGACTTTCTGTGATTCCCTACATCTCACCTTTCTTTGCAGACAAGCCGTTTGAAATACACTTAACTTATTTCACTGCCAGTAAAACTTTGAAATAATGTGTATTTTTTAGAGAAATCTTCTTATATAAATAGGCAGAAAATCTGACCTGCCAGAGTTTTCAAACAGCATAATTTCACTCTTCTCAATGATGAATCTGTTGTATTACACAACCTTTGAGTATTTAGCTTTATCAATGACATGTACTTTAAAAATGTTTTAGAGATCCTACCAGTCTTTGAAAACATCCTTCTTCCTTGTTTCAGTTCCAGTTTTATGTATATTTTCTGCCTTGCACCTGATTATTCCAACATCTGATGGATGGCCTAGGGAATCTAATTCTGGTATTGATTGTTTTTGCTGTTTCTCTCCCCCTTGTAGCTGATTTCTTCATTATTGTGTAAATTTAGATCATGAGCTCATGTTTAGCTAAACAGCTGACCTTGTAAGAGGCTTAGTTGTGAACGCTCGTAAGCTTCAGCAGAAAGTCGGCAAATATTTATTTATGTCCCTCCAATGAGTTGCCCGCGAGGACCACGTTTTCTAAAAGTGTTGGTCCAATACTCCTTCTAGAGGCAGGGACACTGACATGGCTGCTTTGCGGCCCCAGATATGGGGCAGGGGCAGTCGGTGGCCTTGGACTGGGCAGGATCCTCTCCGCGTGTTTCGCAGGGACACATCTGCCTGCGAACTTCGGTCACCTGGCCGGAAGCTACGATGCCCAGACCTATGGTTAGCTGTGCAGCGAGGTGTACTGCATGGACAGGTTCCCCACACACTTCAAGTAAGAGGGCGGCCTGAGTGGAAAGGTGAGAGTTCAGGCAGCTGTGCACAAAAAGAAGGCGCCCTTCGGCCTGGGCCTAAATGCTTGTGAAACCGCACTGGGCCTGCCGGCATCTGAGGGCCCTACCCAGGACGCCCTGGTCCCCTTCATTTGTTCAGTCACAGCAGAGATGGCCGCACCCACTCCCTCAGTGAGGGCAGTGTTCCAACATCCCTCAGCCACGCCCCCGCTCCGCAGTTTACCATGGACTACAGATGCTGCATTCTGAGGCTAGGACCTTCCGAGAATGCCAAAGACAGACATGATGACCTTAAATGATTTCCTCTTGTGTCAGTTTTAGTAAACTTTAGGAGCTAGGAAATGGTCCACTTTACACAAATGTTCAAATTTACTGGCATTTCATATACTCTCTGCTATAACATTGTCCTGATTCTGTCTGTATATTCTTAACTTATGTTTTTGTTTTCCTTAATCAAAGTGTGTCTTTTAAATGTTTCAAATAATATTCTTTGGACTTACTACATCACCTGAATTGTATACGTTTTCTGTTGTATTAAGTTCTGCTCATATCTTTATTTATCCTTTTTGGGTGTTCTAAGGGTATATTGTTTTGATCTTCTGATGTCAATTAAAACACTTGGTTTTTCATTTTAATAAAACTTTTTAGTTATAAAAATTCGAACTTTTGAAGATTCCAGCTTACTTGTAAGTTTCTAAGGGTCAGGTCCCCTACATTGTTGCTTGCCTAAGGCTTAGTTCAACATATAGCAATGCATATATTGACCTATTTTCCCCTCGGCTTTCTGTGATTCCCTACATCACACCTTTCTTTGAAGACAGGCCTTTTGAAATACCCTTAACTTATTTCACAGCCAATAAGCCTTGGAAATTATGTGTATTTTTTAGAGAAATCTTCTTATAGAATTATTCAGAAAATCTTACCTGCCATAGTTTTCAAAACAGCATAATTTCACTATTCTCAATGATGAATCTGTTGTCTTACACAACCTCGGAGTATTTAGCTTTATCAATGACATGTACTTTAAAAATGTTTTGAGATCATACCAGTCTTTGAAAACATCCTTGTTCCTTGTTTCAGTTCCAGTTTAGTGTATATTTTCTGCCATGAACCTGATTATTCCAACATCTGATGGATGGCCTAGGAAATCTAATTCTGGAATTGATTGTTTTTGCTGATTGTCTCCCCTTGTATCTGATTTCTTCATTATTTAGTAAATTTAGATCATGAGCTCATGTTTAGCTAAACAGCTGAACCTTGTAAGAGGCTTAGGTGTGAACGCACGTAAGCTTCAGCAGAAATTCGGCAAAGAGTTATTGGTGTCCCTCCAATTAGTTGCCCGTGAGGACCCCGTTTTCTACAAGTGTTGGTCCAATACTCCCTCTAGAGGCAGGGGACTCAGACAGGGCTGTTTTGCGGCCCCTGATCTGGGGCAGGGGCAGTGGGCGGCCTGTGGCCCGGGCAGGAGCCTCTCCGCGTGTGTCCCAGGGACCCATCTGCCTGCGAACTTCGGTAACCTGTCAGGAAGTTTCGATGCCCAGACCTATGGTTAGCTGTGCAGAGAGGTGTACTGCGCGGACAGGTTCCACCCACACTTCAAGTAAGTGGGTGGCCTGAGTGGAAAGGTGAGAGATTGGGCAGCTGTGCAGACAAAGAAGGCGTCCCTTGGTCTGGGCCTAAATGCCTGTGACACCCCACTGGGCCTACCGGGATCTGAGGGCCCTGCCCTGGGACCCTTGCTCCCCTGCCCTTTGTTCAGTCACAGCAGAGATGGCCACACCCACTCCCTCAGTGAGGGCAGTGTTCCAACCTCCCTCAGCCCCTCCCCCTCTCCCCAGTTTACCATGGACTACAGATGCTGCATTCTGAGGCCAGGACATTCCGAGAATGCCAAGGGCAGACATGATGACCTTAAAGGATTTCCTCTTGTGTCAGTTTTGGTAAACTTTAGGAGGTAGGAAATGTTTCACTTTACACAAATGTTCAAATCTACTGCCATTTCATATATTCTCTGCTATAACATTGTCCTGATTCTTTCTGTATATTCTTTATTTATGTTTTTGTTTCCCTTAATCAAAGTGTGTCTTTTAAATGTTTCAAAGAATATTCTTTGGACTTGCTACATCACCTGAATTTTATACGTTTTCTGTTGTATTAAGTTCTTCTCATATCTTTCCTTATCTTTTATCTATGTTCTCAGGGTTTATTGTTTTGATCTTCTGATATCAATTAAAACACTTGGTTATTCATTTTCATAAATCTTTTTACTTATAAAGATTTGATCGTTTGATGATTCCAGCTTACTTGTAAGTCTCTAAGTGTCAGGTCCTCTACATTGTTGCTGGCCTAAGGCTTAGTTCTCCATATAGCAATGTATATATTGACCTATTTTCCCCTCGGCTTTCTGTGATTCGCTACACCTCACCTTTCTTTGCAGACAAGCCATTTGAAATACCCTTAACTTATTTCACAGCCAATAAGTCTTTGAAATAATGTGTATTTTTTAGAGAAATCTTATATAATTAGGCAGAAAATCTGACCTGCCATAATTTTCAAAACAGCATAATTTCATTCTACTCTATGATGAATCTGTTGTATTACGCAACATTTGAGTATTTAGCTTTATCAATGACATGTACTTTAAAAATATTTTAGAGATCCTATCAGGATTTGAAAACATCCTTGTTCCATGTTTCACTTCCAGTTTTGTGTATATTTTCTGGCTTGCACCGGATTATTCCAACATCTGATGGATGGCCTAGGGAATCTAATTCTGGTATTGATTGTTTTTGCTGATTGTCTCCACTTGTAGCTGATTTCTTCATTATTGTGTAAATTTAGATCATGAGCTCATGTTTAGCTAAACAGCTGACCATGAAAGAGGCTTAGGTGTAAACGCTCGTAAGCTTCAGCAGAAAGTCGGCAAAGATTTATTTGTGTCCCTCCAATGAGTTGCCCGCGAGGACCCCGTTTTCTACAAGTGTTGGTCCAATACTCCCTCTAGAGGCAGGGGCCTCAGACAGGGCTGCTTTGCGGCCCCCAATCTGGGGCAGGGGCAGTGGGCGGCCTGCGGACCGGGCAGGAGCCTCTCCACGTGTGTCACAGGGACCCATCTGCCTGCGAACTTTGGGCTCCCGGCAGGAAGCTACGATGCCCAGACCTATGGTTAGCTCTGCAGCGGGGTGTACTGCGCGGACAGCTTCCACACACCCTTCAAGTAAGAGGGCAGCCTGAGTGGAAAGTTGAGAGTTTGGGCAGCTGTGCAGATAATGAAGGCTCCCTTTGGCCTGGGCCTAAATGCTTGTGACACCCTACTGGGCCTGCCGGGCTCTGAGGGCCCTACCCTGGGCCCCCCGCTCCCCTGCCCTTTTTTCACTCAAGCAGAGATGGCCACAACCACTCCCTCAGTGAGGGCATTGTTCCAAACTCCCTCAGCCCCGCCCCCTCTCCACAGGTTACCATAGACTACAGATGCTGCATTCTGAGGCCTGGGCGTTCCGAGAATGACAAGGGCAGACATGATGACCTTAAATGATTTCCTCTTGTGTCAGTTTTGGTAAACTGTAGGAGATAGGAAATGGTCCACTTTACAGAAATGTTCATATTTACTGTCATTTCATATATTCTCTGATATAACATTTTCCTGATTCTTTTGTATATTCTTTACTTATGTTTTTGTTTTCCTTTATCAAAGTGTGTCTTTTAAATCTTTTCAAAGAATATTCTTTGGACTTACTACATCACCTGAATTGTATTCGTTTTCTGTTGTATTTAGTTCTGCTCATATCATTATTTATCCTTTTTCTGTGTTCTAAGGGTTTATTGTTTTTATCTTCTAATGTCAATTAAAACACTTGGTTATTCATTTTTATAAATCTTTTTACTTATAAAGATTTGAACTTTTGAAGATTCCAGCTTACTTGTAAGTTTCTAAGGGTCAGGTCCCCTACATTGTTGCTGGCCTAAGGCTTAGTTCAACATATAGCAATGCATATATTGACCTATTTTCCCCACGGCTTTCTGTGATTCCCTACGTCACACCTTTCTTTGCAGACAGGCCTTTTGAAATACGCTTAACTTATTTCACAGCCAATAAGTCTTGGAAATAATGTGTATTTTTTAGAGAAATCTTCTTGTATAATTATTCAGAAAATCTTACCTGCCATAGTTTTCAAAACAGCATAATTTCACTCTTCTCAATGATGAATCTGTTGTATTACACAACCTCTGAGTATTTAGCTTTATCAATGACATGTACTTTAAAAATGTTTTGAGATCCTACCAGTCTTTGAAAACATCCGTGTTCCTTGTTTCAGTTCCAGTTTAGTGTATATTTTCTGCCTTGAACCTGATTATTCCAACATCTGATGGATGGCCTAGGAAATCTAATTCTGGAATTGATTGTTTTTGCTGATTATCTCCCCTTGTAGCTGATTTCTTCATTATTGTGTAAATTTAGATCATGAGCTCATGTTTAGCTAAACAGGTGACTTTGTAAGTGGATTAGCTGATAATGCTCCTAAGCTTCAGCAGAAAGTCGGAAAATGTTTATTTGTGTCCCTCCAATGAGTTGCCCGTGAGGACCCCGTTTTCTACAAGTGTTGGTCCAATACTCCCTCTAGATTCATGGACTCAGACAAGGTAGCTTTGCGGCCCCCGATGTGGTGCAGGGGCACTTCGCAGCCTCGGGTCCAGGCAGGAGTATCTCCGCATGTGTCGCAGGGACCCATCTGCCTGCGAAATTCGGTCACCTGGCAGGAAGGTTCGATGCCCAGACCTACGGTTAGCTATGCAGCGAGGTGTACAGCGTGGACAGGTTCCACACACACTTCAAGTTACAGGGCGGCCTGAGTGGAAAGTTGAGAGTTTGGGCAGCTTTGCAGACCAAAAAGGAGTCTTTTGACCTGGGTATAAATGCTTGTGACACCCCACTGGGGCTGCCGTGCACTGAGTGCCCTGAACTGGACACCTTGCTCCCCTACCCTTTGTTCAGTCACAGCAGAGATGCCCACACCCACTCCCTCAGTGAGGGCAGTGTTCCCACCTCCCTCAGCCCCAACCCCTCTCCGCAGGTTACCATGGACTACAGATGCTGCATTCTGAGGCCAGGGCATTCTGAGAATGCCAAGGGCAGACATGATGACCTTAAATGATTTCCTCTTGTGTCAGTTTTCGTAAACATTAGGAGCTAGGTAATCGTCCACTTTACAGAAATGATCAAATATAGTGGCATTTCATAAATTCTCTGCTATTACATTGCCCTGATTCTTTCTGTATTTTCTTTACTTATGTTTTTGTTTTCCTTAATCAAAGTGTGTCTTTTAAATCTTGTCAAAGAATATTCTTTGGACTTACTACATCACCTGAATTTTATACGTTTTCTGTTGTATTAAGTTCTGCTCATATCTTTATTGATCTTTTTCCTATGTTCTCAGGGTTTATTGTTATGATCTTCTGAAGTCAATTAAAACACTTGGTTATTCAGTTTTATACATCTTTTTTACGTTTAAAGCTTTGAACTTTTGAAGATTCCAGCTTAATTGTAAGTTTCTAAGGGTCACGTCCTCTACATTGTTGCTGGACAAAGGCTTAGTTCACCATATAGCAATGTATATATTGAACTATTTTCCCCTCGAGTTTCTGTGATTCCCTACATCTCACCTTTGATTGCAGACAAGCCATTTGAAATACCCTTAACTTATTTCACAGCCAATAATTCTTTGAAATAATGTGTATTTTTTAGAGAATTCTTCTTATATAATTAGGCAGAAAATCTGACCTGCCATAGTTTTCAAAACAGCATAATTTCACTCTTCTCAATGATGAATCTGTTGTATTACACAACCTTTGAGTATTTAGCTTTATCAATGACATGTACTTTAAAAAGGTTTCAGAGATCCTACCAGTCTTTTAAAACATCCTTGTTCCTTATTTCAGTTCCAGTTTTATGTATATTTTCTGCCTTGCACCTTTTTATTCCAACATCTGATGGTTGGCCTAGGGAATCTAATTCTGGTATTGATTGTTTTTGCTGATTGACTCCCCCTTGTAGCTGATTTCTTCATTATTGTGTAAATTTACACCATGAGCTCCTGTTTAGCTAAACAGCTGACCTTGTAAGAGCCTTAGGTGTGAACGCTCGTAAGCTTCATCAGAAAGTCAGCAAAGATTTATTTGTGTCCCTCCAATGAGTTGCCCGCGAGTATCCCGTTTTCTACAAGTGTTGGTCCACTACTCCCTCTAGAGGCAGGGAGACAGACAGGGCTTCTTTTCGGACCCCGATCTGAGGCAGGGGCTGTCGGCGGCCTGTGACCCGGGCTGGAGCCTCTCCGCGTGTGTCCCAGGTACACATCTGCCTGCGAACTTCGGTCACCTGGCAGGAAGCTACGATGCCCAGACCTTTGGTTAGTTGTGCACCGAGGTGTACTTCTCGGACAGATTCCACAAACACTTCAAGTAAGAGGGCGCACCGAGTGGAAAGGTGAGAGCCTGGGCAGCTGTGCAGACAAAGAACGCGACCTTTGGCCTGAGACTAAATGCTTGTGACACCCCACTGGGCCAGCCGGACTTTGAGGGTCCTGCCCTGGGCCTTCTGCTCCCCTGCCATTTGTTCAAGAGCAGCAGATATGGCCACACCCACTCCTTCATTTAGGGCAGTGTTCCAACCTCCCTCAGCCCCGCCCACTCTCCGCAGGTTACCATGGACTACAGATGCTGCATTCTGAGGCCAGGGCGTTCCGAGAATGCCAAAGGCAGACATGATGACCTTAAATGATTTCCTCATGCTTCAGTTTTGGTAGACTTTAGGAGCTGGGAAATGGTCCACTTTACAGAAATGTTCAAATTTACTGGAATTTTTTATATTCTCTGCTATAACATTGTCCTGATTCTTGGGTATATTCTTTACTTATGTTTTTGTTTTCCTTAATCAAAGTGTGTCTTTTAAATCTTTTCAAAGAATATTCTTTGGACTTACTACATCACCTGAATTTTATACGTTTTCTGTTGTATTAAGTTCTGCTCATATCTTTATCTTTTTTCTATGTTCTCAGGGTTTATTGTTTTGATTTTCTGATGTCAAGTAAAACACTTGGTTATTCATTTTAATAAATCTTTTACTTATAAAGATTTGAACTTTTAAAGATTCCAGCTTACTTGTACGTTTCTAAGGGTCCATTCCTCTACACTGTTGCCGGCCTAAGGCTTAGTTCACCATATAGCAATGTATATATTGACATATTATCCCCTCGGCTTTCTGTGATTCCCTACATCTCACCTTTCTTTGCAGACAAGCCATTTGAAATACCCTTAACTTATTTCACAGCCAATAAGTCTTTGAAATAATGTGTATTTTTTAGAGAAATCTTATATAATTAGGCAGAAAATCTGACCTGCCATAATTTTCAAAACAGCATAATTTCATTCTACTCAATGATGAATCTGTTGTATTACGCAACATTTGAGTATTTAGCTTTATCAATGACATGTACTTTAAAAATATTTTAGAGATCCTATCAGGATTTGAAAACATCCTTGTTCCATGTTTCACTTCCAGTTTTGTGTATATTTTCTGGCTTGCACCGGATTATTCCAACATCTGATGGATGGCCTAGGGAATCTAATTCTGGTATTGATTGTTTTTGCTGATTGTCTCCACTTGTAGCTGATTTCTTCATTATTGTGTAAATTTAGATCATGAGCTCATGTTTAGCTAAACAGCTGACCATGAAAGAGGCTTAGGTGTAAACGCTCGTAAGCTTCAGCAGAAAGTCGGCAAAGATTTATTTGTGTCCCTCCAATGAGTTGCCCGCGAGGACCCCGTTTTCTACAAGTGTTGGTCCAATACTCCCTCTAGAGGCAGGGGCCTCAGACAGGGCTGCTTTGCGGCCCCCAATCTGGGGCAGGGGCAGTGGGCGGCCTGCGGACCGGGCAGGAGCCTCTCCACGTGTGTCACAGGGACCCATCTGCCTGCGAACTTTGGGCTCCCGGCAGGAAGCTACGATGCCCAGACCTATGGTTAGCTCTGCAGCGAGGTGTACTGCGCGGACAGCTTCCACACACCCTTCAAGTAAGAGGGCAGCCTGAGTGGAAAGTTGAGAGTTTGGGCAGCTGTGCAGATAATGAAGGCTCCCTTTGGCCTGGGCCTAAATGCTTGTGACACCCTACTGGGCCTGCCGGGCTCTGAGGGCCCTACCCTGGGCCCCCCGCTCCCCTGCCCTTTTTTCACTCAAGCAGAGATGGCCACAACCACTCCCTCAGTGAGGGCATTGTTCCAAACTCCCTCAGCCCCGCCCCCTCTCCACAGGTTACCATAGACTACAGATGCTGCATTCTGAGGCCTGGGCGTTCCGAGAATGACAAGGGCAGACATGATGACCTTAAATGATTTCCTCTTGTGTCAGTTTTGGTAAACTGTAGGAGATAGGAAATGGTCCACTTTACAGAAATGTTCATATTTACTGTCATTTCATATATTCTCTGATATAACATTTTCCTGATTCTTTTGTATATTCTTTACTTATGTTTTTGTTTTCCTTTATCAAAGTGTGTCTTTTAAATCTTTTCAAAGAATATTCTTTGGACTTACTACATCACCTGAATTGTATTCGTTTTCTGTTGTATTTAGTTCTGCTCATATCATTATTTATCCTTTTTCTGTGTTCTAAGGGTTTATTGTTTTTATCTTCTAATGTCAATTAAAACACTTGGTTATTCATTTTTATAAATCTTTTTACTTATAAAGATTTGAACTTTTGAAGATTCCAGCTTACTTGTAAGTTTCTAAGGGTCAGGTCCCCTACATTGTTGCTGGCCTAAGGCTTAGTTCAACATATAGCAATGCATATATTGACCTATTTTCCCCACGGCTTTCTGTGATTCCCTACGTCACACCTTTCTTTGCAGACAGGCCTTTTGAAATACGCTTAACTTATTTCACAGCCAATAAGTCTTGGAAATAATGTGTATTTTTTAGAGAAATCTTCTTGTATAATTATTCAGAAAATCTTACCTGCCATAGTTTTCAAAACAGCATAATTTCACTCTTCTCAATGATGAATCTGTTGTATTACACAACCTCTGAGTATTTAGCTTTATCAATGACATGTACTTTAAAAATGTTTTGAGATCCTACCAGTCTTTGAAAACATCCGTGTTCCTTGTTTCAGTTCCAGTTTAGTGTATATTTTCTGCCTTGAACCTGATTATTCCAACATCTGATGGATGGCCTAGGAAATCTAATTCTGGAATTGATTGTTTTTGCTGATTATCTCCCCTTGTAGCTGATTTCTTCATTATTGTGTAAATTTAGATCATGAGCTCATGTTTAGCTAAACAGGTGACTTTGTAAGTGGATTAGCTGATAATGCTCCTAAGCTTCAGCAGAAAGTCGGAAAATGTTTATTTGTGTCCCTCCAATGAGTTGCCCGTGAGGACCCCGTTTTCTACAAGTGTTGGTCCAATACTCCCTCTAGATTCATGGACTCAGACAAGGTAGCTTTGCGGCCCCCGATGTGGTGCAGGGGCACTTCGCAGCCTCGGGTCCAGGCAGGAGTATCTCCGCATGTGTCGCAGGGACCCATCTGCCTGCGAAATTCGGTCACCTGGCAGGAAGGTTCGATGCCCAGACCTACGGTTAGCTATGCAGCGAGGTGTACAGCGTGGACAGGTTCCACACACACTTCAAGTTACAGGGCGGCCTGAGTGGAAAGTTGAGAGTTTGGGCAGCTTTGCAGACCAAAAAGGAGTCTTTTGACCTGGGTATAAATGCTTGTGACACCCCACTGGGGCTGCCGTGCACTGAGTGCCCTGAACTGGACACCTTGCTCCCCTACCCTTTGTTCAGTCACAGCAGAGATGCCCACACCCACTCCCTCAGTGAGGGCAGTGTTCCCACCTCCCTCAGCCCCAACCCCTCTCCGCAGGTTACCATGGACTACAGATGCTGCATTCTGAGGCCAGGGCATTCTGAGAATGCCAAGGGCAGACATGATGACCTTAAATGATTTCCTCTTGTGTCAGTTTTCGTAAACATTAGGAGCTAGGTAATCGTCCACTTTACAGAAATGATCAAATATAGTGGCATTTCATAAATTCTCTGCTATTACATTGCCCTGATTCTTTCTGTATTTTCTTTACTTATGTTTTTGTTTTCCTTAATCAAAGTGTGTCTTTTAAATCTTGTCAAAGAATATTCTTTGGACTTACTACATCACCTGAATTTTATACGTTTTCTGTTGTATTAAGTTCTGCTCATATCTTTATTGATCTTTTTCCTATGTTCTCAGGGTTTATTGTTATGATCTTCTGAAGTCAATTAAAACACTTGGTTATTCAGTTTTATACATCTTTTTTACGTTTAAAGCTTTGAACTTTTGAAGATTCCAGCTTAATTGTAAGTTTCTAAGGGTCACGTCCTCTACATTGTTGCTGGACAAAGGCTTAGTTCACCATATAGCAATGTATATATTGAACTATTTTCCCCTCGAGTTTCTGTGATTCCCTACATCTCACCTTTGATTGCAGACAAGCCATTTGAAATACCCTTAACTTATTTCACAGCCAATAATTCTTTGAAATAATGTGTATTTTTTAGAGAATTCTTCTTATATAATTAGGCAGAAAATCTGACCTGCCATAGTTTTCAAAACAGCATAATTTCACTCTTCTCAATGATGAATCTGTTGTATTACACAACCTTTGAGTATTTAGCTTTATCAATGACATGTACTTTAAAAAGGTTTCAGAGATCCTACCAGTCTTTTAAAACATCCTTGTTCCTTATTTCAGTTCCAGTTTTATGTATATTTTCTGCCTTGCACCTTTTTATTCCAACATCTGATGGTTGGCCTAGGGAATCTAATTCTGGTATTGATTGTTTTTGCTGATTGACTCCCCCTTGTAGCTGATTTCTTCATTATTGTGTAAATTTACACCATGAGCTCCTGTTTAGCTAAACAGCTGACCTTGTAAGAGCCTTAGGTGTGAACGCTCGTAAGCTTCATCAGAAAGTCAGCAAAGATTTATTTGTGTCCCTCCAATGAGTTGCCCGCGAGTATCCCGTTTTCTACAAGTGTTGGTCCACTACTCCCTCTAGAGGCAGGGAGACAGACAGGGCTTCTTTTCGGACCCCGATCTGAGGCAGGGGCTGTCGGCGGCCTGTGACCCGGGCTGGAGCCTCTCCGCGTGTGTCCCAGGTACACATCTGCCTGCGAACTTCGGTCACCTGGCAGGAAGCTACGATGCCCAGACCTTTGGTTAGTTGTGCACCGAGGTGTACTTCTCGGACAGATTCCACAAACACTTCAAGTAAGAGGGCGCACCGAGTGGAAAGGTGAGAGCCTGGGCAGCTGTGCAGACAAAGAACGCGACCTTTGGCCTGAGACTAAATGCTTGTGACACCCCACTGGGCCAGCCGGACTTTGAGGGTCCTGCCCTGGGCCTTCTGCTCCCCTGCCATTTGTTCAAGAGCAGCAGATATGGCCACACCCACTCCTTCATTTAGGGCAGTGTTCCAACCTCCCTCAGCCCCGCCCACTCTCCGCAGGTTACCATGGACTACAGATGCTGCATTCTGAGGCCAGGGCGTTCCGAGAATGCCAAAGGCAGACATGATGACCTTAAATGATTTCCTCATGCTTCAGTTTTGGTAGACTTTAGGAGCTGGGAAATGGTCCACTTTACAGAAATGTTCAAATTTACTGGAATTTTTTATATTCTCTGCTATAACATTGTCCTGATTCTTGGGTATATTCTTTACTTATGTTTTTGTTTTCCTTAATCAAAGTGTGTCTTTTAAATCTTTTCAAAGAATATTCTTTGGACTTACTACATCACCTGAATTTTATACGTTTTCTGTTGTATTAAGTTCTGCTCATATCTTTATCTTTTTTCTATGTTCTCAGGGTTTATTGTTTTGATTTTCTGATGTCAAGTAAAACACTTGGTTATTCATTTTAATAAATCTTTTACTTATAAAGATTTGAACTTTTAAAGATTCCAGCTTACTTGTACGTTTCTAAGGGTCCATTCCTCTACACTGTTGCCGGCCTAAGGCTTAGTTCACCATATAGCAATGTATATATTGACATATTATCCCCTCGGCTTTCTGTGATTCCCTACATCTCACCTTTCTTTGCAGACAAGCCATTTGAAATACCCTTAACTTATTTCACAGCCAATAAGTCTTTGAAATAATGTGTATTTTTTAGAGAAATCTTATATAATTAGGCAGAAAATCTGACCTGCCATAATTTTCAAAACAGCATAATTTCATTCTACTCAATGATGAATCTGTTGTATTACGCAACATTTGAGTATTTAGCTTTATCAATGACATGTACTTTAAAAATATTTTAGAGATCCTATCAGGATTTGAAAACATCCTTGTTCCATGTTTCACTTCCAGTTTTGTGTATATTTTCTGGCTTGCACCGGATTATTCCAACATCTGATGGATGGCCTAGGGAATCTAATTCTGGTATTGATTGTTTTTGCTGATTGTCTCCACTTGTAGCTGATTTCTTCATTATTGTGTAAATTTAGATCATGAGCTCATGTTTAGCTAAACAGCTGACCATGAAAGAGGCTTAGGTGTAAACGCTCGTAAGCTTCAGCAGAAAGTCGGCAAAGATTTATTTGTGTCCCTCCAATGAGTTGCCCGCGAGGACCCCGTTTTCTACAAGTGTTGGTCCAATACTCCCTCTAGAGGCAGGGGCCTCAGACAGGGCTGCTTTGCGGCCCCCAATCTGGGGCAGGGGCAGTGGGCGGCCTGCGGACCGGGCAGGAGCCTCTCCACGTGTGTCACAGGGACCCATCTGCCTGCGAACTTTGGGCTCCCGGCAGGAAGCTACGATGCCCAGACCTATGGTTAGCTCTGCAGCGAGGTGTACTGCGCGGACAGCTTCCACACACCCTTCAAGTAAGAGGGCAGCCTGAGTGGAAAGTTGAGAGTTTGGGCAGCTGTGCAGATAATGAAGGCTCCCTTTGGCCTGGGCCTAAATGCTTGTGACACCCTACTGGGCCTGCCGGGCTCTGAGGGCCCTACCCTGGGCCCCCCGCTCCCCTGCCCTTTTTTCACTCAAGCAGAGATGGCCACAACCACTCCCTCAGTGAGGGCATTGTTCCAAACTCCCTCAGCCCCGCCCCCTCTCCACAGGTTACCATAGACTACAGATGCTGCATTCTGAGGCCTGGGCGTTCCGAGAATGACAAGGGCAGACATGATGACCTTAAATGATTTCCTCTTGTGTCAGTTTTGGTAAACTGTAGGAGATAGGAAATGGTCCACTTTACAGAAATGTTCATATTTACTGTCATTTCATATATTCTCTGATATAACATTTTCCTGATTCTTTTGTATATTCTTTACTTATGTTTTTGTTTTCCTTTATCAAAGTGTGTCTTTTAAATCTTTTCAAAGAATATTCTTTGGACTTACTACATCACCTGAATTGTATTCGTTTTCTGTTGTATTTAGTTCTGCTCATATCATTATTTATCCTTTTTCTGTGTTCTAAGGGTTTATTGTTTTTATCTTCTAATGTCAATTAAAACACTTGGTTATTCATTTTTATAAATCTTTTTACTTATAAAGATTTGAACTTTTGAAGATTCCAGCTTACTTGTAAGTTTCTAAGGGTCAGGTCCCCTACATTGTTGCTGGCCTAAGGCTTAGTTCAACATATAGCAATGCATATATTGACCTATTTTCCCCACGGCTTTCTGTGATTCCCTACGTCACACCTTTCTTTGCAGACAGGCCTTTTGAAATACGCTTAACTTATTTCACAGCCAATAAGTCTTGGAAATAATGTGTATTTTTTAGAGAAATCTTCTTGTATAATTATTCAGAAAATCTTACCTGCCATAGTTTTCAAAACAGCATAATTTCACTCTTCTCAATGATGAATCTGTTGTATTACACAACCTCTGAGTATTTAGCTTTATCAATGACATGTACTTTAAAAATGTTTTGAGATCCTACCAGTCTTTGAAAACATCCGTGTTCCTTGTTTCAGTTCCAGTTTAGTGTATATTTTCTGCCTTGAACCTGATTATTCCAACATCTGATGGATGGCCTAGGAAATCTAATTCTGGAATTGATTGTTTTTGCTGATTATCTCCCCTTGTAGCTGATTTCTTCATTATTGTGTAAATTTAGATCATGAGCTCATGTTTAGCTAAACAGGTGACTTTGTAAGTGGATTAGCTGATAATGCTCCTAAGCTTCAGCAGAAAGTCGGAAAATGTTTATTTGTGTCCCTCCAATGAGTTGCCCGTGAGGACCCCGTTTTCTACAAGTGTTGGTCCAATACTCCCTCTAGATTCATGGACTCAGACAAGGTAGCTTTGCGGCCCCCGATGTGGTGCAGGGGCACTTCGCAGCCTCGGGTCCAGGCAGGAGTATCTCCGCATGTGTCGCAGGGACCCATCTGCCTGCGAAATTCGGTCACCTGGCAGGAAGGTTCGATGCCCAGACCTACGGTTAGCTATGCAGCGAGGTGTACAGCGTGGACAGGTTCCACACACACTTCAAGTTACAGGGCGGCCTGAGTGGAAAGTTGAGAGTTTGGGCAGCTTTGCAGACCAAAAAGGAGTCTTTTGACCTGGGTATAAATGCTTGTGACACCCCACTGGGGCTGCCGTGCACTGAGTGCCCTGAACTGGACACCTTGCTCCCCTACCCTTTGTTCAGTCACAGCAGAGATGCCCACACCCACTCCCTCAGTGAGGGCAGTGTTCCCACCTCCCTCAGCCCCAACCCCTCTCCGCAGGTTACCATGGACTACAGATGCTGCATTCTGAGGCCAGGGCATTCTGAGAATGCCAAGGGCAGACATGATGACCTTAAATGATTTCCTCTTGTGTCAGTTTTCGTAAACATTAGGAGCTAGGTAATCGTCCACTTTACAGAAATGATCAAATATAGTGGCATTTCATAAATTCTCTGCTATTACATTGCCCTGATTCTTTCTGTATTTTCTTTACTTATGTTTTTGTTTTCCTTAATCAAAGTGTGTCTTTTAAATCTTGTCAAAGAATATTCTTTGGACTTACTACATCACCTGAATTTTATACGTTTTCTGTTGTATTAAGTTCTGCTCATATCTTTATTGATCTTTTTCCTATGTTCTCAGGGTTTATTGTTATGATCTTCTGAAGTCAATTAAAACACTTGGTTATTCAGTTTTATACATCTTTTTTACGTTTAAAGCTTTGAACTTTTGAAGATTCCAGCTTAATTGTAAGTTTCTAAGGGTCACGTCCTCTACATTGTTGCTGGACAAAGGCTTAGTTCACCATATAGCAATGTATATATTGAACTATTTTCCCCTCGAGTTTCTGTGATTCCCTACATCTCACCTTTGATTGCAGACAAGCCATTTGAAATACCCTTAACTTATTTCACAGCCAATAATTCTTTGAAATAATGTGTATTTTTTAGAGAATTCTTCTTATATAATTAGGCAGAAAATCTGACCTGCCATAGTTTTCAAAACAGCATAATTTCACTCTTCTCAATGATGAATCTGTTGTATTACACAACCTTTGAGTATTTAGCTTTATCAATGACATGTACTTTAAAAAGGTTTCAGAGATCCTACCAGTCTTTTAAAACATCCTTGTTCCTTATTTCAGTTCCAGTTTTATGTATATTTTCTGCCTTGCACCTTTTTATTCCAACATCTGATGGTTGGCCTAGGGAATCTAATTCTGGTATTGATTGTTTTTGCTGATTGACTCCCCCTTGTAGCTGATTTCTTCATTATTGTGTAAATTTACACCATGAGCTCCTGTTTAGCTAAACAGCTGACCTTGTAAGAGCCTTAGGTGTGAACGCTCGTAAGCTTCATCAGAAAGTCAGCAAAGATTTATTTGTGTCCCTCCAATGAGTTGCCCGCGAGTATCCCGTTTTCTACAAGTGTTGGTCCACTACTCCCTCTAGAGGCAGGGAGACAGACAGGGCTTCTTTTCGGACCCCGATCTGAGGCAGGGGCTGTCGGCGGCCTGTGACCCGGGCTGGAGCCTCTCCGCGTGTGTCCCAGGTACACATCTGCCTGCGAACTTCGGTCACCTGGCAGGAAGCTACGATGCCCAGACCTTTGGTTAGTTGTGCACCGAGGTGTACTTCTCGGACAGATTCCACAAACACTTCAAGTAAGAGGGCGCACCGAGTGGAAAGGTGAGAGCCTGGGCAGCTGTGCAGACAAAGAACGCGACCTTTGGCCTGAGACTAAATGCTTGTGACACCCCACTGGGCCAGCCGGACTTTGAGGGTCCTGCCCTGGGCCTTCTGCTCCCCTGCCATTTGTTCAAGAGCAGCAGATATGGCCACACCCACTCCTTCATTTAGGGCAGTGTTCCAACCTCCCTCAGCCCCGCCCACTCTCCGCAGGTTACCATGGACTACAGATGCTGCATTCTGAGGCCAGCGCGTTCCGAGAATGCCAAAGGCAGACATGATGACCTTAAATGATTTCCTCATGCTTCAGTTTTGGTAGACTTTAGGAGCTGGGAAATGGTCCACTTTACAGAAATGTTCAAATTTACTGGAATTTTTTATATTCTCTGCTATAACATTGTCCTGATTCTTGGGTATATTCTTTACTTATGTTTTTGTTTTCCTTAATCAAAGTGTGTCTTTTAAATCTTTTCAAAGAATATTCTTTGGACTTACTACATCACCTGAATTTTATACGTTTTCTGTTGTATTAAGTTCTGCTCATATCTTTATCTTTTTTCTATGTTCTCAGGGTTTATTGTTTTGATTTTCTGATGTCAAGTAAAACACTTGGTTATTCATTTTAATAAATCTTTTACTTATAAAGATTTGAACTTTTAAAGATTCCAGCTTACTTGTACGTTTCTAAGGGTCCATTCCTCTACACTGTTGCCGGCCTAAGGCTTAGTTCACCATATAGCAATGTATATATTGACATATTATCCCCTCGGCTTTCTGTGATTCCCTACATCTCACCTTTCTTTGCAGACAAGCCATTTGAAATACCCTTAACTTATTTCACAGCCAATAAGTCTTTGAAATACTGTGTATTTTTTAAAGAAATCTTGTTATATAATTAGGCAGAAAATCTGAACGGCCATAGTTTTCAAAACAGCATAATTTCACTCTTCTCAATGATGAATCTGTTGTATTCCATAACCTTTGAATATTTAGCTTTATCATTGACATATCCTTTAAAAAGTTTTCAGAGAACCTACCAGTCTTTGAAAACATCCATGTTCCTTGTTTCAGTTCCAGTTTTATGTATATTTTCTGCCTTGCACCTGATTATTCCAACCTCTGATGGATGGCCTAGGGAATCTTATTCTGGTATTGATTGTTTTTGCAGATTGTCTCCCCTTGTAGCTGATTACTTCATTATTGTGTAAATTTAGATCATGACCTCATGTTTAGCTAAACAGCTGACCTTGTAAGAGGCTTAGGTGTGAACGCTCGTAATCTT
The DNA here is from genome assembly GCF_964165515.1 of Mesoplodon bidens. Classification (NCBI taxonomy): domain Eukaryota; kingdom Metazoa; phylum Chordata; class Mammalia; order Artiodactyla; family Ziphiidae; genus Mesoplodon; species Mesoplodon bidens. The sequence continues at coordinate 934,316 of NW_027671513.1, forward strand.
CAGCAGGATGTCGGCAAAGATTTATTTGTGTCCCTCCAATGAGTTGCCCGTGAGGACCACGTTTTCTACAAGTGTTGGTCCAATACTCCCTCTAGAGGCAGGGACTCAGAGCGGGCTGCTTTGTGGCCCCCGGTCTGGGGCAGGGGCTGTGGGCAGCTTATGGCCTGAACAGGAGGCCCTCCACGTGTGTCCTAGGGAACCATCTGCCTGCGATCTATGTACCTGGTAGGAAGCTACGAAGCCCAGACCTATGGTTAGCTGTGCACAGAGGTGTACTGCGCGGACAGGTTCCACACACACTTCAAGTAAGAGGGCGGCCTGAGTAGAAAGGTGAGAATTTGGGCAGCTGTTCAGACAAAGATGGCGCTCTTTGGCCTGGGACTTAATGCGTGTGACACCCCATTGTGCCTGCGGCTCTGACGTCCCTGTCCTGGGCCCCCTGCTCGCCTGCCCTTTGTTCCGTCACAGCAGAGATGGCCACACCCACTCCGTCAGTGAGGGCAGTGTTCCATCCTCCCTCAGCCCCGCCCCGTCTCGGCACGTTATCATGGACTACAGATGCTGCTTTCTGTGGCCAGGGCGTTCGGAGACTGCCAAGTGCAGACATGATGACCTTTAATGATTTCCTCTTGTGTCAGTTTTGGTAAATTTTAGGAGCTAGGAAATGGTCCACTTTACAGAAATATTCAAATTTCCTGGCATTTCACATATTCTCTGCTATAACATTGTCCTGATTCTTTCTATATATTCTTTAATTATATTTTTGTTTTGTTAATCAAAGTGTGTCTTTTAAATCTTTTCAACGAATATTCTTTGGACTTACTAAATCACCTCAATTTTACTTGTTTTCTGTAGTATTAAGTTCGGCTCATATCTTTATTTATCTTTTTTCTATGTTCTCAGAGTTTGTTGGTTTGGTCTTCTGATGTCAATTAAAACACTTGGTTATTCATATTAATAAAACTTTTTACTTAAAAAGATTTGAACTTTTGAATATTACAGCTTACTTGTAAATTACTAAGGGTCAGTTCCTCTACGTTGTTGCTGGCGTAAGGCTTAGTTCACCCTATACCAATGTATACATTGACCTATTTTCCCCTCGACTTTCTGTGATTCCCTACATCTCACGTTACTTTGCAGACAAGCCATTTGAAATACCCTTAACTTATTTCACAGCCAATAAGTCTTTGAAATAATGTGTATTTTTTCGAGAAATCTTCGTATATAATTAGGCAGAAAATCTGACCTGCCATAGTTTTCAAAACAGCATAATTTCACTATTCTCAATGATGAATCTGTTATATTACACAACCTTTGAGTATTTAGCTTTTTCAATGACATGTAATTTAAAAATGTTTTAGAGATCCTACCAGTCTTTGAAAACATCCTTTTTCTTTCTTTCAGTTCCAGTTTTATGTATATTTTCTGCCTTGCACCTGATTATTCCAACATCTGATGGATGGCCTAGGGAATCTAATTCTGGTATTGATTGATTTTGCTGACTGTCTCCCCCTTGTAGCTGATTTCTTCATTATTGTGTAAATTTAGATCATGAGCTCCTGTTTAGCCAAACAGCTGACCTTGTAAGAGGCTTAGGTGTGAACGCTCGTAAGCTTCATCAGAAAGTCTGCAAAGATTTATTTGTGTCCCTCCAATGAGTTTCCTGCAAGGACCCCGTTTTCTACGAGTGTTGGTGTAATACTCCCTCTAGAGGCATGGACTCGGACAGGGCTGCTTTGCGGCCCCCGATCTGGGGAAGGGGCAGTGGGCGGCCTGTGTCCCGGTCAGGAACCTCTTCGAATGTGTCCCAGAGAATCATCTGCCTGCGATCCTCGGTCACCTGGCAGGAAGCTACGATGCCCAGACCTATGATTAGCTGCGCAGCGAGGTGTACTTTGCGGACAAGTTCCTCACACACTTCAAGTAAGATGGCGGCCTGGGTGTAATGATGAGAGTTTGGGCAGCTCTGCAGACAAAGATGGAGCTCTTTGGCCTGGGCCTTAATGCGTGTGACACCCCATTGTGCCTGGCGGCTCTGACGGCCCTGCCCTGGCCACCCTGCTCGCCTGCCCTTTGTTCAGTCACAGCAGAGATGGCCACACCCACTCCCTCAGTGAGGGCAGTGTTCCAGCGTCCCTCAGCCCAGCCCCCTCTCCGCAGGTTACCATGGACTACAGATGCTGCATTCTGAGGCCAGGGCGTTCCGAGAATGCCAAGGGCAGACATGATGACCTTAAATGATTTCCCCTTGTGTCAGTTTTGGTAAACTTTAGGAGCTAGGAAATGGTCCACTTTACAGAAATGTTCAAATTTACTAGCATTTCAGATCTTCTATGCTATAACATTGTCCTGATTCTTTCTGTATATACTTGACTTATGTTTTTGTTTTCCTTAATCAAAGTGTGTCTTTTAAATCTTTTCAAAGAATATTCTTTGGACTTACTACATCACCTGAATTTTATACGTTTTCTGTTGTATTAAGTTCTGCTCATATCTTGACTTATCTTTTTTTATGTTCTCAGGGTTTACTGTTTTGATATTCTGATGTCAATTAAAACACTTGTTTATTCATTTTTATAAATCTTTTTACTTATAAATATTTGAACTTTTGAAGATTCCAGCTTACATGTAAGTTTCTAAGGGTCATGTCCTCTACATTGTTGCTGGACTAAGGCTTAGTTCACCATATATCAATGTATATATAGACCTATTTTCACCTCGATTTTCTGTGATTCCCTACATGTTACCTTTCTTTTCAGACAAGCCATTTGAAATAACCTTAACTTATTTCACAGCCATTAATTATCTGAAATAATATGTATTTTTTAGAGAAATCTACTTATATAATTAGGCAGAAAAACTGACCTGCCATAGTTTTCAAAACAGCATAATTTCACTCTTCTCAATGATGAATCTGTTGTATTACACAACCTTTGAGTATTTAGCTTTATCAATGACATGTACTTTAAAAATGTTTTAGAGAACCTACGTTTCTTTGAAAACATCCTGGTTCCTTGTTTCAGTTCCAGTTTTATGTATATTTTCTGCCTTGCACGTGATTATTCCAACATCAGATGGATGGCCTTGGGAATCTAATTCTTGTATTGATTGTTTTTGATTATAGTCTCCACTTGTACATGATTTCTTCATTATTGTGTAAATTTAGATCATTAGCTCATGTTTAGCTAAACAGCTGACCTTGTAAGAGGCTTAGTTGTGAACGTTCGTAAGCTTCAGCAGAATGTCGGCAAATATTTATTTATGTCCCTCCAATGAGTTACCCGCGAGGACCCCGTTTTCTACAAGTGTTGGTCCAATACTCGCTCTAGAGGCAGGGACACAGACAGGGCTGCTTTGCTGGCCCTGATATGGGGCAGGGGCACTCGGTGGCCTGTGGACCGGGCAGGGTCCTCTCCTCGTGTGTCACAGGGACGCATCTGCCTGCGAACTTCGGTCAACTGGCAGGAAGCTACGATGCCCAGACCTATGGTTAGCTCTGAGGCGAGGTGAACTGCGTGGAGAGGTTCCACACACACTTCAAGTAAGAGGGCGGCCTGAGCTGAAAGGTGAGAGTTTGGGCAGCTGTGCACACAAAGAAGGCGCCCTTTGGCCTGGGCCTAAATTCTTGTGAAACCGCACTGGGCCTGCCGGGCTCTGAGGGCCCTGCACTGGACGACCTGCTCCCCTGACCTTTGTTCAGTGACAGCAGAGATGGCCACACCCACTCCCTCAGTGAGGGCAGGGTTCCAACCTCCCGCAGCACCGCCCCCTCTCCGCAGGTAACCATAGACTACAGATGCTGTATTCTGAGGCCAGGGCGTTCCGAGAATGCCAAGGGCAGACAGGATGACCTTAAATGATATCCTCTTGTGTCAGTTTTGGTAAACTTTAGGAGCTAGGAAATGGTCCACTTTACAGAAATGTTCAAATTTACTGGCATTTCAGATCTTCTCTGCCATAATATTTTCTTGATTCTTTCTATATGTTCTTTACTTATGTTTTGTTTTCCTTAATCAAAGTGTGTCTTTTAAAGCTCTTTTCCACAAACATTCTTCAGACTTACTAAACCTCCTCAATTTTATACGTTTTCTGTTGTATTAAGTTCTGATCATATCTGTATTTATCTTTTTTCTATGTTCTCAGGGTTTATTGTTTTGATCTTCTGATGCCAATTAAAACACTTGGTTATTCATTTTCATAAATCTTTTTACTTATAAAGATTTGAACTTTTGAAGATTCCAACTTACTTGTAAGTTTCTAAGGGTCAGTTCCTCTACATTTTTGCTGGCCTAAGGCTTAGTTCACCACATAGCAATGTATATATAGACCTATTTTCCCCTCGACTTTCTGTGATTCCCTACATCTCACCTTTCTTTGCAGACAAGCCATTTGAAATAACCTTATCTCATTTCACATTCAATAAGTCTTTGAAATAATGTGTATTTTTTAGAGAAATCTTCTTATATAATTAGGCAGAAAATCTGACCTGCCATAGTTTTCAAAACAGCATAATTTCACTCTTCTCAATGATGAATCTCTTGTATTACACAACCTTTGAGTATTTAGCTTTATCAATGACACGTACTTTAAAAAAATGATTTAGAGATCCTACCAGTCTTTGAAAACCTCCTAGTTCCTTGTTTCAGTTCCAGTTTTATGTATATTTTCTGCCTTGCACCTGATTATTGCAACATCTGATGGATTGCCTAGGGAATCTATTTCTGGTATTGATTGTTTTTGCTGATTGCCTCCCACTTGTAGCTGATTTCTTCATTATTGTGTAAATTTAGATCATGAGCTCATGTTTAGCTAAACAGCTGACCTTGTAAGAGGCTTAGGTGTGAATTCTCGTAAGCTTCATCAGAAAGTCGGCAAAGATTTATTTGTGTCCCTCCAATGAGTTTCCCGCGAGGACCCCGTTTTCTACAAGTGTTGGTCCAATACTCCCTGTTGAGGCACGGACTCAGAAAAGGTTGCTTTGCGGCCCCCGATGTGGTGCATGGGCAGTTGGCGTCCTGTTGCCCGGGCCGGAGCCTCTCCGCGTGTGTCCGAGGGACCCATCTGCCTGCGAACTTCGGTCACCTGGCAGGAAGCTACGATGCCCAGACATATGGTTAGCTTTGCAGCAAGTTGTACTGCATGGACAGGTTCCACACACACTTCACCTAAGAGGGCGGGCTGAGTTGAAAGATGAGAGTTTGGGCAGCTGTGCAGACAAAGAAGGCGCCCTTTGGTCTGGGCCTAAATGCTTTTGACACCCCACTGGGCCTGCCAGAATCTGATGGTCCTGCCCAGGTCGCCCTGCTGCCCTGCCCTTTGTTCAGTCACAGCAGAAATGGCCACACCCACTCCCTCAGTGAGGGCAGTTTCCAAACTCCCTCAGCCCCGCCCCGTCTCCACAGTTTACCATGGACTACAGATGTTGCATTCTGAGGCCAGGGCGTTCCGAGAATGCCAAGGGCAGACATAATGATCTTAAATGGTTTTCTCTTGTGTCAGTTTTGGTAAACTTTAGGAGCTAGGAAATGGTTCAGTTTACACAAATGTTCAAATTTACTGGCATTTCAGATCTTCTCTGCTATAACATTGTCCTGATTCTTTCTGTATATACTTTACTTATGTTTTTTTTTTCCTTAATTAAAGTGTGTCTTTTAAATCTTTTAAAATATTCTTTGGACTTACTACATCACCTGAATTTTATTCATTTTCTGTTGTATTAAGTTCTGCTCATATCTTTATTTATCTTTTTTCTATGTTCTCAGGGTTTATTATTTTGATCATCTGATGCCAATTAAAACACTTGGTTATTCATTTTTATAAATCTTTTTACTTATAAAGATTTGAACTTTTGAAGATTCCAACTTACTTGTAAGTTTCTAAGGGTCAGGTCCTCTACATTGTTGCTGGCCTAAGGCTTAGTTCACCATATAGCAATGTATATATTGACCTATTTTCCCCTCGACTTTCTGTGATTCCCTACATCTCACCTTTCTTTGCAGACAAGCCGTTTGAAATACACTTAACTTATTTCACTGCCAGTAAAACTTTGAAATAATGTGTATTTTTTAGAGAAATCTTCTTATATAAATAGGCAGAAAATCTGACCTGCCAGAGTTTTCAAACAGCATAATTTCACTCTTCTCAATGATGAATCTGTTGTATTACACAACCTTTGAGTATTTAGCTTTATCAATGACATGTACTTTAAAAATGTTTTAGAGATCCTACCAGTCTTTGAAAACATCCTTCTTCCTTGTTTCAGTTCCAGTTTTATGTATATTTTCTGCCTTGCACCTGATTATTCCAACATCTGATGGATGGCCTAGGGAATCTAATTCTGGTATTGATTGTTTTTGCTGTTTCTCTCCCCCTTGTAGCTGATTTCTTCATTATTGTGTAAATTTAGATCATGAGCTCATGTTTAGCTAAACAGCTGACCTTGTAAGAGGCTTAGTTGTGAACGCTCGTAAGCTTCAGCAGAAAGTCGGCAAATATTTATTTATGTCCCTCCAATGAGTTGCCCGTGAGGACCACGTTTTCTAAAAGTGTTGGTCCAATACTCCTTCTAGAGGCAGGGACACTGACATGGCTGCTTTGCGGCCCCAGATATGGGGCAGGGGCAGTCGGTGGCCTTGGACTGGGCAGGATCCTCTCCGCGTGTTTCGCAGGGACACATCTGCCTGCGAACTTCGGTCACCTGGCCGGAAGCTACGATGCCCAGACCTATGGTTAGCTGTGCAGCGAGGTGTACTGCATGGACAGGTTCCCCACACACTTCAAGTAAGAGGGCGGCCTGAGTGGAAAGGTGAGAGTTCAGGCAGCTGTGCACAAAAAGAAGGCGCCCTTCGGCCTGGGCCTAAATGCTTGTGAAACCGCACTGGGCCTGCCGGCATCTGAGGGCCCTACCCAGGACGCCCTGGTCCCCTTCATTTGTTCAGTCACAGCAGAGATGGCCGCACCCACTCCCTCAGTGAGGGCAGTGTTCCAACATCCCTCAGCCACGCCCCCGCTCCGCAGTTTACCATGGACTACAGATGCTGCATTCTGAGGCTAGGACCTTCCGAGAATACCAAAGACAGACATGATGACCTTAAATGATTTCCTCTTGTGTCAGTTTTAGTAAACTTTAGGAGCTAGGAAATGGTCCACTTTACACAAATGTTCAAATTTACTGGCATTTCATATACTCTCTGCTATAACATTGTCCTGATTCTGTCTGTATATTCTTAACTTATGTTTTTGTTTTCCTTAATCAAAGTGTGTCTTTTAAATGTTTCAAATAATATTCTTTGGACTTACTACATCACCTGAATTGTATACGTTTTCTGTTGTATTAAGTTCTGCTCATATCTTTATTTATCCTTTTTGGGTGTTCTAAGGGTTTATTGTTTTGATCTTCTGATGTCCATTAAAACACTTGGTTTTTCATTTTAATAAAACTTTTTAGTTATAAAAATTCGAACTTTTGAAGATTCCAGCTTACTTGTAAGTTTCTAAGGGTCAGGTCCCCTACATTGTTGCTTGCCTAAGGCTTAGTTCAACATATAGCAATGCATATATTGACCTATTTTCCCCTCGGCTTTCTGTGATTCCCTACATCACACCTTTCTTTGAAGAGAGGCCTTTTGAAATACACTTAACTTATTTCACAGCCAATAAGCCTTGGAAATTATGTGTATTTTTTAGAGAAATCTTCTTATAGAATTAGGCAGAAAATCTTACCTGCCATAGTTTTCAAAACAGCATAATTTCACTATTCTCAATGATGAATCTGTTGTCTTACACAACCTCGGAGTATTTAGCTTTATCAATGACATGTACTTTAAAAATGTTTTGAGATCATACCAGTCTTTGAAAACATCCTTGTTCCTTGTTTCAGTTCCAGTTTAGTGTATATTTTCTGCCATGAACCTGATTATTCCAACATCTGATGGATGGCCTAGGAAATCTAATTCTGGAATTGATTGTTTTTGCTGATTGTCTCCCCTTGTATCTGATTTCTTCATTATTTAGTAAATTTAGATCATGAGCTCATGTTTAGCTAAACAGCTGAACCTTGTAAGAGGCTTAGGTGTGAACGCACGTAAGCTTCAGCAGAAATTCGGCAAAGAGTTATTGGTGTCCCTCCAATTAGTTGCCCGTGAGGACCCCGTTTTCTACAAGTGTTGGTCCAATACTCCCTCTAGAGGCAGGGGACTCAGACAGGGCTGTTTTGCGGCCCCTGATCTGGGGCAGGGGCAGTAGGCGGCCTGTGGCCCGGGCAGGAGCCTCTCCGCGTGTGTCCCAGGGACCCATCTGCCTGCGAACTTCGGTAACCTGTCAGGAAGTTTCGATGCCCAGACCTATGGTTAGCTGTGCAGAGAGGTGTACTGCGCGGACAGGTTCCACACACACTTCAAGTAAGTGGGTGGCCTGAGTGGAAAGGTGAGAGTTTGGGCAGCTGTGCAGACAAAGAAGGCGTCCATTGGTCTGGGCCTAAATGCTTGTGACACCCCACTGGGCCTACCGGGATCTGAGGGCCCTGCCCTGGGACCCTTGCTCCCCTGCCCTTTGTTCAGTCACAGCAGAGATGGCCACACCCACTCCCTCAGTGAGGGCAGTGTTCCAACCTCCCTCAGCCCCTCCCCCTCTCCCCAGTTTACCATGGACTACAGATGCTGCATTCTGAGGCCAGGACATTCCGAGAATGCCAATGGCAGACATGATGACCTTAAAGGATTTCCTCTTGTGTCAGTTTTGGTAAACTTTAGGAGGTAGGAAATGTTTCACTTTACACAAATGTTCAAATCTACTGGCATTTCATATATTCTCTGCTATAACATTGTCCTGATTCTTTCTGTATATTCTTTACTTATGTTTTTGTTTCCCTTAATCAAAGTGTGTCTTTTAAATGTTTCAAAGAATATTCTTTGGACTTGCTACATCACCTGAATTTTATACGTTTTCTGTTGTATTAAGTTCTTCTCATATCTTTCCTTATCTTTTATCTATGTTCTCAGGGTTTATTGTTTTGATCTTCTGATATCAATTAAAACACTTGGTTATTCATTTTCATAAATCTTTTTACTTATAAAGATTTGATCGTTTGATGATTCCAGCTTACTTGTAAGTCTCTAAGTGTCAGGTCCTCTACATTGTTGCTGGCCTAAGGCTTAGTTCTCCATATAGCAATGTATATATTGACCTATTTTCCCCTCGGCTTTCTGTGATTCGCTACACCTCACCTTTCTTTGCAGACAAGCCATTTGAAATACCCTTAACTTATTTCACAGCCAATAAGTCTTTGAAATAATGTGTATTTTTTAGAGAAATCTTATATAATTAGGCAGAAAATCTGACCTGCCATAATTTTCAAAACAGCATAATTTCATTCTACTCTATGATGAATCTGTTGTATTACGCAACATTTGAGTATTTAGCTTTATCAATGACATGTACTTTAAAAATATTTTAGAGATCCTATCAGGATTTGAAAACATCCTTGTTCCATGTTTCACTTCCAGTTTTGTGTATATTTTCTGGCTTGCACCGGATTATTCCAACATCTGATGGATGGCCTAGGGAATCTAATTCTGGTATTGATTGTTTTTGCTGATTGTCTCCACTTGTAGCTGATTTCTTCATTATTGTGTAAATTTAGATCATGAGCTCATGTTTAGCTAAACAGCTGACCATGAAAGAGGCTTAGGTGTAAACGCTCGTAAGCTTCAGCAGAAAGTCGGCAAAGATTTATTTGTGTCCCTCCAATGAGTTGCCCGCGAGGACCCCGTTTTCTACAAGTGTTGGTCCAATACTCCCTCTAGAGGCAGGGGCCTCAGACAGGGCTGCTTTGCGGCCCCCAATCTGGGGCAGGGGCAGTGGGCGGCCTGCGGACCGGGCAGGAGCCTCTCCACGTGTGTCACAGGGACCCATCTGCCTGCGAACTTTGGGCTCCCGGCAGGAAGCTACGATGCCCAGACCTATGGTTAGCTCTGCAGCGAGGTGTACTGCGCGGACAGCTTCCACACACCCTTCAAGTAAGAGGGCAGCCTGAGTGGAAAGTTGAGAGTTTGGGCAGCTGTGCAGATAATGAAGGCTCCCTTTGGCCTGGGCCTAAATGCTTGTGACACCCTACTGGGCCTGCCGGGCTCTGAGGGCCCTACCCTGGGCCCCCCGCTCCCCTGCCCTTTTTTCACTCAAGCAGAGATGGCCACAACCACTCCCTCAGTGAGGGCATTGTTCCAAACTCCCTCAGCCCCGCCCCCTCTCCACAGGTTACCATAGACTACAGATGCTGCATTCTGAGGCCTGGGCGTTCCGAGAATGACAAGGGCAGACATGATGACCTTAAATGATTTCCTCTTGTGTCAGTTTTGGTAAACTGTAGGAGATAGGAAATGGTCCACTTTACAGAAATGTTCATATTTACTGTCATTTCATATATTCTCTGATATAACATTTTCCTGATTCTTTTGTATATTCTTTACTTATGTTTTTGTTTTCCTTTATCAAAGTGTGTCTTTTAAATCTTTTCAAAGAATATTCTTTGGACTTACTACATCACCTGAATTGTATTCGTTTTCTGTTGTATTTAGTTCTGCTCATATCATTATTTATCCTTTTTCTGTGTTCTAAGGGTTTATTGTTTTTATCTTCTAATGTCAATTAAAACACTTGGTTATTCATTTTTATAAATCTTTTTACTTATAAAGATTTGAACTTTTGAAGATTCCAGCTTACTTGTAAGTTTCTAAGGGTCAGGTCCCCTACATTGTTGCTGGCCTAAGGCTTAGTTCAACATATAGCAATGCATATATTGACCTATTTTCCCCACGGCTTTCTGTGATTCCCTACGTCACACCTTTCTTTGCAGACAGGCCTTTTGAAATACGCTTAACTTATTTCACAGCCAATAAGTCTTGGAAATAATGTGTATTTTTTAGAGAAATCTTCTTGTATAATTATTCAGAAAATCTTACCTGCCATAGTTTTCAAAACAGCATAATTTCACTCTTCTCAATGATGAATCTGTTGTATTACACAACCTCTGAGTATTTAGCTTTATCAATGACATGTACTTTAAAAATGTTTTGAGATCCTACCAGTCTTTGAAAACATCCGTGTTCCTTGTTTCAGTTCCAGTTTAGTGTATATTTTCTGCCTTGAACCTGATTATTCCAACATCTGATGGATGGCCTAGGAAATCTAATTCTGGAATTGATTGTTTTTGCTGATTATCTCCCCTTGTAGCTGATTTCTTCATTATTGTGTAAATTTAGATCATGAGCTCATGTTTAGCTAAACAGGTGACTTTGTAAGTGGATTAGCTGATAATGCTCCTAAGCTTCAGCAGAAAGTCGGAAAATGTTTATTTGTGTCCCTCCAATGAGTTGCCCGTGAGGACCCCGTTTTCTACAAGTGTTGGTCCAATACTCCCTCTAGATTCATGGACTCAGACAAGGTAGCTTTGCGGCCCCCGATGTGGTGCAGGGGCACTTCGCAGCCTCGGGTCCAGGCAGGAGTATCTCCGCATGTGTCGCAGGGACCCATCTGCCTGCGAAATTCGGTCACCTGGCAGGAAGGTTCGATGCCCAGACCTACGGTTAGCTATGCAGCGAGGTGTACAGCGTGGACAGGTTCCACACACACTTCAAGTTACAGGGCGGCCTGAGTGGAAAGTTGAGAGTTTGGGCAGCTTTGCAGACCAAAAAGGAGTCTTTTGACCTGGGTATAAATGCTTGTGACACCCCACTGGGGCTGCCGTGCACTGAGTGCCCTGAACTGGACACCTTGCTCCCCTACCCTTTGTTCAGTCACAGCAGAGATGCCCACACCCACTCCCTCAGTGAGGGCAGTGTTCCCACCTCCCTCAGCCCCAACCCCTCTCCGCAGGTTACCATGGACTACAGATGCTGCATTCTGAGGCCAGGGCATTCTGAGAATGCCAAGGGCAGACATGATGACCTTAAATGATTTCCTCTTGTGTCAGTTTTCGTAAACATTAGGAGCTAGGTAATCGTCCACTTTACAGAAATGATCAAATATAGTGGCATTTCATAAATTCTCTGCTATTACATTGCCCTGATTCTTTCTGTATTTTCTTTACTTATGTTTTTGTTTTCCTTAATCAAAGTGTGTCTTTTAAATCTTGTCAAAGAATATTCTTTGGACTTACTACATCACCTGAATTTTATACGTTTTCTGTTGTATTAAGTTCTGCTCATATCTTTATTGATCTTTTTCCTATGTTCTCAGGGTTTATTGTTATGATCTTCTGAAGTCAATTAAAACACTTGGTTATTCAGTTTTATACATCTTTTTTACGTTTAAAGCTTTGAACTTTTGAAGATTCCAGCTTAATTGTAAGTTTCTAAGGGTCACGTCCTCTACATTGTTGCTGGACAAAGGCTTAGTTCACCATATAGCAATGTATATATTGAACTATTTTCCCCTCGAGTTTCTGTGATTCCCTACATCTCACCTTTGATTGCAGACAAGCCATTTGAAATACCCTTAACTTATTTCACAGCCAATAATTCTTTGAAATAATGTGTATTTTTTAGAGAATTCTTCTTATATAATTAGGCAGAAAATCTGACCTGCCATAGTTTTCAAAACAGCATAATTTCACTCTTCTCAATGATGAATCTGTTGTATTACACAACCTTTGAGTATTTAGCTTTATCAATGACATGTACTTTAAAAAGGTTTCAGAGATCCTACCAGTCTTTTAAAACATCCTTGTTCCTTATTTCAGTTCCAGTTTTATGTATATTTTCTGCCTTGCACCTTTTTATTCCAACATCTGATGGTTGGCCTAGGGAATCTAATTCTGGTATTGATTGTTTTTGCTGATTGACTCCCCCTTGTAGCTGATTTCTTCATTATTGTGTAAATTTACACCATGAGCTCCTGTTTAGCTAAACAGCTGACCTTGTAAGAGCCTTAGGTGTGAACGCTCGTAAGCTTCATCAGAAAGTCAGCAAAGATTTATTTGTGTCCCTCCAATGAGTTGCCCGCGAGTATCCCGTTTTCTACAAGTGTTGGTCCACTACTCCCTCTAGAGGCAGGGAGACAGACAGGGCTTCGTTTCGGACCCCGATCTGAGGCAGGGGCTGTCGGCGGCCTGTGACCCGGGCTGGAGCCTCTCCGCGTGTGTCCCAGGTACACATCTGCCTGCGAACTTCGGTCACCTGGCAGGAAGCTACGATGCCCAGACCTTTGGTTAGTTGTGCACCGAGGTGTACTTCTCGGACAGATTCCACAAACACTTCAAGTAAGAGGGCGCACCGAGTGGAAAGGTGAGAGCCTGGGCAGCTGTGCAGACAAAGAACGCGACCTTTGGCCTGAGACTAAATGCTTGTGACACCCCACTGGGCCAGCCGGACTTTGAGGGTCCTGCCCTGGGCCTTCTGCTCCCCTGCCATTTGTTCAAGAGCAGCAGATATGGCCACACCCACTCCTTCATTTAGGGCAGTGTTCCAACCTCCCTCAGCCCCGCCCACTCTCCGCAGGTTACCATGGACTACAGATGCTGCATTCTGAGGCCAGCGCGTTCCGAGAATGCCAAAGGCAGACATGATGACCTTAAATGATTTCCTCATGCTTCAGTTTTGGTAGACTTTAGGAGCTGGGAAATGGTCCACTTTACAGAAATGTTCAAATTTACTGGAATTTTTTATATTCTCTGCTATAACATTGTCCTGATTCTTGGGTATATTCTTTACTTATGTTTTTGTTTTCCTTAATCAAAGTGTGTCTTTTAAATCTTTTCAAAGAATATTCTTTGGACTTACTACATCACCTGAATTTTATACGTTTTCTGTTGTATTAAGTTCTGCTCATATCTTTATCTTTTTTCTATGTTCTCAGGGTTTATTGTTTTGATTTTCTGATGTCAAGTAAAACACTTGGTTATTCATTTTAATAAATCTTTTACTTATAAAGATTTGAACTTTTAAAGATTCCAGCTTACTTGTACGTTTCTAAGGGTCCATTCCTCTACACTGTTGCCGGCCTAAGGCTTAGTTCACCATATAGCAATGTATATATTGACATATTATCCCCTCGGCTTTCTGTGATTCCCTACATCTCACCTTTCTTTGCAGACAAGCCATTTGAAATACCCTTAACTTATTTCACAGCCAATAAGTCTTTGAAATACTGTGTATTTTTTAAAGAAATCTTGTTATATAATTAGGCAGAAAATCTGAACGGCCATAGTTTTCAAAACAGCATAATTTCACTCTTCTCAATGATGAATCTGTTGTATTCCATAACCTTTGAATATTTAGCTTTATCATTGACATATCCTTTAAAAAGTTTTCAGAGAACCTACCAGTCTTTGAAAACATCCATGTTCCTTGTTTCAGTTCCAGTTTTATGTATATTTTCTGCCTTGCACCTGATTATTCCAACCTCTGATGGATGGCCTAGGGAATCTTATTCTGGTATTGATTGTTTTTGCAGATTGTCTCCCCTTGTAGCTGATTACTTCATTATTGTGTAAATTTAGATCATGACCTCATGTTTAGCTAAACAGCTGACCTTGTAAGAGGCTTAGGTGTGAACGCTCGTAATCTTCAGCAGGATGTCGGCAAAGATTTATTTGTGTCCCTCCAATGAATTGCCCGTGAGGACCACGTTTTCTACAAGTGTTGGTCCAATACTCCCTCTAGAGGCAGGGACTCAGAGCGGGCTGCTTTGTGGCCCCCGGTCTGGGGCAGGGGCTGTGGGCAGCTTATGGCCTGAACAGGAGGCCCTCCACGTGTGTCCTAGGGAACCATCTGCCTGCGATCTATGTACCTGGTAGGAAGCTACGAAGCCCAGACCTATGGTTAGCTGTGCACAGAGGTGTACTGCGCGGACAGGTTCCACACACACTTCAAGTAAGAGGGCGGCCTGAGTAGAAAGGTGAGAATTTGGGCAGCTGTTCAGACAAAGATGGCGCTCTCTGGCCTGGGACTTAATGCGTGTGACACCCCATTGTGCCTGCGGCTCTGACGTCCCTGTCCTGGGCCCCCTGCTCGCCTGCCCTTTGTTCAGTCACAGCAGAGATGGCCACACCCACTCCGTCAGTGAGGGCAGTGTTCCATCCTCCCTCAGCCCCGCCCCGTCTCGGCACGTTATCATGGACTACAGATGCTGCTTTCTGTGGCCAGGGCGTTCGGAGACTGCCAAGTGCAGACATGATGACCTTTAATGATTTCCTCTTGTGTCAGTTTTGGTAAATTTTAGGAGCTAGGAAATGGTCCACTTTACAGAAATATTCAAATTTCCTGGCATTTCACATATTCTCTGCTATAACATTGTCCTGATTCTTTCTATATATTCTTTAATTATATTTTTGTTTTGTTAATCAAAGTGTGTCTTTTAAATCTTTTCAACGAATATTCTTTGGACTTACTAAATCACCTCAATTTTACTTGTTTTCTGTAGTATTAAGTTCGGCTCATATCTTTATTTATCTTTTTTCTATGTTCTCAGAGTTTGTTGGTTTGGTCTTCTGATGTCAATTAAAACACTTGGTTATTCATATTAATAAAACTTTTTACTTAAAAAGATTTGAACTTTTGAATATTACAGCTTACTTGTAAATTACTAAGGGTCAGTTCCTCTACGTTGTTGCTGGCGTAAGGCTTAGTTCACCCTATACCAATGTATACATTGACCTATTTTCCCCTCGACTTTCTGTGATTCCCTACATCTCACGTTACTTTGCAGACAAGCCATTTGAAATACCCTTAACTTATTTCACAGCCAATAAGTCTTTGAAATAATGTGTATTTTTTCGAGAAATCTTCGTATATAATTAGGCAGAAAATCTGACCTGCCATAGTTTTCAAAACAGCATAATTTCACTATTCTCAATGATGAATCTGTTATATTACACAACCTTTGAGTATTTAGCTTTTTCAATGACATGTAATTTAAAAATGTTTTAGAGATCCTACCAGTCTTTGAAAACATCCTTTTTCTTTCTTTCAGTTCCAGTTTTATGTATATTTTCTGCCTTGCACCTGATTATTCCAACATCTGATGGATGGCCTAGGGAATCTAATTCTGGTATTGATTGATTTTGCTGACTGTCTCCCCCTTGTAGCTGATTTCTTCATTATTGTGTAAATTTAGATCATGAGCTCCTGTTTAGCCAAACAGCTGACCTTGTAAGAGGCTTAGGTGTGAACGCTCGTAAGCTTCATCAGAAAGTCTGCAAAGATTTATTTGTGTCCCTCCAATGAGTTTCCTGCAAGGACCCCGTTTTCTACGAGTGTTGGTGTAATACTCCCTCTAGAGGCATGGACTCGGACAGGGCTGCTTTGCGGCCCCCGATCTGGGGAAGGGGCAGTGGGCGGCCTGTGTCCCGGTCAGGAACCTCTTCGAATGTGTCCCAGAGAATCATCTGCCTGCGATCCTCGGTCACCTGGCAGGAAGCTACGATGCCCAGACCTATGATTAGCTGCGCAGCGAGGTGTACTTTGCGGACAAGTTCCTCACACACTTCAAGTAAGATGGCGGCCTGGGTGTAATGATGAGAGTTTGGGCAGCTCTGCAGACAAAGATGGAGCTCTTTGGCCTGGGCCTTAATGCGTGTGACACCCCATTGTGCCTGGCGGCTCTGACGGCCCTGCCCTGGCCACCCTGCTCGCCTGCCCTTTGTTCAGTCACAGCAGAGATGGCCACACCCACTCCCTCAGTGAGGGCAGTGTTCCAGCGTCCCTCAGCCCAGCCCCCTCTCCGCAGGTTACCATGGACTACAGATGCTGCATTCTGAGGCCAGGGCGTTCTGAGAATGCCAAGGGCAGACATGATGACCTTAAATGATTTCCCCTTGTGTCAGTTTTGGTAAACTTTAGGAGCTAGGAAATGGTCCACTTTACAGAAATGTTCAAATTTACTAGCATTTCAGATCTTCTATGCTATAACATTGTCCTGATTCTTTCTGTATATTCTTGACTTATGTTTTTGTTTTCCTTAATCAAAGTGTGTCTTTTAAATCTTTTCAAAGAATATTCTTTGGACTTACTACATCACCTGAATTTTATACGTTTTCTGTTGTATTAAGTTCTGCTCATATCTTGACTTATCTTTTTTTATGTTCTCAGGGTTTACTGTTTTGATATTCTGATGTCAATTAAAACACTTGTTTATTCATTTTTATAAATCTTTTTACTTATAAATATTTGAACTTTTGAAGATTCCAGCTTACATGTAAGTTTCTAAGGGTCATGTCCTCTACATTGTTGCTGGACTAAGGCTTAGTTCACCATATATCAATGTATATATAGACCTATTTTCACCTCGATTTTCTGTGATTCCCTACATGTTACCTTTCTTTTCAGACAAGCCATTTGAAATAACGTTAACTTATTTCACAGCCATTAATTATCTGAAATAATATGTATTTTTTAGAGAAATCTACTTATATAATTAGGCAGAAAAACTGACCTGCCATAGTTTTCAAAACAGTATAATTTCACTCTTCTCAATGATGAATCTGTTGTATTACACAACCTTTGAGTATTTAGCTTTATCAATGACATGTACTTTAAAAATATTTTAGAGATCCTACCAGTCTTTGAAAACATCCATGTTCCTTGTTTCAGTTTCAGTTTTATGTATATTTTCTGCCTTGCACCTGAGTATTCCAACATCTGATGGATGGCCTAGGGCATCTAATTCTGGTATTGATTGTTTTTGCGGATTGTCTCCCCCTTGTAGCTGATTTCCTCATTATTGTGTAAATTTAGATCATGAGCTCAGGTTTAGATAAACAGCTGACCTTGTAAGAGGCTTAGGTGTGAACGCTCGAAAGCTTCATCAGAAAGTCGGCAAAGATTTATTTGTGTCCCTCCAATGAGTTGCCCGCGAGGACCCCGTTTTCCTCAAGTGTTGGTCCAATACTCCCTCTAGAGTCAGGGACTCACACAGGGCTGCTTTGCGGCCGCCGATCTGGGGCAGGGACTTTGGGCCGCCCGTGGTCCAGGCATGAGCCTCTCCGCGTGTGTCCCACGGACCCATCTTCCTGCGAACTTCGGTCACCTGGCAGGAAGCTACAATGCCCAGACCTATGCCTAGCTCTGCAGCGTGGTGTACTGCGCGGACAGGTGCCACACACACTTCAAGTAAGATGGTGGACTGAGTGGAAAGGTGAGTGTTTGTGCAGCTGTGAAGACAAAGAAGACGCCCTTTGGATTGGGCCCAAATGCTTGTGACAACCCACTGGGCCTGCCGGGCTCTGAGGGACTTGCCCTGGGCCCCCTGCTCCCCTGCCTTTTGTTCAGTCATAGCAGAGATGGCCAAACCCATTCCCTCAGTGAGGGCTGTGTTCCAAAATCCCTCAGCCCCGCCCCCTCTCCGCAGGTTACCATGGCCTACAGATGCTGCATTCTGAGGCCAGGGTGTTCTGAGAATGATATGGGCAGACATGATGACCTTAAAGGATTTCCTCTTGTGTCAGTTTTGGTAAACTTTAGGAGCTAGGAAATGGTCCACTTTACAGAAATGTTCCAATTTACTGGCATTTCATATATTCTCTGCTATAACATTGTCCTGATTATTTCTGTATATTCTTTACTTATGTTTTTGTTTTCCTTAATCAATGTATGTCTTTTAAATCTTTTCAAAGAATATTCTTTGGACTTACTACTTCACCTCAATTTTATACGTTTTCTGTTGTATTAAGTTCTGCTCATATCTTTATTTATGTTTTTTCTATGTTCTCATGGTTTATTGTTTTGATCATCTGATGTCAATTAAAACACTTTGTTATTCATTTTGATAAATCTTTTTACTTATAAAGATTTGAACTTTGGAAGATTCCAGCTTACTTGTAAGTTTATAGGTGTCAGGTCCTCTACATTGTTGCTGGCCTAAGGCTTAGTTCACCATATAGCAATGTATATATTGACCTATTTTCCCCTCGACTGTATGTGATTCCCTGCATCTCAACTTTCTTTGCACACAAGCCATTTGACATACCATTAACTTATTTCACAGCCAATAAGTCTTTGAAATAATGTGTATTTTTTCGAGAAATCTTCGTATATAATTAGGCAGAAAATCTGACCTGCCATAGTTTTCAAAACAGCATAATTTCACTGTTCTCAATGATGAATCTCTTTTATTACAGAAACTTTGAGTATCTAGCGTTATCAATGACATGTACTTAAAAAAGTTTTAGAGATCCTACCAGTCTTTGAAAACATCCTTTTTCTTTGTTTCAGTTCCAGTTTTATGTGTATTTTCTGCCTTGCACCTGATTATTCCAACATCTGATGGATGGCCTAGGGAATCTAATTCTGGTATTGATTGTTTTTGCTGATTGTCTTCCTCTTGTAGCTGATTTATTCATTATTGTGTAAATTTAGATCATGAGCTCATCTTCAGCCAAACAGCTGACCTTTTAAGAGGGTTAGGTGTGAACGCTCGTAAGCTTCATCAGAAAGTCTGCAAAGATTTATTTGTGTCCCTCCAATGAGTTTCCTGCAAGGACCCCGTTTTCTACAAGTTTTGGTCAAATACTCCCTCTAGACGCAGGGATTCGGACAGGGCTGCTTTGCGGCCCCCGATCTGAGGAAGGGGCAGTGGGCGGCCAGAAGCCCGGTCAGGAGCCTCTCCGAATGTGTCCTAGGCACCCATCTGCCTGCGAACTTCGGTCACCTGGCAGGAAGCTACGATGCCCAGACATATGGTTAGCTGTGCAGCGAAATGTACTGCGCGGACAGGTTCCACACACACTTCAAGTAAGAAGGCGTCCTTAGTGGAAAGGTAAGAGTTGGGCAGCTGTGCAGACAAAACAGGCTCTCTTTGGCCTGGGCCTAAATTCTTATGAAACCGCACTGGCCCTGCCCGGCTCTGTGGGCCCTGCACTGGACGCCCTGCTCCACTGTCCTTTGTTCAGTCACAGCAGAGATGGCCACACCCACTACCTCAGTGAGGGCATTGTTTCAGCCGCCCTCAGCCCCGCCCCCTCTCCGCAGGTTACCATGGACTACAGATGCTGCATTCTGAGGCCAGGGCGTTCCGAGAATGCCAAGGGCAGTCATGATGACCTTAAATGATTTCGTCTTGTGTTAGTTTTGGTAAACTTTAGGAGCTAGGAAATGGTCCACTTTACAGAAATATTCAAATTTACTGGCATTTCATGTATTCTCGGCTATGACATTGTCCTGATTCTTTCTGTATATTCTTTACTTATGTTTTTGTTTTCCTTAATCAAACTCTGTCTTTCAAATCTTTTCAAAGAATATTCTTCGGACTTACTACATCAGCTGAATTGTATACGTTTTCTGTTGTATTAAGTTCTGCTCCTATCTTTATTTATCTTTCTTCTATGTTCTCAGGGCTTAATGAATTGATCTTCTGATGTCAATTAAAACACTTGGTTATTCATTTTCATAAATCTTTTTACTTATAAATATTTGAACTTTTGAAGATTCCAGCTCACATGTAAGTTTCTAAGTGTCACGTCCTCTACATTGTTGCTGGACTAAGGCTTAGTTCTCCATATAGCAATGTATATAGAGACATATTTTCCCCTCGACTTTCTGTACTCCCTACATCTCACCTTTCTTTGCAGACAAGTCATTTGAAATAACCTTAAATTATTTCACAGCCAATAAGTGTTTGAAATAATGTGTATTTTTTAAAGAACTCTTCTTATATAATTAGGCAGAAAATCTGACCTGCCATAGTTTTCAAAACAGCATAATTCCACTATTTTCAATGTTGAATCTGTTGTATTACACAACTATGAGTATTTAACTTTTTCAAAGACATGTACTTTACAAATATTTTAGAAATCGTACAAGTCTTTGAAAACATCCTTCTTCCTTGTTTCAGTTCCAGTTGTATGTATATTTTCTTTCTTGCACCTGATTATTCCAACGTCAGATCAATGGCCTAGGGAATCTAATTCTGGTATTGATTGTTTTGCTGATTGTCTCTCCCTGTAGCTGATTTCTTCATTATAGTGTAAATTTAGATCATGAGCTCATGTTTAGCTAAACAGCTGACCTTATAAGAGGCTTAGGTGTGAACACTCGTAAGCTTCATCAGAAAGTCCGCAAAGATTTATTTGTGTCCCTCCAATGAGTTGCCCGCGCGTACCCCGTTTTCTACAAGTGTTTGTCCAATACTCCCTCTAGAGGCACGGCCTCAGACAGGGCTGCTTTTTGCCCCACGATCTGGGGAAGTGGCAGTGGGCGGCCACTGGCCTGGGCAGTAGGCTCACTGCGGGTGTCGCAGGGACCCATCTGCCAGCGAACTTCGGTCACCTGGCAGGAATCTACGATGCCCAGAGCTATGGTTAGCTGTGCAGCGAGGTGTACTGTGCGGACAGGTTCCACATGCACTTCAAGTAAGGTGGCGGCCTGCGTAAAACGGTGAAAGTTTTGGCAGCTGTGCAGACAAAGAAGGAGCCCTTTGTCCTGGTTCTAAATGCTTGTGACACCCCACTGATCCTGCCGGGCTCTCAGGGCCCTGCCCTGGGCCCCCTGCTCCACTGCCCTTTGTTCAGTCACAGCAGAATTGGCCACACCCTCTCCCACTGTGAGGGCAGTGTTCCAACCTCCCTCAGCCCCGCACCCTCTCCGCAGGTTACCATGGATTACAGATGCTGCATTCTGAGGCCAGGGCATTCCGAGAATGCCAAGGGCAGACATGATGACCTTAAATGATTTCCTCTTGTGTCAGTTTTGGTAAACTTTAGGAGCTAGGAAATGGTCCACTTTACAAAATGTTCAAATTTACTGGCATTTCATATATTCTCTGCTTTAACATTGTCCTGATTCTTTCTGTATATTCTTTACTTATGTTTTGGTTTTCCTTAATCAAAGTGTGTCTTTTAAATCTTGTCAAAGAATATTCTTTGGACATACTAGATCACCTGAATTTTATACGTTTTCTGTTGTTTTAAGTTCTGCTCATATCTTTATTTATATTTTTTCTGTGTTCTCAGGTTTATTGTTTTGATCTTCTGATGTCAATTAAAACACCTTGTTATTCATTTTAATAAATCTTTTTACTTATAAAGTTTTGAACTTTTCAAGATTCCACCTTACTTGTAAGTTTCTAAGGGTCAGGTCCTCTACATTGTTGCTGGCCTAAGGCTTACTTCACAATATGGCAAAGTATATATTGACCTATTTTCCCCTCGACTTTCTGTGATTCCCTACATGTCAACTTTCTTTGCAGACAAGCCATTTGAAATACCCTTAACTTTTTTCACAGCCAATAAGTCTTTCAAATAATGTGTATTTTTAGAGAAATCTTCTTATATATTCAGGCAGAAAATCTGACCTGCCATAATTTTCAAAACAGCATAATTTCACTCTTCTCAGTGATGAATCTGTTGTATGACACAACCTTTGAGTATTTTGCTTTATCAATGACATGTACTTTAAAAATGTTTTAGAGATCCTACCAGTCTTTGAAAACATCCTTGTTCCTTGTTTCAGTTCCAGTTTTGTGTATACTTTCTGCCTTGCACCTGATTATTCCATCATCTGATGGTTGGCCTAGGGAATCTAATTCTGGTATGGATTGTTTTTGCTGCTTCTCTGCACTTGTAGCTGATTTCTTCATTATTGTGTAAATTTAGATCATGAGCTCATGTTTAGCTAAACAGCTGATCTTGTAAGAGGCTTAGGTGTGAACGCTCGTAAGCTTCAGCAGAAAGTCCACGAAGATTTTTTTGTGTCCATCCAATGAGTTACCCGCGCGGACCCCGTTTTCTACAAGTGTTGGTCCACTACTCCCTCTAGAGGCTGGAACTCAGACAGGACTGCTTTGCTTCCCCCGATCTGGGGTAGTGGCTTTGGGCGGCCTGTGGCCTGGGCAGCAGGCTCCACGCGTGTGTCCCACGACGGATCTGCCTGCGAACTTCGGTCACCTGGCAGGAAGCTATGATGCCCAGACCTATGCTTAGCTTTGCAGCGAGGTGTACTGCGCGGACCGGGTCCACACACACTTCAAGTAAGAGGGCGGCCTGAGTGGAAAGGTGAGAGTTTGGGCTGCTGTGCAGACAAAGAAGGCGCCCTTTGGCCTGGGCCTAAATGCTTGTGACACCACACTGGGCCTTCCGGGCTCTGAGGGACCTGCCCTGGGCCCCCTGTATCCCTGCCCTTTGTTCAGTCACAGAAGAATTGGCCACACCTACTCCCTCAGTGAGGGCAGTGTTCCCACCTCACTCAGCCCCGCCCCCTCTCCACAGGTTACCATGTACTACAGATGCTGCATTCCGAGTCCAGAGCATTCCGAGAATGCCACGGGCAGACATGATGACCTTAAATGATTTCCTCTTGTGTCAGTTTTGGTAAACTTTAGGAGCTAGGATATGGTCCACTTTACACAAATGTTCAAATTTACTGGCATTTCATATATTCTCTGCTATATCATTGTCGTGATTCTTTCTGTATATTCTTTACTTATGTTTTGGTTATCCTTAATCAAAGTGTGTCTTTTAAATCTTGTCAAAGAATATTCTTTGGACTTACTACCTCACCTGAATTTTATACGTTTTCTGTGGTATTAAGTTCAGCTCATATCTTTATTTATCTTTTTTCTATGTTCTCAGGGTTTATTGTTTTGATCTTCTGATGTCAATTAAAACACTTGGTTATTCATTTTAATAAATCATTTTACTTATAAAGATTTGAACTTTTAAAGATTCCAGCTTACTTGTAAGTTTCTAAGGGTCAGGTCCTCTACATTGTTGCTGGCCTAAGGCTTAGTTCACAATATGGCAAAGTATATTTTGACCTATTTTCCCCTCGACTTTCTGTGATACCCTACATCTCAACTTTCTTTGCAGACAAGCCATTTGAAATACCCTTAACTTTTTTCACAGCCAATAAGTCTTTGAAATAATGTGTATTTTTAGAGAAATCTTCTTATATATTCAGGCAGAAAATCTGACCTGCCATAATTTTCAAAACAGCATAATTTCACTCTTCTCAATGATGAATCTGTTGTATTACACAACCTTTGAGTATTTAGCTTTATCAAAGACATGTACTTTAAAAATGTTTTAGACATCCTACCAGTCTTTGAAAGCATCCCAGTTCCTTGTTTCAGTTCCAGTTTTATGTATATTTTCTGCCTTGCAACTGATTATTCCAACGTCAGATCGATAGCCTAGGGAATCTAATTCTGGTATTGATAGTTTTTGCTGATTGTCTCCGCCTGTAGCTGATTTCTTCATTATTGTGTAAATTTAGATCATGAGCTCATGTTTAGCTAAACAGCTGACCTTGTAAGAGGCTTAGGTGTGAACGCTCGTAAGCTTCAGCAGAAAGTCCACAAAGATTGTTTTGTGTCCCTCCAATGAGTTACCCACGCGGACCCCGTTTTCTACAAGTGTTGGTCCACTACTCCCTCTAGAGGCTGGGACTCACACAGGACTGCTTAGCTTCTCCCGATCTGGGGTTGTGGCTTTGGGCGGACTGTGGCCTGGGCAGGACGCTCCCCGCGTGTGTCCCACGACCGATCTGCCTGCGAACTTCGGTCACCTTGTAGGAAGCTATGATACCTAGACCTATGGTTAGCTTTGCAGCGAGGTGTACTGCGCGGACCGGGTCCACAAACACTTTAAGTAAGAGGGCGGCCTGAGTGGAAAGGTGAGAATTTGGGCAGCTGTGCAGACAAATAAGGCGCCCTTTGTCCTGGGCCTAAATGCTTGTGACACCCCACTGGGCCTGCCGGGCTCGGAGGGCCATGCCCTGGGCCCCCTGTAACCCTGCCCTTTGTTCAGTCACAGCAGAGATGGCCACACCCACTCCCTCAGTGAGGGCAGTGTTCCAGCCACCCTCAGCCCCGCTCACTCTCCGCAGGTTACCATGGACTACAGATGCTGCATTCTGATGCCAGGGCGTAACGAGAATGCCAAGGGCAGACATGATGACCTTAAATGATTTCCTCTTGTGTCAGTTTTGGTAAACTGTAGGAGCTAGGAAATGGTCAACTTTACAGAAATGTTCAAATTTACTGGCATTTCATATATTCTCTGCTATAACACTGTCCTGATTCTTTCTGTATATTCTTTACTTATGTTTTGGTTTTCCTTAATCAAAATGTGTCTTTTAAATCTTGTCAAAGAATATTCTTTGGTCTTACTACCACACCTGTATTTTATACGTTTTCTGAGGTATTAAGTTCTTCTCATATGTTTATTTATCTTTTTTCTATGTTCTCAGGGTTTATTGTTTTGATCTTCTGATGTCAATTAAAACACTTCGTTATTCATTTTAATAAATCTTTTACTTATAAAGATTTGAACTTTTAAAGATTCCAGCTTACTTGTAAGTTTCTAAGGGTCTGGTCCTCTACATTGTTGCTGGCCTAATGCTTAGTTCACAATATGGCAAAGTATATATTGACCTATTTTCGCCTCGACTTTCTGTGATTCCGTACATCTCAACTTTCTTTGCAGACAAGCCATTTGAAATACCCTTAACTTTTTTCACAGCCAATAAGTCTTTGAAATAATGTGTATTTTGAGAGAAATATTCTTATATATTTAGGCAGAAAATCTGACCTGCCATAGTTTTCAAAACAGCATAATTTCAATCTTCTCAAGATGAATCTGTTGTATTACACAACCTTTGAGTATTTAGCTTTATCAATGACATGTAGTTTAAAAATGTTTTAGAGATCCTACCAATCTTTGAAAACATCCTTGTTCCTTGTTTCAGTTCCAGTTTTATGTATATTTTCTGCCTTGCACCTGATTATTCCAACGTCTGATCGATGGCCTAGGGAATCTAATTCTGCTATTGATTGTTTTTGCAGATTGTCTCCCCCTGTAGCTGATTTCTTCATTATTGTGTAAATTTAGATCATGAGCACATGTTTAGCCAAACAGCTGACCTTGTAAGAGGCTTAGGTGTGAACCCTCGAAAACTTCATCAGAAAGTCCGCAAAGATTTATTTGTGTCCCTCCAATGAGTTGCCTGCGAGGACCCCGTTTTCTACAAGTGTTGGTCCACTACTCCCTCTAGAGGCTGGGACTCAAACAGGACTGCTTTGCTGCCCCCGATCTGGGGTAGTGCCTTTGGGCGGCCTGTGGCCTGGGCAGGAGACTCCCCACGTTTGTCCCACGACCCATCTGCCTGCGAACTTCGGTCACCTCTCAGGAAGCTATGATGCCCAGACCTATGTATAGCTTTGCAGCGAAGTGTACTGCGCGGACCAGTTCCACAATCAATTCAAGTAAGAGGGCGGCCTGAGTGGAAAGGTGAGAGTTTTGGCAGCTGTGCAGACAAAGAAGGCGCACTTTGGCCTGGGCCTCAATGCTTGTGAAACACGCCTTGGTCTGCCGGGCTCTGAGTACCCTGCCCTTGGCCCCCTTCTCCCCTGCCCTTTGTGCAGTCACAGCAGAGATGGCCCGACCCACTCCCTCAGTGAGGGCAGTGTTCCAAACTCCCTCAGCCCCACCCCTTCTCCGCAGGTTACCATGGACTACAGATTCTGCATTCTGAGGCCAAGGCGTTCCGAGAATGCAAAGGGCAGACATGATGACCTTAAATGATTTCCTCTTGTGTCAATTTTGGTAAACTTTCGGAGCTAGGAAATGGTCCACTTTACACAAATGTTCAAATTTACTGGCATTTCATATATTCTCTGCTATAACATTGTCCTGATTCTTTCTGTATATTCTTTACTTATGTTTTGGTTTTCCTTAATCTAAGTGTGTCTTTTAAATCTTGTCAAAGAATATTCTTTGGACTTACTACCACACCTGAATTTTATACGTTTTCTGAGGTATTAAGTTCTGCTCATATGTTAATTTATCTTTTTTCTATGTTCTCAGGGTTTATTGTTTTGATCTTCTGATGTCAATTAAAACACTTCGTTATTCATTTTAATAAATCTTTTTACTTATAAAGATTTGAACTTTTAAAGATTCCAGCTTACTTGTAAGTTTCTAAGGGTCAGGTCCTCTACATTGTGGCTGGCCTAAGGCTTAGTTCACAATTTGGCAAAGTATATATTGACCTATTTTCCCCTCGACTTTCTGTGATTCGGTACATCTCAACTTTCTTTGCTGACAAGCCATTTGAAATACCCTTAAGTTTTTTCACAGCCAATAAGTCTTTGAAATAATGTGTATTTTGAGAGAAATATTCTTATATATTTAGGCAGAAAATCTAACCTGCCATAGTTTTCAAATAGCATAATTTCAATCTTCTCAAGATGAATCTGTTGTATTACACAACCTTTGAGTATTTAGCTTTATCAATGACATGTAGTTTAAAAATGTTTTAGAGATCCTACCAATCTTTGAAAACATCCTTGTTCCTTGTTTCAGTTCCAGTTTTATGTATATTTTCTGCCTTGCACCTGATTATTCCAACGTCTGATCGATGGCCTAGGGAATCTAATTCTGGTATTGATTGTTTTTGCAGATTGTCTCCCCCTGTAGCTGATTTCTTCATTATTGTGTAAATTTAGATCATGAGCACATGTTTAGCCAAACAGCTGACCTTGTAAGAGGCTTATGTGTGAACCCTCGAAAACTTCATCAGAAAGTCCGCAAAGATTTATTTGTGTCCCTCCAATGAGTTGCCCGCGAGGACCCCGTTTTCTACAAGTGTTGGTCCACTACTCCCTCTAGAGGCTGGGACTCAAACAGGACTGCTTTGCTGCCCCCGATCTGGGGTAGTGCCTTTGGGCGGCCTGTGGCCTGGGCAGGAGGCTCCCCACGTGTGTCCCACGACCCATCTGCCTGCGAACTTCGGTCACCTTGTAGGAAGCTATGATGCCCAGACCTATGTATAGCTTTGCAGCGAGGTGTACTGCGCGGACCAGTTCCACACACAATTCAAGTAAGAGGACGGCCTGAGTGGAAAGGTGAGAGTTTGGGCAGCTGTGCAGACAAAGAAGGCGCTCTTTGGCCTGGGCCTCAATGCTTGTGAGACACGACTTGGTCTGCCGGGCTCTGAGGAGCCTGCCCTTGGCCCCCTTCTCCCCTGCCCTTTGTGCAGTCACAGCAGAGATGGCCCCACCCACTCCCTCAGTGAGGGCAGTGTTCCAAACTCCCTCAGCCCCACCCCCTCTCCGCAGGTTACCATGGACTACAGATTCTGCATTCTGAGGCCAAGGCGTTCCGAGAATGTAAAGGGCAGACATGATGACCTTAAATGATTTCCTCTTGTGTCAATTTTGGTAAACTTTCGGAGCTAGGAAATGGTCCACTTTACACAAATGTTTAAATTTACTGGCATTTCATATATTCTCTGCTATAACATTGTCCTGATCCTTTCTGTATATTCTTTACTTATGTTTTTGTTTTCCTTAATAAAGTGTGTCTTTTAAATCTTGTCAAAGAATATTCTTTGGACTTACTACCTCACCTGAATTTTATACATTTTCTGTGGTATTAAGGTCTCCTCATATCTTTATTTATATTTTTTCTGTGTTCTCAGGTTTATTGTTTTGATATTCTGATATCAATTAAAAGACTTGGTTATTCATTTTAATAAATGTTGTTACTTATAAAGATTTGAACTTTTCAAGATTCCAGCTTACTTGTAAGTTTCTAAGGGTCAGGTCCTCTACATTGTGGCTGGCCTAAGGCTTAGTTCACCATATAGCAATGTATATATTGACCTATTTTCCCCTCGACTTTCTGTGATTCCCTACATCTCACCTTTCTTTGCAGACAAGCCATTTGAAATACCCTTAACTTATTTCACAGCCAATAAGTCTCTGAAATAATGTGTATTATTTAGCGAAATCTTCTTGTATAATTAGGTAGAAAATCTGACCTGCCATAGTTTTCAAAACAGCATAATTTCACTCTTCTCAATGATGAATCTGTTGTGTGACACAACCATTGAATATTTAGCTATATCAATGACATGTACCTTAAAAATGTTTTAGAGATCATACCAGTCTTTGAAAACATCCTTGTTCCTTGTTTCATTTCCTGTTTTTGTATACTTTCTGCCTTGCACCTGATTATTCAAACATCTGATGGATGGCCTAGGGAATCTAATTCAGGTATTGATTGTTTTTGCTGCTTGTCTCCCCTTGTAGCTGATTTCTTCATTATTGTGTAAATTTAGATCATGAGCTCATATTTATCTAAACAGCTGACCTTGTAAGAGGCTTAGGTGTGAACGCTCATAAGCTTCAGCAGAAAGTCCACAAAGATTTTTTTGTGTCCCTCCAATGAGTTACCCGCGCAGACCCCGTTTTCTACAAGTGTTGGTCCTCTATTCCCTCTAGAGGCTGGGACTCAGACAGGACTGCATTGCTTCCCCCGATCTGGGGTAGTGGCTTTGGGCGGCCTGTGGCCTGGGCAGGAGGCTCCCCACGTGTGTCCCACGACAGATCTGCCTGCAAACTTCGATCACCTGGCAGGAAGCTATGATGCCCAGACCTATGGTTAGCTTTGCAGCGAGGTGTACTGCGCGGATCGGTTCCATACACACTTCAAGTTAAAGGGCAGCCTGAGTGGAAAGGTGAGAGTTTGGGCTGCTGTGCAGACAAAGAAGGCGCACTTTGGCCTGGGCCTAAATGCTTGTGACACACGACTGGGCCTGCCGGGCTCTGAGGGCCCTGCCCTGGGCCCCCTTCTCCCCTGCCCTTTGTTAAGTCACAGCAGAGATGGCCTCACCCACTCCCTCAGTGAGTGCAGTGTTCCAACCTCCCTCAGCCCCGCCCTATCTCCGCAGGTTACCATGGACTACAGATGCTGCATTCTGAGGCCATGGCGTTCCGAAAATGCTAAGGGCAGACATAATGACCTTAAATGATTTCCTCTTGTGTCCATTTTGGTAAACTTTAGGAGCTAGGAAATGGTCCACTTTACACAAATGTTCAAATTAACTGGCATTTCATATATTCTCTGCTATAACATTGTCCTGATTCTTTGTGTATATTCTTTACTTATGTTTTGGTTTTCCATAATCAAAATGTGTCTTTTAAATCTTGTCAAATAATATTCTTTGGACTTACTACCTCACCTGAATTTTATACATTTTCTATTGTATTAAGTTCTCCTCATATCCTTATTTATATTTTTTCTGTGTTCTCAGGTTTATTGTTTTGATATTCTGATGTCAATTAAAAGACATGGTTATTCATTTTAATAAATGTTGTTACTTATAACGATTTCAACTTTTCAAGATTCCAGCTTACTTGTAAGTTTCTAAGGGTCAGGTCCTCTACATTGTTGCTAGCCTAAGGCTTAGTTCACCTTATAGCAAAGTATATATTGACCTATTTTCCCCTCGACTTTCTGTGATTTCCTACATCTCACCTTTCTTTGCAGACAAGCCATTTGAAATAACCTTAACTTATTTCACAGCTAATATTTCTTTGAAATAATGTGTATTTTTTAGAGAAATCTTCTTATATATTTAGGCAGAAAATCTGACCTGCCATAGTTTTCAAAACAGCATAATTTCACTCTTCTCAATGATGAATCTGTTGTATTACACAACCTTTGATTATTTAGCTTTATGAATGACATGTACTTTAAAAATGTTTTAGAGATCCTACCAGTCTTTGAAAACATCCTTGTTCCTTGTTTCAGTTCCAGTTTTATGTATATTTTCTGCCTTGCACCTGATTATTCCAACGTCTGATCGATGGCCTAGGGAATCTAATTCTGGTATTGATTGTTTTTGCTGATTGTCTCCCCCTGTAGCTGATTTCTTCATTATTGTGTAAATTTAGATCATGAGCTCATGTTTAGCTAAACATCTGATTTTGTAAGAGGCTTAGGGGTGAACACTCGTAAGCTTCATCAGAAAATCCGCAAAGAATTATTTGTGTCCCTCCAATGAGTTTCCCGCGAGGACCCCGTTTTCTACAAGTGTTGGTCCAATACTCCCTCTAGAGGCACGGCCTCAGACAGGGCTGCTTTGTGCCCCACGATCTGAGGCAGTGGCAGTGGGGGGCCTCTGGCCTGGGTAGGAGCCTCTCCGCGTGTGTCCCAGGGACGCATCTGCCTGCGAACTTCGGTCACCTGGCAGGAAGCTATGATTCCCAGAGCTATGGTTAGCTGTGCAGCGATGTGTACTGCGCGGACAGGTTCCACAGGCGCTTCAAGTAAGAGGGCGGCCTGAGTGGATAGGTGAAAGTTTGGGCAGCTGTGCAGACAAAGAAGGACCCCTTTGTCCAGGGCCTAAATGCTTGTGACACCTCACTGGGCCTGCCGGGCTCTGAGGGCCCTGCCCTGGACCCCCTGTTCACCTGCCCTTTGTTCAGTCACAGCAGAATTGGCCACACCCACTCCCTCAATGAAGTCCCTGTTCCAAACTCCCTCAGCCCTGCCCCCTCTCCGCAGTTTACCATGGACAACAGATGCTGCATTCTTAGTCCAGGGCATTCCGAGAATGCCAAGGGCAGACATGATGACCTTAAATGATTTCCTCTTGTGTCAGTTTTGGTAAACCTTAGGAGCTAGGAAAAGGTCCACTTTACACAAATGTTCAAATTTACTGGCATTTCATATATTCTCTGCTATAACATTGTCCTGATTCTTTCTGTATATTCTTTTTATGTTTTGGTTTTCCTTAATCAAAGTGTGTTTTTTAAATCCTGTCAAAATATATTCTTTGGACTTACTACATCCCCTGAATTTTATACGTTTTCAATTGTATTAAGTTCTCCTCATATCTTTATTTATCCTTTTTCTATATTCTCAGGTTTTATTGTTTTGATATTCTGATGTCAATTAAAACACTTGATTATCCATTTTAATAAATCTTTTTACGTATAAAGATTTGAACATTTCAAGATTCTAGCTTACTTGTAAGTTTCTAAGGGTCAGGTCCTCTACATTGTTGCTGGCCTAAGGCTTAGTTCACCATATAGCAATGTATATATTGACCTATTTTCCCCTCGACTTTCTGTGATTCCCTATATCTCACCTTTCTTTGCAGACAAGCCATTTGAAATACCCTTTACTTATTTCTCAGCCAATAAGTCTCTGAAATAATGTGTATTTTTAGAGAAATCTTCTTTTATAATTAGGCAGAAAATCTGACCAGCCATAGTTTTCAAAACAGCATAATTTCACTCTTCTCAATGATGAATCTGTTGTATGACACAACCTTTGAATATTTAGCTTTATCAATGACATGTACTTTAAAAATGTTTTAGAGATCCTACCAGTCTTTGAAAACATCCTTGTTCTTTGATTCAATTCCAGTTTTGTGTATACTTTCTGCCTTGCACCTGATTATTCCAACATCTGATGGATGGCCTATGGAATCTAATTCTGGTATTGATTGTTTTTGCTGCTTGTCTCCCCTTGTAGCTGATTTCTTCATTATTGTGTAAATTTAGATCATGAGCTCATGTTTAGCTAAACAGCTGACCTTGTAAGAGGCTTAGGTGTGAACGCTCGTAAGCTTCAGTAGAAAGTCCACAAAGATTTGTTTGTGTTCCTCCAATGAGTTACCCGCGCGGACCCCGTTTTCTACAAGTGTTGGTCCACTACTCCCTCTAGAGGCTGGGACTCAGACAGGACTGCTTTGCTTCCCCGAATCTGGGGTAGTGGCTTTGGGCGGCCTCTGGCCTGGGCAGGAGGCTCCCCGCGTGTGTCCCACGACCGATCTGCCTGCGAAATTCGGTCACCTGGCAGGAAGCTATGATGCCCAGACTTATGGTTAGCTTTGCAGCGAGGTGTACTGCGTGGACCGGGTCCACACACACTTCAAGTAAGAGGGCGGCCTGAGTGGAAAGGTGAGAGTTTGGGCTTCTGTGCAGACAAAGAAGGAGCCCTTTGTCCTGGGTCTAAATGCTTGTGACACACGACGGGTCTTGCCGGGCTCTGAGGGCCCTGCCCTGGGCCCCCTGCTCCCCTGCCGTTTGTTCAGTCACAGCAGAGATGGCCACACCCACTCCCTCAGTGAGGGCAGTGTTCCCCCCTCCCTCAGCCCCGCCCCCTCTCCACAGGTTACCATGGACTACAGAT
The DNA here is from genome assembly GCF_964165515.1 of Mesoplodon bidens. Lineage (NCBI taxonomy): Eukaryota > Metazoa > Chordata > Mammalia > Artiodactyla > Ziphiidae > Mesoplodon > Mesoplodon bidens. The sequence goes on from NW_027671513.1 coordinate 967,230, forward strand.
GCTGCATTCTGGGTCCAGGGCGTTCCGAGAATGCCAAGGGCAGACATGATGACCTTAAATGATTTCCTCTTGTGTCAATTTTGGTAAACTTTAGGAGCTAGGAAATGGTCCACTTTACACAAATGTTCAAATTTACTGGCATTTCATATATTCTCTGCTATAACATTGTCCTGATTCTTTCTGTATATTCTTTACTTATGTATAGGTTATCCTTAATCAAAGTGTGTCTTTTAAATCTTGTCAAAGAATATTCTTTGGACTTACTAACTCACCTGAATTTTATACGTTTTCTGTGGTATTAAGTTCTGCTCATATCTTTATTTATCTTTTTTCTATGTTCTCAGGCTTTATTGTTTTGATCTTCTGATGTCAATTAAAACACTTGGTTATTCCTTTTAATAAATCTTTTTACTTATAAAGATTTGAACTTTTAAAGATTCCAGCTTACTTGTAAGTTTCTAAGGGTCAGATCCTCTACGTTGTTGCTGGCCTAAGGCTTAGTTTACAATATGTCACAGTATATATTGACCTATTTTCCCCTCGACTTTCTGTGATTCCCTACATCTCAACTTTCTTTGCAAACAAGATATTCGAAATACCCTTAACTTTTTTCACAGCCAATAAGTCTTTGAAATAATGTGTATTTTTAGAGAAATCTTCTTATATATTTAGGCAGAAAATCTGACCTGCCATAATTTTCAAAACAGCATTATTTCACTCTTCTCAATGATGAATCTGTTCTATTACACAACCTTTGAGTATTTAGCTATATCAATGTCATGTACTTTAAAAATGTTTTAGAGATCCTACCAGTCTTTGAAAACATCCTTGTTCCTTGTTTCAGTTCCAGTTTTATGTATATTTTCTGCCTTGCAACTGATTATTCCAACGTCAGATCGATGGCCTAGGGAATCTAATTCTGGTATTGATAGTTTTTGCTGATTGTCTCCCCCTGTAGCTGATTTCTTCATTATTGTGTAAATTTAGATCATGAGCTCATGTTTAGCTAAACATCTGACTTTGTAAGAGGCTTAGGTGTGAACACTCGTAAGCTTCATCAGAAAGTCCGCAAAGATTTACTTGTGTCCCTCCAATGAGTTGACCGCGAGGACCCCGTTTTCTACAAGTGTTGGTCCAATACTCCCTTAGAGGCACGGCCTCAGACACGGCTGCTTTGTGCCCCACCATCTGGGGCTGTGGCATTGGGCGGCCTCTGGCCTGGGCAGGAGCCTCTCCGCCTGTGTCCCAGGGACGCATCTGCCTGCGAACTTCGGTCACCTGGCGGGAAGCTATGATGCCCAGACCTATGGTTAGCTGTGCAGCGAGGTGTACTGCATGGGCAGGTTCCACAAGCACTTCAAGTAAGAGGGCGGCCTGAGTGGAAATGTGAAAGTTTGGGCAGCTGTGCAGACAAAGAAGGAGCCCTTTGTCCAGGGCCTAAATGCTTGTGACACCTCACTGGGCCTGCCGGGCTCTGAGGGCCCTGCCCTGGGCCCACAGTTCACCTGACATTTGTTCAGTCACAGCAGAATTGGCCACACCCACTCCCTCAGTGAAGGCAGTGTTCCAAACTCCCTCAGCCCTGCCCCCTCTCCGCAGTTTACCAAGCACTACAGATGCTGCATTCTGAGTCCAGTGCATTCCGAGAATGCCAAGGGCAGACATGATGACCTTAAATGATTTCCTCTTGTGTCAGTTTTGGTAAACTTTAGGAGCTAGGAAAAGGTCCACTTTACACAAATGTTCAAATTTACTGGCATTTCATATATTCTCTGCTATAACATTGTCCTTGTTCTTTCTGTATATTCTTTTTATGTTTTGGTTTTCCTTAATCAAAGTGTGTCTTTTAAATCTTGTCAAAGAATATTCTTTGGACTTACTACATCACCTGAATTTTATACGTTTTCAATTGTATTACGTTCTCCTCATATCTTTATTTATCCTTTTCCTATGTTCTCAGGTTTTATTGTTTTGATATTCTGATGTCAATTAAAACACTTGATTATTCATTTTAATAAATCTTTTTACTTATAAAGATTTGAAATTTTCAAGATTCCAGTTTACTTGTAAGTTTCTAAGTGTCAGGTCCTCTACATTGTGGCTGGCCTTTGGCTTAGTTCACCATATAGCAATGTATATATAGACCTATTTTCCCCTCGACTTTCTGTGATTCCCTATATCTCACCTTTCTTTGCAGACAAGCCATTTGAAATACCCTTTACTTATTTCACAGCCAATAAGTCTCTGAAATAATGTGTATTTTTTAGAGAAATCTTCTTTTATAATTAGGCAGAAAATCTGACCTGCCATAGTTTTCAAAACAGCATAATTTCACTCTTCTCAGGGATGAATGTGTTGTATGACACAACCTTTGAATATTTAGCTTTATCAATGACATGTACTTTAAAAATGTTTTAGAGATCCTACCAGTCTTTGAAAACATCCTTGTTCCTTGTTTCAGTTCGAGTTTTGTGTATACTTTCTGCCTTGCACCTGATTATTCCAACATCTGATGGATGGCCTAGGGAATCTAATTCTGGTATTGATTGTTTTTGCTACTTGTCTCCCCTTGTCGCTGATTTCTTCATTATTGTGTAAATTTAGATCATGAGCTCATGTTTAGCTAAACAGCTGAACTTGTAAGAGGCTTAGGTGTGAACGCTCGTAAGCTTCAGAAGAAAGTCCACAAAGATTTGTTTGTGTCCCTCCAATGAGTTACCCACGCGGACCTCGTTTTCTACAAGTGTTGGTCCACTACCCCCTCTAGAGGCTGGGACTCAGACAGGCTGCTTTGCTTCCCCCGATCTGTGGTAGTGGCTTTGGGCGGCCTGTGGCCTGGGCAGGAGGCTCCCCGCGTGTGTCCCACGCCCGATCTGCTTGCGAACTTCGGTCACCTGGCAGGAAGCTATGATGCCCAGACCTATGGTTAGCTTTGCAGCGAGGTGTACTGCGCGGAACGGGTCCACACACACTTCAAGTAAGTGGGCGGCCTGAGTGGAAAGGTGAGAGTTTGGGCAGCTGTGCAGACAAAGAAGGCGCCCTTTGTCCTGGGCCTAAATGCTTGTGACACCCCACTGGGCCTGCCCGGCTCTGAGGGCCCTGCCCTGGGCCCCCTACTCCCCTGCCCTTTGTTCAGTCACAGCAGAGATGGCCACACACTCTCCCTTAGTGAGGGCAGTGTTCCCACCTCCCTCAACCCCGCCCCCTCTCCACGGGTTACCATGGACTACAGATACTGCATTCTGAGGCCAGGGCGTTCCGCGGATGCCAAGGGCAGACATGATGACCTTAAATGATTTCCTCTTGTGTCAATTTTGGTAAACTTTAGGAGCTAGGAAATGGTCCACTTTACACAAATGTTCAAATTTACTGGCATTTCATATATTCTCTGCTATAACATTGTCCTGATTCTTTCTGTATATTCTTTATTTATGTTTTGGTTTTCCTTAATCAAAGTGTGTCTTTTAAATCTTGTCAAAGAATATTCTTTGGACTTACTACCTCACCTGAATTTTATACGTTTTCTGTGGTATTAAGTTCTGCTCATATCTTTATTTATCATTTTTCTATGTTCTCAGGGATTATTGTTTTGATCTTCTGATGTCAATTAAAACACTTGGTTATTCATTTTAATAAATCTTTTTACTTATAAAGATTTGGACTTTTAAAGATTCCAGCTTACTTGTAAGTTTCTAAGGGTCAGATCCTCTACATTGTTGCTGGCCTAAGGCTTAGTTCACAATATGTCAAAGTATATATTGACCTATTTTCCTCTAGACTTACTGTGATTCCCAACATCTCAACTTTCTTTGTAGACAAGCCATTTGAAATACCCTTAACTTTTTTCACAGCCAATAAGTCTTTGAAATAATGTGTATTTTTAGAGAAATCTTCTTTTATAATTAGGCAGAAAATCTGACCTGCCATAGTTTTCAAAACAGCATAATTTCACTCTTCTCAATGATGAATCTGTTGTATGACACAACCTTTGAATATTTAGCTTTATCAATGACATGTACTTTAAAAATGTTTTAGAGATCCTACCTGTCTTTGAAAACATCCTTGTTCCTTGTTTCAGTTCCAGTTTTGTGTATACTTTCTGCCTTGCACCTGATTATTCCAACATCTGATGGATGGCCTAGGGAATCTAATTCTGGTATTGATTGTTTTTGCTGCTTGTCTCCCCTTGTAGCTGATTTCTTCATTATTGTGTAAATTTAGATCATGAGCTCATGTTTAGCTAAACAGCTGACCTTGTAAGAGGCTTAGGTGTGAACGCTCGTAAGCTTCAGCAGAAAGTCCACAAAGATTTGTTTGTGTCTTTCCAATGAGTTACCCGCGCGGACCCCGTTTTCTACAAGTGTTGGTCCACTACTCCCTCTAGAGGCTGGGACTCAGACAGGACTGCTTTGCTTCCCCCGATCTGGGGTAGTGGCTTTGGGCGGCCTGTGGCCTGGGCAGGAGGCTCCCCGCGTGTGTCCCACGACGGATCTGCCTGCGAACTTCGGTCACCTGGCAGGAAGCTATGATGCCCAGACCTATGGTTAGCTTTGCAGCGAGGTGTACTGCGCGGACTGTGTCCAAACACACTTCAAGTTAGTGGGCGGCCTTAGTGGAAAGGTGAGAGTTTGGGCTGCTGAGCAGACAAAGATGGAGCCCTTTGTCCTGGGCCTAAATGCTTGTGACACACGACGGGGCTTGCCGGGCTCTAAGGGCCCTGCCTTGGGCCCCCTGCTCCCCTGCCCTTTGTTCAGTCACAGCAGAGATGGCCACACCCACTCCCTCAGTGAGGGCAGTGTTCCCACCTCCCTCAGCCCCGCCCCCTCTCCACGGGTTACCATGGACTAAAGATGCTGCATTCTGAGGCCAGGGCGTTCCGAGGATGCCAAGGGCAGACATGATGACCTTAAATGATTTCCTCTTGTGTCAATTTTGGTAAACTTTATGAGCTAGGAAATGGTCCACTCTACACAAATGTTCAAATTTACTGGCATTTCATATATTCTCTGCTATAACATTGACCTGATTCTTTCTGAATATTCTTTACTTATGTTTTGGTTTTCCTTAATCAAAGTGTGTCTTTTAAATTTTGTCAAAGAATATTCTTTGGACTTACTACCTCACCTGAATTTTATACGTTTTCTGTGGTATTAAGTTCTGCTCATATCTTTATTTATCTTTTTTCTATGTTCTCAGGGTTTATTGTTTTGATCTTCTGATGTCAATTAAAACATTTGGTTATTCATTTTAATAAATCTTTTTACTTATAAAGATTTGAACTTTTAAAGATTCCAGCTTACTTGTAAGTTTCTAAGGGTCAGATCCTCTACATTGTTGCTGGCCTAAGGCTTAGTTCACAATATGTCAAAGTATATATTGACCTATTTTCCCCTCGACTTTCTGTGATTCCCTACATCTCAACTTTCTTTGCAGACAAGCCATTTTTAATACCCTTAACTTTTTTCACAGCCAATAAGTCTTTGAAATAATGTGTATTTTTAGAGAAATCTTCTTATATATTCAGGCAGAAAATCTGACCTGCCATAATTTTCAAAACAGCATAATTTCACTCTTCTCAATGATGAATCTGTTGTATTACACAACCTTTGAGTATTTAGCTATATCAATGACATGTACTTTAAAAATGTTTTAGAGATCCTACCAGTCTTTGAAAACATCCTTGTTCCTTGTTTCAGTTCCAGTTCTATGTATATTTTCTGCCTTGCACCTGATTATTCCAACGTCAGATCGATGGCCTAGGGAATCTAATTCTGGTATTGATAGTTTTTGCTGATTGTCTCCCCCTGTAGCTGATTTCTTCATTATTGTGTAAATTTAGATCATGAGCTCATGTTTAGATAAACATCTGACTTTGTAAGAGGCTTAGGTGTGAACACTCGTAAGCTTCATCAGAAAGTCCGCAAAGATTTACTTGTGTCCCTCCAATGAGTTGACCGCGAGGACCCCGTTTTCTACAAGTGTTTGTCCAATACTCCCTTAGAGGCACGGCCTCAGACACGGCTGCTTTGTGCCCCACCATCTGGGGCTGTGGCATTGGGCGGCCTCTGGCCTGGGCAGAAGCCTCTCCGCGTGTGTCCCAGGGACGCATCTGCCTGCGAACTTCGGTCACCTGGCAGGAAACTATGCTGCCCAGAGCGATGGTTATCTGTGCAGCGAGGTGTACTGCGCGGACAGGTTCCACAAGCACTTCAAGGAAGAGGGCGGCCTGAGTGGAAAGGTGAAAGTTTGGGCAGCTGTGCAGACAAAGAAGGAGCCCTTTGTCCAGGGCCTAGATGCTTGTGACACCTCACTGGGCCTGCCGGGCTCTGAGGGCCCTGCCCTGGGCCCCCTGTTCACCTGCCCTTTTTTCAGTCACAGTAGAATTGGCCACACCCACTCCCTCAGTGTTGGCCGTGTTCCAAACTCCCTCAGCCCTGCCCCCTCTCCGCAGTTTACCATGGACTACAGATGCTGCATTCTGAGGCCAGGGCATTCCGAGAATGCCAAGGGCACACATGATGACCTTAAATCATTACCTCTTGTGTCAGTTTTGGTAAACTTTAGGAGCTAGGAAAAGGTCCACTTTATACAAATGTTCAAATTTACTGGCATTTCATATATTCTCTGCTATAACATTGTCCTGGTTCTTTCTGTATATTCTTTTTATGTTCTGGATTTCCTTAATCAAAGTGTGTCTTTTAAATCTTGTCAAAGAATATTCTTTGGACTTACTACATCCCCTGAATTTTATACGTTTTCAATTGTATTACGTTCTCCTCATATCTTTATTTATCCTCTTTCTATGTTCTCAGGTTTTATTGTTTTGATATTCTGATGTCAATTAAAACACTTGATTATTCATTTTAATAAATCTTTTTACTTATAAAGATTTGAACTTTTCAAGATTCCAGCTTACTTGTAAGTTTCTAAGGGTCAGGTCCTCTACATTGTGGCTGGCCTTTGGCTTAGTTCACCATATAGCAATGTATATATTGACCTATTTTCCCCTCGACTTTCTGTGATTCCCTACATCTCATCTTTCTTTGCAGACAAGCCATTTGAAATAACCTTAACTTATTTCACGGCCAATAAGTCTTTGAAATAATGTGTATTTTTTAGAGAAATCTTCTTATATAATTAGGCAGAAAATCTGACCTGCCATAGTTTTCAAAACAGCATAATTTCACTCTTCTCAATGATGAATATGTTGTAGGACACAACCTTTGAGTATTTAGCTTTATCAAAGACATGTACTTTAAAAATGTTTTAGAGATCCTACCAGTCTTTGAAAACATCCTTCTGTTCCAGTTTTGTGTATAATTTCTGCCTTGCACCTGATTATTCCAACATCTGATGGATAGCCTAGGGAATCTAATTCTGGTATTGATTGTTTTTGCTGCTTGTCTCCCCTTGTAGCTGATTCATCATTATTGTGTAAATTTAGATTATGAGCTCATGATTAGCTAAACAGCTGGCCTTGTAAGAGGCTTAGGTGTGAACGCTCGCAAGCTACAGCAGAAAGTCCACAAAGATTTTTTTGTGTCCCTCCAATGAATTACCCGAGCGGACCCCGTTTTCTACAAGTGTTGGTGCACTACTTCCTCTAGAGCCTGGGACTCAGACAGGACTGCTTAGCTTCCCCGATCTGGGGTAGTGGCTTTGGGCGCCCAGTGGCCTGGGCAGAAGGCTCCCCGCGTGTGTCCCACGACCGATCTGCCTGCGAACTTCAGTCACCTGGCAGGAAGCTATGATGCCCAGAACTATGGTTAGCTTTGTAGTGAGTTGTACTGCGCGAACCGGGTCCACACACACTTCAAGTAAAAGGGCGGCCTGAGTGGAAAGGTGAGAGTTTGGGCAGCTGTGCAGACAAAGAAGGCGCCCATTGTCCTGGGCCTAAATGCTTGTGACACCCCACTTGGCCTGCCGGGCTCTGAGGGCCCTGCCCTGGGCCCCCTGCTCCCCTGCCCTTTGTAAAGTCACAGCAGAGATTGCCACACCCACTCCCTCAGTGAGGGCAGTGTTCCCACCTCCCTCAGCCCCGGCCCTCTCCACAGGTTACCATGGACTACAGATGCTGCATTCTGAGGCCAGGGCGTTCCGAGAATGCCAATGGCAGACATGATGACCTTAAATGATTTCCTCTTGTGTCAATTTTGGTAAACTTTAGGAGCTAGGAAATGGTCCAATTTACACAAATGTTCAAATTTACTGGCATTTCATATATTCTCTGCTATAACATTGTCCTGATTCTTTCTGTATATTCTTTACTTATGTTTTTGTTTTCCTTAATCAAAGTGTATCTTTTAAATTTTGTCAAAGAATATTCTTTGGACTTACTACCTCAACTGAATTTTATACGTATTCTGTGGTATTAAGTTCTGCTCGTATTTTTATTTATCTTTTTTCTATGTTCTCAGGTTTTATTGTTTTGATCTTCTGATGTCAATTAAAACACTTGGTTATTCATTTTAATAAATATTTTTACTTATACAGATTTGAATTTTTAAAGATTCCAGCTTACTTGTAAGTTTCTAAGGGTCAGGTCCTCTACATTGTGGCTGGCCTAAGTCTTAGTTCAGAATATAGCAATGTATATATTGACCTATTTTCCCCTCGGCTTTCTGTGATTCCCTACATCTCACCTTTCTTTGCCGACAAGCCATTTGAAATACCCTTAACTTATTTCACAGCCAATAAGTCTTTGAAATAATGTGTAGTTTTCAGAGAAATCTTCTTATATTTTTAGGCAGAAAATCTGACCTGCCATAGTTTTCAAAACAGCATAATTTCACTCTTCTCAATGATGAATCTGTTGTATTACACAACCTTTGAGTTTTAGCTTTGTCAATGACATGTACTTTAAAAATGTTTTAGAGATCCTACCAGTCTTTGAAAACATCCATGTTCCTTGTTTCACTTCCAGTTTTATGTATATTTTCTGCCTTGCACCTGATTATTCCAAGGTCTGATCGATGTCCTAGGGAATCTAATTCTGGTATTGATTGTTTTTGCTGCTTGTCTCCCCCTGTACCTGATTTCTTCATTATTGTGTAAATTTAGATCATGAGCTCATGTTTAGCTAAACATCTGAGTTTGTAAGAGGCTTAGTTGTGAACACTCGTAAGCTTCATCAGAAAGTCCGCAAAGATATATTTGTGTCCCTCCAATGATTTGCCCACGAGGAACCCGTTTTCTAAAAGGGTTGGTCCACTACTCCCTCTAGAGGCACGGCTTCAGACAGGGCTTCTTTTCCCCCTACGATCTGGGGCTGTGGCAGTGGGCGGCCTGTGGCCCGGATAGGAGCATCTCTGCCTGTGTCCCAGGGACCCATCTGCCTGCGAACTTCGGTCACCTGGCAGGAAGCTACGATGCCCAGACCTATGGTTAGCTGTGCAGCGAGGTGTACTGCGCGGACAGGTTCCACATACACTTCAAGTAAGTGGGCGGCCTGAGTGGAAAGGTGAGAGTTTGGGCAGCTGTGCAGAGAAAGAAGGCGCCCTTTGTACTGGGCCTAAATGCTTGTGAAACCCCACTGGGCCTGCCGGGCTCTAAGGGCCCTGCCCTGGGTCCCCTTCTCCCCTGCCCTTTGTTCAGTCACAGCAGAGATGGCCACACACACACCTTCTGTGAGGGCAGTGTTCAAACCTCCATCAGCCCCGCCCCCTCTCCGCAGGTTAACATGGACTACAGATGCTGCATTCTGATTCCAGGGCATTCCGAGAATGCCAAGGGGAGACATGATGACCTTAAATGATTTCCTCTTGTGTCAGTTTTGGTAAACTATAAGGAGCTAGGAACTGGTCCACTTTACACAAATGTTCAAATTTACTGGCATTTCATATATTCTCTGCTATAACATTCTCCTGATTCTTTCTGTATATTCTTTACTTATGTTTTGGTTTTCCTTAATCAAAATTTGTCTTTTAATCTTGTCAAAGAATATTCTTTGGACTTACTACATCACCTGAATTTTATACGTTTTCTATTGTATTAAGTACTGCTCATATCTTTATTTATATTTTTTCTATGTTCTCAGGTTTATTGTTTTGATATTCTGATGTCAATTAAAACACTTGTTTATTCATTTTAATAAATCTTTTTACTTATAAAGATTTGAACTTTTCAAGATTCCAGCTAACTTGTAAGTTTCTAAGGGTCAGGTCCTCTACATTGTGGCTGGCCAAAGTCTTAGTTCAACATATAGCAATGTATATATTGACCTATTTTCCCCTCGACTTTCTGTGATTCCCTACATCTCACCTTTCCTTGCAGACAAGCCATTTGAAATACCCTTAACTTATTTCACAGCCAATAAGTCTTTGAAATAATGTGTATTATTTAGAGAAATCTTCTTATATAATTAGGCAGAAAATCTGACCTGCCATAGTTTTCAAAACAGCATACTTTCACTCTTCTCAATGATGAATCTGTTGTATTACACAACCATTGAGTATTTAGCTTTATCAATGACATGTACTTTAAAAATGTTTTAGAGATCCTACCAGTCTTTGAAAACATCCTTGTTCCTTGTTTCAGTTCCAGTTTTATGTATATTTTCTGCCTTGCACCTGATTATTCCAACGTCTGATCGATGGCCTAGGGAATCTAATTCTGGTATTGATTGTTTTTGCTGATTGTCTCCCCCTGTAGCTGATTTCTTCATTATTGTGTAAATTTAGATCATGAGCTCATGTTTAGCTAAACAGCTGACCTTGTAAGAGGCTTAGGTGTGAATGCTTGTAAGCTTCAGCAGAAACTTCACAAAGATTTTTTTGTGTCCCTCCAATGAGTTACCCGCGCGGACCCCGTTTTCTACAAGTGTTGGTCCACTACTTCCTCTAGAGCCTGGGACTCAGAAAGGACTGCTTAGCTTCCCCGATCTGGGGTAGTGGCTTTGGGCGCCCAGTGGCCTGGGCAGGAGGCTCCCCGCGTGTGTCCCACGACCGATCTGCCTGCGAACTTTGGTCACCTGGCAGGAAGCTATGATGCCCTGTCCTATGGTTAGCTTTGCAGCGAGGTGTACTGCGCGGACCGGGTCCACACACACTTCAAGTAAGAGGGCGGCCTGAGTGGAAAGGTGAGTGTTTGGGCAGCTGTGCAGACAAAGAAGGCGCCCTTTGTCCTGGGCCTAAATGCTTGTGACACCCCACTGGGCCTGCCGGGCTCTGAGGGCCCTGCCCTGGGCCCACTGCTCCCCTGCCCTTTGTTCAGTCACATCAGAGATGGTCACACCCACTCCCTCAGTGAGGGCAGTGTTCCCAACTCCCTCAGCCCCGCCCCCTTTCCACAGGTTACCATGGACTACAGATGCTGCATTCTGAGGCCAGGGCGTTCCGAGAATGCCAAGGGCAGACATGATGACCTTAAATGATTTCCTCTTGTGTCAATTTTGGTAAACTTTAGGAGCTAGGAAATGGTCCACTTTACACAAATGTTCAAATTTACTGGCATTACATATATTCTCTGCTATAACATTGTCCTGATGCTTTCTGTATATTGTTTTTATGTTTTGGTTTTCCTTAATCAAAGTGTGTCTTTTAAATCTTGTCAAAGAATATCCTTTGGTCTTACCACATCCCCTGAATTTTATACATTTTCAATTGTATTAAGTTCTCCTCATATCTTTATTTATCTTTTTTCTATGTTCTCAGATTTTATTGTTTTGATATTCTGATGTCAATTAAAACACTTGATTATTCATTTTAATAAATATTTTTACTTATAAAGATTTGAACTTTTCAAGTTTCCAGCTTACTTGTAAGTTTCAATGGGTCAGGTTCTCTACATTGTTGCTGGCCTAAGGCTTAGTTCACCATATAGCAATGTATATATTGACCTATTTTACCCTCGACTTTCTGTGATTCCCTACATCTCACCTTTCTTTGCAGACAAGCCATTTGAAATACCCTTAACTTATTTCACAGCCAATAAGTCTTTGAAATAATGTGTAGTTTTCAGAGAAATCTTCTTATATATTTAGGCAGAAAATCTGACCTGCCATAGTTTTCAAAACAGCATAATTTCACTCTTCTCAATGATGAATCTGTTGTATTACACAACCTTTGATCATTTAGCTTTATCAATGACATGAAATTTAAAAATGTTTTAGAGATCCTACCTGTCTTTGAAAACATCCTTGTTCCTTGTTTCAGTTCCAGGTTTATGTATATTTTCTGCCTTGCACCTGATTATTCCAAAGTCTGATCGATGGCCTAGGGAATCTAATTCTGGTATTGATTGTTTTTGCTGATTGTCTCCCCCTGTAGCTGATTTCTTCATTATTGTGTAAATTTAGATCATGAGCTCATGTTTAGCTAAACATCTGACTTTGAAAGAGGCTTAGGTGTGAACACTCGTAAGCTTCATCAGAAAGTCTGCAAAGATTTATTTGTGTCCCTCCAATGAGTTGCCAGCGAGGACCCCGTTCTCTACAAGGGTTGTTTTACTACTACCTGTAGAGGCACGGCCTCAGACAGGGCTGCTTTGCACCACACGATCTGGGGCAGTGGCAGTGGGCGGCCTGTGGCCCGGGCAGGAGCCTCTCCGAGTGTGTCCCAGGGACCCATCTGCCTGCGAACTTCGGTCACCTGGCAGGAAGCTACGATGCCCAGACCTATGGTTAGCTGTGCAGCAAGGTGTATTGCACGGACAGGTTTCACACACACTTCAAGTAAGAGGGCGGCCTGAGTGGATAGGTGAGAGTTTGGGCGGCTGTGCAGACACAGAAGGCGCTCTTCGGCCTGGGCCTAAATGCTTGTGACACCCCACTGCCCCTGCCGGGGTCTGAGGGCCCTGCCCTGGGCCCCTGCTCCACTGCCCTTTGTTCAGCCACAGCAGAGATGGCCACTCCCTCTCCCTCATTGAGGGCAGTGTTCAAAACTCCCTCAGTCCCGCCCCCTCTCCGCAGGTTACCATGGACTACAGATGCTGCATTATGAGGCCAGGGCGTTCCGAGAATGCCAAGGGCAGACATGATGACCTTAAATGATTTCCTCTTCTGTCAGTTTTGGTAAACTTTAGGAGCTAGGAAATGGTCCACTTTACAAAAATGTTCAAATTTACTGGCATTTCCTATATTCTCTGCTTTAACATTGTCCTGATTCTCTCTGTATATTCTTTACTTATGTTTTTGTTTTCCTTAATCAAAGTGTGTCTTTTAAATCTTTTCAAAAATATTCTTTGGACTTACTACATCACCTCAATTTTATAAGTTTTCTGTTGTATTAAATTCTGCTCATATCTTTATTTATCTTTTTTCTATGTAATCAGGGTTTATTGTTTTGATGTTCTGATGTCAATTAAAACACTTGGTTATGCATTTTAATAAGTCTTATTCCTTATAAAGATTTGAACTTTGAAGATTCCACCTTACTTGTAAGTTTCTAAAGGTCAGGTCCTCTACATTGTTGCTGGCCTAAGCCTTAGTTCAACATATAACAATGTTTATATTTACCTATTTTCCCCTCGACTTTCTGTGATTCCCTACATCTCATCTTTCTTTGCAGACAAGCCATTTGAGATACCCTTAACTTATTTCACAGCCAATAAGTCTTGGAAATAATGTGTATTTTTTAGCGAAATCTTCTTATATAATTAGGCAGAAAATCTGACCTGCCAAAGTTTTCAAAACAGCATAATTTCACTCTTCTCAAAGATTAATCTGTTGTATTACACAACCTTTGAATATTTAGCTTTGTCAATCACATGTACTTTAAAAATGTTTTATTGATCCTACCAGTCTTTGAAAACATCCTTGTTCCTTTTTGCAGTTCCTGTTTTATGTATATTTTCTGCCTTGCACGTGATTATTCCAACATCTGATGGATGGCCTTGGGAATGTAATTCTGGTATTGATAGTTTTTGGTGATTTTCTCCCCTCTAGCTGATTTCTTCATTATTGTGTAAATTTAGATCATGAGCTCATGTTTAGCTAAACAGCTGACCATGTAAGAGGCTTAGGTGTGAAGGCTCGTAAGCTTCATTAGAAAGTCGGCAAAGATTTATTTGTGTCCCTCCAATGAGTTGCCCGCGAGGACCCCGTTTTCTATAACTGTTGGTCCAATACTCCCTCTAGATGCAGGGGCTCAGACAGGGCTGCTTTGAGGCCCCCGATCTGGTGCAGGGGCAGTGGGAGGCCTGTGGCCTGTGCAGAAGCCTCTCCGCGTGGGTGCCAGGGACCCAACAGCCTGCGATCTTCGGTCGCCCGGCAGGAAGCTACGATGCCCAGTCCTATGGTTAGCTGTGCAGCGAGGTGTACTGCGCAGACAGGTTCCACACACACTTCAAGTATGAGGGCGGGCTGAGTGGAAAGGTTAGTGTTTGGGCAGCTGTGCAGACAAAGAAGGCGCCCTTTGGCCTGTGCCTAAATGCTTGTGACACCCCACTGGGCCTGCCGGGCTCTGAGGGCCCTGCCCTGGGCCCCCTTTTCCCTTGCATTTGTTCAGTTACAGCAGAGATGGCCACACCCACTCACTCAGTGAGGTCAGTGTTCCAACCTCCCTCAGCCTCGCCCCCTCTCCGCAGGTTGCCATTGACTACAGATGCTGCATTCTGAGGGCAGGGCGTACGGAGAATGCCAAGGGCAGACATGATGACCTTAAATGATTTCCTCTTGTGTCAGTTTTGGTAATCTTTAGGAGCTAGGAAATGGTCTTCTTTACAGAAATGTTCTAATTTACTGGCATTTCCTATATTCTCTGCTGTAACATTGTCCTGATGCTTTCTGTATATTCTTTACTTATGTTTGTGTTTTCCTAAATCAAAGTGTGTCTTTTAAATCTTTTCAAAGAATATTCTTTGGACATACTACCTCACCTGAATTTTATACGTTTTCTGTTGTATTAAATTCTGCTCATATATTTATTTATCTTTTTTCTATGTTCTCAGGGTTTATAGTTTGGATGTTCTGATGTCAATTAAAACAGTTGGTTATTCATTTTAATAAATCTTTTTACTTATAAAGATTTGAACTTTTGAAGATTCCAGCTTACTTGTAAATTTCTAAGTGTCAGGTCCTCTCCATTGTTGCTGGCCTAAGGCTTAGTTCACCCTATAGCAATGTATATATTGACCTATTTTCCCCTCGACTTTCTGTGATTCCCTACATCTCACCTTTCTTTGCAGACAAGCCATTTGATATTTCCTTAACTTATTTCACAGCACAGAAGTCTTTGAAATAATGTGTATTTTTTAGCGAAATCTTCTTATATAATTAGGCAGAAAATCTGACCTGCCAGAGTTTTCAAAACAGCATAATTTCACTCTTCTCAATGATGAATCTGTTTTGAGTATTTAGCTTTATCAATGACATGTACTTTAAAAATGTTTTAGAGATCCTACCATTCTTTGAAAACATCCTTGTTCCTTGTTTCAGTTCCAGTTTTATGTATATTTTCTGCCTTCCACCTGATTATTCCAACATCTGATGGATGGCCTAGGGAATCTAATTCTGGTATTGATTGTTTTTGCTGATTGTCCTCCCCTTGTAGCTGATTTCTTCATTATTGTGTAAATTTAGATCATGAGCTCATGTTTAGCTAAACAGCTGACCTTGTACGAGGCTTAGGCGTGAACGCTCGTAAGCTTCATCAGAAATTCGGCAAAGATTTATTTGTGTCCCTCCAATGAGTTGCCCGCGAGGACCCCGTTTTCTACAAGTGTTGTTTCAATACTTCCTCTAGAGGCAGTGACTCAGACAGGCCTGCATTGCGGCCCCCGATCTCGGGCAGTGGCAGTGGGTGGCCTGTGGCCCGGGCAGGAGCCTCTCCGCGTGTGTCCCAGGGACCCATCTGCCTGTGAACTTCAGTCACCTGGCAGGAAGATACGATGCCCAGACCTATGGTTAGCTGTGCAGCGAGGTGTATTGCACGGACAGATTTCACACACACTTCAAGTAAGTGGGCGGCCTGAGTGGATAGGTGAGAGTTTGGGCGGCTGTGCAGACAAAGAAGGCGCTCTTCGTCCTGGGCCTAAATGCTTGTGACACCCCACTGCCCCTGCAGGGATCTGAGGGCCCTGCCCTGGGCCCCTGCTCCCCTGACTATTGTTCAGTCACAGCAGAGATGGCCACTCCCACTTCCTCAGTGAGGGCAGTGTTCCAACCTCCCTCAGCCCCGCCCCCTCTCCGCAGGTTACAATGGACTACAGAAGCTGCATTATGAGGCCAGGGCGTTCCGAGAATGCCAAGGGCAGACATGATGACCTTAAATGATTTCCTCTTGTGTCAGTTTTGGTAAACTTTAGGAGCCAGGCAATGGTCCATTTTACAAAAATGTTCAAATTTACTGGCATTTCCTATGTTCTCTGCTATAACATTGTCCTGATTCTCTCTGTATATTCTTTACTTATGTTTTGGTTTTCCTTAATCAAAGAGTGTGTTTTAAATCTTTTCAAAAATATTCTTTGGACTTACTACATCACCTCAATTTTATACGTTTTCTGTTGTATTAAATTCTGCTCATATCTTTATTTATCTTTTTTCTATGTACTCAGGGTTTATTGTTTTGATGTTCTGATGTCAATTAAAACACTTGGTTATTCATTTTAATAAATCTTTTTCCTTATAAAGATTTGAACTTTGAAGATTCCAGCTTACTTGTAATTTTCTAAAGGTCAGTTCCTCTACATTGTTGCTGGCCTAAGGCTTAGTTCAACATATAACAATGTTTATATTTACCTCTTTTCCCTTCGACTTTCTGTGATTCCCTACATCGCACCTTTCTTTGCAGACAAGCCATTTGAGATACCCTTAACTTATTTCACAGCCAATACGTCTTTGAAATAATGTGTAATTTTTAGTGAAATCTTCTTATATAATTAGGCAGAAAATCTGACCTGCCATAGTTTTCAAAACAGCATAATTTCACTCTTCTCAAAGATTAATCTGTTGTATTACACAACCTTTGAATATTTAGCTTTGTCAATGACATGTACCTTAAAAATGTTTTAAAGATCCTACCAGTCTTTGAAAACATCCTGTTCCTTGTTTCAGTTCCAGTTTTATGTGTATTTTCTGCCTTGAACCTGATTATAACAACATCTGATGGATGGCCTTGGGAATCTAATTCTGGTATTAATTGTTTTTGCTGATTGTCTCCCCTTGTAGCTGATTTGTTCATTATTGTGTAAATTTAGATCATGAGCTCATGTTTAGCTAAACAGCTGACCTTGTAAGAGGCTTAGGTGTGAAGTCTCGTAATCTTCATTAGAAAGTCGGCAAAGATTTATTTGTGTCGCACCAATGAGTTGCCCGCGAGGACCCCGTTTCCTATAACTGTTGGTCCAATACTCCCTCTAGAGTCAGGGACTCAGACAGGGATGCTTTGCGGCCTCCGATCTGGGGCAGGGGCAGTGGGCGGCCTGTGGCCCGGGCAGGAGCCTATCCGCGTAGGTGCCAGGGAACCAACGGCCTGCGATATTCGGTCCCCTTGCAGGAAGCTACGATGCCCCGTCCTATGGTTAGCTGTTCAGCGAGGTGTACTGCGCGGACAGGTTCCACACACACTTCAAGTATGAGGGCAGGCTGAGTGGAAAGGTTAGTGTTTGGTCAGCTGTGCAGACAAAGAAGGCGCACTTCGGCCTTGGCCTAAATGCTTGTGACACCCCACTGCCCCTGCCGGGGTCTGAGGGCCCTGCCCTGGACCCCCTGCTCCCTTGACTTTGTTCAGTCACAGCAGAAATGGCCACATCCACTTCCTCAGTGAGGGCAGTGTTCCAACCACCCTCGGCCCCGCTCCCTCTCCGTAGGTTACCATGGACTACAGATGCTGCATTATGAGGCCATGGCGTTCCGAGAATGCCAAGGGCAGACATGATGACCTTAAATGATTTCCTCTTGTGTCAGTTTTGGTAAACTTTAGGAGCTAGGAAATGGTCCACTTTACAGAAATGTTCAAATTTACTGGCATTTTCTATATTCTCTGCTATAACTTTGTCCTGAATCTTTCTGTATATTGTTTACTTATGTTTTTGTTTTCCTTAATCAAAGTGTGTCTTTTAAATCTTTTCAAAGAATATTCTTTGGACTTACTAAATCACCACAATTTTATACGTTTTCTGTTGTATTAAATTCTGCTCATATCTTTATTTATCTTTTTTCTAAGTTCTCAGGGTTTATAGTTTGGATGTTCCGATGTCAATTAAAACACTTGGTTATTCATTTTAATAAATCTTTTTACTTATAAAGTTTTGAACTTTTGAAGATTCCAGCTTACTTGTAAGTTTCGAAGGATCAGGTCCTCTACATTGTTACTGGCCTAAGGTTTAGATCACCCTATAGCAATGAATATATTGACCTATTTTCCCTTCGACTTTCTGTGATTCCCTACATCTCACCTTTCTTTGCAGACAAGCCATTTGAAATACACTTAACTTATTTCACAGCCCATAAGCCTTTGAAATAATGTGTATTTTTAAGAGAAATCTTCTTATATAATAAGGCAGAAAATCTGACCTGCCATAGTTTTCAAAACAGCATAATTTCACTCTTCTCAAAGATTAATCTGTTGTATTACACAACCTTTGAATATTTAGCTTTGTCAATGACATGTACTTTAAAAATGTTTTAGAGATCCTTCCAGTCTTTGAAAACATCCCTGTTCCTTTTTTCAGGTTCAGTTTTATGTATATTTTCTGCCTTGCACTTGATTATTCCAACATCTGATGGATGGCTTAGGGAATCTAATTCTGGTATTGATTGTTTTTGCTGATTGTCTCCCCTTGTAGCTGATTTCTTCATTATTGTGTAAATTTAGATCATGAGCTCATGTTAAGCTAAACAGCTGACCTTGTAAGAGGCTTAGGTGTGAAGGCTCATAAGCTTCATCAGAAAGTCGGCAAAGATTTATTTGTGTCCCTCCAATGAGTTGCCCTCGAGGACCCCGTTTTCTATAACTGTTGGTCCAATACTCCCTCTAGAGGCAGGGACTCAGACAGGGATGTTTTGCGGCCCCCGATCTGGGGCAGGGGCAGTGGGATGCCTGTGGCCTGGGCCGGAGCCTCTTCGCGTGGGTGCCAGGGACCCAACTGACTGCGATCTTCGGTCGCCTAGCAGGAAGCTACAATGCCCAGACCTATGGATAGCTCTGCAGCGAGGTGTACTGCGCAGACAGCTTCCACACACACTTCAAGTATGAGGGCGGGATGAGTGGAGAGGTGAGAGTCTGGGCAGCTGTGCAGAAAAAGAAGTCGCCCTTTGGCCTGGGCCTAAATGCTTGTGACACCCCACTGGGCCTGCCGGGCTCTGAGGGCCCTGCCCTGGGCCCCTGCTCCCCTGCCCTTTGTTCAGTCACAGCAGAGATGGTCACTCCCACTCCCTCAGTGAGGGCAGTGTTCCAACCTCCCTCAGCCCCGCACCTTCTCCGCAGGTTACCATGGACTACAGATGCTGCATTCTGAGGCCAGGGCGTTCCGAGAATGCCAAGGGCAGACATGATGACCTTAAATGATTGCCTCTTGTGTCAGTTTTGGTAAACTTTAGGAGCTAGGAAATGGTCCTCTTTACAGAAATGTTCTAATTTACTGGCATTTCCTATATTCTCTGCTGTAACATTGTCCTGATTCTTCCTGTATATTCTTTACTTATGTTTGTGTTTTCCTAAATCAAAGTGTGTCTTTTAAATCTTTTCAAATAATATTCTTTGGACTTACTACATCACCTGAATTTTATACGTTTTCTGTTGTATTAAGTTCTGCTCATATCTTTATTTATCTTTTTTCTATGTTCTCAGGGTTTATTGTTTTGATCTCCTGATGTCAATTAAAACACTTGGTTATTCATTTTAATAAATCTTTTTCCTTATAGATATTTGAACTTTGAAGATTCCAGCTTACTTGTAAGTTTCTAAGGGTCAGGTCCTCTACATTGTTGCTGGCCTAAGGCTTAGTTCACCCTATAGCAATGTATATATAGACCTATTTTCCCCTCGACTTTCTGTGATTCCCTACATCTCACCATTCTTTGCAGACAAGCAATTTGAAATACCCTTAACTTATTTCACAGCACATAAGTCTTTGAAATAATGTGTATTTTTAAGAGAAATCTTCTTATATAATTAGGCAGAAAACCTGACCTGCCATAGTTTTCAAAACAGCATAATTTCACTCTTCTCAATGATGAATCTGTTGTGTTACACAATCTTTGAGTATTTAGCTTTGTCAATGATATGTTCTTTAAAAATGTTTTAGAGATCCTACCAGTCTTTGAAAACACCCTTGTTCCTTGTTTCAGTTCCAGTTTTATGTATATTTTCTTCCTTGCACCTGATTATTCCAACATCTGAAGGATGGCCTAGGGAATCTAATTCTGGTATTTATTGTTTTTGCTGATTGTCTCCCCCTTGTAGCTGATTTCTTCATTATTGTGTAAATTTAGATCATGATCTCATGTTTAGCTAAACAGCTGACCTTGTAAGAGGCTTGGGTGTGAACGCTCATAAGCTTCATCAGAAAGTCGGCAAAGACTTATTTGTGTCCCTCCAATGTGTTGCCCGCGAGGACCCTGTTTTCTACAAGTGTTGGTCAAATACTTCCTCTAGAGTCAGGGACTCACACAGGGCTGATTTGCGCCCCCCGATCTGGGGCGGTGGTCGTGGGCGGCCTGTGGCCCGGGCAGGAGTCTCTCCGAGTGTGTCCCGGGGACCCATCTGCCTGCGAACTTCGGTCAACTGGCAGGAAGCTACGATGCCCAGACCTATGGTTAGCTGTGCAGCAAGGTGTATTGCACGGAGAGGTTTCACACACACTTCAAGTAAGAGGGCGGCCTGAGTGGATAGGTAAGAGTTTTGGCGGCTGTGCAGACACAGAAGGCGATCTTCGGCCTGGGCCTAAATACTTGTGACAACCCACTGGGCATGCCGGGCTCTGAGGGCCCTGCCCCGGGCCCCTGCTCCCCTGCCCTTTGTTCTGTCACAGCAGAGATGGCCACTCCCACTCCCTAAGTGACGGCAGTGTTCCAACCTCCCTCAGCCCCGCCCCCTCTCCGCAGGTTACCATGGACTACAGATGCTGCATTATGAGGCCAGGGCGTTCCGAGAATGCCAAGGGCATTCATGATGACCTTAAATGATTTCCTCTTGTGTCGGTTTTGGTAAACTTTAGAAGCTAGGAAATGGTCCACTTTACAAAAATGTTCAAAATTCTGGCATTTCCTATATTCTCTGCTATAACATTGTCCTGATTCTCTCTGTATATTCTTTACTTATATTTTTGTTTTCCTTAATCAAAGTGTGTCTTTTAAATCTTTTCAAAAATATTCTTTGGACTTACTACATCACCTGAATTTTATACGTTTTCTGTTGTATTAAATTCTGCTCATATCTTTATTTATCTTTTTTCTATGTACTCAGGGTTTATTGTTTTGATCTTCTGATGTCAATTAAAACACTTGGTTATTCATTTTAATAAATCTTTTTCCTTATAAAGATTTGAACTTTGAAGGTTCCACCTTACTTGTAAGTTTCTAAAGGTCAGGTCCTCTACATTGTTGCTGGCCTAAGGCTTAGTTCAACATATAAAAATGTTTATATTTACCTATTTTCCCCTCGACTTTCTGTGATTCCCTACATCTCACCTTTCTTTGCAGACAAGCCATTTGAGATACTCTTAACTTATTTCATAGCCAATAAGTCTTTGAAATAATGTGTATTTTTTAGCGAAATCTTCTTATATAATTATGCAGAAAATCTGACCTGCCATAGTTTTCAAAACAGCATAATTTCACTCTTCTCAAAGATTAATCTGTTGTATTACACAACCTTTGAATATTTAGCTTTGTCAATGACACGTACTTTAAAAATGTTTTATTGATCCTACCAGTCTTTGAAAACATCCTTGTTCCTTTTTTCAGTTCCAGTTTTATGTATATTTTCTGCCTTGCACTTGATTATTCCAACATCTGATGGATGTCCTTGGGAATCTAATTCTGGTATTGATTGTTTTTGCTGATTGTCTCCCCTTGTAGTTGATTTCTTCATTATTGTGTAAATTTAGATCATGAGCTCATCTTTAGCTAAACAGCTGACCATGTAAGAGGCTTAGGTGTGAAGCCTCGTAGGTTTCATTAGAACGTCGGCAAAGATTTATTTGTGTCGCTCCAATGAGTTGCCCGCGAGGACCCCGTTTTCTATAACTGTTGGTCCAATACTCCCTCTAGAGGCAGTGACTCAGACAAGGCTGCTTTGCGGCCCCCGATATGGGGCAGGGGCAGTGGGCGGCCAGTGGCCCGGGCAGGAGCCTCTCCGCATGGGTTCCAGGGACCCAACAGCCTGCGATCTTCGGTCCCCTGGCAGGAAGCTACGATACCCAGTCCTCTGGTTAGCTGTGCAGCGAGGTGTACTGCGTGGACAGGTTCCACACACACTTCAAGTATGAGGGCGGGCTGAGTGGAAAGGTTAGTGTTTGTGCAGCTGTGCAGACAAAGAAGGCGCCCTTTGGCCTGTGCCTTAATGCTTGTGACACACCACTGGGCCTGGCGTTCTCTGAGAGCCCTGCCCTGGACCCCCAGCTCCCTTGCCTTTTTTCAGTCACAGCAGAGATGGCCTCATCCACTCCCTCAGTGAGGGCAGTGTTCCAACCTCCCTCAGCCCCGCCCACTCTGCGCAGGGTACCATGGACTACAGATGCTGCATTCTGAGGCCTGGGCGTTCCGAGAATGCCAAGGGCAGACATGATGACCTTAAATGATTTCCTCTTGTGTCAGCTTTGGTAAACTTTAGGAGCTAGGAAATGGTCCAGTTTACAGAAATGTTCAAATTTACTGACATTTCCTATATTCTCTACTATAACTTTTTCCTGATTCTTTCTGTATATTGTTTACTTATGTTTTTGTTTTCCTTAATCAAAGTGTGTCATTTAAATATTTTCAAAGAATATTCTTTGGACGTACTAAATCACCTCAATTTTATTCGTTTTCTGTTATATTAAATTCTGCTCATATATTTATTTATCTTTTTTCTATGTTCTCAGTGTTTATAGTTTGGATGTTCTGATGTCAATTAAAGCCCTTGGTTATTCATTTTAATAAATCTTTTTACTTTTAAAGATTTGAACTTTTGAAGATTCCAGCTTACTTGTAAGTTTCTAAGGATCAGGTCCTCTACATTGTTGTTGGCCTAAGGCTTAGTTCACCCTATAGCAATGTATATATTGACCTATTTTCCCCTCGACGTTCTGTGATTCCCTACATCTCACCTTTGTTTGCAGACAAGCCATTTGAAATACACTTAACTTATTTCACAGCCCATAATTCTTTGAAATAATGTGTATTTTTAAGAGAAATCTTCTTATATAATAAGGCAGAAAATCTGACCTGCCATAGTTTTCAATACATCATAATTTCACTCTTCTCAATGATGAATCTGTTTTGAGTATTTAGCTTTATCAATGACATGTACTTTAAAAATGTTTTAGAGATCCTACCAGTCTTTGAAAATATCCTTTTTCCTTGTTTCATTTCCAGGTATATGTATATTTTCTGCCTTGCACCTGATTATTCCAACGTCTGATGGATGGCCTAGGGAATCTAATTCTGGTATTGATTGTTTTTGTTGATTGTCCTCCCCTTGTAGCTGATTTCTTCATTATTGTGTAAATTTAGATCATGAGCTCATGTTTAGCTAAACAGCTGACCTTGTAAGAGGCTTAGGTGTGAACGCTCATAAGCTTCATCAGAAAGTCGGCAAAGATTTATTTGTGTCCCTCCAATGAGTTGCTCGCGATGACCCTGTATTCTACAAGTGTTGGTCCAATACTTCCTCTAGTGGCAGGGACTCAGACACGGCTCCTTTGCGGCGCCAGATGTGGGGCAGTGGCAGTGAGCGGCCTGTGGCCCAGGAAAGAGCCTCTCCGAGTGTGTACCATGGACCCATCTAGCTGTGAACTTCAGTCACCTGGCAGGAAGATACGATGCCCAGACCTTTGGTTAGCTGTGCAGCGATGTGTATTGCACGGACAGGTTTCACACACACTTCAAGTAAGAGGGCGGCCAGAGTGGATAGGTGAGAGTTTGGGCAGTTGTGCAGACAAAGACCGTGCTATTCGGCAGGGGCCTAAATGCTTGTGACACCCCACTGCCACTGCTGGGCTCTGAGGGCCCTAACCTGGGCCACTGCTCACCTGCCCTTTGTTCAGTCACAGCAGAGATGGCCACTACCACTCCCTCAGTGAGGGCAGTGTTCCAACCTCCCTCAGCCCCGCCCCCTCTCCGCAGGTTACCATGGACTACAGATGCTGCATTCTGAGGCCAGGGCGTTCCGAGAATGCCAAGGGCAGACATGATGACCTTAAATGATTTCCTCTTGTGTCAGTTTTGGTAAACTTTAGGAGCTAGGAAATGGTCCTCTTTACAGAAATGTTCTAATTTACTGGCATTTCCTATATTCTCTGCTGTAACATTGTCGTGATTCTTTCTGTATATTCTTTACTTATGTTTGTGTTTTCCTAAATAAAAGTGTGTCTTTTAAATCTTGTCAAAGAATATTCTTTGGACTTACTACATCACCTGAATTTTATACGTTTTCTGTTGTATTAAGTTCTGCTCATATATTTATTTATCTTTTTTCTATGTTCTCAGGGTTTATTGTTTTGATCTTCTGATGTCAATTAAAACACTTGGTTATACATTTTAATAAAACTTTTTACTTACAAAGATTTGAACTTTTGAAGATTCCAGCTTACTTGTAAGTTTCTAAGGGTCAGGTCCTCTACATTGTTGCTGGCCTAAGGCTTAGTTCAACATATAGCAATATTTATATTGACCTATTTTCCCCTCGACTTTCTGTGATTCCCTACATCTCACCTTTCTGTGCAGACAAGCCATTTGAGATACCCTTAACTTATTTCACAGCCAATAAGTCTTTGAAATAATGTGTATTTTTTAGCGAAATCTTCTTATATAATTAGGCAGAATATCTGACCTGCCATAGTTTTCAAAACAGCATAATTTCACTCTTCTCAATGATGAATCTGTTGTATTACACAACCTTTGAATATTTAGCTTTGTCAATGACATGTACCTTAAAAATGTTTTAAAGATCCTACCAGTCTTTGAAAACATCCTGTTCCTTGTTTCAGTTCCATTTTTATGTGTATTTTCTGCCTTGAACCTGATTATAACAACATCTGATGGATGGCCTTGGGAATCTAATTCTGGTATTGATTGTTTTTGCTGATTTTCTCTCCTTGTAGCTGATTTCTTCATTATTGTGTAAATTTAGATCATGAGCTCATCTTTAGCTAAACAGCTGACCTTGTAAGAGGCTTAGGTGTGAATGCTCGTAAGCTTCATCAGAAAGTCGGCAAAGATTTATTTGTGTCGCTCCAATGAGTTGCCCGCGAGGACCCCGTTTTCTATAACTGTTGGTCCAATACTCCCTCTTTAGGCAGGGACTCAGACAGGGCTGCTTTGCAGCCGCCGATCTGGGAGAGTGGCAGTGGGATGCCTGTGGCCCGGGCAGGAGCCTCTCCGCGTGGGTGCCAGGGACCCAACTGACTGCGATCTTCGGTCCCCCGGCAGGAAGCTACAATGCCGAGACCTATGGTTAGCTGTGCAGCGAGGTGTACTGCGCGGACAGGTTCCACACACACTTCAAGTATGAGGGCGGGCAGAGTGGAAAGGTAAGAGTTTGGGCAGCTGTGCAGACAAAGAAGGCGCCCTTTGGCCTGGGCCTAAATGCTTGTGACACCCCACTTGGCCTGCTGTGCTTTGAGGGCCCTGCACTGGGCACGCTGCTCCCTTGAATTTGTTCAGTCACAGCAGAAATGGCCACACCCACTCCCTCAGTGAGGGCAGTGTTCCAACCTCCCTCAGCCCCGCCCCCTCTCCGCAGGTTACCATGGACTACAGATGCTACATTCTGAGGCCAGGGCGTTCCGAGAATGCAAAGGGCAGACATAATGACCCTAAATGATTTCCTCTTGTGTCAGTTTTGGTAAACTTTAGGAGCTAGGAAATGGTCCACTTTACAGAAATATTCAAATTTACTGTCATTTCAGATATTCTCTGCTATAACGTTGTCCTGATTCTTTCTTTATATTCTTTACTTATATTTTTGTTTTGCTTAATCAAAGTGTGTCTTTTAAATCTTTTCAAAGAATATTCTTTGGACTTACTACATCACCTGAATTTTATACGTCCTCTGTTGTATTAAGTTCTGCTCATATCTTTATTTATCTTTTTTCTACTTTCTCAGGGTTTATTGTTTTGATCTTCTGATGTCAATTAAAACACTTGATTATTCATTTTCGTAAAACTTTTTCCTTATAAAGATTTGAACTTTTGAAGATTCCAGCTTACTTCTAAGTTTCTAAGGGTCAGGTCCTCTACATTGTTTCTGGCCTAAAGCTTAGTTCAACATATAGCAATGTTTATATTGACCTATTTTCCCCTCGACTTTCTGTGATTCCCTACATCTCACCTTTCTTTGCAGAGAAGCCTTTTGAGATACCCTTAACTTATTTCACAGCCAATAAGTCTTTGAAATAATGTGTATTATTTAGCGAAATCTTCTTATATAATTAGGCAGAAAATCTGACCTGCCATAGTTTTCAAAACAGCATAATTTCACTTTCTCATAGATTAATCTGTTGTATTACACAACCTTTGAATATTTAGTTTTGTCAATGACATTTACTTTAGAAATGTTTTAGAGATCCTACCAGTCTTTGAAAACATCCTTGTTCCTTGCTTCAGTTCCAGTTTTATGTATATTTTCTGCCTTTCAACTGATTATTCCAATATCTGAATAATGGCCTTGGGAATCTAATTCTGGTATTGATTGTTATTGCTGATTGTCTCCCCTTGTAGCTGATTTTTCATTATTGTGTAAAGTTAGACCATGAGCTCATGTTCAGCTAAACAGCTGACCTTGTTAGAGGCTTAGGTGTGAACGCTCGTAACCTTCATCAGAAAGTCGGCAAAGCTATATTTGTGTCCCTCCAATGAGTTGCCCGCAAGGACCCCGTTTCCTAGAAGTGTTGGTATAATACTCCCTCTAGACGCAGGAGACTGAGACAGAGCCGCTTTGCGGCCCCCGATCTAGAGCACAGTCAGGTGGCGTCCTGTGGATCAGGCAGGAGCATATCTGCCTGTGTCAGGCACCCATCTGCCTGCGAACTTCAGTCACCTTGCAGGAATCAACGATGCCCAGACCTGCGGTGAGATGTGCAGCGAGATGTTGTGCGCGGAAACGATCCACGCACACTTCATGTAAGAGTGCGTCCTGAGTGGAAAGTTGAGAGCTTGGGTAGCTGTGCAGGCAAAGAAAGCACACTTTGGCCTGTGCCTAAATGCTTGTGACAACCCCCTGGTCCTGCCGGGTTCTGAGGGCCTTGACCTGTTCCCCCTGCTCCCCTGCCCTTTGTTCAGTCACAGCATAGATGGCCACACCCACTCCCTCGCAAAGCAGCCCTGTCTGAGGCCGTGCCTCTAGAGGGAGTAGTGGACCAACACTTGTAGAGATAGGGTCCTCGTGGGCAACTCATTGGAGGGAGACAAATAAATCTTTGTGGAGTTTGTGATGAAGCTTACCAGTGTTCACACCTAAGCCTCTTACAAAGTCAGATGTTTAGCTAAACATGAGCTCATGATCTAAATTTACACAATAATGAAGAAATCAGCTACAGGGCTAGACAACCAGCAAAAACAATCAATACCAGAATTAGATTACCTAGGCCATCGATCAGACGTTGGAATAATCAGGTGCAAGGCAGAAAATATAAATAAAACAGGAGCTGAAACAAGGAACAAGGATGTTTTCAAAGACTGGTAGGATCTCAAAAACCTTTTTAAAGTACATGTCATTGATAAAGCTAAATACTCAAAGGATGTGTAATACAACAGATTCATCATTGAGAAGAGTGAAATTATGCTGTTTTGAAAACTATGGCAGGCCAGTTTTTCTGCCTAAATATATAAGATGATTTCTCTAAAAAATACACATTATTTCAAAGATTTATTGGCTGTGAAATAAGTTAAGTGTATTTCAAATGGCTTGTCTGCAAAGAAAGGTGAGATGTAGGAAATCACAGAAAGTCGAGGGGAAAATAGGTCAATATATACTTTGCTATATTGTGTACTAAGACATAGGCCAGCCACAATGTAGAGGACCTGACGCTTAGAAACTTACAAGTAAGCTGGAATCTTTAAAAGTTCAAATCTTTATAAGTAAAAAGATTTATTAAAATGAATAACCAAGTGTTTTAATTGACATCAGAAGATCAAAACAATAAACCCTGAGAACATAGAAAAAAAGATAAATAAAGATATGAGCAGAACTTAATACCACAGAAAACGTATAAAATTCAGGTGAGGTAGTAAGTCCAAAGAATATTATTTGACAAGATTTAAAAGACACACTTTGATTAAGGAAAACAAAAACATAAGTAAAGAATATACAGAAAGAAACAGGACAATGTTATAGCAGAGAATATATGAAATGCCAGTAAATTTGAACATTTGTGTAAAGTGGACCATTTCCTGGCTCCTAAAGTTTACCAAAATTGACACAAGAGGAAATCATTTAAGGTCATCATGTCTGCCCTTGGCATTCTTGGAACGCCCTGGCCTCAGAATGCATCATCTGTAGTCCATGGTAACCTGCGGAGAGGGGGCGGGGCTGAGGGAGGATGGAACACTCCCCTCACTGAGGGAGTGGGTGTGGCCATCTCTGCTGTGACTAAAAAAAGGGCAGGGGAGAATGGGGACAAGGGCAGGGCCCTCAGAGCCCGGCAGGCCCAGTCGTGTGTCACAAGCATTTAGGCCCAGTCCAAAGGGCGCCTTCTTTGTCTGCACAGCTGCCCAAACTCTCACCTATCCACTCAGGCCGCCCTCTTACTTGAAGTGTGTGTGGAACCAGCCCGCACAGTACACCTCGCTGCACAGCTAACCATAGGTCTGTGCATGGTAGCTTCCTGCCAGGTGACCGAAGTTCGCAGGCAGATGGGTCGTGGGACACACGCGGGGAGCCTCCTGCAAGAGCCACAGGCCGCCAAAAGCCACTACCCCAGATCGGTGGCAGCAAATCAGTCCTGTCTGAGTCCCTGCCTCTAGAGGGAGTATTGGACCAACCCTTGTAAAAAATGGGGTCCTCGGGGTAACTCATTGGAGGGACACAAATAAATCTTTGCCAAGATTCTGCTGAAGCTTACGAGCGTTCACACCTAAGCCTCTTACAAAATTAGCTGTTTAGCTAAAAATGAGCTCATGATCTAAATTTACATAATAATGAAGAAATCAGCTACAAGGGGAGACAATCAGCAAAAACAATCAACGCCAGAATTAGATTCCCTAGGCCATCCATAAGATGTTGGAATAATCAGGTGCAAGGCAGAATATATACACAAAACTGGAAATGAAACAAGGAACAAGGATGTTTTCAAAGACTGGTAGGATCTCTCAAACATTTTTAAAGTACATGTCATTGATAAAGCTAAATACTCAAAGGTTGTGTAATACAACAGATTCATCATTGAGAAGAGTGAAATTATGCTGTTTTGAAAACTATGGCAGGTCAGATTTTCTGCCTAATTATATAAGAAGATTTCTCTACAAAATGCACATTATTTCAAAGACTTATTGGCTGTGAAATAAGTTAAGGGTATTTCAAATGGCTTGTCTGCAAAGAAAGATGAGATGTAGGGAATCACAGAATTCGAGGGGAAAATAGGTCAATATATATATTGCTATATGGTGATCTAAATCTTAGGCCAGCAACAATGTAGTGGTCCCGAAACTTAGAAACTTACAAGTGAGCTGGAATCTTCAAAAGTTCAAGTCTTTATAAGTAAAAAGATTTATTAAAATGAATAACCAAGTTTTTTAATTGACATCAGAATATCAAAACAATAAATCCTGAGAACATAGAAAAAAGATAAATAAAGATATGAGAAGAACTTAATACAACAGAAAACGTATAAAATTCAGGTGATGTAGTAAGTCCAAAGAATATTCTTTGAAAAGATTTAAAAGACAGACTTTGATTAAGTAAAACCAACATATAAATAAATAATATACAGAAATAATCAGGACAATGTTATAGCAGAGAAGATCTGAAATGCCAGTAAATTTGAACATTTCTGTAAAGTGGACCATTTCCTAGCTCCTAAAGTTTACCAAAACTGACACAAGAGGTAATCATTTAAGGTCATTATGTCTGCCCTTGGCATTCTCGGAACACCCTGGCCTCAGAATGCAGCATCTGTAGTCCATGGTAACTAGCGGAGAGGGTGCGGGGCTGAGGGAGGTTGGAACACTGCCCTCACTGAGGGAGAGGGTGTGGCCATCTCTGCGGTGACTGAACAATGGGCAGGGGAGCATGGGGCCCAGGGCAGCGCCCTCAGAGGACGGCAGGCCCAGTGGGGTGTCACAAGCATTTAGGCCAAGGCCAAAGGTGGCCTTCTTTGTCTGCACAGCTGCCCAAACACTCACCTTTCCACTCAGGCCGCCCACTTACTTGAAGTGTGTGTGGAACCTGTCCACGCAGTACACCTCACTGCACAGCTTACCATCGGTCTGGGCATCGTAGCTTCCTGCCAGTTGACCAAAGTTCGCAGGCAGTTGGGTCCCTCGGACACATGCTGAGATGCTCCTGCCCGGGCCACAAGCCACCTACTGCCCCTGCCCCATATCGGGGGCCGCAAAGCAGCCCTCTCTTAGTCCCCTGCCTCTTGAGGGAGTATTGGACCAACACTTGTAGAAAACGGGGTCCTCGAGTTCAAGTCATTGGAGGGACACAAATAAATCCTTGCTGAATTTTTGCTGAAGCTTACAAGCGTTTACACCTAAGCCTCTTACAAGGTCAGCTACTTAGCTAAACATTAGCTCATGATCTAAATTTACACAATAATGAAGAAATCAGCTACAAGGGGAGAAATTCTGCAAAAACAATCAATACCAGAATTAGATTCCCAAGGACATCCATCAGATGTTGGAATAATCAGGTGCAAGGCAGAAAATATACATAAAACTGGAACTGAAACAAGGAACAAGGATGTTTTCAAAGACTGGTAGGCTCTCTAAAACATTTTTAAACTACATGTCATTGATAAAGCTAAATACTCAAATGTTGTGTAATACAACAGATTCATCATTGAGAAGAGAGAAATTATGCTGATTTGAAAACGGTGGCCGATGAGATTTTTGCCTAATTATATAGGAAGATTCCTCTAAAAAATACGCATTATTTCAAAGACTTATAGGCTGTGAAATAAATTAAGGGTGTTTCAAATGGCTTGTCTGCAAAGAAAGGTGAGATGTAGGCAAGCACAGAAATTCGAGGGGAAAATAGGTCAATATATACATTGCTATAGGGTGAACTAAGCCTTAGGCCAGCAACAATGTAGAGGACCTGACCCATAGAAACTTACAAGTAAGCTGGAATCTTCAAAAGTTCAAATCTGTATATGTAAAAATATTTATGAAAATGAATAACCAAGTGTTTTAACTGACAACAGAAGATCAAAACAATAAACCCTGAGTACATAGAAAAAAGATAAATAAAGATATGAGCAGAACTTAATACAACAGAAAACGTATAAAATTCAGGTGATCTAGTAAGTCCAAAGAAAGTTCTTTGAAAATATTTAAAAGACAAACTTTGATTAAGGAAAACAAAAACATAAATAAAGAATATACAGAAAGAATCAGGACAATGTAATAGCAGAGAATATATGAAATGCCAGTAAATTTGAACATTTGTGTAAAGTGGACCATTTCCTAGCTCCTAATGTTTACGAAAACTGACACAGGAGGAAATCATTTAATGTCACCATGTCTGCCCTTGGCCTTCTCGGAACACCCTGGCTTCAGAATGCACCATCTGTAGTCCATGGTAAACTGCGGGGACGGGCCGGGGCTGAGGGAGGTTGGAACACTGCCCTCACTGAGGGAGTGGGTGTGGCCATCTCTTCTGTGACTGAACAAAGGGCAGAGTTGCAGCGGGCCCAGTGCAGGGCCCTCAGAGCCCGGCAGGCCCAGTGTGGTGTCAAAAGCATTTAGGCCCAGGCCAAAGGACGCCTTCTTTGTCTGCACAGCAGTGCAAACTCTCACGTTTCCACTCAGGCCGCCCTCTTGCTTGAAGTGTTTGTGGAACCTGTCCGCGCTCTACTCCTCGCTGCATAGATAACCATCTGTCTGTGCATCGTTCCTTCCTGCCAGATGACAGAAGTTCATAGGCAGATGGGTCCCTGGAACACACGCGTAGAGGATCCTGCCCGAGCCACAGGCCGCCCACGGGCCCTGCCCCAGATCGGGTTCCGCAAATCAGCCCTGTCTGAGTCTCCTCCCTCTAGATGTAGGATTGGACCTACCCTTGTAGAAAACGGGGTCCTTGCGGGCAACTCATTGGAAGGACACAAATAAATCTTTGCCGACTTGCTGCTGAAACTTATGAGCGTTCACACCTATGCCTGTTACATGGTCAGGTGTTTAGCTATACATGAGCTCATGATCTAAATTTAAACAATAATGAAGAAAGCAGCTACAAGGGGAGACAATCAGCAAAAACAATCAATACCTGAATTAGAATCCCAAGGCCATCCATCAGATGTTGGAAAAATCAGGTGCAAGGGAGGAAATATAATTAAAACTGGAACTGAAACATGGAACAAGGATGTGTTCAAAGACTGGTAGGATCTCTAAAACATTTTTAAAGCACATGTCATTGATAAAGCTAAATACTCAAAGGTTGTGTAATGCAACAGATTAATCATTGAGAAGAGTGAAATTATGCTGTTATGAAAACTATGGCAGGTCAGATTTTCTGCCTAACTATATAAGAAGATTTATCTAAATAATACACATTATTTCAAAGACTTATTGGCTCTGAAATAAGGTAAGGGTATTTCAAATGGCTTGTCTCCAGTAAAGGTGAGATGTAGGGAATCACAGAAAGTCGAGGGGAAAATACGTTAATATATACATTGCTATATGTTGAACTAAGCCTTAGGCCAGCAAAAATGTAGAGGACCTGACCCTTAGAAACTTACAAGTAAGCTGGAATGTTCAAAAGTCCAAATCATTATAAGTAAGAAGATTTATTAAAATGAATAACGAAGTGTTTTAATTCACATCAGAAGATCAAAACAATAAAACCTGAGAACATAGAAAAAAGATAAATAAAGATATGAGCAGAACGTATTACAACAGAAAACGTATAAAATTTAGCTCATTTAGTAAGTCCAAAGAATATTCTTTGAAAAGATTTAAAAGCCAAATTTTGATTAAGGAAAACAAAAGCATAAGTAAAGAATATACAGAAAGAGTCAGGACAATGTTATAGCAGAAAATATATGAAATGCCAGTAAATTTGAACATTTCTGTAAAGGGGACCATTTCCTAGCTCCTAAAGTTTACCAAAACTGACACAAGAGGTAACCATTAAGGTCATCATGCCTGCCCTTGGCATTCTCGGAATGCGCTGGCCTCAGAATGCAGCATCTGTAGTCCACGGTAACCTACGGAGAGGGGTCGGGGCTGAGGAAGGTTAGAACACTGCCTGCACTCAGGGAGTGCGTGTGGCCATCTCTGCTGTGACTGAGCACAGGTCAGGGGAGCAGGGGTCCAGGGCCGGGCCATCAGAGTCCAGCAGACCCAGAGGGGTTTCACAAGAATTAAGGCCAAGTCCAAAGTATGCCTTCTTTGTCTCCACACATGCACAAACTCTCACCTTTCAATCAGGCCGCCCTCTTACTTGAAGTGTTTGTGGAACCTGTCCGCGCAATTCACCTCGCTGCACAGCTAACCATAGGTCTGGTCATTGTAGCTTCCTTCCAGGTGACTGAAGTTCGAAGGCAGATGGGTCCCTGGGACACATGAAGAGAGGCTCCTGGCCGGGCCACAGGCTGCCCACTGGGCCTGCCGCAGATCGGGGGCCGCAAAGCTGCCCTGTCTGAGTCCCCTGCCTCTACAGGGAGTATTGGACAAACACTTGTAGAAAACGGAGTCTTCCCGGGCAACTCATTGGAGGGACACAAGTAAATCTTTGCTGACTTTCTGATGAAATTTAGGAGCGTTCACACCTAAGCCTCTTACATGGTCAGCTGTTTAGCTAAACTTGAGCTCATGATCTAACTTTACACAATAATGAAGAAATCAGCTACAAGGGGAGACAATCAGCAAAAACAATCAATACCAGAATTAAATTCCTTAGGCAATCCATCAGATGTTGGAATAATCAGGTGCAAGGCATAAAATATACACAAACCTGGAACAAAAACAAGGAATAACGATGTTTTCAAAACTGGTAGGATCTCTAAAACATTTTTAAAGTACATGTCATTGATAAAGCTAAATACTCAAAGGTTGTGTAATACAACAGTTTCATCATTGAGAAGAGTGAAATTATGCTGTTTTGAAAACTATGGCAGGTCAGATTTTCTGCCTAATTATATAAGAAGATTTCTCTAAAAAATACACATTATTTCAAAGAATTATTGGGTGTGAAATAAGTTAAGCGTATTTCAAATGGCTTGTCTGCAAGGAAAGGTGAGATGTAGGGAATCACAGAAAGTCGAGGGGAAAATAGGTCAATATATACATTGCTATATGGTGAACTAAGCCTTAGGCCAGCAACAATGTAGAGGACCTGAACCTTAGAAACTTACAAGTAAGCTGGAATCTTCAAAAGTTCAAATCTTTATAAGTAAAAAGATTTATGAAAATGAATAACCAAGTGCTTTAATTGACATCAAAGATCAAAACAATAAACACTGAGAACATAGAAAAAAGATAAATAAACACATGAGCAGGACTTAATACAACAGAAAAAGTATAAAATTGAGTTTATTTAATAAGTCCAAAGAATATTCTTTGAAAAGATTTAAAAGACACACTTTGATTAAGGAAAACAAAAACATAAATAAAGAATATACAGAAAGAATCAGGACAATGTTACAGCAGAGAATATATGAAATGCCAGTAAATTTGAACATTTGTGTAAAGTGGACCATTTCCTAGCTCCTAAAGTTTACCAAAAGTGATACAAGAGGAAGTCATTTAAGGTCATCATGTCTGCCCTTGGCATTCTCGGAATGCCCTGGCCTCAGAATGCAGCATCTGTAGTCCATGGTAACCTGTGGTGAGGTAGAGTGGCTGAGGGATGTTGGAAGACTGCCCCCACAGAGGGAGTGGGTGTGGCCATCTCTGCTGTGACTGAACAAAGGGCAGGGGAGCAGAGGGCTCAGAGCAGGGCCCTCAGAGCCCGGCAGGCCCGGTGGGTTGTCAGAAGCATTTAGGCCCAGGATAAAGGGCACCATCTTTGTCGGCACAGCTGCGAAATCCCTCACCTTTCCTCTCAGGCTGCCCTGTTACTTAAAGTGTGTGTTAAACCTGTCTGCGCAGTACACCTCGCTGCACAGCTAACCATAGGTCTGGGCATTATAGCTTCCTGCCAGGTAACGGAAGTTCGCAGGCAGATGGGTCCCTGGGACACACGCGCAGAGGCTCCTGCCCAGGCCACAGGCCGCCAATGCCCCTGCCCCAGATCGGGGGCCGCAAAGCAGCCCTCTCTGAGTCCCCTGCCTCTAGAGGGAGTATTGGACCAACACTTGTAGAAAATGGGGTCCTCGCGGGCAACTCATAGGAGGGACACAAATAAATCTTTGCCGACTTTCTGCTGAAGCTTACGAGCGTTCACACCTATGTCTCTTACAAGGTTAGCTGTTTAGCTAATCATGAGCACATTATCTAAATTTACACAATAATGAAGAAATCAGCTACAAGGGGAGACAATCAGCAAAAACAATCAATACCAGAATTAGATTCCCTAGGCCATCCATCAGATGTTGGAATAATCAGGTGCAAGGCAGAAAATATACACAAAACTGGAACTGAATCCAGGAAAAAGGATGTTTTCAATGGCTGATAGGATCTCTAAAACATTTTTAAAGTACATGTCATTGATAAAGCTAAATACTCAAAGGTTGTGTAATACAACAGATTCGTCATTGAGAAGAGTGAAATTATGCTGTTTTGAAAACTATGGCAGGTCAGATTTTCTGCCTAATTATGAAAGAAGATTTCTCTAAAAATACACATTATTTCAAAGAATTATTGGCTGTGAAAAAAGTTAAGGGTATTTCAAATGGCTTGTCTACAAAGAAAGTTGAGATGTAGGGAATCACAGTAAGTCTAGAGGAAAAAAGGTCAATATATACGTTGCTATATTGTGAACTAAGCCTTTGGCCAGCAACAATGTAGAGGACCTGACCCTTAGAAACTTACAAGTAAGCTGGAATCTTCAAAAGTTCAAATCTTTATAAGTAAAAAGATTTATTAAAATGAATAACCTAGTGTTTTAATTGACATCAGAATATCAAACAATAAACCTGAGAACATAGAAAAGAGATAAATAAAGATATGAGCAGAACTTAGTACAATAGAAAACGTGTAAAATTCAGGTGATGTAGTAATTCCAAAGAATATTCTTTGAAAAGATTAAAAGACAAACTATGATTAAGGAAAACCAAAACATAAGTAAAGAATATACAGAAAGAATCAGGACAATGTTATAGCAGAGAATATATGAAATGCCAGTAAATTTGAACATTTGTGTAAAGTGTACCAGTTCCTAGCTCCTAAAATTTATGAAAACTGACACAAGAGGAAATCATTTAAGTTCATCATGTCTGCCCTTGGCATCTCGGAATGCCCTGGACTCAGAATGCAGCATCGGTAGTCCATGATAACCTGCGGAGAAGGGGCGGGGCTGAGGGAGGTTTTAACTCTGCCCTCACAGAGGGAGTGGGTGTGGCCATCTCTGCTGTGACTGAACAAAGGGCAGGGGAGCAGGGGGCCCAGGGCAGGGCCCTCAGAGCCCGGCAGGCCCAGTTGTGTGTCACAAGCATTTAGGCCCAGGACAAAGGACGCCTTCTTTGTCTGCACAGCTGCCCAAACTCTCACCTTTCCACTCAGGCCGCCCTCTTACTTGAAGTGTGTGTGGAACCTGTCCGCGCAGTACACCTCGCTGCACAGCTAACCATAGGTCTGGGCATCGTATCTTCCTGCCAGGGGACCGAACTTCGCAGGCAGATGGGTCCCTGGGACACACGCGGAGAGGCTCCTGCCCGGGCCACAGGCCGCCCAATGCCACTGCCCCAGATCGTGGGGCACAAAGCAGCCCTGTCTGAGGCCTTGCCTCTGGAGAGAGTAGAGGACCAACACTTGTAGGAAACGGGGTCCTCGCGGGCAACTCATTGGAGGGACACCAATAAATCTTTGCGGACTTTCTGATGAAACTTACGAGTGTTCACACCTAAGCCTCTTACAAAGTCAGATGTTTAGCTAAACATGAGCTCATGATCTAAATTTACACAATAATGAAGAAATCAGCTACAGGGGGAGACTATCATCAAAAACAATCAATACCAGAATTAGATTCCCTAGGCCATCGATCAGACGTTGGAATAATCAGGTGCAAGGCAGAAAATATACATAAAACTGGAACTGAAACAAGGAACAAGGATGTTTTCAAAGACTGGTAGGATCTCTAAAACCTTTTTAATGTACATGTCATTGATAAAGCTAAATACTCAATGGTTGTGTAATAAAACAGATTCATCATTGAGAAGAGTGAAATTAGGCTGTTTTGAAAACTATGGCAGGTCAGAATTTCTCCATAATTATATAAGAAGATTTCTCTAAAAAAATACACATTATTTCCAACACTTATTGG
Organism: Mesoplodon bidens; assembly: GCF_964165515.1. Taxonomy (NCBI): domain Eukaryota; kingdom Metazoa; phylum Chordata; class Mammalia; order Artiodactyla; family Ziphiidae; genus Mesoplodon; species Mesoplodon bidens. Next base: position 1,004,894 of record NW_027671513.1, read on the forward strand.
CTGTGAAATAAGTTAAGGGTATTTCAAATGGCTTTCTGCAAAGAAAGGTGAGATGTAGGGAATCACAGAAAGTCGAGGGGAAAATAGGTCAATATATACATTGCTATATGGAGAACTAAGCCTTTGGCCAGCCACAATGTAGAGGACCTGACCCTCAGAAACTTACAAGTAAGCTGGAATCTTGAAAAGTTCAAATCTTTATAAGTAAAAATATTTATTAAAATGAATAACCAAGTGTTTTAATTGACATCAGAAGATCAAAACAATAAACCCTGAGAACATAGAAAAAAGATAAATAAAGATATGAGCAGAACTTAATACCACAGAAAACGTATAAAATTCAGTTGAGGTAGTAAGTCCAAAGAATATTCTTTGACAAGATTTAAAAGACACACTTTGATTAAGGAAAACCAAAACATAAGTAAAGAATATACAGAAAGAATCAGGAGAATGTTATAGCAGAGAATATATGAAATGCCAGTCAATTTGAACATTTGTGTAAGGTGGACCAGTTCCTAGCTCCTAAAGTTTACCAAAACTGACACAAGAGGAAATCATTTAAGGTCATCATGTCTGCCCTTGGCATTCTCGGAATGCCCTGGACTCAGAATGCAGCATCGGTAGTGCATGGTAACCTGCGGAGAAGGGGCGTGTCTGAGGGAGGTTGGAACACTGCCCTCACAGAGGGAGTGGGTGTGGCCATCTCTGCTGTGACTGAACAAAGGGCAGGGGAGCAGGGGGCCAAGGGCAGGGCCCTCAGAGCTCGGCAGGCCCAGTCGTGTGTCACAAGCATTTAGGCCCAGGCCAAAGTGCGCCTTCTTCGTCTGCACAGCTGCCCAAACTCTCACCTTTCCACTCAGGCCGCCCTCTTACTTGAAGTGTGTGTGGAACCTGTATGCGCAGTACACCTCGCTGCACAGCTAACCATAGGTCTGGGCATCGTAGCTTCCTGCCAGGGGACCGAACTTCGCAGGCAGATGGGTCCCTGGGACACAGGCAGAGAGGCTCCTGCCCGGGCCACAGGCCGCCCACTGCCACTGCCCCAGATCGTGGGTCACAAAGCAGCCCTGTCTGAGGCCGTGCCTCTAGAGGGAGTAGTGGACCAACACTTGTAGGAAACGGGGTCCTCGCGGGCAACTCATTGGAGGGACACAAATAAATCTTTGCGGACTTTCTGATGAAACTTACGAGTGTTCACACCTAAGCCTCTTACAAAGTCAGATGTTTAGCTAAACATGAGCCCATGATCTAAATTTACACAATAATGAAGAAATCAGCTACAGGGGGAGACAATCAGCAAAAACAGTCAATACCAGAATTAGATTCCCTAGGCCATTGATCAGACGTTGGAGTAATCAGGTGCAAGGCAGAAAATATACATAAAACTGGAACTGAAACAAGGAACAAGGATGTTTTCAAAGACTGGTAGGATCTCTAAAACCTTTTTAAAGTATATGTCATTGATAAAGCTAAATACTCAAAGGTTGTGTAATACAACAGATTCATCATTGAGAAGAGTGAAATTATGCTGTTTTGAAAACTATGGCAGTTCAGAGTTGCTGCCTAAATATATATATGAAGATTTCTCTGAAAACTACACATTATTTCAAAGAGATATTGGCTGTGAAATAAGTTAAGGTTATTTCAAAGGGCTTGTCTGCAAAGAAAGGTGAGATGTAGGAAATCACAGAAATTCGAGGGGAAAATAGGTCAATATATACTTTGCTATATTGTGAACTAAGCCTTTGGCCAGCCACAATGTAGAGGACCTGACCCTTAGAAACTTACAAGTAAGCTGAAATCTTTAAAAATTCAAATATGTATAAGTAAAAAGATTTATTAAAATGAATAACCAAGTGTTTTAATTGACATCAGTATATCAAAACAATAAACCTGAGAACATAGAAAAAATATAAATAAAGATATGAGCAGAACTTAATACAATAGAAAACGTATAAAATTCAGGTGATGTAGTAAGTCCAAAGAATATTCTTTGACAAAATTAAAAGACAAACTTTGATTAAGGAAAACCAAAACATAAGTAAAGAATATACAGAAAGAACCAGGAGAATGTTATAGCAGAGAATATATGAAATGCCAGTCAATTTGAACATTTGTGTAAAGTAGACCAGGTCCTAGCTCCTAAAGTTTACCAAAACTGACACAAGAGGAAATCATTTAAGGTCATCATGTCTGTCCTTGGCATTCTCGGAATGCCCTGGACTCAGAATGCAGCATTGGTAGTCCATGGTAACCTGCGGAGAAGGGGCGGGTCTGAGGGAGGTTGGAACACTGCCCTGACAGAGGGCGTGGGTGTGGCCATCTCTGCTGTGACTGAACAAAGGGCAGGGGAGAAGGGGGCCCAGGGCAGGGCCCTCAGAGCCCGGCAGGCCCAGTCGTGTGTCACAAGCATTTAGGCCCAGGACAAAGGGCGCCTTCTTTGTCTGCACAGCTGCCCAAACTCTCACCTTTCCACTCAGGCCGCCCTCTTACCTGAAGTGTGTGTGGAACCTGTCCACGCAGTACACCTCGCTGAACAGCTAAACATAGGTCTGGGCATGGTAGCTTCCTGCCAGGTGACCGAAGTTCGCAGGCAGATGGGTCCTTGGGATACACGCAGAAAGGATTCTGCCCGGGCCACAGGCCGCCCACTGCCACTGCCCCAGATCGTGGAGCACAAAGCAGCCCTGTCTGAGGCCGTGCCTCTAGAGGGAGTAGTGGACCGACACTTGTAGGAAACGGGGTCCTCGGGGGCTACTCATTGGAGGGACACAAATAAATCTTTGCGGACTTTCTGATGAAACTTACGAGTGTTCACACCTAAGCCTCTTACAAAGTCAGATGTTTTGCTAAACATGAGCTCATGATCTAAATTTACACAATAATGAAGAAATAAGCTACAGGGGGAGACTATCAGCAAAAACAATCAATACCAGAATTAGATTCCCTAGGCCATCGATCAGACGTTGGAATAATCAGGTGCAAGGCAGAAAATATACATAAAACTGGAACGGAAACAAGGAACAAGGATGTTTTCAAAGACTGGTAGGATCTCTAAAACCTTTTTAAAGTACATGTCATTGATAAAACTAAATACTCAAAGGTTGTGTAATACAACAGATTCATCACTGAGAAGAGTGAAATTATGCGGTTTTGAAAACTATGGCAGGTCAGATTTTCTGCCTAAATATATAAGAAGATTTCTCTGAAAACTACACATTATTTCAAAGAGTTATTGGCTGTGAAATAAGTTAAGGTTATTTCAAAGGTTTTGTCTGCAAAGAAAGGTGAGATGTAGGAAATCACAGAAAGTCGAGGGGAAAATAGGTCAATATATACGTTGCAATATTGTGAACTAAGCCTTTGACCAGCCACAATGTAGAGGACCTGACCCTTAGAAACTTACAAGTAAGCTGGAATATTTAAAAATTCAAATCTGTATAAGTAAAAAGATTTATTAAAATGAATAACCAAGTGTTTTAATTGACATCAGAAGATCAAAGCAATAAACCCTGAGAACATAGAAAAAAGATAAATAAAGATATGAGCAGAACTTAATACCACAGAAAATGTATAAAATTCAGTTGAGGTAGTAAGTCCAAAGAATATTCTTTGACAAAATTTAAAAGACACACTTTGATTAAGGAAAACCAAAACATAAGTAAAGAATATACAGAAAGAATCAGGACAATGTTATAGCAGAGAATATATGAAATGCCAGTAAATTTGAACATTTGTGTAAAGTGGACCATTTCCTAGCTCCTAAAGTTTACCAAAATTGACACAAGAGGAAATCATTTAAGGTCATCATGTCTGCCCTTGGCATTCTCGGAACGCCCTGGCCTCAGAATGCAGCATCTGTAGTCCATGGTAACCTGCGGAGAGGGGGCGGTGCTAAGGGAGGTTGGAACACTGCCTTCACTGAGGGAGTGGGTGGGGCCATCTCTGCTGTGACTGAACAAAGGGCAGGGGAGAAGGGGGCAAACGGCAGGGCCCTCAGAGCCTGGCAGGCCCAGTCGTGTGTCACAAGCATTTAGTCGCAGTCCAAAGTGCGCCTTCTTTGTCTGCACAGCTGCACAAACTCTCACCTTTCCACTCAGGCCGCCCTCTTACTTGAAGTGTGTGTGGAACCGGTCCGCACAGTGCACCTCGATGCAAAGCTAACCATAGGTCTGGGCATCATAGCTTCCTGCCAGGTGACCGAAGTTCGCAGGCAGATGGGTCGTGGGACACACGTGGGGAGCCTCCTGCCCAGGCCACAGGCCGCCCAAAGCCACTATCCCAGATGGGGGGCAGCAAAGCAGTCCTGTCTGAGTCCCAGACTCTAGAGGGATTAATGGACCAACACTTGTAGACAAAGGGGTCCGCGCGGGTAACTCATTGGAGGGCCACAATCAAATCTTTGCGGACTTTCCGCTGAAGCTTACCAGCGTTCACACCTAAGCCTCTTACAAGGTCAGCTGTTTAGCTAAACATGAGCTCATGATCTAAATTTACACAATAATGAAGAAATCAGCTACAAGGGGAGACAAGCAGCAAAAACAATCAATACCAGAATTAGATTCCTTAGGCCAACCATCAGATGTTGAAATAATCAGGTGCAAGGCAGAAATTATACACAAAACTTGAACTGAAACAAGGAACAAGGATGTTTTCAAAGACTGGTAGGATCTCTAAAACATTTTTAAAGTACATGTCTTTGATAAAGCTAAATACTCAATGGTTGTGTAATACAACAGATTCATCATTGAGAAGAGTGAAATTATGCTGTTTTGAAAACTATGGCAGGTCAGAATTTCTGCCTAATTATATAAGAAGATTTCTCTAAAAAATACACATTATTTCAAAGACTTATTGGCTGTGAAATAAGTTAAGGGTATTTCAAATGGCTTGTTTGCAAAGAAAGGTGAGATGTAGGGAATCACAGAAAGTCGAGGGGAAAATAGGTCAATATATACATTGCTATATGGAGAACTAAGACTTAGGCCAGCCACAATGTAGAGGACCTGACCCTTAGAAACTTACAAGTAAGCTGGAATCTTGAAAAGTTCAAATCTTTATAAGTAAAAAGATTTATTAAAATGAATAACCAAGTGTTTTAATTGACGTCAGAATATCAAAACAATAAACCCTGAGAACATAGAAAAAATATAAATAAAGATATGAGCAGAACTTAGTACAATAGAAAACGTGTAAAATTCAGGTGATGTAGTAAGTCCAAAGAATATTCTTTGACAAGATTAAAAGACAAACTTTGATTAAGGAAAACCAAAACATAAGTAAAGAATATACAGAAAGAATCAGGACAATGTTATAGCAGAGAATATATGAAATGCCAGTCAATTTGAACATTTGTGTAAAGTGGACAAGTTCCTAGCTCCTAAAGTTTACCAAAACTGACACAAGAGGAAATCATTTAAGGTCATCATGTCTGCCCTTGGCATTCTCGGAATGCCCTGGACTCAGAATGCCGCATCGGTAGTCCATGGTAACCTGCGGAGAAGGGGCGGGGCTGAGGGAGGTTGGAACACTGCCCTCACAGAGGGAGTGGGTGTGGCCATCTCTGCTGTGACTGAACAAAGGGCAGGGGAGCAGGGGGCCCAGGGCAGGGCCCTCAGAGCCCGGCAGGCCCAGTGGGGTGTCACAAGCATTTAGGCCCAGGACAAAGGGCGCCTTCTTTGTCTGCACAGCTGCCCAAACTCTCACCATTCCACTCAGGCCGCCCTCTTACTTGAAGTGTGTGTGGAACCTGTCCGCGCAGTACACCTCGCTGCACAGCTCACCATAGGTCTGGGCATCGTAGCTTCCTGCCAGGGGACCGAACTTCGCAGGCAGATGGGTCCCTGGGACACACGCAGAGAGGCTGCTGCCCGGGCCACAGGCCGCCCACTGCCACTGCCACAGATCATGGGGCACAAAGCAGCCCTGTCTGACGCCGTGCCTCTAGATGGAGTAGTGGACCAACACTTGTAGGAAACGGGGTCCTCGCGGGCAACTCATTGGAGGGACACCAATAAATCTTGCGGACTTTCTGATGAAACTTACGAGTGTTCACACCTAAGCCTCTTACAAAGTCAGATGTTTAGCTAAACATGAGCCCATGATCTAAATTTACACAATAATGAAGAAATCAGCTACAGGGGGAGACAATCAGCAAAAACAATCAATACCAGAATTAGATTCCCTAGGCCATCGAACAGACGTTGGAATATTCAGGTGCAAGGCAGAAAATATACATAAAACTGGAACTGAAACAAGGAACAAGGATATTTTCAAATACTGGTAGGATCTCTAAAACCTTTTTAAAGTACATGTCATTGATAAAGTTAAACACTCAAAGGTTGTGTAATACAACAGATTCATCATTGAGAATAGTGAAATTATGCTGTTTTAAAAACTATGGCAGGTCAGATTTTCTGCCTAAATATATAAAAGATTTCTCTGAAAACTACACATTATTTCAAAGACTTATTGGCTGTGAAATAAGTTAAGGTTATTTCAAAGGGCTTGTCGGCAAAGAAAGGCTAGATGTAGGAAATCACAGAAAGTCGAGGGGAAAATAGGTCAATATATACGTTGCTATATTGTGAACTAAGCCTTCGGCCAGCCACAATGTAGAGGACCTGACCCTTAGAAACTTACAAGTAAGCTGGAATCTTTAAAAATTCAACTCTGTATAAGTAAAAAATTTATTAAAATGAATAACCAAGTGTTTTAATTGACATCAGAAGATCAAAACAATAAACCCTGAGAACATAGAAAAAAGATAAATAAAGATATGAGCAGAACTTAATACCACAGAAAACGTATAAAATTTAGTTGAGGCAGTAAGTCCAAAGAATATTCTTTGACAAGATTTAAAAGACACACTTTGATTAAGGAAAACCAAAACATAAGTAAAGAATATACAGAAAGAATCAGGACAATGTTATAGCAGAGAATATATGAAATGCCAGTCAATTTGAACATTTGTGTAAAGTTGACCATTTCCTAGCTCCTAAAGTTTACCAATATTGACACAAGAGGAAATCATTTAAGGTCATCATGTCTGCCCTTGGCATTCTCGGAACGCCCTGGCCTCAGAATGCAGCATCTGTAGTCCATGGTAAACTGCGGAGAGGGGGCGGGGCTGAGTGAGGTTGGAACACTGCCTTCACTGAGGGAGTGGGTGGGGCCATCTCTGCTGTGACTGAACAAAGGGCAGGGGAGAAGGGGGCCAATGGCAGGGCCCTCAGAGCCCGGCAGGCCCAGTCGTGTGTCACAAGCATTTAAGCCCAGGCCAAAGTGCGCCTTCTTTGTCTGCACAGCTGCACAAACTCTCACCTTTCCACTCAGGCCGCCCTCTTACTTGAAGTGTGTGTGGAACCGGTCCGCGCAGTGCACCTCGATGCAAAGCTAACCATAGGTCTGGGCATCATAGCTTCCTGCCAGGTGACCGAAGTTCGCAGGCAGATGGGTCGTGGGACATACGTGGGGAGCCTCCTGCCCAGGCCACAGGCCGCCCAAAGCCACTATCCCAGATCGGGGGCAGCAAAGAAGTCCTGTCTGAGTCGCAGCCTCTAGAGGGAGTAGTGGACCAACACTTGTAGACAAAGGGGTCCGCGCGGGTAACTCATTGGAGGGCCACAAACAAATCTTTGCAGACTTTCTGCTGAAGCTTACCAGCGTTCACACCTAAGCCTCTTACAGGGTCAGCTGTTTAGCTAAACATGAGCTCATGATCTAAATTTACACAATAATGAAGAAATCAGCTACAAGGGGAGACAAGCAGCAAAAACAATCAATACCAGAATTAGATTCCCTAGGCCAACCATCAGATGTTGGATTAATCAGGTGCAAGGCAGAAAGTATACACAAAACTTGAACTGAAACAAGGAACAAGGATGTTTTCAAAGACTGGTAGGATCTCTAAAACATTTTTAAAGTACATGTCATTTATAAAGCTAAATACTCAATGGTTGTGTAATACAACAGATTCATCATTGAGAAGAGTGAAATTAGGCTGTTTTGAAAACTATGGCAGGTCAGAATTTCTGCCTAATTATATAACAAGATTTCTCTAAAAAATACACATTATTTCAAAGACTTATTGGCTGTGAAATAAGTTAAGGGTATTTGAAATGGCTTGTCTTCAAAGAAAGGTGAGATGTAGGGAATCACAGAAAGTCGAGGGGAAAATAGGTCAATATATACATTGCTATATGGAGAACTAAGACTTAGGCCAGCAACAATGTAGAGTAACTGACCCTTAGAAACTTACAAGTAAGCTGGAATCTTGAAAAGTTCAAATCTTTATAAGTAAAAACATATATTAAAATGAATAACCAAGTGTTTTAATTGACATCAGAATATCAAAACAATAAACCTGAGAACATAGAAAAAATATAAATAAAGATATGAGCAGAACTTAATACCACAGAAAACGTATAAAATTCAGTTGAGGTAGTAAGTCCAAAGAATATTCTTTGACAAGATTTAAAAGACACACTTTGATTAAGGAAAACCAAAACATAAGTAAAGAATATAGAGAAAGAATCAGGACAATGTTATAGCAGAGAATATATGAAATGCCAGTCAATTTGAAAATTTGTGTAAAGTGGACCAGTTCCAAGCTCCTAAAGTTTACCAAAACTGACACAAGAGGAAATCATTTAAGATCATCATGTCTGCCTTTGGCATTCACGGAATGCTCTGGTCTCAGAATGCAGCAACGGTAGTCCATGGTAACCTGCGGAGAAGGGGCGGGGCTGAGGGAGGTTGGAACAGTGCCCTCACAGAGGGAGTGGGTGTGGCCATCTGTGCTGTGACTGAACAAAGTGCAGGGGAGCAGGGGGCCCAGGGCAGGGCCCTCAGAGCCCGGCAGGCCTAGTGGGGTGTCACAAGCATTTAGGCCCAGGACGAAGGGCGCCTTCTTTGTCTGCACAGCTGCCCAAACTCTCACCTTTCCACTCAGGCCGCCCTCTTACTTGAAGTGTGTTTGGAACCTGTCCACGCAGTACACCTCGCTGCACAGCTAACCAAAGGTCTGGGCATCGCTGCTTCCTGCCAGGAGACCGAAGTTCGCAGGCAGATTGGTCCCTGGGACACACGCAGAGAGGCTCCTGCCCGGGCTACAGGCCGCCCAATGCCACTGCAACAGATCGTGGGGCACAAAGCAGCCCTGTCTGAGGCCGTGCCTCTAGAGGGAGTAGTGGACCAACACTTGTAGGAAACGGGGTCCTCGCGGGCAACTCATTGGAGGGACACAAATAAATCTTTGCGGACTTTCTGATGAAACTTACGAGTGTTCACACCTAAGCCTATTACAAAGACTCATGTTTAGCTAAACATGAGCTCATGATCTAAATTTACACAATAATGAAGAAATCAGCTACAGGGGGAGACAATCAGCAAAAACTATCAATACCAGAATTAGATTCCCTAGGCCATCGATCAGACGTTGGAATAATCAGGTGCAAGGCAGAAAATATACATAAAACTGGAACTGAAACAAGGAACAAGGATGTTTTCAAAGACTGGTAGGATCTCTAAAACCTTTTTAAAGTACATGTCCTTGATAAAGCTAAATACTCAAAGGTTGTGTAATGCAACAGATTCATCATTGAGAAGAGTGAAATTATGCTGTTTTGAAAACTATGGCAGGTCAGATTTTCTGCCTAAATATATAAGAAGATTTCTCTGAAAACTACACATTATTTCAAAGACTTATTGGCTGTGAAATAAGTTAAGGTTATTTCAAATGGCTTGTCTGCAAAGAAAGGTGAGATGTAGGAAATCACAGAAAGTCGAGGGGAAAATAGGTCAATATATACGTTGCTATATTGTGAACTAAGCCTTTGGCCAGCAACAATGTAGAGGACCTGACCCATAGAAACTTACAAGTAAGCTGGAATCTTTAAAAATTCAAATCTGTATAAGTAAAAAGATTTATTAAAATGAATAACCAAGTGTTTTAATTGACATCAGAAGATCAAAACAATAAACCCTGAGAACATAGAAAAAAGATAAATAAAGATATGAGCAGAAATTAATACCAAAGAAAACGTATAAAATTCAGTTGAGGTAGTAAGTCCAAAGAATATTCTTTGAAAAGATTTAAAAGACACACTTTGATTAAGGAAAACCAAAACATAAGTAAAGAATATACAGAAAGAATCAGGACAATGTTATAGCAGAGAATATATGAAATGCCAGTAAATTTGAACATTTGTGTAAAGTGGACCATTTCCTAGCTCCTAAAGTTTACCAAAATTGACACAAGAGGAAATCATTTAATGTCATCATGTCTGCCCTTGGAATTCTCGGAACGCCCTGGCCTCAGAATGCAGCATCTATAGTCCATGGTAACCTGCGTAGAGTGGGGGGGCTGAGGGAGGTTGGAACACTGCCGTCACAGAGGGAGTGGGTGGGGCCATCTCTGCTGTGACTGAACAAAGGGCAGGGGAGCAGGAGGCCCAGGGCCGGGCCCTTAGAGCCCGGCAGGCCCAGTGGGGTGTCACAAGCATTTAGGCCCAGGACAAAGGGCGCCTTCTTTGTCTGCACAGCTGCCCAAACTCTCACCTTTCCACTCAGGCCGCCCTCTTACTTGAAGTGTGTGTGGAACCTGTCCGCGCAGTACACCTCGCTGCACAGCTAAGCATAGGTCTGGGCATCGTAGCTTCCTGCCAGGGGACCGAACTTCACAGGCAGATGGGTCCCTGGGACACACGCAGAGAGACTCCTGCCCGGGCCACAGGCCGCCCACTGCCACTGGCACAGATCGTGGGGCACAAAGCAGCCCTGTCTGAGGCCGTGCCTCTAGAGGGAGTAGTGGACCAACACTTGTAGGAAACGGGGTCCTCGCGGGCAACTCATTGGTGGGACACCAATAAATCTTGCGGACTTTCTGATGAAACTTACGAGTGTTCACACCTAAGCCTCTTACAAAGTAAGATGTTTAGCTAAACATGAGCTCATGATCTAAATTTACACAATAATGAAGAAATCAGCTACAGGGGGAGACAATCAGCAAAAACAATCAATACAAGAATTAGATTCCCTAGGCCATCGAACAGACGTTGGAATAATCAGGTGCAAGGCAGAAAATATACATAAAACTGTAACTGAAACAAGGAACAAGGATGTTTTCAAAGACTGGTAGGATCTCTAAAACATTTTTAAAGTACATGTCATTGATAAAGTTAAACACTCAAAAGTTGTGTAATACAACAGATTCATCATTGAGAATAGTGAAATTATGCTGTTTTGAAAACTATGGCAGGTCAGATTTTCTGCCTAAATATATAAGAAGATTTCTCTGAAAACTACACATTAATTCAAAGATTTATTGGCTGTGAAATAAGTTAAGGTTATTTCAAAGGGCTTGTCTGCAAAGAAAGGTGAGATGTAGGAAATCACAGAAAGTCGAGGGGAAAATAGGTCAATATATACGTTGCTATATTGTGAACTAAGCCTTTGGCCAGCCACAATGTAGAGGACCAGTCCCTTAGAAACTTACAAGTAAGCTGGAATCTTTAAAAATTAAAATCTGTATAAGTAAAAAGATTTATTAAAATGAATAACCAAGTGTTTTAATTGACATCAGAAGATCAAAACAATAAACCCTGAGAACATAGAAAAAAGATAAATAAAGATATGAGCAGAACTTAATACCACAGAAAACGTATAAAATTCAGTTGAGGTAGTAAGTCCAAAGAATATTCTTTGACAAGATTTAAAAGACACACTTTGATTAAGGAAAACCAAAACATAAGTAAAGAATATACAGAAAGAATCAGGACAATGTTATGGCAGAGAATATATGAAATGCCAGTCAAATTGAACATTTGTGTAAAGTGGACCATTTCCTAGCTCCTAAAGTTTACCAATATTGACACAAGAGGAAATCATTTAAGGTCATCATGTCTGCCCTTGGCATTCTCGGAACGCCCTGGCCTCAGAATGCAGCATCTGTAGTCCATGGTAACCTGCGGAGTGGGGGCGGGGCTGGGGGAGGTTGGAACACTGCCTTCACTGAGGGAGTGGGTGGGGCCATCTCTGCTGTGACTGAACAAAGGACAGGGGAGAAGGGGGCCAACGGCAGGGCCCTCAGAGCCCGGCAGGCCCAGGCGTGTGTCACAAGCATTTAAGCCCAGGCCAAAGTGTGCCTTCTTTGTCTGCACAGCTGCACAAACTCTCACCTTTCCACTCAGGCCGCCCTCTTACTTGAAGTGTGTGTGGAACCGGTCTGCGCAGTGCACCTCGATGCAAAGCTAACCATAGGTCTGGGCATCATAGCTTCCTGCCAGGTGACCGAAGTTCGCAGGCAGATGGGTCGTGGGACACACGTGGGGAGCCTCCTGCCCAGGCCACAGGCCGCCCAAAGCCACTATCCCAGATCGGGGGCAGCAAAGCAGTCCTGTCTGAGTCCCAGCCTCTAGAGGGAGTAGTGGACAAACACTTGTAGACAAAGGGGTCCGCGCGGGTAACTCATTGGAGGGCCACAAACAAATCTGTGCGGACTTTCTGATGAAGCTTACCAGCGTTCACACCTAAGCCTCTTACAGGGTCAGCTGTTTAGCTAAACATGAGCTCATGATCTAAATTTACACAATAATGAAGAAATCAGCTACAAGGGGAGACAAGCAGCAAAAACAATCAATACCAGAATTAGATTCCCTAGGCCAACCATCAGATGTTGGATTAATCAGGTGCAAGGCAGAAAGTATACACAAAACTTGAACTGAAACAAGGAACAAGGATGTTTTCAAAGACTGGAAGGATCTCTAAAACATTTTTAAAGTACATGTCATTGATAAAGCTAAATATTCAATGGTTGTGTAATACAACAGATTCATCATTGAGAAGAGTGAAATTAGGCTGTTTTGAAAACTATGGCAGGTCAGAATTTCTGCCTAATTATATAACAAGATTTCTCTAAAAAATACACATTATTTCAAAGACTTATTGGCTATGAAATAAGTTAAGGGTATTTGAAATGGCTTGTCTTCAAAGAAAGGTGAGATGTAGGGAATCACAGAAAGTCGAGGGGAAAATAGGTCAATATATACATTGCTATATGGAGAACTAAGACTTAGGCCAGCCACAATGTAGAGTACCTGACCCTTATAAACTTACAAGTAAGCTGGAATCTTGAAAAGTTCAAATCTTTATAAGTAAAAAGATTTATTAAAATGAATAACCAAGTGTTTTAATTGACATCAGAATATCAAAACAATAAACCTGAGAACATAGAAAAAATATAAATAAAGATATGAGCAGAACTTAATACAATAGAAAACGTATAAAATTCAGGTTATGTAGGAAGTCCAAAGAATATTCTTTGACAAGATTAAAAGACAAACTTTGATTAAGGAAAACCAAAACATAAGTAAAGAATATAGAGAAAGAATCAGGACAATGTTATAGCAGAGAATATATGAAATGCCAGTCAATTTGAACATTTGTGTAAAGTGGACCAGTTCCTAGCTCCTAAAGTTTACCAAAACTGACACAAGAGGAAATCATTTAAGATCATCATGTCTGCCTTGGCATTCACGGAATGCTCTGGTCTCAGAATGCAGCAACGGTAGTCCATGGTAACCTGAGGAGAAGGGGCGGGGCTGAGGGAGGTTGGAACAGTGCCCTCACAGAGGGAGTGGGTGTGGCCATCTCTGCTGTGACTGAACAAAGGGCAGGGGAGCAGGGGGCCCAGGGCAGGGCCCTCAGAGCCCGGCAGGCCCAGTCGTGTGTCACAAGCATTTAGGCCCAGGACAAAGGGCGCCTTCTTTGTCTGCACAGCTGCCCAAACTCTCACCTTTCCACTCAGGCCGCCCTCTTACTTGAAGTGTGTGTGGGACCTGTCCGCGCAGTACACCTCGCTGCACAGCTAACCAAAGGTCTGGGCATCGTTGCTTCCTGCCAGGTGACCGAAGTTCGCAGGCAGATGGGTCCCTGGGACACAAGCAGAGAGGCTCCTGCCCGAGCCACAGGCCGCCCACTGCCACTGCAACAGATCGTGGGGCACAAAGCAGCCCTGACTGAGGCCGTGCCTCTAGAGGGAGTAGTGGACCAACACTTGTAGGAAACGGGGTCCTCGCGGGCAACTCATTGGTGGGACACAAATAAATCTTTGCGGACTTTCTGATGAAACTTACGAGTGTTCACACCTAAGCCTATTACAAAGACAGATGTTTAGCTAAACATGAGCTCATGATCTAAATTTACACAATAATGAAGAAATCAGCTACAGGGGGAGACAATCAGCAAAAACTATCAATGCCAGAATTAGATTCCCTAGGCCATCGATCAAACGTTGGAATAATCAGGTGCAAGGCAGAAAATATACATAAAACTGGAACTGAAACAAGGAACAAGGATGTTTTCAAAGACTGGTAGGATCACTAAAACCTTTTTAAAGTACATGTCATTGATAAAGCTAAATACTCAAAGGTTGTGTAATACAACAGATTCATAATTGAGAAGAGTGAAATTATGCTGTTTTGAAAACTATGGCAGGTCAGATTTTCTGCCTAAATATATAAGAAGATTTCTCTGAAAACTACACATTATTTCAAAGACTTATTGGCTGTGAAATAAGTTAAGGTTATTTCAAACGGCTTGTCTGCAAAGAAAGGTGAGATGTAGGAAATCACAGAAAGTCGAGGGGAAAATAGGTCAATATATACGTTGCTATATTGTGAACTAAGCCTTTGACCAGCCACAATGTAGAGGACCTGACCCTTAGAAACTTACAAGTAAGCTGGAATATTTAAAAATTCAAATCTGTATAAGTAAAAAGATTTATTAAAATGAATAACCAAGTGTTTTAATTGACATCAGAGGATCAAAACAATAAAACCTGAGAACATAGAAAAAAGATAAATAAAGATATGAGCAGAACTTAATACCACAGAAAACGTATAAAATTCAGTTGAGGTAGTAAGTCCAAAGAATATTCTTTGACAAGATTTAAAAGACACACTTTGATTAAGGAAAACCAAAACATAAGTAAAGAATATACAGAAAGAATCAGGAAAATGTTATAGCAGAGAATATATGAAATGCCAGTAAATTTGAACATTTGTGTAAAGTAGACCATTTCCTAGCTCCTAAAGTTTACCAATATTGACACAAGAGGAAATCCTTTAAGGTCTTCATGTCTGCCCTTGGCATTCTCGGAATGCCCTGGCATCAGAATGCAGCATCTGTAGTCCATGGTAACCTGCGGAGAGGGGGCGGGGCTAAGGGAGTTTGGAACACTGCCTTCACTGAGGGAGTGGGTGGGGCCATCTCTGCTGTGACTGAACAAAGGGCAGGGGAGAAGGGGGCCAACGGCAGGGCCCTCAGAGCCTGGCCGGCCCAGGCGTGTGTCACAAGCATTTAGTCCCAGTCCAAAGTGTGCCTTCTTTGTCTGCACAGCTGCCCAAACTCTCACCTTTCCACTCAGGCCGCCCTCTTACTTGAAGTGTGTGTGGAACCGGTCCGCGCAGTGCACC
Organism: Mesoplodon bidens; assembly: GCF_964165515.1. NCBI lineage: Eukaryota > Metazoa > Chordata > Mammalia > Artiodactyla > Ziphiidae > Mesoplodon > Mesoplodon bidens. The sequence continues at coordinate 1,020,370 of NW_027671513.1, forward strand.
TCGATGCAAAGCTAACCATAGGTCTGGGCATCATAGCTTCCTGCGAGGTGACCGAAGTTCGCAGGCAGATGGGTCGTGGGACACACGTGGGGAGCCTCCTGCCCAGGCCACAGGCCGCCCAAAGCCACTATCCCAGATCGGGGGCAACAAAGCAGTCCTGTCTGTGTCCCAGCCTCTAGAGGGAGTAGTGGACCAACACTTGTAGACAAAGGGGTCCGCGCGGGTAACTCATTGGAGGGCCACAAACAAATCTTTGCGGACTTTCTGCAGAAGCTTACAGCGTTCACACCTAAGCCTCTTACAGGGTCAGCTGTTTAGCTAAACAAGAGCTCATGATCTAAATTTACACAATAATGAAGAAATCGGCTACAAGAGGAGACAAGCAGCAAAAACAATCAATACCAGAATTAGATTCCCTAGGCCAACCATCAGATGTTGGAATAATCAGGTGCAAGGCAGAAAGTATACACAAAACTTGAAAAGAAACAAGGAACAAGGATGTTTTCAAAGACTGGTAGGATCTCTAAAACATTTTTAAATTACATGTCATTGATAAAGCTAAATACTCAATGGTTGTGTAATACAACATATTCATCATTTAGAAGAGTGAAATTAGGCTGTTTTGAAAACTATGGCAGGTCAGAATTTCTGCCTAAATATATAAGAAGATTTCTCTAAAAAATACACATTATTTCAAAGACTTATTGGCTGTGAAATAAGTTAAGGGTATTTCAAATGGCTTGTCTGCAAAGAAAGGTGAGATGTAGGGAATCACAGAAAGTCGAGGGGAAAATAGGTCAATATATACATTGCTATATGGAGAACTAAGGCTTAGGCCAGCCACAATGTAGAGGACCTGACCCTTAGAAACTTACAAGTAAGCTGGAATCTTGAAAAGTTCAAATCTTTATAAGTAAAAAGATTTATTAAAATGAATAACCAAGTGTTTTAATTGACATCAGAATATCAAAACAATAAACCTGAGAACATAGAAAAAATATAAATAAAGATATGAGCAGAACTTAATACAATAGAAAACGTATAAAATTCAGGTGATGTAGTAAGTCCAAACAATATTCTTTGACAAGATTAAAAGACAAACTTTGATTAAGGAAAACCAAAACATAAGTAAAGAATATACAGAAAGAATCAGGAGAATGTTATAGCAGAGAATATATGAAATGCCAGTCAATTTGAACATTTGTGTAAGGTGGACCAGTTCCTAGCTCCTAAAGTTTACCAAAACTGACACAAGAGGAAATCATTTAAGGTCATCATGTCTTCCCTTGGCATTCTGGAATGCCCTGGACTCAGAATGCAGCATCGGTAGTCCATGGTAACCTGCGGAGAAGGGGCGTGTCTGAGGGAGGTTGGAACACTGCCCTCACAGAGGGAGTGGGTGTGGCCATCTCTGCTGTGACTGAACAAAGGGCAGGGGAGCAGGGGGCCAAGGGCAGGGCCCTCAGAGCTCGGCAGGCCCAGTCGTGTGTCACAAGCATTTAGGCCCAGGCCAAAGTGCGCCTTCTTTGTCTGCACAGCTGCCCAAACTCTCACCTTTCCACTCAGGCCGCCCTCTTACTTGAAGTGTGTGTGGAACCTGTACGCGCAGTACACCTCGCTGCACAGCTAACCATAGGTCTGGGCATCGTAGCTTCCTGCCAGGGGACCGAACTTCGCAGGCAGATGGGTCCCTGGGACACAGGCAGAGAGGCTCCTGCCCGGGCCACAGGCCGCCCACTGCCACTGCCCCAGATCGTGGGTCACAAAGCAGCCCTGTCTGAGGCCGTGCCTCTAGAGGGAGTAGTGGACCGACACTTGTAGGAAACGGGGTCCTCGCGGGCAACTCATTGGAGGGACACAAATAAATCTTTGCGGACTTTCTGATGAAACTTACGAGTGTTCACACCTAAGCCTCTTACAAAGTCAGATGTTTAGCTAAACATGAGCTCATGATCTAAATTTACACAATAATGAAGAAATCAGCTACAGGGGGAGACAATCAGCAAAAACAATCAATACCAGAATTAGATTCCCTAGGCCATCGATCAGACGTTGGAATAATCAGGTGCAAGGCAGAAAATATACATAAAACTGGAACTGAAACAAGGAACAAGGATGTTTTCAAAGACTGGTAGGATCTCTAAAACCTTTTTAAAGTACATGTCATTGATAAAACTAAATACTCAAAGGTTGTGTAATACAACAGATTCATCACTGAGAAGAGTGAAATTATGCTGTTTTGAAAACTATGGCAGGTCAGATTTTCTGCCTAAATATATAAGAAGATTTCTCTGAAAACTACACATTATTTCAAAGAGTTATTGGCTGTGAAATAAGTTAAGGTTATTTCAAAGGTTTTGTCTGCAAAGAAAGGTGAGATGTAGGAAATCACAGAAAGTCGAGGGGAAAATAGGTCAATATATACGATGCAATATTGTGAACTAAGCCTTTGACCAGCCACAATGTAGAGGACCTGACCCTTAGAAACTTACAAGTAAGCTGGAATATTTAAAAATTCAAATCTGTATAAGTAAAAAGATTTATTAAAATGAATAACCAAGTGTTTTAATTGACATCAGAAGATCAAAACAATAAAACCTGAGAACATAGAAAAAAGATAAATAAAGATATGAGCAGAACTTAATACCACAGAAAATGTATAAAATTCAGTTGAGGTAGTAAGTCCAAAGAATATTCTTTGACAAAATTTAAAAGACACACTTTGATTAAGGAAAACCAAAACATAAGTAAAGAATATACAGAAAGAATCAGGACAATGTTATAGCAGAGAATATATGAAATGCCAGTAAATTTGAACATTTGTGTAAAGTGGACCATTTCCTAGCTCCTAAAGTTTACCAAAATTGACACAAGAGGAAATCATTTAAGGTCATCATGTCTGCCCTTGGCATTCTCGGAATGCCCTGGACTCAGAATGCAGCATCGGTAGTCCATGGTAACATTCGGAGAAGGGGCGTGTCTGAGGGAGGTTGGAACACTGCCCTCACAGAGGGAGTGGGTGTGGCCATCTCTGCTGTGACTGAACAAAGGGCAGGGGAGCAGGGGGCCAAGGGCAGGGCCCTCAGAGCTCGGCAGGCCCAGTCGTGTGTCACAAGCATTTAGGCCCAGGCCAAAGTGCGCCTTCTTTGTCTGCACAGCTGCCCAAACTCTCACCTTTCCACTCAGGCCGCCCTCTTACTTGAAGTGTGTGTGGAACCTGTACGCGCAGTACACCTCGCTGCACAGCTAACCATAAGTCTGGGCATCGTAGCTTCCTGCCAGGGGACCGAAATTCGCAGGCACATGGGTCCCTGGGACACAGGCAGAGAGGCTCCTGCCCGGGCCACAGGCCGCCCACTGCCACTGCCCCAGATCGTGGGTCACAAAGCAGCCCTGTCTGAGGCCGTGCCTCTAGAGGGAGTAGTGGACCAACACTTGTAGGAAACGGGGTCTTCGCGGGCAACTCATTGGAGGGACACAAATAAATCTTTGCGGACTTTCTGATTAAACTTACGAGTGTTCACACCTAAGCCTCTTACAAAGTCAGATGTTTAGCTAAACATGAGCTCATGATCTAAATTTACATAATAATGAAGAAATCAGCTACAGGGGGAGACAATCAGCAAAAACAATCAATACCAGAATTAGATTCCCTAGGCCATTGATCAGACGTTGGAATAATCAGGTGCAAGGCAGAAAATATACATAAAACTGGAACTGAAACAAGGAACAAGGATGTTTTCAAAGACTGGTAGGATCTCTAAAACCTTTTTAAAGTATATGTCATTGATAAAGCTAAATACTCAAAGGTTGTGTAATACAACAGATTCATCATTGAGAAGAGTGAAATTATGCTGTTTTGAAAACTCTGGCAGTTCAGAGTTTCTGCCTAAATATACATATGAAGATTTCTATGAAAACTACACATTATTTCAAAGAGATATTGGCTGTGAAATAAGTTAAGGTTATTTCAAAGGGCTTGTCTGCAAAGAAAGGTGAGATGTAGGAAATCACAGAAATTCGAGGGGAAAATAGGTCAATATATACTTTGCTATATTGTGAACTAAGCCTTTGGCCAGCCACAATGTAGAGGACCTGACCCTTAGAAACTTACAAGTAAGCTGAAATCTTTAAAAATTCAAATATGTATAAGTAAAAAGATTTATTAAAATGAATAACCAAGTGTTTTAATTGACATCAGTATATCAAAACAATAAACCTGAGAACATAGAAAAAATATAAATAAAGATATGAGCAGAACTTAATACAATAGAAAACGTATAAAATTCAGGTGATGTAGTAAGTCCAAAGAATATTCTTTGACAAAATTAAAAGACAAACTTTGATTAAGGAAAACCAAAACATAAGTAAAGAATATACAGAAAGAACAAGGAGAATGTTATAGCAGAGAATATATGAAATGCCAGTCAATTTGAACATTTGTGTAAAGTAGACCAGGTCCTAGCTCCTAAAGTTTACCAAAACTGACACAAGAGGAAATCATTTAAGGTCATCATGTCTGTCCTTGGCATTCTCGGAATGCCCTGGACTCAGAATGCAGCATTGGTCGTCCATGGTAACCTGCGGAGAAGGGGCGGGTCTGAGGGAGGTTGGAACACTGCCCTGACAGAGGGCGTGGGTGTGGCCATCTCTGCTGTGACTGAACAAAGGGCAGGGGAGAAGGGGGCCCAGGGCAGGGCCCTCAGAGCCCGGCAGGCCCAGTCGTGTGTCACAAGCATTTAGGCCCAGGACAAAGGGCGCCTTCTTTGTCTGCACAGCTGCCCAAACTCTCACCTTTCCACTCATGCCGACCTCTTACCTGAAGTGTGTGTGGAACCTGTCCGCGCAGTACACCTCGCTGAACAGCTAAACATAGGTCTGGGCATGGTAGCTTCCTGCCAGGTGACCGAAGTTCGCAGGCAGATGGGTCCTTGGGATACACGCAGAAAGGATTCTGCCCGGGCCACAGGCCGCCCACTGCCACTGCCCCAGATCGTGGGGCACAAAGCAGCCCTGTCTGAGGCCGTGCCTCTAGAGGGAGTAGTGGACCGACACTTGTAGGAAACGTGGTCCTCGCGGGCAACTCATTGGAGGGACACAAATAATTCTTTGCGGACTTTCTGATGAAACTTACGAGTGTTCACACCTAAGCCTATTACAAAGACAGATGTTTAGCTAAACATGAGCTCATGATCTAAATTTACACAATAATGAAGAAATCAGCTACAGGGGGAGACAATCAGGAAAAACAATCAATACCAGAATTAGATTCCCTAGGCCATCGATCAGACGTTGGAATAATCAGGTGAAAGGCAGAAAATATACATAAAACTGGAACTGAAACAAGGAACAAGGATGTTTTCAAAGACTGGTAGGATCTCTAAAACCTTTTTAAAGTACATGTCCTTGATAAAGCTAAATACTCAAAGGTTGTGTAATACAACAGATTCATCATTGAGAAGAGTGAAATTATGCTGTTTTGAAAACTATGGCAGGTCAGATTTTCTGCCTAAATATATAAGAAGATTTCTTTGAAAACTACACATTATTTCAAAGACTTATTGGCTGTGAAACAAGTTAAGGTTATTTCAAAGGGCTTGTCCACAAAGAAAGGTGTGATGTAGGAAATCACAGAAAGTCGAGGGGAAAATAGGTCAATATATACGTTGCTATATTGTGTACTAAGCCTTTGGCCAGCCACAATGTAGAGGACCTGACCCTTAGAAACTTACAAGTAAGCTGGAATCTTTAAAAATTCAAATCTGTATAAGTAAAAAGATTTATTAAAATGAATAACCAAGTGTTTTAATTGACATCAGAAGATCAAAACAATAAACCCTGAGAACATAGAAAAAAGATAAATAAAGATATGAGCAGAACTTAATACCACAGAAAATGTATAAAATTCAGTTGAGGTAGTAAGTCCAAAGAATATTCTTTGACAAAATTTAAAAGACACACTTTGATTAAGGAAAACCAAAACATAAGTAAAGAATATACAGAAAGAATCAGGACAGTGTTATAGCAGAGAATATATGAAATGCCAGTAAATTTGAATATTTGTGTAAAGTGGACCATTTCCTAGCTCCTAAAGTTTACCAAAATTGACACAAGAGGAAATCATTTAAGGTCATCATGTCTGCCCTTGGCATTCTCGGAACGCCCTGGCCTCAGAATGCAGCATCTGTAGTCCATGGTAAACTCCGGAGAGGGGGCGGGGCTAAGGGAGGTTGGAACACTGCCTTCACTGAGGGAGTGGGTGGGGCCATCTCTGCTGTGACTGAACAAAGGGCAGGGGAGAAGGGGGCCAACGGCAGGGCCCTCAGAGTCTGGCAGGCCCAGTCGTGTTTCACAAGCATTTAGTCCCAGTCCAAAGTGCGCCTTCTTTGTCTGCAGAGCTGCACAAACTCTCACCTTTCCACTCAAGCCGCCCTCTTACTTGAAGTGTGTGTGGAACCGGTCCGCGCAGTGCACCTCGATGCAAAGCTAACCATAGGTCTGGGCATCATAGCTGCCTGCCAGGTGACCGAAGTTCGCAGGCAGATGGGTCGTGGGACACACGTGGGGAGCCTCCTGCCCAGGCCACAGGCCGCCCAAAGCCACTATCCCAGATGGGGGGCAGCAAAGCAGTCCTGTCTGAGTCCCAGACTCTAGAGGGAGTAGTGGACCAACACTTGTAGACAAATGGGTCCGCGCGGGTAACTCATTGGAGGGCCACAATCAAATCTTTGCGGACTTTCCGCTGAAGCTTACCAGCGTTCACACCTAAGCCTCTTACAAGGTCAGCTGTTTAGCTAAACATGAGCTCATGATCTAAATTTACACAATAATGAAGAAATCAGCTACAAGGGGAGACAAGCAGCAAAAACAATCAATACCAGAATTAGATTCCCTAGGCCAACCATCAGATGTTGAAATAATCAGGTGCAAGGCAGAAATTATACACAAAACTTGAACTGAAACAAGGAACAAGGATGTTTTCAAAGACTGGTAGGATCTCTAAAACATTTTTAAAGTACATGTCTTTGATAAAGCTAAATACTCAATGGTTGTGTAATACAACAGATTCATCATTGAGAAGAGTGAAATTATGCTGTTTTGAAAACTATGGCAGGTCAGAATTTCTGCCTAATTATATAAGAAGATTTCTCTAAAAAATACACATTATTTCAAAGACTTATTGGCTGTGAAATAAGTTAAGGGTATTTCAAATGGCTTGTTTGCAAAGAAAGGTGAGATGTAGGGAATCACAGAAAGTCGAGGGGAAAATAGGTCAATATATACATTGCTATATGGAGAACTAAGACTTAGGCCAGCCACAATGTAGAGGACCTGACCCTTAGAAACTTACAAGTAAGCTGGAATCTTGAAAAGTTCAAATCTTTATAAGTAAAAAGATTTATTAAAATGAATAACCAAGTGTTTTAATTGACGTCAGAATATCAAAACAATAAACCCTGAGAACATAGAAAAAATATAAATAAAGATATGAGCAGAACTTAGTACAATAGAAAACGTGTAAAATTCAGGTGATGTAGTAAGTCCAAAGAATATTCTTTGACAAGATTAAAAGACAAACTTTGATTAAGGAAAACCAAAACATAAGTAAAGAATATACAGAAAGAATCAGGACAATGTTATAGCAGAGAATATATGAAATGCCAGTCAATTTGAACATTTGTGTAAAGTGGACAAGTTCCTAGCTCCTAAAGTTTACCAAAACTGACACAAGAGGAAATCATTTAAGGTCATCATGTCTGCCCTTGGCATTCTCGGAATGCCCTGGACTCAGAATGCAGCATCAGTAGTCAATGGTAACCTGCGGAGAAGGGGCGGGGCTGAGGGCGGTTAGAACACTGCCCTCACAGAGGGAGTGGGTGTGGCCATCTCTGCTGTGACTGAACAAAGGGCAGGGGAGCAGGGGACCCAGGGCAGGCCCCTCAGAGCCCGGCAGGCCCAGTGGGGTGTCACAAGCATTTAGGCCCAGGACAAAGGGCGCCTTCTTTGTCTGCACAGCTGCCCAAACTCTCACCTTTCCACTCAGGCCGCCCTCTTACTTGAAGTGTGTGTGGAACCGGTCCGCGCAGTACACCTCGCTGCACAGCTAACCATAGGTCTGGGCTTCGTAGCTTCCTGCCAGGGGACCGAAATTTGCAGGCAGATGGGTCCCTGTGACACACACGGAGAGGCCCCTGCCCGGGACACAGGCCGCCCACTGCCACTGGCACAGATCGTGGGGCACAAAGAAGCCCTGTCTGAGGCCGTGCCTCTAGAGGGAGTAGTGGATCAACACTTGTAGGAAACGGGGTCCTCTCGGGCAACTCATTGGAAGGACACAAATAAATCTTTGCGGACTTTCTGTTGAAACTTATGAGTGTTCACACCTAAGCCTCTTACAAAGTCAGATGTTTAGCTAAACATGAGCTCATGATCTAAATTTACACAATAATGAAGAAATCAGCTACAGGGGGAGACAATCAGCAAAAACCATCAATACCAGAATTAGATTCCCTAGGCCATCGATCAGACGTTGGAATAATCTGGTGCAAGGCACAAAATATACATAAAACTGGAACTGAAACAAGGAACAAGGATGTTTTCAAAGACTGGTAGGATCTCTAAAACCTTTTTAAAGTACATGTCATTGATAAAGCTAAATACTCAAAGGTTGTGTAATACAACAGATTCATCATTGAGAAGAGTGAAATTATGCTGTTTTGAAAACTCTGGCAGGTCAGATTTTCTACCTAAATATATAAGAAGATTTCTTTGAAAACTACACATTATTTCAAAGACTTATTGGCTGTGAAATAAGTTAAGGTTATTTCAAAGGGCTTGTCCGCAAAGAAAGGTGTGATGTAGGAAATCACAGAAAGTCGAGGGGAAAATAGGTCAATATATACGTTACTATATTGTGTACTAAGCCTTTGGCCAGCCACAATGTAGAGTACCTGACCCTTAGAAACTTACAAGTAAGCTGGAATCTTTAAAAATTCAAATCTGTATAAGTAAAAAGATTTATTAAAATGAATAACCAAGTGTTTTAATTGACATCAGAAGATCAAAACAATAAACCCTGAGAACATAGAAAAAAGATAAATAAAGATATGAGCAGAACTTAATACCACAGAAAACGTATATAATTCAGTTGAGGTAGTAAGTCCAAAGAATATTCTTTGACAAGATTTAAAAGACACACTTTGATTAAGGAAAACCAAAACATAAGTAAAGAATATACAGAAAGAATCAGGACAATGTTATAGCAGAGAATATATGAAATGCCAGTCAATTTGAACATTTGTGTAAAGTGGACCATTTCCTAGCTCCTAAAGTTTACCAAAATTGACACAAGAGGAAATCATTTAAGGTCATCATGTCTGCCCTTGGCATTCTCGGAATGCCCTGGACTTAGAATGCAGCATCGGTAGTCCATGGTAACCTGCGGAGAAGGGGCGGGGCTGAGGGAGGTTGGAACACTGCCCTCACAGAGGGAGTGGGTGTGGCCATCTCTGCTGTGACTGAACAAAGGGCAGGGGAGCAGGGGGCCCAGGGCAGGGCCCTCAGAGCCCGGCAGGCCCAGTGGTGTGTCACAAGCATTTAGGCCCAGGACAAAGGGCGCCTTCTTTGTCTGCACAGCTGCCCAAACTCTCACCATTCCACTCAGGCCGCCCTCTTACTTGAAGTGTGTGTGGAACCGGTCCGCGCAGTGCACCTCGATGCAAAGCTAACCATAGGTCTGGGCATCATAGCTTCCTGCCAGGTGACCAAAGTTCGCAGGCAGATGGGTCGTGGGACACACGTGGGGAGCCTCCTGCCCAGGCCACAGGCCGCCCAAAGCCACTATCCCAGATCGGGGGCAGCAAAGAAGTCCTGTCTGAGTCGCAGCCTCTAGAGGGAGTAGTGGACCAACACTTGTAGACAAAGGGGTCCGCGCGGGTAACTCATTGGAGGGCCACAAAGAAATCTTGGCAGACTTTCTGCTGAAGCTTACCAGCGTTCACACCTAAGCCTCTTACAGGGTCAGCTGTTTAGCTAAACATGAGCTCATGATCTAAATTTACACAATAATGAAGAAATCAGCTACAAGGGGAGACAAGCAGCAAAAACAATCAATACCAGAATTAGATTCCCTAGGCCAACCATCAGATGTTGGATTAATCAGGTGCAAGGCAGAAAGTATGCACAAAACTTGAACTGAAACAAGGAACAAGGATGTTTTCAAAGACTGGTAGGATCTCTAAAACATTTTTAAAGTACATGTTATTTATAAAGCTAAATACTCAATGGTTGTGTAATACAACAGATTCATCATTGAGAAGAGTGAAATTAGGCTGTTTTGAAAACTATGGCAGGTCAGAATTTCTGCCTAATTATATAACAAGATTTCTCTAAAAAATACACAGTATTTCAAAGACTTATTGGCTGTGAAATAAGTTAAGGGTATTTGAAATGGCTTGTCTTCAAAGAAAGGTGAGATGTAGGGAATCACAGAAAGTCGAGGGGAAAATAGGTCAATATATACATTGCTATATGGAGAACTAAGACTTAGGCCAGCCACAATGTAGAGTAACTGACCCTTAGAAACTTACAAGTAAGCTGGAATCTTGAAAAGTTCAAATCTTTATAAGTAAAAAGATATATTAAAATGAATAACCAAGTGTTTTAATTGACATCAGAATATCAAAACAATAAACCTGAGAACATAGAAAAAATATAAATAAAGATATGAGCAGAACTTAATACAATAGAAAACGTATAAAATTCAGGTGATGTAGTAAGTCCAAAGAATATTCTTTGACAAGATTAAAGACAAACTTTGATTAAGGAAAACCAAAACATAAGTAAAGAATATAGAGAAAGAATCAGGACAATGTTATAACAGAGAATATATGAAATGCCAGTCAATTTGAAAATTTGTGTAAAGTGGACCAGTTCCTAGCTCCTAAAGTTTACCAAAACTGACACAAGAGGAAATCATTTAAGATCATCATGTCTGCCTTTGGCATTCACGGAATGCTCTGGTCTCAGAATGCAGCAACGGTAGTCCATGGTAACCTGCGGAGAAGGGGCGGGGCTGAGGGAGGTTGGAACAGTGCCCTCACAGAGGGAGTGGGTGTGGCCATCTGTGCTGTGACTGAACAAAGTGCAGGGGAGCAGGGGGCCCAGGGCAGGGCCCTCAGAGCCCGGCAGGCCTAGTGGGGTGTCACAAGCATTTAGGCCCAGGACAAAGGGCGCCTTCTTTGTCTGCACAGCTGCCCAAACTCTCACCTTTCCACTCAGGCCGCCCTCTTACTTGAAGTGTGTGTGGAACCTGTCCGCGCAGTACACCTCGCTGCACAGCTAACCAAAGGTCTGGGCATCGTTGCTTCCTGCCAGGTGACCGAAGTTCGCAGGCAGATTGGTCCATGGGACACACGCAGAGAGGCTACTGCCCGGGCCACAGGCCGACCAATGCCACTGCAACAGATCGTGGGGCACAAAGCAGCCCTGTCTGAGGCCGTGCCTCTAGAGGGAGTAGTGGACCAACACTTGTAGGAAACGGGGTCCTCACGGGCAACTCATTGGAGGGACACAAATAAATCTTTGCGGACTTTCTGATGAAACTTACGAGTGTTCACACCTAAGCCTATTACAAAGACAGATGTTTAGCTAAACATGAGCTCATGATCTAAATTTACACAATAATGAAGAAATCAGCAACAGGGGGAGACAATCAGCAAAAACAATCAATACCAGAATTAGATTCCCTAGGCCATCAATCAGACGTTGGAATAATCAGGTGCAAGGCAGAAAATATACATAAAACTGGAACTGAAACAAGGAACAAGGATGTTTTCAAAGACTGGTAGGATCTCTAAAACCTTTTTAAAGTACATGTCATTGATAAAGCTAAATACTCAAAGGTTGTGTAATACAACAGATTCATCATTGAGAAGAGTGAAATTATGCTGTTTTGAAAATTATGGCAGGTCAGATTTTCTGCCTAAATATATAAGAAGATTTCTCTGAAAACTACACATTATTTCAAAGACTTATTGGCTGTGAAATAAGTTAAGGTTATTTCAAAGGGCTTGTCTGCAAAGAAAGGTGAGATGTAGGAAATCACAGAAAGTCGAGGGGAAAATAGGTCAATATATATGTTGCTATATTGTGAACTAAGCCTTTGACCAGCCACAATGTAGAGGACCTGACCCTTAGAAACTTACAAGTAAGCTGGAATATTTAAAAATTCAAATCTGTATAAGTAAAAAGATTTATTAAAATGAATAACCAAGTGTTTTAATTGGCATCAGAAGATCAAAACAATAAACCCTGAGAACATAGAAAAAAGATAAATAAAGATATGAGCAGAACTTAATACCACGGAAAACGTATAAAATTCAGTTGAGGTAGTAAGTCCAAAGAATATTCTTTGACAAGATTTAAAAGACACACTTTGATTAAGGAAAACCAAAACATAAGTAAAGAATATACAGAAAGAATCAGGAAAATGTTATAGCAGAGAATATATGAAATTCCAGTAAATTTGAACATTTGTGTAAAGTGGACCATTTCCTAGCTCCTAAAGTTTACCAAAATTGACACAAGAGGAAATCATTTAAGGTCATCATGTCTGCCCTTGGCATTCTCGGAACGCCCTGGCCTCAGAATGCAGCCTCTGTAGTCCATGGTAAACTGCGGAGAAAGGGCGGGGCTAAGGGAGTTTGGAACACTGCCTTCTCTGAGGGATTGGGTGGGGCCATATCTGCTGTGACTGAACAAAGGGCAGGGGAGACGGGGGCCAAAGGCAGGGCCCTCAGAGCCTGGCAGGCCCAGTCGTGTGTCACAAGCATTTAGTCCCAGTCCAAAGTGCGCCTTCTTTGTCTGCACATCTGCGCAAACTCTCACCTTTCCACTCAGGCCGCCCTCTAACTTGAAGTGTGTGTGGAACCGGTCCGCGCAGTGCACCTCGATGCAAAGCTAAACATAGGTCTGGGCATCATAGCTTCCTGCCAGGTGACCGAAGTTCGCAGGCAGATGGGTCGTGGGACACACGTGGGGAGCGTCCTGCCCAGGCCACAGGCCGCCCAAAGCCACTATCCCAGATGGGGGGCAACAAAGCAGTCCGGTCTGAGTCCCAGCCTCTAGAGGGAGTAGTGGACCAACACTTGTAGACAAAGGGGTCCGCGCGGGTAACTCATTGGACGGACACAAACAAATCTTTGCGGACTTTCTGCTGAAGCTTACGAGCGTTCACACCTAAGCCTCTTACAAGGTCAGCTGTTTTGCTAAACATGAACTCATGATCTAAATTTACACAATAATGAAGAAATCAGCTACAAGGGGAGACAAGCAGCAAAAACAATCAATACCAGAATTAGATTCCCAAGGCCAACCATCAGATGTTGGAATAATCAGGTGCAAGGCAGAAAGTATACACAAAACTTGAACTGAAACAAGGATCAAGGATGTTTTCAAAGACTGGTAGGATCTCTAAAACATTTTTAAAGTACATGCATTGATAAAGCTAAATACTCAATGGTTGTGTAATACAACAGATTCATCATTGAGAAGAGTGAAATTATGCTGTTTTGAAAACTATGGCAGGTCAGATTTTCTGCCTAATTATATAAGAAGATTTCTCTAAAAACTACACATTATTTCAAAGACTTATTGGCTGTGAAATAAGTTAAGGGTATTTCAAATGGCTTGTCTGCAAAGAAAGGTGAGATGTAGGGAATCACAGAAAGTCGAGGGGAAAATAGGTCAATATATACATTGCTATATGGAGAACAAAGACTTAGGCCAGCCACAATGTACAGTACCTGACCCTTAGAAACTTACAAGTAAGCTGGAATCTTGAAAAGTTCAAATCTGTATAAGTAAAAAGATTTATTAAAATGAATAACCAAGTGTTTTAATTGACATCAGAATATCAAAACAATAAACCTGAGAACATAGAAAAAATATAAATAAAGATATGAGCAGAACTTAATACAATAGAAAACGTATAAAATTCAGGTGATGTAGTAAGTCCCAAGAATATTCTTTGACAAGATTAAAAGACACACTTTGATTATGGAAAACCAAAACATAAGTAAACAATATACAGAAAGAATCAGGACAATGTTATAGCAGAGAATATATGAAATGCCAGTCAATTTGAATATTTGTGTAAAGTGGACCAGTTCCTAGCTCCTAAAGTTTACCAAAACTGACACAAGAGGAAATCATTTAAGGTCATCATGTCTGCCCTTGGCATTCTCGGAATGCCCTGGACTCAGAATGCAGCATCGGTAGTCCATGTTAACCTGTGGAGAAGGGGCAGGGCTGAGGGAGGTTGGAACACTGCCCTCACTGAGGGAGTGTGTGTGGCCATCTCTGCTGTGACTGAACAAAGGGCAGGGGAGAAGGGGGCCCAGGGCAGGGCCCTCAGAGCCCGGCAGGCCCAGTGGGGTGTCACAAGCATTTAGGCCCAGGACAAAGGGCGCCTTCTTTGTCTGCACAGCTGCGCAAACTCTCACCTTTCCCCCGAGGCCGCCCTCTTACTTGAAGTGTGTGTGGAACCTGTCCGCGCAGTACAACTCGCTGCACAGCTAACCATAGGTCTGGGCATCGTAGCTTCCTGCCAGGTGACCGAAATTCGCAGGCAGATGGGTCCGTGGGACACACGCAGAGAGGCTCCTGCCCGGGCCACAGGCCGCCCACTGCCACTGCCCCAGATCGTGGGGCACAAAGAAACCCTGTCTGAGGCCGTGCCTGTAGAGGGAGTAGTGGACCAACCCTTGTAGGAAACGGTGTCCTCGAGGCAACTCATTGGAGTGGCACAAATAAATCTTTGCGGACTTTCTGATGAAACTTACGAGTGTTCACAGCTAAGCCGCTTACAAAGTCAGATGTTTAGCTAAACATGAGCTCATGATCTAAATTTACACAATAATGAAGAAATCAGCTACAGGGGGAGACAATCAGCAAAAACAATCAATACCAGAATTAGATTCCCTAGGCCATCGATCACACGTTGGAATAATCAGGTGCAAGGCAGAAAATATACATAAAACTGGAACTGAAACAAGGAACAAGGATGTTTTCAAAGACTGGTAGGATCTCTAAAACATTTTTAAAGTACATGTCATTGATAAAGCTAAATACTCAATGGTTGTGTAATACAACAGATTCATCATTGAGAAGAGTGAAAGTATGCTGTTTTGAAAACTATGGCAGGTCAGATTTTCTGCCTAATTATATAAGAAGATTTCTCTAAATAATACACATTATTTCAAAGACTTATTGGCTGTGAAATAAGTTAAGGGTATTTCAAATGGCTTGTCTGCAAGGAAAGGTGAGATGTAGGGAATCACAGAAAGTCGAGGGGAAAATAGGTCAATATATACATTGCTATATGTTGAACTAAGACTTTGGCCAGCCACAATGTAGAGGACCTGACCCTTAGAAACTTACAAGTTAGCTGGAATCTTGAAAAGTTCAAATCTTTATAAGTAAAAAGATTTATTAAAATGAATAAACAAGTGTTTTAATTGACATCAGAATATCAAAACAATAAACCTGAGAACATAGAAAAAATATAAATAAAGATATGAGCAGTACTTAATACAATAGAAAACGTATAAAATTCAGGTGATATAGTAAGTCCAAAGAATATTCTTTGACAAGATTAAAAGACAAACTTTGATTAAGGAAAACCAAAACATAAGTAAAGAATATACAGAAAGAATCAGGAGAATGTTATAGCAGAGAATATATGAAATGCCAGTAAATTTGAACATTTGTGTAAAGTGGACCAGTTCCTAGCTCCTTATAGTTTACCAAAACTGACACAAGAGGAAATCATTTAAGGTCATCATGTCTCCCCTTGGCATTCTCGGAATGCCCTGGAATCAGAATGCAGCATCTGTAGTCCATGTTAACCTGCGGAGAGGGGGCGGGGCTGATGGAGGTTTGAACACTGCCCTCACAGAAGGAGTGTGTGTGGCCATCTCTGCTGTGACTGAACAAAGGGCAGGGGAGCAGGGGGCCCAGGGCAGGGCCCTCAGAGCCCGGCAGGCCCAGTGGGGTTTCACAAGCATTTAGGCCCAGTACAAAGGGCGCCTTCTTTCTCTGCACAGCTGCCCAAACTCTCACCTTTCCACTCAGGCCGCCCACTTACTTGAAGTGTATGTGTAACCTGTCCGCGCAGTACACCTCGCTGCACAGCTAACCATAGGTCTGGGCATCGTAGCTTCCTGCCAGGTGACCGAAGTTCGCAGGCAGATGGGTCCCTGGGACACAGGCAGAGATGCTCCTATCCGGGCCACAGACCGCCCACTGCCACAGCTCCAGATCGTAGGGGGAAAAGAAGCCCTGTCTGAAGCCGTGCCTCTAGAGGGAGTAGTGGACCAACCCTTTTAGAAAACGGGGTCCTCGTGGGCAAATCATTGGAGGGACACAAATATATCTTTGCGGACTTTCTGATGAAGCTTACGAGTGTTCACAACTAAGCCTCTTACAAACTCAGATGTTTAGCTAAACATGAGCTCATGATCTAAATTTACACAATAATGAAGAAATCAGGTACAGGGGGAGACAAGCAGCAAAAACAATCAATACCAGAATTAGATTCCCTAGGACATCGATCAGACCTTGGAATAATCAGGTGCAAGGCAGAAAATATACATAAAACTGGAAGTGAAACAAGGAACATGGATGTTTTCAAAGACTGGTAGGATCTCTAAAACATTTTTAAAGTACATGTCATTGACAAAGCTAAAACGCAAAGGTTGTGTAATACAACAGATTCATCATTGAGAAGAGTGAAATTATGCTGTTTTGAAAAGTATGGCAGGTCAGAATTTCTGCCTAAAAATATAAGAAGATTTCTCTGAAAACTACACATTATTTCAAAGACTTATTGGCTGTGAAATAAGTTAAGGGTATTTCAAATGGCTTGTCGGCAAAGAAAGGTGAGATGTAGGGAATCACAGAAAGCCTAGGGGAAAATAGGTCAATATATACATTGCTATATTCTGAACTAAGACTTAGGCCAGCCACAATGTAGAGGACCTGACCCTTAGAAACTTACAAGTAAGCTGGAATCTTTAAAAATTCAAATCTGTATAAGTAAAAAGATTTATTAAAATGAATAAACAAGTGTTTTAATTGACATCAGAAGATCAAAACAATAAACCCTGGGAACATAGAAAAAAGATAAATAAAGATATGAGCAGAACTTAATACCACAGAAAACGTATAAAATTCAGTTGAGGTAGTAAGTCCAAAGAATATTCTTTGACAAGATTTAAAAGACACACTTTGATTAAGGAAAACCAAAACATAAGTAAAGAATATACAGAAAGAATCAGGACAATGTTATAGCAGAGAATATATGAAATGCCAGTAAATTTGAACATTTGTGTAAAGTGGACCATTTCCTAGCTCCTAAAGTTTACCAAAATTGACACAAGAGGAAATCACTTAAGGTCATCATGTCTGTCCTTGGCATTCTCGGAATGCCCTGGCCCCAGAATGCAACATCTGTAGTCCATGGTAACCTGCGGAGAGGGGTGGGGCTGAGGGAGGTTGGAACACTGCCTTCACTGAGGGAGTGGGTGGGGCCATCTCTGCTGTGACTGAACAAAGGGCAGGGGAGAAGGGAGCCAACGGCAGGGCCCTCAGAACCCGGCAGGCCCAGTCGTGTGTCACAAGCATTTAGGCCCAGGCCAAAGTGCTCCTTCATTGTCTGCACAGCTGCCCAAACTCTCACCTTTCCACTCAGGCCGCCCTCTTACTTGAAGTGTGTGTGGAACCGGTCCACGCATTACACCTCGATGCAAAGCTAACCATAGGTCTGGGCATCATAGCTTCCTGCCAGGTGACCGAAGTTCGCAGGCAGATGGGTCGTGGGATACACGTGGGGAGCCTCCTGCCCAGTCCACAGGCCGCCCAAAGCCACTATCCCAGATCGGGAGCAGCGAAGCAGTCCTGTCTGAGTCCCAGGCTCTAGAGGGTGTAGTGGACCAACACTTGTAGTAAACGGGGTCCTCGCGGGCAACTCATTGGAGGGACACAAATAAATCTTTGCGGACTTTCTAATGAAGCTTACGAGTGTTCACACCTAAGCCTCTTACAAAGTCCGATGTTTAGCTAAACATGAGCTCATGATCTAAATTTACACAATAATGAAGAAATCAGCTACAGGGGGAGAAAATCAGCAAAAACAATCAATACCAGAATTAGATTCCCTAGGCCATCGAACAGACGTTGGAATAATCAGGTGAAAGGCAGAAAATATACATAAAACTGGAACTGAAACAAGGAACAAGGATGTTTTCAAAGACAGGTAGGATCTCTCAAACATTTTTAACGTACATGTCATTGACAAAGCTAAATATTCAATGTTGTGTAATACAACAGATTCATCATAGAGAAGAGTGAAATTATGCTGTTTTCAAAACTATGGCAGGTCAGATTTTCTGCCTAATTATATAAGAAGATTTCTGTTAAAAATACACATTATTTCAAAGGCTTATGGGCTGTGAAATAAGTTAATGGTATTTCAAATGGCTTGTCTGCAAAGAAAGGTGAGATGTAGGGAATCACAGAAAGTCGAGGGGAAAATAGGTCAATATATAAACTGCTATATGTTGAACTAAGCCTTAGGCCTGCAAAAATGTAGAGGACCTGAGCCTTAGAATCTTACAAGTAAGCTGGAATCTTTAAAAGTTCAAATCTTTATAAGGAAATAGATTTATTAAAATGAATAAGCATGTGTTTTATATGACATCAAAAGATCAAATCAATAAACCCTGAAAACATAGAAAAAAGATAAATAAAGATATGAGCAGAACTTAATACCACAGAAAACGTATAAAATTCAGGTGATGTAGTAAGTCCAAAGAATATTTTTGAAAAGATTTAAAAGATACACTTTGATTAAGGAAAACAAAAACATAAGTAAAGAATATACAGAGACAATCAGGACAATGTTATAGCAGAGAATATCTGAAATGCCAGTAAATTTGAACATTTTTGTAAAGTGGACCATTTCCTAGCTCCTAAATTTTACCAAAACTGACACAAGAGGAAATCATTAAAGGTCATCATGTCTGCCCTTGGCATTGTCGTTACACCCTGGCCTCAGAATGCAGCATCTGTAGTCCTTGGTAACCTGGGTAGAGGGGGCGGGGCTGAGGGCGGTTGGAACACTGCCCTCACTGAGGGAGTGTGTGTGGCCATCTCTGCTGTGACTGAACAAAGGGCAGGGGAGCAGGGGGCCCAAGGCAGTGCCCTCAGAGCCCAGCAGGACCAGTTGGGTGTCACAAGATTTTAGGCCCAGGCCAAAGGTCGCCTTCTTTGTCTGCACAGCTGCCCAAACTCTCACCTTCCACTCAGGCCGCCATCTTACTTGAAGTTTGTGTGGAACGTGTCCGTGCAGTAAAACTCGCTGCAGAGCTAACCATAGTTCTGGGCATCGTAGCTTCCTGCCAGGTGACCGAAGTGTGCAGGCAGATGGGTCACTGGGACACATGTGGAGAGGCTCCTGCCCGGGCCACACGCCGCTCACTACCCCGGACCCAGATTGGAGGCCACAAATCAGCCCTGTCTGAGTCCCTGCCTCTAGAGGAAGTATTGGACCAACACTTGTAGAAAACGGGGTCCTAGCGTTCAACTCATTGGAGGGACACAAATAAATCTTTGCCGACTTTCTGCTGAAGCTTACGAGCGTTCACACCTAAGCCTCTTACAATGTCAACTGTTTAGCTAAACATGAGCTCATGATCTAAGTTTACACAATAATGAAGAAATCAGCTACAAGGGGGAGACAATTAGCAAAAACAATCAATACCAGAATTAGGTTCCCTATGCCATCCATCACATGTTGGAATAATCAGGTGAAAGGCAGAAAATATACATAAAACTGGAAATGAAACAAGGAAAAAGGATGTTTTCAAAGACTGGTAGGATCTCTAAAACATTTTTAAAGTACATGCCATTGACAAAGCTAAATATTCAAAGGTTGTGTAATACAACAGATTCATCATAGAGAAGAGTGAAATTATGCTGTTTTGAAAACTATGGCAGGTCAGATTTTCTGCCTAATTATATAAGAAGGTTTCACTAAAAAATGCACATTATTTCAAACACTTATGGGTTGTGAAATTAGTTAAGGGTATTTCAAAAGGCTTGTCTGCAAAGAAAGGAGAGATGTAGGGAATCACAGAGAGTCGATGGGAAAATAGGTCAATATATACATTGCTATATGTTGAACTAAGCCTTAGGCCTGCAAAAATGTAGAGGACCTGAGCCTTAGAATTATACAAGTAAGCTGGAATCTTTAAAAGTTCAAATCTTTATAAGGAAAAAAGATTTATTAAAATGAATAACCAAGTGTTTTAATTGACATCAGAAGATCAAAACAATAAACCCTGAAAACATAGAAGAAAGAGAAATAAAGATATGAGCAGAACTTAATACAACAGAAAACGTATAAAATTCAGGTGATGTAGTAAGTCCAAAGAATATTCTTTGAAAAGATTTAAAAGACACACTTTGATTAAGGAAAACAAAAACATAAGTCAAGAATATACAGAAAGAATCAGGACAAAGTTATAGCAGAGAATATAGGAAATGCCAGTAAATTGGAACATTTCTGTAAAGTGGACCATTTCCTAGCTCCTAAAGTTTACCAAAACTGACACAAGAGGAAATCATTTAAGGTCATCATGTCTGCCCTTGGCATTCTCGGAACGCCCTGGCCTCATAATGCAGCATCTTTAGTCCATGGTAACCTGCGGAGAGGGGGCGGGGCTGACGGAGTTTGGAACACTTCCCTCACTGACGGAGTGGGTGTGGCCATCTCTGCTGTGACTGAACAAAGGGCAGGAGAGCACGTTGCCCAGGGGAGGGCCCTCAAAGCCAGGCAGACCCAGTGGGGTGTCACAAGCATTTAGGCCCAGGCCAAAGGGCGCCTTCTTTGTCTGCACAGCTGCCCAAACTCTCAACTTTACACTCAGGCCGCCATGTTTCTTGAAGTGTGTGTGGAACCTGCCCGTGCAGTAAAACTCGCTGCACAGCTAACCATAGGTATGGGCATCATAGCTTCCTGCCAGGTGACCGAAGTGTGGTTGCAGATGGCTTCCTGGGATACACGCGGAGAGGCTCCTGCCCTGGCAACAGGCCGCTCACTGCCACGGCCCCAGATCGGGGGCCGCGAATCTGCCCTTTCTGAGTCGCTGCCTCTAGAGGAAGTATTGGACCAACACTTGTAAAAAACGGGGTCCTCGCGGGCAACTCATTGGAGGGACACAAATAAATCTTTGCCGACTTTCTGATAAAGCTTATGAGCGTTCACAACTAAGCCTCTTACAAGTTCAGCTGTTTAGCTAAACATGAGTTCATGATCTAAATTTACACAATAATGAAGATATCAGCTACAAGGGGGAGACAATCAGCAAAAACAATCAATACGAGAATTAGATTCGCAAGGCCATCCATCAGATGTTGGAATAATCTGGTTCAAGGCAGAAAATATACATAAAACTGGAACTGAAACAAGGAACAAGGATGTTTTCAAAGACTGGTAGGATCTCTAAAACATTTTTAAAGTACATGTCATTGACAAAGCTAAATATTCAATGTTGTGTAATACAAGAGATTCATCATAGAGAAGAGTGAAATTATGCTGTTTTCAAAACTATGGCAGGTCAGATTTTCTGCCTAATTATATAAGAAGATTTCTCTAAAAAATACACATTATTTCAAAGGCTTATGGGCTGTGAAATAAGTTAAAAGTATTTCAAATGGCTTTTCTGCAAAGAAAGGTGAGATGTAGGAAATCACAGAAAGTCGAGGGGAAAATAGGTCAATATATACATTGCTATTGGGTGAACTAAGCGTTAGTCCAGCAACAATGTTGAGGAACTGACCCTTAGAAACTTACAGGTAAGCTGGAATCTTCAAAAGTTCAAATCTTTATAAGTAAAAAGATTTATTAAAATGAATAACCAAGTGTTTTAATTGACATCAGAACATCCAAACAATAAACCCTGAGAATATAGAAAAAAAGATAAATAAAGATATGAGCAGAATTTAGTAGAACAGAAAACATATAAAATGGAGGTGATTTAGTAAGTCCAAAGAATATTCTTTGAAAAGATTTAAAAGACACACTTTGATTAAGGAAAACAAAAACATAAGTAAACAATATACAGAAAGAATCAGGACAAAGTTATAGCAGAGAAGATCTGAAATGCCAGTAAATTTGAACATTTTTGTAAAGTGGACCGTTTCCTAGCTCCTAAAGTTTACCAAAACTGACACAAGAGGAAATCATTTAAGGTCATCATGTCTGCCCTTGGCATTCCCGGAAAGTCCTGGCCTCAGAATGCAGCATCTTTAGTCCATGGTAACCTGCGGAGGGGGGGAGCTGAGGGAGGCTGGAACACTGCCCTCACTGAGGCAGAGGGAGTGGCCATCTCTGCTGTGACTGAACAAAGGGCAAGGGCGCAGGGGCCCAGGGCTGGGCCCTCAGAGCCCGGCAGGGGCAGAGGGGTGTCACAAGCACTTAGGCCCAGGCCGAAGAGCGCCTTCTTTGTCTGCACAGCCGCCCAAACTCTCACCTATCCACTCGGGGCGCCCTCTTACATGAAGTGTGTGTGAAACCTGTCCGTGCAATACACCTCACTGCACAGCTAACCATAGGTCTGGGCATCGTAGCTTCCTGCCAAGTGACCGAAGTTCGCAGACAGACGGGTCCCTGGGACACACGCGGAGAGGCTCCTGCCCGGGCCGCAGGCCGCCCACTGCCACTGCCCCACATTGGGGGCCCAAAGCAGCCCTGTCTGAGTCCCTGCCTCTAGAGGAAGTATTGGAACAACACTTGTAGAAAACGGGGTCTTCGCAGGCAACTCACTGGACTGACACAAATAAATATTTGCCGACTTTCTGCTGAAGCTTACGAGCGTTCACAGCTAAGCCTCTTACAAGGTCACCTGTTTAGATAAACATGAGCTCATGATCTAAATTTACACAATAATGAAAAATCAGCTACAAGGGGGAGACAATGAACAAAAACAATCAATACCAGAATTATATTCCCTAGGCCATCCATCAGATGTTGGAATATTCAGGTGCAAGGAAGGAAATATACAAAAAACTGGAACTGAAATAAGTAATAAGGAAGTTTTCAAAGACTGGTAGGATCTCTAACATATTTTTAAAGTACATGTCTATGAAAATGTTAAATACTCAAAGTTGTGTAATACAACAGATTCAACATTGAGAAGAGTGAAAGTATGCTGTTTGAAAGCTATGGCAGGTCAGATTTTCTGCCTAATTATATAAGAAGATTTCTCTAAAAAATACACATTATTTCAAAGACATATTGGCTGTGAAATAAGTTAAGGTTATTTCAAATGGCTTGTCTGCAAAGAAAGGTGAGATGTAGGGAATCACATAAGGTCCAGGGGAAAATAGGTCTATATAGACATTGCTCTATGGTGAACTAAGCCTTAGTCCAGCAACAGTGTAGACGACGTGACCCTTAGAAACTTACATGTAAGCTGGAATCTTCAAAAGTTCAAATATTTATATGTAAAAATATTTATGAAAATGAATAACCAAGCGTTTTAATTGACATCAGAAGATCAAAAATAAACCCTGAGAAGATAGAAAAAAGATAAATAAAGATATGACTAGAACGTAATAGAACAGAAAACGCATAAAATTGAGGTGATGTAGTAAGGCCAAAGAATGTTCTTTGAAAAGATTTAAAAGACACAATTTGATTAAGGAAAACGAAAACATAAGTAAAGAATATACAGAAAGAATCAGGACAATGTTATAGCAGAGAAGATCTGAAATGCCAGTAAATTTGAACATTTCTGTAAAGTGGACCATTTCCTAGCTCCTAAAGTTTACCAAAACTGACACAAGAGGAAATCATTTAAGTTCATTATGTCTGCCCTTGGCATTCTCGGAATGCCCTGGCCTCAGAATGCAGCATCTGTAGTCCATGGAAACCTGCGGAGAGGGGGCGGGGCTGAGGGAGGATGGAAAACTGGCCTCACTGAGGGAGTGGGTGTGGCCATCTCTGCTCTGACTGAACAAAGGCAGGGGAGCAGGGCGTCCAGTGCAGGGCCCTCAGAGCCCGGCATGCCCAGTGCGGTTTCACAAGCATTTAGGCCTAGGCCAAAGGGCGCCTTCTTTGTCTGCACAGCTGCCCAAGCTCTCACCTTTCCACTCAGGCCGCCCTCTTACTTGAAGTGTGTGTGGAACCTGTCCGCGCAGTTCACCTCGCTGCACAGCTAACCATAGGTAGGGGCATCATAGCTTCCTGCCAGGTGACCGAGGATCGCAGGCAGATGGGTCCCTGGGACACACACGGAGAGGCTCCTGACCAGGCCACAGGCCGACCATTGCCCCTTCCCCAAATCGTTGGCCGCAAAGCAGCCCTGACTGAGTCCCTGCCTCTAGAGGGAGTATTTAACCAACACTTGTAGCAAACGGGGTCCTCGCAGGAAACTCAATGGAGGCACACAAATAAATCTTTGCCGACTTTCTGATGAAGCTTACGAGCGTTCACACCTAAGCTTCTTACAAGGTCAGCTGTTTAGCTAAACATGAGCTCATGATCTAAATTTACACAATAATGAAGAAATCAGCTACAAGGGGGAGACAATCAGCGAAAACAAGCAATACCAGAATTAGATTCCCTAGGCCATCCATCAGATTTTGGAATAATCAGGTGCATGGCAGAAAATATACATAAAATTGGAACAGAAACAAGGAATAAGGATGTTTTCAAAGACTGGTAGGATCTCTAAAATATTTTTAAAGTACATTTCTTTGAAAAAGGTAAATACTCAAATATGTGTAATACAACAGATTCAACATTGAGAAGAGTGAAAGTATGCTCTTTTGGAAACTATGGCAGGTCAGATTTTCTGCCTAATTATATAAGAAGATTTCTCTAAAAATTACACATTATTTCAAAGACTTATTGGCTGTGAAATAAGTTAAGGGTATTTCAAATGGCTTGTCTGCAAAGAAAGGTGAGATGTAGGGAATCACAGAAAGTCGAGGGGAAAATTGGTCAATATATACATTGCTCTATGGTGAACTAAGACTTAGGCCAGCAACAATGTAGAGGACCTCACGCTTAGAAACTTACAAGTAAGCTGGAATCTTCAAAAGTTCAAGTCTTTATAAGTAAAAAGATTTATGAAAATGAATAACCAATTGTTTTAATTGACATCAGAAGATCAAACAATAAACCCTGAGAACACAGAGAAAAGATAAATAAAGATATGAGCAGAACTTAATACAACAGAAAACGTATAAATTTCAGGTGATGTACTAAGTCCAAAGAATATTCTTTAAAAAGATTTAAAAGACACACTTTGATTAAGGAAAACAAAAACATAAGTCAAGAATATACAGAAAGAATCAGGACAATGTTATAGCAGAGAAGATCGGAAATGCCAGTAAATGAGAACATTTCTGTAACGTGGACCATTTCCTAGCTCCTAAAGTTTACCAAAACTGACACAAAAGGAAATCATTTAAGGTCATCATGTCTGCCCTTGGCACTCTCGGAACGCCCTGGCCTCAGAATGAAGCATCTGTAGTCCATGGTAACCTGCGGAGTGGGGGCGGGGCTGAGGGAGGCTGGAACACTGCCCTCACTGAGGGAGTGAGTGTGGCCATCTCTGCTATGACTATACTAACGGCAGGGCAGCAGGGCGTCCAGTGCAGGGCCCTCAGAGCCCGGCAGGCCCAGTGCGGTTTCACAAGAATTTAGGCCCAGGCCAAAGGGCGCCTTCTTTGTCTGCACAGCTGCCCAAACTCTCACCTTTCAACTCAGTCCGCCCTGTTACTTGAAGTGTGTGTGGAACATGTCCGCGCAGTACACCTCGCTGCGCAGCTAACAATAGGTCGGGGCATTGTAGCTTCCTGCCAGGTGACCGAGGATCGCAGTTAGATGGGTCCCTGTGACACACGCGGAGAGGCTCTGGACCGGGCCGCTGGCCGCCCACTGCCCCTTCCTCAGATCGGGGGCCGCAAAGCAGCCCTGTCCGAGTCCCTGCCTCAGAGGGACTATTTGACCAACACTTGTATAAAACGGGGTCCTCGTGGGCACTCATTGGAGGGACACAAATAAATCTTTGCCGACTTTGTGATGAAGCTTACGAGCCTTCACACCTAAGCGTATTACAAGTTCAGCTGTTTAGCTAAACATGAGCTCATGATCAAAATTTACACAGTAATGAAGAAATCAGCTTCAAGGGGAAGACAATCAGCAAAAACAATCAATACGAGAATTAGATTCGCAAGGCCATCCATCAGATGTTGGAATAATCTGGTGCAAGGCAGAAAATATACATAAAACTGGAACTGAAACATGGAACAAGGATGTTTTCAAAGACTGGTAGGATCTCTAAAACATTTTTAAAGTACTTGTCATTGACAAAGCTAAATATTCAAAGTTGTGTAATACAACAGATTCATCATAGAGAAGAGTGAAATTATGCTGTTTTCAAAACTATGGCAGGTCAGATTTTCTGCCTAATTATATAAGAAGATTTCTCTTAAAAATACACATTATTTCAAAGGCTTATGGGCTGTGAAATAAGTTAAGGGTATTTCAAATGGCTTGTCTGCAAAGAAAGGTGAGATGTAGGGAATCACAGAAAGTCGAGGGTAAAATAGGTCAATATATACATTGCTATTGGGTGAACTAAGCCTAAGTCCAGCAACAATGTTGAGGAACTGACCCTTAGAAACTTACAAGTAAGCTGGAATCTTCAAAAGTTCAAATCTTTATAAGTAAAAAGATTTAGTAAAATGAATAATCAAGTGTTTTAATTGACATGAGAACATCCAAACAATAAACCCTGAGAACATAGAAAAAAGATAAATAAAGATATGAGCAGAATTTAGTACAACAGAAAACGCATAAAATTGAGGTGATTTAGTAAGTCCAAAGAATATTCTTTGAAAAGATTTAAAAGACACCCTTTGATTAAGGGAAACAAAAACATAAGTAAACAATATACAGAAAGAATCAGGACAAAGTTATAGCAGAGAAGATCTGAAATGCCAGTAAATTTGAACATTTTTGTAAAGTGGACCATTTCCTAGCTCCTAAAGTTTACCAAAACTGACACAAGAGGAAATCATTTAAGGTCATCATGTCTGCCCTTGGCATTCTCGGAACGCCCTGGCCTCAGAATGCAGCATCATTAGTCCGTGGTAACCTGCGGAGAGGGGGGGGGCTGAGGGAGGCTGGAACACTGCCCTCACAAAGGGAGTGGGTGTGGCCATCTCTGCTGTGACTGAACAAAGGGCAGGGGCGCAGGGGCCCAGGGCAGGGCCCTCAGAGCCCGGCAGGGGCAGTGGGGTGTCACAAGCATTTAGGCCCAGGCCGAAGAGGGCCTTCTTTGTCTGCACAGCCGCCCAAACTCTCACTTATCCACTCAGGCCGCCCTCTTACATGAAGTGTGTGTGAAACCTGTCCGCGCAATACACCTCACTGCACAGCTAACCATAGGTCTGGGCATCGTAGCTTCCTGCCAAGTGACAGAAGTTCGCAGGCAGACGGGTCCCTGGGACACACGCGGAGAGGCTCCTGCCCAGGCCACAGGCCGACCACTGCCCCTTCCCCAAATCGGGGGCCGCAAATCAGCCCTGTCTGAGTCCCTGCCTCTAGAGGGAGTATTTAACCAACACTTGTAGCAAACGGGGTCCTCGCAGGAAACTCAATGGAGGCACACAAATAAATCTTTGCCGACTTTCTGATGAAGCTTACGAGCGTTCACAACTAAGCCTCTTACAAGGACAGCTGTTTAGCTAAACATGAGCTCATAATCTAAATTTACACAATAATGAAGAAATCAGCTACAAGGGGGAGACAATCAGTGAAAATAAGCAATACCAGAATTAGATTCCCTAGGCCATCCATCAGATTTTGGAATAATCAGGTCCAAGGCAGAAAATATACATAAAATTAGAACAGAAACAAGGAATAAGGATGTTTTCAAAGACTGGTAGGATCTCTAAAATATTTTTAAAGTACATGTCTTTGAAAAAGGTAAATACTCAAAGATGTGTAATACAACAGATTCAACATTGAGAAGAGTGAAAGTATGCTGTTTTGAAAACTATGGCAGGTCAGATTTTCTGCCTAATTATATAAGAAGATTTCTCTAAAAAATACACAATATTTCAAAGACTTATTGGCTGTGAAATAAGTTAAGGGTATTTTAAATGGCTTGTCTGCAAAGAAAGGTGAGATGTAGGGAATCACAGAAAGTCGAGGGGAAAATACGTCAATATATACATTGCTATAAGGTGAATTAAGCCTTAGGCCAGCAGCAATGTAGAGGACCTGACGCTTAGAAACTTACAAGTAAGCTGGAATCTTCAAAAGTTCAAGTCTATATAAGTAAAAAGTTTTATGAAAATGAATAACCAATTGTTTTAATTGACATCAGAAGATCAAACAATAAACCATGAGAACACAGAAAAAAGATAAATAAAGATATGAACAGAACTTAATACAACAGAAAACGTAAAAAATTCAGGTGATGTAGTAAGTCCAAAGAATATTCTTTGAAAAGATTTAAAAGACACACTTTGATTAAGGAAAACAAAAACATAAGTCAAGAATATACAGAAAGAATCAGGACAATGTTATAGCAGAGAAGATCGGAAATGCCAGTAAATGTGAACATTTCTGTAAAGTGGACCATTTCCTAGCTCCTAAAGTTTACCAACAGTGACACAAGAGGTAATCATTTAAGGTCATCATGTCTGCCCTTGGCACTCTCGGAACGCCCTGGTCTCAGAATGCAGCATCTGTACTCCATGGTAACCTGCGGAGTGGGGGCGGGGTTGAGGGAGGCTGGAACACTGCCCTCACTGAGGGAGTGAGTGTGGCCATCTCTGCTATGACTGTACTAACTGCAGGGCAGCAGGGCGTCCAGTGCAGGGCCCTCAGAGCCCGGCAGGCCCAGTGCGGTTTCACAAGCATTTAGGCCCAGGCCAAAGGGCGCCTTCTTTGTCTGCACAGCTGCCCAAACTCTCACCTTTCAACTCACGCCGCCCTCTTATTTGAAGTGTGTGTTGAACCTGTCCGCGCAGTACACCTCGCTGCGCAGCTAACCATAGGTCGGGGCATTGTAGCTTCCTGCCAGGTGACCGAGGATCGCAGTTAGATGGGTCCATGGGACACATGCGGAGAGGCTCTGGACCGGACCGCATGCCGCCCACTGCCCCTTCCTCAGATCGGGGGCCGCAAAGCAGCCCTGTCCGAGTCCCAACCTCAGAGGGACTATTTGACCAACACATGTAGAAAACGGGGTCCTCGTGGGCACTCATTGGAGGGACACAAATAAATGTTTGCCGACTTTCTGATGAAGCTTCCGAGCGTTCACACCTAAGCCTCTTACAAGGTCAGCTGTTTAGCTAAATATGAGCTCATAATCTAAATTTACACAATAATGAAGAAATCAGCTACAAGGGGGAGACAATCAGCAAAAACAAGCAATACCAGAATTAGATTCCCTAGGCCATCCATCAAATGTTGGAATAATCAGGTGCAAGGCAGAAAATATATATAAAACTGGAACTGAAACAAGGAACAAGGATGTTTTCAAAGACTGGTAGGATCTCTAAAATATTTTTAAAGTACATGTCATTGATAAAAGTAAATACTCAAATTTTGTGTAATACAACAGATTCATCATTGAAAAGAGTGAAATTATGCTGTTTTGAAAATTATGGCAGGTCAGATTTTCTGCCTAATTATATAAGAAGATTTCTCTAAAATATACACATTATTTCAAAGAGTTATTGGCTGTGAAATAAGTTAAGGGTATTTCAAATGGCTTGTCTGCAAAGAATGGTGAGATGTAGGGAATCACAGTAAGTCGAGGGGAAAATAGGTCAATATATACATTGCTCTATGTTGAACTAAGTCTTAGGCCAGGAACAATGTAGAGGACCTGACCCTTAGAACCTTACAAGTAAGCTGGAATCTTCAAAATTTCAAATCTTTAGAAGTAAAAAGATTTATGAAAATGAATAACCAAGTGTTTTAATTTACATCAGAAGATCAAAACTATAAACCCTGAGAACATAGAAAAAAGATAAATAAAGATATGCTCAGAACTTAATACAACAGAAAACGTATAAAATTCAGGTGATGTAGTAAGTGAAAAGAATATTCTTTGAAAAGAGTTAAAAGACACACTTTGATTAAGGAAAACAAAAACATAAGTCATGAATATACAGAAAGATTAAGGACAATGTTATAACAAAAAATATCTGAAATACCAGTAAATTTGAACATTTCTGTAAAGTGGACCATTTCCTAGCTCCTAAAGTTTACCAAAACTGATACAAGAGGAAATCATTTAAGGTCATCATGTCTGCCCTTGGCATTCTCGGAACGCCCTGGCCTCAGAATGCAGCATCTGTAGTCCATGGTAACCTGCGGAGATGGGGCGGGGCTGAGGGAGGCTGGAACACTGCCCTCACTGAGGGAGTGGGTGTGTCACCCTCTGCTGTGACTGAACAAAGGGCAGGGGAGCAGGGATTCCAGTGTAGGGCCCTCAGAGCCCGGCACGCCCAGTGCGGTTTCACAAGCATTTAGACCCAGACCAAAGGGCGCCTTCTTTGTCTGCACACATGCCCAAACTCTCTCATTTCCACTAAGGCCGCCCTGTTTCTTGAAGTGTTTGTGGAACCTGTCCGCGCAGTACACCTCGCAGCACAGCTAACCATAGGTCTGGGCTTCGTATCTTCCTGCCAGGTGAACGAAGTTCGCAGGCAGATGGGTCCGTGGGACACACGTGAAGAGGCTCCTGCCAGGGCCACGGGCGGCCCAAAAACACGGCCCCACATCGGCGGCCGCAAAGCGGGCCAGTCTGAATCCCTGCCTCTAGAGGGATTATTGGACCAACACTTGTAGAAAACGGGGTCCTCGCGGGCAACTCATTGGAGGGACACAAATAAATGTTTGCCGACTTTCTGATGAAGCTTACGAGCGTTCACACCTAAGCCTCTTACAAGGTCAGCTGGTTGGCTCAACATGAGTTCATGATCTAAATTTACACTATAATGAAGAAATCATCTACAAGGGGGAGACAATCAGCAAAAACAATCAATACCAGAATTAGATTCCCTAGGCCATCCATCAGATGTTGGAATAATCAGTTGCAAGGCAGAAAATATACATAAAACCGGAACTGAAACAAGGAATAAGGATGTTTTCAAAGAGTGGTAGGATCTCTAAAATATTTTTAAAGTACATGTCATTGATAAAGCTAAATACTCAAAGGTTGTGTAATACAACAGATTCATCATTGAGAAGAGTGAAATTATGCTGTTTTGAAAACTATGGCAGGTCAGATTTTCTGCCTAATTATATAAGAAGATTTATCTAAATAATAGACATTATTCCAAAGACTTATTGGCTGTTAAATAAATTAAGGTTATTTCAATTGGCTTGTCTGCAAAGAAAGGTGAGATGTAGGGAATCACAGAAAGACGATGGGAAACTAGGTCTATATATACATTGCTCTATGGTTAAATAAGCCTTAGTCCAGCAACAATGTAGAGGACTTGACCCTTAGAAACTTACATGTAAGCTGGAATCTGCAAAAGATCAAATCTTTATAAGTAAAAAGATTTATGCAAATGAATAACCAAGTGTTTTAATTGACATCAGAAGATCAAAACAATAAACCCTGAGAACATAGAAAAAAGATAAATAAAGATATGAGCAGAACTTAATACAACACAAAATGTATAAAATTCAGGTGATGAAGTAAGTCCAAAGAATATTCTTTGAAAAGAGTTAAAAGACACACTTTGATTAAGGAAAACTAAAACATAAGTAAAGAATATACAGAAAGAATCAGGACAATGTTATAGAAGAGAATATCTGAACTGCCAGTAAATTTGAACATTTCTGTAAAGTGGACCATTTCCTAGCTCCAAAGTTTACCAAAACTGACACAAGAGGAAATCATTTAAGGTCATCCTGTCTGCCCTTGGCATTCTCGGAACGCTCTGGCCTCAGAATGCAGCATCTGTAGTCCCTGGTAACCTGCGGAGAGAGGGCGGGGCTGAGGGAGGCTGGAACACTGTCCTCACTGAGGGAGTGGGTGTAGGCATCTGTGCTGTGACTGAACAAAGGGCAGGGGAGCAGGGTGTCCTGTTCAGGGCCCTCAGAGCCCGGCAGGCCCAGTGCGTTCTCACAAACATTTAGGCCCAGGCCAAAGGGCGCCTTCTTTGTGTGCACAGGTGCCCAAACTCTCAACTTTCCACTCAGGCCGCCCTCTTAGTTGAAGTGTGTGTGGAACCTGTCCGCGCAGTACACCACGCTGCACAGCTAACCATAAGTCTGGGCATCGTAGCTTCCTGCCAGGTGACCGAAGTCCGCAGGCAGATAGGTGCGTGGGGCACACGCGGAGAGGCTCCTACCTGGGCCACGGGCGGCCCAAAGACCATGCCCCAGATCGGAAGCCGCAAACAGCCCTGTCTGAGTCCCTGCCTCTAGAGGGAGTATTGGACCAACACTTGTAGAAAACGGTGTCCTCGCTGGCAACTCATTGGAGGGACACAAATAAATCTTTGCCGACTTTCTGATGAAGCTTACGAGTGTTCACAGCTAAGCCTCATACAAGGTCACCTGTTTAGCTAAAAATGAGCTCATGAACTAAATTTACACAATAATGAAGAAATCAGCTACAAGGGGGAGACAATCAGCAAAAACATTCAATACCAGAATTAGATTCCCTAGGCCATCCATCAGATGTTGGAATAATCAGGTGCATGGCAGAAAATATACGTAAAACTGGAACTGAAATAAGGAACAAGGATGTTTTCAAAGACTGGTAGAATCTCTAAAACACTTTTAAAGTACATGTCATTGATAAAGCTAAATAATCAAAGGTTGTGTAACACAACAGATTCATCATTGAGAAGAGTGAAATTATGCTGTTTTGAAAACTATGGCAGGTCAGATTTTCTGCCTAATTATATAAGAATATTTCTCTAAAAAATACACATTATTTCAAAGACTTATTGGCTGTGAAATAAGGTAAGGGTATATAAAATGGCTTGTCTACAAATAAAGGTGAGATTTAGGAATCACAGAAAGCCCAGGGTATAATAGGTCAATATATATATTGCTATACGGTGAACTAAGCTTTGGCCAGGAAAAATGTAGAGGACCTGACGCTTAGAATCTTACAAGTAAGCTGGAATCTTCAAAAGTTCAAATATTTATAAGTAAAAAGATTTATTAAAATGAATAACCAAGTGTTTTAATTGACATCAGAAGATGAAAACAATAAACACTGAGAACATAGAAAAAAGATAAATAAAGATATGAGCAGAACATAATACAACAGAAAACGTATAAAATTCAGGTGATGTAGTAAGTCCAAAGAATATTCTTTGAAAAGATTTAAAAGACATACTTTGATTAAGGAAAACAAAAACACAGGTAAAGAATATACAGAAAGAATCAGGACAATGCTCTAGCAGAGACGATCTGAAATGCCAGTAAATTTGAACATTTCTGTAAAGTGGACCATTTACTAGCTCTTGAAGTTTACCAAAACTGACACAAGAGGAAACCATTTAAGGTCATCATGTCTGCCCTTGGCATTCTCGGAACACCCTGGCCTCAGAATGCAGCATCTGTAGTCCATGGTAACCTGTGGAGTGAGGGCGGAGCTGAGGGAGAATGGAACACCACCCTCACTGAGGGAGTGGGTGTGGCCATCTCTGCTGTGATGGAACAAAGGGCAGGGGACCTGGGCGTCCAGGGCAGGGCCCTCAGAGCCAGGCCGGCCCAGTGGGGTGTCAAAAGCATTTAGGCCAAGGCCAAAGGGCGCCTTCTTTTTATGCACAGCTGCCCAAACTCTCACCTTTCCACTCAGCCCCCCCTCTTACGGGAAGTGTGTGTGGAACCT
The DNA here is from genome assembly GCF_964165515.1 of Mesoplodon bidens. Taxonomy (NCBI): domain Eukaryota; kingdom Metazoa; phylum Chordata; class Mammalia; order Artiodactyla; family Ziphiidae; genus Mesoplodon; species Mesoplodon bidens. Next base: position 1,054,335 of record NW_027671513.1, read on the forward strand.
GTCCGCGCAGTACACCTCGCTGAACAGCTAACCATAGGTCTGGGCATCGTAAGCTTCCTGCCAGGTAACCGTAGTTCGCAGGCCGATGGGTCCGTGGGACTCACGTGAAGAGACTCCTGCCCGGGCCACGTGCGGACCAAAACCCTGTCCGAGATCAGCTGCCGCAAAGCAGCCCTGTCTAAGTCCCTGCCTCAAGAGGGAGTATTGGACCAACACTTGTAGAAAACGGGGTCCTCGCGGGCAACTCATTGGTGGGAAACAAAGAAATCTTCGCCGACTTTCTGATGAAGCTTACGAGCGTTCACAGCTAAGCCTCTTACAAGGTTAGCTGTTTGGCTAAACATGAGCTCATCATCTAAATTTACACAATAATGAAGAAATCAATAACAAGGGGGAGACAATCAGCAAAAACAATCAATACAGGAATTAGATTCCCTAGGCCATCCATCAGATGTTGGAATAATCAGGTGCAAGGCAGAAAATATACATAAAACTGGAAATGAAACAAGGAACAAGGATGTTTTCAAAGACTGGTAGGATCTCTAAAACATTTTTATAGTACATGTCATTGATAAAGCTAAATACTCAAAGGTTGTGTAATACAACAGATTCATCACTGAGAAGTGTGAAATTATGCTGTTTTGAAAACTATGGAAGGTCAGATTTTCTGCCTACATATATACGAAGATTTCTCTAAAAAATACACATTTTTTCAAAGACTTATTGGCTGTGAAATAAGTTAAGGGTATTTCAAATGGCTTGTCTGCAAAGAAAGGTGAGATTTAGGGAATCACAGAAAGCCCAGGGGAAAATAGGTCAATACATATAGAGCTATATGGTGAACTAAGCCTTAGGCCAGCCAAAATGAAGAGGACCTGACCCTTAGAAACTTAAAACTGAGCTGGAATCTTTAAAAGTTCAAATCTTTATAAGTAAAAAATTTTATGAAAATGAATAACCAAGTGTTTTAATTGACATCAGAAGATCAAAACTATAAACCCTGAGATAATAGAAAAAAGATAAATAAAGATATGAGCAGAACTTAATACAACAGAAAACGTATAAAATTCAGGTGATGTAGTAAGTCCAAAGAATATTCTTTGAAAAAGTTAAAAGACACACTTTGATTAAGGAAAACCAAAACATAAGTCAAGAATATACAGAAAGAATTACGACAATGTTATAGCAGAGAATATATGAAAAGCCAGTAAATTTCAACATTTCTGTAATGTGGACCATTTCCTAGCTCCTAAAGTTTACCAAAACTGACAAAAGAGGAAATCATTTAAGGTCATCCTGTCTGCCCTTGGTATTCTGGGAACGCCCTGGCCTCAAAATGCAGCATCTGTAGTCCATGGTATCCTGCCGAGAGGGGGCGTGGCTGAGGTAGTTTGGAAGACTGCCCTCACTGAGGGAGTGGGTGTGGCCATCTGTGCTTTGACTTAACAAAGGGCAGGGGAGCAGGGAGCCCAGGGCAGGGCCCTCAGAGCCCGGCAGTAGCAGTGGGGTGTCACAAGCATTTAGGCCCAGGCCAAAGGGCGCCTTCTTTGTCTGCACAGCTGCCCAAACTCTCACCTTTCCACTCAGGCCGCCCTCTTATTTGAAGTGTGTTTGGAACCTGAACACGCAGTACACCGCGCTGCACAGCTAACAATAGGACAGGGCATCGTAACTTCCTGCCAGTTGACCGAAGTTCGCAGGCAAATGTGTCCCTGGGACACATGCGGACAGCCTCCTGCCTGGGCCACAGGCCGCCCACTGCCCCTGCCCCAGATCGAAGGCTGAAAAGCAGCCATGTCTGAGTCCACTGCCTCTCGAAGGAGTATTGGACCAACACTTGTAGAAAACGGGGTCCTTGCGGGCAACTCATTGGAGGGACACAAATAAATCTTTGCCGACTTTCTGCTGAAGCTTACCAGCGTTCACACCTAATCCTCTTACAAGGTCAGCTGTTTAGCTAAACATGAGCTCATGATCTAAATTTACACAATATTGAAGAAATCAGCTACAACGTGAGACAATCTGCAAAAACAATCAATACCAGAATTAGATTCCCTAGGCCATCCATCTGATGTTGGAATAATCAGGTGAAAGGAAGAAAATATACATAAAACTGGAACTGAAACAAGGAACAAGGAGGTTTTCAAAGGCTGGTAGGATCTCTAAAACATTTTTAAAGTACATGTCGTTGATAAACCTAAATACTCAAAGGTTGTTTAATACCACAGATTAAGCATTGAGAAGAGTGAAATTATGCTGTTTTGAAAACGATGGCAGGTGAGATTTTCTGCCTAATTATATAAGAAGATTTCTCTAAAAAATAGACATTATTTCAAAGACTTATTGGCTGTGAAATAAGTTAAGTGTATTTCAAATGGCTTGTCTGCAAAGAAAGGTGAGATGTAGGTAATCACAGAAAGTCGAGGGGAAAGTGTCAATATATACATTGCTATATGGTGAACTAAGCCTTAGGCCGGCAACAGTGTAGAGGACCTGACACTTAGAAACTTAAAAGTGAGCTGGAATCTTTAAAAGTTCAAATGTTTATAAGTAAAAAGATTTATGAAAATGAATTATCAAGTGTTTTAATGGACATCAAAAGATCAAAACAATAAACCCTGAGAACATAGAAAAAAGATAAATAAAGATATGAGCAGAACTTAATACCACAGAAAACGTATAAAATTCAGGTGAGGTAGTAAGTCCAAAGAATATTCTTTGAAAAGATTTAAAAGACACACTTTGATTAAGGAAAACACAAACATAATTAAAGAATATATAGAAAGAATCAGGAGAAGGTTATAGCAGAGAATACATGAAATGCCAGTAAATTTGAACATTTCTGTAAAGTTGACCATTTCCTAGCACGTACAGTTTACCAAAACTGACACAAGAGGAAATCATTTAAAGTCATCATGTCTGCCCTTGGCATTCTCGGAACGCCTTGGCCTCAGAATGAGTCATCTGTAGTCCATGGTAATCTGCGGAGAGTGGGCGGGGCTGAGGGAGGCTGGAACACTTCCCTCACTGTGGGAGTGGGTGTGGCCATCTCTGCTGTGACTGAACACAGGGCAGGTGAGCCGGGGGCCCAGGGCAGGGCCCTCAGAGCCCGGCAGGCCCAGTGGAGTGTCACAAGTATTTAGGCGCAGGCCATAGGGCGCCTTCTTTGTCTGCACAGCTGCCCAAACTCTAACTTTTCCACTCAGGCCTCCCACTCAGTTGAACGGTGTGTGAAACCTGTACACGCACTATAACTCGCTGCACAGCTAACTATAGGTCTGGGCATCGTAGCTTCCTGCCAGGTGACCGAAGTTCGCAGGAGAGATGATTCCCAGGTTCACACGCAGAGACGCTCCTGCCCGGGCCACAAGCCTCCCACTGCCCCTTCCCAAGATCGGGGGCAGAAACAGCCCTGTCTAAGTCCCCTACCCCTAGAGGGAGTATTGGACCAACACTTCTAGAAAACGGGGTCCTTGTGGGCAACTCATTGTAGGGACACAAATACATCTTTGCCGAATTTTTGCTGAAACTTACGAGCGTTCACACATAAGCCTCTCACAAGATCAGCTGTTTAGATAAACATGAGCTCATGATCTAAATTTACACAATAATGAAGAAATCAGCTACAAAGGGTGACAATCAGAAAAAACAATCAATACCAGAATTAGATTCCCTAGGCCATCCGTCAGATGTTGGAATAATCAGGTGCTAGGAAGAAAATATACATAAACGTGGAAATGGAACAAGGAACAAGGATGTTTTCAAAGACTGGTAGGATCTCTAAAACATTTTTAAAGTACATGTCATTGATAAAGCTAAATACTCATAGGTTGTTTAATACAACAAATTAAGCAGTGAGAAGAGTGAAATTATGCTGTTTAGAAAACTATGGAAGATGAGATTTTCTGCCTAATTATATAAGATGATTTCTCTAAAAAATACACATTATTTCAAAGACTTATTGGCTGTGAAATAAGTTAACGGTATTTCAAATGTTTTGTCTGCAAAGAAAGGTAAGATGTAGGGAATCACAGAAAGCCGAGGGGATAATATGTCAATATATACATTGCTATATGGTGAACTATGCCTTAGGCCAGCAACAGTGTAGAGGAAGGGACCCTTAGAAACGTACAAGTAAGCTGGAATCTTTAAAAGTTAAAATCTATATATGTAAAAAGATTTATTAAAATGAATAACCAAGTGTTTTAATTGACATCAGAAGATCAAAACAATAAACCCTGAGAACATAGAAAAAAGATAAATAAAGATATGAGCAGAACTTAATACAACAGAAAACGTATAAATTTCAGTTGATTTAGTAAGTCCAAAGAATATTCCTTGAAAAGATTTAAAAGACTCACTTTGATTAAGGAAAACAAAAACATAAGTAAAGAATATACAGAAAGAACCAGGACAATGTTATAGCAGAGAATATCTGAAATGCCAGTAAATTTGAACATTTGTGTAAAGTGGACCATTTCCTAGCTCCTAAAGTTTACCAAAACTGACACAAAAGAAAATCATTTAAGGTCATCATGTCTGCCCTTGTCATTCTCGGAACGCCCTAACCTCAGAATGCAGCATCTGCACTCCATGGTAACCTGCGGATAGGGGGCGTGGCTGAGGGAGGTTGGAAGACAGTCCTCTCTGGCGGAGTGGCTGTGGCAATCTCTGCTGTGACTGAACAAAGGGCAGGGGAGCAGGGGCCAAGGGCAGGGCCTTCAGAGCCCGGCAAACCCAGTGGGGTGTCACAAGCATTTAGGCCGAGGCCAAAGGGCGCCTTCTTTGTCTGCACAGCTGCCCAAACTCTCACCTTTCCACTCAGGCCGCCCTCTTATTTGAAGTGTGTTTCGAACCTGTCCGTGCAGTAGACCTCGCTGCACAGCTAACCATAAGTCAGGGCATCGTAGCTTCCTGCCAGGTGACCGAAGTTCGCAGGCAAATGGGTCCCTGGGACACATGCGGAGAGGCTCCTGCCCGGGCCACAGGCCGCCCACTGGCCCTGCCCCAGATCGAAGGCTGAAAAGCAGCCATGTCTGAGTCCACTGCCTCTCGAAGGAGTATTGGACCAACACTTGTAGAAAACGAGGTCCTTGTGAGCAACTCATTGGAGGGACACAAATAAATATTTGCCGACTTTCTGCTGAAGCTTACCATCGTTCACACCTAAGCCTCTTACAAGGTCAGCTGTTTAGCTAAACATGAGCTCATGATCTAAATTTACACAACATTGAAGAAATCAGCTACAAAGTGAGACAATCAGCAAAAACAATCAATACCAGAATGAGATTCCCGAGGCCATCCATCTGATGTTGGAATAATCAGGTGCAAGGCAGAAAATATACATAAAACTGGAACTGAAACAAGGAACAAGGAGGTTTTCAAAGGCTGGTAGGATCTCTAAAACATTTTTAAAGTACATGTCGTTGATAAACCTAAATACTAAATGGTTGTTTAATACCACAGATTAAGCATTGAGAAGAGTGAAATTATGCTGTTTTGAAAACTATGGCAGGTGAGATTTTCTGCCTAATTATATAAGAAGATTTCTCTAAAAAATAGACATTATTTCAAAGACTTATTTGCTTTGAAATAATTTAAGTGTATTTCAAATAGCTTGTCTGCAAAGAAATGTGAGATGTAGGGAATCACAGAAAGTCGAGGGGGAAATGTCAATATATACATTGTTATATGGTGAACTAAGCCTTAGGGCAGCCAAAATGTAGAGGACCTGACACTTAGAAACTTAAAAGTGAGCTGGAATCTTTAAAAGTTCAAATCTTTATAAGTAAAAAGATTTATGAAAATGAATAACCAAGTGTTTTAATTGACATCAGATGATCAAAACAAAAAACACCTAGAACATAGAAAAAAGATAAATAAAGATATGAGAAGAACTTAATACCACAGAAAACGTATAAAATTCAGGTGAGGTAGTAAGTCCAAAGAATATTCTTTGAAAAGATTTAAAAGACACACTTTGATTAAGGAAAACACAAACATAATTAAAGAATATATAGAAAGAATCAGGATAATGTTATAGCAGAGAATATATGAAATGCCAGTAAATTGGAACATTTCTGTAAAGTGGACCATTTCCCCGCTCCTACAGTTTACCAAAACTGACACAAGAGGAAATCATTTAAGGTCATCATGTCGGCCCTTGGCATTCTCGGAACACCCTGGCCTCAGAATGCAGCATCTGTAGTCCATGGTAACCTGCGGAGTGTGTGCGGGGCTGAGGGAGGCTGGAACACTGCACTCACTGAGGGAGTGGATGTGGCCATCTCTGCTGTGACTGAACAAAGTGCAGGGGAGCATGGGGCCCAAGGCAGGGCCCTCAGAGCACGGCAGGCCGAGTGGGGTGTCACAAGCATTTAGGCCCAGGCCATAGGGCGCCTTCTTTGTCTGCACAGCTGCCCAAACTCTCACTTTTCCACTCAGGCCACCCACTTAGTTGAAGTGTGTGTGGAACCTGTCGACGCAATTTTCCTCGCTGCACAGCTAAGCATAGGTCAGGGCATCGTAGCTTCCTGCCAAGTGACCGAAGTTCGCAGGAGAGATGATTCCACGTTCACACGCAGAGAGGCTCCTGCCCGGGCCACAGGCCGCCCACTGCCACTGCCCAAGATCGGGGGCCGAAAGCAGCCATGTCTAAGTCCCCTACCCCTAGAGGGAGTATTGGACAAACACATCTAGAAAACGGGGTCCTTGTGGGCATCTCATTGGAGGGACACAAATAAATCTTTCCCGACTTTTTGCTGAAACTTACGAGCGTTCACACCTAAGCCTCTTACAAGGTCAGCTGTTTAGCTAAACATGAGCTCAAGATCTAAATTTACACAATAATGAAGAAATCAGCTACAAAGGGAGACAATCAGCAAAAACAATCAATACCAGAATTAGATTCCCTAGGCCATCCGTCAGATCTTGGAATAATCAGGTGCTAGGCAGAAAATATACATAAACCTGGAAATGAAACAAGGAACAAGGATGTTTTGAAAGACTGGTAGGATCTCTAAAACATTTTTAAAGTACATGGCATTGATAAAGCTAAATACTCAAAGGTTGTTTAATACAACAAATTAAGCAGTGAGAAGAGTGAAATTATGCTGTTTAGAAAACTATGGAAGGTGAGATTTTCTGCCTAATTATATAAGATGATTTCTCTAAAAAATACACATTATTTCAAAGACTTATTGGCTGTGAAATAAGTTAAGTGTATTTCAAATGGCTTGTCTGCAAAGAAAGGTGAGATGTAGGGAATCACAGAAAGTCAAGGGGAAAATGTCAATATATACATTGCTATATGGTGAACTAAGCCTTAGGAGAGCCACAATGTAGAGGACCTGACCCTTAGAAACTTAAAAGTGAGCTGGATCTTTAAAAGTACAAAGCTTTATAAGTAAAAAGATTTATGAAAATGAATAACCAAGTGTTTTAATTGACATCAGAAGATCAAAACAATAAACCCTGAGAACATAGAAAAAACATAAATAAAGATATGAGCAGAACTTAATACCAGAGAAAACGTATAAAATTCAGGTGAGGTAGTAAGTCCAAAGAATATTCTTTGAAAAGATTTAAAAGACACACTTTGATTATGAAAACACAAACATAATTAAAAAATATATAGAAAGAATCAGGACAATGTTATAGCAGAGAATATATGAAATGCCAGTAAATTTGAACATTTGTGTAAAGTGGACCATTTCCTAGCTCCTACAGTTTACCAAAACTGACACAAGAGGAAATCATTTAAGGTCATCATGTTGGACCTTTGCATTCTCGGAACGCCCTGGCCTCAGAATGCAGCATCTGTAGTCCATGGTAAACTGCGGAGAGTGGGAGAGGTTGAGGGAGATTGGAACACTGCCCTCACGGAGGGAGTGGGTGTGGCCATCTCTGCTGTGACTGAACAAAGGGCAGGGGAACAGGGGGTCCAGGGCAGGGCCCTCAGAGCCCGGCAGACCAAGTGGGGTGTCACAAGCATTTAGGCCAAGGCCAAAGGGCGCCTTCTTTGTCTGCACAGCTGCCCAAACTCTCACCTTTCCACTCAGGCCTCCCTCTTATTTGAAGTGTGTTTCGCACCTATCCGTGCAGTACACCTCGCTGCACAGCTAACCATAGGTCAGGGCATCATAGCTTCCTGCCAGGTGACCGAAGTTGGCAGGCAAATGGGTCCCTGGGTCACATGCGGAGAGGCTCCTGCCCTGGCCACAGGCCGCCCACTGTCCCTGCCCCAGATCGAAGGCTGAAAAGCAGCCATGTCTGAGTCCACTGCCTCTCGAAGGAGTTTTGGACCAACACTTGTAGAAAATGGGGTCCTTGCGGGCAACTCATTGGAGGGACACAAATAAATCTTTGCCGACTTTCTGCTGAAGCTTACCAGCGTTCACACCTAAGCCTCTTACAAGGTCAGCTGTTTAGCTAAACATGAGCTCACGATCTAAATTTACACAATATTGAAGATATCAGCTACAAAGGGAGACAATCAGCAAAAAAAATCAATACCAGAATTAGATTCCCTAGGCCATCCATCTGATGTTGGAATAATCAGCTGCAAGGCAGAAAATATACATAAAAGTGGAACTGAAACAGGGAACAAGGAGGTTTTCAAAGTCTGGTAGGATCTCTAAAACATTTTTAAAGTACATGTCGTTGATAAACCTAAATACTCAAAGGTTGTTTAATACCACAGATTAAGCATTGAGAAGTGTGAAATTATGCTGTTTTGAAAACTATGGCAGGTGAGATTTTCTGCCTAATTATATAAGAAGATTTCTCTAAAAAATAGACATTATTTCAAAGACTTATTGGCTTTGATATAATTTAAGTGTATTTCAAATAGCTTGTCTGCAAAGAAAGGTGAGATGTAGGGAATCACAGAAAGTCTAGGGGGAAATGTCAATATATACATTGCTATATGGTGAACTAAGCCTTAGGCCAGCCAAAATGTAGAGGACCTGACCCTTAGAAACATAAAAGTGAGCTGGAATCTTTAAAAGTTCAAATCTTTATAAGTATAAAGATTTATGAAAATTAATAACCAAGTGTTTTAATTGATATCAGAAGACCAAAACAAAAATCCCTGAGAACATAGAAAAAAGATAAATAAAGATATGAGCAGATCTTAATACCACAGAAAACGTATAAAATTCAGGTGAGTTAGTAAGTCCAAAGAATATTCTTTGAAAAGATTTAAAAGACACACTTTGATTAAGGAAAACACAAACATAATTAAAGAATATATAGAAAGAATCCGGACAATGTTATAGCAGAGAATATATGAAATGCCAGTAAATTGGAACATTTCTGTAAAGTTGACCATTTCCTAGCTCCTACAGTTTACCAAAACTAACACAAGAGGAAATCATTTAAGGTCATCATGTCTGCCCTTGGCATTCTCGGAACGCCCTGGCCTCAGAATGAAGCATCTGTAGTCCATGGTAGCCTGCGGAGAGTGGGCGGGGCTGAGGGAGGCTGTAACACTGCCCTCACTGAGGGAGTGGGTGTGGCCATCTCTGCTGTGACTGAACAAAGGGCAGGGGAGCAGGGGGCCAAGGGCAGGGCCATCTGAGCCCGGCAGGCCCAGTGGGTTGTCACAAGCATTTAGGCCCAGGCCATAGGGCGCCTTCTTTGTCTGCACAGCTGCCCAAACCCTCACTTTTCCACTCAGGTCGCCCACTTAGTTGAAGTGTGTGTGGAACCTGTCCACGCAGTATACCTCGCTGCACAGCTAACCATAGGTGTGCGCATCGTAGCTTCCTGCCCGGTGACCGAAGTTCGCAGGAGAGATGATTCCCAGGTTCACACGCAGAGAGGCTCCTGCCCGGGCCACAGGTGCCCACTGCCCCTGCCCAAGATCGGGGGCCGAAAGCAGCCCTGTCTAAGTCCCCTAACCCTAGAGGGAGTATTGGACCAACACTTCTAGAAAACGGGGTCCTTGTGGGCAACTCATTGGAGGGACACAAATAAATCTTTGCCGACTTTTTGCTGAAACTTACGAGCGTTCACACCTAAGCCTCTTACAAGGTCAGCTGTTTAGCTAAACATGAGCTCATGATCTAAATTTACACAATAATGAAGAAATCAGCTACAAAGGGAGACAATCAGCAAAAACAATCAATACCAGAATTAGATTCCCTAGGCCATCCGTCAGATGTTGGAATACTCAGGTGCTAGGCAGAAAATATACATAAACCTGGAAATGAAGCAAGGAACAAGGATGTTTTCAAAGACTGGTAGGATCTCTAAAGCTTTTTTGAAGTACATGGCATTGATAAAGCTAAATACTCAAAGGTTGTTTAATACAACAAATTAAGCAGTGAGAAGAGTGAAATTATGCTGTTTAGAAAACTATGGAAGGTGAGATTTTCTGCCTAATTATATAAGATGATTTCTCTAAAAAATACACATTATTTCAAAGACTTATAGGCTGTGATATAAGTTAAGGGTATTTCAAATGGCATGTCTGCAAAGAAAGGTGAGATGTAGGGAATCACAGAAAGCCGAGGGGATAATATGTCAATATATACATTGCTATATGGTGAACTAAGCCTTAGGCCGGCAACACTGTAGAGGAATTGACCCTTAGAAACGTACAAGTAAGCTGGAATCTTTAAAAGTTCAAATCTTTATAAGTAAAAAGATTTATTAAAATGAATAACCAAGTGTTTTACTTGACATCAGAAAATCAAATCAATAAACCCTGAGAACATAGAAAAAAGATAAATAAAGATATGAGCAGAACTTAATACCACAGAAAACGTATAAAATTCAGGTGAGGTAGTAAGTCCAAAGAATATTCTTTGAAAAGATTTAAAAGACACACTTTGATTAAGGAAAACACAAACATAATTAAAGAATATATAAAAAGAATCAGGACAATGTTATAGCAGAGAATATATGAAATGCTAGTAAATTGGAACATTTCTGTAAAGTTGACCATTTCCTAGCTCGTACAGTTTAACAAAACTGACACAAGAGGAAATCATTTAAGGTCATCATGTTGGACCTTTGCATTCTCGGAACGCCCTGGCCTCAGAATGCAGCATCTGTAGTCCATGGTAACCTGCGGAGAGTGGGCGGGGCTGAGGGAGGCTGAAGACTTCCCTCACTCAGGGAGTTGGTGTGGCCATCTCTGCTGTGACTGAACAAAGGGCAGGGGAGCAGGGGACCCAGGGCAGGGCCCTCAAAGCCCGGCAGGCAAGTGGGGTGTCACAAGCATTTAGGCCCAGGCCATAGGGCGCCTTCTTTGTCTGCACAGCTGTCCAAACTCTCATTTTTCCACTCAGGCCGCCCACTTAGTTGAAGTGTGTGTGGAACCTGTCCGCGCAGTACACCTCGCTGCACAGCTAACCATAGGTCAGGGCATCGTAGCTTCCTGCCACGTGACCGAAGTTCGCAGGCAAATGGTTCCCTGGGACACATGCGGAGAGGCTCCTGTCCAGGCCACAGGCCGCCCACTGCCCCTGCCCCAGATCGAAGGCTGAAAAGCAGCCATGTGTGATTCCACTGCCTCTCGAAGGAGAATTGGACCAACTCTTGTAGAAAACGGGGTCCTTGCGGGCAACTCATTGGAGGGACACAAATAAATTTTTGCCGACTTTCTGCTGAAGCTTACCAGCGTTCACACCTAAGCCTCTTACAAGGCCAGCTGTTTAGCTAAACATGAGCTCATGATCTAAATTTACATAATATTGAAGAAATCAGCTACAAAGTGAGACAATCAGCAAAAACAATCAATACCAGAATGAGATTCCCGAGGCCATCCATCTGATGCTGAAATAATCAGGTGCAAGGCAGAAAATATACATAAAACTGGAACTGAAACAAGGAACAAGGAGGTTTTCAAAGGCTGGTAGGATCTCTAAAACATTTTTAAAGTACATGTCGTTGATAAACCTAAATACTCAAAGGTTGTTTAATACCACAGATTAAGCATTGAGAAGAGTGAAATTATGCTGTTTTGAAAAGTATGCCAGGTGAGATTTTCTGCCTAATTATATAAGAAGATTTCTCTAAAAAATAGACATTATTTCAAACACTTATTGGCTGTGAAATAAGTTAAGTGTATTTCAAATGGCTAGTCTGCAAAGAAAGGTGAGATGTAGGGAATCACAGAAAGTCGAGGGGAAAATGTCAATATATACATTGCTATATGGTGAACTAAGCTTTAGGCCAGCCACAATGTAGAGGACCTGACTCATAGAAACTTAAAAGTGAGCTGGAATCTTTAAAAGTTCAAATGTTTATAAGTAAAAAGATTTATGAAAATGAATAACCAAGTGTTTTAATTGACATCAGAAAATCAAAACAATAAACCCTGAGAACATAGAAAAAAGATAAATAAAGATATGAGCAGAACTTAATACCACAGAAAACGTACAAAATTCAGGTGAAGTAGTAAGTCCAAAGAATATTCTTTGAAAAGATTTAAAAGACACACTTTGATTAAGGAAAACACAAACATAATTAAAGAATATATAGAAAGAATCAGGACAATGTCATAGCAGAGAATATATGAAATGCCAGTATATGGAACATTTCTGTAAAGTGGACCATTTCCTAGCTCCTACAGTTTACCAAAACTGACACAAGAGGAAATCATTTAAGGTCATCATGTTGGACCTTTGCATTCTCGGAACGCCCTGGCCTCAGAATGCAGCATCTGTAGTCCATGGTAACCTGCGGAGAGTGGGAGGGGCTGAGGGAGACAGGAACACTGCCCTCACTGAGGGAGTGGGTGTGGCCATCTCTGCTGTGACTGAACAAAGGGCAGGGGAGCAGGGGGCCCAGGGCAGGGCCCTCAGAGCCCGGCAGGCTGAGTGGGGTGTCACAAGCATTTAGGCCCAGGCCATAGGGCGCCTTCTTTTTCTGCACAGCTGTCCTAACTCTCATTTTTCCACTCAGGCCGCCCACTTAGTTGAAGTGTGTGTGCAACCTGTCTGCGCAGTACACCTCGCTGCACAGCTAACCATAGGTAAAGGCATCGTAGCTTCCTGCCAGGTGACAAAAGTTCGCAGGCAAATGGGTCCCTGGGACACATGCGGAGAGGCTTCTGCCCGGGCCACAGGCCGCCCACTGTCCCTGCCCCAGATCGAAGGCTGAAAAGCAGCCATGTCTGAGTCCACTGCCTCTCGAAGGAGTATTGGACCAACACTTGTAGAAAACGGGGTCCTTGCGGGCAACTCATTGGAGGGACACAAATAAATCTTTGCCGACTTTCTGCTGAAGCTTACCAGCGTTCACACCTAAGCCTCTTACAAGGTCAGCTGTTTAGCTAAACATGAGCTCATGATCTAAATTTACACAATATTGAAGAAATCAGCTACAAAGTGAGACAATCAGCAAAAACATTCAATACCAGAATGACATTCCCGAGGCCATCCATCTGATGCTGAAATAATCAGGTGCAAGGCAGAAAATATACATAAAACTGGAACTGAAACAAGGAACAAGGAGGTTTTCAAAGGCTGGTAGGATCTCTAAAACATTTTTAAAGTACATCTCGTTGATAAACATAAATACTCAAAGGTTGTTTAATACCACAGATTAAGCATTGAGAAGAGTGAAATTATGCTGTTTTGAAAAGTATGGCAGGTGAGATTTTCTGCCTAATTATATAAGAAGATTTCTCTAAAAAATAGACATTATTTCAAAGACTTATTGGCTGTGAAATAAGTTAAGTGTATTTCAAATGGCTTGTCTGCAAAGAAAGGTGAGATGTAGGGAATCACAGAAAGTCGAGGGGAAAATGTCAATATATACATTGCTATATGGTGAACTAAGCTTTAGGCCAGCCACAATGTAGAGGACCTGACTCTTAGAAACTTAAAAGTGAGCTGGAATCTTTAAAAGTTCAAATGTTTATAAGTAAAAAGTTTTATGAAAATGAATAACCAAGTGTTTTAATTGACATCAGAAAATCAAAACAATAAACCCTGAGAACATAGAAAAAAGATAAATAAAGATATGAGCAGAACTTAATACCACAGAAAACGTATAAAATTCAGGTGAAGTAGTAAGTCCAAAGAATATTCTTTGAAAAGATTTAAAAGACACACTTTGATTAAGGAAAACACAAACATAATTAAAGAATATATAGAAAGAATCAGGACAATGTCATAGCAGAGAATATATGAAATGCCAGTAAATTTGAACATTTCTGTAAAGTGGACAATTTCCTAGGTCCTACAGTTTACCAAAACTGACACAAGAGGAAATCATTTAAGGTCATCATGTCGGCCCTTGGCATTCTCGGAACGCCCTGGCCTCAGAATGCAGCATCTGTAGTCCATGGTAAACTGCGGAGAGTGGGAGGGGCTGAGGGAAACTGGAACACTGCCCTCACTGAGGGAGTGGGTGTGGCCATCTCTGCTGTGACTGAACAAAGGGTAGGGGATCAGGGGGCCCAGGGCAGGGCCCTCAGAGCCCGGCAGGCCCAGTGGGGTGTCACAAGCATTTAGGCCCAGGCCATAGGGCGCCTTCTTTGTCTGAACAGCTGCACAAACTCCCATTTTTCCACACAGGCCGCCCACTTAGTTGAAGTGTGTGTGGAACCTGTCCGCGCAGTACACCTCGCTGCACAGCTAACCATAGGTCTGGGCAACGTAGCTTCCTGCCAGGTGACCGAAGTTCGCAGGAGAGATGATTCCCAGGTTCACACGCAGAGAGGCTCCTGCCCGGGCCATAGGTCGCCCACTGCCCCTGCCCAAGATCGGGGGCCGAAAGCAGCCCTGTCTAAGTCCCCTACCCCTAGAGGGATTATTGGACCAACACTTCTAGAAAACGGGGTCAATGTGGGCAACTCATTGGAGGGACACAAATAAATCTTTGCCGACTTTTTGCTGAAACTTTCGAGCGTTCACACCTAAGCCTCTTACAAGGTCAGCTGTTTAGCTAAACATGAGCTCATGATCTAAATTTACACAATAATGAAGAAATCAGCTGCAAAGGGAGACAATCAGCAAAAACAATCAATACCAGAATTAGATTCCCTAGGCCATCCGTCAGATGTTGGAATAATCAGGTGCTAGGCAGAAAATATATATAAACCTGGAAATGAAACAAGGAACAAGGATGTTTTCAAAGACTGGTAGGATCTCTAAAGCATTTTTGAAGTACATGGCATTGATAAAGCTAAATACTCAAAGGTTGTTTAATACAACATTTTAAGCAGTGAGAAGAGTGAAATTATGCTGTTTAGAAAACTATGGAAGGTGAGATTTTCTGCCTAATTATATAAGATGATTTCTCTAAAAAATACACATTATTTCAAAGGCTTATAGGCTGTGAAATAAGTTAAGGGTATTTCAAATGGCTTGTCTGCAAAGAAAGGTGAGATGTAGGGAATCACAGTAAGCCGAGGGGATAATAGGTCAATATATGCATTGCTATATGGTGAACTAAGCCTTAGGCCAGCCACAATGTAGAGGACCTGACACTTACAAACTTAAAAGTGAGCTGGAATCTTTAAAAGTTCAAATGTTTATAAGTAAAAAGATTTATGAAAATGAATAACCAAGTGTTTTAATTGACATGAGAAAATCAAAACAATAAACCCTGAGAACATAGAAAAAAGATAAATAAAGATATGAGCAGAACTTAATACCACAGAAAACGTATAAAATTCAGGTGAGGTAGTAAGTCCAAAGAATATTCTTTGAAAAGATTTAAAAGACACACTTTGATTAAGGAAAACACAAACATAATTAAAGAATATATAGAAAGAATCAGGACAATGTTATAGTAGAGAATATATGAAATGCCAGTAAATTGGAACATTTCTGTAAAGTGGACCATTTCCTAGCTCGTACAGTTTAACAAAACTGACACAAGAGGAAATCATTTAAGGTCATCATGTCTGCTCTTGGCATTCTCGGAACGCCCTGGCCTCAGAATGCAGCATCTGTAGTCCATGGTAATCTGCGGAGAGTGGGCGTGGCTTAGGGAGGCTGAAGACTGCCCTCACTGAGGGAGTGGGTGTGGTCATCTCTGCTGTGACTGAACAAAGGGCAGGGGAGCAGGAGGCCCAGGGCAGGGCCCTCAGAGCCCGGCAGGCCGAGTGGTGTGTCACAAGCATTTAGGCCCACGCCATAGGGCGCCTTCTTTGTCTGCACAGCTGTCCAAACTCTCACTTTTCCACTCAGGCCGCCCACTTAGTTGAAGTGTGTGTGGAACCTGTCTGCGCAGTACACCTCGCTGCACAGCTAACCATAGGTCAGGGCATCGTAGCTTCCTGCCAGGTGACCGAAGTTCTCAGGCAAATGGGTCCCTGGGACACATGCGGAGAGGCTCCTGCCCGGGCCACAGGCTGCCCACTGCCCCTGCCCCAGATTGAAGGCTGAAAAGCAGCCATGTCTGAGTCCACTGCCTCTCGAACGAGTATTGGACCAACACTTGTAGAAAACGGGGTCCTTGCGGGCAACTCATTGGAGGGACACAAATAAATCTTTGCCGACTTTCTGCTGAAGCTTACCAGCGTTCACACCTAAGCCTCTTACAAGGTCAGCTGTTTAGCTAAACATGAGCTCATGATCTAAATTTACACAATATTGAAGAAATCAGCAACAAAGTGAGACAATCAGCAAAAACAATCACTACCAGAATTAGATTCCCTAGGCCACCCATCTGATGTTGGAATAATCAGGTGCAAGGCAGAAAATATACATAAACCTGCAAATGAAACAAGGAACAAGGATGTTTTCAAAGACTGGTAGGATCTCTAAAACATTTTTAAAGTACATGTCGTTGATAAATCTAAATACTCAAAGGTTGTTTAATACCACAGATTAAGCATTGACAAGAGTGAAATTATGCTGTTT
Source organism: Mesoplodon bidens (assembly GCF_964165515.1). NCBI lineage: Eukaryota > Metazoa > Chordata > Mammalia > Artiodactyla > Ziphiidae > Mesoplodon > Mesoplodon bidens. Next base: position 1,071,164 of record NW_027671513.1, read on the forward strand.
TGAAAACTATGGCAGGTGAGATTTTCTGCCTAATTATATAAGAAGATTTCTCTAAAAAATAGACATTATTTCAAAGACTTATTGGCTGTGAAATAAGTTAAGTGTATTTCAAATGGCTTGTCTGCAAAAAAAGGTGAGATGTAGGGAATCACAGAAAGTCGAGGGGAAAATATCAATATATACATTGCTATATGGTGAACTAAGCCTTAGGCCAGCCACAATGTAGAGGACCTGACACTTAGAAACTTAAAAGTGAGCTGGAATCTTTAAAAGTTCAAATGTTTTAAGTAAAAAGATTTATGAAAATGAATATCCAAGTGTTTTAATTGACATCAGAAAATCAAAACAATAAACCCTGAGAACATAGAAAAAGATAAATAAAGATATGAGCAGAACTTAATACCACAGAAAACGTATAAAATTCACGTGAGGTAGTAAGTCCAAAGAATATTCTTTGACAAGATTTAAAAGACACACTTTGATTAAGGAAAACACAAACATAATTAAAGAATATATAGAAAGAATCAGGACAATGTTATAGCAGAGAATATATGAAATGCCAGTAAATTGGAACATTTCGGTAAAGTGGACCATTTCCTAGCTCCTACAGTTTACCAAAACTGACACCAGAGGAAATCATTTAAGGTCATCATGTCGGCCCTTGGCATTCTCTGTACGCCCTGGCCTCAAAATGCAGCATCTGAAGTCCATGGTAACCTGCGGAGTGTGGGCTGGGCTGAGGGAAACTGGAACACTGCCCTCACTGAGGGAGTGGGTGTGGCCATCTCTGCTGTTACTGAACAAAGGGCAGGGGAGCAGGCGGCCCAGGGCAGGGCCCTCAGAGCCCGGCAGGCCCAGTGGGGTGTCAGAAGCATTTAGGCCCAGGCCATAGGGCGCCTTCTTTGTCTGAACAGCTGCCCAAACTCTCATATTTCCACACAGGCCGCCCACTTAGTTGAAGTGTGTGTGAAACCTGTCCGCGCAGTACACCTCGCTGCACAGCTAACCATAGGTCTGGGCATCGTAGCATCCTGCCAGGTGACCGAAGTTCGCAGGAGAGATGATTCCCAGGTTCACACGCAGAGAGGCTCCAGCCCGGTCCACAGGCCGCCCACTGCCCCTGCCCATGTTCAGGGGCCGAAAGCAGCCCTGTCTAAGTCCCCTATACCTAGAGGGAGTATTGGACCAACACTTCTAGAAAACAGGGTCCTTGTGGGCAACTCATTGGAGGGACACAAATAAATCTTTGCCGACTTTTTGCTGAAACTTACGAGCGTTCACACCTAAGCCTCTTACAAGGTCAGCTGTTTAGCTAAACATGAGCTCATGATCTAAATTTACAGAATAATGAAGAAATCAGCTACAAAGGGAGACAATCAGCAAAAACAATCAATACCAGAATTAGATTCCATAGGCCATCCTTGAGATGTTGGAATAATCAGGTGCTAGGCAGAAAATATACATAAACCTGGAACAGAAACAAGGAACAAGGATGTTTTCAAAGACTGGTAGGATCTCTAAAACATTTTTAAAGTACATGTCGTTGATAAACCTAAATACTCAAAGGTTGTTTAATACCACAGATTAAGCATTGAGAAGAGTGAAATTATGCCATAGTTTTATGTTTTGAAAACTATGGCAGGTGAGATTTTCTGCCTAATTATATAAGAAGATTTCTCTAAAAAATAGACATTATTTCAAAGACTTATTTGCTGTGAAATAAGTTAAGTGTATTACAAATGACTTGTCTGCAAAGAAAGGAGAGAGGTAGGGAATCACAGAAAGTTGAGGGGAAAATGTCAATATATACATTGCTATATGGTGAACTAAGCCTTAGGCCAGCCACAATGTAGAGGACCTGAAACTTAGAAACTTAAAAGTGAGCTGGAATCTTTAAAAGTTCAAATGTTTATAAGTAAAAAGATTTATGAAAATGAATAACCAAGTGTTTTAATTGACATCAGAAAATCAAAACAATAAACCCTGAGAACATAGAAAAAAGATAAATAAAGATATGAGCAGGGCTTCCCTGGTGGCGCAGTGGTTGAGAGTCCGCCTGCCGATGCAGGAGACACGGGTTCATACCCTGGTCCGGGAAGATCCCACATGCCACGGAGCGGCTGGGTCCGTGAGCCATGGCCGCTGAGCCTGCGCGTCTGGAGCCTGTGCTCCGCGATGGGAGGGGCCACAACAGTGAGAGGCCCACGTACAGCAAAAAAAAAAAAAAAAAAAAAAAAAAAAAAGATATGAGCAGAACTCAATACCACAGAAAACGTATAAAATTCAGGTGAGGTAGTAAGTCCAAAGAATAGTCTTTGAAAAGATTTAAAAGACACACTTTGATTAAGGAAAACACAAACATAATTAAAGAATATATAGAAAGAATCAGGACAATGTTATAGCAGAGAATATATGAAATGCCAGTAAATTGGAACATTTCTGTAAAGTGGACCATTTCCTAGCTCGTACAGTTTAACAAAACTGACACAAGAGGAAATCATTTAAGGTCATCATGTCTGCGCTTGGCATTCTCGGAACGCCCTGGCCTCAGAATGCAGCATCTGTAGTCCATGGTAACCTGCGGAGAGTGGGCGTGGCTTAGGGAGGCTGAAGACTGCCCTCAATGAGGGAGTGGGTGTGGTCATCTCTGCTGTGACTGAACAAAGGGCAGGGGAGCAGGGGGCCCTGGGCAGGACCCTCAGAATCCGGCATGCCGAGTGGTGTGTCACAAGCATTTAGGCCCACGTCATAGGGCACCTTCTTTGTCTGCACAGCTGTCCAAACTCTCACTTTTCCACTCAGGCCGCCCACTTAGTTGAAGTGTGTGTGGACCTGTCCGGGCAGTACACGTCGCTGCACAGCTAACAATAGGTCAGGGCATCGTAGCTTCCTGCCAGGTGACCGAAGTTCGCAGGCAAATGGGTCTCTGGGACACATGCGGAGAAGCTCCTGCCCGGGCCACAGGCCGCCCACTGCCCCTGCCCCAGATCGAAGGCTGAAAAGCAGCCATGTGTGAGTCCACTGCCTCTCGAAGGAGTATTGAACCAACACTTGTAGAAAACGGGATCCTTGCGGGCAACTCATTGGAGGGACACAAATAAATCTTTGCCGACTTTCTGCTGAAGCTTACCAGCGTTCACACCTAAGCCTCTTACAAGGTCAGCTGTTTAGCTAAACATGAGCTCATGATCTAAATTTACACAATATTGAAGAAATCAGCAACAAAGTGAGACAATCAGCAAAAACAATCACTAACAGAATTAGATTCCCTAGGCCATCCATCTGATGTTGGAATATTCAGGTGCAAGGCAGAAAATATACATAAACCTGGAAATGAAACAAGGAACAAGGATGTTTTCAAAGGCTGGTAGGATCTCTAAAACATTTTTAAAGTACATGTCGTTGATAAACCTAAATACTCAAAGGTTGTTTAATACCACAGATTAAGCATTGAGAAGAGTGAAATTATGCTGTTTTGAAAATAATGGCAGGTGAGATTTTCTGCCTAATTATATAAGAAGATTTCTCTAAAAAATAGACATTATTTCAAAGACTTATTGGCTGTGAAATAAGTTAAGTGTATTTCAAATGGCTTGTCTGCAAAGAAAGGAGAGAGGTAGGGAATCACAGAAAGTCGAGGGGAAAATGTCAATATATACATTGCTATATGGTGAACTAAGCCTTAGGCCAGCCACAATGTAGAGGACCTGACACTTAGAAACTTAAAAGTGAGCTGGAATCTTTAAATGTTCAAATGTTTATAAGTAAAAGATTTATTAAAATGAATAACCAAGTGTTTTAATTGACATCAGAAAATCAAAACAATAAACCATGAGAACAAAAAAAAAAGATAAATAAAGATATAAGCAGAACTTAATACCACAGAAAACGTATAAAATTCAGGTGAGGTAGTAAGTCCAAAGAATATTCTTTGAAAAGATATAAAAGACACACTTTGATTAAGGAAAACACAAACATAATTAAAGAATATATAGAAAGAATCAGGACAATGTTATAGCAGAGAATATATGAAATGCCAGTAAATTGGAACATTTCTGTAAAGTGGACCATTTCCTAGCTCCTACAGTTTACCAAAAGTGACACAAGCGGAAATCATTTAAGGTCATCATGTCGGCCTTTGGCATTCTCGGAACGCCCTGGCCTCAGAATGCAGCATCTGTAGTCCATGGTAAACTGCGGAGAGTGGGAGGGGCTGAGGGAAACTCGAACACTGCCCTCACTGAGGGAGTGGGTGTGGCCATCTCTGCTGTGACTGAACAAAGGGCAGGGGAGCAGGGGGCCCAGGGCAGGGCACTCAGAGCCCGGCAGGCCCAGTGGGGTGTCACAAGCATTTAGGCACAGGCCATAGGGCGCCTTCTTTTTCTGCACAGCTGCCCAAACTCTCATTTTTCCAAACAGGCCGCCCACTTAGTTGAAGTGTGTGTGGAACCTGTCCGCGCAGTACACCTCGCTGCACAGCTAACCATAGGTCTGCGCATCATAGCTTCCTGCCAGGTGACCGAAGTTCGCAGGAGAGATGATTCCCAGGTTCACACGCAGAGAGGCTCCTGCCCGGGCTACAGGTGCCCACTGCCCCTGCCCAAGATCGGGGGCCGAAAGCAGCCCTGTCTAAGTCCCCTACCCCTAGAGGGAGTATTGTTCCAACACTTCTAGAAAACGTGGTCCTTGTGGGCAACTCATTGGAGGGACACAAATAAATCTTTGCCGACTTTCTGCTGAAGCTTACGAGCGTTCACACCTAAGCCTCTTACAAGGTCAGCTGTTTAGCTAAACATGAGCTCATGATCTAAATTTACACAATAATGAAGAAATCAGCTACAAAGGGAGACAATCAGCAAAAACAATCACTACGAGAATTAGATTCCCTACGCCATCCATCTGATGTTGGAATAATCAGGTGCACGGCAGAAAATATACATAAACCTGAAAATGAAACAAGGAACAAGGATGTTTTCAAAGACTGGTAGGATCTCTAAAACATTTTTAAAGTACATGTCGTTGATAAACTTAAATACCCAAAGGTTGTTTAATACCACAGATTAAGCATTGAGAAGAGTGAAATTATGCTGTTTTGAAAACTATGGCAGGTGAGATTTTCTGCCTAATTATATAAGAAGATTTCTCTAAAAAATAGACATTATTTCAAAGACTTATTTGCTGCGAAATAAGTTAAGTGTATTTCAAATGGCTTGTCTGCAAAGAAAGGTGAGATGTAGGGAATCACAGAAAGTCGAGGGGAAAATGTCAATATATACATTGCTATATGGTGAACTAAGCCTTAGGCAAGCCACAATGTAGAGGACCTGACACTTAGAAACTTAAAAGTGAGCTGGAATCTTTAAAAGTTCAAATGTTTTTAAGTAAAAAGATTTATGAAAATGAATAACCAAGTGTTTTAATTGACATCAGAAAATCAAAACAATAAACCCTGAGAACATAGAAAAAAGATAAATAAAGATATGAGCAGAACTTAATACCACAGAAAACGTATAAAATTCAGGTGAGGTAGTAAGTCCAAAGAATATTCTTTGAAAAGATTTAAAAGACACTCTTTGATTAAGGAAAACACAAACATAATTAAAGAATATATAGAAAGAATCAGTACAATGTTACAGCAGAGAATATATGAAATGCCAGTAAATTGGAACATTTCTGTAAAGTGGAACATTTCCTAGCTCCTACAGTTTACCAAAACTGACACAAGGGGAAATAATTTAAGGTCATCATGTCGGCCCTTGGCATTTTCGGAACGCCCTGGCCTCAGAATGCAGCATCTGTAGTCCATGTTAACCTGCGGAGAGTGGGCGGGGCTGAGGGAAACTGGAACACTGCCCTCACTGAGGGAGTGGGTGTGGCCATCTCTGCTGTGACTGAACAAAGGGCAGGGGAGCAGGGGCCCCAGGGCAGGGCCCTCAGAGCCCGGCAGGCCCAGTGGGGTGTCACAAGCATTTAGGCCCAGGCCATAGGGCGCCTTCTTTGTCGGCACAGCTGCCCAAACTCTCATTTTTCCACACAGGCCGCCCACTTAGTTGAAGTGTGTGTGAAACCTGTCCGCGCAGTACACCTCGCAGCACAGCTAACCATAGGTCTGGGCATCGTAGCTTCCTGCCAGGTGACCGAAGTTCGCAGGAGAGATGATTCCCAGGTTCACACGCAGAGAGGCTCCTGCCCGGGCCACAGGCCGCCCACTGCCCCTGCCCAAGATCGGGGGCCGAAAGCAGCCCTGTCTAAGTCCCCTATACCTAGAGGGAGTATTGGCCCAACACTTCTAGAAAACGGGGTCCTTGTGGGCAACTCATTGGAGGGACACAAATAAATATTTGCCGACTTTTTGCTGAAACTTAAGAGCGTTCACACCTAAGCCTCTTACAAGGTCAGCTGTTTAGCGAAACATGAGCTCATGATCTAAATTTACACAATAATGAAGAAATCAGCTACAAAGGGAGACAATCAGCAAAAACAATCAATACCAGAATTAGATTCCCTAGGCCATCCGTCAGATGTTGGAATAATCAGGTGCTAGGCAGAAAATATACATAAACCTGGAAATGAAACAAGGAACAAGGATGTTTTCAAAGACTGGTAGGATCTCTAAAGCATTTTTGAAGTACATGGCATTGAGAAAGCTAAATACTCAAAGGTTGTATAATACAACAAATTAAGCAGTGAGAAGAGTGAAATTAGGCTGTTTAGAAAACTATGGAAGGTGAGATTTTCTGCCTAATTATATAAGATGATTTCTCTAAAAAATACACATTATTTCAAAGACTTATAGGCTGTGAAATAAGTTAAGGGTATTTCAAATGGCTTGTCTGCAAAGAAAGGTGAGATGTAGGGAATCACAGAAAGCCGAGGGGATAATATGTCAATATATACATTGCTATATGGTGAACTAAGCCTTAGGCCGGCAACACTGTAGAGGAATTGACCCTTAGAAACTTAAAAGTGAGCTGGAATCTTTAAAAGTTCAAATGTTTTAAGTAAAAAGATTTATGAAAATGAATATCCAAGTGTTTTACTTGACATCAGAAAATCAAAACAATAAACCCTGAGAACATAGAAAAAAGATAAATAAAGATATGAGCAGAACTTAATACCACAGAAAACGTATAAAATTCAGGTGAGGTAGTAAGTCCAAAGAATATTCTTTGAAAAGATTTAAAAGACACACTTTGATTAAGGAAAACACAAACATAATTAAAGAATATATAGAACGAATCAGGACAATGTTATAGCAGAGAATATATGAAATGCCAGTAAATTGGAACATTTCTGTAAAGCTGACCATTTCCAAGTTCGTACAGTTTAACAAAACTGACACAAGAGGAAAACATTTAAGGTAATCATGTCTGCTCTTGGCATTCTACGAATGCCCTGGCCTCAGAATGCAGCGTCTGTAGTCCATTGTAACCTGTGGAGAGTGGGCCGGGCTCAGGGAGGCTGAAGACTGCCCTCACTGAGGGAGAGGGTGTGGCCATCTCTGCTGTGACTGAACAAAGGGCAGGGGAGCAGGGGGCCCAGGGCAGGGCCCTCAGAGCCCGGCAGGCCCAGTGGGGTGTCACAAGCATTTAGTCCCAGGCCATAGGGCGCCTTCTTTGTCTGCACAGCTGACCAAACTCTCATTTTTCCACTCAGGCCGCCCACATATTTGAAGTGTGTGTGGAACCTGTCCACGCAGTACACCTCGCTGCACAGCTAACCATAGGTCAGGGCATCGTAGCTTCCTGCCAGGTGACCGAAGTTCACAGGCAAATGGGTCCCTGGGACACATGCGGAGAGGCTCCTGCCAGGGCCACAGGCCGCCCACTGCCCCTGCACCACATCGAAGGCTGAAAAGCAGCCATGTCTCAGTCCACTGCCTCTCGAAGGAGTATTGGCCCAACACTTGTAGAAAACGGGGTCCTTGCGGGCAACTCATTGGAGGGACACAAATAAATCTTTGCCGACTTTCTGCTGAAGCTTACCAGCGTTCACACCTAAGCCTCTTACAAGGTCAGATGTTTAGCTAAACATGAGCTCATGATCTAAATTTACACAATATTGAAGAAATCAGCTACAAAGTGAGACAATCAGCAAAAACAATCAATACCAGAATGAGATTCCCTAGGCCATCCATCTGATGTTGGAATAATCAGGTGCAAGGCAGAAAATATACATAAACCTGGAAATGAAACAAGGAACAAGGATGTTTTCAAAGACTGGTAGGATCTCTAAAGCATATTTGAAGTACATGTCATTGATAAACCTAAATACTCAAAGGTTGTTTAATACCACAGATTAAGCATTGAGAAGAGTGAAATTATGCTGTTTTGAAAACTATGGCAGGTGAGATTTTCTGCCTAATTATATAAGAAGACTTCTCAAAAAATAGACATTATTTCAAAGACTTATTGGCTGTGAAATAAGTTAAGTGTATTTCAAATGGCTTGTCTGCAAAGAAAGGTGAGATGTAGGGAATCACAGAAAGTCGAGGGGAAAATGTCAATATATACATTGCTATATGGTGAACTAAGCCTTAGGCCAACCATAATGTAGACTACCTGACCCATAGAAACTTAAAAGTGAGCTGGAATCTTTAAAAGTTCAAATGTTTATAAGTAAAAAGATTTATGAAAATGAATAACCAAGTGTTTTAATTGACATGAGAAAATCAAAACAATAAACCCTGAGAACATAGAAAAAAGATAAATAAAGATATGAGCAGAACTTAATACCACAGAAAACGTATAAAATTCACGTGAGGTAGTAAGTCCAAAGAATATTCTTTGAAAAGATTTAAAAGACACACTTTGATTAAGGAAAACACAAACATATTTAAAGAATATATAGAAAGAATCAGGACAATGTTATAGCAGAGAATATATGAAATGCCAGTAAATTGGAACATTTCTGTAAAGTGGACCATTTCCTAGCTCCTACAGTTTACCAAAACTGACACAAGAGGATATCATTTAAGGTCATCATGTCGGCCCTTGGCATTCTCGGAACGCCCTGGCCGCAGAATGCAGCATCTGTAGTCCATGGTAACCTGCGGAGAGTGGGAGGGGCTGAGGGAGACTGGAACACTGCCCTCACTGAGGGAGTGGGTGTGGCCATCTCTGCTGTGACTGAACAAAGGGCAGGGGAGCAGGTGGCCCAGGGCAGGGCCCTCAGAGCCCGGCAGGCCCAGTGGGGTGTCACAAGCATTTAGGCCCAGGCCATAGGGCGCCTTCTTTGTCTGAACAGCTGCCCAAACTCTCATTTTTCCACACAGGCCGCCCACTTAGTTGATGTGTGTGTGAAACCTGTCCGCGCAGTACACATCGCTGCACAGCTAACCATAGGTCTGGGCATCGTAGCTTCCTGCCAGGTGACCGAAGTTCGCAGGAGAGATGATTCCCAGGTTCACACGCAGAGAGGCTCATGCCCGGGCCACAGGCCGCCCACTGCCCCTGCCCAAGATCGGGGGCCGAAAGCAGCCCTGTCTAAGTCCCCTATACCTAGAGGGAGTATTGGACCAACACTTCTAGAAAACGGGGTCCTTGTGGGCAACTCATTGGAGGGACACAAATAAATCTTTGCCGACTTTTTGCTGAAACTTACGAGCGTTCACACCTAAGCCTCTTACAAGGTCAGCTGTTTAGCTAAACATGAGCTCATGATCTAAATTTACACAATAATGAAGAAATCAGCTACAAAGGGAGACAATCAGCAAAAACAATCCATACCAGAATTAGATTCCCTAGGCCATCCGTCAGATGTTGGAATAATCAGGTGCTAGGCAGAAAATATACATAAACCTGGAAATGAAACAAGAAACAAGGATGTTTTCAAAGACTGGTAGGATCTCTAAAGCATTTTTGAAGTACATGGCATTGATAAAGCTAAATACTCAAAGGTTGTTTAATACAACAAATTAAGCAGTGAGAAGAGTGAAATTATGCTGTTTAGAAAACTATGGAAGGTGAGATTCTCTTCCTAATTATATAAGATGTTTTCTCTAAAAAATACACATTATTTCAAAGACTTATAGGCTGTGAAATAAGTTAAGGGTATTTCAAATGGCTTGTCTGCAAAGAAAGGTGAGATGTAGGGAATCACAGAAAGCCGAGGGGATAATATGTCAATATATACATTGCTATATGGTGAACTAAGCCTTAGGCTGGCAACACTGTAGAGGAATCGACCCTTAGAAACGTACAAGTAAGCTGGAATCTTTAAAAGTTCAAATCTTTATAAGTAAAAAGATTTATTAAAATGAATAACCAAGTGTTTTACTTGATATCTGAAAATCAAAACAATAAACCCTGAGAACATAGAATAAAGATAAATAAAGATATGAGCAGAATTTAATACCACAGAAAACGTATAAAATTCAGGTGAGGTAGTAAGTCCAAAGAATATTCTTTGAAAAGATTTAAAAGACACACCTTGATTAAGGAAAACACAAACATAATTAAAGAATATATAGAAAGAATCAGGACAATGTTATAGCAGAGAATATATGAAATGCCAGTAATTTGGAACATTTTTGTAAAGTTGACCATTTCCTAGCTCGTACACTTTAACAAAACTGACACAAGAGGAAATCATTTAAGGTCATCATGTGTGCTCTTGGCATTCTCGGAACGCCCTGGCCTCAGAATGCAGCATCTGTAGTCCATGGTAACCTGCGGAGAGTGGGAGGGGCTCAGGGAGGCTGAAGACTGCCCTCACTGAGGGAGTGGGTGTGGCCATCTCTGCTGTGACTGAACAAAGTGCAGGGGAGCAGGGGGCCCAGAGCAGGGTCCTCAGAGCCCGGCAGGCCCAGTGGGGTGTCACAAGCATTTAGGCCCAGGCCATAGGGCGCCTTCTTTGTCTGCACAGCTGTCCAAACTCTCATTTTTCCACTCAGGCCGCCCACTTAGTTGAAGTTTGTGTGGAACCTGTCCGCGCAGTACACCTCGCTGCACAGCTAACCATAGGGCAGGGCATCGTAATTTCCTGCCAGGTGACCGAAGTTCACAGGCAAATGGGTCCCTGGGACACATGCGGAGAGGCTCCTGACCAGGCCACAGGCCGCCCACTGCCCCTGCCCCAGATCGAAGGCTGAAAAGCAGCCATGTCTGAGTCCACTGCCTCTCGAAGGAGTATTGGACCAACACTTGTAGAAAACGGGGTCATTGCGGGCAACTCATTGGAGGGACACAAATAAATCTTTGCCGACTTTCTGCTGAAGCTTACCAGCGTTCACACCTAAGCCTCTTACAAGGTCAGCTGTTTAGCTAAACATGAGCTCATGATCTAAATTTACACAATATTGAAGAAATCAGCTACAAAGTGAGACAATCAGCAAAAACAATCAATATCAGAATTAGATTCCCTGGGCCAACCATCTGATGTTGGAATACTCATGTTCAAGGCAGAAAATATACATAAAACTGGAACTGAAACAAGGAACAAGGATTTTTTCAAAGACTGGTAGGATCTCTAAAACATTTTTAAAGTACATGTCGTTGATAAACCTAAATACTCAAAGGTTGTTTATTACCACAGATTAAGCTTTGAGAAGAATGAAATTATGCTGTTTTGAAAACTATGGCAGGTGAGATTTTCTGCCTAATTATATAAGAAGATTTCTCTAAAAAATAGACATTATTTCAAAGACTTATTGGCTTTGAAATAAGTTAAGTGTATTTCAAATGGCTTTTCTGCAAAGAAAGGAGAGAGGTAGGGAATCACAGAAAGTCGAGGGGAAAATGTCAATATATACATTGCTATATGGTGAACTAAGCCTTAGGCCAGCCATAATGTAGAGGACCTGACACTTAGAAACTTAAAAGTGAGCTGGAATCTTTAAAAGTTCAAATGTTTATAAGTAAAAATATTTATGAAAATGAATAACCAAGTGTTTTAATTGACATCAGAAAATCAAAACAATAAACCCTGAGAACATAGAAAAAAGATAAATAAAGATATGAGCAGAACTTAATACCACAGAAAACGTATAAAATTCAGGTGAGGTAGTAAGTCCAAAGAATATTCTTTGAAAAGATTTAAAAGACACACTTTGATTAAGGAAAACACAAACATATTTAAAGAATATATAGAAAGAATCAGGACAATGTTATAGCAGAGAATATATGAATTGCCAGTAAATTGGAACATTTCTGTAAAGTGGACCATTTCCTAGCTCCTACAGTTTACCAAAACTGACACAAGAGGAAATCATTTTAGGTCATCGTGTCGTCCCTTGGCATTCTCGGAACGCACTGGCCTCAGAATGCAGGATCAGTAGTCCATGGTAAACTGCGGAGAGTGGGAGGGGCTGAGGGAGACTGGAACACTGCCCTCACTGAGGTAGTGGGTGTGGCCATCTCTGCTGTGACTGAACAAAGGGCAGGGGAGCAGGGGGCCCAGGGCAGGGCCCTCAGAGCCCGGCAGGCCCAGTGTGGTGTCACAAGCATTTAGGCCCAGGCCATAGGGCGCCTTCTTTGTCTGCACAGCTGCCCAAACTCTCATTTTTCCAAACAGGCCGCCCACTTAGTTGAAGTGTTTGTGGAACCTGTCCGCGCAGTACACCTCGCTACACAGCTAACCATAGGTCTGCGCATCGTAGCTTCCTGCCAGGTGACCGAAGATCGCAGGAGAGATGATTCCCAGGTTCACACGCAGAGAGGCTCCTGCCCGGGCCACAGGTGCCCACTGCCCCTGCCCAAGATCGGGGGCCGAAAGCAGCCCTGTCTAAGTCCCCTACCCCTAGAGGGAGTATTGGACCAACACTTCTAGAAAACGTGGTCCTTGTGGGCAACTCATTGGAGGGACACAAATAAATCTCTGCCGACTTTTTGCTGAAACTTACGAGCATTCACAACTAAGCCTCTTACAATGTCAGCTGTTTAGCTAAACATGAGCTCATGATCTAAATTTACACAATAATGAAGAAATCAGCTACAAAGGGAGACAATCAGCAAAAACAACCAATACCAGAATTAGATTCCCTGGGCCATCCGTCAGATGTTGGAATAATCAGGTGCTAGGCAGAAAATATACATAAACCTGGAAATGAAACAAGAAAAAATGATGTTTTCAAAGACTGGTAGGATCTCTAAAGCATTTTTGAAGTACATGGCATTGATAAAGCTAAATACTCAAAGGTTGTTTAATACAACAAATTAAGCAGTGAGAAGAGTGAAATTATGCTGTTTAGAAAACTATGGAAGGTGAGATTCTCTGCCTAATTATATAATATGATTTCTCTAAAAAATACACATTATTTCAATGACTTATAGGCTGTGAAATAAGTTAAGGGTATTTCAAATGGCTTGTCTGCAAAGAAAGGTGAGATGTAGGGAATCAGAGAAAGCCGAGGGGATAATATGTCAATATATGCATTGCTATATGGTGAACTAAGCCTTAGGCCGGCAACACTGTAGACGAATTGACCCTTAGAAACGTACAAGTAAGCTGGAATCTTTAAAAGTTCAAATCTTTATAAGTAAAAAGATTTATTAAAATGAATAACCAAGTGTTTTACTTGATATCAGAAAATCAAAACAATAAACCCTGAGAACATAGAAAAAAGATAAATAAAGATATGAGCAGAATTTAATACCACAGAAAACGTATAAAATTCAGGTGAGGTAGTAAGTCCAAAGAATATTCTTTGAAAAGATTTAAAAGACACACTTTGATTAAGGAAAACACAAACATAATTAAAGAATATATAGAAAGAATCAGGACAATGTTATAGCAGAGAATATATGAAATGCCAGTAAATTGGAACATTTCTGTAAAGTGGACCATTTCCTAGCTCCTACAGTTTAACAAAACTGACACAAGAGGAAATCATTTAATGTCATCATGTCTGCTCTTGGCATTCTCGGAACGCCCTGGCCTCAGAATGCAGCATCTGTAGTCCATAGTAACCTGCGGAGAGTGGGAGGGGCTCAGGGAGGCTGAAGACTGCCCTCACTGAGGGAGTGGGTGTGGCCATCTCTGCTGTGACTGAACAAAGGGCAGGGGAGCATTGGGCCCAGGGCAGGGCCCTCAGAGCCCGGCAGTCCCAGTGGGGTGTCACAAGAATTTAGGCCCAGGCCATAGGGCGCCTTCTTTGTCTGCACAGCTGTCCAAACTCTCATTTTTCCACTCAGGCAGCCCACTTAGTTGAAGTGTGTGTGGAACCTGTCCGCGCAGTACACCTCACTGCACAGCTAACCATAGGTCAGGGCATCGTAGCTTCCTGCCAGGTGACCGAAGTTCGCAGGCAAATGGGTCCCTGGGACACATGCGGAGAGGCTCCTGCCCGGGCCACAGGCCGCCCACTGCCCCTGCCCCAGATCGAAGGATGAAAAGCAGCCATGTCTGAGTCCACTGCCTCTCGAAGGAGTATTGGACCAACACTTGTAGAAAGCGGGGTCCTTGCGGGCAACTCATTGGATGGACACAAATAAATCTTTGCCGACTTTCTGCTGAAGCTTACCAGCGTTCACACCTAAGCCTCTTACAAGGTCAGCTGTTTAGCTAAACATGAGCTCATGATCTAAATTTACACAATATTGAAGAAATCAGCTACAAAGTGAGACAATCAGCAAAAACAATCAATATCAGAATTAGATTCCCTAGGCCAACCATCTGATGTTGGAATAATCAGGTTCAAGGCAGAAAATATACATAAAACTGGAACTGAAACAAGGAACAAGGAGGTTTTCAAAGGCTGGTAGGATCTCTAAAATATTTTTAAAGTACATATCGTTGGTAAACCTAAATACTCAAAGGTTGTTTAATACCACAGATTAAGCATTGAGAAGAGTGAAATTATGCTGTTTTGAAAACTATGGCAGGTGAGATTTTCTGCCTAATTATATAAGAAGATTTCTCTAAAAAGTAGACATTATTTCAAAGACTTATTGGCTGTGAAATAAGTTAAGTGTATTTCAAATGGCTTGTCTTCAAAGAAAGGTGAGATGTAGGGAATGACAGAAAGTCGAGGGGAAAATGTCAATATATACATTGCTATATGGTGAACTAAGCCTTAGGCCAGCCACAATGTAGAGGACCTGACCCTTAGAAACTTAAAAGTGAGCTGGAATCTTTAAAAGTTCAAATGTTTGTAAGTAAAAAGATTTATGAAAATGAATAACCAAGTGTTTTAATTGACATCAGAAAATCAAAACAATAAACCCTGAGAACATAGAAAAAAGATAAATAAAGATATGAGCAGAACTTAATACCACAGAAAACGTATAAAATTCAGGTGAGGTAGTAAGTCCAAAGAATATTCTTTGAAAAGATTTAAAAGACACACTTTGATTAAGGAAAACACAAACATAATTAAAGAATATATAGAAAGAATCAGGACAATGTTATAGCAGAGAATATATGAAATGCCAGTAAATTGGAACATTTCTGTAAAGTGGACCATTTCCTAGCTCCTACAGTTTACCAAAACTGACACAAGAGGAAATCATTTAATGTCATCATGTCGGCCCTTGGCATTCTCGGAACGCCCTGGCCTCAGAATGCAGCATCTGTAGTCCATGGTAACCTGCGGAGAGTGGGAGGGGCTGAGGGAGACTGGAACACTGCCCTCACTGAGGGAGTGGGTGTGGCCATCTCTGCTGTGACTGAACAAAGGGCAGGGGAGCAGGGGGCCCAGGGCAGGGCCCTCAGAGCCCGGCAGGCCCAGTGTGGTGTCACAAGCATTTAGGCCCAGGCCATAGGGCGCCTTCTTTGTCTGCACAGCTGCCCAAACTCTCATTTTTCCACACAGGCCGCCCACTTAGTTGAAGTGTGTGTGGAACCTGTCCGCGCAGTACACCTCGCTGCACAGCTAAGCATAGGTCTGCGCATCGTAGCTTCCTGCCAGGTGACCGAAGTTCGCAGGAGAGATGATTCCCAGGTTCACACGCAGAGAGGCTCCTGCCCGGGCCACAGGTGCCCACTGCCCCTGCCCAAGATCGGGGGCCGAAATCAGCCCTGTCTAAGTCCCCTACCCCTAGAGGGAGTATTGGACCAACACTTCTAGAAAACGGGGTCCTTGTTGGCAACTCATTGGAGGGACACAAATAAATCTTTGCCGACTTTTTGCTGAAACTTACGAGCGTTCACACCTAAGCCTCTTACAAGGTCAGCTGTTTAGCTAAACATGAGCTGATGATCTAAATTTACACAATAATGATGAAATCAGCTACAAAGGGAGACAATCAGCAAAAAAAAACAATACCAGAATTAGATTCCCTAGGCCATCCGTCAGATGTTGGAATAATCAGGTGCTAGGCAGAAAATATACATAACCTGGAAATGAAACAAGGATCAAGGATGTTTTCAAAGACTGGTAGGATCTCTAAAGCATTTTTGAAGTACATGGCATTGATAAAGCTAAATACTCAAAGGTTGTTTAATACAACAAATTAAGCAGTGAGAAGAGTGAAATTATGCTGTTTAGAAAACTATGGAAGGTGAGATTTTCTGCCTAATTATATAAGAAGATTTCTCTAAAAAATAGACATTATTTCAAAGACATATAGGCTGTGAAATAAGTTAAGGGTATTTCAAATGGCTTGTCTGCAAAGAAAGGTGAGATGTAGGGAATCACAGAAAGCCGAGGGGATAATATGTCAATATATACATTGCTATATGGTGAACTAAGCCTTAGGCCGGCAACACTGTAGAGGAATTGACAATTAGAAACGTACAAGTAAGCTGGAATCTTTAAAAGTTCAAATCTTTATAAGAAAAAGATTTATTAAAATGAATAACCAAGTGTTTTACTTGACATCAGAAAATCAAAACAATAAACCCTGAGAACATAGAAAAAACATAAATAAAGATATGAGCAGGACTTAATACCACAGAAAACGTATAAAATTCAGGTTACGTAGTAAGTCCAAAGAATATTCTTTGAAAAGATTTAAAAGACACACTTTGATTAAGGAAAACACAAACATAATTAAAGAATATATAGAAAGAATCAGGACAATGTTATAGCAGAGAATATATGAAATGCCAGTAAATTGGAACATTTCTGTAAAGTTGACCATTTCCTAGCTCGTACAGTTTAACACAACTGACACAAGAGGAAATCATTTAAGGTCATCATGTCTGCTCTTGGCATTCTCGGAACGCCCTGGCCTCAGAATGCAGCATCTGTAGTCCATGGTAACCTGGGGAGAGTGGTTGGGGCTGAGGGAAACTGGAACACTGCCCTCACTGAGGGAGTGGGTGTGGTCAACTCTGCTGTGACTGAACAAAGGGCAGGGGAGCAGGGGGCCCAGGGCATGGCCCTCAGAGCCCGGCAGGCCGAGTGGGGTGTCACAAGCATTTAGGCCCACGCCATAGGGCGCCTTCTTTGTCTGCACAGCTGTCCAAACTCTCACTTTTCCACTCAGGCCGCCCACTTAGTTGAAGTGTGTGTGGAACCTGTCCGCGCAGTACACCTCGCTGCACAGCTAACAATAGGTCAGGGCATCGTAGCTTCCTGCCAGGTGACCGAAGTTCGCAGGCAAATGGGTCCCTGGGACACATGCGGAGAGGCTCCTGCCCGGGCTACAGGCCGCCCACTGCCCCTGCCCCGGATCGAAGGCTGAAAAGCAGCCATGTCTGAGTCCACTGCCTCTCGAAGGAGTATTGGACCAACACTTGTAGAAAACGGGGTCCTTGCGGGCAACTCATTGGAGGGACACAAATAAATCTTTGCCGACTTTCTGTTGCAGCTTACCAGCGTTCACACCTAAGCCTCTTACAACGTCAGCTGTTTAGCTAAACATGAGCTCATGATCTAAATTTACACAATATTGAAGAAATCAGCAACAAAGTGAGACAATCAGCAAAAACAATCACTACCAGATTAGATTCCCTAGGCCATCCATCTGATGTTGGAATAATCAGGTCCAAGGCAGAAAATATACATAAACCTGGAAATGAAACAAGGAACAAGGATGTTTTCAAAGACTGGTAGGATCTCTAAAACATTTTTAAAGTACATGTCGTTGATAAACCTAAATACTCAAAGGTTGTTTAATACCACAGATTAAGCATTGAGAAGAGTGAAATTATGCTGTTTTGAAAACTATGGCAGGTGAGATTTTCTGCCTGATTATATAAGAAGATTTCTCTAAAAAATAGACATTATTTCAAAGACTTATTGGCTGTGAAATAAGTTAAGTGTATTTCAAATGGCTTGTCTGCAAAGAAAGGTGAGATGTAGGGAATCACAGAAAGCCGAGGGGATAATATGTCAATATATACATTGCTATATGGTGAACTAAGCCTTAGGCCGGCAACACTGTAGAGGAATTGACCCTTAGAAACGTACAAGTAAGCTGGAATCTTTAAAAGTTCAAATCTTTATAAGTAAAAAGATTTATGAAAATGAATAACCAAGTGTTTTAATTGACATCAGAAAATCAAAACAATAAACCCTGAGAACATAGAAAAAAGATAAATAAAGATATGAGCAGAACTTAATACCACAGAAAACGTATAAAATTCAGGTGAGGTAGTAAGTCCAAAGAATATTCTTTGAAAAGATTTAAAAGACACACTTTGATTAAGGAAAACACAAACATAATTAAAGAATATATAGAAAGAATCAGGACAATGTTATAGCAGAGAATATATGAAATGCCAGTAAATTTGAACATTTCTGTAAAGTTGACCATTTCCCAGCTCGTACAGTTTAACAAAACTGACACAAGAGGAAATCATTTAAGGTCATCATGTCTGCTCCTGGCATTCTTGGAACGCCCTGGCCTCAGAATGCAGCATCTGTAGTCCATGGTAACCTGCGAGAGTCGGCGGGGCTCAGGGAGGCTGAAAACTGCCCTCACTGAGGGAGAGGGTGTGGCCATCTCTGCTGTGACTGAACAAAGGGCAGTGGAGCAGGGGGCCCAGGGCAGGGCCCTCAAAGCCCGGCAGGCACAGTGGGGTGTCACAAGCATTTAGGCCCAGGCCATAGGGCACCTACTTTTTCTGCACAGCTGTCCAAACACTCACTTTTCCACTCAGGCCGCCCACTTAGTTGAAGTGTGTGTGTAACCTGTCCGCGCAGTACACCTCGCTGCACAGCTAACAATAGGTCAGGGCATCGTAGCTTCCTGCCAGGTGACCGAAGTTCGCAGGCAAATGGGTCCCTGGGACACATGCGGAGAGGCTCCTGCCCGGGCCACAGGCCGCCCACAGCCCCTGCCCGAGATCGAAGGCTGAAAAGCAGCCATGTCTGAGACCGCTGCCTCTCGAAGGAATATTGGACCAACACTTGTAGAAAACGGGGTCCTTGCGGGCAACTCATTGGAGGGACACACATAAATCTTTGCCGACTTTCTGCTGAAGCTTACCAGCGTTCACACCTAAGCCTCTTACAAGGTCAGCTGTTTAGCTAAACATGAGCTCATGATCTAAATTTACACAATATTGAAGAAATCAGCTACAAAGTGAGACAATCAGCAAAAACAATCAATACCAGAATTAGATTCCCTAGGCCATCCATCTGATGTTGGAATAATCAGGTGCAAGGCAGAAAATATACATAAAACTGGAACTGAAACAAGGAACAAGGTGGTTTTAAAGGCTGGTAGGATCTCTAAAACATTTTTAAAGTACATGTCGTTGATAAACCTAAATACTCAAAGGTTGTTTAATACCACAGATTAAGCATTGAGAAGAGTGAAATTTTGCTGTTTTGAAAACTATGGCAGGTGAGATTTTCTGCCTAATTATATAAAAAGATTTCTCTAAAAAATAGACATTATTTCAAAGACTTATTGGCTGTGAAATAAGTTAAGTGTATTTCAAATGGCTTGTCTGCAAAGAAAGGTGATATGTAGGGAATGACAGAAAGTCGAGGGGAAAATGTCAATATATACATTGCTATATGGTGAACTAAGCCTTAGGCCAGCCACAATGTAGAGGACCTGACCCTTAGAAACTTAAAAGTGAGCTGGAATCTTTAAAAGTTCAAATGTTTGTAAGTAAAAAGATTTATGAAAATGAATAACCAAGTGTTTTACTTGACATCAGAAAATCAAAACAATAAACCCTGAGAACATAGAAAAAAGATAAATAAAGATATGAGCAGAACTTAATACCACAGAAAACGTATAAAATTCAGGTGAGGTAGTAAGTCCAAAGAATATTCTTTGAAAAGATTTAAAAGACACACTTTGATTAAGGAAAACACAAACATAATTAAAGAATATATAGAAAGAATCAGGACAATGTTATAGCAGAGAATATATGAAATGCCAGTAAATTGGAACATTTCTGTAAAGTGGACCATTTCCTAGCTCCTACAGTTTACCAAAACTGACACAAGAGGAAATCATTTAATGTCATCATGTCGGCCCTTGGCATTCTCGGAACGCCCTGGCCTCAGAATGCAGCATCTGTAGTCCATGGTAACCTGCGGAGAGTGGGAGGGGCTGAGGGAGACTGGAACACTGCCCTCACTGAGGGAGTGGGTGTGGCCATCTCTGCTGTGACTGAACAAAGGGCAGGGGAGCAGGGGGCCCAGGGCAGGGCCCTCAGAGCCCGGCAGGCCCAGTGTGGTGTCACAAGCATTTAGGCCCAGGCCATAGGGCGCCTTCTTTGTCTGCACAGCTGCCCAAACTCTCATTTTTCCACACAGGCCGCCCACTTAGTTGAAGTGTGTGTGGAACCTGTCCGCGCAGTACACCTCGCTGCACAGCTAAGCATAGGTCTGCACATCGTAGCTTCCTGCCAGTTGACCGAAGTTCGCAGGAGAGATGATTCCCAGGTTCACACGCAGAGAGGCTCCTGCCCGGGCCACAGGTGCCCACTGCCCCTGCCCAAGATCGGGGGCCGAAATCAGCCCTGTCTAAGTCCCCTACCCCTAGAGGGAGTATTGGACCAACACTTCTAGAAAACGGGGTCCTTGTGGGCAACTCATTGGAGGGACACAAATAAATCTTTGCCGACTTTTTGCTGAAACTTACGAGCGTTCACACCTAAGCCTCTTACAAGGTCAGCTGTTTAGCTAAACATGAGCTGATGATCTAAATTTACACAATAATGAAGAAATCAGCTACAAAGGGAGACAATCAGCAAAAAAAAACAATACCAGAATTAGATTCCCTAGGCCATCCGTCAGATGTTGGAATAATCAGGTGCTAGGCAGAAAATATACATAACCTGGAAATGAAACAAGGAACAAGGATGTTTTCAAAGACTGGTAGGATCTCTAAAGCATTTTTGAAGTACATGGCATTGATAAAGCTAAATACTCAAAGGTTGTTTAATACAACAAATTAAGCAGTGAGAAGAGTGAAATTATGCTGTTTAGAAAACTATGGAAGGTGAGATTTTCTGCCTAATTATATAAGAAGATTTCTCTAAAAAATAGACATTATTTCAAAGACATATAGGCTGTGAAATAAGTTAAGGGTATTTCAAATGGCTTGTCTGCAAAGAAAGGTGAGATGTAGGGAATCAAAGAAAGCCGAGGGGATAATATGTCAATATATACATTGCTATATGGTGAACTAAGCCTTAGGCCGGCAACACTGTAGAGGAATTGACAATTAGAAACGTACAAGTAAGCTGGAATCTTTAAAAGTTCAAATCTTTATAAGAAAAAGATTTATTAAAATGAATAACCAAGTGTTTTACTTGACATCAGAAAATCAAAACAATAAACCCTGAGAACATAGAAAAAACATAAATAAAGATATGAGCAGGACTTAATACCACAGAAAACGTATAAAATTCAGGTTACGTAGTAAGTCCAAACAATATTCTTTGAAAAGATTTAAAAGACACACTTTGATTAAGGAAAACACAAACATAATTAAAGAATATATAGAAAGAATCAGGACAATGTTATAGCAGAGAATATATGAAATGCCAGTAAATTGGAACATTTCTGTAAAGTTGACCATTTCCTAGCTCGTACAGTTTAACACAACTGACACAAGAGGAAATCATTTAAGGTCATAATGTCTGCTCTTGGCATTCTCGGAACGCCCTGGCCTCAGAATGCAGCATCTGTAGTCCAAGGTAACCTGCGGAGAGAGGGCGGGGGTGAGGGAAACTGGAACACTGCCCTCACTGAGGGAGTGGGTGTGGTCAACTCTGCTGTGACTGAACAAAGGGCAGGGGAGCAGGGGGCCCAGGGCATGGCCCTCAGAGCCCGGCAGGCCGAGTGGGGTGTCACAAGCATTTAGGCCCACGCCATAGGGCGCCTTCTTTGTCTGCACAGCTGTCCAAACTCTCACTTTTCCACTCAGGCCGCCCACTTAGTTGAAGTGTGTGTGGAACCTGTCCGCGCAGTACACCTCGCTGCACAGCTAACAATAGGTCAGGGCATCGTAGCTTCCTGCCAGGTGACCGAAGTTCGCAGGCAAATGGGTCCCTGGGACACATGCGGAGAGGCTCCTGCCCGGGCTACAGGCCGCCCACTGCCCCTGCCCCGGATCGAAGGCTGAAAAGCAGCCATGTCTGAGTCCACTGCCTCTCGAAGGAGTATTGGACCAACACTTGTAGAAAACGGGGTCCTTGCGGGCAACTCATTGGAGGGACACAAATAAATCTTTGCCGACTTTCTGTTGCAGCTTACCAGCGTTCACACCTAAGCCTCTTACAACGTCAGCTGTTTAGCTAAACATGAGCTCATGATCTAAATTTACACAATATTGAAGAAATCAGCAACAAAGTGAGACAATCAGCAAAAACAATCACTACCAGATTAGATTCCCTAGGCCATCCATCTGATGTTGGAATAATCAGGTGCAAGGCAGAAAATATACATAAACCTGGAAATGAAACAAGGAACAAGGATGTTTTCAAAGACTGGTAGGATCTCTAAAACATTTTTAAAGTACATGTCGTTGATAAACCTAAATACTCAAAGGTTGTTTAATACCACAGATTAAGCATTGAGAAGAGTGAAATTATGCTGTTTTGAAAACTATGGCAGGTGAGATTTTCTGCCTGATTATATAAGAAGATTTCTCTAAAAAATAGACATTATTTCAAAGACTTATTGGCTGTGAAATAAGTTAAGTGTATTTCAAATGGCTTGTCTGCAAAGAAAGGTGAGATGTAGGGAATCACAGAAAGCCGAGGGGATAATATGTCAATATATACATTGCTATATGGTGAACTAAGCCTTAGGCCGGCAACACTGTAGAGGAATTGACCCTTAGAAACGTACAAGTAAGCTGGAATCTTTAAAAGTTCAAATCTTTATAAGTAAAAAGTTTTATGAAAATGAATAACCAAGTGTTTTACTTGACATCAGAAAATCAAAACAATAAACCCTGAGAACATAGAAAAAAGATAAATAAAGATATGAGCAGAACTTAATACCACAGAAAACGTATAAAATTCAGGTGAGGTAGTAAGTCCAAAGAATATTCTTTGAAAAGATTTAAAAGACACACTTTGATTAAGGAAAACACAAACATAATTAAAGAATATATAGAAAGAATCAGGACAATGTTATAGCAGAGAATATATGAAATGCCAGTAAATTTGAACATTTCTGTAAAGTTGACCATTTCCCAGCTCGTACAGTTTAACAAAACTGACACAACAGGAAATCATTTAAGGTCATCATGTCTGCTCCTGGCATTCTTGGAACGCCCTGGCCTCAGAATGCAGCATCTGTAGTCCATGGTAACCTGCGAGAGTCGGCGGGGCTCAGGGAGGCTGAAAACTGCCCTCACTGAGGGAGTGGGTGTGGCCATCTCTGCTGTGACTGAACAAAGGGCAGGGGAGCAGGGGGCCCAGGGCAGGGCCCTCAAAGCCCGGCAGGCACAGTGGGGTGTCACAAGCATTTAGGCCCAGGCCATAGGGCACCTACTTTTTCTGCACAGCTGTCCAAACACTCACTTTTCCACTCAGGCCGCCCACTTAGTTGAAGTGTGTGTGTAACCTGTCCGCGCAGTACACCTCGCTGCACAGCTAACAATAGGTCAGGGCATCGTAGCTTCCTGCCAGGTGACCGAAGTTCGCAGGCAAATGGGTCCCTGGGACACATGCGGAGAGGCTCCTGCCCGGGCCACAGGCCGCCCACTGCCCCTGCCCGAGATCGAAGGCTGAAAAGCAGCCATGTCTGAGACCACTGCCTCTCGAAGGAGTATTGGACCAACACTTGTAGAAAACGGGGTCCTTGCGGGCAACTCATTGGAGGGACACACATAAATCTTTGCCGACTTTCTGCTGAAGCTTACCAGCGTTCACACCTAAGCCTCTTACAAGGTCAGCTGTTTAGATAAACATGAGCTCATGATCTAAATTTACACAATATTGAAGAAATCAGCTACAAAGTGAGACAATCAGCAAAAACAATCAATACCAGAATTAGATTCCCTAGGCCATCCATCTGATGTTGGAATAATCAGGTGCAAGGCAGAAAATATACATAAAACTGGAACTGAAACAAGGAACAAGGAGGTTTTCAAAGGCTGGTAGGATCTCTAAAACATTTTTAAAGTACATGTCGTTGATAAACCTAAATACTCAAAGGTTGTTTAATACCACAGATTAAGCATTGAGAAGAGTGAAATTTTGCTGTTTTGAAAACTATGGCAGGTGAGATTTTCTGCCTAATTATATAAAAAGATTTCTCTAAAAAATAGACATTATTTCAAAGACTTAATGGCTGTGAAATAAGTTAAGTGTATTTCAAATGGCTTGTCTGCAAAGAAAGGTGATATGTAGGGAATGACAGAAAGTCGAGGGGAAAATGTCAATATATACATTGCTATATGGTGAACTAAGCCTT
This sequence comes from Mesoplodon bidens, assembly GCF_964165515.1. Taxonomy (NCBI): domain Eukaryota; kingdom Metazoa; phylum Chordata; class Mammalia; order Artiodactyla; family Ziphiidae; genus Mesoplodon; species Mesoplodon bidens. The sequence goes on from NW_027671513.1 coordinate 1,095,888, forward strand.
AGGCCAGCCACAATGTAGAGGACCTGACCCTTAGAAACTTAAAAGTGAGCTGGAATCTTTAAAAGTTCAAATCTTTATAAGTAAAAAGATTTATGAAAATGAATAACCAAGTGTTTTAAATGACATCAGAAGATCAAAACAATAAACCCTGAGAACATAGGAAAAAGATAAATAAAGATATGAGCAGAACTTAATACCACAGAAAACGTATAAAATTCAGGTGAGGTAGTAAGTCCAAAGAATATTCTTTGAAAAGATTTAAAAGACACACTTTGATTAAGGAAAACACAAACATAATTAAAGAATATATAGAAAGAATCAGGACAATGTTATAGCAGAGAATATATGAAATGCCAGTAAATTGGAACATTTCTGTAAAGTGGACCATTTCCTAGCTCCTACAGTTTACCAAAACTGACACAAGAGGAAATCATTTAATGTCATCATGTCGGCCCTTGGCATACTCGGAACGCCCTGGCCTCAGAATGCAGCATCTGTAGTCCATGGTAACCTGCGGAGAGTGGGAGGGGCTGAGGGAGACTGGAACACTGCCCTCACTGAGGGAGTGGATGTGGCCATCTCTGCTGTGACTGAACAAAGGGCAGGGGAGCAGGAGGCCCAGGGCAGCGCCCTCAGAGCACGGCAGGCCCAGTGGTGTGTCAGAAGCATTTAGGCCCAGGCCATAGGGCGCCTTCTTTGTCTGCACAGCTGCCCAAACTCTCATTTTTCCACACAGGCCGCCCACTTAGTTGAAGTGTGTGTGGAACCTGTCCGCGCAGTACACCTCGCTGCACAGCTAACCATAGGTTTGGGCATCGTAGCTTCCTGCCAGATGTCCGAAGTTCGCAGGAGAGATGATTCCCAGGTTCACACGCAGAGAGGCTCCTGCCCGGGCCACAGGCCGCCCACTGGCCCTGCCCTAGATCAGGGGCCGAAAGCAGCCCTCTCTATGTCCCCTACCCCTAGAGGGAGTATTGGACCAACACTTCTAGAAAATGGGGTCCTTGTGGGCAACTCATTGGAGGGACACAAATAAATCTTTTCCGACTTTTTGCTGAAACTTACGAGCGTTCACACCTAAGCCTCTTACAAGGTCAGCTTTTTAGCTAAACATGAGCTCATGATCTAAGTTTACACAATAATGAAGAAATCAGGTACAAAGGGAGACAATCAGCAAAAACAATCAATACCAGAATTAGATTCCCTAGGCCATCCGTCAGATGTTGGAATAATCAGGTGCTAGGCAGAAAATAAACATAAACCTGGAACAGAAACAAGGAACAAGGATGTTTTCAAAGACTGGTAGGATCTCTAAAACATTTTTAAAGAACATGGCATTGATAAAGCTAAATACTCAAAGGTTATTTAATACAACAAATTAAGCAGTGAGAAGAGTGAAATTATGCTGTTTAGAAAACTATGGAAGGTGAGATATTCTGCCTTATTATATAAGATGATTTCTCTAAAAAATACACATTATTTCAAAGACTTATTGGATGTGAAATAAGTTAAAGGTATTTCAAATGGCTTGTCTGCAAAGAAAGGTGAGATGTAGGGAATCACAGAAAGCCGTGGGGATAATATGTCAATATATACATTGCTATATGGTGAACTAAGCCTTAGGCCGGCAAGAGTGTAGAGGAATGGACCCTTAGAAACGTACAAGTAAGCTGGAATCTTTAAAAGTTCAAATCTTTATAAGTAAAAAGATTTATGAAAATGAATAACCAAGTGTTTTAATTGACATCAGAAAATCAAAACAATAAACCCTGAGAACATAGAAAAAAGATAAATAAATATATGAGCAGAACTTAATACCACAGAAAACGTATAAAATTCAGCTGAGGTAGTAAGTCCAAAGAATATTCTTTGAAAAGATTTAAAAGACACACTTTGATTAAGCAAAACACAAACATAATTAAACAATATATAGAAAGAATCAGGCCAATGTTATAGCAGAGAATATATGAAATGCCAGTAAATTTGAATATTTCTGTAAAGTTGACCATTTCCTAGCTCCTACAGTTTACCAAAACTGACACAAGAGGAAATCATTTATGGTCATCATGTCTGCTTTTTGCATTCTAGGAACGCCCTGGCCACAGAATGCAGCACCTGTAGACCATGGTAACCTGCGGAGAGTGGGCGGGGCTGAGGGAGGCTGGAACACTGCCCTCACTGAGGGAGTGGGTGTGGCCATCTCTGCTGTGACTGAACAAAAGGCAGGGGAGCATGGGGTCCAGGGCAGTGTCCTCAGAGCCCGGCAGGCCCAGTGCGGTGTCACAAGCATTTAGGCCCACACCATAGGGCACATTCTTTGTCTGCACAGCTGCCCAAACTCTCACTTTTCCACTCAGGCCGCCCAATTATTTGAAGTGTGTGTGGAACCTGTCAGCGCAGTACACCTCGCTGCACAGCTATCCATAGGTCTGTGCATCGTAGCTTCCTACCAGGTGACCGAAGTTCGCAGTAGAGATGATTCCCAGGTTCACACGCAGAGAGGCTCCTGCCCGGGCCACAGGCCGCCCACTGCCCCTGTCCAAGATCGGGGGCCGAAAGCAGCCCTGTCTAAGTCCCCTACCCCTAGAGGGAGTATTGGACCAACACTTCTAAAAAACGGGGTCCTTGTGGGCAACTCATTGGAGGGACACAAAGAAATCTTTGCCGACTTTTTGCTGAAACTTACGAGCGTTCACACCTAAGCCTCTTACAAGGTCAGCTGTTTAGCTAAACATGAGCTCATGATCTAAATTTACACAATAATGAAGAAATAAACTACAAAGGGAGACAAACAGCAAAAACAATCAATACCAGAATTAGATTCCCTAGGCCATCCGTCGGATGTTGGAATAGTCAGGTGCTAGGCAGAAAATATACATAAACCTGGAAATGAAACAAGGAACAAGGATATTTTCAAAGACTGGCAATATCCCTAAACCTTTTTAAAGTACATGGCATTGATAAAGCTAAATACTCAAAGGTTCTTTAATACAACAAATTAAGCAGTGAGAAGAGTGAAATTATGCTGTGTAGAAAACTATGGAAGGTGAGATTTTCTGCCTAATTATATAAGATGATTTCTCTTAAAAATACACATTATTTCAAAGACTTATTGGCTGTGAAATAAGTTAAGGGTATTTCAAATGGCTTGTCTGCAAAGAAAGGTGAGATGTAGGGAATCACAGAAAGCCGAGGGGATAATATGTCAATATATACATTGCTATATGGTGAAGTAATCCTTAGGCCGGCAACAGTGTAGAGGAATGGACCCTTAGAAACGTTCAAGTAAGCTGGAATCTTTAAAAGTTCAAATCTTTATAAGTAAAAAGATTTATTAAAATGAATAACCAAGTGTTTTAATTGACATCAGAAAATCAAAACAATAAACCCTGAGAACATAGAAAAAAGATAAATAAAGATATGAGCAGAACTTAATACAACAGAAAACGTATAAAATTCCGGTGATTTAGTAAGTCCAAAGAATATTCTTTGAAAAGATTTAAAAGACACACTTTGATAAAGGAAAACATAAACATAAGTAAAGAATATACAGAAAGAATCAGGACAATGTTATAGCAGAGAATATATGAAATGCTAATAAATTTGAATATTTCTGTAAAGTGGACCATTTCCTAGCTCCTAAGTTTACCAAAACTGACACAAAAGGAAATCATTTAAGGTCATCATGTCTGCCCTTGGCATTCTCGGAACGCCCTGGCCTCAGAATGCAGCATCTGTAGTCCATGGTAACCTGCGGAGAGGGGGCGTGGCTGAGGGTGGTTGGAACACTGCCCTCACTGAGGGAGTGGGTGTGGCCATCTCTGCTGTGACTGAACAAAGGGCAGGGGAGCAGGGGGCCGAGGGCAGGGCCCTCAGAGCCCGGCAGACCCAGTGGGCTGTCACAAGCATTTAGGACCAGGTCAAAGGGCGCCTTCTTTGTCTGCACAGCTGCCCAAACTCTCACCTTTCCACTCAGGCCGCCTTCTTATTGGAAGTGAGTTTGGATCCTTCCGCGCAGTACACCTCGCTGCACAGATAACCATAGGTCAGGGCATCATAGCTTCCTGCCAGGTTACCGAAGTTCGCAGGCAAATGGGTCCCTGGGACACATGCGGAGAGGCTCCTGCCCGGGCCACAGGCCGCCCACTGCCCCTGCCCCAGATCGAAGGCTGAAAAGCAGCCATGTCTGAGTTCACTGCCTCTCGAAGGAGTATTGGACCAACACTTGTAGAAAACGGGGTCCTTGCGGGCAACTCATTGGAGGGACACAAAGAAATCTTTGCAGACTTTCTGCTGAAGCTTACCAGCGTTCACACCTAAGCCTCTTACAAGGTCAGCTGTTTAGCTAAACATGAGCTCATGATCTAAATTTACACAATATTGAAGAAATCAGCTACAAAGTGAGACAATCAGCAAAAATAATCAATACCAGAATTAGATTCCCTAGGCCATCCATCTGATGTTGGAATAATCAGGTGCAAGGCAGAAAATATACATAAAACTGGAACTGAAACAAGGAACTAGGGGGTTTTCAAAGGCTGGTAGGATCTCTAAAACATTTTTAAAGTACATGTCGTTGATAAACCTAAATACTCAAAGGTTGTTTAATACCACAGATTAAGCATTGAGAAGAGTGAAATTATGCTGTTTTGAAAACTATGGCAGGTGAGATTTTCTGCCTAATTATATAAGAAGATTTCTCTAAAAAATAGACATTATTTCAAAGACTTATTGGCTGTGAAATAAGTTAAGTGTATTTCAAAAGGCTTGTCTGCAAAGAAAGGTGAGATGTAGGGAATCACAGAAAGTCGAGGGGAAAATATGTCAATATATACATTGCTGTAGGGTGTACTAAGGCTTAGGCTGGCAACAGTGTAGAGGAATGGACCCTTAGAAACTTACAAGTAAGCTGCAATCTTTAAAATTTCAAATCTTTATAAGTAAAAAGATTTATGAAAATGAATAACCAAGTGTTTTAATTGACATCAGAAGATCAAAACAATAAACCCTGAGAACATAGGGAAAAGATAAATAAAGATATGAGCAGAACTTAATACCACAGAAAACGTATAAATTTCAGGTGAGGTAGTAAGTCCAAAGAATATTCTTTGAAAAGATTTAAAAGACACACTTTTATTAAGGAAAACACAAACATAATTAAATAATATATAGAAAGAATCAGGAAAATGTTATAGCAGAGAATATATGAAATGCCAGTAAATTTGAACATTTCTGTAAAGTGGACCATTTCCTAGCTCCTACAGTTTACCAAAACTGACACAAGAGGTAATCATTTAAGGTCATCATGTCGGCCCTTGGCATTCTCGGAACGCCCTGGCCTCAGAATGCAGCATCTGTAGTCCATGGTAACCTGCGGAGAGTGGGAGGGGCTGAGGGAGACTGGAACACTGCCCTCACTGAGGGAGTGGGTGTGGCCATCTCTGCTGTGACTGAACAAAGGGCAGGGGAGCAGGGGGCCCAGGGCAGGGCCCTCAGAGCCCGGCAGGCCCAGTGGGATGTCAGAAGCTTTTAGGCCCAGGCCATAGGGCGCCTTCTTTGTCTGCACAGCTGCCCAAACTCTCATTTTTCCACACAGGCCGCCCACTTAGTTGAAGTGTGTGTGGAACCTGTCCGCGCAGTACACCTCGCTGCACAGCTAACCATAGGTCTGGGCATCGTAGCTGCCTGCCTGGTGACCGAAGTTCGCAGGAGAGATGATTCCCAGGTTCACACGCAGAGAGGCTCCTGCCCGGGCCACAGGCCGCCCACTGCCCCTGCCCAAGATCGGGGGCCGAAAGCAGCCCTGTCTAAGTCCCCTACCCCTAGAGGGAGTATTGGACCAACACTTCTAGAAAACGGGGTCCTTGTGGGCAACTCATTGGAGGGACACAAATAAATCTTTGCCGACATTTTGCTGAAACTTACGAGCGTTCACACCTAAGCCTCTTACAAGGTCAGCTGTTTAGCTAAACATGAGCTGATGATCTAAATTTACACAATAATGAAGAAATCAGCTACAAAGGGAGACAATCAGCAAAAACAATCAATACCAGAATTAGATTCCCTAGGCCATCCATCAGATGTTGGAATAATCAGGTGCTAGGCAGAAAATATACATAAACCTGGAAATGAAACAAGGAACAAGGATGTTTTCAAAGACTGGTAGTATCTCTAAAACATTTTTGAAGTACATGTCATTGATAAAGCTAAATACTCAAAGTTTGTTTAATACAACAAATTAAGCAGTGAGAAGAGTGAAATTATGCTGTTTAGAAAACTATGGAAGGTGAGATTCTCTGCCTAATTATATAAGATGATTTCTCTAAAAAATACACATTATTTCAAAGACTTATAGGCTGTGAAATAAGTTAAGGGTATTTCAAATGGCTTGTCTGCAAAGAAAGGTTAGATGTAGGGAATCACAGAAAGCCGAGGGGATAATATGTCAATATATACATTGCTATATGGTGAACTAAGCCTTAGGCCGGCAACACTGTAGAGGAATGGACCCTTAGAAACATACAAGTAAGCTGGAATCTTTAAAAGTTCAAATCTTTATAAGTAAAAAGATTTATGAAAATGAATAACCAAGTGTTTTACTTGACATCAGAAAATTAAAACAATAAACCCTGAGAACATAGAAAAAAGATAAATAAAGATATGAGCAGAACTTAATACCACAGAAAACGTATAAAATTCAGGTGAGGTAGTAAGTCCAAAGAATATTCTTTGAAAATATTTAAAAGACACACTTTTATTAAGGAAAACACAAACATAATTAAAGAATATATAGAAAGAATCAGGACAATGTTATAGCAGAGAATATATGAAATGCCAGTAAATTTGAACATTTCTGTAAAGTGGACCATTTCCTAGCTCCTACAGTTTACCAAAACTGACACAAGAGGAAATCATTTAAGGTCATCATGTCGGCCCTTGGCATTCTCGGAACGCCCTGGCCACAGAATGCAGCATCTGTAGTCCATGGTAACCTGCGGAGAGTGGGCGGGGCTGAGGGAGGCTGAAGACTGCCCTCACTGAGGGAGTGGGTGTGGCCATCTCTTCTGTGACTGAACAAAGGGCAGGTGAGCAGGGGGCCCAGGGCAGGGCCCTCAGAGCCCGGCAGGCCCAGTGGGGTGTCACAAGCATTTAGGCCCACGCCATAGGGCGCCTTCTTTGTCTGCACAGCTGCCCAAACTCTCACTTTTCCACTCAGGCCGCCCACTTAGTTGAATTGTGTGTGGAACCTGTCCGCGCAGTACACCTTGCTGCACAGCTAACCATAGTTCTGGGCATCGTAGCTTCCTGCCAGTTGACCGAAGTTCACAGGAGAGATGATTCCTTGGTTCACACGCAGAGAGGCTCCTGCACGGGCCACAGGCCGCCCACTGCCCCTGCCCAAGTTCGGGGGCCGAAAGCAGCCCTCTCTAAGTCCCCTAAACCTAGAGGGAGTATTGGACCAACACTTCTAGAAAACGGGGTCCTTGTGGGCAACTCATTGGAGGGACACAAATAAATCTTTGCCGACTTTTTGCTGAAACTTACTAGCGTTCACACCTAAGCCTCTTACAAGGTCAGCTTTTTAGCTAAACATGAGCTCATGATCTAAATTTATACAATAATGAAGAAATCAGCTACAAAGGGAGACAATCAGCAAAAACAATCAATACCAGAATTAGATTCCCTAGGCCATTCGTCAGATGTTGGAATAATCAGTTGCTAGTCAGAAAATATACATAAACCTACAAATGAAACAAGGAACAAGGATGTTGTCAAAGACTGGTAGGATCTCTAAAACATTTTTAAAGTACATGGCATTGATAAAGCTAAATATTCAAAGGTTATTTAATACAACAAATTAAGCAGTGAGAAGAGTGAAATTATGCTGTTTAGAAAACTATGGAAGGTGAGATTTTCTGCCTAATTATATAAGATGATTTCTCTAAAAAATATACATTATTTCAAAGACTTATTGGCTGTGAAATAAGTTAAGGGTATTTCAAATGGCTTGTCTGCAAATAAAGGTGAGATGTAGGGAATCACAGAAAGCCGAGGGGATAATATGTCAATATATACATTGCTATATGGTGAACTAAGCCTTAGGCCGGCAACAGTGTAGAGGAATGGACCCTTAGAAACGCACAAGTCTGCTGGAATCTTTAAAAGTTTTAATCTTTATAAGTAAATAGGTTTATGAAAATGAATAACCAAGTGTTTTACTTGACATCAGAAAATTAAAACAATAAACCCTGAGAACATAGAAAAAAGATAAATAAAGATATGAGCAGAACTTAATACCAGAGAAAACGTATAAAATTCAGATGAGGTAGTAAGTCCAAAGAATATTCTTTGAAAAGATTTAAAAGACACACTTTGATTAAGGAAAACACAAACATAATTAAAGAATATATAGAAAGAATCAGGACAATGTTATAGCAGAGAATATATGAAATGCCAGTAAATTTGAATATTTCTGTAAAGTGGACCATTTCCTAGCTCCTACAGTTTACCAAAAGTGACACAAGAGGAAATCATTTAAGGTCATCATGTCTGCTCTTGGCATTCTAGGAACGCCCTGGCCTCAGAATGCAGCATCTGTAGACCATGGTAACCTGCGGAGAGTGGGCTGGTCTGAGGGAGGCTGGAACACTGCCCTCACTGAGGGAGTGGGTGTGGCAATCTCTGCTGTGACTGAACAAATGCAGGGGAGCATGGGGTCCAGGGCAGGGTCCTCAGAGCCCGGCAGGCCAGTGCGGTGTCACAAGCATTTAGGCCCACGCCATAGGGCGCCTTCTTTGTCTGCACAGCTGCCCAAACTCTCACTTTTCCACTCAGGCCGCACACTTATTTGAAGTGTGTGTGGAACCTGTCAGCGCAGTACACCTCGCTGCACAGCTAACCATAGGTCTGTGCATCGTAGCTTCCTACCAGGTGACCGAAGATTGCAGTAGAGTTGATTCCCAGGTTCACACGCAGAGAGGCTCCTGCCCGGGCCACAGGCCGCCCACTGCCCCTGCCCAAGATCGGGGGCCGAAAGCAGCCCTGTCTAAGTCCCCTACCCCTAGAGGGAGTATTGGACCAACACTTCTAAAAAACGGGGTCCTTGTGGGCAACTCATTGGAGGGACACAAAGAAATATTTGCCGACTTTTTGCTGAAACTTACGAGCGTTCACTCCTAAGCCTCTTACAAGGTCAGCTGTTTAGCTACACATGAGCTCATGATCTAAATTTACACAATAATGAAGAAATAAGCTACAAAGGGAGACAAACAGCAAAAACAATCAATACCAGAATTAGATTCCCTAGGCCATCCGTCGGATGTTGGAATAATCAGGTGCTAGGCAGAAAATATATATAAACCTGGAAATGAAACAAGGAACATGGATATTTTCAAAGACTGGTAATATCCCTAAACCTTTTTAAAGTACATGGCATTGATAAAGCTAAATACTCAAAGGTTCTTTAATACAACAAATTAAGCAGTGAGAAGAGTGAAATTATGCTGTTTAGAAAACTATGGAAGGTGAGATTTTCTGCCTAATTATATAAGATGATTTCTCTTAAAAATACACATTATTTCAAAGACTTATTGGCTGTGAAATAAGTTAAGGGTATTTCAAATGGATTGTCTTCAAAAAAAGGTGAGATGTAGGGAATCACAGAAAGCCGAGGGGATAATATGTCAATATATACATTGCTCTATGGTGAAGTAATCCTTAGGCCGGCAACTGTGTAGAGGAATGGACCCTTAGAAACGTTCAAGTAAGCTGGAATCTTTAAAAGTTCAAATCTTTATAAGTAAAAAGATTTATGAAAATGAATAACCAAGTGTTTTAATTGACATCAGAAAATCAAAACAATAAACCCTGAGAACATAGAAAAAAGATAAATAAAGTTATGAGCAGAACTTAATACAACAGAAAACGTATAAAATTCCGGTGATTTAGTAAGTCCAAAGAATATTCTTTGAAAAGATTTAAAAGACACACTTTGATAAAGGAAAACATAAACATAAGTAAAGAATATACAGAAAGAATCAGGACAATGTTATAGCAGAGAATATATGAAATGCCAGTCAATTTGAACATTTGTGTAAAGTGGACCATTTCCTAGCTCCTAAAGTTTACCAAAATTGACACAAGAGGAAATCATTTAAGGTCATCATGTCTGCCCTTGGCATTCTCGGAATGCCCTGGACTTAGAATGCAGCATCGGTAGTCCATGGTAACCTGCGGAGAAGGGGCGGGGCTGAGGGAGGTTGGAACACTGCCCTCACAGAGGGAGTGGGTGTGGCCATCTCTGCTGTGACTGAACAAAGGGCAGGGGAGCAGGGAGCCCAGGGCAGGGCCCTCAGAGCCCGGCAGACCCAGTGGGCTGTCACAAGCATTTAGGCCCAGGTCAAAGGGCGCCTTCTTGGTCTGCACAGCTGCCCAAACTCTCACCTTTCCACTCAGGCCGCCCTCTTATTGGAAGTGTGTTTGGATCCTGTCCACGCAGTACACCTCGCTGCACAGATAACCATAGGTCAGGGCATCGTAGCTTCCTGCCAGGTTACCGAAGTTCGCAGGCAAATGGGTCCCTGGGACACATGCGGAGAGGCTCCTGCCCGGGCCACAGGCCGCCCACTGCCCATGCCCCAGATCGAAGGCTGAAAAGCAGCCATGTCTGAGTCCACTGCCTCTCGAAGTAGTATTGGACCAACACTTGTAGAAAACGGGGTCCTTGCGGGCAACTCATTGGAGGGACACAAAGAAATCTTTGCCGACTTTCTGCTGAAGCTTACCAGCGTTCAACCTAAGCCTCTTACAAGGTCAGCTGTTTAGCTAAACATGAGCTCATGATCTAAATTTACACAATATTGAAGAAATCAGCTACAAAGTGAGACAATCAGCAAAAATAATCAATACCAGAATTAGATTCCCTAGGCCATCCATCTGATGTTGGAATAATCAGGTGCAAGGCAGAAAATATACATAAAACTGGAACTGAAACATGGAACAAGCGGGTTTTCAAATGCTGGTAGGATCTCTAAAACATTTTTAAAGTACATGTCGTTGATAAACCTAAATACTCAAAGGTTGTTTAATACCACAGATTAAGCATTGAGAAGAGTGAAATTATGCTGTTTTGAAAACTATGGCAGGTGAGATTTTCTGCCTAATTATATAAGAAGATTTCTCTAAAAAATAGACATTATTTCAAAGACTTATTGGCTGTGAAGTAAGTTAAGTGTATTTCAAATGGCTTGTCTGCAAAGAAAGGTGAGATGTAGGGAATCACAGAAAATCGAGTGGAAAATATGTCAATATATACATTGCTATAGGGTGTACTAAGCCTTAGGCTGGCAACAGTGTAGAGGAATGGACCCTTAGAAACTTACAAGTAAGCTGGAATCTTTAAAATTTCAAATCTTTATAAGTAAAAAGTTTTATGAAAATGAATAACCAAGTGTTTTAATAGACATCAGAAGATAAAAACAATAAACCCTGAGAACATAGGGAAAAGATAAATAAAGATATGAGCAGAACTTAATACCACAGAAAACGTATAAATTTCAGGTGAGGTAGTAAGTCCAAAGAATATTCTTTGAAAAGATTTAAAAGACACACTTTTATTAAGGAAAACACAAACATAATTAAATAATATATAGAAAGAATCACGACAATGTTATAGCAGAGAATATATGAAATGCCAGTATATTGAACATTTCTGTAAAGTGGACCATTTCCTAGCTCCTACAGTTTACCAAAACTGACACAACAGGAAATCATTTAAGGTCATCATGTCGGCCCTTGGCATTCTCGGAACGCCCTGGCCTCAGAATGCAGCATCTGTAGTCCATGGTAACCTGCGGAGAGTGGGAGGGGATGAGGGAGGTTGGAACACTGCCCTCACTGAGGGAGTGGGTGTGGCCATCTCTGCTGTGACTGAACAAAGGGCAGGGGAGCAGGGTGCCCAGGGAAGGGCCCTCAGAGCCCGGCAGGCCCAGTGGGATGTCAGTAGCTTTTAGGCCCAGGCCATAGGGCGCCTTCTATGTCTGCACAGCTGCCCAAACTCTCATTTTCCCACACAGGCCGCCCACTTAGTTGAAGTGTGTGTGGAACCTGTCCGCGCAGTACACCTCGCTGCACAGCTAACCATAGGTCTGGGCATCGTAGCTTCCTGCCTGGTGACCGAAGTTCGCAGGAGAGATGATTCCCAGGTTCACACGCAGAGAGGCTCCTGCCCAGGCCACAGGCCGCCCACTGCCCGTGCCCAAGATCGGGGGCCGAAAGCAGCCCTGTCTAAGTCTCCTACCACTAGAGGGAGTATTGGACCAACACTTCTAGAAAACGGGGTCCTTGTGGGCAACTCATTGGAGGGACACAAATAAATCTTTGCCGACATTTTGCTGAAACTTACGAGCGTTCACACCTAAGCCTCTTACAAGGTCAGCTGTTTAGCTAAACATGAGCTCATGATCTAAATTTACACAATAATGAAGAAATCAGCTACAAAGGGAGACAATCAGCAAAAACAATCAATACCAGAATTAGATTCCCTAGGCCATCCGTCAGATGTTGGAATAATCAGGTGCTAGGCAGAAAATATACATAAACCTGGAAATGAAACAAGGAACAAGGATGTTTTCAAAGACTGGTAGTATCTCTAAAACATTTTTGAAGTACATGTCATTGATAAAGCTAAATACTCAAAGGTTGTTTAATACAACAAATTAAGCAGTGAGAAGAGTGAAATTATGCTGTTTAGAAAACTATGGAAGGTGAGATTTTCTGCCTAATTATATAAGATGATTTCTCTAAAAAATACACATTATTTCAAAGACTTATAGGCTGTGAAATAAGTTAAGGGTATTTCAAATGGCTTGTCTGCAAAGAAAGGTTAGATGTAGGGAATCACAGAAAGCCGAGGGGATAATATGTCAATATATACATTGCTATATGGTGAACTAAGCCTTAGTCCGGCAACACTGTAGAGGAATGGACCCTTAGAAACATACAAGTAAGCTGGAATCTTTAAAAGTTCAAATCTTTATAAGTAAAAAGATTTATTAAAAGGAATAACCAAGTGTTTTACTTGACATCAGAAAATTAAAACAATAAACCCTGAGAACATAGAAAAAAGATAAATAAAGATATGAGCAGAACTTAATACCACAGAAAACGTATAAAATTCAGGTAAGGTAGTAAGTCCAAAGAATATTCTTTGAAAAGATTTAAAAGACACACTTTTATTAAGGAAAACACAAACATAATTAAAGAATATATAGAAAGAATCAGGACAATGTTATAGCAGAGAATATATGAAATGCCAGTAAATTTGAACATTTCTGTAAAGTGGACCATTTCCTAGCTCCTACAGTTTACCAAAACTGACACAAGAGGAAATCATTTAAGGTCATTATGTCGGCCCTTGGCATTCTCGGAACGCCCTGGCCACAGAATGCACCATCTGTAGTCCATGGTAACCTGCGGAGAGTGGGCGGGGCTGAGGGAGGCTGAAGACTGCCCTCACTGAGGGAGTGTTGGTGGCCATCTCTGCTGTGACTGAACAAAGGGCAGGGGAGCAGGGGGCCCAGGGCAGGGCCCTCAGAGCCCGGCAGGCCCAGTGGGGTGTCACAAGCATTTAGGCCCAGGCCATAGGGCGCCTTCTTTGTCTGCACAGCTGCCCAAACTCTCACTTTTCCACTCAGTCCGCCCACTTAGTTGAAGTGTGTGTGGAACCTGTCCGCGCAGTACACCTTGCTGCACAGCTAACCATAGGTCTGGGCATCGTAGCTTCCTGCCAGTTGACCGAAGTTCACAGGAGAGATGATTCATTGGTTCACACGCAGAGAGGCTCCTGCCAGGGCCACAGGCCGCCCACTGCCCCTGCCCAAGTCCGGGGGCCGAAAGCAGCCCTCTCTAAGTCCCCTAACCCTAGAGGGAGTATTGGACCAACACTTCTAGAAAGCGGGTTCCTTGTGGGCAACTCATTGGAGGGACACAAATAAATCTTTGCCGACTTTTTGCTGAAACTTACTAGCGTTCACACCTAAGCCTCTTACAAGGTCAGCTTTTTAGCTAAACATGAGCTCATGATCTAAATTTATACAATAATGAAGAAATCAGCTACAAAGGGAGACAATCAGCAAAAACAATCAATACCAGAATTAGATTCCCTAGGCCATCCGTCAGATGTTGGAATAATCAGTTGCTAGGCAGAAAATATACATAAACCTAGAAATGAAACAAGGAACAAGGATGTTTTCAAAGACTGGTAGGATCTCTAAAACATTTTTAAAGTACATGGCATTGATAAAGCTAAATATTCAAAGGTTCTTTAATACAACAAATTAAGCAGTGAGAAGAGTGAAATTATGCTGTTTAGAAAACTATGGAAGGTGAGATTTTCTGCCTAATTATATAAGATGATTTCTCTAAAAAATATACATTATTTCAAAGACTTATTGGCTTTGAAATAAGTTAAGGGTATTTCAAATGGCTTGTCTGCAAAGAAAGGTGAGATGTAGGGAATCACAGAAAGCCGAGGGGATAATATGTCAATATATACATTGCTATATGGTGAACTAAGCCTTAGGCCGGGAACAGTGTAGAGGAATGGACCCTTAGAAACGTACAAGTAAGCTGGAATCTTTAAAAGTTTAAATCTTTATAAGTAAAAAGGTTTATGAAAATAAATAACCAAGTGCTTTACTTGACATCAGAAAATCAAAACAATAAACCCTGAGAACATAGAAAAAAGATAAATAAAGATATGAGCAGAACTTAATACCACAGAAAACGTATAAAATTCAGATGAGGTAGTAAGTCCAAAGAATATTCTTTGAAAAGATTTAAAAGACACACTTTGATTAAGGAAAATACAAACATAATTAAAGAATATATAGAAAGAATCAGGACAATGTTATAGCAGAGAATATATGAAATGCCAGTAAATTGGAACATTTCTGTAAAGTGGACCATTTCCTAGCTTCTAAAGTTTACCAAAACTGACACAAGAGGAAATCATTTAAGGTCATCATGTCTGCCCTTGGCATTCTCGGAACGCCCTGGCCTCAGAATGCAGCATCTGTAGTCCATGGTAAACTGCGGAGAGTGGGCGGGGCTGAGGGAGGCTGGAACACTGCCCTCACTGAGGGAGTGGGTGTGGCCATCTCTGCTGTGACTGAACAAAGGGCAGGGGAGCATGGGGCCCAGGCCAGGGTCCTCAGAGCCCGGCAGGCCCAGTGCGGTATCACAAGCATTTAGGGCAGGCAATAGGGCTCCTTCTTTGTCTGCACAGCTGCCCAAACTCTCACTTTTCCACTCAGGCCGCCCACTTAGTTGAAGTGTGTGTGGAACTTATCCGCGCAGTACACCTCGCTGCACAGATAACCATAGGTCTGGGCATCGTAGCTTCCTGCCAGGTGACCGATTTTCGCAGGAGAGATGATTCCCAGGTTCACACGCAGAGAGGTTCCTGCCCGGGCCACAGGCCGCCCACTGCCCGTGCCGAAGATCGGGGGCCGAAAGCAGCCCTGGCTAAGTCCCCTCCCCCGAGAGGGAGTATTGGACCAACACTTCTAGAAAACGGGGTCCTTGTGGGCAACTCATTGGAGGGACACAAATAAATCTTTGCCGACTTTTTGCTGAAACTTACGAGCGTTCACACCTAAGCCTCTTACAAGGTCAGCTGTTTAGCTAAACATGAGCTCATGATCTAAATTTACACAATAATGAAGAAATCAGCTACAAAGGGAGACAATCAGCAAAAACAATCAATACCAGAATTAGATTCCCTAGGCCATCCATCTGATGTTGGAATAATCAGGTGCTAGGCAGAAAATATACATAAACCTGGAAATGAAACAAGGAACAAGGATGTTTTCAAAGACTGGTAGGATCTCTAAAACATTTTTAAAGTACATGACATTGATAAAGTTAAATACTCAAAGGTTGTTTAATACAACAAATTAAGCAGTGAGAAGAGTGAAATTATGCTGTTTGGAAAACTATGGAAGGTGAAATTTTCTGCCTAATTATATAAGATGAATTCTCTAAAAAATATCAATTATTTCAAAGACTTATTGGCTGTGAAATAGGTTAAGGGTATTTCAAATGGCTTGTCTGCAAAGAAAGGTGAGATGTAGGGAATCACAGAAAGCCGAGGGGATAATATGTCAATATATACATTGCTGTATGTTGAAGTAATCCTTAGGCCGGCAACAGTGTAGAGGAATGGACCCTTAGAAACGTTCAAGTAAGCTGGAATCTTTAAAAGTTCAAATCTTTATAAGTAAAAAGATTTATTAAAATGAATAACCAAGTGTTTTAATTGACATCAGAAAATCAAAACAATAAACCCTGAGAACATTGAAAAAAGATAAATAAAGATATGAGCAGAACTTAATACAACAGAAAACGTATAAAATTCCGGTGATTTAGTACGTCCAAAGAATATTCTTTGAAAAGATTTAAAAGACACACTTTGATAAAGGAAAACATAAACATAAATAAAGAATTTACAGAAAGAATCAGGACAATGTTATAGCAGAGAATATATGAAATGCCAGTAAATTTGAATATTTCTGTAAAGTGGACCATTTCCTAGCTCCTAAAGTTTACCAAAACTGACACAAGAGGAAATCATTTAAGGTCATCATGTCTGCCCTTGGCATTCTCGGAAAGCCCTGGCCTCAGAATGCAGCATCTGTAGTCCATGGTAACCTGCGGAGAGGGGGCGTGGCTGAGGGTGGTTGGAACACTGCCCTCACTGAGGGAGTGGGTGTGGCCATCTCTGCTGTGACTGAACAAAGGGCAGGGGAGCAGGTGGCCGAAGGCAGGGCCCTCAGAGCCCGGCAGACCCAGTGGGCTGTCACAAGCATTTAGGCCCACGTCAAAGGGCGCCTTCTTTGTCTGCACAGCTGCCCAAACTCTCACCTTTCCACTCAGACCGCCCTCTTATTTGAAGTGTGTTTGGATCCTGTCCGCGCAGTACACCTCGCTGCACAGATAACCATAGGTCAGGTCATCGTAGCTTCCTGCCAGGTTACCGAAGTTCGAAGGCAAATGGGTCCCTGGGACACATGCGGAGAGGCTCCTGCCCGGGCCACAGGCCGCCCACTGCCCCTTCCCCAGATCGAAGGCTGAAAATCAGCCATGTCTGAGTCCACTGCCTCTCGAAGGAGTATTGGACCAACACTTGTAGAAAACGGGGTCCTTGCGGGCAACTCATTGGAGGGACACAAAGAAATCTTTGCCGACTTTCTGCTGAATCTTACCAGCGTTCACACCTAAGCCTCTTACAAGGTCAGCTGTTTAGCTAAACATGAGCTCATGATCTAAATTTACACAATATTGAAGAAATCAGCTACAAAGTGAGACAATCAGCAAAAATAATCAATACCAGGATTAGATTCCTCAGGCCATCCATCTGATGTTGGAATAATCAGGTGCAAGGCAGAAAATATACATAAAACTGGAACTGAAACAAGGAACAAGGGGGTTTTCAAAGGCCGGTAGGATCTCTAAAACATTTTTAAAGTACATGTCGTTGATAAACCTAAATTCTCAAAGGTTGTTTAATACCACAGATTAAGCATTGAGAAGAGTGAAATTATGCTGTTTTGAAAACTATGGCAGGTGAGATTTTCTGCCTAATTATATAAGAAGATTTCTCTAAAAAATAGACATTATTTCAAAGACTTATTGGCTGTGAAATAAGTTAAGTGTATTTCAAATGGCTTGTCTGCAAAGAAAGGTGAGATGTAGGGAATCACAGAAAGTCGAGGGGAAAATATGTCAATATATACATTGCTATAGGGTGAACTAAGCCTTAGGCTGGCAACAGTGTAG
The DNA here is from genome assembly GCF_964165515.1 of Mesoplodon bidens. NCBI lineage: Eukaryota > Metazoa > Chordata > Mammalia > Artiodactyla > Ziphiidae > Mesoplodon > Mesoplodon bidens. The sequence goes on from NW_027671513.1 coordinate 1,113,726, forward strand.
AGGAATGGACCCTTAGAAACTTACAAGTAAGCTGGAATCTTTAAAATTTCAAATCTTTATAAGTAAAAAGATTTATGAAAATGAATAACCAAGTGTTTTAATTGACATCAGAAGATCAAAACAATAAACCCTGAGAACATAGGAAAAAGATAAATAAAGATATGAGCAGAACTTAATACCACAGAAAACGTATAAAATTCAGGTGAGGTAGTAAGTCCAAAGAATATTCTTTGAAAAGATTTAAAAGACACACTTTTATTAAGGAAAACACAAACATAATTAAATAATACATAGAAAGAATCAGGACAATGTTATAGCAGAGAATATATGAAATGCCAGTAAATTTGAACATTTCTGTAAAGTGGACCATTTCCTAGCTCCTACAGTTTACCAAAACTGACACAAGAGGAAATCATTTAAGGTCATCATGTTGGCCCTTGGCATTCTCGGAACGCCCTGGCCTCAGAATGCAGCATCTGTAGTCCATGGTAACCTGCGGAGAGTGGGAGGGGCTGAGGGAGACTGGAACACTGCCCTCACTGAGGGAGTGGGTGTGGCCCTCTCTGCTGTGACTGAACAAAGGGCAGGGGAGCAGGGGGCCCAGGGCAGGGCCCTCAGAGCCCGGCAGGCCCAGTGGGATGTCAGTAGCTTTTAGGCCCAGGCCATAGGGCGCCTTCTATTTCTGCACAGCTGCCCAAACTCTCATTTTTCCACACAGGCCGCCCACTTAGTTGAAGTGTGTGTGGAACCTGTCCGCGCAGTACACCTCGCTGCACAGCTAACCATAGGTCTGGGCATCGTAGCTTCCTGCCTGGTGACCGAAGTTCGCAGGAGAGATGATTCCCAGGTTCACACGCAGAGAGGCTCCTGCCCGGGCCACAGGCCGCCCACTGCCCCTGCCCAAGATCGGGGGCCGAAAGCAGCCCTGTCTAAGTCTCCTACCACTAGAGGGAGTATTGGACCAACACTTCTAGAAAACGGGGTCCTTGTGGGCAACTCATTGGAGGGACACAAATAAATCTTTGCCGACATTTTGCTGAAACTTACGAGCGTTCACACCTAAGCCTCTTACAAGGTCAGCTGTTTAGCTAAACATGAGCTCATGATCTAAATTTACACAATAATGAAGAAATCAGCTACAAAGGGAGACAATCAGCAAAAACAATCAATACCAGAATTAGATTCCCTAGGCCATCCGTCAGATGTTGGAATAATCAGGTGCTAGGCAGAAAATATACATAAACCTGGAAATGAAACAAGGAACAAGGATGTTTTCAAAGACTGGTAGTATCTCTAAAACATTTTTGAAGTACATGTCATTGATAAAGCTAAATACTCAAAGGTTGTTTAATACAACAAATTAAGCAGTGAGAAGAGTGAAATTATGCTGTTTAGAAAACTATGGAAGGTGAGATTTTCTGCCTAATTATATAAGATGATTTCTCTAAAAAATACACATTATTTCAAAGACTTATAGGCTGTGAAATAAGTTAAGGGTATTTCAAATGGCTTGTCTGCAAAGAAAGGTTAGATGTAGGGAATCACAGAAAGCCGAGGGGATAATATGTCAATATATACATTGCTATATGGTGAACTAAGCCTTAGGCCGGCAACACTGTAGAGGAATGGACCCTTAGAAACATACAAGTAAGCTGGAATCTTTAAAAGTTCAAATCTTTATAGTAAAAAGATTTATTAAAAGGAATAACCAAGTGTTTTAATTGACATCAGAAAATTAAAACAATAAACCCTGAGAACATAGAAAAAAGATAAATAAAGATATGAGCAGAACTTAATACCACAGAAAACGTATAAAATTCAGGTAAGGTAGTAAGTCCAAAGAATATTCTTTGAAAAGATTTAAAAGACACACTATTATTAAGGAAAACACAAACATAATTAAAGAATATATAGAAAGAATCAGGACAATGTTATAGCAGAGAATATATGAAATGCCAGTAAATTTGAACATTTCTGTAAAGTGGACCATTTCCTAGCTCCTACAGTTTACCAAAACTGACACAAGAGGAAATCATTTAAGGTCATCATGTCGGCCCTTGGCATTCTCGGAACGCCCTGGCCACAGAATGCAGCATCTGTAGTCCATGGTAACCTGCGGAGAGTGGGCGGGGCTGAGGGAGGCTGAAGACTGCCCTCACTGAGGGAGTGGGTGTGGCCATCTCTGCTGTGACTGAACAAAGGGCAGGGGAGCAGGGGGCCCAGGGCATGGCCCTAAGAGCCCGGCAGGCCCAGTGGGGTGTCACAAGCATTAAGGTCCAGGCCATAGGGCGCCTTCTTTGTCTGCACAGCTGCCCAAACTCTCACTTTTCCACTCAGTCCGCCCACTTAGTTGAAGTGTGTGTGGAACCTGTCCGCGCAGTACACCTTGCTGCACAGCTAACCATAGGTCTGGGCATCGTAGCTTCCTGCCAGTTGACCGAAGTTCACAGGAGAGATGATTCCTTGGTTCACACGCAGAGAGGCTCCTTCCCGGGCCACAGGCCGCCCACTGCCCCTGCCCAAGTTCGGGGGCAGAAAGCAGCCCTCTCTAAGTCCCCTAACCCTAGAGGGAGTATTGGACCAACACTTCTAGAAAGCGGGTTCCTTGTGGGCAACTCATTGGAGGGACACAAATAAATCTTTGCCGACTTTTTGCTGAAACTTACTAGCGTTCACACCTAAGCCTCTTACAAGGTCAGCTTTTTAGCTAAACATGAGCTCATGATCTAAATTTATACAATAATGAAGAAATCAGCTACAAAGTGAGACAATCAGCAAAAACAATCAATACCAGAATTAGATTCCCTAGGCCATCCGTCAGATGTTGGAATAATCAGTTGCTAGGCAGAAAATATACATAAACCTAGAAATGAAAGAAGGAACAAGGATGTTTTCAAAGACTGGTAGGATCTCTAAAACATTTTTAAAGTACATGGCATTGATAAAGCTAAATATTCAAAGGTTCTTTAATACAACAAATTAAGCAGTGAGAAGAGTGAAATTATGCTGTTTAGAAAACTATGGAAGATGAGATTTTCTGCCTAATTATATAAGATGATTTCTCTAAAAAATATACATTATTTCAAAGACTTATTGGCTGTGAAATAAGTTAAGGGTATTTCAAATGGCTTGTCTGCAAAGAAAGGTGAGATGTAGGGAATCACAGAAAGCCGAGGGGATAATATGTCAATATATACATTGCTATATGGTGAACTAAGCCTTAGGCCGGGAACAGTGTAGAGGAATGGACCCTTAGAAACGTACAAGTAAGCTGGAATCTTTAAAAGTTTATATCTTTATAAGTAAAAAGGTTTATGAAAATTAATAACCAAGTGTTTTACTTGACATCAGAAATTCAAAACAATAAACCCTGAGAACATAGAAAAAAGATAAATAAAGATATGAGCAGAATTTAATACCACAGAAAACGTAAAAAATTCAGATGAGGTAGTAAGTCCAAAGAATATTCTTTGAAAAGATTTAAAAGACACACTTTGATTAAGGAAAATACAAACATAATTAAAGAATATATAGAAAGAATCAGGACAATGTTATAGCAGAGAATATATGAAATGCCAGTAAATTGGAACATTTCTGTAAAGTGGACCATTTCCTAGCTTCTAAAGTTTACCAAAACTGACACAAGAGGAAATCATTTAAGGTCATCATGTCTGCCCTTGGCATTCTCGGAAGGCCCTGGCCTCAGAATGCAGCATCTGTAGTCCATGGTAAACTGCGGAGAGTGGGCGGGGCTGAGGGAGGCTGGAACACTGCCCTCACTGAGGGAGTGGGTGTGGATATCTCTGCTGTGACTGAACAAAGGGCAGGGGAGCATGGGGCCCAGGCCAGGGTCCTCAGAGCCCGGAAGGCCCAGTGCGGTATCACAAGCATTTAGGGCAGGCAATAGGGCGCCTTCTTTGTCTGCACAGCTGCCCAAACTCTCACTTTTCCACTCAGGCCGCCCACTTAGTTGAAGTGTGTGTGGAACCTATCCGCGCAGTACACCTCGCTGCACAGATAACCATAGGTCTGGGCATCGTAGCTTCCTGCCAGGTGACCGATTTTCGCAGGAGAGATGATTCCCAGGTTCACACGCAGAGAGGTTCCTGCCCGGGCCACAGGCCGCCCACTGCCCGTGCCGAAGATCGGGGGCCGAAAGCAGCCCTGGCTAAGTCCCCTCCCCCTAGAGGGAGTATTGGACCAACACTTCTAGAAAACGGGGTCCTTGTGGGCAACTCATTGGAGGGACACAAATAAATCTTTGCCGACATTTTGCTGAAACTTACGAGCGTTCACACCTAAGCCTCTTACAAGGTCAGCTGTTTAGCTAAACATGAGCTCATGATCTAAATTTACACAATAATGAAGAAATCAGCTACAAAGGGAGACAATCAGCAAAAACAATCAATACCAGAATTAGATTCCCTAGGCCATCCATCTGATGTTGGAATAATCAGGTGCTAGGCAGAAAATATACATAAACCTGGAAATGAAACAAGGAACAAGGATGTTTTCAAAGACTGGTAGGATCTCTAAAACATTTTTAAAGTACATGACATTGATAAAGTTAAATACTCAAAGGTTGTTTAATACAACAAATTAAGCAGTGAGAAGAGTGAAATTATGCTGTTTGGAAAACTATGGAAGGTGAAATTTTCTGCCTAATTATATAAGATGAATTCTCTAAAAAATATCAATTATTTCAAAGACTTATTGGCTGTGAAATAGGTTAAGGGTATTTCAAATGGCTTGTCTGCAAAGAAAGGTGAGATGTAGGGAATCACAGAAAGCCGAGGGGATAATATGTCAATATATACATTGCTGTATGGTGAAGTAATCCTTAGGCCGGCAACAGTGTAGAGGAATGGACCCTTAGAAACGTTCAAGTAAGCTGGAATCTTTAAAAGTTCAAATCTTTATAAGTAAAAAGATTTATGAAAATGAATAACCAAGTGTTTTAATTGACATCAGAAAATTAAAACAATAAACCCTGAGAACATAGAAAAAAGATAAATAAAGATATGAGCAGAACTTAATACCACAGAAAACGTATAAAATTCAGGTGAGGTAGTAAGTCCAAAGAATATTCTTTGAAAAGATTTAAAAGACACACTTTGATTAAGGAAAATACAAACATAATTAAAGAATATATAGAAAGAATCAGGACAATGTTATAGCAGAGAATATATGAAATGCCAGGAAATTTGAACATTTCAGTAAAGTTGACCATTTCCTAGCTCCTACAGTTTACCAAAACTGACACAAGAGGAAATCATTTAAGGACATCATGTCTGCCCTTGGCATACTCGGAACGCACTGGCCTTAGAATGCAGCATCTGTAGTCCATGGTAACTTGCGGAGAGTGGGCGGGGATGAGGGAGGCTGAAGACTGCCCTCACTGAGGGAGTGGGTGTGGCCATCTAGGCTGTGATTAAACAAAGGGCAGGGGAGCAGGGGGCCCAGGGCAGGGCCCTCAGAGCCCGGCAGGCCCAGTGGGGTGTCACAAGCATTTAGGCCCATGCCATAGGGCGCCTTCTTTGTTTGCACAGCTGCCCAAACTCTCACTTTTCCACTCAGGCCGCCCACTTAGTTGAAGTGTGTGTGGAACCTGTCCACGCAGTATTCCTCGCCGCACAGCTATCCATAGGTATGGACATCGTACCTTCCTACCAGGTGACCGAAGTTTACAGGAGAGATGACTCCTTGGTTCACACGCAGAGAGGCTCCTGCCAGGGCCACAGGCCGCCCACTGCCACTGCCCAAGATCGGGGGCGGAAAGCAGCCCTGTCTAAGTCCCCTACACCTAGAGGGAGTATTGGACCAACACTTCTAGAAAACGGGGTCCTTGTGGGCAACTCATTGGAGGGACACAAATAAATCTTTGCCGACTTTTTGCTGAAACTTACGTGCGTTCACACCTAAGCCTCTAACAAGGTCAGCTGTTTAGCTAAACATGAGCTCATGATCTAAATTTACATAATAATGAAGAAATCAGCTACAAAGGGAGACAATCAGCAAAAACAATCAATACCAGAATTAGATTCCCTAGGCCATCCATCAGATGTTGGAATAATCAAGTGCTAGGCAGAAAATATACATAAACCTGGGAATGAGACAAGGAACAAGGATGTTTTCAAACACTGGTAGGATCTCTAATACATTTTTAAAGTACATGTCATTGATAAAGCTAAATACTCATAGGTTGTTTAATACAACAAATTAAGCAGTGAGAAGAGTGAAATTATGCTGTTTAGAAAACTATGGAAGGTGAGATTTTCTGCCTAATTATATAAGATGATTTCTCTAAAAAATACACATTATTTCAAAGACTTATTGGCTGTGAAATAAGTTAACGGTATTTCAAATGTTTTGTCTGCAAAGAAAGGTGAGATGTAGGGAATCACAGAAAGCCGAGGGGATAATATGTCAATATATACATTGCTATATGGTGAACTAAGCCTTAGGCCAGCAACAGTGTAGAGGAATGGACCCTTAGAAACGTACAAGTAAGCTGGAATCTTTAAAAGTTCAAATCTTTATATGTAAAAATATTTATTAATATGAATAACAAATTGTTTTTATTGACATCAGAAAATCAAAACAATAAACCCTGAGAACATAGAAAAAAGATAAATAAAGATATGGGCAGAACTTAATACCACAGAAAAGGTATAAAATTCAGGTGAAGTAGTAAGTCCAAAGAATATTCTTTGAAAAGATTTAAAAGACACACTTTGATTAAGGAAAACACAAACATAATTAAAGAATATATAGAAAGAATCAGGACAATGTTATAGCAGAGAATATATGAAATGCCAGTATATTTGAACATTTTGGTAAAGTGGACCATTTCCTAGCTCCTACAGTTTACCAAAACTGACACAAGAGGAAATCATTTAAGGTCATCATGTCGGCCCTTGGCATTCTCGGAACACCCTGGCCTCAGAATGCAGCATCTGTAGTCCATGGTAACCTGCGGAGAGTGGGCGGGGCTGAGGGAGGCTGCAACACTGCCCTCACTGAGGGAGTGGGTTTGGCCATCTCTGATGTGACTGAACAAAGGGCAGGGGAGCAGGGGGCCCAGGGCAGGGCCCCCAAAGCCCGGCAGGCCCAGTGGGTTGTCACAAGCATTTAGGCCCAGGCCATAGGGCGCCTTCTTTGTCTGCACAGCTGCCCAAACTCTCACTTTTCCACTCAGGCCACCCACTTAGTTGAAGTGTGTGTGGAACCTGTCCGTGCAGTATACCTCGCTGTACAGCTTACCATAGGTCTGTGCATCGTAGCTTCCTGCCAGGTGACCGAAGTACGCAGAAGAGATGATTCCCAGGATCACACGCAGAGAGGCTCCTGCCCAGGCCACAGGCCGCCCACGGACCCTGCCCAAGATCGGGGGCCGAAAGCAGCCCTGTCTAAGTCCCCTTTCCCTAAAGGGAGTATTGGACCAACACTTCTAGAAAACGGGGTCCTTGTGGGCAACTCATTGGAGGGACACAAATAAATCTTTGCCGACATTTTGCTGAAACTTACGAGCGTTCACACCTAAGCCTCTTACAAGGTCAGCTGTTTAGCTAAACATGAGCTCATGATCTAAATTTACACAATAATGAAGAAATCAGCTACAAAGGGAGACAATCAGCAAAAACAATCAATACCAGAATTAGATTCCCTAGGCCATCCGTCAGATGCTGGAATAATCAGGTGCTAGGCAGAAAATATACATAAACCTGGAAATGAAACAAGGAACAAGGATATTTTCAAAGACTGGTAGGATCACTAAAACATTTTTAAAGTACATGTCATTGATAAAGCTAAATACTCAAAGGTTGTTTAATACAACAAATTAAGCAGTGAGAAGATTGAAATTATGCTGTTTAGAAAACTATGGAAGATGAGATTTTCTGCCTAATTATATAAGATGATTTCTCTAAAAAATACACATTATTTCAAAGACTTACTGGCTGTGAAATAAGTTAACGGTATTTCAAATGGCTTGTCTGCAAAGAAAGGTGAGATGTAGGGAATCACAGAAAGCCGAGGGGATAATATGTCAATATATACATTGCTATATGGTGAACTAAGACTTAGGCCGGCAACAGTGTAGAGGAATCGACCCTTAGAAACGTACAAGTAACCTGGAATCTTTAAAAGTTCAAATCTTTATAAGTAAAAAGATTTATTAAAATGAATAACCAAGTGTTTTACTTGACATCAGAAAATCAAAACAATAAACACTGACAACATAGAAAAAAGATAAATAAAGAAATGAGCAGAACTTAATACAATAGAAAAAGTATAAAATTCAGGTGATTTAGTAAGTCCAAAGAATATTCTTAGAAAAGATTTAAAAGACACAATTTGATTAAGGAAAAAAAAACATAAGTAAAGTATGTACAGAAAGAATCAGGACAATGTTATAGCAGAGAATATATGAAATGCCAGTAAATTTGAACATTTCTGTAAAGTGGACCATTTCCTAGCTCCTAAAGTTTACCACAACTGACACAAGAGGAAATCAATTAAGGTCATCATGTCTGCCCTTGGCATTCTCGGAACGCCCAGGCCTCGGAATGCAGCATCTGTAGTCCATGGTAACCTGCGGAGAGTGGGCTGGGCTGAAGGAGGCTGTAACACTGCCATCACTGAGGGAGTGGGTGTGGCCATCTCTGCTTTGACTAAATAAAGGGCAGGGGAGCAGGGGGCCCAGGGCGGGGCCCTCAGAGTCCGGCACAACCAGTGGGGTGTCACAAGCATTTAGGCACAGGCCAAATGGCGCCTTCTTTGTCTGCACAGCTGCCCAAACTCTCACCTTTCCACTCAAGCCGCACTCTTATTTGAAGTGTGTTTGGAACCTGTCCGCGCAGTACACCTCGCTGCACAGCTAACCATAGGTCAGGGCATCGTAGCTTCGTGCCAGGTGACCGAAGTTCGCACGCAAATTGGTCCCTGGGACACATGCGGAGAGGCTCCTGCCCGGGCCACTGGCCGCCCACTGGCCCTGCCCCAGATCGAAGGCTGAAAAGCAGCCATGTCTGAGTCCACTGCCTCTCGAAGGAGTATTGGACCAACACTTGTAGAAAATGGGGTCCTTGCGGGCAACTCATTGTAGGGACACAAATAAATGTTTGCCGTCTTTCTGCTGAAGCTTACCAGCGTTCACACCTAAGCCTCTTACAAGGTCAGCTGTTTAGCTAAACATGAGCTCATGATCTAAATTTACACAATATTGAAGAAATCAGCTACAAAGTGAGACAATCAGCAAAAACAATCAATACCAGAATGAGATTCCCTAGGCCATCCATCTGATGATGGAATAATCAGGTGCAAGGCAGAAATATACATAAAACTGGAACTGAAACAAGGAACAAGGAGGTTTTCAAAGGCTGGTAGGATCTCTAAAACATTTTTAAAGTACATGTCGTTGATAAACCTAAATACTCAAAGGTTGTTTAATACCACAGATTAAGCATTGAGAAGAGTGAAATTATGCTGTTTTGAAAACTATGGCAGGTGAGATTTTCTGCCTAATTATATAAGAAGATTTAAAAACAGACATTATTTCAAAGACCTATTGGCTGTGAAATAAGATAAGTGTATTTCAAATGGCTTGTCTGCAAAGAAAGGTGAGATGTAGGGAATCACAAAAAGTCGAGGGGAAAATGTCAATATATACATTGCTATATGGTGAACTAAGCCTTAGGCCGGCAGCGCTGTAGAGGAATGGACCCTTAGAAACGTACAAGTAAGCTGGAATCTTTAAAAGTTCAAAGCTTTATAAGTAAAAGGATTTATTAAAATGAATAACCAAGTGTTTTAATTGACATCAGAAGATCAAAACAATAAACCCTGAGAACATATAAAAAAGAAATAAAGATATGAGCACAACTTAATACAACAGAAAACGTATACAATTCAGGTGATGTAGTAAGTCCAAAGAATATTATTTGAAAATATTTAAAGGACAGATTTTGATTGAGGAAAACAAAAACATACGTAAAGTATATACAGAAAGAATCAGGACAATGTTATAGCAGATAATATATGAAATGCCAGTAAATTTGAACATTTCTGTAAAGTGGACCATTTCCTGGCTCCTAAAGTTTACCAAAACTGACACAAGAGGAAATCATTTAAGGTCATCATGTCTGCCCTTGGCATACTCGGAACGCCCTGGCCTCAGAATGCAGCATCTGTAGTCCATGGTAAACTGCGGAGAGGGGTCGTGGCTGAAGGAGTTTGGAAGACTGCCCTCACTGAGGGAGTGGGTGTGGCCATCTCTGCTGTGACTGAACAAAGGGCAGGGGAGCAGGGGGCCCAGGGCAGGGCCCTCAGAGCCCGGCAGGCCCAGTGGGGTGTCACAAGTATTTAGGCCAAGGCCATAGGGCGCCTTCTTTGTCTGCACAGCAGCCCAAACTCTCACTTTTCCACTCAGGCCGCCCACTTAGTTGAAGTGTGTGTGGAAACTGTCCGCGCAGTACACCTTGCTGCACAGCTAACCATAGGTCTGGGCATCGTAGTTTCCTGCCAGTTGACCGAAGTTCGCAGGAGAGATGATTCCCAGGTTCACATGCTGAGAGGCTCCTGCCCGGGGCACAGGCCGCCCACTGCCCCAGACCAAGTTCAGGGGCCGAAAGCAGCCCTGTCTAAGTCCCCTACCCATAAAGGGAGTATTGGACCAACACTTCTAGAAAACGGGGTCCTTGTGGGCAACTCATTGGAGGGACACAAATAAATCTTTGCCGACATTTTGCTGAAACTTACGAGCGTTCACACCTAAGCCTCTTACAAGGTCAGCTGTCTAGCTAAACATGAGCTCATGATCTAAATTTACACAATAATGAAGAAATCAGCTACAAAGGGAGACAATCAGCAAAAACAATCAATACCAGAATTAGATTCCCTAGGCAATCTGTCAGATGTTGGAATAATCAGGTGCTAGGCAGAAAATATACATAAACCTGGAAATGAAACAAGGAACAAGCATGTTTTCAAAGAGTGGTAGGATCTCTAAAACATTTTTAAAGTACATGACATTGATAAAGTTAAATACTCAAAGGTTGTTTAATACAACAAATTAAGCAGTGAGAAGAGTGAAATTATGCTGTTTGGAAAACTATGGAAGGTGAAATTTTCTGCCTAATTATATAAGATGAATTCTCTAAAAAATACCAATTATTTCAAAGACTTATTGGCTGTGAAATAGGTTAAGGGTATTTCAAATGGCTTGTCTGCAAAGAAACGTGAGATGTAGGGAATCACAGAAAGCCGAGGGGATAATATGTATATATATACATTGCTATATGGTGAACTAAGCCTTAGGCCGGCAACAGTGTAGAGTAACGGACCCTTAGAAACGTACAAGTAACCTGGAATCTTTAAAAGTTCAAATCTTTATAAGTAAAAAGATTTATGAAAATGAAAAACCAAGTGTTTTAATTGACATCAGAAAATCAAAACAATAAACCCTGAGAACATAGAAAAAAGATAAATAAAGATATGAGCAGAACTTAATACCACAGAAAACGTATAAAATTCCGGTGATTTAGTAAGTCCAAAGAATATTCTTTGAAAAGATTTAAAAGACACACTTTGATTAAGGAAAACACAAACATAATTAAACAATATATAGAAAGAATCAGGACAATGTTATAGCAGAGAATATATGAAATGCCAGTAAATTTGAATATTTCTGTAAAGTTAACCATTTCCTAGCTCCTACAGTTTACCAAAACTGACACAAGAGGAAATCATTTAAGGTCATCATGTCTGCTCTTGGCATTCTAGGAACGCCCTGGCCTCAGAATGCAGCATCTGTAGACCATGGTAACCTGCGGAGAGTGGGCGGAGCTGAGGGAGGCTGGATCACTGCCCTCACATAGGGAGTGCGTGTGGCCTTCTCTGCTGTGACTGAACAAAAGGCAGGGGAGCATGGGGCCAAGGGCAGGGTCCTCAGAGCCCGTCAGGCCCAGTGCGGTGTCACAAGCATTTAGGCCCATGCCATAGGCGCCTTCTTTGTCTGCACAGCAGCCCAAACTCTCAATTTCCACTCAGGCCACCCACTTATTTGAAGTGTGTGTGGAACCTGTCCGCGCAGTACACCTCGCTGCACAGCTAACCATAGGTCGGGGCATCGTAGATTCCTACCAGGTGACCGAAGTTCGCAGTAGAGATGATTCCCAGGTTCACACGCAGAGAGGCTCCTGCCCGGGCCACAGGCCTCCCACTGCCCCTGCCCAAGATCGGGGGCCGAAAGCAGCCCTGTCTAAGTCCCCTACCCCTAGAGGGAGTATTGGACCAACACTCCTAAAAAACGGGGTCCTTGTGGGCAACTCATTGGAGGGACACAAAGAAATCTTTGCCGACTTTTTGCTGAAACTTACGAGCGTTCACACCTAAGCCTCTTACAAGGTCAGCTGTTTAGCTAAACATGAGCTCATGATCTAAATTTACACAATAATGAAGAAATAAGCTACAAAGGGAGACAAACAGCAAAAACAATCAATACCAGAATTAGATACCCTAGGCCATCCGTCGGATGTTGGAATAATCAGGTGCTAGGCAGAAAATATACATAAACCTGGAAATGAAACAAGGAACAAGGATATTTTCAAAGACTGGTAATATCCCTAAACCTTTTTAAAGTACATGGCATTGATAAAGCTAAATACTCAAAGGTTCTTTAATACAACAAATTAAGCAGTGAGAAGAGTGAAATTATGCTGTTTAGAAAACTATGGAAGGTGAGATTTTCTGCCTAATTATATAAGATGATTTCTCTTAAAAATACACATTATTTCAAAGACTTATTGGCTGTGAAATAAGTTAAGGGTATTTCAAATGGCTTGTCTGCAAAGAAAGGTGAAATGTAGGGAATCACAGAAAGCCGAGGGGATAATATGTCAATATATACATTGCTGTATGGTGAAGTAATCCTTAGGCCGGCAACAGTGTAGAGGAATGGACCCTTAGAAACGTTCAAGTAAGCTGGAATCTTTAAAAGTTCAAATCTTTATAAGTAAAAAGATTTATTAAAATGAATAACCAAGTGTGTTAATTGACATCAGAAAATCAAAACAATAAACCCTGAGAACATAGAAAAAAGATAAATAAATATATGAGCAGAACTTAATACAACAGAAAACGTATAAAATTCCGGTGATTTAGTAAGTCCAAAGAATATTCTTTGAAAAGATTTAAAAGACACACTTTGATAAAGGAAAACATAAACATAAGTAAAGAATATACAGAAAGAATCAGGACAATGTTATAGCAGAGAATATATGAAATGCCAGTAAATTTGAATATTTCTGTAAAGTGGACCATTTCCTAGCTCCTAAAGTTTACCAAAACTGACACAAGAGGAAATCATTTAAGGTCATCATGTCTGCCCTTGGCATTCTCGGAACGCCCTGGCTTCAGAATGCAGAATCTGTAGTCCATGGTAACCTGCGGAGAGGGGGCGTGGCTGAGGGTGGTTGGAACACTGCCCTCACTGAGGGAGTGGGTGTGGCCATCTCTGCTGTGACTGAACAAAGGGCAGGGGAGCAGGGGGCCGAAGGCTGGGCCCTCAGAGCCCGGCAGACCCAGTGGGCTGTCACAAGCATTTAGGCCCACGTCAAAGGGCGCCTTCTTTGTCTGCACAGCTGCCCAAACTCTCACCTTTCCACTCAGGCCGCCCTCTTATTTGAAGTGTGTTTGGATCCTGTCCGCGCAGTACAACTCGCTGCACAGATAACCATAGGTCAGGGCATCGTAGCTTCCTGCCAGGTTACCGAAGTTCGCAGGCAAATGGGTCCCTGGGACACATGCGGAGAGGCTCCTGCCCGGGCCACAGGCCGCCCACTGCCCCTTCCCCAGATCGAAGGCTGAAAATCAGCCATGTATGAGTCCACTGCCTCTCGAAGGAGTATTGGACCAACACTTGTAGAAAACGGGGTCCTTGCGGGCAACTCATTGGAGGGACACAAAGAAATCTTTGCCGACTTTCTGCTGAAGCTTACCAGCGTTCACACCTAAGCCTCTTACAAGGTCAGCTGTTTAGCTAAACATGAGCTCATGATCTAAATTTACACAATATTGAAGAAATCAGCTACAAAGTGAGACAATCAGCAAAAATAATCAATACCAGGATTAGATTCCCTAGGCCATCCAACTGATGTTGGAATAATCAGGTGCAAGGCAGAAAATATACATAAACCTGGAACTGAAACAAGGAACAAGGGGGTTTTCAAAGGCCGGTAGGATCTCTAAAACATTTTTAAAGTACATGTCGTTGATAAACCTAAATACTCAAAGGTTGTTTAATACCACAGATTAAGCATTGAGAAGAGTGAAATTATGCTGTTTTGAAAACTATGGCAGGTGAGATTTTCTGCCTAATTATATAAGAAGATTTCTCTAAAAAATAGACATTATTTCAAAGACTTATTGGCTGTGAAATAAGTTAAGTGTATTTCAAATGGCTTGTCTGCAAAGAAAGGTGAGATGTAGGGAATCACAGAAAGTCGAGGGGAAAATATGTCAATATATACATTGCTATAGGGTGAACTAAGCCTTAGGCTGGCAACAGTGTAGAGGAATGGACCCTTAGAAACTTACAAGTAAGCTGGAATCTTTAAAATTTCAAATCTTTATAAGTAAAAAGATTTATGAAAATGAATAACCAAGTGTTTTAATTGACATCAGAAGATCAAAACAATAAACCCTGAGAACATAGGAAAAAGATAAATAAAGATATGAGCAGAACTTAATACCACAGAAAACGTATAAAATTCAGGTAAGGTAGTAAGTCCAAAGAATATTCTTTGAAAAGATTTAAAAGACACACTTTTATTAAGGAAAACACAAACATAATTAAATAATACATAGAAAGAATCAGGACAATGTTATAGCAGAGAATATATGAAATGCCAGTAAATTTGTACATTTCTGTAAAGTGGATCATTTCCTAGCTCCTACAGTTTACCAAAACTGACACAAGAGGAAATCATTTAAGGTCATCATGTTGGCCCTTGGCATTCTCGGAACGCCCTGGCCTCAGAATGCAGCATCTGTAGTCCATGGTAACCTGCGGAGAGTGGGGGGGTCTGAGGGAGACTGGAACACTGCCCTCACTGAGGGAGTGGGTGTGGCCATCTCTGCTGTGACTGAACAAAGGGCAGGGGAGCAGGGGGCCCAGGGCAGGGCCCTCAGAGCCCGGCAGGCCCTGTGGGATGTCAGAAGCTTTTAGGCCCAGGCCATAGGGCGCCTTCTTTGTCTGCACAGCTGCCCAAACTCTCATTTTTCCACACAGGCCGCCCACTTAGTTGAAGTGTGTGTGGAACCTGTCCGCGCAGTACACCTCGCTGCACAGCTAACCATAGGTCTGGGCATCGTAGCTTCCTGCCTGGTGACCGAAGTTCGCAGGAGAGATGATTCCCAGGTTCACACGCAGAGAGGCTCCTGCCCGGGCCACAGGCCGCCCACTGCCCCTGCCCAAGATCGGGGGCCGAAATCAGCCCGGTCTAAGTCCCCTACCCCTAGAGGGAGTATTGGACCAACACTTCTAGAAAACGGTGTCCTTGAGGGCAACTCATTGGAGGGACACAAATAAATCTTTGCCGACATTTTGCTGAAACTTACGAGCGTTCACACCTAAGCCTCTTACAAGGTCAGCTGTTTAGCTAAACATGAGCTCATGATCTAAATTTACACAATAATGAAGAAATCAGCTACAAAGGGAGACAATCAGCAAAAACAATCAATACCAGAATTAGATTCCCTAGGCCATCCGTCAGATGTTGGAATAATCAGGTGCTAGGCAGAAAATATACATAAACCTGGAAATGAAACAAGGAACAAGGATATTTTCAAAGACTGGTAATATCCCTAAACCTTTTTAAAGTACATGGCATTGATAAAGCTAAATACTCAAAGGTTCTTTAATACAACAAATTAAGCAGTGAGAAGAGTGAAATTATGCTGTTTAGAAAACTATGGAAGGTGAGATTTTCTGCCTAATTATATAAGATGATTTCTCTTAAAAATACACATTATTTCAAAGACTTATTGGCTGTGAAATAAGTTAAGGGTATTTCAAATGGCTTGTCTGCAAAGAAAGGTGAAATGTAGGGAATCACAGAAAGCCGAGGGGATAATATGTCAATATATACATTGCTGTATGGTGAAGTAATCCTTAGGCTGGCAACAGTGTAGAGGAATGGACCCTTAGAAACGTTCAAGTAAGCTGGAATCTTTAAAAGTTCAAATCTTTATAAGTAAAAAGATTTATTAAAATGAATAACCAATTGTGTTAATTGACATCAGAAAATCAAAACAATAAACCCTGAGAACATAGAAAAAAGATAAATAAATATATGAGCAGAACTTAATACAACAGAAAACGTATAAAATTCCGGTGATTTAGTAAGTCCAAAGAATATTCTTTGAAAAGATTTAAAAGACACACTTTGATAAAGGAAAACATAAACATAAGTAAAGAATATACAGAAAGAATCAGGACAATGTTATAGCAGAGAATATATGAAATGCCAGTAAATTTGAATATTTCTGTAAAGTGGACCATTTCCTAGCTCCTAAAGTTTACCAAAACTGACACAAGAGGAAATCATTTAAGGTCATCATGTCTGCCCTTGGCATTCTCGGAACGCCCTGGCCTCAGAATGCAGAATCTGTAGTCCATGGTAACCTGCGGAGAGGGGGCGTGGCTGAGGGTGGTTGGAACACTGCCCTCACTGAGGGAGTGGGTGTGGCCATCTCTGCTGTGACTGAACAAAGGGCAGGGGAGCAGGGGGCCGAAGGCTGGGCCCTCAGAGCCCGGCAGACCCAGTGGGCTGTCACAAGCATTTAGGCCCACGTCAAAGGGCGCCTTCTTTGTCTGCACAGCTGCCCAAACTCTCACCTTTCCACTCAGGCCGCCCTCTTATTTGAAGTGTGTTTGGATCCTGTCCGCGCAGTACAACTCGCTGCACAGATAACCATAGGTCAGGGCATCGTAGCTTCCTGCCAGGTTACCGAAGTTCGCAGGCAAATGGGTCCCTGGGACACAGGCGGAGAGGCTCCTGCCCGGGCCACAGGCCGCCCACTGCCCCTTCCCCAGATCGAAGGCTGAAAATCAGCCATGTATGAGTCCACTGCCTCTCGAAGGAGTATTGGACCAACTCTTGTAGAAAACGGGGTCCTTGCGGGCAACTCATTGGAGGGACACAAAGAAATCTTTGCCGACTTTCTGCTGAAGCTTACCAGCGTTCACACCTAAGCCTCTTACAAGGTCAGCTGTTTAGCTAAACATGAGCTCATGATCTAAATTTACACAATATTGAAGAAATCAGCTACAAAGTGAGACAATCAGCAAAAATAATCAATACCAGGATTAGATTCCCTAGGCCATCCAACTGATGTTGGAATAATCAGGTGCAAGGCAGAAAATATACATAAAACTGGAACTGAAACAAGGAACAAGGGGGTTTTCAAAGGCCGGTAGGATCTCTAAAACATTTTTAAAGTACATGTCGTTGATAAACCTAAATACTCAAAGGTTGTTTAATACCACAGATTAAGCATTGAGAAGAGTGAAATTATGCTGTTTTGAAAACTATGGCAGGTGAGATTTTCTGCCTAATTATATAAGAAGATTTCTCTAAAAAATAGACATTATTTCAAAGACTTATTGGCTGTGAAATAAGTTAAGTGTATTTCAAATGTCTTGTCTGCAAAGAAAGGTGAGATGTAGGGAATCACAGAAAGTCGAGGGGAAAATGACAATATATACATTGCTATATGGTGAACTAAGCCTCAGGCCAGCCACAATGTAGAGGACCTGACCTTTAGAAACTTAAAAGTGAGCTGGAATCTTTAAAAGTTCAAATCTTTATAAGTAAAAATATTTATTAAAATGAATAACCAAATGTTTTAATGGACATCAGAAGATCAAAACAATAAACCCTGAGAACATAGATAAAAGATAAATAAAGATATGAGCAGAACTTAATACCACAGAAAACGTATAAAATTCAGGTGAGGTAGTAAGTCCAAAGAATATTCTTTGAAAAGATTTAAAAGACACACTTTGATTAAGGAAAACACAAACATAATTAAATAATATACAGAAAGAATCAGGACAATGTTATAGCAAAGAATATATGAAATGCCAGTAAATTTGAACATTTCGGTAAAGTGGAACATTTCCTAGCTCCTACAGTTTACCAAAACTGACACAAGAGGAAATCATTTAAGGTCATCATGTCGGCCCTTGGCATTCTCGGAACACCCTGGCCTCAGAATGCAGCATCTTTAGTCCATGGTAACCTGCGGAGAATGGGCGGGGCTGAGGGAGGCTGGAACACTGCCCTCACTGAGGGAGTGGGTGTGGCCATCTCTGCTGTGACTGAACAAAGTGCATGGGAGCAGGGGTCCCAGGCAGGGCCACCAGAGCACGGCAGGCCCAGTGGGGTGTCACAAGCATTTAGGCCCAGGACATAGGGCGCCTTCTTTGTCTGCACAGCTGCCCAAACTCTCACTTTTCCATTCAGGCCACCCACTTAGTTGAAGTGTGTTTGGAACCTGTCCGTGCAGTATACCTCGCTGCACAGCTAACCATAGGTCTGGACATCGTAGCTTCCTGCCTGTGACGGAAGTACGCAGGAGAGATGATTCCCAGGTTCACACGCAGAGAGGCTCCTGCCAGGGCCACAGACTGCCCACTTCCCCTGCCCAAGATGGTGGGCCGAAAGCAGCCCTGTCTAAGTCCCCTACCCCTAGAGGGAGTATTGGACCAACACTTCTAGAATACGGGGTCCTTGTGAGCACCTCATTGGAGGGTCACAAAGAAATCTTTGCCAACTTTTTGCTGAAAATTACGAGCTTTCACACCTAAGCCTCTTACAAGGTCAGCTGTTTAGCTAAACATGAGCTCATGACCTAAATTTACACAATAATGAAGAAATCAGCTACAAAGGGAGACAATCAGCAAAAACAATCAATACCAGAATTAGATTCCCTAGGCCCTCCGTCAGATGTTGGAAAAATCAGGTGCTAGGTAGAAAATATACATAAACCTGGGAATGAAACAAGGAACAAGGATGTTTTCAAACACTGGTAGGATCACTAAAACATTTTTAAAGTACATGTCATTGATAAAGCTAAATACTCGTAGGTTGTTTAATACAACAAATTAAGCAGTGAGAAGATTGAAATTATACTGTTTAGAAAACCATGGATGGTGAGATTTTCTGCGTAATTATATAAGAGGGTTTCTCTAAAAAATACACATTATTTCAAAGACTTATTGGCTGTAAAATAAGTTAACGGTATTTCAAATGTTTTGTTTGCAAAGAAAGGTGAGATGTAGGGAATCACAGAAAGCCGAGGGGATAATATGTCAATATATACATTGCTATATGGTGAACTAAGCCTTAGGCCGGCAACAGTGTAGAGGAATGGACCATTAGAAACGTACAAGTAAGCTGGAATCTTTAAAAGTTCAAATCTTTATAAGTAAAAAGATTTATTAAAATGAATAACCAAGTGTTTTACTTGACATCAGAAAATCAAAACAATAAACCCTGAGAACATAGAAAAAAGATAAATAAAGATATCAGCAGAACATAATACAACAGAAAACGTATAAAATTCAGGTGATTTAGTAAGTCCAAAGAATATTCTTTGAAAAGATTTAAAAGACACACTTTGATTAAGGAAAACAAACACATAAGTAAAGAATATACAGAAAGAATCAGGACAATGTTATAGCAGAGAATATATGAAATGCCAGTAAATTTGAACATTTCTGTAAAGTGGACCATTTCCTAGCTCCTAAAGTTTACCAAAACTGACACAAGAGGAAATCATTTAAGGTCATCATGACTGCCCTTGGCATTCTCGGAACGCCCTGGCCTCAGAATGCAGCATCTGTAGTCCATGGTAACCTGCGGAGAGGGTGCGTGCCAGAGGGAGGTTGGAAGACTGCCCTCACTGAGGGAGTGTGTGTGGCCATCTCTGCTGTGACTAAACAAAGGGCAGGGGAGCAGGGGGCCAGTGCAGGACCCTCAGAGACCGGCAGACCCAATGGGTGTCACCAGCATTTAGGCCCAGGGCAAAGGGAGCCTTCTTTGTCTGCACAGCTGCCCAAACTCTCACATTTCCAATCAGGCCGCCATCTTATTTGAAGTGTGTTTGGAACCGGTCCACGGAGTACACCTCGCTGCACAACTAACCATAGGTCAGGGCATCGTAGCTACCTGCCAGGTGACCGAACTTCGCAGGCAAATGGGTCCCTGGGACACATGCGGAGAGGCTCCTGCCCGGGCCACAGGACTCCCACTGCCCCTGCCCCAGATCGAAGGCTGAAAAGCAGCCATGTCTGAGTCCACTGCCTCTCGAAGGAGTATTGGACCAACACTTGTAGAAAACGGGGTCCTTGCGGGCAACTCATTGGAGGGACACAATTAAATCTTTGCCCACTCTCTGCTGAAGCTTACCAGCGTTCACACATAAGCCTCTTACAAGGTCAGCTGTTTAGCTAAACATGAGCTCATGATCTAAATTTACACAATATTGAAGAAATCCGCTACAAAGTAATACAATCAGCAAAAACAATCAATACCAGAATTAGATTCCCTAGGCCATCCATCTGATGTTGGAATAATCCAGTGCAAGGCAGAAAATATACATAAAACTGGAAGTGAAACAAGGAACAAGGAGGTTTTCAAAGGCTGGTAGGATCTCTAAAACATTTTTAAAGTACATGTCGTTGATAAACCTAAATACTCAAAGGTTATTTAATACCACAGATTAAGCATTGAGAAGAGTGAAATTATGCTGTTTTGAAAACTATGGCAGGTGAGATTTTCTGCCTAATTATATAAGAAGATTTCTCTAAAAAATAGACATTATTTCAAAGACTTATTGGCTGTGAAATAAGTTAAGTGTATTTCAAATGGCTTGTCTGCAAAGAAAGGTGAGATGTAGGGAATCACAGAAAGTCGAGGGGAAAATGTCAATATATACATTGCTATATGGTGAACTAAGCCTTAGGCCAACCACAATGTAGAGGACCTGAACCTTAGAAACTTAAAAGTTAGCTGGAATCTTTAAAAGTTCTAATCTTTATAAGTAAAAAGATTGATGAAAATGAATAACCAAGAGTTTTAATAGACATCAGAAGATCAAAACAATAAACCCTGAGAACATAGAAAAAAGATAAATAAAGATATGAGCAGAACTTAATACCACAGAAAACGTATAAAATTCAGGTGAGGTAGTAAGACCAAAGAATATTCTTTGAAAAGATTTAAAAGACACACTTTGATTAAGGAAAACACAAACATAATTAAAGAATATAAAGAAAGAATCAGGACAATGTTATAGCAGAGAATATATGAAATGCCAGTAAATTTGAACATTTCTGTAAAGTTGACCATTTCCTAGTTCCTACAGTTTACCAAAACTGACACAAGAGGAAATCATTTAAGGTCATCAAGTCGACCCTTGGCATTCTCGGAACGCCCGGGCCTCAGAATGCAGCATCTGTAGTCCATGGTAACCTGCGGAGAGTGGGTGGGGCTGAGGGATGCTGGAACACTGCCCTCACTGAGGGAGTGGGTGTGGCCATCTCTGCTGTGACTGAACAAAGGGCAGGGGAGCAGGGGGCCCAGGGCAGGGACCTCAGAGCCCGGCAGGCCCAGTGGGGTGTCACAAGTATTTAGGCCCAGGACAAAAGGCGCCTTCTTTGTCTGCACAGCTGCCCTAACTATCACTTTTCCACTCAGGCCGCCCACTTAGTTGAAGTGTGTGTGGAAACTGTCCACGCAGTATACCTCGCTGCACAGCTAACCATAGGTCTGGGCATCGTAGCTTCCTGCCAGGTGACCGGTGTTCGCAGGAGTGATGATTCCCAGGTTCACACGCAGAGAGGTTCCTGCCCGGGCCACATGCCGCCCACTGCCCCTGCCCAAGATCGGGGGCCGAAAGCAACCCTGTCTAAGTCCCCTAACCCTAGAGGGAGTATTGGACCAACAGTTCTAGAAAACGTGGTCCTTGTTGGCAACTCATTGGAGGGACACAAATAAATGTTTGCCGACTTTTTGCTGAAACTTACGAGCGTTCACACCTATGCCTCTTACAATGTCAGCTGTTTAGCTAAACATGAGCTCATGATCTAAATTTACTCAATAATGAAGAAATCAGCTACAAAGGGAGACAATCAGCAAAAACAATCAATACCAGAATTAGATTCCCTAGGCCATCCTTCAGATGTTGGAATAATCAGGTGCTAGGCAGAAAATATACATAAACCTGGAAATGAAACAAGGAACAAGGATGTTTTCAAAGACTGGTAGGATCACTAAAACATTTTTAAAGTACATGTCATTGATAAAGATAAATACTCAAAGGTTGTTTAATACAACAAATTAAGCAGTGAGAAGAGTGAAATTATGCTGTTTAGAAAACTATGGAAGGTGAGATTTTCTGCCTAGTTATATAAGATGATTTATCTAAAAAATACCCATTATTTCAAAGACTTATTGGCTGTGAAATAAGTTAAGGGTATTTCAAATGGCTTGTATGCAAAGAAAGGTGAGATGTAGGGAATCACAGAAAGCCGAGGGTATAATATGTCAATATATACATTGCTATATGGAGAACTAAGCCTTAGGCCGGCAACAGTGTAGAGGAATGGACCCTTAGAAACGTACAAGTAAGCTGCAATCTTTAAAAGTTCAAATCTTTTAAGTAAAAAGATTTATTAAAATGAATAACCAAGTGTTTTACTTGACATCAGAAAATCAAAACAATAAACCCCGAGAACATAGAAAAAAGATAAATAAAGATATGAGCAGAACTTAATACAACAGAAAACGTATAAAATTCAGGTGATTTAGTAAGTCCAAAGAATACTCTTTGAAAAGATTTAAAAGACACACTTTGATTAAGGAAAACAAAAACATAAGTAAAGAATATACAGAAAGAATCAGGACAATGTTACAGAAGAGAATATATGAAATGCCAGTAAATTTGAACATTTCTGTAAAGTGGAACATTTCCTAGCTCCTACAGTTTACCAAAACTGACACAAGAGGAAATCATTTAAGGTCATCATGCCGGCCCTTGGCATTCTCGTAACGCCCTGGCCTCAGAATGCAGCGTCTGTAGTCCATGGTAAACTGCGGAGAGGGGGCGTGGCTGAGGGAGGTTGGAAGACTGCCCTCACTGAGGGAGTGGGTGTGGCCATCTCTGCTGTGACTGAACAAAGGGCAGGGGAGCAGGGTGCCCAGGGCAGGGCCCTCAGAGTTCGGCAGACACAGTGGGGTGTCACAAGCATTTAGGCCCAGGCCAAAGGGCGCCTTCTTTGTCTGCACAGGTGCCCAAACTCTGACCTTTCCACTCAGGCCACCCTCTTATTTGAAGTGTGTTTGGAACCTGTCCGAACAGTACACCTCGATGCACAGCAAACCATAGGTCAAGGCATCGTAGCTTCCTGCCAGGTGACTGAATTTCGCAGGCAAATGGGTCCCTGGGACTCATGCGGAGAGGGTCCTGCCCGTGCCACTGGACGCCCACTGGCCCTGCCCCAGATCGAAGGCTGAAAAGCAGCCATGTCTGAGTCCACTGCCTCTCGAAGGAGTATGGACCAACACTTGTAGAAAACGGGGTCCTTGCGGGCAACTCATTGGAGGGACACAAATAAATCTTTGCCGACTTTCCGCTGAAGCTTACCAGCGTTCACACCTAAGCCTCTTACAAGGTCAGCTGTTTTGCTAAACATGAGCTCATGATCTAAATTTACACAATATTGAAGAAATCAGCTACAAAGTGAGACAATCAGCAAAAACAATCAATACCAGAATGAGATTCCCTAGGCCATCCATCTGATGTTGGAATAATCAGGTGCAAGGCAGAAAATATAAATAAAACTGGAACTGAAACAAGGAACAAGGAGCTTTTCAAAGGCTGGTAGGATCTCTAAAACATTTTTAAAGTACATGTCATTGATAAAGCTAAATACTCAAAGGTTGTTTAATACCACAGATTAAGCATTGAGAAGAGTGAAATTATGCTGTTTTGAAAACTATGGCAGGTGAGATTTTCTGCCTCATTATATAAGAAGATTTCTCTAAAAAATAGACATTATTTCAGAGACTTATTGGCTGTGAAATAAGTTAAGGGTATTTCAAATGGCTTGTCTGCAAAGAAAGGTGAGATGTAGGGAATCACAGAAAGTCGAGGGGAAAATGCCAATATATACATTGCTATATGGTGAACTAAGCCTTAGGCCAGCCACAATGTAGTGGACCTGACCCTTAGAAACTTAAAAGTGAGCTGGAATCTTTAAAAGTTCAAATCTTTATAAGTAAAAAGACTGATGAAAATGAATAACCAAGTGTTTTGATTGACATCAGAAGATCAAATCAATAAACCCTGAGAACATAGAAAAAAGATAAAGATATGAGCAGAACTTAATAGCACAGGAAACGTATAAAATTCAGGTGAGGTAGTAAGTCCAAAGAATATTCCTTGAAAATATTTGAAAGACACACTTTGATTAAGGAAAACAAAAACATAAGTAAAGAATATACAGAAAGAATCAGGACAATGTTACAGCAGAGAATATATGAAATGCCAGTAAATTAGAACATTTCTGTAAAGTGGACCATTTCCTAGCTCCTAAAGTTTACCAAAACTGACACAAGAGGAAATCATTTAAGGTCATCATGCCTGTCCTTTGCATTCTCGGAACGCCCTGGCCTTCGAATGCAGCATCTGTAGTCCATGATAACCTGCGGAGAGGGGGCGTGGTTGAGGGAGTTTGGCAGACTGCCCTCACTGAGGGAGTGGGTGTGGCCATCTCTGCTGTGACTGAACAAAGGGCAGGGGAGCAGGGGTCCCAGGGCAGAGCCCTCAGAGCCCGGCAAACACAGTGGGGTGTCACAAGCATTTAGGCCCAGGCCATAGGGCGCCTTCTTTGTCGGCACAGCTGCCCAAACTCTCACCTTTCCACTCATGCCGCCCTCTTATTTGAAGTGTGTTTGGTACATGTCCGCGCAGTACACTTCGCTGCACAGCTAACCATAGGACAGGGCATCGTAGCTTCCTGCCAGGTGACCGAAGTTCGCAGGCAAATGTGTCCCTGGGACACATGCGGAGAGGCTCCTGACCGGGCCACAGCCGCACACTGGCCCTGCCCCAGATCGAAGGCTGAAAAGCAGCCATGTCTGAGTCCACTGCCTCTCGAAGGTGTATTGGACCAACACTAGTAGAAAACGGGGTCCTTGCGGGCAACTCATTGGAGGGACACAAATAAATCTTTGCTGACTTTCTTTTGAAGCTTACCAGCGTTCACACCTAAGCCTCTTACAAGGTCAGCTGTTTAGCTAAACATGAGCTCATGATCTAAATTTACACAATATTGAAGAAATCAGCTACAAAGTGAGACAATCAGCAAAAACAATCATTACCAGAATTAGATTCCCTAGGCCATCCATTTAATGTTGGAATAATCAGGTGCAAGGCAGAAAATATACATAAAACTAAAACTGAAACAAGGAACAAGGATGTTTTCAAAGACTGGTAGGATCTCTAAAACATTTTTAAAGTATATGTCATTGATAAAGCTAAATACTCAAAGGTTGTGTAATACCACAGATTCATCATTGAGAACAGTGTAATTATGCTGTTTAGAAAACTATGGCAAGTCAGATTTTCTGCCTAATTATATAAGAAGATTTCTGTAAAAAGTACACATTATTTCAAACACTTATTGGCTGTCAAATATGTTAAGGTTATTTCAAATGGCTTGTCTGCAAAGAAAGGTGAGATGTAGGGAATCACAGAAAGTCGAGGGGAAGATAGGTCTCTATATACATTGCTATATGGTGAACTAAGCCTTAGTCCAGCAACATTGTAGAGGACGTGACCCTTAGAAACTTTCATGTAAGCTGGAATCTTCAAAAGTTGAAATATTTATAAAAAAATGATTTATTAAAATGAATAACCAAGTGTTTTAATTGACATCAGAAGATCAAAACAATAAACCCTGATAACACAAAAAAAGATAAATAAACATATGAGCAGAACTTAATACAACAGAATACGTATAAAAATCAGGTGATGTAATAAGTCCAAAGAATATTCTTTGAAAAGATTTAAAAGACACACTTTGATTAAGGAAAACAATAACATAACTAAAGAATATACAAAAAGAATCAGGACAATGTCATAGCAGAGAAGATCTGAAATGCCACTAAATTTGAACATTTCTGTAAAGTGGACCATTTTCTAGCTCCTAAAGTTTACCAAAACTGACACAAAACGAAATCATTTAAGGTCATCATGTCTGCCCTTGGCATTCTTGGAACGCCCTGGCCTCAGAATGCAGCATCTGTAGTCCACGGTAACCTCCGGAGAGGGGTCGGGACTGAGGGAGGCTGGAACAATGCCCTCACTGAGGGAGTGTATGCGGCCATCTCTGCTGTGACTGAACAAAGGACAGGGGAGCAGGGCGACGAGTGCAGGGCCCTCAGAGCCCGGCAGGCCCAGTGCGGTTTCACAAGTATTTAGGCCCAGGCCAAAGGGAGCATTCATTTTCTGCACAGCTGCCCAACTCTTACCTTTCCACTAAGGCCGCCCTCTTACTTGAAGTCTGTGTGTATCCTGTCCGCGCAGTACACTTCACTGCACAGCTAACCATATGTCTGGGCATCGTAGCTTCCTGCCAGGTGACCGAAGTTCGCAGGAAGATGGGTCCCTGGGACATATTCAGAGAGGCTCCTGAGCGGGCCTCTGGCCGCCCACTGCCCCTTCAGCAGATCGGGGGCGGCAAAGCAGCCCTGTCCGAGTCCCTGCATCTAGAGGGAGTATTTGACCAACACTTGTAGAAAACGGGGTCCTTGCAGGAAACTCATTGGATTGACACAAATAAATCTTTGCAGACTTTCTGATGAAGCTTACGAGCGTTCACACCTAAGCCTCTTACAAGGTCAGCTGTTTGGCTAAACATGAGCTCATGATCTAAATTTACACAATAATGAAGAAATCAGCTACAAGGGGGAGACAATCAGCAAAAACAATCAATACCAGAATAAGATTCCCTAGGCCATCCATCAGATGTTTGAATAATCAGGTGCAAGGAAGAAAATATACATAAAACTGGAACTGAAACAAAGGAAAAGGATGTTTTCAAAGACTGGTAGGATCTCTAAAACATTTTTAAGTTCATGTCATTGATAAGGCTAGATACTCAAAAGTTGTGTAATACAACAGATTCATCATTGAGTACAGTGAAATTATGCTGTTTTGAAAACTATGGCAGGCCTGATTTTCTGCCTAATTATATAAGAAGATTTCCCTAAAAAATACACATTATTTCAAAGACTTATTGGCTGTGAAATAAGTTAAGGGTATTTCAAATGGCTTGTCTGCAAAGAAAGGTGAGATATAGGGAATCACAGAAAGTCGAGGGGAAAATAGGTCAATATATACATTGCTATAGGGTGAACTAAGCCTTAGGTCAGCAACAATGTAGAGGAACTGACCCTTAGTAACTTACAAGTAAGCTGTAATATTCAAAAGTTCAAATCTTTATAATTAAAAAGGTTTATTAATATGAATAACCAAGTTTTTTAATTGACATCAGAAGATCAAACCAACAAACCCTGAGAACATAGAAAAACGATAAATAAAGATATGAGCAGAACTTAATACTACAGAAAACGAGTAAAATTGAGGTGATTTAGTAAGTGCAAAGAATATTCGTTGAAAAGATTTAAAAGATACACTTTGATTAACAAAACAAAAACATAATTAAAGTATATATAGAAAGAATCAGGACAATGTTATAACAGAGAATATGTGAATTTCCAGGAAATTTGAATATTTCTGTAAAGTGGACCATTTCGTAGCTCCTAAAATTTACCAAAACTGACAGAAGACAAATCATTAAAGGTCATCATGTCTGCACTTGGCAGTCTCCGAACGCCCTGGCCTCAGAATGCAGCATCTGTAGTCCATGGTAAGCTGCGGAGATGGGGCGGGGCTGAGGGAGGTTGGAACACTGCCCTCACTGAGGGAGTGGGTGTGGCCATCTCTGCTGTGACTGAACAAAATGCAGGCGAGCAGGGTGCCCAGGCCAGGGCTCTCAGAGCCCGGCAGGCCCAGTGGGTGTCACAAGCATTTAGGCCCAGGCAAAAGGGCACCTTCTTTGTCTGCACAGCTGCCCAATCTCTCACAATTCCACTCAGGCCGCCTTCTTACTTGAAGTGTGTGTGGAAGCTTTCCACGCAGTACACCTCGCTGCACAGCTAACAATAGGTCTGGGCATCGTAGCTTCCTGCCACGTGACCGGAGTTCGCAAGCAGATGGGTCCCTGGGACACACGCGGAGGGGCTCCTGACCGGGCCCCAGGCAGCCCACTGCCCCTGGCCGGATCGGGGGACGCAAAGCAGCCCTCTCTTAGTCCCCTGCCTCTAGAGGGAGTATTGGACCAACACTTGTAGAAAACGGGGTCCTTGCGGGCAACTCATTGGAGGGACACAAATAAATATTTGCCGACTTTCTGTAAAGCTTACGAGCCTTTACACCTAAGACTCTAACAAGGTCAGCTGTTTAGCTAAACATGAGCTCATGAACTAAATATACACAATTATGGAGAAATCGGCTACAATGGGAGACAATCAGCAAAAACAATCTATATCAGATTTAGATTCCCTAGGCCGTGCATCAGATGTTGGAAAAATCAGGTGCAAGGCAGAAAATATACACAAAACTGGAACTGAAACAAGGAACAAGGCTGTTTTCAAAAACTGATAGGATCTCTAAACTATTTTCAAAGTAAATGTCTTTGATAAAGCTAAATACTCACAGGTTGTGTAATACAACAGATTCATCATTGAGAAGAGTGAAATTATGCTGTTTTGAAAACTATGGAAGGTCAGATTTTCTGCCGAATTATATAAGAAGTTTTCTCTAAAAAATACACATTATTTCAAAGACTTATTGGCTGTGAAATAAGTTAAGGGTATTTCAAATGGCTTGTCTGCCAAGAAAGTTGAGATGTAGGGAATCACAGAAAGTCGAGGGAAAAATAGGTCAATATATACATGGCTATATGGTGAACTAAGCCTTAGGCCAGCAACAATGTAGAAGACCTGACCCTTAGAAACTTACAAGTAAGCTGGAATCTTCAAAATTTCAAATGTTTATAAGTAAAAAGATTTATGAAAATGAATAACCAAGTGTTTTAATTGACATCAGAAGATCAAAACAATAAACCAGGAGAACTTAGAAAAAACATAAATAAAGATATGAGCAGAACTTAATACAACAGAAAACGTATAAAATTGAGGTGATGTAGTAAGTCCAAAGAATATTCTTTGAAAAGAGTTAAAAGACACACTTTGATTAAGGAAAACAGAAACATAAGTAAAGAATATACAAAAGAATCAGGACAATGTTATAGCAGAGAATATATGAAATGCCAGTAAATTTGAACATTTCTGTAAAGTGGACCATTTCCCAGCTCCTAAAATCTACCAAAACTGAAACAAGAGGAAATCATTTAAGGTCATCATGTCTGCCCTTGGCATTCTCGGAACGCCCTGGCCTCAGAAGGCAGCATCTGTAGTTCATGGTAACCTGCGGAGAGGGGGCGGGGCTAAGGGAGGTTGGGACACTGCACTCACTGAGGGAGTGGGTGTGGCCATATCTGCTGTCACTGAACAAATGGCAGGGAAGCAGAGGGCCCATTGCAGGGCCCTCAAACTCCGGCTGGCCCAGTGGGGTGTCACAAGCATTTAGGCTCAGGCCAAAGGGCGCATTCTTTGTCTGCACAGCTGCCCAGACTCTCACCTTTCCACTAGTGCGCCCTTTTACTTGAAGTGTGTGTGGAACCTGTCCGAGAAGTACACCTCGCTGCACAGCTAACCATAGGTCTGGGCATCGTAGCTTCCTGCCAGGAGACAGAAGTTCGCATGCAGATGTGTACCTGGGACACACGCGGAGCGGCTCCAGCCCAGGTCACAGGCCGCCGACTGCCCCTGCCTCAGATTGGGGGCCGCAAAGCAGCCCTGTCTGACTCCCTGCCTCTAGAGGGAGTATTGGCCCCTACACTTGTAGAAAACGGGGTACTCGCGCACAACTCATTGGAGGGACACAAATAAATCCTTTCCGACTTTCTGATGAAGCTTATGAGCGTTCACACCTAAGCCTCTTAAAAGGTCAGCTGTTTAGCTAAACATGAGCTTATGGTGTAAATTTACACAATAATGAAGAAATCAGCTACAAGGGGGAGTCAAACAGCAAAAACAATCAATACCAGAATTAGATTCCCTAGGCCAACCATCAGATGTTGGAATATAAAGGTGCAAGGCAGAAAATATACATAAAACTGGAACTGAAATAAAAAATAAAATGTTTTAAAAGACTGGTAGGATCTCTGAAACCTTTTTAAAGTACATGTCATTGATAAAGCTAAATACTCAAAGGTTGTTTAAGACAACAAATTAAGCAGTGAGAAGAGTGAAATTATGCTGTTATGAAAACTATGGCAGGTCAGATTTTCTGCCTAATTATATAAGAAGAATTCTCTAAAAAATACACATTATTTCAAAGACTTATTGGCTGTGAAATAAGTTATGGGTATTTCAAATGGCTTGTCTGCAAAGAATGGTGAGATGTAGGGAATCACAGAAAGTCGAGGGGAAAATAGGTCAATATATACATTGCTATATGGTGAACTAAGCCTTTGTCCAGCAACAATGTAGAGGACGTGACCCTTAGAAACTTACAAGAAAGCTGGAATCTTCAAAATTTCAAAGCTTTATACGTAAAAATGATGTATAAAAATGAATAACCAAGTGTTTTAATTGACTTCAGAAGATCATAACAATAAACCCTGAGAATATAGGAAAAAGATCAATAAAGATATAAGCAGAACTTAATACAACAGAAAACGTATGAAATTCAGGTGATGCAGTAAGTCCAAAGAATATTCTTTGACAATATTTAAAAGACACACTTTGATTAAGGAAAACAAAAACATAAGTAAAGAAAATACAGAAAGAATCAGGGCAATGTAATAGCAGAGAATTTATGAAATGCCAGTAAATTTGATCATTTCTGTAAAATGGACGATTACCTAGCTCCTAATGTTTAGGAAAACTGACACAAGAGGAAATCATTTAAGGTCATCATGTCTGCCCTTGGCATTCTCGGAATGCCCTGGCCTCAGAATGCAGCATCTGTAGTCCATGGTAACCTGTGGAGAGGGGGTGGGGCTGAGGGAGTTGGCAACACTGCCCTCACTGAGGGAGTGTGTGTGGGCATCTCTGCTGTGACTGAACAAAGGGTAGGGGAGCAAGGTGTCCAGTTCAGGACCCTCAGTGCACGGCAGGCCCAGTGGGGTGTCACAAGCATTTATGCCCAGGCCAAAAGAATCCTTCTTTGTCTGCACAACTGCCCAAACTCTCACCTATCCACTCAGGCCGCCCTGTTAGTTGAAGTGTGTGTGGAACCTGTCCACGCTCTACACCTCGCTGCATAGCTAACCGTAGGTCTGGGCATCGAACCTTCCTGCCAGGTGACCGAATTTCGCAGGCAGATGGGTCCCTGCGACACACGCGGAGAGAATCCTGCCTGGACCCGAGGCTTCGAAGTGCCCCTGCACCAGATCGGGGGTCGCAAAGCTACCTTGTCTGAGTCCATGAATCTAGACGGATAATTGGACCAACACTTGTAGAAAACGGAGTCCTCGTGGGCAACTCATTGGAGGGACACAAATAAACATTTTCCGACTTTCTGCTGAAGCTTACGAGCATTCTCAGCTAATCCACTTACAAAGTCAGCTGTTTAGCTAAACATGAGATCATGATCTAAATTTACACAATAATGAAGAACTCAGCTACAAGGGGAGACAATCAGCAAAAACAATCAATTCCAGAATTAGATTTCCTAGGCCATCCATCAGATGTTGGAATAATCAGGTTCAAGGCAGAAAATATACACTAAACTGGAACTGAAACAAGGAACAAGGATGTTTTCAAAGACTGGTAGGATCTCAAAACATTTTTAAAGTACATGTCATTGATAAAGCTAAATACTCAGAGGTTGTGTAAGACAACAGATTCATCATTGAGAAGAGTGAAATTATGCTGTTTTGAAAACTATGGCAGGTCAGATTTTCTGAATAATTATATAAGAAGATTTCTCTAAAAAATACACATTATTTCCAAGACTTATTGGCTGTGAAATAAGTTAAGGGTATTTCAAATGGCTTGTCTGCAAAGAAAGGTGTGATGTAGGGAATCACAGAAAGCCGCGGGGAAAATAGGTCAATATATGCATTGCTATATGTTTAACTAAGCCTTAGGCCAGCAACAATGTAGGGGACCTGACCCTTAGAAACTTACAAGTAAGCTGGAATCTTCAAAAGTTCAAATCTTTATAAGTAAAATATTTATTAAAATGAATAAACAAGTGTGTTAATTGACATCAGAAGATCAAAACAATAAACCCTTAGAACACAGAAAAAGGATAAATAAAGATATGAGCAGAACTTAATACAAAAGAAAAAATATACAATTCATGTGATGTAGTAAGTCCAAAGAATATTCTTTGAAAAAATTTAAAAGACACACTTTGATTAAGGAAAACAAAAACATAAGTAAAGAATATACAAAAGAATCAGGAAAATGTTATAGCAGAGAATATATGAAATGCCAGTAAATTTGAACATTTCTGTATAGTGGACCATTTCCTAGGTCCTAAAGTTTACCAAAACTGACACAAGAGGAAATCATTTAAGGTCATCATGTCTGCCCTTGCCATTCTCGGAACGCCCAGGCCTCGGAATGCAGCATCTGTAGTCCATGGTAACCTGCGGAGAGGGGGCGGGGCTGAGGGAGTTTGGAACACTGCCCTCACTGAGGGAGTGGTTGTGGCCATCTCTGCTGTGAGTGAAAAAAGGGCAGGGGAGCGGGGGGCCCTGGGTAGGGCCCTCAGAGCCCGGCAGGCCCAGTGTGGTGTCACAAGCATTTAGGCCCAGGCCAAAGGGCGCCTTCTTTGTCTGCACAGCTGCCCAAACTCTCACCTTTCCGCTCAGGCTGCCCTCTTACTTGAAGTTTGTGTGGAAGCTGTCCGCGCAGTACACCTCGCTGCAGAGCTAACCATAGGTCTGGGCATCGTAGCTTCCTGCCGTGTGCCCAAAGTTCAGAGGCAGATCGGTCCCTGTGACACACGTGGAGAGGCTCCTGCCCGGGCCGCAGGCCGCCCACTGCCCCTGCCACAGATCGGGGGCCGCAAAGCAGCCCTGTCTGAGGCCCCTGCCTCTAGAGGGAGTATTGGAACAACACTTGTAGAAAACGGGGTCCTCGCGGGCAACTCATTGGCGGAACACAAATAAATCTTTGCCGACTTTCTGCTGAAGCTTACGAGCTTTCAAACCTAAGCCTCTTTTACGGTCAGCTGTTTAGCTAAACATGAGCTCATGATCTAAATTTACACAATAATGAAGAAATCAGCTACAAGGGGAGACAATCAGCAAAAACAATCAATACCAGAATTAGATTCCCTAGACCATCCATCAGATGTTGGAATAATCAGGTGCAAGGCAGAAAATATACACAAAACTGGAACTGAAACAAGGAACAAGGATGTTTTCAAAGCCTGATAGGATCTCTGAAACATTTTTAAACTACATGTCATTGATAAAGCTAAATACTCAAAGGTGGCATAATACAACAGATTCATCATTGACTAGAATGAAATTATGCTGTTTTGAAAACTATGGCAGGTCAGATTTTCTGCCTAATTATATAAGATTTCTCTAAAAAATACACATTAATTCAAAGACTATTGGCTGTGAAATAAGTTAAGGGTATTTCAAATGGCTTGTCTGCAAAGAAAGGTGAGATGTAGGGAATCACAGAAAGCCGAGGGGAAAATAGGTCAATATATACATTGCTCTATGGTGGACTAAGCCTTAGGCCAGCAACAATGTAGAGGACCTGACCCTTAGAAACTTACAAGTAAGCTGGAATCATCAAAAGTTCAAATCTTTATAAGTAAAAAGATTTATGAAAATGAATAACCAAGTGTTTTAATTGACATCAGAAGATCAAAACAATAAACCCTGAGAATATAGATAAAAGATAACGAAAGATATGAGCAGAACTTAATACAACAGAAAACGTATAAAATTCAGGTGATGTAGTAAGTCCAAATAATATTCTTTGAAACATTTAAAAGACACACTTTGATTAAGGAAATCAAAAACATAAGTAAAGAATATACAGAAAGAATCAGGACAATGTTATAGCAGAGAATATATGAAATGCCAGTAAATTTGAACATTTGTGTAAAATGGACCATTTCCTACCTCCTAAAGTTTACCAAAACTGACACAAGAGGAAATCATTTAAGGTCATCATGTCTGCCCTTGGCATTCTCGGAACGCCCTGGCCTCAGAATGCAGCATCTGTAGTCCATGGTAACCTGTGGAGAGGGGAGAGGCTGAGGGAGGTTGGAACACTGCCCTCACTGAGGGAGTGGGTGTGGCCATCACTTCTGTGACTGAACAAAGGCAGGGGAGCAGGGGGCCCAGGGCAGGGCACTCAGAGAACGGCAGGCCCAGTGGGTTGCCAGAGGCATTTAAGTCCTGGCCAAAGGGCGCCTTCTTTGTGTGCACAGCTGCCCAAACTCTCACCTTTCCACTCAGGCCGCCCTCTTACTTGAAGTGTGGGTGGAAACTGTCCGAGCAGTACACCTCGCTGCAAAGCTAACCATAGGTCTGGGAATCATAGCTTCCTGCCAGGTGACCGAAGTTCGCAGGCACATGGGTCCCTGGGACTCACACGGAGAGGCTCCTGCACGGGCCACAGGCCGCCCACTGCCCCTGCCCCAGATCGGGGGCCCCAAAGCAGCCCTGTCTGAGTCCCCTGCCTCTAGAGGGAGTATTAGACCAACACTTGTAGAAAACGGGTTCCTCGAGGGCAACTCATTGGAGGGACACAAATAACTCTTTGCCGACTTTCTGCTGAAGCTTACGTGTGTTCACACCTAAGCCATTTAAAAGGTCAGCTGTTTAGCTAAACATGAGCTAATGATCTAAATTTACACAATAATGAAGAAATCAGCTACATGGGGAGACAATCAGCAAAAACAATCAATTCCAGAATTAGATTCCCTAGGCCATCCATCAGATGTTAGAATAATCAGGTGCAAGGCAGAAAATACACACAAAACTGGAACTGAAACAGGGAACAAGGATGTTATCAAAGACTGATAAGATGTCTAAAACATTTTTAAAGTACATCTCATTGATAAAGCTAAATACTCAAAGGTTGTGTACTACAACAGATTCATTGTTCAGAAGAGTGAAATTATGCTCTTTTGAAAACTATGGCAGGTCAGATTTTCTGCCTTATTATATAAGACGATTTTTCTAAAAAATACACATTATTATAAAGACTTATTGGCTGTGAAATAAGTTAAGGGAATTGCAAAAGGCTTGTCTGCAAAGAAAGGTGAGATGTAGGGAATCACAGAAAGTCGAGGGCAAAATAGGTCAATATATAATTGCTATATGGTAAACTAAGCCATAGGCCAGCAACAATGAAGAGGACCTGACCCTTAGAAACTTACAAGTAAGCTGGAATACTCAAAATTTCAAATATTTATAAGTAAAAAGATTTATGAAAATGAATAACCAAGTGTTTTAATTGACATCAGAAGATCAAAACAATAAACCAGGAGAACTTAGAAAAAACATAAATAAAGATATGAGCAGAACTTAATACAACAGAAAACGTATAAAATTGAGGTGATGTAGTAAGTCCAAAGAATATTCTTTGAAAAGAGTTAAAAGACACACTTTGATTAAGGAAAACAGAAACATAAGTAAAGAATATACAAAAGAATCAGGACAATGTTATAGCAGAGAATATATGAAATGCCAGTAAATTTGAACATTTCTGTAAAGTGGACCATTTCCCAGCTCCTAAAATCTACCAAAACTGAAACAAGAGGAAATCATTTAAGGTCATCATGTCTGCCCTTGGCACTCTCGGAACGCCCTGGCCTCAGAAGGCAGCATCTGTAGTTCATGGTAACCTGCGGAGGGGTGGCGGGGCTAAGGGAGGTTGGGACACTGCACTCACTGAGGGAGTGGGTGTGGCCATATCTGCTGTCACTGAACAAATGGCAGGGAAGCAGAGGGCCCATTGCAGGGCCCTCAGATCCCGGCTGGCCCAGTGGGGTGTCACAAGCATTTAGGCTCAGGCCAAAGTGCGCATTCTTTGTCTGCACAGCTGCC
This sequence comes from Mesoplodon bidens, assembly GCF_964165515.1. Taxonomy (NCBI): domain Eukaryota; kingdom Metazoa; phylum Chordata; class Mammalia; order Artiodactyla; family Ziphiidae; genus Mesoplodon; species Mesoplodon bidens. The sequence continues at coordinate 1,150,024 of NW_027671513.1, forward strand.
CAGACTCTCACCTTTCCACTCAGTGCGCCCTTTTACTTGAAGTGTGTGTGGAACCTGTCCGAGAAGTACACCTCGCTGCACAGCTAACCATAGGTCTGGGCATCGTAGCTTCCTGCCAGGAGACAGAAGTTCGCATGCAGATGTGTACCTGGGACACACGCGGAGCGGCTCCAGCCCAGGTCACAGTCCGCCGACTGCCCCTGCCTCAGACTGGGGGCCGCAAAGCAGCCCTGTCTGACTCCCTGCCTCTAGAGGGAGTATTGGCCCCTACACTTGTAGAAAACGGGGTACTCGCGCACAACTCATTGGAGGGACACAAATAAATCTTTTCCGACTTTCTGATGAAGCTTACGAGCGTTCACACCTAAGCCTCTTACAGGGTCAGCTGTTTAGCTAAACATGAGCTCATGATCTAAATTTACACAATAATGAAGAAATCAGCTACAAAGGGGAGTCAAACAGCAAAAACAATCAATACCAGAATTAGATTCCCTAGGCCAACCATCAGATGTTGGAATATAAAGGTGCAAGGCAGAAAATATACATAAAACTGGAACTGAAATAAAAAATAAAATGTTTTAAAAGACTGGTAGGATCTCTGAAACCTTTTTAAAGTACATGTCATTGATAAAGCTAAATACTCAAAGGTTGTGTAATACAACAGATTCATCATTGAGAAGACTGAAATTATGCTGTTTTAAAAACTATGGCAGGTCAGATTTTCTGCCTAATTATATAAGAAGATTTCTCTAAAAAATACACATTATTTCAATGACTAATTGGCTGTGAAATAAGTTAAGGGTATTTCAAATGGCTTGTCTGCAAACAAAGGTGAGATATAGGGAATCACAGAAAGTCGAGGGGAAAATAGGTCAATATATACATTGCTATTTGGTGAACTAAGCCTTTGTCCAGCAACAATGTAGAGGACGTGACCCTTAGAAACTTACAAGTAAGTTGGAATCTTCAAAAGTTCAAAGCTTTATACGTAATAAATATGTATAAAAATGAATAACCAAGTGTTTTAATTGACTTCAGAAGATCAAAACAATAAACCCTGAGAATATAGGAAAAAGATCAATAAAGATATGAGCAGAACTTAATACAACAGAAAACGTATAAAATTCAGGTGATACAGTAAGACCAAAGAATAATCTTTGAAAAGATTTAGAGGACACACTTTGATTAAGGAAAACAAAAACATAAATAAAGAATATACAGAGAGAATCAGGGCAAAGTTATAGCCGAGAATTTATGAAATGCCAGTATATTAGATCATTTCTGAAAAGTGGACCATTTCATAGCTGGTAAAGTTTACCAAAACTGACACAAGAGGAAATCCTTTAAGGTCATCATGTCTGCCCTTGGCATTCTCAGCACACCCTGGCCTCAGAATGCAGCATCTGTAGGCCATGGTAACCTGTGGAAAGGGGGCGGGGCTGAGGGATGTTGGAACACTGCCCTCACTGAGGGAATGGGTGTGGCCATCTCTGCTATGCCTGAACAAAAGGCAGTGGAGCAGGGGGCCCAGGGCAAGGCCCTCAGAGCCCGGCAGGCCCAGTGGGTTGTCACAAGCATTTAGGCCCAGACCAGAGGGCGTCTTCTTTGTCTTCACAGCTGCCCATACTCTCACCTTTCCACTCAGTCCACCCTCTTACTTGAAGTGTGTGTGGCACCTGTCCGCGCAGTACACCTCGCTGCAGAGCTAGGCAGAGGTCTGGGCATTGTAGCTTCCTGCCAGGTAACCGAAGTTCGCAGGCAGATGGGTCCGTGGGAAACACGCGGTGAGCCTCATGCCTGGACTACCGGCGGCCCAAAGTCCCTGCCCCAGATCGGCGGCCGCAAAGCAGCCCTGTGTGAGTCCCTGCCTCTAGAGGGAGTATTGGACCAACACTTGTAGAAAACGGGGTCCTCGCGGGCAACTCATTGGAGGGACACAAATAAATCTTTGCCGACTTTCTGATGAAGCTTTCGAGCGTTCACACCTAAGCCTCTTACAAGGTCAGCTGTTTACCTAAACCTGAGCTCATGATCTAAATATACACAATAATGAGGAAATCAGCTACAAGGGGGAGACAATCAGCAAAAACAATCAATACCAGAATTAGATTCCCTAGGCCATCCATCAGATGTTGGAATAATCAGATGCAAGGCAGAAAATATACATAAAACTGAAACTGAATAAAGGAACAAGGATGTTTTCAAAGGCTGGTAGGATCTCTAAAACATTTTTAAAGTACATGTCATTGATAAAGCTAAATACTCAAAGGTTGTGTAATACAACATATTCATCATTGAGAAGAGTGAAATTATGCTGTTTTGAAAACTTGGCATGTCAGATTTTCTTCCTAATTATATAAGTAGATTACTCTAAAAAATACATATTATTTCAGAGAATTAATGGGTGTGTAATAAGTTAAGGTTATTTCAAATGGCTTGTCTGAAAAGAAAGGTGACATGTAGGGAATCACAGAAAATCTAGGTGAAAATAGGTCTATATATACATTGCTATATGGTGAACTAAGCCTTAGTCCAGCAACAATGTAGAGGACGTGACCCTTAGAAACTTATATGTAAGCTGGAATCTTCAAAAGTTCAAATATTTATAAGTAAAAAGATTTATAAAAATGAATAACCAAGTGTTTTAATTGACATCAGAATATCAAAACAATAAACCCTGAGAACATAAAAAAAGATAAGTAAAGATATGAGCAGAACTTAATACAACAGAAAACGTGTAAATTCAGGTGATGTAGTAAGTCCAAAGAATATTCTTTGAAAAGATTTAAAAGACACACTTTGATTATGAAAACAAAAACATAAGTCAAGAATATACAGAAAGAATCAGGACAATGTTATAGCAGAGAAGATCTGAAATGCTAGTAAATTTGAACATTTCTGTAAAGTGGACCATTTCCTAGCTCCTAAAGTTTACCAAAACTGACACAGGGGAAATCATTTAATGTCACCATATATGCCCTTGGCATTCTCGGAGCGCCCTGGCCTCAGAATGCAGCATCTGTAGTCCATGGTAACCTGCGGAGAGGGGGCGGGGCTGAGGGACGCTGTAACACTGCCCTCACTGAGCGAGTGGGTGTGGCCATCTCTGCTGTGACTGAACAATGGGCCGGCGAGCAAGGGGGCCAGGGCAGGGCCGTCAGAGCCGGCAGGCACAATGGGGTGTCACACGCATTAAGGCCCAGGCCAAAGACCTCCATCTTTGTCTGCAGAGCTGCCCAAACTCTCATCTTTCCACCCAGGCCGCCATCTTACTTGAAGTGTGTGAGGAACTTGTCCGCAAAGTACACCTCGCTGCGCAGCTAATCATAGGTCTGGGCATCGTAGCTTCCTGCCAGGTGACCGAGGATCGCAGGCAGATGAGTCGCTGGGACACATTCGAAGAGGCTCCTGACCGGGACACAGGCGGCCCACTGCCCCTTCCCCAGATCGGGGGCCGCAAAGCAGCCCTGTCCGAGTCCCTGCCTCTAGAGGGAGTATTACACCAACACTAGTAGAAAACGGGGTCCTTGCAGGTAACTCATTGGAGGGACACAAATAAATCTTTGCAGACTTTCTGATGAAGCTTACGAGCGTTCACACCTAAGCCTCTTACAAGGTCAGCTGTTTGGCTAAACATGAGCTCATGATCTAAATTTACACAATAATGAAGAAATCAGCTACAAGGGGGAGACAGTCAGCAAAAACAATCAATGCCAGAATTAGATTCCCTAGGCCATCTATCAGATGTTGGAATAATCAGGTGCAAGGCTGAAAATATACATAAAACTGGAACTGAAAGAAAGAAAAAGGATGTTTTCAAAGACTGGTAGGATCTCTAAAACATTTTTAAATTACATGTCATTGAAAAAGCTAAATACTCAAAGGTTGTGTAATACAACAGATTCATCACTGAGAATAGTGAAATTATGCTGTTTTGAAAACTATGGCAGGCCAGATTTTCTGCCTAATTATATACGAAGATTTATCTAAAAAATACACATTATTTCAAAAACTTATTGGCTGTGAAATAAGTTAAGGGTATTTCAAATGTCTTGTCTGCAAAGAAACGTGAGATGTAGGGAATCACAGAAAGTCGAGGGGAAAATAGGTCAATATATACATTGCTATAGGGTGAATTAAGCCTTAGGCCAGCAGCAACGTAGTGGAACTGACCCTTAGTAACTTACAAGTAAGCTGTAATATTCAAAATTTCAAATCTTTATAATTAAAAAGGTTTATTAATATGAATAACCAAGTGTTTTAATTGACATCAGAAGACCAAACCAACAAACTCTGAGAACATAGAAAAAAGATAAATAAAGATATGAGCAGAACTTAATACTACAGAAAACGAGTAAAATTGAGGTGATTTAGTAAGTCCAAAGAATATTCGTTGAAAAGATTTAAAACACACACTTTGATTAACAAAACAAAAACATAATTAAAGAATATATAGAAAGAATCAGGACAATGTTATAGCAGAGAATATGTGAAATGCCAGGAAATTTGAATATTTCTGTAAAGTGGACCATTTCCTAGCTCCTAAAATTTACCAAAACTGACACAAGAGGAAATCATTAAAGGTCATCATGTCTGCACTTGGGAGTCTCCGAACGCCCTGGCCACAGAATGCAGCATCTGTAGTCCATGGTAACGTGCGGAGACCGGGCGGGGCTGAGGGAGGATGGAACACTGCCCTCACTGACGGAGTGGGTGTGGCCATCTCTGCTGTGACTGAACAAAGGGCAGGCGAGCAGGGGGCCCAGGACAGGGCCGTCAGAGACGGCAGGCACAATGGGGTGTCACACGAATTAAGGCCCAGGCCAAAGATCGCCATCTTTGTCTGAACAGCTGGCCAAATTCTCACCTTTCTACTCAGGCAGCCCTCTTACTTGAAGTGTGTGAGGAACCTGTCCGCACAGTACACCTCTCTGCACAGCTAACCATAGGTCTGGGCTTCGTAGCTTCCTACCAGGTACATAGATCGCAGGCAGATGGTTCCCTAGGACACACGTGGAGGGGCTCCTGTTCAGGCCATAAGCTGCCCACAGCCCCTGCCCCAGACCGGGGGCCGCAAAGCAGCCCTGTCTGAGGCCCATGCCTCTAGAGGGAGTATTGGACCAACACTTGTAGAAAACGTGGTCCTCGCGGGCAACTCATTGGCGGAACACAAATAAATCTTTGCCGACTTTCTGCTGAAGCTTACGGGCTTTCACACCTAAGCCTCTTTTAAGGTCAGCTGTTTAGCTAAACATGAGCTCATGATCTAAATTTACACAATAATGAAGAAATCAGCTACAAGGGGAGACAATCAGCAAAAACAATCAATACCAGAATTAGATTCCCTAGGCCATCCATCAGATGTTGGAATAATCAGGTGCAAGGCAGAAAATATACACAAAACTGGAACTGAAACAAGGAACAAGGATGTTTTCAAAGCCTGATACGATCTCTGAAACATTTTTAAACTACATGTCATTGATAAAGCTAAATACTCAAAGGTTGCATAATACAACAGATTCATCATTGACTAGAATGAAATTATGCTGTTTTAAAAACTATGGCAGGTCAGATTTTCTGCCTAATTATATAAGATTTCTCTAAAAAATACACATTAATTCAAAGACTATTGGCTGTGAAATAAGTTAAGGGTATTTCAAATGGCTTGTCTGCAAAGAAAGGTGAGATGTAGGGAATCACAGAAAGCCGAGGGGAAAATAGGTCAATATATACATTGCTCTATGGTGAACTAAGCCTTAGGCCAGCAACAATGTAGAGGACCTGACCCTTAGAAACTTACAAGTAAGCTGGAATCATCAAAAGTTCAAATCTTTATAAGTAAAAAGATTTATGAAAATGAATAACCAAGTGTTTTAATAGACATCAGAAGATCAAAACAATAAACCCTGAGAACATAGATAAAAGATAACGAAAGATATGAGCAGAACTTAATACAACAGAAAACGTATAAAATTCAGGTGATGTAGTAAGTCCAAATAATATTCTTTGAAACATTTAAAAGACACACTTTGATTAAGGAAATCAAAAACATAAGTAAAGAATATACAGAAAGAATCAGGACAATGTTATAGCAGAGAATATATGAAATGCCAGTAAATTTGAACATTTGTGTAAAATGGACCATTTCCTACCTCCTAAAGTTTACCAAAACTGACACAAGAGGAAATCATTTAAGGTCATCATGTCTGCCCTTGGCATTCTCAGAACGTCCTGGCCTCAGAATGCAGCATCTGTAGTCCATGGTAACCTGCGGAGAGGGGGAGAGGCTGAGGGAGGTTGGAACTCTGCCCTCACTGAGGGAGTGTGTGTGGCCATCACTTCTGTCACTGAACAAAGGCAGGGGAGCAGGGGGCCCAGGGCAGGGCTCTCAGAGAACGGCAGGCCCAGTGGGTTGCCAGAGGCATTTAAGTCCTGGCCAAAGGGCGCCTTCTTTGTGTGCACAGCTGCCCAAACAATCACCTTTCCACTCAGGCCACCCGCTTACTTGAAGTGTGGGTGGAAACTGTCTGCGCAGTACACCTCGCTGCACAGCTAACCATAGGTCTGGGAATCGTAGCTTCCTGCCAGGTGACCGAAGTTCGCAGGCACATGGGTCCCTGGGACTCACACGGAGAGGCTCCTGCACGGGCCACAGGCCGCCCACTGCCCCTGCCCCAGATCGGGGGCCCCAAAGCAGCCCTGTCTGAGTCCCCTGCCTCTAGAGGGAGTATTAGACCAACACTTGTAGAAAACGGGTTCCTCGTGGGCAACTCATTGGAGGGACACAAATAACTCTTTGCCGACTTTCTGCTGAAGCTTACGTGTGTTCACACCTAAGCCTCTTAAAAGGTCAGCTGTTTAGCTAAACATGAGATCATGATCTAAATTTACACAATAATGAAGAAATCAGCTACATGGGGAGACAATCAGCAAAAACAATCAATTCCAGAATTAGATTCCCTAGGCCATCCATCAGATGTCAGAATAATCAGGTGCAAGGCAGAAAATACACACAAAACTGGAACTGAAACAGGGAACAAGGATGTTATCAAAGACTGATAAGATGTCTAAAACATTTTTAAAGTACATGTCATTGATAAAGCTAAATACTCAAAGGTTGTGTACTACAACAGATTCATAGTTCAGAAGAGTGAAATTATGCTCTTTGAAAACTATGGCAGGTCAGATTTTCTGCCTTATTATATAAGACGATTTTTCTAAAAAATACACATTATTATAAAGACTTATTGGCTGTGAAATAAGTTAAGGGAAATGCAAATGGCTTGTCTGCAAAGAAAGGTGAGATGTAGGGAATCACAGAAAGTCGAGGGCAAAATAGGTCAATATATAATTGCTATATGGTAAACTAAGCCATAGGCCAGCAACAATGAAGAGGACCTGACCTTTAGAAACTTACAAGTAAGCTGGAATACTCAAAATTTCAAATATTTATAAGTAAAAAGATTTATTAAAAGGAATAACCAAGTGTTTTAATTGACATCAGAAGATCAATACATTAAGCCCTGAGAACATAGAAAAAAGATAATTAAAGATAGGAGCAGAACTTAATACAACAGAAAACGTATACAATTCAGGTGATGTAGTAAGTCCGAAGAATATTCTTTGAAAAGATTTAAAAGACAGAGTTTGATTAAGGAAAACAAAAAAATAAGTAAAGCATATACAGAAAGTATTAGGACAATGTTATAGCAGAGAATATATGAAATGCCCTTAAATTTTAACATTTCTGTAAAGTGGACCATTTCCTAGCTCCTAAAGTTTACCAAAACTGACACAAGAGGAAATCATTTAAGGTCATCATGTCTGCCCTTGGCATTCTCGGAACGCCCTGGCCTCAGAATGCAGCATCTGCAGTCCATGGTAACCTGCGGAGAAGGGACGTAGCTTAGGGAGGTTGGAACACTGCCCTCACTGAGGGAGTGGGTGTGGCCATTTCTGCTGTGACTGAACAAAGGGCAGGGGAGCAAGGGTCCCATTGCTGGGCCCTCAGATCCCGGCAGGCCCAGTGGGGTGTCACAAGATTTAGGCCCAGGGCAAGGGACGCCTTCTTTGTCTGCACAGCTGCCCAAACTCTCAACTTTCCACTCAGGCCGCCCTCTTACTTGAAGTGTGGGTGGAACCTGTCCGCGCAGTACACCTCGCTGCACAGCTAACCATAGGTCTGGGCATCATAGCTTCCTGACAGGTGACCGAAGTTCGCAGGCAGATGTGTCCCTGGGACACAAGCGGAGAGGCTCCTGCCCGGGCCACAGGCCGCCCACTGCCCCTGCCACAGATCAGGGGCCGCAAAGCAGCCCTGTCTGTGTCCCCTGCCTCTAGAGGGAGTATTGGACCAACACTTGTAGAAAACGGGGTCCTCGCGGGCAACTAATTGGAGGGACACAAATAACTCTTTGCCGACTTTCTGCTGAAGCTTACGTGTGTTCACACCTAAGCTTCTTAAAAGGTCAGCTGTTTAGCTAAACATGAGCTCATGATCTAAATTTACACAATAATGAAGAAATCAGCTACATGGGGAGACAATCAGCAAAAACAATCAATTCCAGAATTAGATTCCCTAGGCCATCCATCAGATGTTAGAATAATCAGGTGCAAGGCAGAACATATACACAAAACTGGAACTGAAACAGGGAACAAGGATGTTATCAAAGACTGATAAGATGTCTAAAACATTTTTAATGTACATGTCATTGATAAAGCTAAATACTCAAAGGTTGTGTACTACAACAGATTCATAGATCAGAAGAGTGAAATTATGCTCTTTTGAAAACTATGGAAGGTCAGATTTTGTGCCTTATTATATAAGACGATTTTTCTAAGAAATACACATTATTATAAAGACTTATTGGCTGTGAAATAAGTTAAGGGAATTGCAAAAGGCTTGTCTGCAAAGAAAGGTGAGATGTAGGGAATCACAGAAAGTCGAGGGCAAAATAGGTCAATATATAATTGCTATATGGTAAACTAAGCCATAGGCCAGCAACAATGAAGAGGACCTGACCCTTAGAAACTTACAAGTAAGCTGGAATACTCAAAATTTCAAATATTTATAAGTAAAAAGATTTATTAAAAGGAATAACCAAGTGTTTTAATTGACATCAGAAGATCAATACATTAAGCCCTGAGAACATAGAAAAAAGATAATTAAAGATAGGAGCAGAACTTAATACAACAGAAAACGTATACAATTCAGGTGATGTAGTAAGTCCTAAGAATATTCTTTGAAAAGATTTAAAAGACAGAGTTTGATTAAGGAAAACAAAAAAATAAGTAAAGCATATACAGAAAGTATTAGGACAATGTTATAGCAGAGAATATATGAAATGCCCTTAAATTTTAACATTTCTGTAAAGTGGACCATTTCCTAGCTCCAAAAGTTTACCAAAACTGACACAAGAGGAAATCATTTAAGGTCATCATGTCTGCCCTTGGCATTCTCGGAACGCCCTGGCCTCAGAATGCAGCATCTGCAGTCCATGGTAACCTGCGGAGAAGGGACGTAGCTGAGGGAGGTTGGAACACTGCCCTCATTGAGGGAGTGGGTGTGGCCATCTCTGCTGTGACTGAACAAAGGGCAGGGGAGCAACGGTCCCAGGGCAGAGCCCTCAGATCCCGGCAGGCCCAGTGTGGTGTCACAAGATTTAGGCCCAGGCCAAGGGACGATGTCTTTGTCTGCACAACTGCCCAAACTCTCAACTTTCCACTCAGGCCGCCCTCTTACTTGAAGTGTGGGTGGAACCTGTCCGCGCAGTACAACTCGCTGCACAGCTAACCATAGGTCTGGGCATCGTAGCTTCCTGACAGGTGACCGAAGTTCGCAGGCAGATGGGTCCCTGGGACACAAGCGGAGAGGCTCCTGCCCGGGCCACAGGCCGCCCACTGCCCCTGCCACAGATCAGGGGCCGCAAAGCAGCCCTGTCTGAGTCCCCTGCCTCTAGAGGGAGTATTGGACCAACACTTGTAGAAAACGGGGTCCTCGCGGGCAACTAATTGGAGGGTCACAAATAACTCTTTGCCGAATTTCTGCTGAAGCTTACGTGCGTTCACACCTAAGCCTCTTACAAGGTCAGCTGTTTAGCTAAACATGAGCTCATGATCTAAATTTACTAAATAATGAAGAAATCAGTTACAAGGGGAGACAATCAGCAAAAACAATCAATTCCAGAGTTAGATTTCCTAGGTCATCCATCAGATGTTGGAATATTCAGGTTCAATGCAGAAAATATACACTAAACTGGAACTGAAACAAGGAACAAGGATGTTGTCAAAGACTGGTAGGATCTCAAAACATTATTAAAGTACATGTCATTGATAAAGCTAAATACTCAGAGTTTGTTAAGACAACAGATTCATCATTGAGAAGAGTGAAATTATGCTGTTTTGAAAACTGTGGCATGTCAGATTTTCTGCCTAATTATATAAGAAGATTTCTCTAAAAAATACACATTATTTCCAAGACTTATTGGCTGTGAAATAAGTTAAGGGTATTTCAAAAGGCCTGTCTGCAAAGAAAGGTGTGATGTAGGGAATCACAGAAAGCCGAGGGAAAATAGGTCTTATATGCATTGCTGTATGTTTAACTAAGCCTTAGGCCAGCAACAATGTAGGGGACCTGACCCTTAGAAACTTACAAGTAAGCTGGAATCTTCAAAAGTTCAAATATTTATAAGTAAAAAGTTTTATTAAAATGAATAACCATGTGTTTTAATTGACATCAGAAGATCAAAACAATAAACCCTCAGAACACAGAAAAAGGATAAATAAAGAGATGAGCAGAACTTAATACAACAGAAAACGTATACAATTCACGTGATGTAGTAAGTCCAAAGAATATTCTTTGAAAAGATTTAAAAGACACACTTTGATTAAGGAAAACAAAAACATAAGTAAAGAATATACAAAAGAATCAGGAAAATGTTATAGCAGAGAATATATGAAATGCCAGTAAATTTGAACATTTCTGTAAAGTGGACCATTTCCTAGCTCCTAAAGTTTACCAAAACTGACACAAGAGGTAATCATTTAAGGTCATCATGTTTGCCCTTGGCATTCTCGGAACGCCCAGGCCTCGGAATGCAGCATCTGTAGTCCATGGAAACCTGCGGAGAGGGGGCGGGGCTGAGGGAGTTTGGAACACTGCCCTCACTGAGGGAGTGGTTGTGGCCATCTCTGCTGTGAGTGAAAATAGGGCAGGGGAGCGGGGGGCCCAGTGTAGGGCCCTCAGAGCATGGCAGGCCCAGTGGGTTGTCACAAGCATTTAGGCACATGCCAAAGGGCGCCTTGTTTGTCTGCACAGCTGCCCAACCTCTCACCTTTCCACTCAGGCTGCCCACTTACTTGAAGTGTGTGTGGAAGCTGTCCGCGCAGTACACCACGCTGCAGAGCTAACCATAGGTCTGGGCATTGTAGCTTCCTCCCGGGTGCCCAAAGTCCGCAGGCAGAAGGGTTCCTGTGACACACGTGGAGAGGCTCCTGCCCGGGCCGCAGGCCGCCCACTGCCCCTGCCCCAGATCGTGGGCCGCAAAGCAGCCCTGTCTGAGGCCCCTGCGTCTAGAGGGAGTATGGGACCAACACTTGTAGAAAACGGGGTCCTCGCTGGCAACTCATTGGAGGGACACAAATAAATCTTTGCCGACTTTCTGTTGAAGCTTACGAGCGTTCACACCTAAGCCTCTTTCAAGGTCAGCTGTTTACCTAAACATGAGCTCATGATCTAAATTTACACAATAATGAAGAAATCAGCTACAATGGGAGACAATCAGCAAAAACAATCAATTCCAGAATTAGATTCCCTAGGCCATCCATCAGATGTTGGAATAATCAGGTGCAAGGCAGAAAATATACACAAAACTGGAACTGAAACAAGGAACAAGGATGTTTTCAACGCCTGATAGGATCTCTAAAATATTTTTAAAGTACATGTCATTGATAAAGCTAAATATTCAAAGGTTGCGTAATACAACAGATTCATCATTGAATAGAGTGAAATTATGCTGTTTTGAAAACTATGGCAGGTCAGATTTTCTGCCAAATTATATATGATTTCTCTAAAAAATACACATTATTTCAAAGACTTATTGGCTGTGAAATAAGTTAAGGGTATTTCCAATGGCGTGTCTACAAAGAAAGGTGAGATGTAGGGAATCACAGAAAGCCGAGGGGAAAATAGGTCAATATATACATTGCTCTATGGTGAACTAAGCCTTAGGCCAGCAACAATGTAGAGGACCTGACCCTTAGAAACTTACAAGTAAGCTGGAATCATCAAAAGTTCAAAACTTTATATGTAAAAAGCTTTATGAAAATGAATAACCAAGTGTTTTAATGGACATCAGAAGATCAAAACAATAAACCCTGAGAACATAGATAAAAGATAATGAAAGATATGAGCAGAACTTAATACAACAGAAATCATATAAAATTCAGGTGATGTAGTAAGTCCAAAGAATATTCTTTGAAACATTTAAAAGACACACTTTGATTAAGGAAAACAAAAACATAAGTTAAGAATATACAGAAAGAATCAGGACAATGTTATAGCAGAGAATATATGAAATGCCAGTAAATTTGAACATTTGTGTAAAGTGGACCATTTACTATCTCCTAAACTTTACCAAAACTGACACAAGAGGAAATCATTTAAGGTCATCCTGTCTGCCCTTGGCATTCTCGGAACGCCCTGGCCTCAGAATGCAGCATCTGTAGTCCATGGTAACCTGCGGTGAAGGGGCGGAGCAGAGGGAGCTTGGAACACTGCCCTCACTGAGGGAGTGGGTGTGGCCATCTCTGCTGTGATTGAACAAAGGGCAGGGGAGCAAGGGTCCCAGGGCAGGGCCCTCAGATCCCGGCAGGCCCAGTGGGGTACCACAGGCATTTAGGCCCATGACAAAGGGCGCCTTCTTTGTCTGCACAGCTGCCCAAACTCTCACTTTTCAACTCAGGCCGCCCTCTTACTTGAAGTGTGTTTGGAACCTGTCCACGTAGTACACCTCGCTGCACAGCTAACCATAGGTCTGTGCATTGTTGCTTCCTGACAGGTGACTGAAGTTCGCAGGCAGATGGGTCCCTGGGACACACACGGAGAGGCTCCTGCCCGGGCCACAAGACGCCCAATGCCCCTGCCCCAGATCGCGGGCCGCAATCAGACCTCTCTGAGTCCACTGCTTCTAGAGGGATTATTGGACCAACACTTGTAGAAAACGGGGACCACGCTGGCAACTCATTGGAGGAACACAAATAAGTCTTTGCTGACTTTCAGCTGAAGCTTACGAGCGTTCACACCTAAGCCTCTTACAAGGTCAGCTGTTTAGCTAAATATGAGCTCATGATCTAAATTTACACAATAATGAAGAAATCAGCTACAAGGGGAGACAATCAGCAAAAACCATCAATACCAGAATTAGATTCCCGAGCCCATCCATCAGATGTTGGAATAATCAGGTGCAAGGCAGAAAATATACATAAAACTGGAAATGAAACAAGGAACAAGGATGTTTTCAAAGACGGGTAGGATCTCTAAAACATTTTTAAAGTATATGTCATTGATAAAGCTAAATACTCAAAGGTTGTGTAATACAACAGATTCAGCATTGAGAAGAGTGAAATTATGCTGATTTGAAAACTATGGCAGGTCAGATTTTCTGCCTAATTATATAAGAAGATTTCTCTAAAAAACACACATTATTTCAAAGACTTTTTAGCTGTGAAATAAGTTAAGGGTATTTCAAATGGCTTGTCTGCAAAGAAAGGTGAGATGTAGGGAATCACAGAAAGTCGAGGGGAAAATAGGTCAATATATACATTGCTATATGGTGAACTAAGCCTTAGGCCAGCAACAATGTAGAGGACCTGACCCTTAGTAACTTACAAGTAAGTTGGAATCTTCAAAAGTTCAAATATTTATAAGTAAAAAGATTTATGAAAATGAATAACCAAGTGTTTTAATTGGCATCAGAAGATCAAAACAATAAACACTGAGAACATAGAAAAAAGATAAATAAAGATATGAGCAGAACTTAATACAACAGAAAACGTATAAAATTCAGGTGAGGTAGTAAGTCCAAAGAATATTCTTTGAAGAGATTTAAAAGACACACTTTGATTAAGGAAAACAAAAACATATGTAAAGAATATACAGAAAGAATCAGGACAATGTTATAGCAGAGAAGATCTGAAATGCCAGTAAATTTGAACATTTCTGTAAAGTGGACTATTTCCTAGATCCTAAAGTTTACCAAAGCTGACACAAGAGGAAACCATTTAAGATCATTATGTCTGCCCTTGGCATTCTCGGAACGCCCTGGCCTCAGAATGCAGCATCTGTAGTCCATGGTAAACTGCGGAGTGGGGGCGTGGCTGAGGGAGTTTGGAACACTGCCCTCAGTGAGGGAGTGGGTGTGGACATCTCTGCTGTGACTGAACAAAGGCAGGGGACCAGGGCGACCTGGGTAGGGCCCTCAGATTCCGGCAGGCCCACTGCGGTTTCACAAGCATTTTGGCCCAGGCCGAAGGGCGCCTTCTTTTTGTGCACAGCTGCCAGAACTCTCACCTTTCCACTCAGGCCGCCCTCTTACTTGAAGTGTGTGTGGAACCTGTCCACGCAGTACACCTCGCTGCACAGCTAACCATAGGTCTGGGCATCGTAGCTTACTGCCAGGGGACCGAAGTTCGCAGGCAGATGTGTCCCTGCGACACACGCGGAGAGGATCCAGCCCAGTCCACAGGCCACCGTCTGCCCCTGCCCCATATCTGGGCCCGCAAAGCAGCCCTGTCTGTGTCCCTGACTCTAGAGGGAGTATTGGAACAACACTTGGAGAAAACGGGGTCCTCGCGGGCAACTCATTGCAGGGACATAAATAAATATTTGCCGACTTTCTGCTGAAGCTTATGAGCGTTCACTCCTAAGCCTCTTACAAGGTCAGCTGTTTAGCTAAACATGAGCTCATGATCTAAATTTACACAATAATGAAGAAATCAGCGACAAGGGGGAGACAAACAACAAAAACAATCAATACCATAATTAGATTCCCTAGGCCATCCATCAGATGTTGGAATAATCAGGTGCAAGGCAGAAAATATACATAAAACTGGAACTGAAACAAGGAACAAGGATGTTTTCAAAGAGTAGTAGGATCTCTAAAACATTTTTAAAGTTCATGTCATTGATAAAGCTAAATACTCAAAGATTGTGTAATACAACAGATTCATCATTGAGAAGAGTGAAATTGTGCTGTTTGAAAACTATGGAGGTCAGATTTTCTGCCTATTTATATAGGAAGATTTCTCTAAAAAATACACATTATTTCAAAGTCTTATTGGCTGTGAAATAAGTTAAGGGTATTTCAAATGGCTTGTCTGCAAAGAAAGGTGAGATGTAGGGAATCACAGAAATTAGAGGGGAAAATAGGTCAATATATACATTGCTATATGGTGAACTAAGCCTTGGGCCAGCAACAATGTAGAGGACCTGACCCAAGAAACTTACATTTAAGTTGGAATCTTCAAAAGTTCAAATCTTTATAAGTAAAAAGTTTTATGAAAATGAATAACCAAGTGTTTTAATTGGCATCAGAAGATCAAAACAATAAACCCTGAGAACATAGAAAAAAGATAAATAAAGATATGAACAGAACTTAATACAACAGAAAACGTATAAAATTCAGGTGATGTAGTAAGTCCAAAGAATATTTTTAAAAGATTTAAACACATACTTTTATTAAGGAAATCAAAAACATAAGTAAAGAATATACAGAAAGAATCAGGACAATGTTATAGCAGAGAAGATCCGAAATGCCAGTAAATTTGAACATTTCTGTAAAGTGGACCATTTCCTAGCTCCTAAAGTTTACCAAAACTGTCACAAGAGGAAACCATTTAAGATCATTATGTCTGCCCTTGGCATTCTCGGAACACCCTGGCCTCAGAATGCAGCATCTGTAGTCCATGGTAACCTGCGGAGAGGGCGCGGGACTGAGGGAAGTTGGAACACTGCCCTCACTAAGGGAGTGGGTGTGGCCATCTCTGCTGTGACTGAACAAACGGCAGGGGAGCAGGGCGTCGTCGGCAGGGCCCTGAGAGCCCGGCAGGCCAAGTGGGGTGTGAAAATCATTTAGGCCCAGGCCAAAGGGCGCCTTCTTTGTCTGCACAGCTGACCAAACTCTAAACTTTCCACTCAGCCCGCCCTCTTACGTGAAGTGTGTCTGGAACCTGTCCACGCAGTACACCTTGCTACACAGCTAACCATAGTTCTGGGCATCGTAGCTTCCTGCCAGGTGACCGAAGTTCGCAGGCAGATGGGTTCTTCGGACACACGCGGAGAGGCTCCTGCCCGGGCCACAGACTGCCAAATGCCCCTGCACCACATCGGGGGCCGCAAAGCAACCTTTCCTGAGTCCGTGCCTCAAAAGGGAGTATTGGACCAACACTTGTAGAAAACTGGGTCCTCGCGGCAACTCAATGGAGGAACACAAATAAATCTTTGCCGACTTTCTGATGAAGCATACGAGAGTTCACACCTAAGCCTCTTACAAGGTCAGCTGTTTAGCTAAACATAAGCTCATGATCTAAATTTACACACTAATGAAGAAATCAGCTACAAGGGGGAGAAAATCAGCAAAAACAATCAATACCTGAATTAGATTCCCTAGGCCATCCATCAGATGTTGGAATAATCAGGTGCAAGGCAGAAAATATACATAAAGCTGGAACTGAAACAAGGAACAAGGATGCTTTCAAAGACTGGTAGGATCTCTAAAACATTTTTAAAGTACATGTCATTGATAAAGGTAAATACTCAAAGGTTGTGTAATACAACAGATTCATCATTGAGAACAGTGTAATTATGCTGTTTAGAAAACTATGGCAAGTCAGATTTTCTGCCTAATTATATAAGAAGATTTCTGTAAAAAGTACACATTATTTCAAACACTTATTGGCTGTTAAATAAGTTAAGGTTATTTCAAATGGCTTGTCTGCAAAGAAAGGTGAGATGTAGGGAATCACAGAAAGTCGAGGGGAAGATAGGTCTCTATATACATTGCTATATGGTGAACTAAGCCTTAGTCCAGCAGCAATGTAGAGGACGTGACCCTTAGAAACTTTCATGTAAGCTGGTATCTTCAAAAGTTAAAATATTTATAAAAAAAGATTTATTAAAATGCATAAACAAGTGTTTTATTTGACATCAGAAGATCAAAACAATAAACCCTGAGAACACAAAAATAGATAAATAAACATATGAGCAGAACTTAATACAACAGAAAACGAGTAAAATTGAGGTGATTTAGTAAGTCCAAAAAATATTCGTTGAAAAGATTTAAAAGACACACTTTGATTAACAAAACAAAAACATAATTAAATTATATATAGAAAGAATCAGGACAATGTTATAACAGAGAATATGTGAAATGCCAGGAAATTTGAATATTTCTGTAAAGTGGACCATTTCCTAGCTCCTAAAGTTTACCAAAACTGACACAAGAGGAAATCATTTAAGGTCATCCTGTCTGCCCTTGGCATTCTCGGAACGCCCTGGCCTCAGAATGCAACATCTGTAGTCCATGGTAACTTATGGAGATGGAGCGGGGCTGAGGGAGTTTGGAACACTGTTCTCACTGAGGGAGTGGTTGTGGCCATTTATGCTGTGACTGAACAAAGTGTAGGGGAGCATTGGGCACAGGGCAGGGCCCTCAGAGCCCGGCAGGCCCAGTGGGGTTTCACCAGCATTTAGGCCCAGGCCACAGGGTACATTCTTTGTCTACACAGCTGCCCAAACTCTCATATTTCTACTCAGGCCGCCTTCTTACTTGGGGTGTGTGTGGAACCTGTCCGCGCAGTACACCTCGCTGCACATCTAACGATAGGTCTGGGCATCGTAGATTCCTGCCAGGTGACCGAAATTCGCAAGCAGATGGGTCCCTGGGACACACGCAGAGAGGCTCCTGCTCGGTCCACGGGCCGCCCACAGCCCCTGCCCCTGATCGTGGGACGCAAAGAAGTCTTGTCTGAGTCCTTGCCTCTAGAGGTTGTATTGGACCAACTCTTGTAGAAAACGGGGTCCTCACGGGCAATTCATAGGAGGGACACAAATAAATCTTTGCAGACTTTCTGATGAAGCTTACGAGCGTTCAACCTAAGCCACTTACAAGGTCAGCTGTTTAGCTAAACATGAGCTCATGATCTAAATTTACACAATAATGAAGAAATCAGCTACAAGGGGGAGACAATCAGCAAAAACAAGCAATACCAGAATTAGATTCCCTAGGCCATCCATCAGATGTTGGAATAATCAGGTGCAAGGCAGAAAATACACCTAAAACTGGAACTGAAACAAGGAACAAGGATGTTTTCAAAGACTGGTAAGATCTCTAAAACATTTTTAAAGTACATGTCATTGATAAAGCTAAATACTCAAAGGTTGAGTAATACAACAGATTCATCACTGAGAAGAGTGAATTTATGCTGTTTTAAAACTATGGCAGGTCAGATTTTCTGCCTAATTATATAAGATGATTTCTCTAAAAAATACACATTATTTCAAAGACTTATTGGCTCTGAATTAAGGTAAGGGTATTTCAAATGGCTTGTCTGCAAAGAAAGGTGAGATGTAGGGAATCACAAAAAGTCGAGGGGAAAATAGTTCAATATATACATTGCTATATGGTGAACTAAGCCTTAGGCCAGCAACAATGTAGAGTACCTGAACCTTAGAAACTTACAAGTAAGCTGGAATCTTCAAAAGTTCAAATCTTTATAAGTGAAAACATTTATGAAAATGAATAACAATGTGTTTTAATGAACATCAGAAGATCAAAACAATAAACCCTGAGAACATAGAAAATAGATAAATAAAGATATGAGCAGAACTTAATACAACAGAAAACGTATAAAATTGAGGTAATGTAGTAAGTCCAAAGAATATTCTTTGAAAAGATTTAAAAGACACACTTTGATTAAGGAAAACAAAAACATAAGTAAAGAATATACAGAAAGAATCAGGACAATGTTATAGCAGAGAATATCTGAAATGCCAGTAAATTTGAACATTTCTGTAAAGTGGACCATTTCCTAGCTCCTAAAGTTTACAAAAAGTGACACAAGAGGAAATCATTTAAGGTCATCCTGTCTGCCCTTGGCATTCTCGGAACGCCCTGGCCTCAGAATGCAACATCTGTAGTCCATGGTAACTTATGGAGATGGAGCGGGGCTGAGGGAGTTTGGAACACTGTCCTCACTGAGGGAGTGGTTGTGGCCATTTATGCTGTGACTGAACAAAGTGTAGGGGAGCATTGGGCACAGGGCAGGGCCCTCAGAGCCCGGCAGGCCCAGTGGGGTTTCACCAGCATTTAGGCCCAGGCCTCAGGGTACATTCTTTGTCTACACAGCTGCCCAAACTCTCATATTTCTACTCAGGCCGCCTTCTTACTTGGGGTGTGTGTGGAACCTGTCCACGCAGTACACCTCGCTGCACATCTAACGATAGGTCTGGGCATCGTAGATTCCTGCCAGGTGACCGAAATTCGCAAGCAGATGGGTCCCTGGGACACACGCAGAGAGGCTCCTGCTCGGGCCACGGGCCGCCCACAGCCCCTGCCCCTGATCGTGGGATGCAAAGAAGTCCTGTCTGAGTCCTTGCCTCTAGAGGTTGTATTGGACCAACTCTTGTAGAAAACGGGGTCCTCACGGGCAACTCATTGGAGGGACACAAATTAATCTTTGCAGACTTTCTGATGAAGCTTACGAGCGTTCACACCTAAGCCACTTACAAGGTCAGCTGTTTAGCTAAACATGAGCTCATGATCTAAATTTACACAATAATGAAGAAATCAGCTACAAGGGGGAGACAATCAGCAAAAACAAGCAATACCAGAATTAGATTCCCTAGGCCATCCATCAGATGTTGGAATAATCAGGTGCAAGGCAGAAAATACACCTAAAACTGGAAATGAAACAAGGAACAAGGATGTTTTCAAAGACTGGTAAGATCTCTAAAACATTTTTAAAGTACATGTCATTGATAAAGCTAAATACTCAAAGGTTGAGTAATACAACAGATTCATCATTGAGAAGAGTGAATTTATGCTGTTTTAAAACTATGGCAGGTCAGATTTTCTGCCTAATTATATAAGATGATTTCTCTAAAAAATACACATTATTTCAAAGACTTATTGGCTCTGAATTAAGGTAAGGGTATTTCAAATGGCTTGTCTGCAAAGAAAGGTGAGATGTAGGGAATCACAAAAAGTCGAGGGGAAAATGTCAATATATACATTGCTATATGGTGAACTAAGCCTTAGGCCAGCAACAATGTAGAGTACCTGAACCTTAGAAACTAACAAGTAAGCTGGAATCTTCAAAAGTTCAAATCTTTATAAGTGAAAACATTTATGAAAATGAATAACAAAGTGTTTTAATGAACATCAGAAGATCAAAACAATAAACCCTGAGAACATAGAAAATAGATAAATAAAGATATGAGCAGAACTTAATACAACAGAAAACGTATAAAATTGAGGTGATGTAGTAAGTCCAAAGAATATTCTTTGAAAAGATTTAAAAGACACACTTTGATTAAGGAAAACAAAAACATAAGTAAAGAATATACAGAAAGAATCAGGACAATGTTATAGCAGAGAATATCTGAAATGCCAGTAAATTTGAACATTTCTGTAAAGTGGACCATTTCCTAGCTCCTAAAGTTTACAAAAACTGACACAAGAGGAAATCATTTAAGGTCATCATGTCTGCCTTTGGCATTCTCGGAACGCCCTGGCCTCAGTATGCAGCATCTGTAGTCCATGGTAACCTGCGGAGAGGGGGCGGGGCTGAGGGAGGCTGGAACACTGCCCTCACTGAGGGAGTGGTTATGGCCATCTCTGCTGTGACTGAACATAGAGCAGGAGAGCAGGGAATCCAGGGAAGGTCCCTCAGAGCCCGGCAGGCCCAGTGGGGTGTCACAAGCATTTAGGCCCCGGGCAAAGGGCGCCTTCTTTGTCTGCACATTGCCCAAACTCTCACTTTTCCACTCAGGCCGCCCTCTTACTTGAGGTGTGTGTGGAACCTGTCCGCGCAGTACACCTCGCTGCACAGCTAACCATAGATATGGGCATTGTAGCTTCCTGCCAGTTGACCATAGTCCACAGGCAGATGGTCCGTGGGACACACTCGGAGAGGCTCATGCCTGGGCCACGGCCGACCCAAAGTCCCTGCCCCAGTTCGGCGGCCGCAAACCAGCCATATCTGAGTCCCTGCCTCTAGAGGGAGTATTGGACCAACACTTGTAGAAAACGGGGTCCTCGTGGGCAACTCATTGGAGGGACACAAAAAAACCTTTGCCGACTTTCTGATGAAGCTTACGTGCATTCACACATAAGCCTCTTACAAGGTCAGCTGTTTGGCTAAACATGAGCTCTAAATCTAAATTACACAATAATGAAGAAATCAGCTACAAGGCGGAGACAATCAGCAAAAACAATCAATACCAGAATTAGATTCCCTAAGCCATCCATCAGATGTTGGAATAATCAGGTGCAAGACAGAAAATATACATAAACCTGGAACTGAAACAAGGAACAAGGATGTTTTCAAAGACTGGTATGATCTCTAAAACATTTTTAAAGTACATATCATTGATAAAGCTAAATATTCAAAGGTTGTGTAATACAACAGATTCATCATTGAGAAGAGTGAAATTAAGCTGTTTTCAAAACTATGGCAGGTCAGATTTTCTGCCTAATGATATAAGAAGATTTCTCTAAAAATACACATTATTTCAAAGAACTATTGGCTGTGAAATATGTTAAGGGTACTTCAAATGGCTTGTTGGCAAAGAAATGTGAGATGTACGGAATCACAAAAAGTCGAGGGGAAAATAGGTCAATATATACATTGCTATACAGTGAACTAAGCCTTAGGTCAGTAACAATGTAGAGGACCTGACCCTTAGAAACTTACAAGTAAGTTGGAATCTTCCTAAGTTCAAATCTTTATAAGTTAAAAGATTTATGAAAATGAATAATCAAGTGTTTTAATTGACATCAGAAGATCAAAACAATAAACCCTGAGAACATAGAAAAAAGATCAATAAAGATATGAGCAGAACTTCATACAACAGAAAACGTATAAAATTCAGGTGATGTAGTAAGTCCAAAAATATTCTTTGAAAAGAT
This sequence comes from Mesoplodon bidens, assembly GCF_964165515.1. Classification (NCBI taxonomy): domain Eukaryota; kingdom Metazoa; phylum Chordata; class Mammalia; order Artiodactyla; family Ziphiidae; genus Mesoplodon; species Mesoplodon bidens. Next base: position 1,172,211 of record NW_027671513.1, read on the forward strand.
TTAAAAGACACACTTTGATTCAGGAAAACAAATATCATAAGTCAAGAATATACAGAAAGAATCAGGATAATGTTATAGCAGAGAATATCTGAAATGCCAGTAAATTTGAACATTTCTGTAAAGTGGACCATTTCCTAGCTCCTAAAGTTTACCAAAACTGTCACAAAAGGAAATCATTTAAGGTCATCCTGTCTGCCCTTGGCATTCTCGGAACGCCCTGGCCTCAGAATGCAGCATCTGTAGTCCACGGTAAACTGCGGAGAGGAGGAGGGTCTGAGGGAGGTTGGAACACTGCCCTCACTGAGGGAGTGGGTGTGCCCATCTCTGCTGTGACTGAACATAGGGCAGGACAGCAGGGAAACCAGGGCAGGGCCCTCAGAACCCGGCAGGCCCAGTGGGGTGTCACAAGCATTTAGGCCCAGGCCAAAGGGAGTCTTCTTTGTCTGCAAATCTGCTCAAACTCTCACTTTTCCACTCAGGCCGCCTCTTACTTGAAGTGTGTGTGGAACCTGTCCGCGCAGTACATCTCGCTGCACAGCTAACCATAGGACTGGGCATCGTAATTTCATGACAGGTGACCAAAGTTCGCAGGCACATGGGTCCCTGGGACACCTGCGGCGAAGCTCCTGTCCGGGCCACGGGCGGCCCAAAGACCCTGCCCCAGATCGGGGGCTGCAAAGCAGCCCTGTCTGATTCCCTGGCTCTAGAGGTAGTATTGGAAAAACTCTTGTAGAAAACGTGGTCCTCGCATGCCACTCATTGGAGGGACACAAATAAATCTCGGCCGACTTTGTGATGAAGGGTACGAGGGTTCACACGTAAGCCTCTTACAAGGTAAGCCGTTTGGCTAACCATGAGCTCATGATCTAAACTTACACAATAAAGAAGGAATCAGCTACAAGGGGGAGAGAATCAGCAAAAACAAGCAATACCAGAATTAGATTTCCTAGGCCATCCATCAGATGTTGGAATAATCAGGTGAAAGGCAGAAAATACACATAAAACTGGAACTGAAACAAAGAAAAAGGATGTTTTCAAAGACTGGTAGGATCTCTAAAACATTTTTAAGTATATGTCATTCATAAGGCTAGATACTCAAAGTTTCTGTAATACAACAGATTCATCATTGAGAACAGTGAAATTATGCTGTTTGAAAACTATGGCAGGTCAGATTTTCTGCCTAATTATATAAGAAGATTTCTCGAAAAAATACACATTATTTCAAAGACTTATTCGCTGTGAAATAAGTTAAGGGTATGTCAAATGGCTTGTGTGCAAAGAAAGTTGAGATGTAGGGAATCACAGAAAGTCGAGGGGAAAATAGGTCAATATATACATTGCTATATGGTGAACTAAGCCTTAGGCCAGCAACAATGTAGAGGACCTGACCCCTATAAACTTACAAGTAAGCTGGAATCTTCCAAAGTTCAAATCTTTATAAGTAAAAAGTTTTATCAAAATGAATAACCAAGTGTTTTAATTGACATCAGAAGATCAAAACAATAAACCATGAGAACATAGAAAAAACATAAATAAAGATATGAGCAGAACTTAATACAACAGAAAACGTATAAAATTGAGGTGATATAGTAAGTCCAAAGAATATTCTTTGAAAAGATTTAAAATACATATTTTGATTAAGGAAAACAAAAACATAAGTAAAGAATATACAGAAATAATCAGGACAATGTTATAGCAGAGAATATATGAAATGCCAGTAAATATGAACATTTCTCTAAAGTGGACCATTTCCTAGCTCCTAAAGTTTACCAAAACTGACACAAGAGGAAATCCTTTAAGGTCATCATGACTGCCCTTGGCATTCTCAGAACACCCTGGTCTCAGAATGCAGCATCTGTAGGCCATGGTAACCTGCGGAGAGGGGGCGGGGCTGAGGGATGTTGGAACACCGCCCTCACTGAGGGAATGGGTGTGGACATCTCTGCTATGACTGAACAAAAGGCACGGGAGCAGGGGGCCCAGGGCACGGCCCTCAGAGCCCGGCAGGCCCAGTGGGTTGTCACAAGCATTTAGGCCCAGTCCAAAGGGCGTCTTCTTTGTCTTCACAGCTGCCCAAACTCTCACCTTTCCACTCAGTCCACCCTCTTACTTGAAGTGTGTGTGGCACCTGTCTGCGCAGTACACCACGCTGCAGAGTTAGTCATAAGTCTTGGCATTGTAGCTTCCTGCCAGGTGACCGAAGTTCGCAGGCAGATGGGTCCGTGGGACACACGCGGAGAGGCTCATGCATGGACCACGGGCGGCCCAAAGTCCCTGCCCCAGATCGGCGGCCGCAAAGCAGCCCTGTCTGAGTCCCTGCCTCTAGAGGGAGTACTGGACCAACACTTGTAGAAAACTGGGTCCTCGCGGGCAACTCATTGGAGGGACACAAATAAATCTTTGCCGACTTTCTGATGAAGCTTTCGAGCGTTCACACCTAAGCCTCTTACAAGGTCAGCTGTTTATCTAAACCTGAGCTAATGATCTAAATATACACAATAATGAGGAAATCAGCTACAAGGGGGAGACAATCAGCAAAAACAATCAATACCAGAATTAGATTCCCTAGGCCATCCATCAGATGTTGGAATAATCAGGTGCAAGGCAGAAAATATACATAAAACTGAAACTGAAACAAGGAACAAGGATGTTGTCAAAGACTGGTAGGATCTCTAAAACATTTTTAAAGTACATGTCATTGATAAAGCTAAATACTCAAAGGTTGTGTAATACAACAGATTCATCATTGAGAACAGTGTAATGATGCTGTTTAGAAAACTATGGCAAGTCAGATTTTCTGCCTAATTATATAAGAGGATTTCTGTAAAAAGTACACATTATTTCAAACACTTATTGTCTGTTAAATAAGTTAAGGTTATTTCAAATGGCTTGTCTGCAAAGAAAGGTGAGATGTAGGGAATCACAGAAAGTCGAGGGGAAGATAGGTCTCTATGAACATTGCTATATGGTGAACTAGCCTTAGTCCAGCAACAATGTAGAGGACGTGACCCTTAGAAACTTTCATGTAAGCTGGAATCTTCAAAAGTTCAAATATTTATAAAAAAAAATATTTATTAAATGAGTAACCAAGTGTTTTAATTGACATCAGAAGATCAAAACAATAAACCCTGAGAACACAAAAAAAGATAAATAAACATATGAGCAGAACTTAATACAACAGAAAACGTATAAAATTCAGGGGAGGTAGTAAGTCCAAAGAATATTCTTTGAAAAGATTTAAAAGACACACTTTGATTAAGGAAAACAAAAACATAAGTAAAGAATATACAGAAAGAATCAGGACAATGTCATAGCAGAGAATATCTGAAATGCCACTAAATTTGAACATGTCTGTAAAGTGGAACATTTCCTAGGTCCTAAAGTTTACCAAAACTGACACAAAACGAAATCATTTATGGTCATCATGTCTGCCCTTGGCATTCTCGGAACGCCCTGGCCTCAGAATGCAGCATTTGTAGACCATGGTAACCTGCGGAGAGTGGGCGGGGCTGAGGGAGGCTGGAACAATGCCCTCACTGAGGGAGTGTATGCGGCCATCTCTGCTGTGACTGAACAAAGGACAGGGGAGCAGGGCGTCCAGTGCAGGGCCCTCAGAGCCCGGCAGGCCCAGTGCGGTTTCACAGGTATTTAGGCCCAGGCCAAAGGGCGCATTATTTTTCTGCACAGCTGCCCAACTCTTACCTTTCCACTAAGGCCAGCCTCTTACTTGAAGTCTGTGTGTAACCTGTCCGCGCAGTACACTTCACTGCACAGCTAACCATATGTCTGGGCATCGTAGCTTCCTACCAGGTGACCGAAGTTCGCAGGCAGATGGGTCCCTGGGACACATTCAGAGAGGCTCCTGACCGGGCCTCTGGCCGCCCAAAGCCCCTTCCGCAGATCGGGGGCCGCAAAGCAGCCCTGTCCGAGTCCCTGCATCTAGAGGGAGTATTTGACCAACACTTGTAGAAAACGGGGTCCTTGCAGGAAACTCATTGGAGGGACACAAATAAATCTTTGCAGACTTTCTGATGAATCTTACGAGCGTTCACACCTAAGCCTCTTACAAGGTCAGCTGTTTGGCTAAACATGAGCTCATGATCTAAATTTACACAATAATGAAGAAATCAGCTACAAGGGGGAGACAATCAGCAAAAACAATCAATACCAGAAAAAGATTCCCTAGGCCATCCATCAGATGTTGGAATAATCAGGTGCAAGGAAGAAAATATACATAAAACTGGAACTGAAACAAAGGAAAAGGATGTTTTCAAAGACTGGTAGGATCTCTAAAACATTTTTAAGTTCATCTCATTGATAAGGCTAGATACTCAAAGGTTGTGTAATACAACAGATTCATCATTGAGTACAGTGAAATTATGCTGTGTTGAAATCTATGGCATGTCAGATTTTCTGCCTAATTATATAAGAAGATTTCTCTAAAAAATACACATTTTTTCAAAGACTTATTGGCTGTGAAATAAGTTAAGGGTATTTCAAATGGCTTGTCTGCAAAGAAACGTGAGATGTAGGGAATCACAGAAAGTCGAGGGGAAAATAGGTCAATATATACATTGCTATAGGGTGAACTAATCCTTAGGTCAGCAACCATGTAGAGGAACTGACCCTTTGTAACTTACAAGTAAGCTGTAATATTCAAAAGTTCAAATCTTTATAACTAAAAAGGTTTATTAATATGAATAACCAAGTGTTTTAATTGACATCAGAAGATCAATCCAACAAACCCTGAGAACATAGAAAAACGATAAATAAAGATATGAGCAGAACGTAATACTTCAGAAAACGAGTAAAATTGAGGTGATTTAGTAAGTCCAAAGAATATTCGTTGAAAAGATTTAAAAGACACACTTTGATTAACAAAACAAAAACATAATTAAAGTATATATAGAAAGAATCAGGACAATGTTATAACAGAGAATATGTGAAATGCCAGGAAATTTGAATATTTCTGTAAAGTGGACCATTTCCTAGCTCCTAAAATTTACCAAAACTGACACAAGAGGAAATCATTAAAGGTCATCATGTCTGCACTTAGCAGTCTCCGAACGCCCTGGCCACAGAATGCAGCATCTGTAGTCCATGGTAACGTGCGGAGACGGGGCGGGGCTGAAGGAGGATGGAACACTGCCCTCACTGACGGAGTGGGTGTGGCCATCTCTGCTGTGACTGAACAAAGGTCAGGCGAGCAGGGGGCCAAGGGCAGGGCCGTCAGACCCGGCAGGCACAATGGGGTGTCACATGCATTAAGGGCCAGGCCAAAGAGGGCCATCTTTGTCTGAACAGCTTTCCGAACTCTCACATTTCTACTCAGGCTGCCCTCTTAATTGAAGTGTGTGTGGAACCTGTCCGTGCAGTACACCTCTCTGCACAGCTAACCATAGGTCTGGGCTTCGTAGCTTCCTACCAGGTACCATAGTTCGCAGGCAGATGGTTCCCTAGGACACACGCGGAGAGGCTCCTGTTCGGGCCATAAGCCGCCCACAGCACCTGCCCCAGATCGGGGGCCACAAAGAAGCCTTCTCTGAGTCCCTGCCTCTAGAGGGAGTATTGGACCATCACTTGTAGAAAACGGGGTTCTCACGGGCAACTCATTGGAGGGAAACAAATAAATCTTTGCCGACATCCTGCTGAAGATTACGAGCGTTCACACCTAAGCCTCTTACAAGGTCAGCTGTTTAGCTAAACATGAGCTCATGACCTAAATTTACACAATAGTGAAGAAATCAGCTACAAGGGGGACACAATCAGCTAAACAAGAAATACCAGTATTAGATTCCCTAAACCATCCATCAGATGTTGGAATAATCAGGTGCAAGGAAGAAAATATACATAAAACTGGAATTGAAACAAGGAACAAGGAGGTTTTCGAATACTGGTAGGATCTCTGAAACCTTTCTAAAGTATATGTCAATGATAAAGCTAAATATTAAAAGGTCATGTAATACAACAGATCCATCATTGAGAAGAGTGAAATTATGCTGTTTTGAAAACTATGGCATGTCAGATTTTCTGCCTAATTATATAAGAAGATTTCTTTAAAAAATACACATTATTTCAAAGACTTTTTTGCTGTGAAATAAGTTAAGGGTATTTCAAATGGCTTGTGTGCAAAGAAAGTTGAGATGTAGGGAATCACAGAAAGTCGAGGGGAAAATATGGCAATATATACATTGCTATATTGTGAACTAAGCCTTAGGCCTGCAACAATGTAGAGGACCTGACCCTTAGAAACTTACAAGTAAGCTGGAATCTTCAAAAGTTCAAATCTTTATAAGTAAAAAGATTTATTAAAATGAATAACCAAGTGTTTTAATTGACATCAGAAGATCAAACCAATAAACCCTGAGAACATAGAAAAAACATAAATAAAGATATGAGCAGATCTTAATACAACAGAAAATGTATAAAATTGAGCTGATGTAGTAAGTCCATAGAATATTCTTTGAAAAGAGTTAAAAGACACACTTTGATTAAGGAAAACAAAAACATAAGTAAAGAATGTACAGAAATAATCAGGACAATGTTATAGCAGAGAATATATGAAATGCCAGTAAATTTGAACATTTCTGTAAAGTGGACCATTTCCTAGCTCCTAAAGTTTACCAAAACTGACACAAGAGGAAATCATTTAAGGTCATCCTGTCTGCCCTTGGCATTCTCGGTACATCCTGGCCTCAGAATGCAGCATCTGTAGTCCATGGTAACCTGCGGAGAGGGGACGGGGCTGAGGGAGGTTGGAACACTGACCTCAGTGAGGGAATGGGTGTGGCCATCTCTGCTATGACTGAACAAAGGGCTGGGGCGCAGGGGGCCCAGGGCAAGGCCCTCAGAGCCCGGCAGGCCCACTGGGTTGTCACAAGCATTTAGGCCCAGTCCAAAGGGTGTCATCTTTGTCTTCACAGCTGCCCAAACTCTCACATTTCCACTCAGGCAACCCTCTTACTTGAAGTGTGTGTGGAACCAGTCCACACAGTACACCTCACTGCACAGCTAGCCATAGGTCTGGGCATCGTAGCTTCCTGCCAGGGGACCGAAGTACGCAGGCAGATGGGTCCCTAGGACACACGAGGAGTGGTTCCTGCCCAGGCCTCATGCAACCCAATGCCCCTGCCCCAGATCGGGGACCGCACTGCGCCCTGTTTGAGTCCATTGCCTCTAGATAGAGTATTGGACCAACACTTGTAGAAAACGGGGTCCTCGCGGACAACTCATTGGAGGGACACAAATAAATCTTTAACGACTTTCTGCTGAAGCTTACGAGCGTTCACACTTAAGACTCTTACAAAATCAGCTGTTTAGCTGAACATGAGCTCATGATCTAAATTTAAACAATAATGAAGAAATCAGCTACAAGGGGAGACAAGCAGCAAAAACAATCAATGCCAGAATTAGATACCCAAGGCCATCCATCAGATATTGGAATAACCGTGTGCAAGGCAGAAAATATACATAAAAGTGGAACTGAAACAAGGAACGAGGATGTTTTCAAAGACTGGTAAGATCTCTAAACATTTTTAAAGTACATGTCATTGATAAAGCTAAATACTCCAAGGTTGTGTAATACAACAGATTAATCAATGAGAAGAGTGAAATTATGCCGTTTGAAAACTGTGGCAGGTGAGATTTTCTGCCTAATTATATAAGAAGTTTTCCCTAAAAAATACACATTATTTCAAAGACTTATTGGCTTTGAAATACGTTAAGGGTGTTCCAAATGGCTTGTCTGCAAAGAAAGGTGAGATGTAGGGAATCACAGAAAGTCGAGGGGAAAATAAGTCAATATATACATTGCTATAGGGTGAACTAAGCCTTAGGCCAGCAACAATGTAGTGTACCTGACCCTTAGAAACTTACATGTAAGCTGGAATCTTCAAAAGATCAAATCTTTATAAGTAAAAAGATTTATGAAAATGAATAACCAAGTGTTTTAATTGACATCAGAAGATCAAAACAATAAACCATGAGAACATAGAAAAAACATAAATAAAGATATGAGCAGAACTTAATACAACAGAAAACGTATAAAATTCAGGTTATGTAGTAAGTCCAAAGAATATTCTTTGAAAAGATTTAAAAGACACACTTTGATTAAGGAAAACAAAGACAGAAGTAAAGAATATACAGAAAGAATCAGGACAATGTTATAGCAGAGAATATATTAAATGCCAGTAAATTTGAACATTTCTGTAAAGTGGACCATTTCCTAGCTGGTAAAGTTTTCCCAAACTGACACAAGAGGAAATCATTTCAGGTCATCATGTCTGCCCTTGGCATTCTCGGCACGCCCTGGCCTCAGAACGCAGCATCAGTAGTCGCTGGTAACATGCGGAGACGCGGCGGGGCTGAAGGAGGTTGGAACACAGCTCTCACTGAGGCAATGTGTGTGGCCATCTGTGCTGTGACTGAACAAAGTGCAGGCGAGCAGGGTGCCCAGGACAGGGCTCTCAGAGCCCGGCAGGCCCAGTGGGTGTCACAAGCATTAAGGCCCAAGCCAAAGGGCACCTTCTTTGTCTGCGCAGCTGCCCAATCTCTCACAATTCCACTCAGGCCGCCTTCTTACTTGAAGTGTGTGTGGAAGCTTTCCACGCAGTACACCTCGCTGCACAGCTAACAATAGGTCTGGGCATCGTAGCTTCCTGCCAGGTGACCGAAGTTCGCAAGCAGATGGGTCCCTGGGTCACACGCGGAGGGGCTCCTGACCGGGCCACAGGCCGCCAATTGCCCCTGGCCAGATCAGGGGACGCAAAGCAGCCCTCTCTGAGTCCCCTGCCTCTAGAGGGAGTACTGGACCAACACTTGTAGAAAACGGGGTCCTCGAGGGCAACTCATTGGAGTGACACAAATAAATCTTTGCCGACTTTCTGTAAAGCTTACGTGGGTTCACACCTAAGACTCTAACAAGGTCAGCTGTTTAGCTAAACATGAGCTCATGATCTAAATATACACAATTATGGAGAAATCGGCTACAATGGGAGACAATCAGCAAAAACAATCAATACCAGAATTAGATTCCCTAGGCCATGCATCAGATGTTGGAATAATCAGGTGCAAGGCAGAAAATATACACAAAACTGGAACTAAAACAAGGAACAAGGCTGTTTTTAAAAACTGATAGGATCTCTAAACTATTTTCAAAGTAAATGTCTTTGATAAAGCTAAATACTCAAAGGTTGTGTAATACAACAGATTCATCAGTGAGAAGAGTGAAATTATGCTGTTTTGAAAACTATGGAAGGTCAGATTTTCTGCCGAATTATATAAGAAGATTTCTCTAAAAAATACACATTATTTCAAAGACTTATTGGCTGTGAAATAAGTTAAGGGTATTTCAAATGCCTTGTCTGCCAAGAAAGTTGAGATGTAGGGAATCACAGAAAGTCGAGGGAAAAATAGGTAAATATATACATGGCTATATGGTGAACTAAGCCTTAGGCCAGCAACAATATAGAGGACCTGACCCTTAGAAACTTACAAGTAAGCTGGAATCTTCAAAAGTTCAAATCTTTATAAGTAAAAAGATTTATTAAAATGAGTAACCAAGTGTTTTAATTGACATCAGAAGATCAAAACAATAAACCCTGAGAACATAGAAAAAAGAAAAATAAAGATATGAGCAGAACTTAATACAACGGAAAACGTATAAAATTGAGGTGATGTAGTAAGTCCAAAGAATATTCTTTGTAAAGAGTTAAAAGACACACTTTGATTAAGGAAAACAAAAACATAAGTAAAGAATATACAAAAGAATCAGGACAATGTTATAGCAGAGAATATATGAAATGCCCGAAAATTTGAACATTTCTGTAAAGTGGACCATTTCCTAGTTCCTAATGTTTACCAAAACTGGCACAAGAGGAAATCATTTAAGGTCATCCTGTCTGCCCTTGGCATTCTCGGAACGCCCTGGCCTCAGAATGCAGCATCTGTAGTCCATGGTAACCTGCGGTGAAGGGGCGGAGCAGAGGGAGCTTGGAACACTGCCCTCACTGAGGGAGTGGGTGTGGCCATCTCTGCTGTGATTGAACAAAGGGCAGGGGAGCAAGGGTCCCAGGGCAGGGCCCTCAGATCCCGGCAGGCCCAGTGGGGTACCACAGGCATTTAGGCCCATGACAAAGGGCGCCTTCTTTGTCTGCACAGCTGCCCAAACTCTCACTTGTCAACTCAGGCCGCCCTCTTACTTGAAGTGTGTTTGGAACCTGTCCACGTAGTACACCTCGCTGCACAGCTAACCATAGGTCTGTGCATTGTTGCTTCCTGACAGGTGACTGAAGTTCGCAGGCAGATGGGTCCCTGGGACACACACGGAGAGGCTCCTGCCCGGGCCACAAGACGCCCAATGCCCCTGCCCCAGATCGCGGGCCGCAATCAGACCTCTCTGAGTCCACTGCTTCTAGAGGGATTATTGGACCAACACTTGTAGAAAACGGGGACCACGCGGGCAACTCATTGGAGGAACACAAATAAATCTTTGCTGACTTTCAGCTGAAGCTTACGAGCGTTCACACCTAAGCCTCTTACAAGGTCAGCTGTTTAGCTAAATATGAGCTCATGATCTAAATTTACACAATAATGAAGAAATCAGCTACAAGGGGAGACAATCAGCAAAAACCATCAATACCAGAATTAGATTCCCTAGCCCATCCATCAGATGTTGGAATAATCAGGTGCAAGGCAGAAAATATACATAAAACTGGAAATGAAACAAGGAACAAGGATGTTTTCAAAGACGGGTAGGATCTCTAAAACATTTTTAAAGTATATGTCATTGATAAAGCTAAATACTCAAAGGTTGTGTAATACAACAGATTCAGCATTGAGAAGAGTGAAATTATGCTGATTTGAAAACTATGGCAGGTCAGATATTCTGCCTAATTATATAAGAAGATTTCTCTAAAAAACACACATTATTTCAAAGACTTTTTAGCTGTGAAATAAGTTAAGGGTATTTCAAATGGCTTGTCTGCAAAGAAAGGTGAGATGTAGGGAATCACAGAAAGTCGAGGGGAAAATAGGTCAATATATACATTGCTATATGGTGAACTAAGCCTTAGGCCAGCAACAATGTAGAGGACCTGACCCTTAGAAACTTACAAGTAAGTTGGAATCTTCAAAAGTTCAAATATTTATAAGTAAAAAGTTTTATGAAAATGAATAACCAAGTGTTTTAATTGGCATCAGAAGATCAAAAAAATAAACACTGAGAACATAGAAAAAAGATAAATAAAGATATGAGCAGAACTTAATACAACAGAAAACGTATAAAATTCAGGTGAGGTAGTAAGTCCAAAGAATATTCTTTGAAGAGATTTAAAAGACACACTTTGATTAAGGAAAACAAAAACATATGTAAAGAATATACAGAAAGAATCAGGACAATGTTATAGCAGAGAAGATCTGAAATGCCAGTAAATTTGAACATTTCTGTAAAGTGGACTATTTCCTAGATCCTAAAGTTTACCAAAGCTGACACAAGAGGAAACCATTTAAGATCATTATGTCTGCCCTTGGCATTCTCGGAACGCCCTGGCCTCAGAATGCAGCATCTGTAGTCCATGGTAAACTGCGGAGTGGGGGCGTGGCTGAGGGAGTTTGGAACACTGCCCTCAGTGAGGGAGTGGGTGTGGACATCTCTGCTGTGACTGAACAAAGGCAGGGGACCAGGGCGACCTGGGTAGGGCCATCAGATTCCGGCAGGCCCACTGCGGTTTCACAAGCATTTTGGCCCAGGCCGAAGGGCGCCTTCTTTTTGTGCACAGCTGCCAGAACTCTCACCTTTCCACTCAGGCCGCCCTCTTACTTGAAGTGTGTGTGGAACCTGTCCACGCAGTACACCTCGCTGCACAGCTAACCATAGGTCTGGGCATCGTAGCTTACTGCCAGGTGACCGAAGTTCGCAGGCAGATGTGTCCCTGCGACACACGCGGAGAGGATCCTGCCCAGTCCACAGGCCACCGTCTGCCCCTGCCCCATATCTGGGCCCGCAAAGCAGCCCTGTCTGTGTCCCTGACTCTAGAGGGAGTATTGGAACAACACTTGGAGAAAACGGGGTCCTCGCGGGCAACTCATTGCAGGGACATAAATAAATATTTGCCGACTTTCTGCTGAAGCTTATGAGCGTTCACTCCTAAGCCTCTTACAAGGTCAGCTGTTTAGCTAAACATGAGCTCATGATCTAAATTTACACAATAATGAAGAAATCAGCGACAAGGGGGAGACAAACAACAAAAACAATCAATACCATAATTAGATTCCCTAGGCCATCCATCAGATGTTGGAATAATCAGGTGCAAGGCAGAAAATAAACATAAAACTGGAACTGAAACAAGGAACAAGGATGTTTTCAAAGACTAGTAGGATCTCTAAAATATGTTTAAAGTACATGTCATTGATAAAGCTAAATACTCAAAGATTGTGTAATACAACAGATTCATCATTGAGAAGAGTGAAATTGTGCTGTTTGAAAACTATGGAGGTCAGATTTTCTGCCTATTTATATAGGAAGATTTCTCTAATAAATACACATTATTTCAAAGTCTTATTGGCTGTGAAATAAGTTAAGGGTATTTCAAATGGCTTGTCTGCAAAGAAAGGTGAGATGTAGGGAATCACAGAAAGTCGAGGGGAAAATAGGTCAATATATACATTGCTATATGGTGAACTAAGCCTTGGGCCAGCAACAATGTAGAGGACCTGACCCAAGAAACTTACATTTAAGTTGGAATCTTCAAAAGTTCAAATCTTTATAAGTAAAAAGTTTTATGAAAATGAATAACCAAGTGTTTTAATTGGCATCAGAAGATCAAAACAATAAACCCTGAGAACATAGAAAAAAGATAAATAAAGATATGAACAGAACTTAATACAACAGAAAACGTATAAAATTCAGGTGATGTAGTAAGTCCAAAGAATATTTTTAAAAGATTTAAAAGACATACTTTAATTAAGGAAATCAAAAACATAAGTAAAGAATATACAGAAAGAATCAGGACAATGTTATAGCAGAGAAGATCCGAAATGCCAGTAAATTTGAACATTTCTGTAAAGTGGACCATTTCCTAGCTCCTAAAGTTTACCAAAACTGACACAAGAGGAAACCATTTAAGATCATTATGTCTGCCCTTGGCATTCTCGGAACACCCTGGCCTCAGAATGCAGCATCTGTAGTCCATGGTAACCTGCGGAGAGGGGGCGGGACTGAGGGAAGTTGGAACACTGCCCTCACTAAGGGAGTGGGTGTGGCCATCTCTGCTGTGACTGAACAAACGGCAGGGGAGCAGGGCGTCGTCGGCAGGGCCCTGAGAGCCCTGCAGGCCAAGTGGGGTGTCAAAATCATTTAGGCCCAGGCCAAAGGGCGCCTTCTTTGTCTGCACAGCTGACCAAACTCTAAACTTTCCACTCAGCCCGCCCTCTTACGTGAAGTGTGTCTGGAACCTGTCCACGCAGTACACCTTGCTGCACAGCTAACCATAGTTCTGGGCATCGTAGCTTCCTGCCAGGTGACCGAAGTTCGCAGGCAGATGGGTTCCTCAGACACACGCGGAGAGGCTCCTGCCCGGGCCACAGACCGCCAAATGCCCCTGCACCACATCGGGGGCCGCAAAGCAACCTTTCCTGAGTCCGTGCCTCAAAAGGGAGTATTGGACCAACACTTGTAGAAAACTGGGTCCTCGCGGCAACTCAATGGAGGAACACAAATAAATCTTTGCCCACTTTCTGATGAAGCATACGAGAGTTCACACCTAAGCCTCTTACAAGGTCAGCTGTTTAGCTAAACATAAGCTCATGATCTAAATTTACCCACTAATGAAGAAATCAACTACAAGGGGGAGACAATCAGCAAAAACAATCAATACCTGAATTAGATTCCCTAGGCCATCCATCAGATGTTGGAATAATCAGGTGCAAGGCAGAAAATATACATAAAACTGGAACTGAAACAAGGAACAAGGATGCTTTCAAAGACTGGTAGGATCTCTAAAACATTTTTAAAGTACATGTCATTGATAAAGCTAAATAATCAAAGGTTGTGTAATACAACAGATTCATCATTGAGAACAGTGTAATTATGCTGTTTAGAAAACTATGGCAAGTCAGATTTTCTGCCTAAATATATAAGAAGATTTCTGTAAAAAGTACACATTATTTCAAACACTTATTGGCTGTTAAATAAGTTAAGGTTATTTCAAATATCTTGTCTGCAAAGAAAGGTGAGATGTAGGGAATCACAGAAAGTCGAGGGGAAGATAGGTCTCTATATACATTGCTATATGGTGAACTAAGCCTTAGTCCAGCAACAATGTAGAGGACGTGACCCTTAGAAATTTTCATGTAAGCTGGAATCTTCAAAAGTTCAAATATTTATAAAAAAAAGATTTATTAAAATGCATAACCAAGTGTTTTATTTGACATCAGAAGATCAAAACAATAAACCCTGAGAACACAAAAAAAGATAAATAAACATATGAGCAGAACTTAATACAACAGAAAACGTATAAAATTCAGGTGATGTAGTAAGTCCAAAGAATATTCTTTGAAAAGATTTAAAAGACACACTTTGATTAAGGAAAACAAAAACATAAGTAAAGAATATACAGAAAGAATCAGGACAATGTTATAGCAGAGAATATCTGAAATGCCAGTAAATTTGAACATTTCTGTAAAGTGGACCATTTCCTAGCTCCTAAAGTTTACAAAAACTGACACAAGAGGAAATCATTTAAGGTCATCATGTCTGCCTTTGGCATTCTCGGAACGCCCTGGCCTCAGAATGCAGCATCTGTAGTCCATGGTAACCTGCGGAGAGGTGGCGGGGCTGAGGGAGGCTGGAACACTGCCCTCACTGAGGGAGTGGTTATGGCCATCTCTGCTGTGACTGAACATAGGGCAGGGGAGCAGGGCTTCCGTTGCAGGGCCCTCAGAGCCAGGCAGGCCCTGTGGGGTGTCAAAAGCATTTAGGCCCATGCCAAAGGGCGCCTTCTTTGTCTGAACAGCTGCCCAAACTCTCACCTTTCCACTCAGCCCGCCCTCTTACGTGAAGTGTGTGTGGAACCTGTCCGCGCAGTACACCTTGCTGCACAGCTAACGATAGGTCTGTGAATTGTAGCTTCCTGCTACGTGACCGAAGTTCGCAGGCAGATGGGTCCCTGGGACACACGCGGAGAGGCTCCTGCCCTGGCCAAGGGCGACCCAAAGACCCTGCCCTAGATCGGCGGCCGCAAAGCTGCCCTGTCTGATTCCCTGCCTCTAGAGGGAGTAATGGACCAACACTTGCAGAAAACGGGGTCCTCACGGGCAACTCATTGGAGGGACACAAATAAATCTTTGCCGACTTTTTGCTGAAGCTTACGAGCGTTCACACCTAACCTCTTACAAGGTCAGCTGTTTAGCTAAACATGAGCTCATGATGTAAATTTACACAATAATGAAGAAATCAGATACAAGGGGTAGACAATCAGCAAAAACAAGCAATACCAGGATTAGATACCCTACGCCATTCATCAGATATTGGAATAGTCAGGTGCAAGGCAGAATATATACACAAAACTGGAACTGAAACAAGGAACAAGGATGTGTTCAAAGACTGGTAGGATCTCTAAGACATCTTTAAAGTACATGTCATTGATAAAGCTAAACACTCAAATTTTGTGTAATACAACAGATTCATCATTGAGAAGAGTGAAATTATGCTGTTTTGAAAACTATGGCAGGTCAGATTTTCTGCCTAATTATATAAGAAGATTTCTCTAAAAAATACACATTATTTCAAAGACTTAATGGCAGTGAAATAAGGGTATTTCTAATGGCTTGTATGCACAGAAAGGTGAGATGTAGGGAATCACAGAAAGTCGAGGGTAAAATAGGTCAATATATACATTGCTATATGGTAAATTAAGCCTTAGGCCAGCAACAATGTAGAGTACCTGACCATAGAAAATTACAAGTAAGCTGGAATCTTCAAAAGTTCAAATCTTTATAAGTAAAAAGATTTATGAAAATGAATAACCAAGTGTTTTAATAGACATCAGAAGATCAAAACAATAAACCCTGAGAACATAGAAAAAAGATAAATAAAGATATGAGCAGAACTTAATACAACAGAAAACGTATAAAATTCAGGTGAGTTTGTACGTCCAAAGAATATTCTTTGAAAAGAGTTAAAAGACACACTTGGATTAAGGAAAACAAAAACATAAGTAAAGAATATACAGAAAGAATCAGGACAATGTTTTAGCAGAGACGATCTGAAATGCCAGTAAATTTGAACATTTCTGTAAAGTGGACCATTTCCTAGCTCTTAAAGTTTACCAAAACTGACACAATAGGAAATCATTTAAGGCCATCATGTCTGCCCTTGGCATTCTCGGAACGCCCTTGCCTCAGAATGCAGAATCTGTAGTCCATGGTAACCTGCGGAGAGGGTGCATGGCTGAGGGAGGTGGGAACACTGCCCTCACTGAGAGAGTGGGTGTGGCCATCTCCGCTGTGACTGAACATAGGGCAGGAGAGTAGGGAAACCAGGTCAGGTCCCTCAGAGCCCGGAACGCCCAGTGGGGTGTCAAAAGCATTTAGGCCCAGGCCAAAGAGTGCCTTCTTTGTCTGCACGTGTGCCCAAACTCTCACTTTTCCTCTCAGGCCGCCCTCTTACTTGAAGTGTGTGTGGAACCTGTCCGCCCAGTACACCTCGCTGCACAGCTAAGCATAGGTCTGGGCATCGTAGCTTCATGCCAGGTGACGGAAGTTCGCAGGCAGATGGGTCCCTGGGACAAACGCGGAGAGGCTCCTGCAAGGGCCACAGGCGGCCAACTGCCCCTGCACCACATCGGGGTCCGCAAATCATCCTTTTCTGAGTCCGTGCCTCAAGAGGGAGTATTGGACCAACACTTGTAGAAAACAGGGTCGTTGCGGGCCACTCATTGGAAGGAAACAAAAAAATCTTTGCTGACTTTCTGATGAAGCTTACGAGCGTTCACACCTAAGCCTCTTACAAGGACAGCTGTTTAGCTAAACATGAGCTCATGATCTAAATTTACACAATAATGAAGAAATCAGCTACAACGGGGAGACAATCTGCCAGAACAAGCAATATCAAAATTAGATTCCCTGGGCGATCCATCATATGTTGGAATAATCAGTTGCAAGAGAGAAAATATATATAAAACTGGAACTGAAACAAGGAACAAGGATGTTTTCAAAGACTGGTAGGATCTCTAAAACATTTTTAAAGTACGTGTCATTGATAAAGCTAAATGCTCTAAGTTTGTGTAATACAATAGATTCATCATTGAGAAGAGTGAAATTATGCTGTTTTGAAAACTACGGCAGCTCAGATTTTTTGCCTAATTATATAAGAAGATTTCTCTAAAAATACACCTTATTTCAAAGACTTATTGGCTGTGAAACAAGTAAAGGGTATTTCAAATGGCTTGTCTGCAAAGAAAGGTGAGATGAAGGGAATCACAGGAAGTCGAGGGGGAAATAAATAGGTCAATATGTAAATTGCTATATGGTGAAATAAGCCTTAGGGCAGCAACAATGTAGAGTACCTGACCCTTAGAAACTTACAAGTAAGCTGGAATCTTCAAAAGTTCAAATCTTTATAAGTAAAAAGATTTATTAAAATGAATTACCATGTGTTTTAATTTACATCAGAATATCAAAACAATAAACCCTGAGAAAATAGTAAAAAGATAAATAAAGATCTGAGCAGAAATTAATACAACAGAAAACGTATAAAATTTATGAGATGTAGTAATTCCAAAGAATATTCTTTGAAAAGAATTAAAAGACACACTTTGATTAAGGAAAGAAAAAACATAAGTAAAGAATATACAGAAAGATTCAGGTCAATGTTATAGCAGAGAACATCTGAAATGCCAGTAAGTTTGAACATTTCTGTAAAGTGGACCATTTCCTGGCTCATAAAGTTTACCAAAACTGACACAAGAGGAAAGCATTTAAGATCATCATGTCTGCCCTTGGCATTCTCGGAACGCACTGGCCTCAGAATGCAGCATCTGTAGTCCCTGGTAACATGCGGAGAGGGGGCGGGGCTGAGGGAGGTTGGAACACTGCCCTCACTGAGCGAGTGATTGTGGCCATCTCTGCTGTGACTGGACAAAGGGCAGGGGAGCAGGGCGTCCAGTGCACGGCCCTCAGAGCCAGGCAGCCCCAGTGTGGTTTCACAAGCATTTAGGCCCAGGCCAAAGTGCGCCTTCTTTGTCTGCACAGCAGCCCAAACTCTAACCTTTCCACTCAGGCCGCCCTCTTACTTGAAGTGTGTGTGGAACCTGTCCGTGCAGTACACCTCGCTGCAGAGCTAACCATAGGTCTGGGAATCGTAAGCTTGCTGCCAGCTAACCGAAGTTCGCAGGCAGGTGGGTCTGTAGGACACACGCGGAGAGGCTCCTGCCGGAGCAACGGGTGGCCCAAAATCCCTGCCCCAGATCGGCGCCCGCAAAGCAGTCCTGTCTGAGTCCCTGCCTCTAGAGGGACTATTGGACGAACACTTGTAAAAAACGGGGTCCTCGCCGGCAACCCATTGGAGAGACACAAATAAATCTTTGCCGACTTTCTGATGAAGCTTACGAGCGTTCCCACCTAAGCCTATTACAAGGTCAGCTCTTTGGCTAAACATGAGCTCACGATCTAAATTTACACAATTATGAAGAAATCATCTCCAAGGGGACACAATGAGCAAAAATAATCAATACCAGAATTAGATTCCCTAGGCCATACATCAGTTGTTGGAATAATCAGGTGCAAGGCAGAAAATATACATAAAACTGGAACTGAAACAAGGAACAAGATTGTTTTCAAAGACTGGTAGGTTCTCTAAAACATTTTTAAAGTACATGTCATTGATGAAGCTAAATACTCAAAGGTTGTGTAATACAACAGATTCATCATTGAGAAGAGTGAAATTATGCTGTTTTGAAAACTATGGCAGGTCAGATTTTCTGCCTAATTATATACGAAGATTTCTCTAAAAAGTACACATTATTTCAAAGACTTATTGGCTGTGAAATAAGTTAAGGGTATTTCAAATGGCTTGTCTGCAAAGGAAGGTGAGATGTAGGGAATCACAGAAAGCTCAGGGGAAAATAGGTCAATACATATATAGCTATACGGTGAACTAAGCCTTAGGCCAGCAACAATGTAGAGGATCTAACCCTTAGAAACTTAAAAGTAAGTTGGAATCTTCAAAAGTTCAAATCTTTATAAGTAAAAAGATTTATGAAAATGAATAATCAAGTGTTTTAATAGACATCAGAAGATCAAAACAATAAACCCTGAGAAAATAGAAAAAAGATAAAAAAGATATGAGCAGAACTTAATACAACAGAAAACGTATAAAATTCAGGTGATGTAGTAAGTCCAAAGAATATTCTTTGAAAAGAGTTAAAAGACACACTTTGATTAAGGAAAAACAAAACAAATGTAAAGAATATACAGAAAGAATCAGGACAATGTTATAGCAGAGAACATCTGAAATGCCAGTAAGTTTGAACATTTCTGTAAAGTGGACCATTTCCTAGCTCCTAAAGTTTACCAAAACTGACACAAGAGGAAATCATATAAGATCATCCTGTCTGCCCTTGGCATTATCGGAACGCCCTGGCATCAGAATGCAGCATCTGTAGTCCATGGTAACCTGCAGAGAGGGGGCGGGGCTGAGGGAATTTGGAACACTGCCCTCACTCAAGGAGTGGTTGTGGCCATCTCTGCTGTGACTGAACAATGGGCAGGGGAGCAGGGCGTCCAAGGCAGGGCCCTCAGATCCAGGTAGGCCCAGTGGGGTGTCAAAAGCATTTAGGCCCAGGACAAAGGGCGCCTTCTTTGTCTGAACAGCTGCCCAAACTCTTACCTTTCCACTCAGGCCGCCCTCTTACTTAAAGTTTGTGTGGAAACTGTCCGCACAGTACACCTCCCTGCACATCTAACCTTAGGTCTGGGCATCATAGCTTCCAGCCATGTGACCGAAGTTCGCAGGCTAATGCGTCCCTAGGTCACACGCGGAGAGGCTCCTGCCCGGGCCACAGGCCCACACTGCCCCTGCCCCCGATCGAGGGACGCAAAGTAGCCCTGTTTGAGTGCCCTGCCTCTAGCAGGAGTATTGGACCAACACTTGTAGAAAACGGGGTCCTTGCGGGCAACTCATTGGAGGGACACAAATAAATCTTTGCCGACTTTCTGCTGAAACTTACGAGCGTTCACACCTAAGCCTCTTACAAGGTCAGCTGTTTAGCTAAACATGAGCTCATGATCTAAATTTACACAATAATGAAGAAATCATGTACAAGGGGAGACTATCAGCAAAAACAATCAATACCAGAATTAGATTCCCAAGGCCATCCATCTGATGTTGGAATAATAACGTGCAAGGCAGAAAATATACATAAAACTGGAACTGAAACAAGGAACCAGGATGTTTTCAAAGACTGGTAGGATCTCTAAAACATTTTTAAAGTACATGATATTGATAAAGATAAATACTCAAATGTTGTGTAATACAACAGATTAATCACTGAGAAGAGTGAAAGTATGCTGTTTTGAAAACTATGGCAGGTCAGATTTTCTGCCTAACTACATAAGAAGATTTATCTAAAAATGAACATTATTTCAAACACTTATTGGCTGTGAAATAAGTTATGTGTTTTTCAAATGGCTTATCTGCAAAAAAAGGTTAGTTCTAGGGAATCAAAGAAAGTCGAGGGGAAAGTATGTCAATATATACATTGCTATATGGTGAACTAAGCCTTAGGCCAGCAACAATGTAGAGGACATGACCCTTAGAAACTTACAAGTAAGTTGGAATCTTCAAAAGTTCAAATCTTTATAGGTAAAAAGATTTATTAAATGAATATACAAGTTTTAAAATTGACATCAGAATATCAAACCAATAAAACCTGAGAACATAGAAAAAACATAAATAAAGATATGAGCAGAACTTAATACAAAAGAAAACGTATAAAATTCAGGTGATTTAGTAAGTCCAAAGAATATTCTTTGAAAAGAGTTAAAAGACACACTTTGATTAAGGAAAGCAAAAATATAATTAAAGAATATACAGAAGGAATCAGGACAATGTTATAGCAGACAATATATGAAATGTCAGTAAATTTGAACATTTCTGTAAAGTGGACCATTTCCTAGCTCCTACAGTTTACCAAAACTGACACAAGAGGAAATCATTTAAGGTCATCATGTCTGCCCTTGGCATTCTCGGAACGCCCTGGCCTCAGAATGCAGCATCTGTAGTCCATGGTAACCTGCGGAGAGGGGGTGGGGCTGAGGGAGGTTGGAACACTGCCCTCACTGAGGAAGTGGGTGTGGCAATCTCTGATGTGACTGAATAAAGGGCAGGGGAGCAGGGTGTCTAGGGCAGGGCCCTCAGAGCCCGGCAGGCCCTGTGGGGTGTCACAAGCATTTAGGCCCAGGCCAAAGGGCGCCTTCTTTGTCTGCACAGCTGCCCAAACTCTCACCTTTCCACTCAGGCCGCACACTTACTTGAAGTGTGTGTGGAACCTGTCCGCCCAGTACACCTCGCTGCACAGCTAACCATACGTCTGAGCATCGTAGCTTCCTGACCGTGGAACGAAGTTCGCAGGCAGATGGGTCCCTGGGACACACGCTGTGATGATCATGACTGGGCCACAGGCCGCCCACAGCACCTGCCCCAGATCGGGGGACGCCAAGCAGCCATGTCTGAATCCCTAGCCTCTAGAGGGAATATTGGACCAACACTTCTATAAAACGGGGTCTCGCGGGCAACTCATTGGAGGGACACACATAAATCTTTGCCGACTTTCTGCTGAAACTTACGAGCGTTCACACCTAAGACTCTTACAAAGTCAGCTGTATAGCTAAACATGAGATCATGGTCTAAATTTACACATTAATGAAGAAATCAGCTACAAGGGGAGAAAATCATCTGAACCAATCAATACCAGAATTAGATTCCCAAGGCCATCCATCAGATGTTTGAATAATCAGGTGCAAGGCAGGAAATATACATAAAACTGCAACTGAAACAAGGAACAACGATGTTCCCAAAGCTGGTAGGATCTCTAAAACCTTTTTAAAGTGTATGTCATTGATAAAGCTAAATACTCAAAAGTTGTGTAACACAACACATTAATCATTGAGAAGAGTGAAATTATGCAGTTTTGAAAACAATGGCAGGTCAGATATTCTGCCTAATTATATAAGAAGATTTCTCTAAAAACTACACATTATTTCAAGACTTTTTGGCGGTGAAATAAGTTAAGGGTATTTCAAATGGCTTGTCTGCAAAGAAAGGTGAGATATAGGGAATCACAGAAAGTCGAGGGGAAAATAGGTCAATATATACATTGCTATATGTTGAATTAAGCCTTAGGCCTGCAAGAATGTAGAGCACCTGACCTTAGAATCTTACAAGTTAGCTGGAATATTCAAAAGTGCAAATCTTTATAAGTAAAAAGATTTATTAAAATGAATAACCAAGTGTTTTAATTGACATCAGAAGATCAAACCAATAAAATCTCAGATCATAGAAAAAAGATAAATAAAGATATGAGAAGAACTTAATACAACAGAAAACGTATAAAATTGAGGTGATATAGTAAGTACAAAGAATATTCTTTGAAAAGATTTAAAAGACACTTTATTAAGGAAAACAAAAACATAAGTAAAGAATATACAGAAAGAATCAGTACAATGTTATAGCAGAGAATATATGAAATGACAGTAAATTTGAACATTTCGGTAAAGGGGACCATTTCCTAGCTACTAAACTATACCAAAACTGACACAAGAGGAAATCATATAAGGCCAAGTGGGGAGTCACAAGCATTTAGGCCCAGGCCAAAAGGCGCCTTCTTTGTCTGCACAGCTGCCCAAACCCCCAACTTTCCACTCAGGCCGACCTCTTACTTGAAGTGTGTGTGGAACCTGTCTGCACAGTACACCTCGCTGCAGAGCTAACCATAGGTCTGGGCATCGTAGCTTCCTGCCAGGTTTCCGAAGTTCGCAGGCAGATGGGTCCCTGGGACACACGCGGAGAGGCTCCTGCCCGGACCACAGGCCGCCCACATCCCCTGCCCCTGATCGGGGGACACCAAGAAGCACTGTATGTGTCCCTAGCCTCTAGAGGGAATATTGGACCAACACTTCTATAAAACAGGGTCCTCGCGGGAAGCTAATTGCAAGGACACAAATAAATCTTTCCCGACTTTCTGCTGAAACTTACGAGCGTTCACACCTAAGCCTCTTACCAGGTCAGCTGTTTAGCTAAACATGAGCTCATGATCTAAATTTACACAAGAATGAAGAAATCAGCTACAAGGGGAGACAATCAGCAAAAACAATCAATACCAGAATTAGATTCCCAAGGCCATCCATCAGATTTTAGAATAATCAGGTGCAAGGCAGGAAATATACATAAAACTGGAACTGAAACAAGGAACAAGGATGTTTTCAAAGACTGGTAGGCTCTCTAAAATATTTTTAAAGTACATGTCATTGATAAAGCTAAATAGTTAAAGGATGTGTAATACAACACATTAATCATTGAGAAGAGTGAAATTATGCTGTTTTGAAAACTATGGCAGGTCAGATTTTCTGCCTAATTGTATAAGAAGATTTCTCAAAAAATACACATTATTTCAAAGACTTATTTGCTGTGAAATAAGTTAAGGGTATTTCAAATGGCTTGTCTGCAAAGAAAGGTGAGATGTAGGGAATCACAGAAATTCGAAGGGAAAAGAGGGCAATATATACATTGCTATATGTTGAACTAAGACTCAGGCCAGCAACAATGTACAGAACCTGACCATTAGAAAGTTACAAGTAAGTTGGAATCTTCAAAAGCTCATATCTTTATAAGTAAAAATATTTATTAAAATGAATAACCAAGTGTTTTAATTGACATCAGAAGATCAAACCAATGAACCCTGAGAACATAGAAAAAACATAAGTAAAGATATGAGCAGAAATTAATACAACAGAAAACTTATAAATTTGAGGTAAATAAGTAAGTCCAAAGACTATTCCTTGAAAAGATTTAAAAGACACACTTTGATTAAGGAAAACAAAAACATAAGTCAAGAATATACAGAAAGAATCAGGACAATGTTATAGCAGAGAATACATGAAATGCCAGTAAATTTGAACATTTGTGTAAAGTAGACCATTTCCTAGCTCCTAAAGTTTACCAAATCTGACACAAAAGGAAATCATTTAAGGTCATAATGTCTACCCTTGGCATTCTCGAAACGCCCTGGCCTCAGAAAGCAGCATCTGTAGTCCATGGTAACCTGCGGAGAGGGGGCGGGGCTGAGGGAGGATGGAACACTGCCCTCACTGAGGGAGTGCTGTGGCCATCTCTTAAGTGACTGAACAAAAGGCAGGGGAGCAGGGGGCCCAGGGCAGGGCCCTCAGAGCCCAGCAGGACAAGTGGGGTGTCACAAGCATTTTGGCCCAGGCCAAAGGGCGCCTTCTTTGTCTGCACATCGGCCCAAATTCTCACCTTTCCACTCAGGCCGCCCTCTTACTTGAAGTGTGTGTGGAACCTGTCCTCACAGTACACCTCGCTTCACAGCTAACCATATATCTGGGCATCATATTTTCCTGCCAGGTGACCGAAATTTGCAGACAGATGGGTCCCTGGGACACACACGGTGAGGCTCCTGCCAAGGCCATGGGGCGCCCACCGCCCCTGCCCCGGATCGGGGGCCGCCAAGCAGCCCTATATGAGTCCCCTGCCTCTAGAGGGAGTATTGGACCAACATTGTAGAAAAAGGTGTTCTCGCTGGAAACTCATTGTAGGGACACAAAAAAATATTTGCTGACTTTCTGTTGAAGCCTACGAGCGTTCACACCTAAGCCACTTACAAGTTCACCTGTTTAGCTAAACATGAGCTCATGATCTAAATTTACACAATAATGAAGAAATCAGCTACAAGGGGAGACAATCAGCAAAAACAATAACAGAATTAGATGTCCAAGGCCATCCATCAGACGTTGGAATAATCAGGAGCAAGGCAGAAAATATACATAAAACTGGAACTGAACTAAGGAAGAAGGATGTTTTCAAAGACATGTAGGATCTCTAAAATATTTTTAAAGTACATGTCATTGATAAAGCTAAATACTCAAAGGTTGTGTAACACAACAGATTAATCATAGAGAATAGTGAAATTATGCTGTTTTGAAAACTATGGCAGGTCAGATTTTCGGCCTAATTGTATAAGAAGATTTCTCTACAAATAGACATTATTTCAAAGACTTATTGGCTGTGAAGTAAATTAAGGGTATTTCAAATGGTTTGTTGGCAAAGAAAGATGAGATGTAGGAAATGAAAGAAAGTCGAGGGGAAAATATGTCAATATATACATTGCTATAGGGTGAACTAAGCCTTAGGCCAGCAACAATGTAGAGGACCTGACCCTTAGAAAATTACAAGTAAGCTGGAATCTTCAAAAGTTTAAATCTTTATAAGTAACAAGTTTTATTAAAATGAATAACCAAGTGTTTTAATTGACATCAGAAGATCAAAACAATAAACCCTGAGAACATAGAAAAAAGATAAATAAAAATATGAGCAGAACTTAATACAACAGAAAACGTATAAAATTCGGGTGATGTAGTAAGTCCAAAGAATATTCCTTGAAAAGATTTAAAAGACACACTTTGATTAAGGAAAACAAAATCATAAGTCAAGAATATACAGAAAGAATAAGGACAATGTTATAGCAGAGAAAATATGAAATAGCAGTAAATTTGTACATTTCTGTAAAGGGGACCATTTCCTGGCTCCTAAAGTTTACCAAATCTGACACAAACGGAAATCATTTAAGGTCATCATGTCTGCCATTGGCATTCTCAGAACGCCCTGGCCTCAGAATGCAGCATCTGTAGTCCATGGTAACCTGCGGAGAGGGGGAGGAGATGAGGCAGATCGGAACACTGCCATCACTGAGGAAGTGGGTGTGGCAATCTCTGATGCGACTGAACAAAGGGCAGGGGAGCAGTAGGTCTAGGGCAGGGCCCTCAGATCCCGGCAGGCCCAGTGTGGTTTCACAAGCATTTAGGCCAAGGCCAATGGGCGCCATCTTTGTCTGCTCAGTTGCCCAAACTCTCACCTTTCCACTCAGGCAGCCCTCTTACTTGAAGTGTGTGTGGAACCTGTCTGCACAGTACACCTCATGGCAAAGCTAACCATAGGTCTGGGCATCGTAGCTTCCTGCCAGGTGACCGAAGTTCGCAGGCAGGTGGGTCCCTGGCACACACGCTGTGAGGCTCCTGCCTGGGCCACAGGCCGCCCACTGCCCCTGCCCCATATCGGGGCCCGCCAAGCAGCCCTGTCTGAATCCCTAGCCTCTAGAGGGAATATTGGACCAACACTTCTATAAAACGGGATATCGCGGGCAACTCATAGGAGGGACACACAAAAATCTTTGCCAACTTTCTGCTGAAACTTACGTGTGTTCACACCTAAGCCTCTTACAAGGTTAGCTGTTTAGCTAAACATGAGCTCATGATTTAAATTTACACAATAATGAAGAAATCAGCTACATGGGGAAACAATCAGCAAAAACAATCAATACCAGAATTAGATTCCCAAGGCCATCCATCAGATGTTGGAATACTGAGGTGCAAGGCAGGAAATATACATAAAACTGGAACTGAAACAAGGAACAAGGATGTCTTCAAAGAATGGTAGTCTCTCTAAAATATTTTTAAAGTACATGTCATTGATAAAGCTAAATAGTCAAAGGATGTGTAATACAACAGATTAATCATTGGGAAGAGTGAAATTATGCTGTTTTGAAAACTATGGCAGGTCAGATTTTCTGCCTAATTATATAAGAAGATTTACCTAAAAAATACAGATTATTTCAAAGACTTATTGGCTGTGAAATAAGTTAAGGGTATTTCAAATGGCTTGTCTGCAAAGAAAGGTGAGATGTAGGGAATTACAGATATTCGAAGGGAAATAGGTCAATATATACATTGCTATATGTTGAACTAAGACTCAGGCCAGCGACAATGTACAGAACCTGACAATTAGAAAGTTTCAAGTAAGTTGGAATCTTCAAAAGCTCAAATATTTATAAGTAAAAAATATTTATTAAAATGAATAACCTAGTGTTTTAATAGACATCAGAAGATCAAACCAATAAACCCAGGGAACATAGAATAAACATAAATAAAGATATGAGCAGAAATTAATACAACAGAAAACTTATAAAATTGAGGTGATTTAGTAAGTCCAAAGAATATTCTTTGAAAAGATTTAAAAGACAAACTTTGATTAAGGAAAACAAAAACATAAGTCAAGAATATACAGAAAGAATCAGGACAATGATATAGCAGAGAAAATATGAAATAGCAGTAAATTTGAATATTTCTGTAAAGGGGACCATTATCTAGCTCTTAAAGTTTACCAAAA
Source organism: Mesoplodon bidens (assembly GCF_964165515.1). NCBI lineage: Eukaryota > Metazoa > Chordata > Mammalia > Artiodactyla > Ziphiidae > Mesoplodon > Mesoplodon bidens. The sequence goes on from NW_027671513.1 coordinate 1,199,665, forward strand.
CTGACACAAAAGGTAATCATTTAAGTTCACCATGTCTCCCATTGGCATTCTCAGAAAGCCCTGGCCTCAGAATGCAGCATCTGTAGTCCATGGTAACCTACAGAGAGGGGGCGGGGCTGAGGGAGGTTAGAACACTGCCCTCGCTGAGGGAGTGGGTGTGGCCGTCTGTGCTGTGACAGAACAAAAGGCAGGGGAACAGGGGGGCCGGAGCAGGGCCCTCAGAGCCCGGCAGGCCCAGTGTGGTGTATAAAGCATTTTGGCCCAGGCCAAAGGGCGTCTCCTTTGTGTGCACAGCTGCCCAAACTCTCACCTTTACACTCAGGCCACCCTCTTACTTGAAGTGTGTGTGGAACCTGTCCGCACAGTTCACCTCGCTGCACAACTAACCATAGGTCTGGGCATCGTAGCTTCCTGCCAGGTGACCAAAGTTCACAGGCAGATGTGTACTTGGGACACACACGGAGAGGCTCCTGCCCGGCCACAGGCTGGCCACAGTCCCTGACCCAGATCGGAGGCCACAAAGCAACCCAGTCTGAGTCCCCTGCCACTAGAGGGGGTATTGGACCAACACTTCTAGAAAATGGGGTACTTATGGGCAACTCATTGGAGGGACACAAATAAATCTTTGCCGACTTTCTGCTGAAACTTACGAGCGTTCACAACTAAGCCTGGTACATGGTCAGCTGTTTAGCTAAATATGAGCTCATGATCTAAATTTACACAATAATGAAGAAATCAGCTACAAGGGGAGACAATCAGTAAAAACAATCAATACCAGAATTAGATTCCGAAGGCCATCCATCACATGTTGGAATAATCAGGTGCAAGGCAGAAAATATTCATAAAACTCGAACTGCACTAAGGAAGAAGGATGTTTTCAAAGACATGTAGGATCTCTAAAATATTTTTAAAGTACATGTCACTGATAAAGCTAAATACTCAAAGGTTGTGTAACACAACAGATTAATCATAGAGAAGAGTGAAATTATGCTGTTTTGAAAACTATGGCAGGTCAGATTTTCTGCCTAATTGTATAAGAAGATTTCTCAAAAAATACACATTATTTCAAAGACTTATTGGCTGTGAAGTAAGTTAAGGGTATTTCAAATGGCTTGTCTGCCAAGAAAGGTGAGATGTAGGGAATCACAGAAATTCTAAGGGAAATAGGTCAATATATACATTGCTATATGTTGAACTAAGACTCAGGCCAGCAACAATGTACAGAACCTGACCATTAGAAAGTTACAAGTAAGTTGGAATCTTCAAAAGCTCAAATCTTTATAAGTAAAAATATTTATTAAAATGAATAACCAAGTATTTTAATTGACATCAGAAGATCAAACCAATAAACCCTGAGAACATAGAATAAACATAAATAAAGATATGAGCAGAAATTAATACAACAGAAAACGTATAAAATTGAGGTGATTTAGTAAATCCAAAGAATACACTTTGAAAAGATTTAACAGACACACTTTGATTAAGGAAAACAAAAACATAAGTAAAGAATATACAGAAAGAATCAGTACAATGTTATAGCAGAGAAAATATGAAATAGCAGGAAATTTGAACATTTCTGTAAAGGGGACCATTACCTAGCTCTTAAAGTTTACCAAAACTGACACAAAAGGAAATCATTTAAGGTCATCATGTCTCCCATTGGCATTCTCAGAACGCCCTGGCCTCAGAATGCAGCATCTGTAGTCCATGGTAACCTACACAGAGGGGGCGGGGCTGAGGGAGGTTACAACACTGCCCTCGCTGAGGGACTGGTTGTGGCCGTCTGTGCTGTGACTGAACAAAGGGCAGGGGAGCAGGGGGCCCAGGGCAGGGCCCTCAGAGCCCGGCAGACCCAGTGGGGTGTCACAAGCATTTAGGCCCACGTCAAAGGGCGCCTTCTTTGTCTGCAGAGCTGCCCAAACTCTCACCTTTCCACTCAGGCCGCCCTCTTACTTGAAGTGTGTGTGGAACCTGTCTGCACAGTACACCTCGCTGCACAGCTAACCAAAGGTCTGGGCATCGTAGCTTCCTGCCAGGTGACCAAAGTGCACAGGGCGATGTGTACATGGGACACACACAGAGAGGCTCCTGCCCGGGCCACAGGCTGTCCACAGCCCCTGACCCTGAGCGGAGGCCACAAAGCAACCCTGTCTGAGTCCCCTGCCTCTAGAGGGGGTATTGGACCAACACTTCTAGAAAACGGGGTCCTTATGGACAACTCATTGGAGGGACACACATAAATCTTTGCCGACTTTCTGCTGAAACTTACGAGCGTTCACAACTAAGCCTGTTACATGTTCAGCTGTTTAGCTAAATATGAGCCCATGATCTAAATTTACAAAATAATGAAGAAATCAGCTACAAGGGGAGACAATCAGCAAAAACAATCAATACCAGAATTAGATTCCCAAGGCCATCCATCACATGTTGTTATATTCAGGTGCAAGTCAGAAAATATACATAAAACTCGAACTGAAACAAGGAACAAGGATGTTTTCAAAGCCTGGTAGGATCTCTAAAACATTTTTAAAGTACATGTCATTGATAAAGCTAAATAATCAAAGGTTGTGTAATACAACAGATTCATCATTGAGAAGAGTGAAATTATGCTGTTTTGAAAAATATGGCAGGTCAGATTTTCTTCCTAATTATATAAGAAGATTTATCAAAAAACACACATTACTTCAAAGACTTATTTGCTGTGAAATAAGTTAAGGGTATTTCAAATGGCTTGTTCACAAAGAAAGGTGAGATGTTCGGAATCACAGAAAGTCGAGGGGAAATTATGTAAATATATACATTGCTATATGGAGAACTAAGGCTTATGCCAGCAACAATGTAGTGGACCTTATACTTAGAAAAGTACAAGTAACCTAGAATCTTTAAAAGTTCTAATCTTTATAAGTAGAAAATATTTATTATAATGAATTAACAAGTGATTAAATGGATATCAGAAGATCAAAACTATAAACCCTGAGAACATAGAAAAAAGATAAATAAAGTTATGAGCAGAACTTAATACAACAGAAAACGTATAAAATTGAGGTGATTTAGTAACTCCAAAAATATACTTTGAAAAGATTTAAAAGACACACTTTGATAAAGGAAAACAAAAACATATATAAAGAATATACAGAAAGAGTCAGGACAATGTTATAGCAGAGAATATATGAAATGCCAGTAAATTTGAACATTTCTGTAAAGTTGACCATTTCCTAGCTCCTAAAGTTTACCAAAACTGACACAAGAGGAAATCATTTAAGGTCATCATGTGTGCCCTTGGAATTCTCGGAACGCCCTGGCCTCAGAAGGCAGCATCTGTAGTCCATGGTAACCTGCGGAGAGTGGGCAGGGCTGTGGGAGGTTGGAAGACTGCCCTCACTGAGGGAGTGGGTGTGGCCACCTCTGATGTGACTGAACAAAGGGCAGGGGAGCAGGGGGCCACGGGCAGGGCCCTCAGAGCCCGGCAGACCCAGTGGGCTGTCACAAGCATTTAGGCCGAGGCCAATAGGCGCCTTCTTTGTCTGCACAGCTGCCCAAACTCTCACCTTTCCACGAAGGCCGCCCTCTTATTTGAAGTGTGTTTGGAACCTGTCCGCGCAGTACACCTCGCTGCACAGCTAACCATAGGTCAGGGCATCGTAGCTTCCTGCCAGGTGAACGAAGTTCGCAGGCAAATGGGTCCCTGAGACACATGCGGAGAGGCTCCTTCCCGTGCCACAGGCCGCCCACTGCCCCTGCCCCAGATCGAATGCTGAAAAGCAGCCATGTCTGAGTCCACTGCCACTCGAAGGAGTATTGGACCAACCCTGGTAGAAAACGGGGTCCTTGCGGGCAACTCATTGGAGGGACACAAATAAATCTTTGCCGACTTTCTGCTGAAGCTTACCAGCGTTCACACCTAAGCCTCTTACAAGGTCAGCTGTTTAGCTAAACATGAGCTCATGATCTAAATTTACACAATAATGAAGAAATCAGCTACAAAGGGATACAATCAGCAAAAACAATCAATACCAGAATTAGATTCCCTAGGCCATCCCTCTGATGTTGGAATAATCAGGTGCAAGGCAGAAAATATACATAATACTGGCACAGAAACAAGGAACAAGGAGGTTTTCAAAGGCTGGTAGGATCTCTAAAACATTTTTAAAGTACATGTCCTTGATAAACCTAAATACTCACAGGTTGTTTAATACCACAGTTTAAGCATTGAGCAGAGTGAAATTATGCTGTTTTGAAAACTATGGCAGGTCAGATTTTCTGCCTAATTATATGAGAAGATTTCTCTAAAAAAATAGACATTATTTCAAAGACTTATTGGCTTTGAAATAAGTTAAGTGTATTTCAAATGGCTTGTTTGCAAAGAAAGGTGAGATGTAGGGAATCACAGAAAGTCGATGGGAAAATGTCAATATATACATTGCTATATTGTGAACTAAGCCTTAGGCCAGCCACAATGTAGAGGACCTGACCATTAGAAACTTAAAAGTGAGCTGGAATCTTAAAAAGTTCAAATCTTTATAAGTAAAAAGATTGATTAAAATGAATAACCAAGTGTTTTAATTGACATCAGAAAATCAAAACAATAAACCCTGTGAACATAGAAAAAAGATAAATAAAGATATGAGCAGAACTTAATACCACAGAAAACGTATAAAATTCAGGTGAGGTAGTAAGTCCAAAGAATATTCTTTGAAAAGATTGAAAAGACACACTTGATTAAGGAAAACACAAACATAATTAAAGAATATATAGAAAGAATCAGGACAATGTTATAGCAGAGAATATATGAAATGCCAGTAAATTTGAACATTTCTGTAAAGTTGACCATTTCCTAGCTCCTACAGTTTAACAAAACTGACACAAGAGGGAATCATTTAAGGTCATCATGTCTGCCCTTGGCATTCTCGGAACGCCCTGGCCTCAGAAGGCAGCATCTGTAGTCCATGGTAACCTGCGGAGAGGGGGCGTGGCTGAGGGAGCTTGGAAGACTGCCCTCAGTGAGGGAGTGGGTGTGGCCATCTCTGCTGTGACTGAACAAAGGGCAGGGGAGCAGGTGTCCCAGGGCAGGGCCCTCAGAGCCCGGCATGCCCAGTGGGGTGTCACCAGCATTTAGGCCCAGGCCAAAGGGCGCCTTCTTTGTCTGCATATTTGCCCAAACTCTCACCTTTCCACTCAGGCCGCCCTCTAACTTGAAGTGCTGTGGAACCTGTCCTCGAAGTATACCTCTCTTCACAGCTATCCATATATCTGTGCATCATATATTCCTGCCAGGTGACAGAATTTCGCAGACAGATGGGTTCCTGTGACACACGCAGAGAGGCTTCTGCCCAGGCCACGGGCCGCCCACAGCCCCTGCCCCAGATCGGGGTCCGCCAAGCAGCCCTGTCTGAGTCCCCTGCCTCCAGAGGGAGTATTGGACCAACATTTTAGAAAAAGGGCTTCTCGCGGGAAACTCATTGTAGGGACACAAATAAATATTTGCCGACTTTCTGATGAAGCTTACGAGGGTACACACCTAAGCCACTTACAAGTTCAGCTGTTTAGCTAAACATGAGCTCATGATCTAAATTTACACAATAATGAAGATATCAGCTACAAGGGGAGACAATCAGCAAAAACAATCAATACCACAATTAGATTCCCTAGGACATCCGTCAGAAGTTGGAATAATGAGGTGCAAGGCAGAAAATATACATAAAACTCTAACTGAAACAAGAACAATGATGTTTTCAAAGACTGGTAGGATCTCTAAAACATTTTTAAAGTACATGTCATTGATAAAGCTATATACTCAAAGGTTGTGTAACACAACAGATTAATCATTGAGAAGAGTGAAATTATGCTGTTTTGAAAACTATGGCAGGTCCGATTTTCTGCCTAATTATATAAGAAGGTTTCTCTAAAAAATACATATTATTTCAAAGACTTATTGGCTGTGAAGTAAGTTAAGGGTATTTCAAATGGTTTGTCGGCAAAGAAAGGTGAGATGTAGGGAATCAAAAAAGTCGAGGGGAAAATAGGTCAATATATACATTGCTATAGGGTGAACTAAGCCTTAGGTCAGCAACAATGTAGAGGACCTGACCCTTAGAAACTTACAAGTAAGCTGGAATCTTCAAAAGTTTAAATCTTTATAGGTAAAACGATTTATTAAAATGAATAACCGAGTGTTTTAATTGACATCAGAAGATCAAAACAATAAACCCTGAGAACATAGAAAAAACGTAAATAAAGATATGAGCACAACTTAATACAAGAGAAAACGTATAAAATTCAGGTGATGTAGTAAGTCCAAAGAATATTCTTTGAAAAGATTTAAAAGACACAATTTGATTAAGGAAAACACAAAGATAAGTAAAGAATATACAGAAAGAATCAGGACAATGTTATAGCAGATAAAATATGAAATAGCAATAAATTTCAACATTTCTGTAAAGGGGACCATTAAGTAGCTCTTAAAGTTTACCAAAATTGACACAAAAGTAAATCATTTAATGTCATCATGTCACCCATTGGCATTCTCAGAAGGCCCTGGCCTCAGAATGCAGCATCTGTAGTCCATGGTAAACTGCGGAGAGGGGGCGGGGCTGAGGGAGTTTAGAACACTGCCCTTGCTGAGGGAGTGGGTGTGGCCGTCTGTGCTGTGCCTGAACATAGGGCAGGGGAACAGGGGGCCTAGGGCAGGGCCCTCAGTGCCCGGCAGGCCCAGTGTGTTGTCTAAAGCATTTTGACCCAGGCCAAAGGGCGCCTTCTTGTGTGCACAGCTGCCCAAACACTCACCTTTCCACTCAGGCCGCCCTCTTACTTGAAGTGTGTGTGGAACCTGTCCGCACAGTACACCGCGCTGCACAGCTAACCATAGGTCTGGGCATCGTAGCTTCCTGCCACGTGACCAAAGTTCACAGGCAGATGTGTACCTGGGACACCCACGGAGAGGCTCCTGCTTGGGCCACAGGCTGGCCACAGCCCCTGACCCAGATCGGAGGCCAAATAGCAACCCTGTCTGAGTCTCCTGCCTCTAGAGGAGGTATTGGAACAACACTTCTAGAAAACGGGGTCCTTATGGGCAACTCATTGGAGGGTCAAAAACAAATCTTCGCTGACTTTCTGCTGAAACTTACGAGCATTCAGAACTAAGCCTGTTACAAGGTCAGCTGTTTAGCTAAATATGAGCTCATGATCTAAATTTACACAAAAATGAAGAAATCCGCTACAAGGGAGACAATCAGCAAAAACAATCAATACCAGAATAAGATCCCCAAGGCTATCCATCACATATTGGAATAATCAGGTGCAAGGCAGAAAATATACATAAAACTCGAACTGAAACAAGGAACAAGGATGTTTTCAAAGACTGGTAGGATCTCTAAAACATTTTTAAAGTACACGTCATTGATAAAGCTAAATAATCAAAGGTTGTGTAATACAACAGATTCATCATTGAGAAGAGTGAAATTATGCTGTTTTGAAAACTATGGCAGGTCAGATTTTCTTCTTAATTATATAAGAAGATTTATCTAAAAAATACACATTATTCCAAAGACTTATTTGCTGTGAAATAAGTTAAGGGTATTTCAAATAGCTTGTCCGCAAAGAAAGGTGAGATGTACGGAATCACAGAAAGTCGAGGGGAAAATATGTCATTATATACATTGCTATATGGTGAACTAAGGCTTAGGCCAGCAACAATGTAGTGGACCTGATCCTTAGAAAATTACGAGTAACCTGGAATCTTTAAAAGTTCTTATCTTTATAAGTAGAAAATATTTATTATAATGAATTAACAAGAGATTAAATTGATATCAGAAGATCAAAACAATAAACCCTGAGAACATAGAAAAAAGATAAACAAAGTTATGAGCAGAACTTAATACAACAGAAAACGTATAAAATTCAGGTGAGGTAGTAAGTCCAAAGAATATTATTTGAAAAGATTTAAAAGACACACTTTGATTAAGGAAAACAAAAACATAATTAAAGAATATATAGAAATAATCCGGACAATGTTATAGCAGAGAATATATGAAATGCCAGTAAATTTGAACATTTCTGTAAAGTGGACCATTACCTAGCTCCTACAGTTTACCAAAACTGACACAAGAGGAAACCATTTAAAGTCATCATGTCTGCCCTTGGCATTCTCGGATCGCCCTGGATTCAGAATGCAGCGTCTGTAGTCCACGGTAACCTGCGGAGACGGGCCGTTGCTGAGGGAGTTTGGAACACTGCCCTCACTGAGGGAGTGGGTGTGGCCATCTCTGCTGTGACTGAACAAAGGGCAGGGGAGCAGCGGGCCCGGGGCAGGGCCCTCAGAGCCCGGCAGGACCAGTGGGGTGTCACAAGCATTTAGGCCCAGGACAAAGGGTGCCTTCTTTGTCTGCACAGCTGCCCATACTCTCACCTTTCCACTCATTCTTCACTGTTACTTGAAGTGTGTTTGGAACCAGTCTGCACAGTACACCTCGCTGCCCATCTAACCATAGGTCTGGGCATCGTAGCTTGCTACCAGGTGACCGAAGTTCGCAGGCAGGTGTGTCCCTGGGACACACGCGAAAAGGCTCCTGACGGGGACACAAGACGACCACTGCCCCTGCCCCAGATCAGGGGCCACAAAGCAGCCCTGTCTCAGTCCCCTGCCTCTAGAGGGGGTATTGGACCAACACTTCTAGAAAACTTGGTCCTAGTGGGCAACTCATTTGAGGGACATAAATAAATCTTTGCCGACTTTCTGGAGAAACTTACGAGCGTTCACACCTAAGCCTCTTACAAGGTCAGCTGTTTAGCTACATATGAGCTTATGATCTAAATTCACAGAATAATGAAGAAATCAGCTGCGCGGGGAGACAATCAGCCAAAACAATCAATACCAGAATTAGATTACCAAGACCATTCATCAGATGTTGGAATAATCAGATACAAGGCAGAAAGTATACATAAAACTGGAACTGAAACAAGGAACAAGGATGTTTTCACAGACTGGTATGATCTCTAAAGCATTTTTAAAGTACATGTCACTGATAAAGCTAAATACTCAAAGCTTGTGTAATACAACAGATTAATCATTGAGAAGAGTGAAATTATGCTGTTTTGAAAACTATGGCATGTGAGATTTTCTGCGTAATTATAAAAGAAGATGTCTCTAAAAATACACATTATTTCAAAGACTTATTGGCTGTGAAATAAGTTAAGGGTAATTCAAATGGCTTGTCTGCAAAGAAAGGTGAGATGTAGGGAATCACCGAACGTCGAGGGGAAAATATGTCCATATATACATTGCTATAGGGTGAACTAAGCCTTAGGCCAGCAACAATGTAGAGGACCTGACACTTAGCAACTTACAAGTAAGCTGGAATCTTCAAAAGTTCAAATCTTTATAAGTAAAAACATTTATTAATATGAATAACCAAGTGTTTTAATTGACATCAGAAGATCAAACCAATAAACCCTGAGAACATGGAAAAAAGATAAATAAAGATATGAGCAGAACTTAATACAACAGAAAACGTATAAAATTGAGTTGATTTAGTAAGTCCAAAGAATATTTTTGAAAAGAGTTAAAAGACACACTTTGATTAAGGAAAACAAAAACATAAGTAAAGAATATACAGAAAGAATCAGGACAATGTTATAGCAGAGAATATATGAAATGCAGTAAATTTGAATATTTCTGTAAAGGGGACCATTTCCTAGCTCCCAAAGTTTAACAAAACTGACACAAGATGAAATCATTTAAGGTCATCATGTCTGCCCTTGGCATTCTCAGAACGCCCTGGCCTCAGAATGCAGCATCTGTAGTCCATGGTAACCTGCGGAGAGTGGTCGGGGCTGAGGGAGGTTGGAACACTCCGCTCACTGAGGGAGTGGGTGTGGCCATCTCTTCTGTGACTGAACAAATGTCAGGGGAGCAAGGGGCCCAGGGCAGCGCCCTCAGAGCCCGGAAGGCCCAGTGGTGTGTCACAAGCATTTAGTACCAGACCAAAGGGCCTCTTCTTTGTCTGCACAGCTGCCCAATCTCTCAGCTTTCCACTACGACCGCCCTCTTACTTGAAGTGTGTGTGGAACCTGTCTGTGCAGTACACCTCGCTGCACAGCTAACCATAGGTCTGGGCATCGTAGCTTTCTGCCAGGTGACTGAAGTTTGCAGGCAGATGGGTACCTGGGACACACGCGGAGAGTCTCCTGCCCGGGCCACAGGCCGCCCAGTGCCCCTGCTCCAGATCAGGGGCCGCAAAGCTGCCCTGTCTGTGTCCCCTGCCTGTAGAGGGATTATTGGACCAACACTTCTAGAAAACGGGGTCCTTGTGGGCCACTCATTGGAGGGACACAAATACATCTTTGCCGACTTTCTGCTGAAACTTACGAGCATTCACACCTAAGCCTCTTACATAGTCAGCTGTTTAGCTAAACATGAGCTCATGATCTAAATTTACACAATAATGAAGAAATCAGCTACAAGGGGAGACAATCAGCAAAAACAATCAATACCAGAATTAGATTCCCTAGGACATCCGTCAGAAATTGGAATAATCAGGTGCATGGCAGTAAATATACATAAAACTCTAACTGAAACAAGAACAAGGATGTTTTCAAAGACTGATAAGATCTCTAAAACATTTTTAAAGTACATGTCATTGATAAAGCTATATACTCAAAGGTTGTGTAATACAACAGATTAATCATTGAGAAGAGTATAATTATGCTGTTTTGAAATCTATGGCAAGTCAGATTTTCTGCCTAATTATATAGGAAGATTTCTCTAAAAAATACACATTATTTCAACGACTTATTGGCTGTGAAATAATTAAGGATATTTCAAATGGCTTGTCTGCAAGGAAAGGTGAGATGTAGGGTATCACAGAAAGTCGAGGGGAAAATATGTCAATATATACATTGCTACACGTTGAACTAAGCCTTACGCCAGGAATAATGTAGAGGTCCTGACCCTTAGAAACTTACAATTAAGCTGGAATCTTTAAAGTTCAAATCTGTTTTTTTTTTTGCTTTATAACATATTTAATCAGTTATACCTATACATATGTTCCCATATCTCCTCCCTTTAGTGTCTCCCTCCCACCCTCCCTATCCCACCCCTCCAGGCGGTCAAAAAGCAGCAAGCTGATCTCCCTGTGCTATGCGGCTTCTTCCCACTAGCTATCTACCTTACGTTTGGTAGTGTATATATGCCCATGCCTCTCTTTCACTTTGTTACAGCTCACCCTTCCCCCTCCCCATATCCTCAAGTCCATTCTCTAGTAGGTCTGTGTCTTTATTCCTGTCTTACCCCTATGTTCTTCATGACATTTTTTTTCTTAAATTCCATATATATGTGTCAGCATACAGTATTTGTCTTTCTCTTTCTGACTTACTTCACTCTGTATGGCAGACTCTAGGTCTATCCACCTCATTACAAATAGCTCAATTTCATTTCTTTTTATGGCTGAGTAATATTCCATTGTATATATGTGCCACATCTTCTTTACCCATTCATCCGATGATGGACACTTAGGTTGTTTCCATCTCCGGGCTATTGTAAATAGGGCTGCTATGAACATTTTGGTACATGTCTCTTTTTGAATTATGGTTTTCTCAGGGTATATGCCCAGTAGTGGGATTGCTGGGTCATATGGTAGTTCTATTTTTAGTTTTTTAAGGAACCTCCATACCGTTTTCCATAGTGGCTGTACCAATTCACACTCCCACCAGCAGTGCAAGAGTGTTCCCCTTTCTCCACACCCTCTCGAGCTTTTATTGTTTCTAGATTTCTTGATGATGGCCATTCTGACTGGTGCAAGAAGATATTTCATTGTAGTTTTGACTTTCATTTCTCTAATGATTAAAGAGGTTGAGCATTCTTTCATGTGTTTGTTGGCAGTCTGTGTATCTTCTTTGGAGAAATGCCTATTTAAGTCTTCTGCCCATTTTTGGATTGGGTTGTTTGTTTTTTTGCTATTGAGCTGCATGAGCTGTTTACAAATTTTGGAAATTAATCCTTTTTCAGTGGCTTCATTTGCAAATATTTTCTCCCATTCTGAGAGTTGTCTTTTGGTCTTGTTTATGGTTTCCTTTGCTGTGCAAAACCTTTGAAGTTTCATTAGAGCCCATTTGTTTATGTTTGTTTTTATTTCCATTTCTCTAGGAGGTGGGTCAAAAAGGATCTTGCTGTGATTTATGTCATAGAGTGTTCTGCCTATGTTTTCCTCTAAGAGTTCGATAGTTTCTGGCCTTACATTTAGGTCTTTAATCCATTTTGAGCTTATTTTTGTGTATGGTGTTAGGAAATGATCTAATCTCATACTTTTACATGTCCCTGTCCAATTTTCCCAGCACCATTTATTGAAGAGACAGTCCTTTCTCCACTGTACATTCCTGCCTCCTTTATCAAAGATAAGTTGACCATATGTGCGTGGGTTCATATCTGGGCTTTCTATCCTGTTCCATTGATCTATATTTCTGTTTTTGTGCCAGTACCACACTGTCTTGATTACTGTGGCTTTGTAGTATAGTCTGAAGTCAGGGAGCTTGATACCTCCAGCTCCATTTTTCATTCTCAAGATTGCTTTCACTATTCGGGGTCTTTTGTTTTTCCAAACAAATTGTGAATTTTTTTGTTCTAGTTCTGTGAAAAATGCCAGTGGTAGTTTGATAGGGATTGCATTGAATCTGTAGATTGCTTTTGGTAGTAGAGTCATTTTCACAATATTGACTCTTCCAGTCCAGGAACATGGTATATCTCTCCATCTATTTGTATCATCTTTAATTTCTTTCATGAGTGTCTTATAATTTTCTGCATACAGGTCTTTTGTCTCCTTAGGTAGGTTTATTCCTAGATATTTTATTCTTTTTGTTGCAATGGTAAATGGGAGTGTTTTCTTGATTTCACTTTCAGATTGTTCATCATTAGTGTACAGGCATGCCAGAGATTGCTGTGCATTAATTTTGTATCCTGCTACTCTACCAAATTCATTGATTAGTTCTAGTAGTTTTCTGGTAGCATCTTTAGGATTCTCTATATATAGTATCATGTCATCTGCAAACAGTGACAGCTTTACTTCTTCTTTTCCAATTTGGATTCCTTTTATTTCCTTTTCTTCTCTGATTGCTGTGGCTAAAACTTCCAAAACTAAGTTGAATAAGAGTGGTGAGAGTGGGCAGCCTTGACTTGTTCCTGATCTTAGTGGAAATTGTTTCAGTTTTCCACCATTGAGGACAATGTTGGCTGTGGGTTTGTCATATATGGCCTTTATTATGTTGAGGAAAGTTCCCTCTATGCCTACTTTCTGCAGGGTTTTTATCATAAATGGGTGTTGAATTTTGTCGAAAGCTTTCTCTGAATCTATTGAGATGATCATATGGTTTTTCTTCTTCAATTTGTTAATATGGTGTATCACATTAATTGATTTGTGTATATTGAAGAATCCTTGCATTCCTGAAATAAACCCCACTTGATCATGGTGTATGATCCTTTTAATGTGCTGCTGGACTCTGTTTGCTAGTATTTTGTTGAGGATTTTTGCATCTATGTTCATCAATGATATTGGCCTGTAGATTTCTTTCTTTGAGACATCCTTGCCTGGTTTTGGTATCAAGGTGATGGTGGCCACGTAGAATGAGTTTGGGAGTGCTCCTCCCTCTGCTATATTTTGGAAGAGTTTGAGAAGGATAGGTGTTAGCTCTTCTCTAAATGCTTGATAGAATTCGCCTGTGAAGCCATCTGGTCATGGGCTTTTGTTTGTTGGAAGATTTTTAATCACAGTTTCAATTTCAGTGCTTGGGATTGGTGTATTCATATTTTCTATTTCATCCTGAGTCAGTCTTGGCAGGTTGTGCATTTCTAAGAGTTTGTCCATTTCTTCCAGGTTGTCCATTTTATTGGCATAGAGTTGCTTGTAGTAATCTCTCATGATCTTTTGTATTTCTGTAGTGTCAGTTGTTACTTCTCCTTTTTCATTTCTAATTCTATTGATTTGAGTCTTCTCCCTTTTTTCTCGATGAGTCTGGCTAATGGTTTGTCAATTTTGTTTATCTTCTCAAAGAACCAGCTTTTAGTTTTATTGATCTTTGCTATTGTTTCCTTCAATTCTTTTTCATTTATTTCTGATCTGATCTTTATGATTTCTTTTCTTCTGCTAACTTTGGGGGATTTTTGTTCTTCTTTCTCTAATTGCTGTAGGTACAGGGTCAGTTTGTTTACTCGAGATGTTTCCTGTTTCTTAAGGTGGGATCGTATTGCTATATACTTCCCCCTTAGAACTGCTTTTGCTGCGTCCCATAGGTTTTGGGTCGTAGTGTCTCCATTGTCATTTGTTTCTAGGTATTATTTTTTATTTCCTCTTTGATTTCCTCAGTGATCACTTCGTTATTGAGTAGTGTATTGTTTAGCCTCCATGTGTTTGTATTTTTTACAGATCTTTTCTTATAATTGATGTCTACTCTCACAGCATTGTGGTCGGAAAAGATACTTGATACAATTTCAATTTTCTTAAATTTACCAAGGCTTGATTTGTGACCCAAGATATGATCTATCCTGGAGAATGTTCCATGAGTACTTGGGAAAAGTGTGTATTCTGTTGTTTTTGGATGGAATGTCCTATAAATATCCATTAAGTCCATCTTGTTTAATGTAGCATTTAAAGCTTGTGTTTCCTTATTTATTTTCATTTTGGATGATCTGTCCATTGGTGAAAGTGGGGTGTTAAAGTCCCCTACTATGAGTGTGTTACTGTCGATTTCCCCTTTTATGGCTGTTAGTATTTGCCTTATGTATTGAGGTGCTCCTATGTTGGGTGCATAATTATTTACAATTGTTATATCTTCTTCCTGGATCGATCCCTTGATTATTATGTAGTGTCCTTCTTTGTCTCTTCTAGTAGTCTTTCTTTTAAAGTCTATTTTGTCTGATATGAGAATTGCTACTCCAGCTTTCTTTTGATTTCCATTTGCATGGAATATCTTTTCCATCCCCTTTCTTTCAATGTGTATGTGTCTCTAAGTCTGAAATGGGTCTCTTGTAGACAGCATATAAATGTGTCTTGTTTTTGTATCCATTCAGCCAACCTGTCTCTTTTGGTGGGAGCATTTAGTCCATTTACATTTAAGGTAATTATTGGTATGTATGTTCCTATTCCCATTTCCTTAATTGCTTTGGGTTCGTTATTGTAGGTATTTTCCTTTTGTTGTGTTTCTTGCTTAGAGAAGTTCCTTTAGCATTTGTTGTAAAGCTGCTTTGGTGGCGCTGAACTCTCTCAGCTTTTGCTTGTCTGTAAAGGTTTTAATTTCTCCATCAAATCTGAATGAGATCCTTGCTGGGTAGAGTAATCTTGGTTGCAGGTTTCTCTCCTTCATCACTTTAATTATGTCCTGCCACTCCCTTCTTGCTTGTAGAGTTTCTGCTGAGAGATCAGCTGTTAACCTGATGGTGATTCCCTTGTGTGTTATTTGTTGTTTTTCCCTTGTGGCTTTTATTATGATTTCTTTGTGTTTAATTTTTGACAGTTTGATTAATATGTGTTTTGGCATATTTTTCCTTGGATTTATTCTGTATCGCACTCTCTGTGCCTCCTGGACTTGATTAACTATTTCCTTTCCCATATTAGGGAAGTTTTCAACTATAATCTCTTCAAATATTTTCTCTGTCCCTTTCTTTTTCTCTTCTTCTTCTGGAACCCCTATAATTCGAATGTTGGTGCGTTTAGTGTTGTCCCAGAGGTCTCTGAGACTGTCCTCTATTCTTTTCATTATTTTTTCTTTATTTTGCTCTGCAGCAGTTATTTCCACTATTTTATCTTCCACCTCACGTATCCGTTCTTCTCCCTCAGTTATTCTGCTATTGATCCCATCTAGAGTACTTTTCATTTCATTTATTGTGTTTTTAATCGATGCTTGATTCATCTTTAGTTCTTCTAGGTCCTTGTTAACTGTTTCTTGCATTTTGTCTATTCTATTTCCAAGATTTTGGATCTTGGAATTAGAATCTTGGATCAGCTTTACTATCATTATTCTGAATTCTTTTTCAGGTAGACTGCCTATTACCTCTTCATTTGTTAGGTCTGGTAGGTTTTTATCTTGCTCCTTCACCTGCTGTGTGTTTTTCTGTCTTCTCATTTTGCTTATGTTACTGTGTGTGGGGTCTCCTTTTTGCAGGCTGCAGGTTCGTAGTTCCCATTGTTTTTGGTGTCTGTCCCCAGTGGCTAAGGTTGTTTCAGTAGGTTGTGTAGGCTTCCTGGTGTGGTGGACTAGTGCCTGTGTTCTGGTGGTTGAGTCTCAATCTTGTCTTTCTGGTGGATAGGTCCACTTCTGATGGTGTGTTTTATGGTGCCTTTGGCTTATTATGTTTTTAGGCATCCTCTCTGCTAATGGGTGGTGTTGTGTTCCTGTCTTGCTAGTTGCTTGGCATAGGGTGACCAGCACTGTAGCTTGCTGGTCGTTGACTGATGCTGGGTGCTGGTGTTCAGATGGAGATCTCTGGGAGATTTTTGCCACATGATATTATGTGGAGCTGGGAGGTCTCTTGTGGACCCGTGTCCTGAAGTTGGCTCTCCCACTTCAGAGGCACAGCACTGACTCCTGGCTGCAGCACCAAGAGCCTTTCATCTACCCGGCTCAGAATTAAAGGGAGAAAAAGTAGAAAGAAAGAATTAGTAGAAGAAAGAAAGCGAGAGAGAAAGAAAGGAAGAAGGATAGAAAGGAAGGAAGGAAGAAAGAAAGAAAGAAAGAAAAAAAGAAAGAGAGAGGGAGGGAGGAAGGATGGAAAGAAAGAAAGAAAGGAGGGAGGGAGGGAGGGAGGGAGGAAAGAAAGAAATAGTGAAAGGAACAATGGAGGAAAGAAGGAAAGAAAAAGAAAGAGTGAAAGGAACAATGGAGGAAGGACGGAAAGAAATAGAAAGAGTGCAAGGAAGAAGGGAGGGAGGGAGGGAGGGAGGAAGGAAAGAAAGAAAGAAGGAAAGAGAGAAGGAAAGAAAGACAGGAGGGAAGGAGGGAGGGAGGAAGGGAAGGTATGAAAAAAAATCAGGTAAAGTAAAATAGAATAATGTATAAAATATAGTAGCATTATTAAAATTAAAATGTAATTATTGAAAAAAAAACGGACAGATAGAACCCTGGGACATATGGTGGAAGCCAAGCTATACAGAGAAAATCTCACACAGAAGCATACACATACAAATTCACAAAAAGAGAACAGGGAAAAAAAATCGAAAATCTTGCTCTCAAAGTCCACCTCCTCAATTTGGGATAATTCGTTGTAAAAAGAGGAAAAGGGGAAAAAGTCTGAAATCTAGCTCTCAAAGTCCACATCCTTAATTTGGGATAGTTTGTTGTAAAAAGAGGGAAAGGGGAAAAAGTCTTAAATCTTGCCCTCAAAGTCCACCTCTTCAATTTGGGATGATTCTCTGTCCATTCATGCACTCCACAGACACAGGGCACATCAAGTGGACCGTGGAGCTTTAATCTGCTGCCTCCGAGGCTGCACAGAGAGATTTCCCTGTCTCTTCTCTGCTCTCACAGCTCCCCAGTCTCAGCCTTGGACCTGGCCCCGCCTCTGCACGTAGGTCACCGAAGGGCGTCCGTGCTTCACTCAGACAGGATGGGTTTAAAGGAGCCGCTGATTCGGGGGCTCTGGCTCACTCAGGCAGAAGGGAGGGAGGGGCACGCAGTGCGGGTCGGGCCTGCGGCAGCAGAGGCTGGCGTGATGTTGCAGCAGCCCAAGGTGGCTCCGTGCACTTTCCTGGGGAAGCCTACCCAGGGTCCCGGGACCCCAGCAGTGGCGGGCTGCACAGCCTCCCCAGAAGGCGGGGTGGACAGTGACGTGCGCTCACACACAGGCCTTGTGGCAGCAGCAGCAGGAACTCCAGCATCCCACGCCCATCTCCGGTGTCTGTGCCTTTAGCCATGGCTCGCGTCTGTCTCTGGAGCTTCTTTAAGCAGCGCTCTTAATGCCCTCTCCTTGCGCATCAGGAAACGCAGCTCGAGACTTTTTCCGCAGACTCCCTCCGTGTTAGCCATGGTGCACTAACCCCTTCAGGCTCTCTTCCTGCCACCAGCCCCAGTCCTCTCCCTGTGCTCCGACTGAAACCCGATACCCGAGCCTCAGCTCCCAGCCCCACCCTCCCCGGCGGCCGAGCAGACAAGCCTCTCGGGCTGGTGTGTGCCTGAGGGCACCGATCCCCTGTGCCAGAATCTCTCCGCTTTGCCCTCCACACCCCTGTTGCTGTGATCTCCTCCGCTACTCTGAAGCTTTCCCCCTCCGCCACCCGCAGTCTCCGCCCGTGAAGGGCCTTCTAGTGTGTGGAACCTTTCCTCCTTCACGGCTCCCTCCCACTGGTGCAGGTCCCTTCCCTATCCTTTTGTTTCTGTTTATTCTTTTTTTCTTTTGCCCTACCCAGGTATGTGGGGAGTTTCTTGCCTTTTGGGGGGTCTGAGGTCTTCTGTCATCGTTCAGTAGGTGTTCTGTAGGAGTTGTTCCACGTGTAGATGAATTTCTGATGTATCTGTGGGGAGGAAGGTGATCTCCGTGTCTTACTCTTCCACCATCTTCCTCCCTGTTGCTGCTTTTTGTTTCTTAGCCCTAGACACTTTTTTAAAGGGCTCGCCTGATTAGGTCAGGCCCACCCAGGGTAATCTCCCTTTCAACTAACTCAAAGTCAACTGATTTTGCGTCCTTAATTACATCTGCAAAGCTCCTTCATTTTGGCCATATAGCATAACCTAACCACATCACTGATATCCCATCATATTCACAAGCCAGGAGGCCAAGGGGATCCCCTCAAAGCGAGATTATACAGGATATGCACACCAGGAGGGAGGAATCTTAAATTCTGTTTGCCACACTTCCTCTATGATTCATTCCCTTTACCTCCAACTGGCACTTCAGCTGGTTGACATTCTATGCCTGCTAAGGGACCCAAACCTTCATGCCTAGGGAATACTGGTCCCTGATGGTCCTGCCTGATTAAGGTTACAGGGGTCTTCCATGAACTTTGACCACTGGGCATGGCATCACTAGGAGGTGCCCCAAGTACCCAGGGATTACCCCCACATACATAGCTTCTCACACCACTTGCTTTCCGCTGCCTCACCCACATCAGGATTAATCACAAAGCCCTGTCCCTCCTGAGCCTCTGTGCTTGCTGTTCATTCCACCTGGAATGTCCTACCTCCTGCCTCACCCATCCTCAAGGCTCTGCAGAGCTCCCTGTTACATGGAGACTCCCTTGCCTTCCCTCTGGCCACCCTACCCACCAGGCTCATCACCAGCGACACAGGTCACCTTCTGCTTGGTTTCAGAGGCCCTTGTTTCCTGCACGTCCCCTGAGAAGGCTCAGTCCAGGCCCAGAAATCCTGGGGCCCAGAGTGGCCCAAACTGCAGAAAATGAAAGAGAGGGGGTGTTCAGGAAATCCTGGCAGTGACTGAGGCAGTCCTTCAAGATGCTGAGGGCAGGAGGCAGAGAAGGAGGGTGCACTATTGCTCAAGACTTCCCCCCCATCCTGATGTCCAGTCACCTCCAGAAGTGCTGTGCAATATCCTACCCACACTTGGACTAAAGGGACAAGCTCTGCCCTGCAGGCTGTGTCAGGAACCTCTGGATGTGGACAGAGGGTTTGGAGAAGGATTTGCGGGGTGAAGCCGACCCCCTCCTAGGATCAGGGACTTTCAGAAGCTGAGTCATCAGGCTTCTTGCTCATTTCCAGGCTCCTTTCTGGAATAAGAGAGCCCAGGCTTCTCAGACCAGAGCCCCACTTCCACAGGCAACACAATCTATTTTTCTCTAGACACTATATGCCCTCTGCAGGCCCCATGAGGTTGGAGCACAGGACAGGGGACTCGCATCCCCTTTCCCTGTGCACTGGATGCCCCCTGCAGGCCTTGTGAGGTTGAGAGCCACAATGGGATGGATTAAACAGAACACACATATACACACAAGCACAAAAGTGGGGACACCCTTACCCACTTACATACGTCCATACCCACACACACATACACAGGCATATAATCAATCACACAGCCAATCACGCGCATCTACCAAGGACACACCACAGATAGTTAAGCATATAATCACAGTACGGACACAAGGGGACATATAGACACACATACACAATTACACACAAACCGTCATGGGCACACAGACACAAAGACACATATGGACACAATCCTTCCTCCCAGAGAAGAGTATTTGTTTGGAATAAATAGGTTAAAAAGCCACCTGGGGAACAGGGTAATATCATCAATGGTGGACTTGATAAAAGAAGGTACCTAAACTGCCTCTCAGTCTAATGGGGCCTGTTGACTAGAGAGCCTTTTGTTTTGCTGGGCACTGGAGTGGTTACAGTTGTGGAACAGTATGGACAAGAGTTGGGGTAGAGCTACTAAGAAGAGAATTTTGGAGTTTGCAAGAGCTTAATCTATATAACTTGTATGAAAGCACATTCTTAGAAGTTGGGCTCCTGAACTCAGAAAGCCAGATTGAACTCTCCTCACTGTATCCCAGGACACCCTAAAAAGAGAGAGGCCTCCTGATACTGGTAATATATGGGAGGTGATGAATGAGAAAAGGGGATGGACCTAACCACCACTGAATGCACCCACTGTGTGTCAGGCACATGAACCACCTCACAAGATACATATTATTCCCATTTTACAGATCCTGTTCCCTCGACTGTCCAGGGTTCTAAAACCGGATTCAAATACAAGAGTTTGAGTATAAAAACCCTGTTGTTTCCACTACATTAGTAATGGCAAATGCAAGGAATATACGTTTCCATTCCCTACTCATGTTCCCAACAATGACAGAACGTATGTGTTTTCCCCACTGATCCAGATCAGTGATTGGCAAACTATGGCCCAGCCAGCCTGTTGCCTGTTTTTGTAAATAAAACTTTATTCGAATGTAGCCATGCCTGTTCATTTACATATTGTCTATGGCTGCTTTGGGGCTACAACAGCAAAGCTTACAAGTGACTACAGAGACAGTATGGCCTGCAAAACCTTATTTCCTAGCTGAACCTTTAACAAAAAAGTTTGCTAATCTCTGATCCAAACCCAGCCTCAAATTGGAGTTGGCAAGTCTTATTGCCTTTGGTGCCTTGGCATTGAAGGATAGTCAGATAAATAAATAACTGGGATGGATGGATAGATGGATGGACTGAACCAACAGATGGACAGACATATATGGGTAATATGTCAGAGTTTTGCCCCAAATATGTACCAATGTTCTGCCATTTATAAGCGGTGAAACATGGGGTAAATTAATCTTTCTGGATATTAGTTTCCTCATCTGTAAAATGGGGATAATAATACAATGATCATTATCTAGGGCTCTTTCTATTGTGAGTGAAAAAAACCCAAGTTAAAGTAGCTTAAGCAAAAAGTTAAATTTGTCATATCACATAACTAGATTAAGATTTGGTCTACTTCAGCACTGGTTGGACTCAGGGAATCAAATTATGTTATCTCCATCTTTTAACTTGACTTCTCTCTAATTTTTTTTTTTTTTTTTTTTTTGTGGCAAGCAGGCCTCTCACAGCTGTGGCCTCTCCCGTTGTGGCGCACAGGCTCTGGACGCCCAGGCTCAGTGGCCAGGGCTCATGGTCACAGCTGCTCTGCGGCATGTGGGATCTTCCCGGACCGGGGCACGAACCCGCGTCCCCTGCATCGTCAGGTGGACTCTCAACCACTGCACCACCAGGGAAGCCCCGAATTATCTCTATTGTTTTTATGTGGAGACTTCATTCCGGTTATAGACAGGTGATCTTCTAGCAGAAGAAAATATGACCACTGGAAGCCTCAAATCCACATTTGTATAGTGAGTGATCCAAAACGCAGGGCCTCTTTCTCCTAACATAAAAGCTCATGAAAAGCTTTGAACTGTACTTGTGACACATACTCAGTTCTTCAATATATTACAGTGCCCAGGGAATGGAGTACTCTGATCAGATCACTATAGTGAACATAACCACAAAGACCACGTGAAGTGAGAGAGAACTTCCCTAAAGGAAGCAGGAAAAGGAGTATAAAAAAAGTGTCTGCATGAACAAAAACATCACTCACAACATTCTACTTCATATATTTGTCATGAGAAAATGATTTTAGAGCTCTTAGCATTGTGCATGGCACTTAAGTATCGACAAATGTCCATTATTACCGTAACTGATAAATAGATGAATGGATGCATTAAATACACAGCTAATGGTTAAACATACAGATGAATAAATGAAGAGAAAGATGTGAAAACACAGATGAAAGTAAAGATGGGAGAATGGACCAATGAAGAGACCAAGATGGGGAGACATATGGACACATAGATGGACGGATCGATCAATTGATAAATGGATGGATGGATGATGGAAAGATAAGGCAGAAAAAAAGGGGTCACAGTTAACTTTGTCACATCATATGCTCTAGGGCTGGGAACGGGAAAGGGACAGCACTCTACAATTGGTGGCTCCTGAGAGGTCTCCTCCTCTGGTCTCTGTCTCTTGGGTCCCTCTCATCAGGTGGGGGAAACACTTGCTCCCCTCCCTCATCTCTAGTTTCCTTGTGTCCCTGGGAGCTCAACAGCCCCTGTCCTCAGAAATCCCCTTTCAATTCCCAGGATAGGGAAGGCATGGCAGAAGGGGCTGTTCTAAGCTGGGTTCCCCTCATGCTGTCGATAATTCTCTGACTCAGCTTGGGGCACAGGAAAATAATGGGGGAGAGGGACAGTACTGGCTGGGCCAGGAGGGGGAAGCCCTAGAGTCCTGAGATGTGAGATATGGGAACTGGACCTGCTTCCAAAGAACTTTCCCTTTAGCCCTGCTTGTCAAAGAGAGGAGTAGGCCTCAGATGAGGGATGTGTAGTCACTGTGATAGGCCTATGGAGACCTGGGAGGAGATCTTCCCCAGTCTTACCCTGCTACTTGCCATTGTCCTCAGGTAATCTGGGGGACCAGCTGGGTCCCATCTTTCCCACTCCAGTAGTCTTAGGACCACAGAGAAGAGGTGGGAGTAAGGAGAAACCTGGGAAAGAGGGAGCCCCCGCAACCATATGTCTCTGACCTCTAATCCTGAACCAAGCTCTGACCCCTAGCCTTAAAACTCATGTTCAAATGCCTTCAAGGGGACGACACTGCAAACCTTCCCCTAACAGGGACAATGCAACCCACTTCCCTTGTCCAAAATGTTGAGTGCTGAGGTTCTCAGAGCTAAAGACAAAGAGTGGGAAATGGGGACAGGGAGGCTACTAAGGAGTTATGAAAGGGAGAAAAGGTTCCAGATAGATGGAGACAGTGGGGAGTGCACTCAGTGGAAAGGTATTCTGCTACCAACCCGTGTACTGCAATTCAATTCAGACACTGACTACCCAGAACTAGTGTTAGACTCCACAGGTTTAAGGGCACAGTCCCAACAAGACTGCCTCCACTAGAACTGCCAGTCACAAGTGGGGTCCCCAGGACACCTGCATTTCTGCCTAACTAGCTACAAGTCCAGAGGTCTTCAAACCCCCCTCAGGTCCAATGGTTCACTAGAATGACTCACACAACTCGGAAGTGCTCTCCTGACAACTAGTTTTTTATAAAGTACATATATCAGGAACATCCAAATGAAAAGACACACAAGGAGGGTCTCAGTGCAGAGCTCCCATGCTCTCTCCCCATGGAGACACAAAGGGCATGTCACCCTCCCAGTACATCAATATGTTCACCAACCAGGAAGTTCCATGAGCTTTGGTGTACAGAGCTTTTACTGAGATTTCATACATAGGCAGAAATGAATTGTTGGCAACATGACTCGATCTCCTCTGACGGATTGGCTCAAAACCCCAATTCTGCAATGATATGGTTGGTCTTTCTGCTGACCAGGCCTCAGCCCAAGTCACCTCATCTCTTAGCATCAACTCAGGTGTGAGCCGAGGGACTCGTAAATAACAAAGACACTCGTATTACTTGAGGTATTCCAAAGATTTAGAGCCTCCCTCTCAGGAACCAGGGACAAAAGCCAAATTGTGTAGTATACAACAGACAGAGCCCTGCATCTGAGTGAAGGGATGTGAATTACTGAAGCCCTGGGGACCAGGCCTCCTCTTCCCGTGCACCAGACTTGACCCAGCTGCAGCAGGGCAGGAGTGTCACTGTGAGTGTGAGTGTAAGTGAGGGTGAGTGCGGTGGAAGCACAGCTTCTCCATGCCCAGACTGCAATGCTTCCCACTGGCATCCGTGGATCTGTCTGTCACCTGTCTGTATGTAGCCCAGGCAGGGGAAGATAGGTATGAGAGGGGAAAAGAGTGTGGAATGGTGGGAAGAGGATAGGTGAATCCATTCTCCACACTTCAGCCTGAGGGGACTTTTATTTCACTCATTTCTGGTCATTCTCTCCCATACCGTCCAGCCACAAGGCTCCCTTCCCCCCTCCCCAGACCAAATAGGGCAGCTATTTCCAACCTCCCACACTGGGTTAATTGCTCTTTCTTGGCTTTGCCAAAGCACGCTCCACGGCCCCCAGCCAGTCAGCTTCATCTATTGTAGTGATCTTATTGTCTCTTTTGATTCCCCTGCCCTGTCCAACCCAGATGACAAGCTCTCTGAGGGAAGAGTCTGTGCCTGTCTTCTCTGCTGTATCCTCATGCCCAAGCACATCACCCGGCACCTAGTAGTCACTCGATAAATATTTGTTGATTAGTGACTGCAGGAACAGAAATCACATGAAAGGAGGTCTCAGCTCAGAGAGGAAGGGCTGTGACCCTCTAACCATGAAGTGACTGGGCCAAGGCCACTCAGCCAACAAGTGTTCCCATAGCCTGGCCTGTCTAGACTGGGCCCTCTCTGGAGCCCTATTCCTCCTCTGCCCAGAATCGTACAAACAGAATGGGGCAGACAAGAAAGGTAATTGTCGGAGCAGAAGCCAGGAAGACAGAGAGGAGAGGGGATTGGCAAAACAGTACTGGACAGCGTCCCAAAGCTCTTTTCTTGCTGCCTGGTGCTGAGGTCTCCGTCTTCCCAGGGTGCAGCTCTGAAATCTGACTCCACCCTTATAAAAGAGGGTCCGTGCCCTGCCTCTTTGTAACAAACCCTAACTCCACCTCTTTATTGATAGGCTCTGGCTCCACCTTCTGGACTACCCCTCCTCTGAAGAAATGCCCTGGCTCCGCCCCTTCCTGGTAATAGGTAAGCCCCACCCCTAGTGCATGATGCTGTCTTTGTGACCTAATGCACCGGCGTGTTTCCAGGGTGGAGCCAGAGAGGGTGGGCATTTAGGCTGTGCCTAACCCTCAACCCCCATCCGGGTGACCACAATCCCCGAAAATCCTCACGCGGGACCCCAAATATCCCAGCCCCATGACCTCGAAGGCCTTTGGCTCTAACCTCCTAAATGCCCCATGCCCCCGAGGGGCCCTACCACCCAATCCCTTAACGACTAGTGCCTCCCAAATCTTCAATCCAACCCTGTCCCAATGTGGCAACTGAGTCTTCCCGGGGGCACCTGTCTCATATTATCTGAGAACAATTCAGACTGGTCCAGAGAATGACAGAGAAGGGGATCCTCCCAAGGATTTGGGGAATCCTTGATCCAATCATGCCGCTCACCAGGAGACGTTGGGAACCCAGGACATGTCGGGATTGAGGAGATACAAGGTGATGCAGGAAGCTGAGGAGGAGGAGGAGGAGGAGGCGTGAGTGGAGGCGGGGTTCTGCGGAAGAGGAACATAGCCGCTCCCGGTTGGTGGGGAAGGGGCGGGGAGGGCGCGAGTTCTCTGGGGCGGGAGAAGCGGGAGGGGAGGGGCCTCTTAGGGGGCGTGGATTGGAGGAACCGCCTCTAAAAACCGCCTGTAAAGCGCCTGTAAACCGCCTCTAACCGCCTCTAACCGCCTTTAAAAGGGCTGAGCCTCTAAAGACCGCCTGTAAACCGCCTGTAAACCGCCTCTAACCGCCTCTTAAAGGGCGGAGCCTTCCACGAGAGGGTAGAAGCGTCCAAGGGGCGGAGTCAGTGGGGTCAGCCCCGCCCCGCTCCGCCCTGCTCTGCCTTCTCTTTCCAGGATGTGCAGGGGTTGTTTCTACTTTTTCCCCTGGCTGCACATGTGGTGGAGGGAGCGGAGGCGAAGGGCTTGGGATACCGCGCACCCGCCCAGGGCATGGACGAGGCTCAGTCCAGGAGAACCGGTCGCGGGGAAGCCGGGAGCCCCCGCCCCGCCTCATGCCTGTGTCGGGTCCCCACACAGCTCAGCGCACCCTCGGGAGCAGAAGCTGGAGCTTCTGCGGGGCCTGATGAGCTGTTTGTCAAGCGGACTGGGCACTGCTCTCCAGGGCTCCGGTCGCAACATCCCCCACCGCACCCCTGCTGCCGCTGCCTAGCCAGCTGGTGAGTTAAAGATTTAAACCGAAGCCACCGTCCTGCCCTCCTGATTCTGCCGCTGCCGCTGCCATTCGGGCTGGGAGCCATTCTCCATGCCGGCTGTTTCCATATCGACAGGGCCTCTCTCCCTGATAAGGTGTCCATCCGTGTCCAGGCTCCCATTATTCCTAAGGGCCCCTCATCAGAGTCAGGCCTCCCCTTACTACCAGTGATTGCCTTCCACCACCTAAGCCCCCGCCCCACCACACACACACTCGTCTCTGTGAGTGGCCTGTATGGAGGGAGCTAAATAATCCTGGCTTTATCTTCCTCCCAGCCTTGTCCCCACGTCCATAAATCCTCACAATCCCAGCACTCTGCTGCCACCTTCCTCCTAGACAGGACTTTGCCTGGTGCCTGAAGCATCTCCTCCTCCTGGGAGTGGATCAAAAATATTTCAAGCCCATAGTTGTAGGAAGTAGGCTGTGAGAGGAGGGAAAGACTCCTAGAAGCTGCCACCCTTGGCCTGCCATAGGGGAATGACTGAGAACTGTTGGAGGTCTTTCCTACAGTTAACACCCCAGGTTCTGGCTCTTTCAGTTGGATCCCGAGTTGAAAGATACTTGGCATCAGGGACTTCCCTGATGGTCCACTGGATAAGACTCCATGCTCCCACTGCAGGGGGTATGTGTTCTATCCCTGGCTGGGGAATTAAGATACCGCATGCCACATGGCGCAGCCAAAATAAAATTAAAATGTTACTTAGATACTTGGCATCAACCCCCCGAAGTGTAACCTCCCTAGGAGAACCCAAGGGCCACTGCTCCCTACCATTCCTTTCTGTCTTGTCACCGAGTTGGGCTGAAATCGACTAGCTACTGAAGTGATGAAGGGTCAGGGACTCCTAGTGGGTCTGCTTTCAGTTAGGGACTGGCCCCAGCACCAGGGAGGGCGCCACAGAATTAAGTTAAAGGGGCATCACTCTACGATTGGTGTCTCCTGAGAGGTCTCCTCCTCTGATCTCTGTCTCTTGGATCCCTCTAATCAGGTGTGGGAAACACTTGCTCCCCTCCCTCATCTCTAGTTTCCTTGTGTCCCTGGGAGCTCACGAGACCCTCTCCTCAGAAATCCCCTCTCAATTCCCAGGATAGGGAAGGCATGGCAGAAGGGGTTGTTCTAAGCCAGGTTCCCCTCATGCTATCGATAATTCTCTGACTCAGTTTGTGGCACAGGAAAATAATGGGGGAGTGTGACAGTACTGGCTGGGCCAGCAGAGTGAAGCCCTAGAGTCCTGAAATGGGTGATATGGAGATGGACCTGCTTCCAAAGAACTTTCCCTTTAGCCCTGCTTGTCAAAGAGAGGAGTAGGTCTCAGATGAGGGTTATGCAGTCACTGTGATAGGCCTATGGAGACCTTGGTGAGATCTTCCCCAGTCTTACCATGCTACTTGCCATTGTCCTCAGGGAATCTGGGGGACCAGCTTTGTCCTATCTTTCCCACTCGAGTAGACTTAGGACCACAGAGAAGAGGTGGGAGTAAGGGAAAGAGGAAGCCCCCCAACCATATTGCTCTGACCTCTAATCCTGAACCAAGCACTGAGCCCTAGCCCTAGCCTTAAACCTCATGTTCCTGGAGCATTGGGATGAAAAGGGCATGGATCATTGTGATGACAAGTTTCATGTAGCATTTTGATGAAAAGAGACCCGGATCATTGTGTTGTCAGGGGTCATGGAGTGTTGTGATGACGGGTTCATGGAGCATTGTGATGAGAATATCATGGAGCATTGGGTTGAAAATATTCATGGAGTATTGTTATGACAGTGGTCATGGAGCATTGTGATGACAAGGGAAAGGAGCATTGTGATGACAAGGTCCTGGAGCATAGTGATGAGAAAACCATGGAGCCTTGTGAAGAAAAGTCTCATGGAGCATTCTGATGAAAATGGGCATGGAACATTTTGATTACCGGGGTCTAGGAGCATTGTGATGACAAGGGCATGGAGCATTGTGATGAGAAGGCCACGGAGCATTCTGATGACATGTGTCATGGAGATTCGTGATGACAAATGCATATAGCATTGTGATTACAGGTCTCTTGTAGCATTGAGGTGAAAAGGGCATGGATCATTCTGATGAAAAACACATGAAGCCTTGTCATGACAGTGTTCAAGAAGCTTACTGACGACAAGTGTCAGGGAGCATTGTGATGACAAGAGTACTGAGCATTGTGATGACAAAGGACATGGGCCATTGTGATGAGAAGACCATGGATAATTGTGATGACGAGCGTCATGGGGCGTTGTGATGAAAAGTGTTATGGAACATTGTGACCACAAGGGTTTGGAGCATTGTGATGACAGAGGTCATGGAGCATTTTGATTTCATTGTGATGACAATAGCATGAAGCATTATGATGATGGATATGGTGCACTGTGATGACAGGGTTCATGGATCATTGAGATGAAAAGGGGCATGGAGCATTGTGATTAGAGGGGTCTTGGTGCATTGTGATGACAAGGGCATGGAGCATTGTGATGAGAAGGCCATGGAGCATTCTGATGACATCCGTCTTGGAGTTGAGTGATGAGAAGGGCATGGAGCATTGTGACTACAGGGTTCTTGGAGCATGGTGAATACAAGGGTCATGGAGCCTTGTGATGACAAGGCCATGGAACATTGTGATGACAGGGGTCATGGAGCATTGTGATGATAAGGGCATGGAGCATAGGTCTGACAAGTTTCATGGAGTATTGTGATGACAGTGGGCATGGTGCATTGTGATGTAAAGGGCATGGAGCATTGTGATGACAAGATCATGAAGTATTGTGAAGACAGGTGTCAGGGAGCATTGTGATGACATATGTCATGGTCCATTGTGAGGACAATGGCATGTAGCAATGTGATGCCAAGTGTCATGTAGGATTGTGATGACAAACTTAATGAAGCATTGTGATTTCAAGGGCTTGGAGCATTGTGATGACAAGGGTCATGGAACATTGTGATGACAAGGGCATGGAGCATTGTGATGACAAGGGCCATTGAGAATTTTGATCACACTTTTGTGAAGCATTGTGATGACAAGCGCATGGAGCTTGCTATGACAGCCATCATGGAGCATTGCGATGACAATTGCATGGAGAATTGTGATGACAAGAGCATGTAACATTGTGATGAGAAATGTCATGGAGCATTGTGATGACAAGGACGTGGAGAATTGTGATGACAATGGACATGGAACATTGTGCTGATCAGGGCATGGAGCATTGTGATGGCAAGACCGTGGAGCATTGTGATGAGAAGGCCATGGATAATTGTGATGATGAGCATCATGGAGAACTGTAATGACAATGGGCATGGAGCATTGTGATGACAGGGGTCATGGAGCATTGTTATGACAGGGGACATGGAGCATTGTGATGACAAGGGTCATGTAGCATTGTGATGCCAATCTTGTGGAGTATTGTGATGACAATGGCATGGAGCATTGTGATGAAAGGGGCATGGAGCATTGTGATGAAAAAGGCATGGAGCCTTTTCATGGCAGGTGTCATGGAGCATTCTGCGACAAGTGTCAGGGAGCATTGTGATGAAAAGTGTATTGAGCATTGTGATGACAAACGTCATGGAGCATTGTGATGAAAGTCATCATGGAGCATTGTGATGACAAGTGTTATGGAACATTGCGATCACAAGCGTTTGGAGCATTGTGATGACAGAAGTCATGGATCATTTTGATTTCAGGGAGCATGGAACATTGTGATGACAAGGGCATGAAGCAATGTGGTCCCCAGGTTCAGGGAGGATTGTGATGACAAGCGCATGAAGCATAGTGATGACAAGGTCATGTAGCATTTTGCTGACAAAGGCATGGAGCATTGTGCTGACAAGGGCCATGGAGCAATGTGATGACCAGCGTCACAGAGCATTTTGTTTACAGGCGTCATGGAGCTTTGGGATGACAAGGGGATGGATCATTGTGATGACAAGGGTCATGGAGCATTTTGCTGACAAGAGTCCCGGATCACTCTGTTGTCAGGGGTCATGGAGTGTTGTGATGACAGTGGTCATGGAGCATTGTGATGACAGGGGTAATGGAGCATAGTGATGACAAGGGAATGGAGCATTGTGATGACAAGGTCCTGGAGCATTGTGATGAGAAGACCATGGAGCCTTGTGATGACAAGGCTCATAGAGCATTCTGAAGAAAATGGGCATGGAGAATTTTGATTACAGGGGTCATGGAGCATGGTGATGAAAAGGGCATGGAGCATTGTGATGAGAAGGCCATGGAGCATTCTGATGACATTAGTCATGGAACTTTGTGATGACAAGGGCATGGAGCATTGTGATTACAGGGGTTTGGAGCATTGTGATGAAAAGTGTCATGGAGCCTTGTGATGACAAGGCCGTGGAAAATTGTGATGGCAGTGGTCATGGAGCATTGTTATGACAGGGGTAATGGAGCATCGTGATGACAAGGGCATGGAGCATAGTTCTGAAAATTTTCATGGATTATTGTGCTGAGAGTCGGCATGGTGCATTGTGATGACTAGGGCACGGAACATTGTGATACATGTGTCACGGAGGATTGTAATGACAAGGGCGTGGGGCATTGTGATGAGCAGGTCATCGAACACTGTGATGACAAGCGTCATGGAGCTTTGTGATGACAAGGGCATGGAGCAATATGATGAGAGGGTTCATGGAGCATTGTGATGACAATGGCATGGAGCATTGTGATGCCAAGGGTCATGGAGTTTGTGATGACAAAGATCATGGAGCATTTTGATGAGAAGGTCGTGGTGCAATGTGATGAGAATGGCAGGGAGCATTGTGATGACAGGGTCATGGAGCAATTTGATGAAAAGTGTCATGGAACATGTTGATGACAGTGGTTATGTAACATTGTGATGAAAAGGGTCATGGAGCCTTTGATGACAGGGGTTATGGAACATTTTGATGTCAGGGGTCATGGAGCATTGTGATGATAAGGGCATGTATCATTCTGATGAGAGGGGTCATGGAACATTGTGATGACAGAGGTGAGGGAGTATTGTGATGACTAGTGATGGAACATTGTGGTATCAGTTGTGAGAGAGCATTTTGATGAGAAGTGCATGGAGCATTGTGATGAAAAGATTTATGGAGCATTGTGGTGACAAGGTTGTGGAGCATTGTGATGACTAGCGCATGGCACATTGTGATGACATGGGTCAAGGAACATTGTGCTGACAAGCGCATGGAACATTGTGATGACAAGGGTCATGGAGCATTGTACTGACAAAAGAATGGAGCATTGTGATGACAAGAGCCTGAAGCAATGTGATCCCACGGTTCATGGAGGATTGTGATGAGAAGAGCATGGAACCTTGTGATGACAAGGTCATTTAGCATTTTGCTGACAAAGGCATAGAGCATTGTGATGGCAACGGTCATGGAGAACTGTGATGGTAAGCGACATGGAGCATTGTGATTACAGGGTTCATCGAGCATTGGGATGAGAAGGGCATGGATCATTGTGATGACAAGTGTTATGGAGCATTTTGATGACGAGAGTCCCGGATCATTGTGTTGTCAGGGGTCATGGAGTGTTGTGATGACAGGTGTTATGGAGCATTGTGATGAGAATGTCATGGATAATTTGGCTGAAAGTGTTCATGGAGTATTGTGATGACAGGGGTCATGGAGCTTTGTGAAGACAAGGGCATGGAACATTGTAATTACAGTAGTCTTGGAGAAATGTGATGACAAGGGTCATGGAGCCTTGTGATGACAAGGCCGTGGAACATTCTGATGGCAGGGTTCATGGAGCATTGTTATGACAGTTGTAATGGAGCATTGTGAGGACAAGGCCATGAACCATTTGTCTGAGAAGTTGCATGGATTATTGTGATGAGAGTGGGCATGGAGCATTGTGATGACAAGGTCATGGAGCATTGTGTTGACAGGGGTCATGGAACATTGTGATGAAAGGGGTGAGGGAGTATTGTGATGACTAGTGATGGAACACTTTGATATCAGTGGTGAGAGAGCATTTTGATGAGAAGTGCATTGAGCATTGTGATGACGAGATTTATGGAGCATTGCGATGACAAAGTTGTGGAGCATTGTGATGACAAGTGCATGGCTCATTGTGCTTACAGGGGTCTTGGAGCATTGTGATGACAAGGGTCATGGAGGCTTGTGATGACAAGGCCTTGGAACGTTGTGATGGCAGGGGTCATGGAGCATTGTTACGACAGGGGTAATGGAGCATTGTGATGACAAGGGTTTGGAGCATTGTGATGACAAGTGTCTTGGAGCATTGTGATGACAAAGGTCATGAAGCATTGTGATGACTGGAGTCACAGAGCATTGTGATGACAAGGGTATGGAGCAATGTGATGACACGGGCATGGAGCATTGGTCTGAAAAGTTTCATGGATTACAGTGATGACAGTGGGAACGGAGAATTGTGATGAAAAGGGCATGGAGCATGGTGATGAAAAAGTCATGGAGCCTTTTCATGACAGGGTTCAAGGAGCATTCTGACGAAAATTGTCAGGTAGCATTGTGATGACAAGTGTATTGAGCACTGTGATGACAAAGGTCATGGAACATTGTGATGACAAGGTCAAGGAGTATTATGATGACAGACATCATGGAGCGTTGTGATGAAAAGTGTTATGGAACATTGTGATCACAAGAGTTTGGAGAATTGTGATGACAAAGGTCATGGATCATTTTGATTTCAAGCAAGATGGAGCATTGTGATGACAAGGGCAGGAAACAATGTGATCCTAAGGTTCATGGAGGATTGTTATGACAAGCGCATGGAGCATTGTGATGACAAGGTCATGTAGCATTTTGCTGAGAAAGGCATGGAGCATTGTGATGACAAATGTCACGAAGCCCTGTGATGATAAGTGTCAGGGAGCATTGTGATTACAGGGGTCATGGAGCACTGGGATGACAAGGGCATGGATCACTGTGATGACAAGGGTCATGGAGCATTTTGATGAAAAGAATCCCGGATCATTGTGTGGTCAGGGGTCATGGAACACTGTGTTGACAGTGGTCATGGAACATTGTGATGACAAGGGCATGGATCATTGTGATGAGAAGTGTCATGGAGCATTGTGATGACAAGGATGTGGAGAATTGTGATGACAAAGGACATGGAGCATTGTGATTACCAGGGCATGGAGCATTGTGATGGCAAGACCGTGGAGTTTTGTGATTAGAAGACCATGGATTATTGTGATGAAGAGCGTCAAGGAGCACTGTAATGACACGAGGCATGGAGCATTGTAATGATGGGTGTCATGGAGCATTGTGATGCCAGGGGCCATGGAGAATAGTGATACAAAGGGTCATGGAACATTCTGATGAACAGCTTGTGGAGTATTGTGATGACAATGGCATGGAGCATTGTGATGAATATGGCATGAAACACTGTGATGAAAAAGGTATGGAGACTTTTCATGACAGGTTTCAAGGAGCATTCTGATGCCAAGTGTCAGGGAGCATTGTGATGACAAGTGTATTGAGCATTGTGATGACAAAGGTCATGGAGTATTGTGATGACAAGGGCAAGGAGTATTGTGATGACAGGATTCATGGAGTGTTGTGATGACAAGTATTATGGAAAACTGTGATCACAAGTGTTTGAGGCATTGTGATGACAGATGTTATTGATCATTTTGATTTCAAGGAGCATGGAGCATTGTGATGACAAGGCCATGAAGCAATGTGATCCCAAGGTTCATGGAGGATTGTGATGACAAGTGCATGGAGCATAGAGATGACAAGGTCATGTTGCATTTTGCTGACAAAGAAATGGAGAATTGTGATGACAACGGAATGGAGCATTCTGATAACAATGTCCAGGAGCATTGTGATGATAAGACCATGGAACCTTGTGATTACAAGTCTCATAGAGCATTCTAATGAAAAGGGGCATGGAGCATTGTGATTACAGGGGTCTTGGAGCATTGTGATCAAAAGGGCATGGATAATTGTGATGAAAATGGCATGGAGCCTTGTCATGACAGCGTTCAAGGAGCATACTGACGAAAAGTGGCAGGGAGCATTGTGATGACAAGTGTATTGAGCATTGTGATGACAAAGGTCATGGAGCATTGTGATGAGAAGACCATGGATAATTGTGATGACGAGCGTCATGGGGCGTTGTGATGACAAGTGCTTTGGAACATTGTGATCACTAGTGTTTGGAGCATTGGGATGACAGAGGTCCTGGAGCATTTTGATTTTATTTTGATGACAATAGCAAGAATCATTATGATGATGGGCATGGTGCATTGTGATGACAGGTTTCATGAAGCATTGAGATGAAAAGGGGCATGGAGCATTGTGATTACAAGGGTCTTGGTTTATTCTGATGACAAGGGCATGGATCATTGTGATCAGAAGGCCATGGAGCATTCTGATGACATCCGTTATGTAGCTTTGTGATGACAAGGGCATGGAACATTTTGATTACAGGGGTCTTGGAGCATTGTGATGACAAGGCCGTGGAACATTGTGATGGTAGCGGTCATGGAGCATTGTTACAACAGGGTTAATGGAGCATTGTGATGACAAGTTTATGGAGCATTGTGATGAGAAGACCATTGATAATTGTGATGATGAGCGTCATTGGGCATTGTGATGACAAGTGTTATGGAACACTGTGATCACTATGGTTTGGAGCATGGTAATGACAGAGGTCATGGAGCATATTTATTTCATTTTGATGACAATAGCATGAAACATTATGATGATGGGCACGGTGCATTGTGATTACAGGGGTCTTGGAGCATGGAGATGATAAGGGTCAACGAGCCTTGTGATGTCATGGCTGTGGAACACGGTGATGGCAGGGGTCAAGGAGCATTGTGATGATAAGAGCATATAGCACTGTGATGACTGGGGTCATGGAACATTGTGATGACAGGTGTGATGGAATATTGTAGTGACTAATGTTGGAACATTGTGATGACATATGTCATGGTCCATTGTGATGACTAAAGTAATGGAGCATTGTGATGACAAGCAGATGGCGCATTGTGATGACATGGGTCATGGAGCATTGTGCTGACAACGCATGGAGCATTGTGATGACATGTCATGGAGCATTGTGCTGATAAAGGCATGGGGCATTGTGATGAGAAGGGTCATAGAGCATTGTGATGAAAAGTTCATGGAGCATTGTGGTGACAACAGTCACAGAGCCTTGTTATGACGAGGGCATGGACAATTTTGATGCCAAAGTCATGAGGCATTGTAATGACTGCAGTCACGGAGCATTGTGATTACAGGGGTCATGGAGCATTTTGATGACAAGGGCATGGAGCATTGTGATGATAGGGGCATGGAGCATAGGTCTGACAAGTTTCATGGACTATTGCGATGACAGTGGGCACTGCGCATTGTGATGACAAGGGCATTGAGCATTGTGATGACAAGGGCATGGAGCATTGTGATGACAAGGTCATGGAATATTGTGAAGACAGGTGTCAGGGAGCATTTTGATGACATATGTCATGGTCCATTGTGATGACAATGGCATGGAGCATTGTGATGCCAAGTGTCATGGAGGATTGTCATGACAAAGGTAATGGAGCATTGTGATGACAAGGGTTATGGAGAATAGTTCTGATAAAGGCATGGAGCATTGTG
Source organism: Mesoplodon bidens (assembly GCF_964165515.1). NCBI lineage: Eukaryota > Metazoa > Chordata > Mammalia > Artiodactyla > Ziphiidae > Mesoplodon > Mesoplodon bidens. The sequence continues at coordinate 1,235,628 of NW_027671513.1, forward strand.
ATGACAAGGGTCATTGAGAATTTTGATGACAAGGCCGTGAAGCATTGTGATGAGAAGTGCATGGAGCTTGCTATGACAGGGTTCATGGAGCATTGCGATGACAAGTGCATGGAGAATTGTGATGACAAGAGCATGTAACATTGTGATGAGAAATGTCATGTAGCATTGTTATGAGGAGGACGTGGAGAAATGTGATGACAAGGGACTTGGAGCATTGTGATGATCAGGGAATGGATCATTGTGATGGCAAGACCGTGGAGCATAGTGATGAGAAGTCCATGGATTATGTTGATGACGAGTGTCATGGAGCACTCTAATTCCAAGAGCCATGAAGCATTGTGATTACAGGTGTCATGGAGCATTGTGATGACAGGAGTCATGGAGCATTGTGATGACAAGTGTCATGGAGCATTGTGATGACAAGCTTGTGGAGTATTGTGATGACATTTGGATGGAGCATTGTGATGAAAAAGGCATGGAGTCTTTTTATGAGAGACTTCAAGAAGCATTCTTTCGACAAATGTCAGGGAGCATTGTGATGACCAGTGTATTAAGCATTGTGATGACACTGGTCATGGCGCATTGTGATGACAAGGGCATGGAGTATTGTGATGACAGGCATCATGAAGCGTTGTGATGAAAAGTGTTATGGAACATTGTGATCACAAGCATTTAGAGCGTTGTGATGAAAGTGGTCATGGATCATTTTGATTTCAAAGAGCATGGAACATTGTGATGCCAAGATCATGAAGCAATGTGATCCCAGGGTTCATGGAAGATTGTGATGACAAGCGTATGGAGCTTTGTGGTGACAAGGTCTTGTAGCATTTTGCTGAAAAAGGCATGGAGCATTGTGATTACAGGAGTCTTGGAGCATTGTGATGAAAAGGGCATGGATCATTGTGATGAAAAAGGCATGGAGCATTGTCATGACATGGTTCAAGTGCATACTGATGGCAAGTGTCAGGGAGCATTGTGATGACAAGTGTATAGTGCATTGTGATGACAAAGGTCATGGAGCATTGTGATGACAAGGGCATGGAGTATTGTGATGACAGGCATCATGGAGCATTGTGATGACAAGTGTTATGGAACATTGTGATCACAAGTGTTTGGATAATTGTGATGACAGATTTCATGGATCATTTTGATTTCAAGGAGCATGGAGCATTGTGATGACAAGGGCATGAATCAATGTGATCCCAAGGTTCATGGAGGATTGTGATGACAAGTGCATGGAGCATTGTGATGACAAGATCATGGAGCATTTTTCTGACAAAGGCATGGAGCATTGTGATGACAAGCGTCATGGGGAAGTGTTATGACAAGGCCATGGAATATTGTGATGCCAGGGGTCATGGAGCATTTTTATGACAGGTGCAATGGAGCATTGTGATGACAAGAGCATGGAACATTGGTCTGAAAAGTTTCATGGATTAGTGTGATGAGAGTGGGCATGGAGCACTGTGATGACAAGGGCACGGAACACTGTGATACATGGGTCATGGAGCATTGTAATGAGAAAGCCATGAAGCATTGTGATGAGAAGTGCATCAAGCATTGTGATGACACGCGTCATGGAGCTTTGTGATGAAAAGGGCATGGAGCAATGTGATAAGAGGGTTCATGGAGCATTGTGATGACAATGGCATGGAGCATTGTGATGCCAAGGGTCATGGAGGTTTCTGATGACAAAGGTCATGGAGCATTTGATGACAAGTGTGTGGTGCACTGTTATGAGAAGGGCAGGGAGCATTGTGATGACAGGGTCATGGAGCAATTTGGTGAAAAATGTCATGGAATATTTTGATGACAAGTGTTATGGAACATTAAGTGGTCAGGTGTGATGGAGCATTGTGATGATAAGGGCATGTAGCATTGTGATGACAGGGGTCATGGAGCTTTGTGATCACAAGGGCATGGAGCATTGTCATTACAGGGGTCTTGGAGCATTGTGATGAAAAGGGCATGGATCAATGTGATGAAATAACACAGAGCCTTGTCATGACAGGGTTCAAGGAGCATACTGATGACAAGTGTCAGGGAGCATTGTGATGACAAGTGTATTGAGCATTGTGATGACAAAGACATGGAGCATTGTGATGAGAAGACCATGGATAACTGTGATGAGGAGAATCATGGGGCGTTGTGATGACAAGTGTTATGGAACATTGTGATCACAAGGGTTTGGAGCATTATGATGACAGAGGTCTTGGTGCATTTTGATTTCATTGTGATGGCAATAGCATGAAGCATTATGATGAAGGGCATGGTGCATTGTGATTACAGGGTTCATGGAGCATTGAGATCAAAAGCGGCATGGAGCTTTGTGATTACAGGGGTCTTGAAGCATTGTGATGACAAGGACATGGAGCATTGTGATGAGAAATCCATGGAGCATACTGATGACATGCGTCATGGAGCTTTGTGATGATAAGGGCATGGAGCATTGTGATAACAGGGGTCTTGGAGCATTGTGATGACAAGGGTCATGGAACCTTGTGATGACAAGTTTGTGGAACATTGTGATGTCAGGGGTCATGGAGCATAAGTCTGAAATGTTTCATGGATTATTATGATGAGCGTGGACATGGAACATTGTGATGAAAAGGCCACGGAACACTGTGATACATGGGTCATGGAGGATTGTAATGACAAAGCCATGGAGTATTTTGATGAGAAGATCATCGAGCATTGTGATGACAAGCGTCATGGAGCATTGTGATGCCAAGGGTCATGGAGCTTTGTGATGACAAAGGTTATGGAGCATTTTGATGACAAGGGCGTTGTGCATTGTGATGAGAAGGGCACGAAGCATTGTGATGACAGGATCAAGGAGCAATTTGATGAAAAGTGTCAAGGCATATTTTGATGACAGAGGTTATGGAACATTGTGATGTCAGGGGTCATGGAGCATTGTGAGGTTAAGGGCATGTAGCATTGTGATGACAGGGGTCATGGAACATTGTGATGACAGGGGTGAGGGATTATTGTGATGACTAGTGATGGAACCTTGTGATATCAGTTGTCAGAGAGCATTTTGATGAGAAGTGAATGGAGCATTGTGATGACAAATTTTATGGAGCATTGTGATGACAATGTTGTAGAGCATTGTGTTGACAAGCGCATGGCTTATTGTGATGACATGTGTCATGGAGCATTTTGCTGACATGGGCATGGAGCATTGTGATGACAAGTGTCACGGAGCATTGTGCTGACACAGGAATGGAGCATTGTGATGACATGGGTCAAGGAGCTTTGTGATGAAAATTTCATGGAGCATTGTGGTGACAAATGTCACAGAGCCTTGTGATGACGAGGGCATGGACCATTGTGATGACAAAAGTCATGAAGCATTGTGATGACTGGAGTCACGGAACATTGTGATGACAGCGGTCATGGAGCATTGTGAAGACAAGGGCATGGAGTATTGTGATGACAAGGTCATGGAATATTGTGAAGACAGTTGTCAGGGAGCATTGTGATGACATATGTCATGCTCCATTGTGATGACAATGGAATGGAGCATTGTGATGCCAAGTGTCATGGAGGATTGTGATGCCAAATGTTATGGAGCATTGTGATGACAAGGGCTTCGAGCAATGTGATGCGTATGCTACGGAGCCTTCTGATGACATCCGTCATGGAGCTTTGTGATGAAAAGGGCATGGACAATTGTGATTACAGGTGTCTTGGAGCATTGTGATGACAAGACCATGGAACATTGTGATGGCAGGGATCATGGAGCATTGTTATAAGACGGGTAATGGAGCATTGTGATGACAAGGGCATGGATCATTGGTCTGAAATGTTTCTTGGATTATTTTGATGAGAGTGGGCATGGAGCATTGTGATGACAAGGGCACGGATCACTGTGATACATGAGTCAGGGAGGATTGTAATGACAAGGGCGTGGAGAATTGTGATGAGAAGTGAATCGAGCATTTTGATGACAAGCGTCATGGAGCATTGTGATGACAACGGCATTGAGCAATGTGATGAGAGGGTTCGTGGAGCATTGTGATGACAAGGCCGTGGAACATTGTGATGTCAGGGGTCATGGAGCATAAGTCTGAAATGTTTCATGGATTATTATGATGAGCGTGGACATGGAGCATTGTGATGAAAAGGCCACGGAACACTGTGATACATGGGTCATGGAGGATTGTAATGACAAAGCCATGGAGTATTTTGATGAGAAGGGCATCGAGCATTGTGATGACAAGCGTCATGGAGCATTGTGATGCCAAGGGTCATGGAGCTTTGTGATGACAAAGGTTATGGAGCATTTTGATGACAAGGGCGTTGTGCATTGTGATGAGAAGGGCACGAAGCATTGTGATGACAGGATCAAGGAGCAATTTGATGAAAAGTGTCAAGGCATATTTTGATGACAGAGGTTATGGAACACTGTGATGTCAGGGGTCATGGAGCATTGTGAGGTTAAGGGCATGTAGCATTGTGATGACAGGGGTCATGGAGCATTGAGATGAAAAGTGGCATGGAGCTTTGTGATTACAGCCTTCTTGAAGCATTGTGATGACAAGGGCATGGAGCATTGTGATGAGAAAGCCATGGAGCATACTGATGACATGCGTCATGGAGCTTAGTGATGAAAAGGACATGGAGCATTGTGATTACAGGGGTCTTGTAGCATTGTGATGACAAGTGTCATGGAGCCTTGTGATGACAAGACTGTGGAACATTGTAATGGCAGGGATCATGGAGCATTGTTATGACAGTGGTAATGGAGCATTGTGATGACAAGGGCATGGATCATTGGTCTGAAATGTTTCATGGATTATTTTGATGAGAGTGGGCATGGAGCATTGTGATGACAAGGGCACGGATCACTGTGATACATGAGTCAGGGAGGATTGTAGTGAGAAGAGCGTGGAGAATTGTGATGAGAAGTGAATCGAGCATTTTGATGACAATCGTCATGGAGCATTGTGATGACAATGACATTGAGCAATGTGATGAGAGGGTTCATGGAGCTTTGTGATGACAATAGCATGGAGCATTGTGATGCCAAGGATCAAGGAGCTTTGTGATGACAAATGTCATGGAGCATTTTGATGACAAGGGCGTGGTGCATTGTGATGAGAAGGGCATGGAGCTTGCTATGACAGGGGTCATGGAGCATTGCGATGACAAGTGCATGGAGAATTGTGATGACAAGAGCATGTAACATTGCGATGAGAAATGTCATGTAGCATTGTTATGAGGAGGACGTGGAGACATGTGATGACAAGGGACTTGGAGCATTGTGATGATCAGGGAATGGATCACTGTGATGGCAAGACGGTGGAGCATAGTGATGAGAAGTCCATGGATTATGTTGATGACGAGTGTCATGGAGCACTCTAATTACAAGAACCATGGAGCATTGTGATTACAGGTGTCATGGAGCACTGTGATGACAGGAGTCATGGAGCATTGTGATGACAAGTGTCATGGAGCATTGTGATGACAAGCTTGTGGAGTATTGTGATGACATTTGGATGGAGCATTGTGATGAAAAAGGCATGGAGTCTTTATATGAGAGTGTTCAAGGAGCATTCTGACGACAAATGTCATGGAGCATTGTGATGAAAAGTGTATTGAGCATTGTGATGACAATGGCCATGGCACATTGTGATGACAAGGGCATGGAGTCTTGTGATGACAGGCATCATGGAGCGTTGTGATGACAAGTGTTATGGAACATTGTGATCACAAGCATTTAGAGCATTGTGATGAAAGTGTTCATGGATCATTTTGATTTCAAAGAGCATGGAGCATTGTGATGCCAAGATCATGAAGCAATGTGATCCCAAGGTTCATGGAGGTTTGTGATGACAAGCGCATGGAACACTGTGGTGACAAGGTCTTGTAGCATTTTGCTGAAAAAGGCATGGAGCATTGTGATTACAGGAGTCTTGGAGCATTGTGATGAAAAGGGCATGGATCATTGTGATGAAAAAGGCACGGAGCATTGTCATGACACGGTTCAAGTGTGTACTGATGGCAAGTGCCAGGGAGCACTGTGATGACAAGTGTATAGTGCATTGTGATGACAAAGGTCATGGAGCATTGTGATGACAAGGGCATGGAGTATTGCGATGACAGGCATCATGGAGCATTGTGATGACAAGTCTTATGGAACAGTGTGATCACAAGGGTTTGTATCATTATGATGACAGATTTCATGGATCATTTTGATTCCAAGGAGCATGGAGCATTGTGATGACAAGGGCATGAAGCAATGTGATCCCAAGGTTCATGGAGGATTGTGATGACAAGCGCATGGAGCATTGTGATGACAAGGTCATGTAGCATTTTTCTGACAAAGGCATGGAGCATTGTGATGACAAAGGTGATGGAGCACTGTAATGACAAGCGTCACGGATCATTGTGATTACAGGGGACATGGAACATTGGGATGAATTGAGCATGGATCTTGTGATGACAAGTGTCATGGAGTATTTTGATGACAAGAGTCCAGGATCATTGTGTTGTCAAGGGGTCATGGAGCATTGTGATTACTGTGGTCACGGAACATTTTGATGACAGGGGTCATGGAGCATTGTGATGAGAAGGTCATGGAGCATTGTGCTGAAAATATTCATGGAGTATTGAGATGACAAGGGAATGGAGCATTTTGATGACAACGTCCTGGAGCATTGTGATGAGCGGACCATGGAGCCTTGTGATGATAATTATCATGGAGCATTCTCACTAAAAGAGGCATGGGGCATTGTGATTACAGGGGTCTTGGAGCATTGTGATGACAAGTGCTAAGAACATTGTGATGAGAAGGCCATGGAGCATTCTGATAACATGCATCATGGAGCTTTGTGATGACAAGGGCATGGGACATTGTGATTACAGGTGTCTTGGAGTACTGTGATGAACAGGGCATGGATCATTGTGAGGAAAAAGGCAAGGAGCCTCGTCATGACAGGGTTCAAGGAGCATACTGACGACACGTGTCAGGCAACATTGTGATGACAAGTGTATTGAGCATTGTGATGACAAAGTTTATGGAGCATTGTGATGAGAAGACCATTGATAATTGTGATGACGAGCGTCATTGGGCATTGTGATGACAAGTGTTATGGAACAATGGGATCACTAGGGTTTGGAGCATGGTAATGACAGAGGTCATGGAGCATTTTGATTTCATTGTGATGACAATAACATGAAGCATTATGATGATGGGCATGGTGCATTGTGATGACAGGGTTCATGGAGAATTGAGATGAAAAGCAGCAAGGAGCATTGTGATTATAGGGGTCTTGGAGCATTGTGATGAGAAGGCCATGGAGCATTGTGATGAGATGACCATGGAGCATACTGATGACATGCGTCATGGAGCTTTGTGATGACAAGGGCATGGAGCATTGTGATTACAGGGGTCTTGGATAATAGTGATGACAAGGGTCATGGAGCCATGTGATGACAAGGCCGTGGAACACTGTGATGGCAGGGTTCATGGAGCATTGTTATGACAGTGATAATGGAGCATTGTCATGATAAGGTTATGGAGCATTGGTCTGAAAAGTTTCACGGATTATTGTGATGAGATTGGGCATGGAGCATTGTGATGACAAGGGCACGGAACGCTGTGTTACATGGGTCATGGAGGATTGTAATGACAACGGCGTGGAGCATTGTGATGAGAAGGGCATCGTGCGTTGTGATGACAAGCGTCATGGAGCGTTCTGATGACAAGGGCATGGAGAAATGTGATGAGAGTGTTCATGGAGCATTGTGATGACAATGGCATGGAGCATTGTGATACCAAGGGTCATGGAGCTTTGTGATGGCCAATGTCATGGAGCATTTTGATGACAAGGTCGTGGTGCATTGTGATGAGAATGGCATGGATCATTGTGATGAGAACGCCATGGATCATACTGATGACATGCATCACGGAGCTATGTGATGACAACGTCATGGAGCCATTTGATTACAGGTGTCTTGGAGCATTGTGATGAAAAGGGCATGAATCATTGTGATGAAAAAGGCATGGAGACTTGTCATGACAGGGTTCAAGGAGCATACTGACGACAAGTGTCAGGGAGCATTGTGATGACAAGTGTATTGAGCATTGTGATGAGAAGACCATGGATAATTTTAATGACGAGCGTCATGGGGCGATGTGATAACAAGTGTTATGGAACATTGTGATCACAAGGGTTTGGAGCATTGTGAAGACAGATGTCATGGAACATTTTAATTTCATTGTGATGACAATAGCATGAAGCATTATGATGATGGGCATGGTGCATTGTGATGACAGGGTTCATGGTGTTTTGAGATGAAAAGGGGCATGGAGCATTGGTCTGACAAGTTTCATGGATTATTGTGATGACAGTGGGCATGGCGCATTGTGATGACAAGGGCATGAAACATTCTGATGACAAGGTCACAGATTATTGTGAAGTCAGGGGTCAAGGAGCATTGTGATGACATAGGTCATGGTCCATTTTGATGACAATGGCATGAATCATTGTGATGCCATGTGTCATGGAGGATTGTGATGACAAAGGTAATGGAGCATTGTGATGACAAGGGCTTGGCGCATTGTGATGACAAGGGCCATTGAGAATTTTGATGACAAGGTCGTGAAGCATTGAGATTAAAAACGCATGGAGCTTGCTATGTGAGGGGTCATGGATAATTGCGATGACAAGTGCATGGAGAATTGTGATGTCAAGAGCATGAAACATTGTGTTGAGTAGTGTCATGGAACATTGTGATGAAATGGACGTGGTGAATTTTGATGACAAAGGACATGTAGCACTGTGATGACCAGGGCATGGTGCATTGTGATGGCAAAATCGTGGAGCATTGTGATGAAAAAACCATGGATAATTGTAATGTCGAGCTTCTTGGAGCACTGTAATGACAAGGGGCATGAAGCATTGTGATGACAGGGGTCATGGAGCATTGTAATGACAAGGCTTATGGAGCATTCTGATGACAAGCTTGTGGAGTAATGTGATGACAATGACATGGAGCATTGTGATGAAAAGGGCATGGAGCATTGTGATGAAAAAGGCATGGAGACTTTTCATGATAGGCTTCAAGGAGCATTTTGACGACAAGTGTCAGGGAGCATTGTGATGACAAGTCATGTAGCATTTTGCTGACATAGGCATGGAGCATTTTGATGACAAGGGTCATGGTGCACGGTGATGACAATTGTCAGAGAGCATTGTGATTAGAGGGGTTATGGAACATTGTGATGCCAAATGTCATGGAGCATTGTGATGAGCAGACCATGGATAATTGTGATGATGAGCGTCATGGGGCGTTGTGATGACAAGTGATATGGAACATTTTGATCGCAAGGTTTTGGAGCATTGTGATGACAGAGGTCATGGAGCATGTTGATTTCATTGTGATGACAATAGCATGAAGCATTATGAAGATGGGCATGGTGCATTGTGATGACAGGGTTCATGGAGCATTGAGATGACAAGGGCATGGAGCATTGTGATGAGAAAGCCATGGAGCATTCTGATGACATGTGTCATGGAGCTTTGTCATGACAAGGGCATGGAGCATTGTGAATACAGGGGTCTTGGAGCACTGTGCTGACAAGGGTCATGGGGAAGTGTTATGACAAGGCCATGGAATATTGTGATGCCAGGGGTCATGGAGCATTGTTATGACAGGGGTAATGCAGAATTGTGATGACAAGGGCATGGGACATTGGTCTGAAAAGTTTCATGGATTAGTGTGATGAGAGTCGGCATGGAGCACTGTGATGACAAGGGCACAGAAAACTGTGATACATAGGTCATAGAGCATTGTAATGAGAAGGGCATGAAGCATTGTGATGAGAAGTGCATCAAGCATTGTGATGACAAGCGTCATGGAGCTTTGTGATGAAAAGGGCATGGAGCAAAGTGATAAGAGGGTTCATTGAGCATTCTGATGACAATGGCATGGGGCATTGTGATACCAAGTGTCATGGCGGTTTGTGATGACCAATGTCATGGAGCATTTTGATGACAATGTGTGGTGCACAGTGATGAGAAGGGCAGGGAGCATTGTGATGACAGGTTCATGTAACAATTTGATGAAAACGGTCATGGAATATTTTGATGACAAGTGTTATGGAACATTGTGATGTCAGGAGTGATGGAGCATTGTGATGATAAGGGCAGGTAGCATTGTGATGACAGGGGTCATGGAGCTTTGTGATCACAAGGGCATGGAGCATTGTCATTACAGGGGTCTTGGAGCATTGTGATGAAAAGGGCATGGATTATTGTGATGAAATAACATGGAGCCTTGTCATGACAGGGTTCAAGGAGCATACTGACGACAAGTGTCAGGGAGCATTGTGATGACAAGTGTATTGAACATTGTGATGACAAAGGCATGGGGCATTGTGTTGAGAAGACCATGGATAATTGTGATGAGGAGCATCAAGGGGCGTTGTGATGACAACTGTTATGGAACAATGTTATCCCAAGGGTTTGGAGCATTATGATGACAGAGGTCTTGGTGCATTTTGATTTCATTGTGATGACAATATCATGAAGCATTATGATGAAGTTTATGGTGCATTGTGATTACAGGGTTCATGGAGCATTGAGATGAAAAGTGGCATGGAGCTTTGTGATGCCAAGGGTCATGGAGCTTTGTGATGACAAAGGTTATGGAGCATTTTGATGACAAGGGCGTTGTGCATTGTGATGAGAAGGGTGGGAAGCATTGTGATGACAGGATCAAGGAGCAATTTGATGAAAAGTGTCAAGGAATATTTTGATGACAGAGGTTATGGAACACTGTGATGTCAGGGGTCATGGAGCATTGTGAGGATAAGGGCATGTAGCATTGTGATGACAGGGGTCATGTAACATTGATATGACACGGGTGAGGGATTATTGTGATGACTAGTGATGGAACCTTGTGATATCAGTTGTCAGAGAGCATTTTGATGAGAAGTGAATGGAGCATTGTGATGACAAGTTTTATGGAGCATTGTGATGAGAATGTTGTTGAGCATTGTGTTGACAAGCGCATGGCTTATTGTGATGACATGGGTCATGGAGCATTTTGCTTACAAGGGTCATGGAGCATTGTACTGACAAAGGAATGGAGCATTGTGATGACATGGGTCAAGGAGCTTAGTGATGAAAAGTTCATGGAGCATTGTGGTGACAAATGTCACAGAGCATTGTGATGATGAGGGCATGGACCACTGTGATGACAAAACTCCTGAAGCATTGGGATGACTGGAGTCACGGAACATTGTGATGACAGCGGTCATGGAGCATGGTGATGACAAGGGCATGGAGTATTGTGATGACGAGGTCATGGAGTATTGTGAAGACAGGTGTCAGGGAACATTGTGATGACATATGTCGTGCTCCATTGTGATGACAATGGAATGGAGCATTGTGATGCCAAGTGTCATAGAGGATTGTGATGACAATGGTTATGGAGCATTGTGATGACAAGGGCTTCGAGCAATGTGATGAGAAGGCCATGGAGACTTCTGATAACATGCATCATGGAGCATTGTGATGAAAAGGGCATGGAGCATTGTGATTACAGGGGTCTTGGAGCATTGTGATGACAAGTGTCATGAAGCCTTGTGATGACAAGACCGTGGAACATTGTGCTGGCAGGGATCATGGAGCATTGTTATAACAGGGGTAATGGAGCATTGTGATGACAAGGGCATGGATCATTGGTCTGAAATGTTTCATGGATTATTTTGATGAGAGTGGGCATGGAGCATTGTGATGACAAGGGCACGGATCACTGTGATACATGAGTCAGGGAGGATTGTAATGACAAGGGCGTGGAGAATTGTGATGAGAAATGAATCGAGCATTGTGATGACAAGTGTCATGGAGCATTGTGATGACAAGCTTGTGGAGTTCTGTGATGACATTTGGATGGAGCATTGTGATGAAAAATGCATGGAGTCTTTTTAAGAGAGTGTTCAAGGAGCATTCTGACGACAAATGTCAGGGAGCATTGTGATGACAAGTGTATTGAGCATTCTGATGACAATTTTCAGGGCGCATTGTGACGACAAGGGCATGGAGTATTGTGATGACAGGCATCATGGAGCGTTGTGATGACAAGTGTTATGGAACATTGTGTTCACAAGCATTTAGAGCATTGTGATGAAAGTGGTCATGGATCATGTTGATTTCAAGTAGCATGGAGCATTGTGATGCCAAGATCATGAAGCAATGTTATCCTAAGGTTCATGGAGGATTATGATGACAAGCGCATGGAGCATTGTGGTGACAAGGTCTTGTAGCATTTTGCTGAAAAAGTCATGGAGCATTTTGATTACAGTAGACTTGGAACATTGTGATGAAAAGCGCATGGATCATTGTGATGAAAAAGGCATGCAACATTGTCATGACATAGTTCAAGTGCATACTGATGGCAAGTGTCAGGGAGCATTGTGATGACAAGTGTATTGTGCATTGTGATGACAAAGTTCATGGAGCATTGTGATGACAGGGGTCATGGAGCATTGTGATGTGAAGGTCATGGAGCATTGAGCTGAAAATATTCATGGAATATTGAGATGACAAGGGAATGGAGCATTTTGATGACAACGTCCTGGAGCATTGTGATGAGCGGATCATGGAGCCTTGTGATGACAAGTATCCTGGAGCATTCTCACTGAAAGAGGCATGGGGCATTGAGATTACTGGGGTCTTGGAGCATTGTGATGACAAGTGCTAATAGCATTGTGATGAGAAGGCCATGGAGCATTCTGATAACATGTATCATGGAGCTTTGTGATGACAAGGGCATGGGACATTGTGATTACAGGGGTCTTGGAGTACTGTGATGAAAAGGGCATGGATCATTTTGATGAAAAATGTGTGGAGCCTTGTCATGACAGGTTTCAAGGAGCATACTTACAACAAGTGTCAGGCAACATTGTGATGACAAGTGAATTGAGCATTGTGATGACAAAGTTTATGGAGCATTGTGATGAGAAGTCCACTGATAATTGTGATGACGAGCGTCATTGGGCATTGTGATGACAAGTGTTATGGAACAATGTGAGCACTAGGGTTTTGAGTATGGTAATGACAGAGGTCATGGAGAATTTTGATTTCATTGTGATGACAATAGCATGAAGCATTACGATGATGGGCATGGTGCATTGTGATGACAGGGTTCGTGGAGCATTGACATGAAAAGCGGCAAGGAACATTATGATTATAGGGGTCTTGGAGCATTGTGATGGGAAAGCCATGGAGCATACTGATGACATGCGTCATGGAGCTTTGTGATGACAAGGGCATGGAGCATTGTGCTTACAGGGGTCTTGGAGCATTGTGAAGACAAGTGCATGGAGAATTGTGATGACAAGAGCATGTAACATTGTGATGAGAAATGTCATGTAGCATTGTTATGAGGAGGACGTGGAGAAATATGATGACAAGGGACTTGGAGCATAGTGATGATCAGAGAATGGATCATTGTGATGGCAAGACGGTGGAGCATAGTGAGGAGAAGTCCATGGATTATGTTCATGACGAGTGTCATGGAGCACTCTAATTACAAGAGCCACGAAGCATTGTGATTACAGGTGTCATGGAGCATTGTGATGACAGGGGTCATGGAGCATTGTGATGACAAGTGTCATGGAGCATTGTGATGACAAGCTTGTGGAGTATTTTGGTGACATTTGGATGGAGCATTGTGATGAAAAATGTATGGAGTCTTTTTATGAGAGTGTTCAAGGAGCATTCTGACGACAAATGTCATGGAGCATTGTGATGACAAGGGCATGAAGCAATGTGATCCCAAAGTTCATGGAGGATTGTGATGACAAGTGTTTGGAGCATGTTGATGACAAGGTCATGTAGCATTTTGCTGACAAAGGCATGAAGCATTGTGATGACAAGGGTCATGGAGCACTGTGATGACAATCGTCATGGAGCATTGTGATTACATGGTTCATGGAGCACTGGGATGACAAGGGAATGGATCATTGTGATGACAACGGTCATGGCGCATTTTAATGACAAGAGTCCCTGATCATTTTGCATTCAGGGCTCATGGTCATTGTGATGACAGGGTTCATAGATCACTGAGATGAAAACGGGCATGGAGCATTGTGATCTCAGGGGTCTTGGAGCATTGTGATGACAAGGGCATGGAGCATTGTGATGAGAATACCATGAAGCATTCTGATGACATGCGTCATGGAGCCTTGTGATGACAAAGGCATGGAGCATTGTGATTACAGTGGTCCTGGAGCACTGTTATGACAAGGGTCATGGAACCTTTTGATGACACGGCCATAGGACATTGTGATGGCAGCGGTCATGGAGCATTGTTATGACAGTTGTAATGGAGCATTGTGATGAAAAGGGCATGGAGCATTGTTCTAAAAAATTTCATGGATTATTGTGATGAGAATTGGCATGGAGCATTGTGATGACAAGGGCACGGAACACTATGATACACGGGTCATGGAGGATTGTAATGACAAGGGAATGGAGCATTGTGATGACATGGTCCTGGAGTATTGTGTTGAGAAGACCATGGAGCCCTTTGATAACAAGTCTAATGGAGCACTCTGATTAAAAGGGGCATGGAACATTGTGATTCCAGGGTTCTAGGAACACTGTAATGACAAGGCCATGGAGCATTGTGATGAGAAGGCCATGGAGCATTGTGATGACATGCGTCATGGATCTTTGTGATGACAAGGGCATGGAGCATTGTGATTACAGGCGCCTTGGAGCATTGTGATGAAAAAGGCATGTAGCTTTGTCATGACCGTGTTCAAGGAGCATACTGACGACAAGTGTCAGGGAGCATTGTGATGACAAGTGTATTGAGCATTGTGATGACAAAGGTCATGGAGTATTGTGATGAGAAGACCATGGATACGTGTGATGACAAGTGTTATGGAATATGGTGATCACAAGGGTTTGGAGCATTGTGATGACAGAGGTCATGGAGCATTTTGATTTCATTATGATGACAATAGCATGAAGCATTATGATGATGGGCATGGTGCATTGTGATGACCGGGTTAATTGATAATTGAGATGAAAAGTGTCATGGAGCATTTTGATGACAGGGTTTAGGGAACATTGTGATGTCGGGGGTCATGGAGCATTGTGATGACACGGGTATGGAGTATTGTGATTACAGGCATCATGGAGCATTGTGATGACAAGTGTTATGGAACATTGTGATCACAAGGGTTTGGAGCATTGTGATGACAGAGTTCATGGATCATTTAGATTTCTAGGAGCATGGAGCATTGTGATGACAAGGGCATGAATCAATGTGATCCCGATGTTGGTGGAGGATTGTTATGACAATGGTATTGGAGTATTTTGATGACAAGCGCATGGAGCATTTTGATGACAAGGGTCATGGAGCATTGTGATGAGAAAACCATGGAGCCTTGTGATGTCAAGTCTCATGGATAATTCTGATGAAAAGGGCCATGGAGCATTGGGATTACAAGGTTCTTGGAGCATTGTAATGACAAGACCATGGAGCATTGTGATGAGAAGGCCATGGAGCATTCTGATGACATACGTCATGGAGCTTTGTGATGAAAAGGTCATGGAGCATTGTGATTACAGGCGTCTTGGAGCATTGTGATGACAAGGTCATGGAGCATTGTGATGACAAGGTCATGGAGTATTTTGAAGACTGGTGTCAGGGAGCATTGTGATGACATATGTCATGGTCAATTGTGATGACAGTGGCATGGAGCATTGTGATGCCAAGTGTCATGGAGCATTGTGAAGACAAGGGTCAGGAGCACTGTGATGACCAGGTCATGAAGCAATGTTATCCCAAGTTTCATGGAGGATTGTGATGACAATGGTAATGGAATATTTTGATGACAAGTGCATGGAGCATTGTGATGACAAGGTCATGTAGCATTTTGCCAACAAAGGCATGGAGCATTGTGATGACAAGGGTCATGGAGCACCGTGATGACAAGTGTCAAGAAGCATTGTAATTACAGGGGTCATGGAGCATTGGGATAACAACGGCATAGATCATTGTGATGAGAAATATCATTTAGATTTTGATTACAAGGGTCCCAGATCATTGTGTTGTCAGGGGTCATGGAGCGTTGTGATGACAGTGATCATAGAGCATTGTGATGACAGGGGTCATGGAGCATTGTGAAGAGAAGGTCATGCAGCATTGGGCTGAAAATATTCATGGGTTATTGTGATGACAGGCGTCATGGAGCATTGTGATGAGAAGGGAATAGAGCATTGTGATGATAAGGTCCTGGAGCATTGTGATGAGAAGACCATGGAGCATTTTGATGACAAGTCTCATGGAGCATTCTGATGAAAAGGGCATGGAGCGTTGTGATTACAGGAGTCTTGGAGCATTGTGATGACAAGGGCATGGAGCATTGTGATGAGAAAGCCATGGAGCATTCTGATGACATGCATCATGGAGCTTTTTGATGACAAGGGCATGGAGCATTGTGATGATAAGGTCCTGGAGCATTGTGATGAGAAGACCATGGAGCCTTTTGATGACAATTCTCATGGAGCATTCTGATGAAAAGGGCATGGAGCGTTGTGATTACAGGGGTCTTGGAGCATTGTGATGACAAGGGCATGGAGCATTGTGATGAGAAAGCCATGGAGCATTCTGATGACATGCGTCATGGAGCTTCTTGATGACAAGGGCATGGAGCATTGTGATTACAGGGGCTTGGAATATTGTGATGAAAAGGGCGTGGATCATTTTGAGGAAAAAGGCATGGAGCCTTGTCATGACAGGATTCAAGGAGCATACAGACGACAAGTTTTAGGCAGCATTGTGATGACAAGTGTATTGAGCATTTTGAGGACAAAGGTCATGGAGCATTGTGATGAGAAGACCATGGATAACTGTGATGACGAGCATCATGGGGCGTTGTGATGACAAGAGTTATGGAACATTGTGATCACAAGTGTTAGGAGCATTGTGATGACAGAGGTCATGAAGCATTTTGGTTTCATTGTGATGACAATAGCATGAAGCATTATGATTATGGGCATGGTGCATTTTGATGACAGGGTTCATGGAGCATTGAGATGAAAAGGGCCATGGAACATTGTGATTTCAGGGGTGTTGGAGAATTGTGATGACCAGAGCATGGAGCATTGTGATGAGAAGGCCATGGATCATTCTGATGACATGCGTCTTGGAGCCTTGTGATGACAAGGCCTTGGAACATTGTGATGGCTGGGTTCATGGAGCACTGTAATGACAGGGATAATGGAGCATTGTGATGACAAGGGCATGGAGCATTCGTCTGAAATATTTCTTGGATTATTGTGATGAGTGTAGGCATGGAACATTGTGATGACAAGGGCATGGAAACTGTGATACATGGGTCATGGAGGATTGTAATGACAATGGCGTGGAGCATTGTGATGAGATGGGCATCGAGCATTGTGATGACAATGATCATGGAGAATTGTGATGACAAAGGCATGGAGCAATGTTATGAGAGTGTTCATGGAGCATTGTGATTACAATGGCATGGAGCATTGTGAAGCCAAGGGTCATGGAGGATTGTGATGACAATGGTAATGGAGCATTGTGATGACAAGGGCTTGGAGCATTGTGATGACAAGGGTTATGGAGCATTGTGATAACAAGGGCCATTGAGAATTTTGATGACAAGGTCGTGAAGGATTGTGATGGCAAGTGTATGGATCTTGCTGTGACAGGGGTCATGGAGCATTGCAATGACAAGTGCATGGAGAATTGTGATGACAAAAGCATGTAACATTGTGATGAGAAGTGTCATGGAACATTGTGATGACAAGGACGTGGAGAATTGTGATGACAAGGGCATGGAGCATTGTGATGACAAGGTCATGGAGTATTTTGAAGACTGGTGTCAGGGAGCATTGTGATGACATATGTCATGGTCAATTGTGATGACAGTGGCATGGAGCATTGTGATGCCAAGTGTCATGGAGCATTGTGAAGACAAGGGTCAGGAGCACTGTGATGACCAGGTCATGAAGCAATGTTATCCCAAGTTTCATGGAGGATTGTGATGACAATGGTAATGGAATATTTTGATGACAAGTGCATGGAGCATTGTGATGACAAGGTCATGTAGCATTTTGCCAACAAAGGCATGGAGCATTGTGATGACAAGGGTCATGGAGCACCGTGATGACAAGTGTCAAGAAGCATTGTAATTACAGGGGTCATGGAGCATTGGGATAACAACGGCATAGATCATTGTGATGAGAAATATCATTTAGATTTTGATTACAAGGGTCCCAGATCATTGTGTTGTCAGGGGTCATGGAGCGTTGTGATGACAGTGATCATAGAGCATTGTGATGACAGGGGTCATGGAGCATTGTGAAGAGAAGGTCATGCAGCATTGGGCTGAAAATATTCATGGGTTATTGTGATGACAGGCGTCATGGAGCATTGTGATGAGAAGGGAATAGAGCATTGTGATGATAAGGTCCTGGAGCATTGTGATGAGAAGACCATGGAGCCTTTTGATGACAAGTCTCATGGAGCATTCTGATGAAAAGGGCATGGAGCGTTGTGATTACAGGGGTCTTGGAGCATTGTGATGACAAGGGCATGGAGCATTGTGATGAGAAAGCCATGGAGCATTCTGATGACATGCGTCATGGAGCTTTTTGATGACAAGGGCATGGAGCATTGTGATGATAAGGTCCTGGAGCATTGTGATGAGAAGACCATGGAGCCTTTTGATGACAAGTCTCATGGAGCATTCTGATGAAAAGGGCATGGAGCGTTGTGATTACAGGGGTCTTGGAGCATTGTGATGACAAGGGCATGGAGCATTGTGATGAGAAAGCCATGGAGCATTCTGATGACATGCGTCATGGAGCTTTTTGATGACAAGGGCATGGAGCATTGTGATTACAGGGGCTTGGAATATTGTGATGAAAAGGGCGTGGATCATTTTGAGGAAAAAGGCATGGAGCCTTGTCATGACAGGATTCAAGGAGCATACAGACGGCAAGTTTTAGGCAGCATTGTGATGACAAGTGTATTGAGCATTTTGAGGACAAAGGTCATGGAGCATTGTGATGAGAAGACCATGGATAACTGTGATGACGAGCATCATGGGGCGTTGTGATGACAAGAGTTATGGAACATTGTGATCACAAGTGTTAGGAGCATTGTGATGACAGAGGTCATGAAGCATTTTGGTTTCATTGTGATGACAATAGCATGAAGCATTATGATTATGGGCATGGTGCATTTTGATGACAGGGTTCATGGAGCATTGAGATGAAAAGGGCCATGGAACATTGTGATTTCAGGGGTGTTGGAGAATTGTGATGACCAGAGCATGGAGCATTGTGATGAGAAGGCCATGGATCATTCTGATGACATGCGTCTTGGAGCCTTGTGATGACAAGGCCTTGGAACATTGTGATGGCTGGGTTCATGGAGCACTGTAATGACAGGGATAATGGAGCATTGTGATGACAAGGGCATGGAGCATTCGTCTGAAATATTTCTTGGATTATTGTGATGAGTGTAGGCATGGAACATTGTGATGACAAGGGCATGGAAACTGTGATACATGGGTCATGGAGGATTGTAATGACAATGGCGTGGAGCATTGTGATGAGATGGGCATCGAGCATTGTGATGACAATGATCATGGAGAATTGTGATGACAAAGGCATGGAGCAATGTTATGAGAGTGTTCATGGAGCATTGTGATTACAATGGCATGGAGCATTGTGAAGCCAAGGGTCATGGAGGATTGTGATGACAATGGTAATGGAGCATTGTGATGACAAGGGCTTGGAGCATTGTGATGACAAGGGTTATGGAGCATTGTGATAACAAGGGCCATTGAGAATTTTGATGACAAGGTCGTGAAGGATTGTGATGGCAAGTGTATGGATCTTGCTGTGACAGGGGTCATGGAGCATTGCAATGACAAGTGCATGGAGAATTGTGATGACAAAAGCATGTAACATTGTGATGAGAAGTGTCATGGAACATTGTGATGACAAGGACGTGGAGAATTGTGATGACAAGGGACATGGAGCATTGTGATGACCAGGGCATGGAGCATTGTGATGACAGGTTTCATGGAGCATTCTGATGACAGGGGTCATGGAGCATTGTGATGACAAGGGTCATGGAGCATTCTGATGACAAGCTTGTGGAGTATTGTGATGACAGTGGAATGGAGCATTTTGATGAAAAGAGCATGTATCATCGTGATGAAAAAGGCATGGAGCCTTTTCATGACAGTTTTCAAAGAGCATTCTGACGACAAGTGTCAGGGAGCATTGTGATGAAATGTTTATTGAGCATTGTGATGACAAAGGTCATACAGAATAGTGATGAGAAGATCATGGATAATTGTGATAACGGGTGTGATGGGGCATTGTGATGAAAAGTGTTATGGAACATTGTGATCGCAAGAGTTTGGAGCATTGTGATGATAGAGGTCATCGTGCGTTTTGATTTCAAGGAGCATGGAGCATTGTGATGACAAGGGTATGAAGCAATGAGATCCCAAGTTTCATGGAAGATTGTGATGACAAGCACATGGAGCATTGTGATGACAGAGGTCATGGAGCATTTTGATTTCATTGTGATGACAATAGCATGAAACATTATGATGATGGTCATGGTGCATTTTGATGACAGGATTCATGGAGCATTGAGATGCAAAGGGGCATGGAGCATAGTGATTACAAGGTTCTTGGAGCATTCTGATGACAAGGGCATGGAGCATTGTGATGAAAAGGCCATGGAGCATTCTGATGACATGCGTCAAGGAGCTTTGTGATGACAAGGGCATGGAGCATTGTGATTACAGGGTTCTTGGAGCATTGTGATGTCATGGGTCATGAAGCCTTGTGATGACAAGGCTGTGGAACTCTGTGATGGCAGGGGTCATGGAGCATTGTTATGACAGGTGTAATGGAGCATTGTGATGACAAGGGCATGGACCATTGTTCTGAAAATTTGCATGGATTATTGTGATGAGAATGGGCATGGAGCTTTGTGATGACAAGGGCACAAAACACTGTGATACATGGGTCATGGAGGATTGTAATGACAAGTGCATGGAGCATTGTGATGAGAAGGGCATGGAGCATTATGATGACAAGCGTCATGGAGCTTTGTGATCACCAGGGCATGGAGCAATGTGATGAGAGGTTTCATGGAGCATTGTTTTGACAGTGGTATGGAGCATTGTGATGAAAAGCTTCATGGATCATGGTGATGACAATGGCATGAATCATTGTGATGCCAAGTGTCATGGATCTTCGTGATGACAAACGTCATGGAGCATTTTGATGACAAGGGCGTGGTGCATTGTGGTGAGAAGGGCAGCGTACATTTTGATGACCGGGTCATGGACCAATTTGACGAAAAGTGTCATGGAACATTTTGATGACATGGGTTATGGAACACTGTGATATTTCGGGTCATGAAGAATTCTGCTGAAAAGGGCATGTAACGTTGTGATGACTTGGGTCATGGAACATAGTGATGACAGGGCTGAGGGAGTATTGTGATGACTAGTGATGGAACATTGTGATGACATATGTCATTGTCCATTGTGATGACAAAGGTAATGGACTAGTGCTTGGCACATTGTGATGACATTTGTCATGTAGCATTGTGCTGACAATCACATGGAGTATTGTGATGACATGTTTCATGGAGCATTGTGCTGACAAAGGCATGGAGCATTGTGATGACAAGGGTCACGTAGCATTGTGCTGAGAAGCGCATGGAGCATTGTGATGACAAGGGTCATGGAGCATTTTGAAGACAAGTGCGTGGTGCATTGTGATGAGAAGGGCAGGGAGTATTGTGATGACAGGGTTATGGGGCAATTTGATGAAGAGGGTCAAGGAACATTTTGATGAGAGGGGATATTGAACATTGTGATGTCAGGGGTCATGGAGCATTGTGATGAAAAGGGTCATGGAGCATTTTGATTACAGGGGTTATGGAACATTGTGATGTCAAGGGTCATGGAGCATTGTGACGATTAGAGCATGTAGCATTATGATTACTGGGGTCATGGAATATTGTGATGACAGGGTTGACTGAGTATTGTGATGACTAGTGATGGAACTTTGTGATATGAGTGGAGAGGGAGCATTTTGATGAGAAGTGCATGGAGCATTGTGATGAAAAGGTTTATGGAGCATTGTGATGACAAGGTTGTGCAGCATTGTGATGACAAACGCATGGTGCATTGTGATGATATGTGTCCTGGAGCATTGTGCTGACAAGCGCATGGAGCATTGTGATGACAAGGGTCATTGAGCATTGTGCTGACAAAGGCATGGAACACTGAGGTGACAAGGGTCAGAGAGCTTTGTGATGAAAAGTTCATTGAGCATTGTGTTGACACTGTCACAGAGCCTTGTGATGATGAGGGTATGGACCATTGTGATGACAAAGGTCATGAAGCATTGTGATGACTGGAGTCATGGAGCATTGTGATGACAGTGGTCATGGAGAATTGTGATGACAAGAGGATGGAGCATTGTGGTGACATGGACGTGGTGCATTGTGATGAAAATGGCAGGGAGCATTGTGATGACAGGGTCCTGGAGCAATTTGATGAAAAGTGTCATGGAACATTTTGATGACAGGGGTTATGGAACATTGTGATGTCAGGGGTCATGGAGCATTGTGATGAAAATGGTCATGGATCATGTTGATGACAGGGTTTAGGGAACATTGTGATGGTAGGGGTCATGGAGCATTGGGATGATAAGGGCATGTAGCATTGTGATGACGGTGTCATGGAACAATGTGATGACAGGGATGAGGGAGTATGGTGATGACTAGTGAAGGAACATTGTGATGTCAGTGGTGAGAGAGCATTTTGATGAGAAGTGCATGGAGCATTGTGATGACAAGGTTTATGGAGCATTGTGATGACAAGGTTGTGGAGCATTGAGATGACAAGAGCATGGTGCATTTTAATGGCAATTGTCATTGAGCATTGTGCTGATAAAAGCATGGAGCATTGTGATGACAAGGGTCAGAGAGCATTGTGATGAAAAGTTTACGGAACATTGTGGTGACAAATGTCACAGAGACTTGTGATGATGAGGGCATGGACCATTTTGATGACAAAGGTCATGAAGCATTGTGATGACTGGAGTCATGGAGCATTGTGATAACAGGGGTCATGGAGCATTGTGATGACAAAGGTCATGGAGCATTTTGATGACAGGTGTTATGGAACATTGTGATGTCAGGGTTCATGGAGCATTGTGATGATAAGGGCACGTAGCTGTGTGATGATGGGGTCATGGATCATTGTGATGACAGGGGTGAGGGAGTATTGTGATGACTAGAGATGGAACATTGTGATATCAGTGGTGAGTGAGCATTTTGATGAGAAGTACATGGAGCATTGTGATGACAAGGTTTAGCATTGTGATGACTAGGTTGTGGAGCATTGAGATGACAAGAGCATGGTGCATTGTGATGACATGGGTCATGGAGCATTGTGATGACAAGGGCATGCAGTAATGTGATGAGAAGGCCAAGGAGCATTCTTATGACATGCTTCATGGAGCTTTGTGATGACAAGGGCATTTCACATTGTGATTACAGTCGTCTTGGTGCATTGTGATGACAAGGGTCATGGAGCCTTGTGATGACAAGGCCGTGGAAAATTGTGATGGCAGCGGTCATGTCGCATTGTTATGACAAGGGTAATGGAGCATTGTGATGCCAAAGGTCATGGAGCATTCTGATGACAAAAGCATGGCACATTGTGATGACATGGGTCATGGAGCATTGTGCTAACAAGCGCATGGAGTATTGTGATGACAAGGGTCATGGAACATTGTGATGACAAGGGTAATGGAGCATTGTGATGCCAAAGGTCATGGAGCATTCTGATGACATGTGCATGGCACATTGTGATGACATGGGTCATGGAGCATTGTGCTGACATATGCATGGAGCACTCTGATGACAAGCGTCACAGAGCATTGTGATGAAAAGTTCATGAAGCATATTGATGACTGGAGTCACAGAGCATTGTGATGAAAGGGGTCATGGAGCATTGTGATGAAAAGGGTCATGAAGCATTTTGATGAAAGGGGTTAGGGAACATTGTGATGTTCGTGGTCATGGAGCATTGTGATGATAAGGGCATGTAGCATTGTGATGACGGTGTCATGGAACAATGTGATGACAGGGGTGAGGGTGTATGGTGATGACTAGTGAAGGAACATTGTGATATCAGTGGTGAGAGAGCATTCTGATGAGAAGTGCATGGAGCACTGCGATGACAAGGTTTATGGAGCATTGTGATGACAAGGTTGTGGAGCAATGTGATGACGAACTCATGGCACATTGTGATGACATGGGTCATGGAGCATTGTGCTGACAAGCGCATGGAGCATTGTGATGACAATGGTCATGGAGCATTGTGCTGACAAAAGCATGGAGCATTGTGATGACAAGCGTCACAGAGCATTGTGATGAAAAGTTCATGGAGCATTGTGGTGACAAAGGTCACAGAGCCTTGTGATGATGAGGGCATGGACCATTGTGATGACAATGGTCATGAAGCATTGTGATGACTGGAGTCACAGAGCATTGTGAGGACAGGGGTCATGGAGCATTGTGATGAAAAGGGTCATGAAGCATTTTGATGGCAGGGTTTAGGGAACATTGTGATGTTAGGGGTCATAGAGCACTGTGATGATAAAGGCATGTAGCATTGTGATGACGGGGTCGTGGAACAATGTGATGACAGGGATGAGGGCTTATCGTGATGACTACAGAAGGAACATTGTTATATCAGTGGTGAGAGAGGTTTTTGATGAGAAGTTAATGGAGCATTGTGATTACAAGGTTTATGGAACACTGTGATGACAAGGTTGTGGAACATTGACACGACAAGAGCATGGTGCATTGTGATGACAAGCGTCATGGAGCATTGTGCTGACAAAGGCATGGAGCACTGTGATGACAAGGGTCAGAGAGCATTGTGATTGAAAGTTCAAGGAGCATTGTGGTGACAAATGTCACAGAGCCTTGTGATGATGAGTGCATGGACCGTTGTGATGACAAAGGTCATGAAGCATTGTGATGACTGGAGTCACGGAGCATTGTGATGCCGAGGGTCATGGAGCTTTGTGATGACAAATGTCATGGAGCATTTTGATGAGAAGGGCGTGGTGCATTGTGATGAGAATGGCAGGGAGCATTGTGATTACAGGGTCCTGGAGCAATTTGATGAAAAATGTCATGGAACATTTTGATGACAGTGGTTATGGAACATTTTGATGTCGTTGGTTATGGAGCATTGTGATGAAAAGGGTCATGGTACATTGTGATGACAGGGTTCATAGATCATTGAGATATAAAGGGGCATGGAGCACTGTGATTACATGGGTCTTGGAGCTTTGTGATGACAAGGCCATGGAGCATTGTGATGAGAAGTCCATGGAGCATTCTGATGACATGCATCATGGAGATTTTTGATGACAAAGGGCATGGAGCTTTGTGATTACAGGAGTCTTGGAGAACTGTGATGACAAGGGTCATGGAGCTTTGTGATGACAAGGCCGTGGAACACTGTGATGGCAGGGGTCATGGAGCATTGTTATGACAGGTGTAATGGAGCATTGTCACGACAAGTGCATGGAGCATAGGTCTTAAATGTTTCATTGATTATTGTGATGAGAGCGGACATTGGGCATTGTGAAGACAAGGGCAATGAACACTGTGATACATGGGTCATGGAGGATTGTAATGGCAAGGGCATGGAGCATTTTGATGAAAATTATATGGAGCATTTTTATGTCAAGAGTCCAAAATCATTATGTTGTCAGTGTTCATGGAGCGTTGTGATGACAATGGTCATGGAGTATTGTGATGACAAGTTTTATGGAACATTGTGATCACAAGGGTTTGGAGCATTGTGATGACAGAGATCATGGAGCATTTTGATTTCATTGTGATGACAATAGCATGTAAGCATTATGATGATGGGCCTGGTTCATTGTGATGACAGGGTTCAAACGGCATTGAGATGAAAAAGGGCATGGAGCATTGAGATTACAGGGCTCTTGGAGCATTGTGCTGACAAAGGCATGGTGAATTGTGATGAGAAGGCCATGGAGCATTCTGATGACATGAGTCATGGAGCTTTGTGATGACAAGGGAATGGAGCATTGTGAATACAGGGATCTTGGAGCACCGTGATGACAAGGGTCATGGAGCCTTGTGATGACAAGGCCGTGGAATATTGTGATGGCAGGGGTCATGGAGCATTGTTATGACAGGTGTAATGGAACATTGTGATGAAAAGGGCATGGAGCATAAGTCTGAAAACTTTCACAGATTATTGTGATGAGAGTGGACATGGAGCATTGTGATGACAAGGGCACGGAACACTGTGATACATGGGTCATGGAGGATTGTAATGACAATGGCATGGAGCATTTTGATGAGAAGTGCATCGAGTATTGTGATGAGAAGCGTCTTGGAGCTTTGTGATGACAAGGGATTGGAGAATTCTGATGAAAAAGTCCTGGAGCATTGTGATGAGACGGTCATGGAGCCTTGTGATGACAAGTCTCATGGAGCATTCTGATGAAAATGGACATGGAGCATTGTGATTACAGGGGTCGTGGAGCATTGTGATGACAAGGGAAAGGAGCATTGTGATGAGAAGGCCATGGAGCATTCTGATGACATGCGTCATGGAGATTTGTGATGACAAGGGCTTGGTGCATTGTGATTACAGGGGTCTTGGAGCATTGTGATGACAAGGGTCATGGAGCCTTGTGATGAGAAGGCCGTGGAACATTGTGATGGCAGGGGTCAGGGAGCATTGTTATGACAGGGGTAATGGAGCATTTTGATGACAAGCGCCTGGTGCATTGGTCTGAAAAATTTCATTGATTATTGTATTGAGATTGGGTAATGAGCATTGTGATGACAAGGGCACGGAACACTGTGATACATGGGTCATGGAGGATTGTATTGACAAGTTCATGGAGCATTTTGATGAGAAGGGTCATAGAGCATTGTGATGAAATGTTCATGGAGCATTGTGGTGACAAAGGGTATAAAGCATTGTGATGACTGGCGTCATGGAGCACTGTGATGACAGCGGTCATGAAGCATTGTGATGACACAGGTATGGAGCATTGTGATGACAGGGGCTTGGAGCATTTGTTTGACAAGTTTCATGGATTATTGTAATGACAGTGGGCATGGCACATTGTGATGACAAGGGCATGGAGCATTGTGATGACAAGGTCATGGATTATTGTGAAGACATGTGTCAGTGAACATTGTGATGATATATGTCATGGTCCATTGTGATGACAATTGCATGGAGCATTGTGATGCCAAGTGTCATGGCGGACTGATGACAAAGGTAATGGAGCATTGTGATGACAAGGGCTTGGAGCATTGTGATGAAAAGGGTCATGCAGTATTGTGATGACAGGGGCATGGAACATTGTGATGACAAGGGCCAATGAGAATTTTGATGACAAGGTCATGAAGCATTGTGATGACAAGCGCATGGAGCTTGCTATGAAAGCGGTCATGGAGCATTGCGATGACAAGTGCATGGAGAATTGTGATGAAAAGAGCATGTAACATTTTGATGAGAAGTGTCATGGAGCATTGTGATGACTAGGACGGCGAGAATTGTGATGACAAAGGACATGGAGCATTGTGATGACTAGTGCAAGGAGCATTGTGATGGCAAGACCGTGTAGCCTTTTGATGAGAAAACCATGGATAATTGTGATGACGAGCGTCATGGAGCACTGTAATGACAAGTGGCATTGAACATTGTGAAAACAGGTGTCATGGAGCATTGTGATGACAGTGGACATGTAGCATTGTGATGACAAGTGTCATGGAGCATTCTTATGACAAGCTTGTGGAGTATTGTGATGACCAGGGTCATGGAGCATTGTGATGAAAAGGGCATGGAGCATTGTGATGAAAAAGGCATATTTTCAAAGAATATTCTTTTGACTTACTAAATCACCTCACTTTTATACGTTTTCTGTTTTATTAAGTTCTGCTCATATATTTATTTATTTTTTCTATGTTCTCAGGGTTCATTGTTTTGATCATGTGATGTCAAATAAAACAATTGGTAATTAATTTTAAAAAAATCTTTTTAATTATAAAGACTTGAAATTTCTGAAGAATCCAGCTTACTTCTAAGTATCTAAGGTTCAGGTCCTCCATATTATTGCTGGCCTAAGGCTTAGATCACCATATAGCAATGTATATATTGACCTATTTTCCCCTCGACTTTCTGTGTTTCCTACATCTCACCTTTGCAGACAAGCCATTTGAAATACCCTTAACTTATATCACAGCCAATAAGTCTTTGAAATAAGGTGTATTTTTTAGATAATTCTTCTATATATAATTAGGCAGAAAATCTGACCTGCCATATTTTTCAAAACAGCATAATTTCACTCTTCTCAATGATGAATCTGTTGTATTACACAACCTTTGAGTATTTAGCTTTATCAATGACATGTACTTTAAAAATGTTTTAAAGATCCTACCAGTCTTTTAAAACATCCTTGTTCCTTGTTTCAGTTCCAGTTGTATGTATATTGTCTAACTTGCAGCTGATTATTCCACCATCTGATGGATGGACTTGGGAATCTAATTCTGGTATTGATTGCTTTTGCTGATTGTCTCCACTTGTAGCTGATTTCTTCATTATTGTGTAAATTTAGATCATGAGCTCATGTATAGCTAAACAGCTGACTTTGTAAGAGTCGTAGGTGTGAACGCACGAGAGCTTCAGCAGAAAGTCAGCAAAGATTTAGTTGTGACCCACAACTAAATTTCCCACAAAAAAATAACATTTTATAGAAGTGTTGGTCCAATACTCCCTCTAGAGGCATGGGACTCAAACACAGCTGTTTGTGGCCCCTGCTTTGGGGAAGGGGCATCGAGTGGACCAGGCCCTGGCAGGAGCCTCTCCGTGAATTTCCCAGGGACCCACCTGGTGCGACATTCGGTCACGTGGCAGTAAGTTACGATACCCAAACCTATGGTTACCTGTTCAGCTTGGTGTACTACGTGGAAAGCTTCCACACACACTTCAACTAGGAGGGTGGCCTGAGAGGAAAAATGAGACGTCAGGCTGCCATGCAGCGCAAGAATGTTCTCTTTATCCTGAGCCTTAATGCTTGTGCCACGCCACTGGTCCTGCCATGCTCTGAGGGCCCTGCCCTGGCGCCACTGCTCCCCTGCCATTTGTTCAGTCACACCAGAGATGGCCACACACACACCCTCAGTAAGGACAGTGTTCCAACATCCTGCAGCACCGCCCTCTCTCCACAGGTTGCCATGAACTCCAGAGGCTGCATCCTTAGCCCTGGGCATACAGAGGATGCCAAGGGCACACATGATGGCCTTAAATGAGTACCCCTTGTGTCAGTTTTGGTAAACTTTAGGAGATAGGAAATTGGCCAATTAACAGAATTGTTCAAATTTACTGGCATTTTAATATTCTCTGGTATAACATTGTCCTGATTCTTTCAGTATATTATTTTCCTCTGTTTTCTTTTGCTTAATCAAAGTGTGTTTTTAAAATCTTTTCAAAGAATATTCTTTTGACTTACTAAATCACCTCAATTTTATACGTTTTCTGTTTTATTAAGTTCTGCTCATATCTTCATTTATGTTTTCTTTGTTCTCACGATTTATTGTTTTGATCTTCTAATGTAAAATAAAACAATAGGTTATTAATTTTAATAAATCCTTTTAATTATAAAGAGTTGAAATTTTTGAAGATTCCAGCTTACTTGTAAGTTTCAAAGGGTCAGGTCCTCTACATTGTGGCTGGCCTAAGGCTTAGTTCACAATATAGCAAAGTATATATTGACCTATTTTCCCCTCGACTTTCTGTGATTTCCTACATCTCACCTTTCTTTGCAGACAAGCCATTTGAAATACCCTTAACTTATTTCACAGCCAATAAGTCTTTGAAATACTGTGTATTTTTTTAGATAAATCTTCTTATATAAATAGGCAGAAAATTTAATCTGCCATATTTTTCAAAACAGCATAATTTCACTCTTCTCCATGATTAATCTGTTGTATTACACAACCTTTGAGTTTTTAGCTTTATCAATGTCATGTACTTTAAACGTGTTTTAAGTATCCTACCAGTCTTATAAAACATCCTTGTTCCTTGTTTCAGTTCTAAATTTAAGTATATTTTCTGCCTTGAACCTGATTATGCCAACATCTGATGGATGGCCTTGGGAATCTAATTCTGGTATTGATTGTTTTTGTTGATTGTCTCCACTTGTATCTAATTACTTCATTATTGTGTAAATTTAGATCATGAGCTCATGTTTAGCTAAACAGCTGTCCCTGAAAGAGGCTTATGTGTGAACGCTCATAATCTTCAGCAGGAAGTCGGCAAACGTTTATTTGTGTCCCTCCAATGATTTGCACGCAATTACCCCGTTATCTAGAAGTGTTGTCCAATACTACTTCTAGAGGCAGGGGACTCAGACAGGGCTGCTTTGATGCCCCAACTCTGGGGAAGGGGCACTGGGTGGTGAGGGGCCTGGGCAGGAACCTCGCCACGCGTGTCCCAGGGACACTACTGCCTGCTACCTTCGGTCACCTGGCTGGAAACTACGATGGCCAGACCTATGGATACCTGTGCAGGGAGGCGTACTCTGCGGACAAGTTCCACACACACTTCAAGTAGGAGGGCGGCCTGGGTGGATAGGTGAGAGTTTGGGCAGCTGTGCAGACAAAGAAGGCACACTTTGGCCTGGGCCTAGATGCTTGTGACACCCGACTGGGCCTGCCGGGCTCTGAGGGCCTTGCCGTTGGCCCCCTTCTCCCCTGCCCTTTGTTCAGTCACAGCAGAGATGCCCCCATCCACTGCCTCAGTGAGGGCAGTGTTCCAACATCCCTCAGCCCCGACCCCTCACCGCAGGTTACCATGGACTACAGATGCTGCATTCTGAGGCCAGGGCATTCCGATAATGCCAAGGGCAGACATGAGGACCTTAAATGATTTCCTCTTGTGTCAATTTTGGTAAACTTTAGGAGCTAGGAAATGGTCCACTTTACACAAATGTTCAAATTTACTGGCATTTCATATATTCTCTGCTATAACACTGTCCTGATTCTTTCTGTATATTCTTTACTTATGTTTTGGTTTTCCTTAATCAAAGTGTGTCTTTTAACTCTTTTCAAAGAATATTCTTTGGACTTACTACATCACCTGAATTTTATACGTTTTCTGTGGTATTAAGTTCTGCTCATATCTTTATTTATCTTTTTTCTATGTTCTCAGGGTTTATTGTTTTGATCTTCTGATGTCAATTAAAACACTTGGTTATTCATTTTTAAAAATCTTTTTACTTATAAAGATTTGAACTTTTAAAGATTCCAGCTTACTTGTAAGTTTCTAAGGGTCAGGTCCTCTACATTGTTGCTGGCCTAAGGCTTAGTTCACAGTATGGCAAAGTATATATTGACCTATTTTCCCCACGACTTTCTGTGATTCCCTACATCTCACCTTTCTTTGCAGACAAGCCTTTTGAAATACCCTTAACTTATTTCACAGCCAATAAGTCTTTGAAATAATGTGTATTTTTAGAGAAATCTTCTTATATATTTAGGCAGAAAATCTGACCTGCCATAGTTTTCAAAACAGCATAATTTCACTCTTCTCAATGATGAATCTGTTGTATTACACAACCTTTGAGTATTTAGCTTTATCAATGACATGTAATTTAAAAATGTTTTAGAGATCCTACCAGTCTTTGAAAACATCCTTGTTCCTTGTTTCTGTTCCAGTTTTATGTATATTTTCTGCCTTGCACTTGATTATTCCAACGTCTGATCGATGGCCTGGGGAGTCTAATTCTGGTATTGATTGTTTTCGCTGATTGTCTCCCCCTGTAGCTGATTTCTTCATTATTGTGTAAATTTAGATCATGAGCTCATGTTTAGCTAAACAACTGACTTTGTAAGAGGCTTAGGTGTGAACACTCGTAAACTTCATCAGAAAGTCTGCAAAGATTTATTTGTGTCCCTCCAATGAGTTGCGCGCGAGGACTCCGTTTTCTACAAGTGATGGTCCACTACTCCCTCTAGAGGCACGACCTCAGACAGGGCTGCTTTGCGCCCCACGACCTGGGGCTGTGGCAGTGGGCGGCCAGTGGCCCGGGCAGGAGCCTCTCTGCGTGTGTCCCAGGGACCCATCTGCCTGCGATCTTCGGTCACCTGGCAGGAAGCTACGATGTCCAGACCTATGGTTAGCTGTGCAGCGAGGTGTACTGCGCGGACAGGTTCCACACACACTTCAAGTAATAGGGCGGCCTGAGTGGAAAGATGAGTGTTTGGGCAGCTGTGCAGACAAAGAAGGCGCCCTTTATCCTGGGCCTAAATGCTTGTGAAACCCCACTGGGCCTGCCGGGCTCTGAGGGCCCTCCCCTGGGCCCCCTGCTCCCCTGCCCTTTGTTCAGTCACAGCAGAGATGGCCACACCCACTTCTTCAGTGAGGGCAGTGTTCCAACCTCCCTAAGCCCCGCCCCCTATCCGAAGGTTATCATGGACTACAGATGCTGCATTCTGAGGCCAGGGCGTTCTGAGAATGCCAAGGGCAGTCATAATGACCTTAAATGATTTCCTCTTGTGTCAGTTTTGGTAAACTGTAGGAGCTAGGAAATGGTCCACTTTACAAAAATGTTCAAATTTACTAGCATTTCATATATTCTCTACGATAACATTGTCCTGATTCTTTCTGTATATTCTTTACTTATATTTTTGTTTTCCTTAATCAAAGTGTGTCTTTTAAATCTTGTCAAATAATATTCTTTGGACTTACTACCTCACCTGAATTTTATACGTTTTCTGTTGTATTAAGTTCTGCTCATATCTTTATTTATCTTTATTCTATGTTCTCAGGGTTTATTGTTTTGATCTTCTGATGTCAATTAAAACATTTGGTTATTCATTTTAATAAAGCTTTTTACTTAAAATATTTGAACTTTTGAATATTCCAACTTACTTGTAAGTTTCTAAGGGTCAGGTCCTCTACATTGTTGCTGGCCTAAGGTTTAGTTCACAATATAGCAAAGTATATATTGACCTATTTTCCCCTCGACTTTCTGTGATTTCCTACATCTCACCTTTCTTTGCAGACAAGCCATTTGAAATAACCTTAACTTATTTCACAGCCAATAAGTCTTTGAAATAATGTGTATTTTTAGAGAAATCTTCTCATATTATTAGGCAGAAAATCTCACCTGACATAGTTTTCAAAACAGCATAATTTAACTCTTCTCAATGATGAATCTGTTCTATTACACAACCTTTGAGTATTTAGCTTTACCAATGACATGTACTTTAAAAATGTTTTAGAGATCCTAACAGTCTCTGAAAACATCCTTGTTCCTTGTTTCAGTTCCAATTTTATGTATTCTTTCTGCCTTGCACCTGATTATTCCAACGTCTGATGGATGGCCTAGGGAATCTAACTCTGTTATTGATAGTTTTTGCAGATTGACTCCCCTTGTAGCTGATTTCTTCATTATTGTGTAAATTTAGATCATGAGCTCATGTTTAGCTAAACAGCTGACCTTGTAAGAGGTTTAGGTGTGAACGCTCGTAAGCTTCATCAGAACGTCAGCAAAGATTTATTTGTGTCCCTCCAATGAGTTGCCCACGAGGACCCCGTTTTCTACAAGTGTTGGTCCAATACTCCCTCTAGAGGCAGGGGACTCAGACAGGGCTGCTTTGAGACCCCCGATCTGGGGTAGAGGCAGTGGGTGGCCTGTGGCTCGGGCAGGAGCCTCTCCGCGTGTGTCCCAGGGAACAATCTGCCTGTGAACTTCAGTCACCTGGCAGGAAGCCACGATGCCCAGACCTATGGTTAGCTGTGCAGCGAGGTGTACTGCGTGGACAGGTTCCACAAACACTTCAAGTAAGAGGGCGGCCTGAGTGGAAAGGTGAGAGTTTGGGCAGCTGTGCAGACAAAGAAGCCTCCCTTTGTCCTGGGCCTAAATGCTTGTGACATGCGACTGGGCCTGCCGGGCTCTGAGGGTCCTGCACTGGGCCCACTGCTCCCCTACCCTTTTCTCAGTCAAAGCAGAGATGGCCACTCCCACTCCCTCAGTGAGGGCAGTGCTCCAACCTCCCTCAGACCCGCCACCTCTCCGTAGGTTAACATGGACTACAGATGCTGCATTCTGAGGCCAGAGCGTTCTGAGAATGCCAAGGGCAGACATGATGACCTTAAATGATTTCCTCTTGTGTCAGTTTTGGTAAACTTTAGGAGCTAGGAAATGGTCCACTTTAGACAAATGTTCAAATTTACTGGCATTTCATATATTCTCTGCTATAACATTGTCCTGATTCTTTCTATATATTCTTTACTTATGTTCTTGTTTTTCTTAATCAAAGTGTGTCTTTTAAATCTTTTCAAAGAATATTCTTTGGACTTACTACATTACCTGAATTTTATGCGTTTTCTGTTGTATTATGTTTTGATCATATCTTTATTTATCTTTTGTCTATGTTCTCAGGGTTTATTGTTTTTATCTTCTGATTAAATTAAAACACTTGAATATTCATTTTCTTAAATCTTTTTACTTATAAAGATTTGAGCTTTTGAATATTTGAGCTTACTTGTAAGTTTCTAAGGGTCAGGTCCTCTCCATTGTTGCTGGCCTAAGGCTTAGTTCACCATATAGCTATGAATATATTGACCTATTTTCCCCTCAACTTTCTGTGATTCCCTACATCACACCTTTCTTTGCAGACAAGCCATTTAAAATATCCTTAACTTATTTCACAGCCAATAAGTCTTTGAAATAATGTGTATTTTTTAGAGAAATATTCTTATATAATTAGGCAGAAAATCTGACCTGCCATTGTTTTCAAAACAGCATAATTTCACTCTCTCAATGATGAATCTGTTGTATTACACAACTTTGAGTATTTAGCTTTATCAATGATATGTACTTTAAAAATGTTTTAGAGATCGTACCAGTGTTTGAAATCATCCTTGTTCCTTGTTTCAATTCCAGTTTTGTGTATATTTTCTGCCTTGCACTTGATTATTCCAACATCTGATGGATGGCCTAGGGAATCTAATACTGGTATTGATTGTTTTTGCTGCTTTTCTCCCCTTTTAGCTGATTTCTTCATTATTCTGTAAATTTAGATCATGAGCTCATGTTTAGCTAACCAGCTGACCTTATAAGTGGCTTAGGTGTGAACGCTCGTAAGCTTCAGCGGAAAGTCGGCAAAAATTTATTTGTGTCCCTCCAATGAGTTGCCCGCGCGGACCAGTTTTCTACAAGTGTTGGTCCAATACTCCCTCTAGAATGAGGGGATTCATTCAGGGCTTCTTTGTGGACCCTGATCTGGGGCCGTGGCAGTGGGCTTCCTGTGGCCCGGGCAGGAACCTCTCCGCGTGTGTCCCAGGGACCCATCTGCCAGTGAACTACGGTCACCTGGCAGGAAGCTACGAAGCCCAGAACAATAGTTAGCTGAGCAGCGAGGTTTATGCACGGAGAGGTTCCACACGCACTTCAAGTAAGATGGTGGCCTGAGTGGAAAGGTAAGTGTTAGGGCAGCTGTGCAGACAAAGAAGGCACACTTTGGCCTGGGCCTAAATGCTTGTGACACCCCACTGTGCCTGCCTGGCTCTGAGGGTCCTGCATTGGGCCCACTGCTCCCCTCCAATTTTCTCAGTCACAGCAGAGATGGCCACACCCACTCCCTGAGTGAGGGCAGTGTTACAACCTCCCTCAGCCCCGCCCTTCTCCGCAGGTTACCTTGGACAACAGATGCTGCATTCTGAGGCCAGGGCATTCCGATAATGCCAAGGGCAGACATGATGACCTTAAATGATTTCCTCTTGTGTCAGTTTTGGTAAACTTTAGGAGCTAGGAAATGGTCCATTTTACACAAATGTTGAAATTTACTGGCATTTCATATATTCTCTGCTATAACATTGTCCTGATTCTTTCTTTATATTCTTTACTTATGTTTTTGTTTTCCTTAATCAAAGTGTGTCTTTTAAATCTTGTCAAAGAATATTCTTTGGACTTAGTACCTCCCCTGAATTTTATACGTTTTCTGTGGTATTAAATTCTGCTCATATCTTTATTTATCTTTTTTCTATGTTCTCAGGGTTTATTGTTTTGATCTTCTGATGTCAATTAAAACACTTGGTTATTCATTTTAATAAGTCTTTTTACTTATAAAGATTTGAACTTTTTAATATTCCAGCTTACTTGTAAGTTTCTAAGGGTCAGGTCCTCTACATTGTTGCTGGCCTAAGGCTTATTTCACAATATAAAAAGTATATATTGACCTATTTTCCCCTCGACTTTCTGTGATTTCCTACATCTCACCTTTCTTTGCCGACAAGCCATTTGAAATACCCTTAACTTATTTCACAGCCAATAAGTCTTTGAAATAATGTGTATTTTTAGAGAAATCTTCTTATATATTTAGGCAGAAAATCTGACCTGCCATAGTTTTCAAAACAGCATAATTTCACTCTTCTCAATGATGAATCGGTTGTATTACACAACCTTTGAGTATTTAGCTTTATCAATGACATGTACTTTAAAAATGTTTTAGAGATCCTACCAGTCTTTGAAAACATCCTTGTTCCTTGTCTCAGTTCCACTTTCATGTATATTTTCTGCCTTGCACTTGATTATTCCAACATCTGATGGATGGCCTAGGGAATCTAATTCTGGTATTGATTGTTTTTGCTGCTTTTCTCCGCTGGTAGCTGATTCCTTCATTATTGTGTAAATTTAGATCATGAGCTCATGTTTAGCTAAACAGCTGACCTTGTAAGAGGCTTAGGTGTGAACGCTCGTAAACTTAAGCAGAAAGTCGGCAAAGATTTATTTGTGTCCCTCCAATGAGTTCCCCCCGAGGACCCCGTTGTCTACAAGTGTTGGTCCAATACTCCCTCTAGAGGCAGGGACTCAGACAGGACTGCTTTGCTGCCACCGATCTGGGGTAGTAGCTTTTGGCGGCGTGTGTGGCCCGAGCAGGAGGCTCCCCGCGTCTGTCCCACGACCCATCTGCCTGCGAACTTCGGTCACCTGGCAGGAAGCTACGATGCCCAGACCTTAGGTTAGCTTTGCAGCGAGGTGTACTGCGTGGACAGGTTCCACACACACTTCAAGTAAGAGGGTGGCCTGAGTGGAAAGGTGAGAGTTTGGGCAGCTGTGCAGACAAAGAAGGCGCACTTTCGCCTGGGCCTAAATGCTTGTGACACCCCACTGGGCCTGCCGGTCTCTGAGGGCCCTGCCCTGGGCACCCTGCTCCCCTGCCCTTTCTTCAGTCACCGCAGAGATGGC
The DNA here is from genome assembly GCF_964165515.1 of Mesoplodon bidens. Classification (NCBI taxonomy): domain Eukaryota; kingdom Metazoa; phylum Chordata; class Mammalia; order Artiodactyla; family Ziphiidae; genus Mesoplodon; species Mesoplodon bidens. Next base: position 1,273,016 of record NW_027671513.1, read on the forward strand.
CACACCCACTCCCTCAGTGAGGGCAGTGTTCCAACCACCCTCAGCCCCGCCCCCTCTGCGCAGCTTACCATGGACTACAGATGATGCATTCTGAGGCCAGGACGTTCTGAGAATGCCAAGGGCAGACATGATGACCTTAAATGATTTCCTCTTGTGTCAGTTTTGGTACTCTTTAGGAGCTAGGAAATGGTTAAGTTTACACAAATGTTCAAATTTACTGGCATTTCAGATATTCTCTGCTATAACATTGTCCTGATTCTTTCTGTATATTCTTTACTTATGTTTTGGTTTTCCTTAATCAATATGTGTCTTTTAAATACTGTCAAATAATATTCTTTGGACGTACTACCTCACCTGAATTTTATAACTTTTCTGTTGTATTAAGTTCTGCTCATATCTTTATTTATCTTTTGTCTATGTTCTCAGGGTTTATTGTTTTGATCTTCTGATGTCAATTAAAACACTTGGATATTCATTTTCATAAATCTTTTTACTTATAAAGATTTGAACTTTTGAAGATTTCAGCTTACTTGTAATTTTCTAATGGTCAGGTCCTCTACATTTTTGCTGGCCTAAGGCTTAGTTCACCATATAGCAATGTATGTATTGACCTATTTTCCCCTCGACGTTCTGTGATTCCCTACATCTCCCCTTTCTTTGCAGACAAGCCATTTGAAATACCCTTAACTTATTTCACAGCTTATAAGTATTTGTAATAATCTGTATTTTTTAGAGAAACCTTCCTATATATTTAGGCAGAATATCTGACCTGCCATATATTTCAAAACAGCATAATATCACTCTTCTCAATGATGAATCTGTTGTATTACACAACCTTTGAGAATTTAGCTTTATCAATGACATGTACTTTAAAAATGTTTTAGAGATCGTACCAGTCTTTGAAATCATCCTTGTTCCTTGTTTCAATTCCAGTTTTTTGTATATTTTCTGCCTTGCACCTGATTATTCCAACACCTGATGGATGGCCTAGGGAATCTAATTCTGCTATTGATTGTTTTTGCTGCTTGTCTCCCCTTGTAGCTGATTTCTTCATTATTGTGTAAATTTAGATCATGAGCTCATGTTTCGCTAAACAGCTGAGTTTGTAAGAGGCTTAGGTGTGAACGCTCGTAAGCTTCAGCAGAAAGTCGGCAAAGATTTATTTGTGTCCCTCCAATGAGTTGCCCGCGTGGACCCCGTTTTCTACAAGTTTTGTCCACTACTCCCTCTAGAGGCAGGGACACAGTCAGGACTGCTTTGCTGCTCCCGATCTGGTGTAGTGGCTTTGGGCGGCCTGTGGCCCGGGCAGGAGGCTCCCCGTGTGGGTCCAACGACCCATCTGCCTGCGAACTTCAGTCACCTGGCAGGAAGCTATGATGCCCAGACCGATGGTTAGCTTTGCAGCGAGGTGTACTGCACGGACCGGTTCCACACACACTTCAAGTAAGAGGGCGGCCTCAGTGGAAAGGTGAGAGTTTGGGCCGCTGTGCAGACAAAGAAGGCGCACTTTGGCCTGGGCCTAAATGCTTGTGACACATGAATGGGCCTGCCGGGCTCTGAGGGCCATGCCGTTGGCCCCCTTCTCCCCTGCCCTTTGTTCAGTCAGAGCAGAGATAGCCCCACCCACTCGTTCTGTGAGGGCCCTGTTCCAACCTCCCTCAGCCCCGCCCCCTCTCCGCAGGTTACCATGGAATACAGATGCAGCATTATGAGTCCAGGGCGTTCCGAGAATGCCAAGGGCAGACATGATGACCTTAAATGATTTCCTCTTGTGTCAATTTTGGTAAACTTTAGGAGCTAGGAAATGGTCCACTTTACACAAATGTTCAAATTTACTGGCCTTTCATATATTCTCTGCTATAACATTGTCCTGATTCTTTCTGTATATTCTTTACTTATGTTTTGGTTTTCCTTAATCAACGTGTGTCTTTTAAATCTTGTCAAAGAATATTCTTTGGACTTACTACCTCACCTGAATTTTATACGTTTTCTGTGGTCTTAAGTTCTGCTCATATCTTTATTTATCTTTTTTCTATGTTCTCAGTGTTTATTGTTTTGATCTTCTGATGTCAATTAAAACACTTGTTTATTCATTTTAATAAATCTTTTTACTTACACAGATTTGAATTTTTAAAGATTCCAGCTTACTTGTAAGTTTCTAAGGGTCAGGTCCTCTACATTGTGGCTGGCCTAAGTCTTAGTTCACAATTTAGCAAAGTATATATAGACCTATTTTCCCCTCGACTTTCTGTGATTTCCTACATCTCACCTTCCTTTGCAGACAAGCCATTTGAAATACCCTTAACTTATTTCACAGCCAATAAGTCTTTGAAATAATGTGTATTTTTCAGAGAAATCTTCTTATATATTTAGGCAGAAAATCTGACCTGCCATTGTTTTCAAAACAGCATAATTTCCTCTTCTCAATGATGAATCTGTTGTATGACACAACCTTTGAGTATTTAGCTTTATCAATGACATGTACTTTAAAAATGTTTTAGAGATCCTACCAGTCTTTGAAAACATCCTTGTTCCTTGTTTCAGTTCCAGTTTTATGTATATTTTCTGAATTGCACCTGATTATTCCAACGTCTGATCGATGGCCTAGGGAATCTAATTCTGGTATTGATTGTTTTTGCTGATTGTCTCCCCTTGTAGCTGATTTCTTCATTATTGTGTAAATTTAGATCATGAGCTCATGTTTAACTAAACATCTGACATTGTAAGAGGCTTAGGTGTGAACACTCGTAAGCTTCATCAGAAAGTCCGCAAAGATTTATTTGTGTCCCTCCAATGAGATGCCCGTGAAGACCCCGTTTTCTACAAGTGTTGGTCCACTACTCCCTCTAGAGGCACGGCCTCAGACAGGGCTGCTTTGCACCCCACGATCTGGGGCAGTGGCAGTGGTCGGGCTGTTGCCCGGGCAGGAGCCTCTCTGCGTGTGTCCCAGGGACCCATATACCTGCGAACTTCGGTCACCTGGCAGGAAGCTACGATGCCCAGACCTATGGTTTGCTGTGCAGCGAGGTGTACTGCGCGCACAGGTTCCACACACACTTCAAGTAAGAGGGCGGCTTGAGTGGAAAGGTGAGAGTTTGGGCAGCTGTGCAGACAAATAAGGCACACTTTGGCCTGGGCCTAAATGCTTGTGACACCCCACTGGGGCTGCCGGGCTCTGAGGGCCCTGCCTGGGCCCCTGCTCCCCTGCCCTTTGTTCAGTCACAGCAGAGATGGCCACACCCACTCCTTCTGTGAGGGCAGTGTTCCAAACTCTCTCAGCCCCGCCCCCTCTCCGCAGGTTACCATGGACTACAGATGCTGCATTCTGAGTCCAGGGCATTCCGAGAATGCCAAGGGCAGACATGATGACCTAAAATGATTTCCTCTTGTGTCAGTTTTGGTAAACTTTAGGAGCTAGGAAATGGTCCACTTTACACAAATGTTCAAATTTACTGGCATTTCATATATTCTCTGCTATAACATTGTCCAATTTCTTTCTGTATATTCTTTACTTATGTTTTGGTTTTCCTTAATCAAAGTGTGTCTTTTAAATCTTGTCAAAGAATATTCTTTGGACTTACTACATCACCTGAATTTTATACGTTTTCTATTGTATTAAGTTCTCCTCATATCTTTATTTATCTTTTTTCTATATTCTCAAGTTTTATTGTTCTGATATTCTGGTGTCAATTAAAACACTTGGTTATTCATTTTAATAAATCTTTTTACTTATAAAGATTTGAACTTTTCATGATTCCAGCTTTCTTGTAAGTTTCTAAGGGTCAGGTCCTCTACATTGTTGCTGGCCTAAGGCTTAGTTCACCCTATAGCAATGTATATATTGACCTATTTTCCCCTCGACTTTGTTCAGTCAGAGCAGAGTTGGCCACACCCACTCCCTCAGTGAGGGCAGTGTTCCCACCTCCCTCAGCCACGCCCCCTCTCCGCAGGTTACCATGGACTACAGATGCTGCATTCTGAGGCCATGTCATTCTCAGAATGCCAAGGGCAGACAAGATGACCTTAAATGATTTCCTCTTGTGTCAGTTTTGGTAAACTGTAGGAGCTAGGAAATGGTTTAGTTTACACAAATGTTCAAATTTACTGGCATTTCAGATATTCTCTGCTATAACATTGTCCTGATTCTTTCTGTATATTCTTTACTTATGTTTTGGTTTTCCTTAATCAAACAGTGTCTTTCAAATCTTGTCAAAGAATATTCTTTCGACTTACTAGATCACCTGAATTTTATACGTTTTCTGTTGTTTTAAGTTCTGCTCATATCTTTATTTTTCTTTTTTCTATGTTCTCAGGGTTTATGTTTTGATCTTCTGATATCAATTAAAACACTTGGTTACTCATTTTAATAAATCATTTACTTATAAAAATTTGAACTTTTGAATATTCCAGCTTACTTGTAAGTTTCTAAGGGTCAGGTCCTCTTCATTGTTGCTGGCCTAAGGATTTGTTCACAATATAGTAAAGTGTATAATGACCTATTTACCCCTCGACTTTCTGTGTTTCCCTACATCTCCCCTTTCTTTGCAGACAAGCCATTTGAAATACCCTTAAATTATTTCACAGCTTATAAGTCTTTGAAATAATGTGTATTTTTTACAGATATCTTCTTATATATTTAGCCAGAAAATCTGACCTGCCATAGTTTTCAAAACAGCATAAATTCACTCTTCTCTATGACGAATCTGTTGTATTACACAACCTTTGAGTATTTAGCTTTATCAATGACATGTACTTTAAAAATGTTTTAGAGATCCTACCAGTCTTTGAAAACATCCTTGTTCCTTGTTTCAGTTCCAGTTTTGTGTATATTTTCTGCCTTCCACCTGATTATTCCTACATCTGATGGATGGCCTAGGGAATCTAATTCTGGTATTGATTGTTTTTGCTGATTGTCTCCCCTTGTATCTGATTTCTTCATTACTGTGTAAATTTAGATCATGAGCTCATGTTTAGCTAAACAGCTGTCTTTGTAAGAGGCTTAGGTGTGAACGCTCCTAAGCATCAGCAGAAAGTCGGCAAAGATTTTTTGTGTCCCTCCAATGAGTTACCCCGAGGACCCCATTTTCTACAAGTGTTGGTCCACTATTCCCTCTAGAGGCAGGGACTCAGACTGGACTGCTTTGCTGCCTCCGATCTGGGGTATTGATTTTTGGCGGCCTGTGTCCCGGGCAGGAGGCTCCCCGCGTGTGTCCCACGACCCATCTGTCTGCGAACTTCGGTCAACTGGCAGGAATCTACGATGCCCAGACCTATGGTCAGCTGTGCATCGCGGTGTAATGTGCGGACCGATTCCACACACACTTCAAGTAAGAGGGCGGCCTGAGTGGAAAGGTGAGAGATTGGGCAGCTGTGCAGACAAAGAAGGCGCCCTTTGGCCTGGGCCTAAATGCTTGTGACACACGTCTTGGTCTGCCGGGCTCTGAGAGCCCTGCCCTTGGCCCCCTTCTCCCCTGCCCTTTGTTCAGTCAGGGCAGAGATGGCCACACCCACTCCCTCAGTGAGGGCAATGTTCCAACCTCCCTCAGCCCCGCCCCCTCTCCGCAGGTTACCATGGACTACAGATGCTGCATTCTGATGCCAGGGCGTTCAGAGAATGCCAACGGCCGACATGATGACCTTAAATGATTTCCTCTTGTTTCAATTTTGGTAAACTTTAGGAGCTAGGAAATGGTCCACTTTACACTAATGTTCAAATTTACTGTCATTTCATATATTCTCTCCTATAACATTGTCCTGATTCTTTCTGTATATTCTTTACTTATGTTTTTGTTTTCCTTAATCAAAGTGTGTCTTTTAAATCTTGTCAAAGAATATTCTTTGGACTTACTACATCACCTGTATTTTATAAGTTTTCCGTTGTATTAAGTTCTGCTCATATCTTTATTTTTCTTTTTTCTATGTTCTCAGGGTTTACTGCTTTGATCTTCTGATGTCATTTAAAACACTTGGTTACTCATTTTAATAAATATTTTTCCTTATAAAGATTTGAACTTTTGAAGATTCCAGCTTACTTGTAAGTTTCTAACGGTCAGGCCCTCTACATTGTTGCTGGCCTATGGCTTTGTTCACAATATAGTAAAGTGTATATTGACCTATTTTCCCCTCGACTTTCTGTGATTCCCTATATCTCCCCTTTCTTTGCAGACAAGCCATTCGAAATACACTTAACTTATTTAACCGCCAATAAGTCTTTGAAATAATGTGTATTTTTTACAGAAATCTTCTTATATATTTAGGCAGAAAATCTCACCTGCCATAGTTTTCAAAACAGCATAATTTCACTCTTCTCAATGATGAATCTGTTGTATTACACAACCTTTGAGTATTTAGCTTTATCAATGACATGTACTTTAAAAATGTTTTAGAGATCCTAGCAGTCTTTGAAAACATCCTTGTTCCTTGTTTCAGTTCCAGTTTCATGTATATTTTCTGCCTTGCACCTCATTATTCCAACGTCTTATGGATGGCCAAGGGAATCTAATTCTGGTATTGATTGTTTTTGCTGATTGTCTCCCCCTGTAGCTGATTTCTTCATTATTGTGTAAATTTAGATCATGAGCTCATGTTTAGCTAAACGTCTGACCTTGTAAGACGCTTAGGTGTGAACACTCGTAAGCTTCATCAGAAAGTCCGCAATGATTTATTTGTGTCCCTGCAATGAGATGCCCGCGAGGACCCCGTTTTCAACAAGTGTTGGTCCACTACTCCCTCTAGAGGCACGGCCTCAGACAGGGCTGCTTTGCGCCCCACGAGCAGTGGCAGTGGCATTGGGCTGCCTGTGGCCCGGGCAGGAGCCTCTCCGCGTGTGTCCCAGGGACCCATCTGACTGCGAACTTCAGTCACCTGGCAGGAAGCTACGATGCCCAGACCTATGGTTGGCTGTGCAGCGAGGTGTACTTCGCGGACAGGTTCCACACACACTTCAAGTAAGAGGGCGGCCTGAGTGGAAAGGTGAGAGTATGGGCAGCTGTGCAGATAAAGATGGCACACTTTGGCCTGGGCCTAAATGCTTGTGACACATAACTGGGCCTGCCTGGCTCTGAGGGCCCTGCCATTGGCCCCCTTCGCCCCTGCCCTTTTTTCAGTCACAGCATAGATGGTCACATCCACTCCTTCTGTGAGGGCAGGTTCCAACCTCCCTCAGCCCCGCCCCCACTCCGCAGGTTACCATGGACTACAGATGCTCCATTCTGAGGCCAGGGCGTTCCGAGAATGCCAAGGGCAGACATGATGACCTTAAATGATTTCCTCTTGTGTCAGTTTTGGTAAACTTTAGGAGCTAGCAAATGGTCCACTTTACAGAAATGTTCAAATTTACTGGCATTTCATATATTCTCTGCTATAACATTGTCCTGATTCTTTCTGTATATTCTTTACTTATGTTTTGTTTTCCTTAATCAAAGTGTGTCTTTTAAATCTTGTCAAAGAAAATTCTTTGGACTTACTACCTCACCTAAATTTTATACGTTTTCTGTTGTATTAAGTTCTGCTCATATCTTTATTTATCTTTTTCCTATATTCTCAGGGTTTATTGTTTTGATCTTCTGATGTCAATTAAAACACTTGGTTATTCATTTTAATAAATCTTTTTACTTATAAAGGTTTGAACTTTTTAATATTCCAGCTTACTTGTAAGGTTCTAAGGGTCATGTCCTCTACATTGTTGCTCGCCTAAAGCTTAGTTCACAATATAGCAAAGTATATATTGACCTATTTACCCCTCGAATTTCTGTGATTTCCTACATCTCACCTTTCTTTGCAGACAAGCCATTTAAAATACCCTTAACATATTAAACAGCCATTAAGTCTTTGAAATAAAGTGTATTTTTAGAGAAATCTTCTCATATTATTAGGCAGAAAATCTCACCTGCCATAGTTTTCAAAACAGCATAATTTCACTCTTCTCAATGATGAATCTGTTGTATTACACAGCCTTTGAGTATTTAGCTTTACCAATGCCATGTACTTTAAAAATGTTTAGAGATCCTACCAGTCTTTGAAAACATCCTTGTTCCTTGTTTCAGTTCCAGTTTTATGTATATTTTCTGCCTTGCACCTGATTATTCCAACGTCTGATGGATGGCCTAGGGAATCTAACTCTGGTATTGATTGTTTTTGCAGATTGTGTCCCCTTCTAGCTGATTTCTTCATTATTGTGTAAATTTAGATCATGAGCTCACGTTTAGCTAAACAGCTAACCTTGTAAGAGGCTTAGGTGTGAACGCTTGTAAGGTTCAGCAGAAAGTCAGCAAAGATTTATAAGTTTCCCTCCAATGAGTTGCCCGCGAGGACCCCGTTTTCTACATGTGTTGGTCCAATACTCCCTCTAAAGGCAGGGGACTCAGACAGGGCTGCTTTGAGGCACCCAATCTGGGGCAGAGGCTGTGGGCGCCCTATGGCCCACGCAGGAGCCTATTCTCGTGTGTCCCAGGGACCCAACTGCCTGTGAACTTCGGTCACGTGACAGGGAACCGTGATGCCCAGACCTATGGTTAGCTGTGCAGCGAGGTGTACTGCATGGACAGGTTCCACAAACACTTCAAGTAAGAGGGAGGCCTGAGTGGAAAGGTGAGAGTTTGGGCAGCTCTACAGACAAAGAATGCGCCCTTTAGCCTGGGCCTAAATGCTTGTGACACCGCACTGGGCCTGCCTGGCTATGAGGGCCCTGCCCTGGGCCCCCTGCTCCCCTGCCCTTTGTTCAGTCACCGCAGAGATGGCCACACCCACTCCGTCAGTGAGGCCAGTGTTCCAAACTCCCTTAGCTCCGCCCCCTCTGCGCAGGTTACCATGCACTACAGATGCTGCATTCTGAGGCCTGGGCATTCCGAGTATGCCAAGGGCAGACATGATGACCTTAAATGATTTCCTCTTGTGTCAGTTTTGGTAAACTTTAGGAGCTAGGAAATGGTTCAGTTTACACAAATGTTCAAATTTACTGGCATTTCAGATATTCTCTGCTATAACATTGTCCTGATTCTTTCTGTATATTCTTAACTTATGTTTTTGTTTTCCTTAATCAAAGTGTGTCTTTTAAATCTTGTCAAAGAATATTCTTTGGACTTACTACATCACCTGAATTTTGTACGTTTTCCATTGTATTAAGTTCTGCTCATATCTTTATTTTTCTTTTTTCTATGTTCTCAGGGTTTATTGCTTTGATCTTCTGATGTCAATTAAAACACTTGGTTACTCATTTTAATAAATCTTTTTACTTATAAAGATTTGACCTTTTGAAGATTCCTGCTTACTTGTAACTTTCTAAGGGTCTGGTCTTCTACATTGTTGCTGGCCTAAGGCTTTGTTCACAATATAGTAAAGTGTATATTGACCTATTTTCCCCTCGACTTTCTGTGATTCCCTACATCTCACCTTTCTTTGCAGACAAGCCATTTGAAATACCCTTAACTTATTTCACAGCCAATAAGTCTTTGAAATAATGTGTATTTTTTAGAGAAATCTTCTTATATATTTAGGCAGAAAATCTGACCTGCCATAGGTTTCAAAACAGCATAATTTCAATCTTCTCAATGATGAATCTGTTGTATTACACAACATTTTTTGTGTATATTTTTGTGTATATTTTCTGCCTTGCACCTGATTATTCCAACATCTGATGGATGCCCTAGGGAATCTAATTCTGGTTTCGATTGTTTTTGTGATTGTCTCCCCTTTTATTTGATTTCTTCATTATTGTGTAAATTTAGATCATGATCTCATGTTTAGGTAAACATCTGACTTTGTAAGAGGCTTAGGTGTGAACGCTCCTAAGCTTCATCAGAAAGTCCGCAAAGATTTATTTGTGTCCCTCCAATGAGTTACCCCGAGGACCCAGTTTACTACAAGTGTTGGTCTAATACTCCCTCTAGAGGCAGGGACTCAGACAGGACTGCTTTGCTGCCACCGATCTGGGGTAGTGGCATTTGGCGGCCTCTGGCCCGGGCAGGAGGCTCCCCGCGTGTGTCCCACGACACATATGCCTGCGAACTTCCGTCACCCTGTAGGAAGCTACGATTCCCAGACCTATGGTTAGCTGTGCAGCGTGGTGTACTGCGCGGACAGGTTCCACTCACACTTCATGTAAGAGGGCGGCCTGAGTGGAAAGTTGAGAGTTTGGGCAGCTGTGCAGACAAAGAAGGCGCCCTTTGGCCTTGGCCTAAAGGCTTGTGACACCCCACTGGGCCTGCCGGGCTCTGAGGGCCCTGCACTGGGACCCCTGCTCCCCTGCTGTTTGTTCAGTTACAGCAGAGATGGCCTCACCCACTCCCTCAGTGTGGGCAGTGTTCCAACCTCCCTCAGCCCCGCCCCCACTCCGCAGGTTCCCATTCACTACAGATGCTGCATTCTGAGGCCAGGGCGTTCCGAGAATGCCAAGGGCAGACATGATGACATTAAATGATTTCCTCTTGTGTCAGTTTTGGTAAACTTTAGGAGCTAGGAAATGGTCCAATTTACACATATGTTCAAATTTACTGGCATTTCAGATATTCTCTGCTATAACATTGTCCTGATTCTTTCTGTATATTCTTTCCTTATGTTTTTGTTTTCCTTAATCAAAGTGTGTCTTTTAAATCTTGTCAATGAATATTCTTTGGACTTACTACATCACCTGAATTTTATCCGATTTCCGTTGTTTTAAGTGCTGCTCAAATCTTTATTTTTCTTTTTTCTATTTTCTCAGGGTTTATTGTTTTGATCTTCTGATGTCAATTAAAACACTTGGTTACTCATTTTAATAAATCTTTTTACTTATAAAGATTTGAACTTTTGAAGATACCAGCTTACTTGTAAGTTTCTAAGGGTCAGGTCCTCTACATTGCTGCTGGCCTAAGGCTTTGTTCACAATATAGTAAAGTGTATATTGACCTATTTTCCCCTCGACTTTCTGTGATTCCCTACATCTCCCCTTTCTTTGCAGACAAGCCCTTTGAAATACCCTTAACTTATTTCACAGCTTATATGTCTTTGAAATAATGTGTATTTTTAGAGAAATCTTCTCATATTATTAGGCAGAAAATCTCACCTGCCATAGTATTCAAAAGAGCATAATTTCACTCTTCTCAAGGATGAATCTGTTGCATTATACAACCTTTCAGTATTTAGCTTTATCAATGACATGTACTTTAAAAATGTTTTAGAGATCCTACCAGTCTTTGAAAACATCCTTGTTCCTTGTTTCAGTTCCAGTTTTGTGTATATTTTCTGCCTTGCACCTGATTATTCCAACATCTGATGGATGACCTAGGGAATCTAATTATGGTATTGATTGTTTTTGCTGATTGTCTTCCCCGGTATTTGATTTCTTCATTATTGTGTAAATTTAGATCATGAGCCCATGTTTAGGTAAACATCTTACTTTGTAAGAGGCTTAGGTGTGAACGCTCCTAAGCTTCATCAGAAAGTCCGCAAAGATTTATTTGTGTCCCTCCAATGAGTTACCCCGATGACCCCGTTTACTACAAGTGTTGGTCCAATACTCTCTCTAGAGGCAGGGACTCAGACAGGACTGCTTTGCTGCCACCGATCTGTTGTAGTGGCTTTTGGCGGCCTGTGGCCCGGGCAGGAGGCTCCCCGCGTGTGTCCCACGACCCATGTGCGTGCGAACTTCGGTCACCTGGCAGGAAGCTACGATGCCCAGATCTATGGTTAGCTGTGCAGCGAGGTGTACTTTGCGGACCGGTTCCACACACACTTCAAGTTAGAGGGCTGCTTGAGTGGAAAGGTGAGAGTTTGGGCAGCTGTGCAGACAAAGAAGGCGCCCTTTGGCCTAGGCCTAAATGCTTGTGACACCCGACAGGGCGTGCCGGGCTGTGAGGGCCTAGCCCTTGGCCCCCTTCTCCACTGCCTTTGTTCTGTCACCGCAGAGATGTCCACACCCACTCCCTCAGTGTGGGCAGTGTTCCAACCTCCCTCAGCCCCGCTCCCTCTCCACAGGTTACCATGGAAAACAGATGCTGCATTCTGAGGTCAGGGCGTTCCGAGAATGCCAAGGGCAGACATGATGACCTTAAATGATTTCCTCTAATGTCAATTTTTGTAAACTTTAGGAGCTAGGAAATGGTCCACTTTACAGAAATATTCAAATTTACTGGCATTTCATATATTCTCTGCTACAACATTCTCCTGATTTTTTCTGTATATTCTTTACTTATGTTTTGGTTTTCTTTAATCAAAGTGTGTATTTTAAATATTGTCAAAGAATATTCTATGGACTTACTACATCACCTGAATTTTATACGTTTTCTGTTGTATTAAGTTCTGCTCATAACTTTATTTATCTTTGTTCTATGCTCTCAGGGTTTATTGTTTTGATCATCTGATGTCAATTAAAACACTTGGTTATTCATTTTAATAAATCTTTTTACTTATAACGATTTGAAATTTTCAAGATTCCAGCTTACCTGTAAGTTTCTAAGGGTCAGGTCCTCTACATTGTTGCTGGCCTAAGGCTTAGTTCACAATATAGCACAGTATACATTGACCTATTTTCCCCTCGACTTTCTGTGATTTCCTACATCTCACCTTTCTTTGCAGAGAAGCCATTTGAAATACCCTTAACTTATTTCACAGCCAATAAGCCTTTGAAATAATGTGTATTTTTAGAGAAATCTTCTTATATATTTAGGCAGAAAATCGGACCTGCCATAATTTTCAAAACAGCATAATTTCACTCTTCTCAATGATGAATCTGTTGTATTACACAACCTTTGAGTATTTAGCTTCATCAATGACATGTACTTTAAAAATGTTTTAGAGATCCTAACAGTCTTTGATAACATCATTGTTCCTTGTTTCAGTTCCAGTTTCATGTATATTTTCTGCCTTGCACCTGATTATTCCAACGCCTTATGTATGGCATAGGGTATCTAATTCTGGTATTGATTGTTTTTGCTGATTGTCTCCCCCTATAGCTGATTTCTTCATTATTGTGTAAATTTAGATCATGAGCTCATGTTTAGCTAAACATCTGACCTTGTAAGAGGCTTAGGTGTGAACACTCTTAAGCTTCATCAGAAAGTCGGCAAAGATTTATTTGTGTCCCTCCAATGAGATACCCGCGAGGACCCCGTTTTCTACAAATGTTGGTCCCATACTCCCTCTAGAGGCACGGCCTCAGACAGTGCTGCTTTGTGCCCCACGATCTGGGGCAGTGGCATTGGGCGGCCTGTGGCCCGGGCAGGAGCCTCTCCGCGTGTGTCCCATGGTCCCATCTGCCTGTGAACTTCGGTCACCTGGCAGGAAGCTACGATGCCCAGACCTATGGTTAGCTGTGTAGCGAGGTGTACTGCCCGGACAGGTTCCACACACACTTCAAGTAAGAGGGAGGCCCGAGTGGAAAGGTGAGAGTTTGGGCAGCTGTGCATACAAAGAAGGCGCCCTTTGGCCAGGGCCTTAATTCTTGTGACACCCCACAGGGCATGCCGGGCTCTGAGGGCCCAGTACTGGGACCCCTTCTCCCCTGCCCTTTGTTCAGTCACAGCAGCGATGGCCACACCCACTCCCTCAGTGAGGGCAGTGTTCCAACCTCCCTCAGCCCGGGCCCCCTCTCCGCAGGTTACCATGGACTACAGATGCTGCATTCTGAGTCCATGGCATTCCGAGAATGCCAAGGGCAAACATGATGACCTTAAAGGATTTCCTCTTGTGTCAGTTTTGGTAAACTTTAGGAGCTAGGAACTGGTCCACTTTACACAAATGTTCAAATTTACTGGCATTTCAGATATTCTCTGCTATAACATTGTCCTGATTCTTTCTGTATATTCTTTCCTTATGTTTTTGTTTTCCTTAATCAAAGTGTGTCTTTTAAATCTTGTCAATGAATATTCTTTGGACTTACTACATCACCTGAATTTTATACGATTTCCGTTGTATTAAGTTCTGCTCATATCTTTATTTTTCTTTTTTCTATGTTCTCAGGGTTTATTGTTTTGATCTTCTGATGTCCATTAAAACACTTGGTTACTCATTTTAATAAATCTTTTTACTTATAAAGATTTGAAATTTTGAAGATACCAGCTTACTTGTAAATTTCCTAGGGTCAGGTCCTCTACATTGTTGCTGGCCTAAGGCTTTGTTCACAATATAGTAAAGTGTATATTGACCTATTTTCCCCTCGACTTTCTGTGATTCCCTACATCTCCCCTTTCTTTGCAGGCAAGCCATTTGAAATACCCTTAACTTATTTCACAGCTTATATGTCTTTGAAATAATGTGTATTTTTAGAGAAATCTTCTCATATTATTAGGCAGAAAATCTCACCTGCCATAGTTTTCAAAAGAGCATAATTTCACTCTTCTCAAGGATGAATCTGTTGCATTATACAACCTTTCAGTATTTAGCTTTATCAATGACATGTACTTTAAAAATGTTTTAGAGATCCTACCAGTCTTTGAAAACATCCTTGTTCCTTGTTTCAGTTCCAGTTTTGTGTATATTTTCTGCCTTGCACCTGATTATTCCAACATCTGATGGATGGCCTAGGGAATCTAATTCTGGTATTGATTGTTTTTGCTGATTGTCTCCCCAGGTATTTGATTTCTTCATTATTGTGTAAATTTAGATCATGAGCTCATGTTTAGGTAAACATCTGACTTTGTAAGAGGCTTAGGTGTGAACGCTCGTAAGCTTCATCAGAAAGTCCGCAAAGATTTACTTGTGTCCCTCCAATGAGTTACCCCGATGACCCCGTTTACTACAAGTGTTGGTCCAATACTCCCTCTAGAGGCAGGGACTCAGACAGTACTGCTTTGCTGCCACCGATCTGGGGTAGTGGCTTTTGGCGGCCTGTGGCCCGGGCAGGAGGCACCCCGCGTGTGTCCCACGACCCATGTGCCTGCAAACTTCGGTCACCTGGCAGGAAGCTACGATGCCCAGACCTATGGTTAGCTGTGCAGCGAGGTGTACTGTGCAAACCGGTTCCACACACACTTCAAGTAAGAGGGCGGCTTCAGTGGAAAGGTGAGAGTTGGGGCAGCTGTGCAGACAAAGAAGGCGCCCTTTGGCCTAGGCCTAAATGCTTGTGACACCCGACTGGACGTACCGGGCTGTGAGGGCCCTGCCCTTGGCCCCCTTCTCCCCTGCCTTTGTTCTGTCACCGCAGAGATGGCCACACCCACTCCCTCAGTGAGGGCAGTGTTCCAAACTCCCTCAGCCCCGCTCGCTCTCTGCAGGTTATCATGGAGAACAGATGCTGCATTCTGAGGCCACGGCGTTCCGAGAATGCCAAGGGCAGACAGGATGACCTTACATGATTTCCTCTAATGTCAATTTTGGTAAACTTTAGGAGCTAGGAAATGGTCCACTTTACAGAAATATTCAAATTTACTGGCATTTCATATATTCTCTGCTACAACATTCTCCTGATTTTTTCTGTATATTCTTTACTTATGTTTTGGTTTTCTTTAATCAAAGTGTGTATTTTAAATATTGTCAAAGAATATTCTATGGACTTACTACATCACCTGAATTTTATACGTTTTCTGTTGTATTAAGTTCTGCTCATAACTTTATTTATCTTTGTTCTATGCTCTCAGGGTTTATTGTTTTGATCATCTGATGTCAATTAAAACACTTGGTTCTTCATTTTAATAAATCTTTTTACTTATAACGATTTGAAATTTTCAAGATTCCAGCTTACCTGTAAGTTTCTAAGGGTCAGGTCCTCTACATTGTTGCTGGCCTAAGGCTTAGTTCACCATATAGCAATGTATATATTGACCTATTATCCCCTCGAATATCTGTGATTCCCTACATCTCACCTTTCTTTGCAGACAAGCCATTTGAAATACCCTTAAGTTATTTCACAGCCAATAAGTCTTTGAAATAATATGTATTTTTTATAGAAATCTTCTTATATAATTAGGCAGAAAATCTGACCTGCCATCGTTTTCAAAACAGCATAATTTCACTCTTCTCAATGATGAATCTGTTGTATGACACAACCTTTGAGTATTTAGCTTTATCAATGACATGTACACCTAAAAATGTTTTAGAGATCCTACCAGTCTTTGAAAACATCCTCGTTCCTTGTTTCAGTTCCAGTTTTGTGTATACATTCTGCCTTGCACCTGATTATTCCAACATCTGATGGATGGCCTAGGGAATCTAATTCTGGTATTGATTGTTTTTGCTGCTTGTCTCCCCTTGTAGCTGATTTCTTCATTAATGTGTAAATTTAGATCATGAGCTCATGTTTAGCTAAACAGCTGACCTTGTAAGAGGCTTAGGTGTGAACGCTCGTAAGCTTCAGCAGAAAGTCCACAAAGATTTTTTTGTGTCCCTCCAATGAGTTACCCGCGCGGACCCCGTTTTCTACAAGTGTTGGTCCACTACTCCCTCTAGAGGCTGGGACTCAGACAGGACTGCTTTGCTTCCCCCGATCTGGGGTAGTGGCTTTGGGCGGCCTGTGGCCTGGGCAGGAGGCTCCCCGCGTGTGTCCCACGACCGATCTGCCTGCGAACTTCGGTCACCTGGTAGGAAGCTATGATGCCCAGACCTATGGTTAGCTTTGCAGCAAGGTGTACTGCGCGGACCGGTTCCACACGCACTTCAAGTAAGAGGGCAGCCTGAGTGGAAAGGTGAGAGTTTGGGCAGCTGTGCAGACAAAGAAGGCGCACTTTGGCCTGGGCCTAAATGCTTGTGAAACACGACTGGGTCTGCCGGGCTCTGAGGGCCCTGCCGTCTGCCAACTTCTCCCCTGCCCTTTGTTCAGTCACAGCAGAGATGGCCACACCCACTCCCTCAGTGAGGGCCGTGTTCCCACCTCCCTCAGCCCCACCCCTCTCCACAGGTTACCATGGACTACAGATGCTGCATTCTGAGGCCAGGGCGTTCCGAGAATGCCAAGGGCAGACATGATGACCTTAAATGATTTCCTCTTGTGTCAGTTTTGGTAAACTTTAGGAGCTAGGAAATGGTCCACTTTACAGAAATGTTCATATTTACTGGCATTTCATATATTCTCTGCTATAAATTGTCCTGATTCTTTCTGTATATTCTTTACTTATGTTTTTGTTTTCCTTAATCAAAGTGTGTCTTTTAAATCTTTTCAAAGAATATTCTTTGGACTTACTACATCACCTGAATTTTATACGTTTTCTGTGGTAGTAAGTTCTGCTCATATCTTTATTTATCTTTTTTTATGTTCTCTGGGTTTATTGTTTTGATCTTCTGATGTCATTTAAAACACTTGGTTATTCATTTTAATAAATATTCTTACTTATAAAGATTTCAACTTTTCAAGATTTCAGCTTACTTGTAAGTTTCTAAGGGTCAGGTCCTCTACATTGTTGCTGGCCCAAGGCTTAGTTCACCATATAGCAATGTATATATTGAGCTATTTTCCCCTCGACCTTCTGTGATTCCCTACATCTCACCTTTCTTTGCAGACAAGCCATTTGAAATACACTTATTTCACAGCCAATAAGTCTTTGAAATAATGTGTATTTTTTAGAGAAATCTTCTTATATAATTAGGCAGAAAATCTGACCTGCCATCATTTTCAAAACAGCATAATTTCACTCTTCTCAATGAGGAATCTGTTGTATGACACAACCTTTGAGTATTTAGCTTTATCAATGACATGTACTTTAAAAATGTTTTAGAGATCCTACCAGTCTTTGAAAACATCCTTGTTCCTTGTTTCAGTTCCAGTTTTGTGTATACTTTCTGCCTTGCACCTGTTTATTCCAACATCTGATGGATGGCCTAGGGAATCTAATTCTGGTATTGATTGTTTTTGCTGCTTGTCTCCCCTTGTAGCTGATTTCTTCATTATTGTGTAAATTTAGATCATGAGCTCATGTTTAGCTAAACAGCTGACCTTTTAAGAGGCTTAGGTGTGAACGCTGGTAAGCTTCAGCAGAAAGTCCACAAAGATTTTTTTGTGTCCCTCCAATGAGTTACCCGCGTGGACCCCATTTTCTACAAGTGTTGGTCCACTACTCGCTCTAGAGGCTGGGACTCAGACAGGACTGCTTTGCTTCCCCCGATCTGGAGTACTGGATTTGGGCGGCCTGTGGCCTGGGCAGGAGGCTCCCCGCGTGTGTCCCACGACCGATCTGCCTGCGAACTTCGGTCACCTGGTAGGAAGCTATGATGCCCAGACCTATGGTTAGCTTTGCAGCAAGGTGTACTGCGCGGACCGGTTCCACACGCACTTCAAGTAAGAGGGCGGCCTGAGTGGAAAGGTGAGAGTTTGGGCAGCTGTGCAGACAAAGAAGGCGCACTTTGGCCTGGGCCTAAATGCTTGTGAAACACGACTGGGTCTGCCGGGCTCTGAGGGCCCTGCCGTCTGCCCCCTTCTCCCCTGCCCTTTGTTCAGTCACAGCAGAGATGGCCACACCCACTCCCTCAGTGAGGGCCGTGTTCCCACCTCCCTCAGCCCCACCCCTCTCCGCAGGTTACCATGGACTACAGATGCTGCATTCTGAGGCTTGGGCGTTCCGAGAATGCCAAGGGCAGACATGATGACCTTAAATGATTTCCTCTTGTGTCAGTTTTGGTAAACTTTAGGAGCTAGTAAATGGTCCACTTTACACAAAGGTTCAAATTTACTGGCACTTCATATATTCTCTGCTATGACATTGTCCTGATTCTTTCTGTATATTCTTTACTTATGTTTTGGTTTTCCTTAATCAAAGTGTGTCTTTTAAATCTTTTCAAAGAATATTCTGTGGACTTACTACCTCACCTGAATTTTATACGTTTTCTGTGGTATTAAGTTCTGCTCATATCTTTATTTATTTTTTTTCTATGTTCTCATGGTTTATTGTTTTGATCTTCTGATGTCAATTAAAACACTTGGTTATTCATTTTAATAAATATTCTTACTTATAAAGATTTCAACTTTTCAAGATTTCAGCTAACTTGTAAGGTTCTAAGGGTCAGGTCTTCTATCTTGTGGCTGGCCTAAGTCAGAGTTCACAATATAGCAAAGTATATACAGACCTATTTTCCCCTCGAATTTCTGTGATTTCCTACATCTCACCTTTCTATGCAGACAAGCCATTTGAAATACCCTTAACTTATTTCACAGCCAATAAGTCTTTGAAATAATGTGTATTTTTAGAGAAATCTTCTTATATATTTAGGCAGAAAATCTGACCTGCCATAGTTTTCAAAACAGCATAATTTCACTCTTCTCAATGATGAATCTGTTGTATTACACAACCTTTGAGTATTTAGCTTTATCAATGACATGTACATTAAAAATGTTTGAGAGATCCTACCAGTCTTTGAAAACATCCTTGTTCCTTGTTTCAGTTCCAGTTTTATGTATATTTTCTGCCTTGCACCTGATTATTCCAACGTCTGATCGATGGCGTAGGGAATCTAATTCTGCTATTGATTGTTTTTGCTGATTGTTTCCCCCTGTAGCTGATTTCTTCATTATTGTGTTAATTTAGATCATGAGCTCATGTTTAGCTCAACAGCTGACCTTGTAAGAGGCTTAGTTGTGAACACTTGTAAGCTTCCTCAGAATGTCCGCAAAGATTTATTTGTGTCCCTCCAATGAGTTGCCCGCGAGGACCCCGTTTTCTACAAGTGTTGGTCCACTACTCCCTCTAGAGGCTGGGACTCAGACAGGACAGCTTTGCTACCCCTGATCTGGGATAGTGGCTTTGGGCGGCCTGTGGCCTGGGCAGGAAGCTCCCCACGTGTGTCCCACGACCCATCTGCCTGCGAACTTCGGTCACCTGGCAGGAAGCTATGATGCCCTGACCTATGGTTAGCTTTGCAGCGAGGTGTACTGCGCGGACCGGGTCCACACGCACTTCAAGTAAGACGGCGGCCTGAGTGGAAAGGTTAAAGTTTGGGCAGCTGTGTAGACAAAGAAGGCGTCCTTTGTCCTGGGCCTAAATGCTTGTGACACCCCACTGGGCCTGCCAGGCTCTGAGGGCCCTGCCCTGGGCCCACTGTTCCCCTTCCCTTTGTTCAGTCACAGCAGATTTGGCCACACCCACTCCCTCAGTGAGGGCCGTGTTCCAAACTCCCTCAGCCCCGCACCCTCTCCGCAGGTTACCATGGACTACAGATGCTGCATTCTGAGTGCAGGGCATTCCGAGAATGCCAAGGGCAGACATGATGACCTTAAATGATTTCCTCTTGTGTCAGTTTTGGTAAACTTTAGGAGCTAGGAGATGGTCCACTTTACAGAAATGTTCAAATTTACTGGCATTTCATATATTCTCTTCTATAACATTGTCCTGATTTTTCTGTTTATTCTTTACTTATGTTTTGGTTTTCCTTAATCAAAGTGTGTCTTTTAAATCTTGTCAAAGAATATTCTTAGACTTACTACATCACCTGAATTTTATACATTTTCTATTGTATTAAGTTCTCCTCATATCTTTATTTATCTTTTTTCTATGTTCTCAGGTTTATTGTTTTGATCTTCTGATGTCAATTAAAACACTTGGTTATTCATTTTAATAAATGTTTTTCTTATAGAGATTTCAACTTTTCAAGATTTCAGCTTACTTGTAAGTTTCTAAGGGTCAGGTCCTCTACATTGTTGCTGGCCTAAGGCTTAGTTCACCATATAGCAATGTATATATTGACCTATTTTCCCCTCGACTTTCTGTGATTCCCTACATCTCACCTTTCTTTGCAGACAAGCCATTTGAAATACCCTTAACTTCTTTCACAGCCAATAAGTCTTTGAAATAATGTGTATTTTTTAGAGAAATCTTCTTATATAATTAGGCAGAAAATCTGACCTGCCATCGTTTTCAAAACAGCATAATTTCACTCTTCTCAATGATGAATCTGTTGTATGACACAACCTTTGAGTATTTAGCTTTATCAATGACATGTACTTAAAAAATGTTTTAGAGATCCTACCAGTCTTTGAAAACATCCTTGTTCCTTGTTTCAGTTCCAGTTTTGTGTATACATTCTGCCTTGCACCTGATTATTCCAACATCTGATGGATGACCTAGGGAATCTAATTCTGGTATTGATTGTTTTTGCTGCTTGTCTCCCCTTGTAGCTGATTTCTTCATTAATGTGTAAATTTAGATCATGAGCTCATGTTTAGCTAAACAGCTGACCTTGTAACAGGCTTAGGTGTGAACGCTCGTAAGCTTCAGCAGAAAGTCCACAAAGATTTTTTTGTGTCCCTCCAATGAGTTACCCGCGCGGACCCCGTTTTCTACAAGTGTTGGTCCACTACTCCCTCTAGAGGCTGGGACTCAGACAGGACTGCTTTGCTTCCCCCGATCTGGGGTAGTGGCTTTGGGCGGCCTGTGGCCTGGGCAGGAGGCTCCCCGCGTGTGTCCCATGACCGATCTGCCTGCGAACTTCGGTCACCTGGTAGGAAGCTATGATGCCCAGACCTATGGTTAACTTTGCAGCGCGGTGTACTGCGCGGACCGGTTCCACACGCACTTCAAGTAAGATGGCGGCCTGAGTGGAAAGGTGAGAGTTTGGGCAGCTGTGCAGACAAAGAAGGCGCACTTTGGCCTGGGCCTAAATGCTTGTGACACACGACTGGGTCTGCCGGGCTCTGAGGGCCCTGCCGTTTGCCCTCTTCTCCCCTGCCCTTTGTTCAGTCACAGCAGAGATGGCCACACCCACTCCCACAGTGAGGGCAGTGTTCCCACCTCCTTCAGCCCCGCCCCCTCTCCGCAGGTTACCATGGACTACAGATGCTGCATTCTGAGGCCAGGGCGTTCCGAGAATGCCAAGGGCAGACAGGATGACCTTAAATGTTTTCCTCTTGTGTCAATTTTGGTAAACTTTAGGAGCTAGGAAATGGTCCACTTTACAGAAATGTTCAAATTTACTGGCATTTCATATATTCTCTGCTATAACATTGTCCTGATTCTTTCTGTATATTCTTTACTTATGTTTTGGTTTTCCTTAATCAAAGTGTGTCTTTTAAATCTTTTCAAAGAATATTCTTTGGACTTACTACCTCACCTGAATTTTATACGTTTTCTGTGGTATTAAGTTCTGCTCATATCTTTATTTATCTTTTTTCTATGTTCTCAGGGTTTATTGTTTTCATCTTCTGATGTCATTTAAAACACTTGGTTATTCATTTTAATAAATATTCTTACTTATAAAGATTTCAACTTTTCAAGATTTCAGCTTACTTGTAAGTTTCTAAGGGTCAGGTCCTCTATATTGTGGCTGGCCTAAGGCTTAGTTCACAATATAGCAAAGTATATACTGACCTATTTTCCCCTCGACTTTCTGTGATTTCCTACATCTCACCTTTCTTTGCAGACAAGCCATTTGAAATACGCTTAACTTATTTCACAGCCAATAAGTCTTTGAAATAATGTTTATTTTTTAGAGAAATCTTCTTATATATTTAGGCAGAAAATCTGACCTGCCATAGTTTTCAAAACAGCATAATTTCACTCTTCTCAATGATGAATCTGTTGTATTACACAACCTTTGACCATTTAGCTTTATCAATGACATGTACTTTAAAAATGTTTTAGAGATCCTACCAGTCTTTGAAAACATCCTTGTTCCTTGTTTCAGTTCCAGTTTTATGTATATTTTCTGCCTTGCACCTGATTATTCCAACGTCTGATCGATGGCCTAGGGAATCTAATTCTGGTATTGATTGTTTTTGCTGATTGTTTGCCCCTGTAGCTGATTTATTCATTATTGTGTAAATTTAGATCATGAGCTCATGTTTAGCTCAACAGCTGACCATGTAAGAGGCTTAGATGTGAACACTTGTAAGCTTCCTCAGAAAGTCCGCAAAGATTTATTTGTGTCCCTCCAATGAGTTGCCCGCGAGGACCCCGTTTTCTACAAGTGTTGGTCCACTACTCCCTCTAGAGGCTGGGACTCAGACAGGACTGCTTTGCTGCCCCCGATCTGGGATAGTGGCTTAAGGCGGCCTGTGGCCTGGGCAGGAAGCTCCCCACGTGTGTCCCACGACCCATCTGCCTGCGAACTTCGGTCACCTGGCAGGAAGCTATGATGCCCAGACCTATGGTTAGCTTTGCAGCGAGGTGTACTGCGCGGACCGGGTCCACACGCACTTCAAGTAAGAGGGCGGCCTGAGTGGAAAGGTTAAAGTTTGGGCAGCTGTGCAGACAAAGAAGGCGTCCTTTGTCCTGGGCCTAAATGCTTGTGACACCCCACTGGGCCTGCCGGGCTCTGAGGTCCCTGCCCTGGGCCCACTGTTCCCCTTCCCTTTGTTCAGTTACAGCAGATTTGGCCACACCCACTCCCTCAGTGAGGGCCGTGTTCCAAACTCCCTCAGCCCCGCACCCTCTCCGCAGGTTACCATGGACTACAGATGCTGCATTCTGAGTGCAGGGCATTCCGAGAATGCCAAGGGCAGACATGATGACCTTAAATGATTTCCTCTTGTGTCAGTTTTGGTAAACTTTAGGAGCTAGGAGATGGTCCACTTTACAGAAATGTTCAAATTTACTGGCATTTCATATATTCTCTTCTATAACATTGTCCTGATTTTTCTGTATATTCTTTACTTATGTTTTGGTTTTCCTTAATCAAAGTGTGTCTTTTAAATCTTGTCAAAGAATATTCTTAGACTTACTACATCACCTGAATTTTATACATTTTCTATTGTATTAAGTTCTCCTCATATCTTTATTTATCTTTTTTCTATGTTCTCAGGTTTATTGTTTTGATCTTCTGATGTCAATTAAAACACTTGGTTATTCATTTTAATAAATGTTTTACTTATAAAGATTTCAACTTTTCAAGATTTCAGCTTACTTGTAAGTTTCTAAAGGTCAGGTCCTCTACATTGTTGCTCGCCTAAGGCTTAGTTCACCTTATAGCAATGTATATATTGACCTATTTTCCCCTCGACTTTCTGTGATTCCCTACATCTCACCTTTCTTTGCAGACAAGCCATTTGAAATACCCTTAACTTCTTTCACAGCCAATAAGTCTTTGAAATAATGTGTATTTTTTAGAGAAATCTTCTTATATAATTAGGCAGAAAATCTGACCTGCCATCGTTTTCAAAACAGCATAATTTCACTCTTCTCAATGATGAATCTGTTGTATGACACAACCTTTGAGTATTTAGCTTTATCAATGACATGTACTTAAAAAATGTTTTAGAGATCCTACCAGTCTTTGAAAACATCCTTGTTCCTTGTTTCAGTTCCAGTTTTGTGTATACATTCTGCCTTGCACCTGATTATTCCAACATCTGATGGATGACCTAGGGAATCTAATTCTGGTATTGATTGTTTTTGCTGCTTGTCTCCCCTTGTAGCTGATTTCTTCATTAATGTGTAAATTTAGATCATGAGCTCATGTTTAGCTAAACAGCTGACCTTGTAAGAGGCTTAGGTGTGAACGCTCGTAAGCTTCAGCAGAAAGTCCACAAAGATTTTTTTGTGTCCCTCCAATGAGTTACCCGCGCGGACCCCGTTTTCTACAAGTGTTGGTCCACTACTCCCTCTAGAGGCTGGGACTCAGACAGGACTGCTTTGCTTCCCCCGATCTGGGGTAGTGGCTTTGGGCGGCCTGTGGCCTGGGCAGGAGGCTCCCCGCGTGTGTCCCACGACCGATCTGCCTGCGAACTTCGGTCACCTGGTAGGAAGCTATGATGCCCAGACCTATGGTTAGCTTTGCAGCGAGGTATACTGCGCGGACCGGTTCCACACGCACTTCAAGTAAGAGGGCGGCCTGAGTGGAAAGGTGAGAGTTTGGGCAGCTGTGCAGACAAAGAAGGCGCACTTTGGCCTGGGCCTAAATGCTTGTGACACACGACTGGGTCTGCCGGGCTCTGAGGGCCCTGCCGTTTGCCCCCTTCTCCCCTGCCCTTTGTTCAATCACAGCAGAGATGGCCACACCCACTCCCACAGTGAGGGCAGTGTTCCCACCTCCTTCAGCCCCGCACCCTCTCCGCAGTTTACCATGGACTACAGATGCTGCATTCTGAGGCCAGGGCGTTCCGAGAATGCCAAGGGCAGACAGGATGACCTTAAATGATTTCCTCTTGTGTCAATTTTGGTAAACTTTAGGAGCTAGGAAATGGTCCACTTTACAGAAATGTTCAAATTTACTGGCATTTCATATATTCTCTTCTATAACATTGTCCTGATTCTTTCTGTATATTCTTTACTTATGTTTTGGTTTTCCTTAATCAAAGTGTGTCTTTTAAATCTTTTCAAAGAATATTCTTTGGACTTACTACCCCACGTGAACTTTATACGTTTTCTGTGGTATTAAGTTCTGCTCATATCTTTATTTATCTTTTTTCTATGTTCTCAGGGTTTATTGTTTTGGTCTTCTGATGTCATTTAAAACACTTGGTTATTCATTTTAATAAATATTCTTACTTATAAAGATTTCAACTTTTCAAGATTTCAGCTTACTTGTAAGTTTCTAAGGGTCTGGTCCTCTACATTGTTGCTGGCCTAAGGCTTAGTTCACCATATAGCAATGTATATATTGACCTATTTTCCCCTCGACTTTCTGTGATTCCCTACATCTCACCTTTCTTTGCAGACAAGCCATTTGAAATACCCTTAACTTCTTTCACAGCCAATAAGTCTTTGAAATAATGTGTATTTTTTAGAGAAATCTTCTTATATAATTAGGCAGAAAATCTGACCTGCCATAGTTTTCAAAACAGCATAATTTCACTCTTCTCAATGATGAATCTGTTGTATGACACAACCTTTGAGCATTTAGCTTTATCAATGACATGTACTTTAAAAATGTTTTAGAGATCCTACCAGTCTTTGAAAACATCCTTGTTCCTTGTTTCAGTTCCAGTTTTATGTATATTTTCTGCCTTGCACCTGATTATTCCAACGTCTGATCGATGGCCTAGGGAATCTAATTCTGGTATTGATTGTTTTTGCTGATTGTTTCCCCCTGTAGCTGATTTATTCATTATTGTGTAAATTTAGATCATGAGCTCATGTTTAGCTCAACAGCTGACCATGTAAGAGGCTTAGATATGAACACTTGTAAGCTTCCTCAGAAAGTCCGCAAAGATTTATTTGTGTCCCTCCAATGAGTTGCCCGCGAGGACCCGGTTTTCTACAAGTGTTTGTCCACTACTCCCTCTAGAGGCTGGGACTCAGACAGGACTGCTTTGCTGCCCCCGATCTGGGATAGTGGCTTTGGGCGGCCTGTGGCCTGGGCAGGAAGCTCCCCACGTGTGTCCCACTACCCATCTGCCTGCGAACTTCGGTCACCTGGCAGGAAGCTATGATGCCCAGACCTATGGTTAGCTTTGCAGCGAGGTGTACTGCGCGGACCGGGTCCACACGCACTTCAAGTAAGAGGGCGGCCTGAGTGGAAAGGTTAAAGTTTGGGCAGCTGTGCAGACAAAGAAGGCGTCCTTTGTCCTGGGCCTAAATGCTTGTGACACCCCTCTGGGCCTGCCGGGCTCTGAGGGCCCTGCCCTGGGCCCACTGTTCCCCTTCCCTTTGTTCAGTTACAGCAGATTTGGCCACACCCACTCCCTCAGTGAGGGCCGTGTTCCAAACTCCCTCAGCCCCGCACCCTCTCCGCAGTTTACCATGGACTACAGATGCTGCATTCTGAGTGCAGGGCATTCCGAGAATGCCAAGGGCAGACATGATGACCTTAAATGATTTCCTTTTGTGTCAGTTTTGGTAAACTTTAGGAGCTAGGAGATGGTCCACTTTACAGAAATGTTCAAATTTACTGGCATTTCATATATTCTCTTCTATAACATTGTCCTGATTTTTCTGTATATTCTTTACTTATGTTTTGGTTTTCCTTAATCAAAGTGTGTCTTTTAAATCTTGTCAAAGAATATTCTTAGACTTACTACATCACCTGAATTTTATACATTTTCTATTGTATTAAGTTCTCCTCATATCTTTATTTATCTTTTTTCTATGTTCTCAGGTTTATTGTTTTGATCTTCTGATGTCAATTAAAACACTTGGTTATTCATTTTAATAAATGTTTTTCTTATAGAGATTTCAACTTTTCAAGATTTCAGCTTACTTGTAAGTTTCTAAGGGTCAGGTCCTCTACATTGTTGCTGGCCTAAGGCTTAGTTCACCATATAGCAATGTATATATTGACCTATTTTCCCCTCGACTTTCTGTGATTCCCTACATCTCACCTTTCTTTGCAGACAAGCCATTTGAAATACCCTTAACTTCTTTCACAGCCAATAAGTCTTTGAAATAATGTGTATTTTTTAGAGAAATCTTCTTATATAATTAGGCAGAAAATCTGACCTGCCATCGTTTTCAAAACAGCATAATTTCACTCTTCTCAATGATGAATCTGTTGTATGACACAACCTTTGAGTATTTAGCTTTATCAATGACATGTACTTAAAAAATGTTTTAGAGATCCTACCAGTCTTTGAAAACATCCTTGTTCCTTGTTTCAGTTCCAGTTTTGTGTATACATTCTGCCTTGCACCTGATTATTCCAACATCTGATGGATGACCTAGGGAATCTAATCCTGGTATTGATTGTTTTTGCTGCTTGTCTCCCCTTGTAGCTGATTTCTTCATTAATGTGTAAATTTAGATCATGAGCTCATGTTTAGCTAAACAGCTGACCTTGTAACAGGCTTAGGTGTGAACGCTCGTAAGCTTCAGCAGAAAGTCCACAAAGATTTATTTGTGTCCCTCCAATGAGTTACCCGCGCGGACCCCGTTTTCTACAAGTGTTGGTCCACTACTCCCTCTAGAGGCTGGGACTCAGACAGGACTGCTTTGCTTCCCCCGATCTGGGGTAGTGGCTTTGGGCGGCCTGTGGCCTGGGCAGGAGGCTCCCCGCGTGTGTCCCACGACCGATCTGCCTGCGAACTTCGGTCACCTGGTAGGAAGCTATGATGCCCAGACCTATGGTTAACTTTGCAGCGCGGTGTACTGCGCGGACCGGTTCCACACGCACTTCAAGTAAGAGGGCGGCCTGAGTGGAAAGGTGAGAGTTTGGGCAGCTGTGCAGACAAAGAAGGCGCACTTTGGCCTGGGCCTAAATGCTTGTGACACACGACTGGGTCTGCCGGGCTCTGAGGGCCCTGCCGTTTGCCCTCTTCTCCCCTGCCCTTTGTTCAGTCACAGCAGAGATGGCCACACCCACTCCCACAGTGAGGGCAGTGTTCCCACCTCCTTCAGCCCCGCCCCCTCTCCGCAGGTTACCATGGACTACAGATGCTGCATTCTGAGGCCAGGGCGTTCCGAGAATGCCAAGGGCAGACAGGATGACCTTAAATGATTTCCTCTTGTGTCAATTTTGGTAAACTTTAGGAGCTAGGAAATGGTCCACTTTACAGAAATGTTCAAATTTACTGGCATTTCATATATTCTCTGCTATAACATTGTCCTGATTCTTTCTGTATATTCTTTACTTATGTTTTGGTTTTCCTTAATCAAAGTGTGTCTTTTAAATCTTTTCAAAGAATATTCTTTGGACTTACTACCTCACCTGAATTTTATACGTTTTCTGTGGTATTAAGTTCTGCTCATATCTTTATTTATCTTTTTTCTATGTTCTCAGGGTTTATTGTTTTCATCTTCTGATGTCATTTAAAACACTTGGTTATTCATTTTAATAAATATTCTTACTTATAAAGATTTCAACTTTTCAAGATTTCAGCTTACTTGTAAGTTTCTAAGGGTCAGGTCCTCTATATTGTGGCTGGCCTAAGGCTTAGTTCACAATATAGCAAAGTATATACTGACCTATTTTCCCCTCGACTTTCTGTGATTTCCTACATCTCACCTTTCTTTGCAGACAAGCCATTTGAAATACGCTTAACTTATTTCACAGCCAATAAGTCTTTGAAATAATGTTTATTTTTTAGAGAAATCTTCTTATATATTTAGGCAGAAAATCTGACCTGCCATAGTTTTCAAAACAGCATAATTTCACTCTTCTCAATGATGAATCTGTTGTATTACACAACCTTTGACCATTTAGCTTTATCAATGACATGTACTTTAAAAATGTTTTAGAGATCCTACCAGTCTTTGAAAACATCCTTGTTCCTTGTTTCAGTTCCAGTTTTATGTATATTTTCTGCCTTGCACCTGATTATTCCAACGTCTGATCGATGGCCTAGGGAATCTAATTCTGGTATTGATTGTTTTTGCTGATTGTTTGCCCCTGTAGCTGATTTATTCATTATTGTGTAAATTTAGATCATGAGCTCATGTTTAGCTCAACAGCTGACCATGTAAGAGGCTTAGATGTGAACACTTGTAAGCTTCCTCAGAAAGTCCGCAAAGATTTATTTGTGTCCCTCCAATGAGTTGCCCGCGAGGACCCCGTTTTCTACAAGTGTTGGTCCACTACTCCCTCTAGAGGCTGGGACTCAGACAGGACTGCTTTGCTGCCCCCGATCTGGGATAGTGGCTTAAGGCGGCCTGTGGCCTGGGCAGGAAGCTCCCCACGTGTGTCCCACGACCCATCTGCCTGCGAACTTCGGTCACCTGGCAGGAAGCTATGATGCCCAGACCTATGGTTAGCTTTGCAGCGAGGTGTACTGCGCGGACCGGGTCCACACGCACTTCAAGTAAGAGGGCGGCCTGAGTGGAAAGGTTAAAGTTTGGGCAGCTGTGCAGACAAAGAAGGCGTCCTTTGTCCTGGGCCTAAATGCTTGTGACACCCCACTGGGCCTGCCGGGCTCTGAGGTCCCTGCCCTGGGCCCACTGTTCCCCTTCCCTTTGTTCAGTTACAGCAGATTTGGCCACACCCACTCCCTCAGTGAGGGCCGTGTTCCAAACTCCCTCAGCCCCGCACCCTCTCCGCAGGTTACCATGGACTACAGATGCTGCATTCTGAGTGCAGGGCATTCCGAGAATGCCAAGGGCAGACATGATGACCTTAAATGATTTCCTCTTGTGTCAGTTTTGGTAAACTTTAGGAGCTAGGAGATGGTCCACTTTACAGAAATGTTCAAATTTACTGGCATTTCATATATTCTCTTCTATAACATTGTCCTGATTTTTCTGTATATTCTTTACTTATGTTTTGGTTTTCCTTAATCAAAGTGTGTCTTTTAAATCTTGTCAAAGAATATTCTTAGACTTACTACATCACCTGAATTTTATACATTTTCTATTGTATTAAGTTCTCCTCATATCTTTATTTATCTTTTTTCTATGTTCTCAGGTTTATTGTTTTGATCTTCTGATGTCAATTAAAACACTTGGTTATTCATTTTAATAAATGTTTTACTTATAAAGATTTCAACTTTTCAAGATTTCAGCTTACTTGTAAGTTTCTAAAGGTCAGGTCCTCTACATTGTTGCTCGCCTAAGGCTTAGTTCACCTTATAGCAATGTATATATTGACCTATTTTCCCCTCGACTTTCTGTGATTCCCTACATCTCACCTTTCTTTGCAGACAAGCCATTTGAAATACCCTTAACTTCTTTCACAGCCAATAAGTCTTTGAAATAATGTGTATTTTTTAGAGAAATCTTCTTATATAATTAGGCAGAAAATCTGACCTGCCATCGTTTTCAAAACAGCATAATTTCACTCTTCTCAATGATGAATCTGTTGTATGACACAACCTTTGAGTATTTAGCTTTATCAATGACATGTACTTAAAAAATGTTTTAGAGATCCTACCAGTCTTTGAAAACATCCTTGTTCCTTGTTTCAGTTCCAGTTTTGTGTATACATTCTGCCTTGCACCTGATTATTCCAACATCTGATGGATGACCTAGGGAATCTAATTCTGGTATTGATTGTTTTTGCTGCTTGTCTCCCCTTGTAGCTGATTTCTTCATTATTGTGTAAATTTAGATCATGAGCTCATGTTTAGCTAAACAGCTGACCTTGTAAGAGGCTTAGGTGTGAACGCTCGTAAGCTTCAGCAGAAAGTCCACAAAGATTTTTTTGTGTCCCTCCAATGAGTTACCCGCGCGGACCCCGTTTTCTACAAGTGTTGGTCCACTACTCCCTCTAGAGGCTGGGACTCAGACAGGACTGCTTTGCTTCCCCCGATCTGGGGTAGTGGCTTTGGGCGGCCTGTGGCCTGGGCAGGAGGCTCCCCGCGTGTGTCCCACGACCGATCTGCCTGCGAACTTCGGTCACCTGGTAGGAAGCTATGATGCCCAGACCTATGGTTAGCTTTGCAGCGAGGTATACTGCGCGGACCGGTTCCACACGCACTTCAAGTAAGAGGGCGGCCTGAGTGGAAAGGTGAGAGTTTGGGCAGCTGTGCAGACAAAGAAGGCGCACTTTGGCCTGGGCCTAAATGCTTGTGACACACGACTGGGTCTGCCGGGCTCTGAGGGCCCTGCCGTTTGCCCCCTTCTCCCCTGCCCTTTGTTCAATCACAGCAGAGATGGCCACACCCACTCCCACAGTGAGGGCAGTGTTCCCACCTCCTTCAGCCCCGCACCCTCTCCGCAGTTTACCATGGACTACAGATGCTGCATTCTGAGGCCAGGGCGTTCCGAGAATGCCAAGGGCAGACAGGATGACCTTAAATGATTTCCTCTTGTGTCAATTTTGGTAAACTTTAGGAGCTAGGAAATGGTCCACTTTACAGAAATGTTCAAATTTACTGGCATTTCATATATTCTCTTCTATAACATTGTCCTGATTCTTTCTGTATATTCTTTACTTATGTTTTGGTTTTCCTTAATCAAAGTGTGTCTTTTAAATCTTTTCAAAGAATATTCTTTGGACTTACTACCCCACGTGAACTTTATACGTTTTCTGTGGTATTAAGTTCTGCTCATATCTTTATTTATCTTTTTTCTATGTTCTCAGGGTTTATTGTTTTGGTCTTCTGATGTCATTTAAAACACTTGGTTATTCATTTTAATAAATATTCTTACTTATAAAGATTTCAACTTTTCAAGATTTCAGCTTACTTGTAAGTTTCTAAGGGTCTGGTCCTCTACATTGTTGCTGGCCTAAGGCTTAGTTCACCATATAGCAATGTATATATTGACCTATTTTCCCCTCGACTTTCTGTGATTCCCTACATCTCACCTTTCTTTGCAGACAAGCCATTTGAAATACCCTTAACTTCTTTCACAGCCAATAAGTCTTTGAAATAATGTGTATTTTTTAGAGAAATCTTCTTATATAATTAGGCAGAAAATCTGACCTGCCATAGTTTTCAAAACAGCATAATTTCACTCTTCTCAATGATGAATCTGTTGTATGACACAACCTTTGAGCATTTAGCTTTATCAATGACATGTACTTTAAAAATGTTTTAGAGATCCTACCAGTCTTTGAAAACATCCTTGTTCCTTGTTTCAGTTCCAGTTTTATGTATATTTTCTGCCTTGCACCTGATTATTCCAACGTCTGATCGATGGCCTAGGGAATCTAATTCTGGTATTGATTGTTTTTGCTGATTGTTTCCCCCTGTAGCTGATTTATTCATTATTGTGTAAATTTAGATCATGAGCTCATGTTTAGCTCAACAGCTGACCATGTAAGAGGCTTAGATATGAACACTTGTAAGCTTCCTCAGAAAGTCCGCAAAGATTTATTTGTGTCCCTCCAATGAGTTGCCTGCGAGGACCCGGTTTTCTACAAGTGTTTGTCCACTACTCCCTCTAGAGGCTGGGACTCAGACAGGACAGCTTTGCTGCCCCCGATCTGGGATAGTGGCTTTGGGCGGCCTGTGGCCTGGGCAGGAAGCTCCCCACGTGTGTCCCACGACCCATCTGCCTGCGAACTTCGGTCACCTGGCAGGAAGCTATGATGCCCAGACCTATGGTTAGCTTTGCAGCGAGGTGTACTGCGCGGACCGGGTCCACACGCACTTCAAGTAAGAGGGCGGCCTGAGTGGAAAGGTTAAAGTTTGGGCAGCTGTGCAGACAAAGAAGGCGTCCTTTGTCCTGGGCCTAAATGCTTGTGACACCCCTCTGGGCCTGCCGGGCTCTGAGGGCCCTGCCCTGGGCCCACTGTTCCCCTTCCCTTTGTTCAGTTACAGCAGATTTGGCCACACCCACTCCCTCAGTGAGGGCCGTGTTCCAAACTCCCTCAGCCCCGCACCCTCTCCGCAGTTTACCATGGACTACAGATGCTGCATTCTGAGTGCAGGGCATTCCGAGAATGCCAAGGGCAGACATGATGACCTTAAATGATTTCCTTTTGTGTCAGTTTTGGTAAACTTTAGGAGCTAGGAGATGGTCCACTTTACAGAAATGTTCAAATTTACTGGCATTTCATATATTCTCTTCTATAACATTGTCCTGATTTTTCTGTATATTCTTTACTTATGTTTTGGTTTTCCTTAATCAAAGTGTGTCTTTTAAATCTTGTCAAAGAATATTCTTAGACTTACTACATCACCTGAATTTTATACATTTTCTATTGTATTAAGTTCTCCTCATATCTTTATTTATCTTTTTTCTATGTTCTCAGGTTTATTGTTTTGATCTTCTGATGTCAATTAAAACACTTGGTTATTCATTTTAATAAATGTTTTTCTTATAGAGATTTCAACTTTTCAAGATTTCAGCTTACTTGTAAGTTTCTAAGGGTCAGGTCCTCTACATTGTTGCTGGCCTAAGGCTTAGTTCACCATATAGCAATGTATATATTGACCTATTTTCCCCTCGACTTTCTGTGATTCCCTACATCTCACCTTTCTTTGCAGACAAGCCATTTGAAATACCCTTAACTTCTTTCACAGCCAATAAGTCTTTGAAATAATGTGTATTTTTTAGAGAAATCTTCTTATATAATTAGGCAGAAAATCTGACCTGCCATCGTTTTCAAAACAGCATAATTTCACTCTTCTCAATGATGAATCTGTTGTATGACACAACCTTTGAGTATTTAGCTTTATCAATGACATGTACTTAAAAAATGTTTTAGAGATCCTACCAGTCTTTGAAAACATCCTTGTTCCTTGTTTCAGTTCCAGTTTTGTGTATACATTCTGCCTTGCACCTGATTATTCCAACATCTGATGGATGACCTAGGGAATCTAATTCTGGTATTGATTGTTTTTGCTGCTTGTCTCCCCTTGTAGCTGATTTCTTCATTAATGTGTAAATTTAGATCATGAGCTCATGTTTAGCTAAACAGCTGACCTTGTAAGAGGCTTAGGTGTGAACGCTCGTAAGCTTCAGCAGAAAGTCCACAAAGATTTTTTTGTGTCCCTCCAATGAGTTACCCGCGCGGACCCCGTTTTCTACAAGTGTTGGTCCACTACTCCCTCTAGAGGCTGGGACTCAGACAGGACTGCTTTGCTTCCCCCGATCTGGGGTAGTGGCTTTGGGCGGCCTGTGGCCTGGGCAGGAGGCTCCCCGCGTGTGTCCCACGACCGATCTGCCTGCGAACTTCGGTCACCTGGTAGGAAGCTATGATGCCCAGACCTATGGTTAACTTTGCAGCGCGGTGTACTGCGCGGACCGGTTCCACACGCACTTCAAGTAAGAGGGCGGCCTGAGTGGAAAGGTGAGAGTTTGGGCAGCTGTGCAGACAAAGAAGGCGCACTTTGGCCTGGGCCTAAATGCTTGTGACACACGACTGGGTCTGCCGGGCTCTGAGGGCCCTGCCGTTTGCCCTCTTCTCCCCTGCCCTTTGTTCAGTCACAGCAGAGATGGCCACACCCACTCCCACAGTGAGGGCAGTGTTCCCACCTCCTTCAGCCCCGCCCCCTCTCCGCAGGTTACCATGGACTACAGATGCTGCATTCTGAGGCCAGGGCGTTCCGAGAATGCCAAGGGCAGACAGGATGACCTTAAATGATTTCCTCTTGTGTCAATTTTGGTAAACTTTAGGAGCTAGGAAATGGTCCACTTTACAGAAATGTTCAAATTTACTGGCATTTCATATATTCTCTGCTATAACATTGTCCTGATTCTTTCTGTATATTCTTTACTTATGTTTTGGTTTTCCTTAATCAAAGTGTGTCTTTTAAATCTTTTCAAAGAATATTCTTTGGACTTACTACCTCACCTGAATTTTATACGTTTTCTGTGGTATTAAGTTCTGCTCATATCTTTATTTATCTTTTTTCTATGTTCTCAGGGTTTATTGTTTTCATCTTCTGATGTCATTTAAAACACTTGGTTATTCATTTTAATAAATATTCTTACTTATAAAGATTTCAACTTTTCAAGATTTCAGCTTACTTGTAAGTTTCTAAGGGTCAGGTCCTCTATATTGTGGCTGGCCTAAGGCTTAGTTCACAATATAGCAAAGTATATACTGACCTATTTTCCCCTCGACTTTCTGTGATTTCCTACATCTCACCTTTCTTTGCAGACAAGCCATTTGAAATACGCTTAACTTATTTCACAGCCAATAAGTCTTTGAAATAATGTTTATTTTTTAGAGAAATCTTCTTATATATTTAGGCAGAAAATCTGACCTGCCATAGTTTTCAAAACAGCATAATTTCACTCTTCTCAATGATGAATCTGTTGTATGACACAACCTTTGAGCATTTAGCTTTATCAATGACATGTACTTTAAAAATGTTTTAGAGATCCTACCAGTCTTTGAAAACATCCTTGTTCCTTGTTTCAGTTCCAGTTTTATGTATATTTTCTGCCTTGCACCTGATTATTCCAACGTCTGATCGATGGCCTAGGGAATCTAATTCTGGTATTGATTGTTTTTGCTGATTGTTTGCCCCTGTAGCTGATTTATTCATTATTGTGTAAATTTAGATCATGAGCTCATGTTTAGCTCAACAGCTGACCATGTAAGAGGCTTAGATGTGAACACTTGTAAGCTTCCTCAGAAAGTCCGCAAAGATTTATTTGTGTCCCTCCAATGAGTTGCCCGCGAGGACCCCGTTTTCTACAAGTGTTGGTCCACTACTCCCTCTAGAGGCTGGGACTCAGACAGGACTGCTTTGCTGCCCCCGATCTGGGATAGTGGCTTAAGGCGGCCTGTGGCCTGGGCAGGAAGCTCCCCACGTGTGTCCCACGACCCATCTGCCTGCGAACTTCGGTCACCTGGCAGGAAGCTATGATGCCCAGACCTATGGTTAGCTTTGCAGCGAGGTGTACTGCGCGGACCGGGTCCACACGCACTTCAAGTAAGAGGGCGGCCTGAGTGGAAAGGTTAAAGTTTGGGCAGCTGTGCAGACAAAGAAGGCGTCCTTTGTCCTGGGCCTAAATGCTTGTGACACCCCACTGGGCCTGCCGGGCTCTGAGGTCCCTGCCCTGGGCCCACTGTTCCCCTTCCCTTTGTTCAGTTACAGCAGATTTGGCCACACCCACTCCCTCAGTGAGGGCCGTGTTCCAAACTCCCTCAGCCCCGCACCCTCTCCGCAGGTTACCATGGACTACAGATGCTGCATTCTGAGTGCAGGGCATTCCGAGAATGCCAAGGGCAGACATGATGACCTTAAATGATTTCCTCTTGTGTCAGTTTTGGTAAACTTTAGGAGCTAGGAGATGGTCCACTTTACAGAAATGTTCAAATTTACTGGCATTTCATATATTCTCTTCTATAACATTGTCCTGATTTTTCTGTATATTCTTTACTTATGTTTTGGTTTTCCTTAATCAAAGTGTGTCTTTTAAATCTTGTCAAAGAATATTCTTAGACTTACTACATCACCTGAATTTTATACATTTTCTATTGTATTAAGTTCTCCTCATATCTTTATTTATCTTTTTTCTATGTTCTCAGGTTTATTGTTTTGATCTTCTGATGTCAATTAAAACACTTGGTTATTCATTTTAATAAATGTTTTACTTATAAAGATTTCAACTTTTCAAGATTTCAGCTTACTTGTAAGTTTCTAAAGGTCAGGTCCTCTACATTGTTGCTCGCCTAAGGCTTAGTTCACCTTATAGCAATGTATATATTGACCTATTTTCCCCTCGACTTTCTGTGATTCCCTACATCTCACCTTTCTTTGCAGACAAGCCATTTGAAATACCCTTAACTTCTTTCACAGCCAATAAGTCTTTGAAATAATGTGTATTTTTTAGAGAAATCTTCTTATATAATTAGGCAGAAAATCTGACCTGCCATCGTTTTCAAAACAGCATAATTTCACTCTTCTCAATGATGAATCTGTTGTATGACACAACCTTTGAGTATTTAGCTTTATCAATGACATGTACTTAAAAAATGTTTTAGAGATCCTACCAGTCTTTGAAAACATCCTTGTTCCTTGTTTCAGTTCCAGTTTTGTGTATACATTCTGCCTTGCACCTGATTATTCCAACATCTGATGGATGACCTAGGGAATCTAATTCTGGTATTGATTGTTTTTGCTGCTTGTCTCCCCTTGTAGCTGATTTCTTCATTATTGTGTAAATTTAGATCATGAGCTCATGTTTAGCTAAACAGCTGACCTTGTAAGAGGCTTAGGTGTGAACGCTCGTAAGCTTCAGCAGAAAGTCCACAAAGATTTTTTTGTGTCCCTCCAATGAGTTACCCGCGCGGACCCCGTTTTCTACAAGTGTTGGTCCACTACTCCCTCTAGAGGCTGGGACTCAGACAGGACTGCTTTGCTTCCCCCGATCTGGGGTAGTGGCTTTGGGCGGCCTGTGGCCTGGGCAGGAGGCTCCCCGCGTGTGTCCCACGACCGATCTGCCTGCGAACTTCGGTCACCTGGTAGGAAGCTATGATGCCCAGACCTATGGTTAGCTTTGCAGCGAGGTATACTGCGCGGACCGGTTCCACACGCACTTCAAGTAAGAGGGCGGCCTGAGTGGAAAGGTGAGAGTTTGGGCAGCTGTGCAGACAAAGAAGGCGCACTTTGGCCTGGGCCTAAATGCTTGTGACACACGACTGGGTCTGCCGGGCTCTGAGGGCCCTGCCGTTTGCCCCCTTCTCCCCTGCCCTTTGTTCAATCACAGCAGAGATGGCCACACCCACTCCCACAGTGAGGGCAGTGTTCCCACCTCCTTCAGCCCCGCACCCTCTCCGCAGTTTACCATGGACTACAGATGCTGCATTCTGAGGCCAGGGCGTTCCGAGAATGCCAAGGGCAGACAGGATGACCTTAAATGATTTCCTCTTGTGTCAATTTTGGTAAACTTTAGGAGCTAGGAAATGGTCCACTTTACAGAAATGTTCAAATTTACTGGCATTTCATATATTCTCTTCTATAACATTGTCCTGATTCTTTCTGTATATTCTTTACTTATGTTTTGGTTTTCCTTAATCAAAGTGTGTCTTTTAAATCTTTTCAAAGAATATTCTTTGGACTTACTACCCCACGTGAACTTTATACGTTTTCTGTGGTATTAAGTTCTGCTCATATCTTTATTTATCTTTTTTCTATGTTCTCAGGGTTTATTGTTTTGGTCTTCTGATGTCATTTAAAACACTTGGTTATTCATTTTAATAAATATTCTTACTTATAAAGATTTCAACTTTTCAAGATTTCAGCTTACTTGTAAGTTTCTAAGGGTCTGGTCCTCTACATTGTTGCTGGCCTAAGGCTTAGTTCACCATATAGCAATGTATATATTGACCTATTTTCCCCTCGACTTTCTGTGATTCCCTACATCTCACCTTTCTTTGCAGACAAGCCATTTGAAATACCCTTAACTTCTTTCACAGCCAATAAGTCTTTGAAATAATGTGTATTTTTTAGAGAAATCTTCTTATATAATTAGGCAGAAAATCTGACCTGCCATAGTTTTCAAAACAGCATAATTTCACTCTTCTCAATGATGAATCTGTTGTATGACACAACCTTTGAGCATTTAGCTTTATCAATGACATGTACTTTAAAAATGTTTTAGAGATCCTACCAGTCTTTGAAAACATCCTTGTTCCTTGTTTCAGTCCCAGTTTTATGTATATTTTCTGCCTTGCACCTGATTATTCCAACGTCTGATCGATGGCCTAGGGAATCTAATTCTGGTATTGATTGTTTTTGCTGATTGTTTCCCCCTGTAGCTGATTTATTCATTATTGTGTAAATTTAGATCATGAGCTCATGTTTAGCTCAACAGCTGACCATGTAAGAGGCTTAGATATGAACACTTGTAAGCTTCCTCAGAAAGTCCGCAAAGATTTATTTGTGTCCCTCCAATGAGTTGCCCGCGAGGACCCGGTTTTCTACAAGTGTTTGTCCACTACTCCCTCTAGAGGCTGGGACTCAGACAGGACTGCTTTGCTGCCCCCGATCTGGGATAGTGGCTTTGGGCGGCCTGTGGCCTGGGCAGGAAGCTCCCCACGTGTGTCCCACGACCCATCTGCCTGCGAACTTCGGTCACCTGGCAGGAAGCTATGATGCCCAGACCTATGGTTAGCTTTGCAGCGAGGTGTACTGCGCGGACCGGGTCCACACGCACTTCAAGTAAGAGGGCGGCCTGAGTGGAAAGGTTAAAGTTTGGGCAGCTGTGCAGACAAAGAAGGCGTCCTTTGTCCTGGGCCTAAATGCTTGTGACACCCCTCTGGGCCTGCCGGGCTCTGAGGGCCCTGCCCTGGGCCCACTGTTCCCCTTCCCTTTGTTCAGTTACAGCAGATTTGGCCACACCCACTCCCTCAGTGAGGGCCGTGTTCCAAACTCCCTCAGCCCCGCACCCTGTCCGCAGTTTACCATGGACTACAGATGCTGCATTCTGAGTGCAGGGCATTCCGAGAATGCCAAGGGCAGACATGATGACCTTAAATGATTTCCTTTTGTGTCAGTTTTGGTAAACTTTAGGAGCTAGGAGATGGTCCACTTTACAGAAATGTTCAAATTTACTGGCATTTCATATATTCTCTTCTATAACATTGTCCTGATTTTTCTGTATATTCTTTACTTATGTTTTGGTTTTCCTTAATCAAAGTGTGTCTTTTAAATCTTGTCAAAGAATATTCTTAGACTTACTACATCACCTGAATTTTATACATTTTCTATTGTATTAAGTTCTCCTCATATCTTTATTTATCTTTTTTCTATGTTCTCAGGTTTATTGTTTTGATCTTCTGATGTCAATTAAAACACTTGGTTATTCATTTTAATAAATGTTTTTCTTATAGAGATTTCAACTTTTCAAGATTTCAGCTTACTTGTAAGTTTCTAAGGGTCAGGTCCTCTACATTGTTGCTGGCCTAAGGCTTAGTTCACCATATAGCAATGTATATATTGACCTATTTTCCCCTCGACTTTCTGTGATTCCCTACATCTCACCTTTCTTTGCAGACAAGCCATTTGAAATACCCTTAACTTCTTTCACAGCCAATAAGTCTTTGAAATAATGTGTATTTTTTAGAGAAATCTTCTTATATAATTAGGCAGAAAATCTGACCTGCCATCGTTTTCAAAACAGCATAATTTCACTCTTCTCAATGATGAATCTGTTGTATGACACAACCTTTGAGTATTTAGCTTTATCAATGACATGTACTTAAAAAATGTTTTAGAGATCCTACCAGTCTTTGAAAACATCCTTGTTCCTTGTTTCAGTTCCAGTTTTGTGTATACATTCTGCCTTGCACCTGATTATTCCAACATCTGATGGATGACCTAGGGAATCTAATTCTGGTATTGATTGTTTTTGCTGCTTGTCTCCCCTTGTAGCTGATTTCTTCATTAATGTGTAAATTTAGATCATGAGCTCATGTTTAGCTAAACAGCTGACCTTGTAACAGGCTTAGGTGTGAACGCTCGTAAGCTTCAGCAGAAAGTCCACAAAGATTTTTTTGTGTCCCTCCAATGAGTTACCCGCGCGGACCCCGTTTTCTACAAGTGTTGGTCCACTACTCCCTCTAGAGGCTGGGACTCAGACAGGACTGCTTTGCTTCCCCCGATCTGGGGTAGTGGCTTTGGGCGGCCTGTGGCCTGGGCAGGAGGCTCCCCGCGTGTGTCCCATGACCGATCTGCCTGCGAACTTCGGTCACCTGGTAGGAAGCTATGATGCCCAGACCTATGGTTAACTTTGCAGCGCGGTGTACTGCGCGGACCGGTTCCACACGCACTTCAAGTAAGAGGGCGGCCTGAGTGGAAAGGTGAGAGTTTGGGCAGCTGTGCAGACAAAGAAGGCGCACTTTGGCCTGGGCCTAAATGCTTGTGACACACGACTGGGTCTGCCGGGCTCTGAGGGCCCTGCCGTTTGCCCTCTTCTCCCCTGCCCTTTGTTCAGTCACAGCAGAGATGGCCACACCCACTCCCACAGTGAGGGCAGTGTTCCCACCTCCTTCAGCCCCGCCCCCTCTCCGCAGGTTACCATGGACTACAGATGCTGCATTCTGAGGCCAGGGCGTTCCGAGAATGCCAAGGGCAGACAGGATGACCTTAAATGATTTCCTCTTGTGTCAATTTTGGTAAACTTTAGGAGCTAGGAAATGGTCCACTTTACAGAAATGTTCAAATTTACTGGCATTTCATATATTCTCTGCTATAACATTGTCCTGATTCTTTCTGTATATTCTTTACTTATGTTTTGGTTTTCCTTAATCAAAGTGTGTCTTTTAAATCTTTTCAAAGAATATTCTTTGGACTTACTACCTCACCTGAATTTTATACGTTTTCTGTGGTATTAAGTTCTGCTCATATCTTTATTTATCTTTTTTCTATGTTCTCAGGGTTTATTGTTTTCATCTTCTGATGTCATTTAAAACACT
Source organism: Mesoplodon bidens (assembly GCF_964165515.1). Lineage (NCBI taxonomy): Eukaryota > Metazoa > Chordata > Mammalia > Artiodactyla > Ziphiidae > Mesoplodon > Mesoplodon bidens. The sequence goes on from NW_027671513.1 coordinate 1,314,473, forward strand.
TGGTTATTCATTTTAATAAATATTCTTACTTATAAAGATTTCAACTTTTCAAGATTTCAGCTTACTTGTAAGTTTCTAAGGGTCAGGTCCTCTATATTGTGGCTGGCCTAAGGCTTAGTTCACAATATAGCAAAGTATATACTGACCTATTTTCCCCTCGACTTTCTGTGATTTCCTACATCTCACCTTTCTTTGCAGACAAGCCATTTGAAATACGCTTAACTTATTTCACAGCCAATAAGTCTTTGAAATAATGTTTATTTTTTAGAGAAATCTTCTTATATATTTAGGCAGAAAATCTGACCTGCCATAGTTTTCAAAACAGCATAATTTCACTCTTCTCAATGATGAATCTGTTGTATTACACAACCTTTGACCATTTAGCTTTATCAATGACATGTACTTTAAAAATGTTTTAGAGATCCTACCAGTCTTTGAAAACATCCTTGTTCCTTGTTTCAGTTCCAGTTTTATGTATATTTTCTGCCTTGCACCTGATTATTCCAACGTCTGATCGATGGCCTAGGGAATCTAATTCTGGTATTGATTGTTTTTGCTGATTGTTTGCCCCTGTAGCTGATTTATTCATTATTGTGTAAATTTAGATCATGAGCTCATGTTTAGCTCAACAGCTGACCATGTAAGAGGCTTAGATGTGAACACTTGTAAGCTTCCTCAGAAAGTCCGCAAAGATTTATTTGTGTCCCTCCAATGAGTTGCCCGCGAGGACCCCGTTTTCTACAAGTGTTGGTCCACTACTCCCTCTAGAGGCTGGGACTCAGACAGGACTGCTTTGCTGCCCCCGATCTGGGATAGTGGCTTAAGGCGGCCTGTGGCCTGGGCAGGAAGCTCCCCACGTGTGTCCCACGACCCATCTGCCTGCGAACTTCGGTCACCTGGCAGGAAGCTATGATGCCCAGACCTATGGTTAGCTTTGCAGCGAGGTGTACTGCGCGGACCGGGTCCACACGCACTTCAAGTAAGAGGGCGGCCTGAGTGGAAAGGTTAAAGTTTGGGCAGCTGTGCAGACAAAGAAGGCGTCCTTTGTCCTGGGCCTAAATGCTTGTGACACCCCACTGGGCCTGCCGGGCTCTGAGGTCCCTGCCCTGGGCCCACTGTTCCCCTTCCCTTTGTTCAGTTACAGCAGATTTGGCCACACCCACTCCCTCAGTGAGGGCCGTGTTCCAAACTCCCTCAGCCCCGCACCCTCTCCGCAGGTTACCATGGACTACAGATGCTGCATTCTGAGTGCAGGGCATTCCGAGAATGCCAAGGGCAGACATGATGACCTTAAATGATTTCCTCTTGTGTCAGTTTTGGTAAACTTTAGGAGCTAGGAGATGGTCCACTTTACAGAAATGTTCAAATTTACTGGCATTTCATATATTCTCTTCTATAACATTTTCCTGATTTTTCTGTATATTCTTTACTTATGTTTTGGTTTTCCTTAATCAAAGTGTGTCTTTTAAATCTTGTCAAAGAATATTCTTAGACTTACTACATCACCTGAATTTTATACATTTTCTATTGTATTAAGTTCTCCTCATATCTTTATTTATCTTTTTTCTATGTTCTCAGGTTTATTGTTTTGATCTTCTGATGTCAATTAAAACACTTGGTTATTCATTTTAATAAATGTTTTACTTATAAAGATTTCAACTTTTCAAGATTTCAGCTTACTTGTAAGTTTCTAAAGGTCAGGTCCTCTACATTGTTGCTCGCCTAAGGCTTAGTTCACCTTATAGCAATGTATATATTGACCTATTTTCCCCTCGACTTTCTGTGATTCCCTACATCTCACCTTTCTTTGCAGACAAGCCATTTGAAATACCCTTAACTTCTTTCACAGCCAATAAGTCTTTGAAATAATGTGTATTTTTTAGAGAAATCTTCTTATATAATTAGGCAGAAAATCTGACCTGCCATCGTTTTCAAAACAGCATAATTTCACTCTTCTCAATGATGAATCTGTTGTATGACACAACCTTTGAGTATTTAGCTTTATCAATGACATGTACTTAAAAAATGTTTTAGAGATCCTACCAGTCTTTGAAAACATCCTTGTTCCTTGTTTCAGTTCCAGTTTTGTGTATACATTCTGCCTTGCACCTGATTATTCCAACATCTGATGGATGACCTAGGGAATCTAATTCTGGTATTGATTGTTTTTGCTGCTTGTCTCCCCTTGTAGCTGATTTCTTCATTAATGTGTAAATTTAGATCATGAGCTCATGTTTAGCTAAACAGCTGACCTTGTAAGAGGCTTAGGTGTGAACGCTCGTAAGCTTCAGCAGAAAGTCCACAAAGATTTTTTTGTGTCCCTCCAATGAGTTACCCGCGCGGACCCCGTTTTCTACAAGTGTTGGTCCACTACTCCCTCTAGAGGCTGGGACTCAGACAGGACTGCTTTGCTTCCCCCGATCTGGGGTAGTGGCTTTGGGCGGCCTGTGGCCTGGGCAGGAGGCTCCCCGCGTGTGTCCCACGACCGATCTGCCTGCGAACTTCGGTCACCTGGTAGGAAGCTATGATGCCCAGACCTATGGTTAACTTTGCAGCGCGGTGTACTGCGCGGACCGGTTCCACACGCACTTCAAGTAAGAGGGCGGCCTGAGTGGAAAGGTGAGAGTTTGGGCAGCTGTGCAGACAAAGAAGGCGCACTTTGGCCTGGGCCTAAATGCTTGTGACACACGACTGGGTCTGCCGGGCTCTGAGGGCCCTGCCGTTTGCCCTCTTCTCCCCTGCCCTTTGTTCAGTCACAGCAGAGATGGCCACACCCACTCCCACAGTGAGGGCAGTGTTCCCACCTCCTTCAGCCCCGCCCCCTCTCCGCAGGTTACCATGGACTACAGATGCTGCATTCTGAGGCCAGGGCGTTCCGAGAATGCCAAGGGCAGACAGGATGACCTTAAATGATTTCCTCTTGTGTCAATTTTGGTAAACTTTAGGAGCTAGGAAATGGTCCACTTTACAGAAATGTTCAAATTTACTGGCATTTCATATATTCTCTGCTATAACATTGTCCTGATTCTTTCTGTATATTCTTTACTTATGTTTTGGTTTTCCTTAATCAAAGTGTGTCTTTTAAATCTTTTCAAAGAATATTCTTTGGACTTACTACCTCACCTGAATTTTATACGTTTTCTGTGGTATTAAGTTCTGCTCATATCTTTATTTATCTTTTTTCTATGTTCTCAGGGTTTATTGTTTTCATCTTCTGATGTCATTTAAAACACTTGGTTATTCATTTTAATAAATATTCTTACTTATAAAGATTTCAACTTTTCAAGATTTCAGCTTACTTGTAAGTTTCTAAGGGTCAGGTCCTCTATATTGTGGCTGGCCTAAGGCTTAGTTCACAATATAGCAAAGTATATACTGACCTATTTTCCCCTCGACTTTCTGTGATTTCCTACATCTCACCTTTCTTTGCAGACAAGCCATTTGAAATACGCTTAACTTATTTCACAGCCAATAAGTCTTTGAAATAATGTTTATTTTTTAGAGAAATCTTCTTATATATTTAGGCAGAAAATCTGACCTGCCATAGTTTTCAAAACAGCATAATTTCACTCTTCTCAATGATGAATCTGTTGTATGACACAACCTTTGACCATTTAGCTTTATCAATGACATGTACTTTAAAAATGTTTTAGAGATCCTACCAGTCTTTGAAAACATCCTTGTTCCTTGCTTCAGTTCCAGTTTTATGTATATTTTCTGCCTTGCACCTGATTATTCCAACGTCTGATCGATGGCCTAGGGAATCTAATTCTGGTATTGATTGTTTTTGCTGATTGTTTGCCCCTGTAGCTGACTTATTCATTATTGTGTAAATTTAGATCATGAGCTCATGTTTAGCTCAACAGCTGACCATGTAAGAGGCTTAGATGTGAACACTTGTAAGCTTCCTCAGAAAGTCCGCAAAGATTTATTTGTGTCCCTCCAATGAGTTGCCCGCGAGGACCCCGTTTTCTACAAGTGTTGGTCCACTACTCCCTCTAGAGGCTGGGACTCAGACAGGACTGCTTTGCTGCCCCCGATCTGGGATAGTGGCTTAAGGCGGCCTGTGGCCTGGGCAGGAAGCTCCCCACGTGTGTCCCACGACCCATCTGCCTGCGAACTTCGGTCACCTGGCAGGAAGCTATGATGCCCAGACCTATGGTTAGCTTTGCAGCGAGGTGTACTGCGCGGACCGGGTCCACACGCACTTCAAGTAAGAGGGCGGCCTGAGTGGAAAGGTTAAAGTTTGGGCAGCTGTGCAGACAAAGAAGGCGTCCTTTGTCCTGGGCCTAAATGCTTGTGACACCCCACTGGGCCTGCCGGGCTCTGAGGTCCCTGCCCTGGGCCCACTGTTCCCCTTCCCTTTGTTCAGTTACAGCAGATTTGGCCACACCCACTCCCTCAGTGAGGGCCGTGTTCCAAACTCCCTCAGCCCCGCACCCTCTCCGCAGGTTACCATGGACTACAGATGCTGCATTCTGAGTGCAGGGCATTCCGAGAATGCCAAGGGCAGACATGATGACCTTAAATGATTTCCTCTTGTGTCAGTTTTGGTAAACTTTAGGAGCTAGGAGATGGTCCACTTTACAGAAATGTTCAAATTTACTGGCATTTCATATATTCTCTTCTATAACATTGTCCTGATTTTTCTGTATATTCTTTACTTATGTTTTGGTTTTCCTTAATCAAAGTGTGTCTTTTAAATCTTGTCAAAGAATATTCTTAGACTTACTACATCACCTGAATTTTATACATTTTCTATTGTATTAAGTTCTCCTCATATCTTTATTTATCTTTTTTCTATGTTCTCAGGTTTATTGTTTTGATCTTCTGATGTCAATTAAAACACTTGGTTATTCATTTTAATAAATGTTTTACTTATAAAGATTTCAACTTTTCAAGATTTCAGCTTACTTGTAAGTTTCTAAAGGTCAGGTCCTCTACATTGTTGCTCGCCTAAGGCTTAGTTCACCTTATAGCAATGTATATATTGACCTATTTTCCCCTCGACTTTCTGTGATTCCCTACATCTCACCTTTCTTTGCAGACAAGCCATTTGAAATACCCTTAACTTCTTTCACAGCCAATAAGTCTTTGAAATAATGTGTATTTTTTAGAGAAATCTTCTTATATAATTAGGCAGAAAATCTGACCTGCCATCGTTTTCAAAACAGCATAATTTCACTCTTCTCAATGATGAATCTGTTGTATGACACAACCTTTGAGTATTTAGCTTTATCAATGACATGTACTTAAAAAATGTTTTAGAGATCCTACCAGTCTTTGAAAACATCCTTGTTCCTTGTTTCAGTTCCAGTTTTGTGTATACATTCTGCCTTGCACCTGATTATTCCAACATCTGATGGATGACCTAGGGAATCTAATTCTGGTATTGATTGTTTTTGCTGCTTGTCTCCCCTTGTAGCTGATTTCTTCATTATTGTGTAAATTTAGATCATGAGCTCATGTTTAGCTAAACAGCTGACCTTGTAAGAGGCTTAGGTGTGAACGCTCGTAAGCTTCAGCAGAAAGTCCACAAAGATTTTTTTGTGTCCCTCCAATGAGTTACCCGCGCGGACCCCGTTTTCTACAAGTGTTGGTCCACTACTCCCTCTAGAGGCTGGGACTCAGACAGGACTGCTTTGCTTCCCCCGATCTGGGGTAGTGGCTTTGGGCGGCCTGTGGCCTGGGCTGGAGGCTCCCCGCGTGTGTCCCACGACCGATCTGCCTGCGAACTTCGGTCACCTGGTAGGAAGCTATGATGCCCAGACCTATGGTTAGCTTTGCAGCGAGGTATACTGCGCGGACCGGTTCCACACGCACTTCAAGTAAGAGGGCGGCCTGAGTGGAAAGGTGAGAGTTTGGGCAGCTGTGCAGACAAAGAAGGCGCACTTTGGCCTGGGCCTAAATGCTTGTGACACACGACTGGGTCTGCCGGGCTCTGAGGGCCCTGCCGTTTGCCCCCTTCTCCCCTGCCCTTTGTTCAATCACAGCAGAGATGGCCACACCCACTCCCACAGTGAGGGCAGTGTTCCCACCTCCTTCAGCCCCGCACCCTCTCCGCAGTTTACCATGGACTACAGATGCTGCATTCTGAGGCCAGGGCGTTCCGAGAATGCCAAGGGCAGACAGGATGACCTTAAATGATTTCCTCTTGTGTCAATTTTGGTAAACTTTAGGAGCTAGGAAATGGTCCACTTTACAGAAATGTTCAAATTTACTGGCATTTCATATATTCTCTTCTATAACATTGTCCTGATTCTTTCTGTATATTCTTTACTTATGTTTTGGTTTTCCTTAATCAAAGTGTGTCTTTTAAATCTTTTCAAAGAATATTCTTTGGACTTACTACCCCACGTGAACTTTATACGTTTTCTGTGGTATTAAGTTCTGCTCATATCTTTATTTATCTTTTTTCTATGTTCTCAGGGTTTATTGTTTTGGTCTTCTGATGTCATTTAAAACACTTGGTTATTCATTTTAATAAATATTCTTACTTATAAAGATTTCAACTTTTCAAGATTTCAGCTTACTTGTAAGTTTCTAAGGGTCTGGTCCTCTACATTGTTGCTGGCCTAAGGCTTAGTTCACCATATAGCAATGTATATATTGACCTATTTTCCCCTCGACTTTCTGTGATTCCCTACATCTCACCTTTCTTTGCAGACAAGCCATTTGAAATACCCTTAACTTCTTTCACAGCCAATAAGTCTTTGAAATAATGTGTATTTTTTAGAGAAATCTTCTTATATAATTAGGCAGAAAATCTGACCTGCCATAGTTTTCAAAACAGCATAATTTCACTCTTCTCAATGATGAATCTGTTGTATGACACAACCTTTGAGCATTTAGCTTTATCAATGACATGTACTTTAAAAATGTTTTAGAGATCCTACCAGTCTTTGAAAACATCCTTGTTCCTTGTTTCAGTTCCAGTTTTATGTATATTTTCTGCCTTGCACCTGATTATTCCAACGTCTGATCGATGGCCTAGGGAATCTAATTCTGGTATTGATTGTTTTTGCTGATTGTTTCCCCCTGTAGCTGATTTATTCATTATTGTGTAAATTTAGATCATGAGCTCATGTTTAGCTCAACAGCTGACCATGTAAGAGGCTTAGATATGAACACTTGTAAGCTTCCTCAGAAAGTCCGCAAAGATTTATTTGTGTCCCTCCAATGAGTTGCCCGCGAGGACCCGGTTTTCTACAAGTGTTTGTCCACTACTCCCTCTAGAGGCTGGGACTCAGACAGGACTGCTTTGCTGCCCCCGATCTGGGATAGTGGCTTTGGGCGGCCTGTGGCCTGGGCAGGAAGCTCCCCACGTGTGTCCCACGACCCATCTGCCTGCGAACTTCGGTCACCTGGCAGGAAGCTATGATGCCCAGACCTATGGTTAGCTTTGCAGCGAGGTGTACTGCGCGGACCGGGTCCACACGCACTTCAAGTAAGAGGGCGGCCTGAGTGGAAAGGTTAAAGTTTGGGCAGCTGTGCAGACAAAGAAGGCGTCCTTTGTCCTGGGCCTAAATGCTTGTGACACCCCTCTGGGCCTGCCGGGCTCTGAGGGCCCTGCCCTGGGCCCACTGTTCCCCTTCCCTTTGTTCAGTTACAGCAGATTTGGCCACACCCACTCCCTCAGTGAGGGCCGTGTTCCAAACTCCCTCAGCCCCGCACCCTCTCCGCAGTTTACCATGGACTACAGATGCTGCATTCTGAGTGCAGGGCATTCCGAGAATGCCAAGGGCAGACATGATGACCTTAAATGATTTCCTTTTGTGTCAGTTTTGGTAAACTTTAGGAGCTAGGAGATGGTCCACTTTACAGAAATGTTCAAATTTACTGGCATTTCATATATTCTCTTCTATAACATTGTCCTGATTTTTCTGTATATTCTTTACTTATGTTTTGGTTTTCCTTAATCAAAGTGTGTCTTTTAAATCTTGTCAAAGAATATTCTTAGACTTACTACATCACCTGAATTTTATACATTTTCTATTGTATTAAGTTCTCCTCATATCTTTATTTATCTTTTTTCTATGTTCTCAGGTTTATTGTTTTGATCTTCTGATGTCAATTAAAACACTTGGTTATTCATTTTAATAAATGTTTTTCTTATAGAGATTTCAACTTTTCAAGATTTCAGCTTACTTGTAAGTTTCTAAGGGTCAGGTCCTCTACATTGTTGCTGGCCTAAGGCTTAGTTCACCATATAGCAATGTATATATTGACCTATTTTCCCCTCGACTTTCTGTGATTCCCTACATCTCACCTTTCTTTGCAGACAAGCCATTTGAAATACCCTTAACTTCTTTCACAGCCAATAAGTCTTTGAAATAATGTGTATTTTTTAGAGAAATCTTCTTATATAATTAGGCAGAAAATCTGACCTGCCATCGTTTTCAAAACAGCATAATTTCACTCTTCTCAATGATGAATCTGTTGTATGACACAACCTTTGAGTATTTAGCTTTATCAATGACATGTACTTAAAAAATGTTTTAGAGATCCTACCAGTCTTTGAAAACATCCTTGTTCCTTGTTTCAGTTCCAGTTTTGTGTATACATTCTGCCTTGCACCTGATTATTCCAACATCTGATGGATGACCTAGGGAATCTAATTCTGGTATTGATTGTTTTTGCTGCTTGTCTCCCCTTGTAGCTGATTTCTTCATTAATGTGTAAATTTAGATCATGAGCTCATGTTTAGCTAAACAGCTGACCTTGTAACAGGCTTAGGTGTGAACGCTCGTAAGCTTCAGCAGAAAGTCCACAAAGATTTTTTTGTGTCCCTCCAATGAGTTACCCGCGCGGACCCCGTTTTCTACAAGTGTTGGTCCACTACTCCCTCTAGAGGCTGGGACTCAGACAGGACTGCTTTGCTTCCCCCGATCTGGGGTAGTGGCTTTGGGCGGCCTGTGGCCTGGGCAGGAGGCTCCCCGCGTGTGTCCCATGACCGATCTGCCTGCGAACTTCGGTCACCTGGTAGGAAGCTATGATGCCCAGACCTATGGTTAACTTTGCAGCGCGGTGTACTGCGCGGACCGGTTCCACACGCACTTCAAGTAAGAGGGCGGCCTGAGTGGAAAGGTGAGAGTTTGGGCAGCTGTGCAGACAAAGAAGGCGCACTTTGGCCTGGGCCTAAATGCTTGTGACACACGACTGGGTCTGCCGGGCTCTGAGGGCCCTGCCGTTTGCCCTCTTCTCCCCTGCCCTTTGTTCAGTCACAGCAGAGATGGCCACACCCACTCCCACAGTGAGGGCAGTGTTCCCACCTCCTTCAGCCCCGCCCCCTCTCCGCAGGTTACCATGGACTACAGATGCTGCATTCTGAGGCCAGGGCGTTCCGAGAATGCCAAGGGCAGACAGGATGACCTTAAATGATTTCCTCTTGTGTCAATTTTGGTAAACTTTAGGAGCTAGGAAATGGTCCACTTTACAGAAATGTTCAAATTTACTGGCATTTCATATATTCTCTGCTATAACATTGTCCTGATTCTTTCTGTATATTCTTTACTTATGTTTTGGTTTTCCTTAATCAAAGTGTGTCTTTTAAATCTTTTCAAAGAATATTCTTTGGACTTACTACCTCACCTGAATTTTATACGTTTTCTGTGGTATTAAGTTCTGCTCATATCTTTATTTATCTTTTTTCTATGTTCTCAGGGTTTATTGTTTTGTTCTTCTGATGTCATTTAAAACACTTGGTTATTCATTTTAATAAATATTCTTACTTATAAAGATTTCAACTTTTCAAGATTTCAGCTTACTTGTAAGTTTCTAAGGGTCAGGTCCTCTATATTGTGGCTGGCCTAAGGCTTAGTTCACAATGTAGCAAAGTATATACTGACCTATTTTCCCCTCGACTTTCTGTGATTTCCCACATCTCACCTTTCTTTGCAGACAAGCCATTTGAAATACGCTTAACTTATTTCACAGCCAATAAGTCTTTGAAATAATGTTTATTTTTTAGAGAAATCTTCTTATATATTTAGGCAGAAAATCTGACCTGCCATAGTTTTCAAAACAGCATAATTTCACTCTTCTCAATGATGAATCTGTTGTATTACACAACCTTTGACCATTTAGCTTTATCAATGACATGTACTTTAAAAATGTTTTAGAGATCCTACCAGTCTTTGAAAACATCCTTGTTCCTTGTTTCAGTTCCAGTTTTATGTATATTTTCTGCCTTGCACCTGATTATTCCAACGTCTGATCGATGGCCTAGGGAATCTAATTCTGGTATTGATTGTTTTTGCTGATTGTTTCCCCCTGTAGCTGATTTATTCATTATTGTGTAAATTTAGATCATGAGCTCATGTTTAGCTCAACAGCTGACCATGTAAGAGGCTTAGATGTGAACACTTGTAAGCTTCCTCAGAAAGTCCGCAAAGATTTATTTGTGTCCCTCCAATGAGTTGCCCGCGAGGACCCGGTTTTCTACAAGTGTTGGTCCACTACTCCCTCTAGAGGCTGGGACTCAGACAGGACTGCTTTGCTGCCCCCGATCTGGGATAGTGGCTTAAGGCGGCCTGTGGCCTGGGCAGGAAGCTCCCCACGTGTGTCCCACGACCCATCTGCCTGCGAACTTCGGTCACCTGGCAGGAAGCTATGATGCCCAGACCTATGGTTAGCTTTGCAGCGAGGTGTACTGCGCGGACCGGGTCCACACGCACTTCAAGTAAGAGGGCGGCCTGAGTGGAAAGGTTAAAGTTTGGGCAGCTGTGCAGACAAAGAAGGCGTCCTTTGTCCTGGGCCTAAATGCTTGTGACACCCCACTGGGCCTGCCGGGCTCTGAGGTCCCTGCCCTGGGCCCACTGTTCCCCTTCCCTTTGTTCAGTTACAGCAGATTTGGCCACACGCACTCCCTCAGTGAGGGCCGTGTTCCAAACTCCCTCAGCCCCGCACCCTCTCCGCAGGTTACCATGGACTACAGATGCTGCATTCTGAGTGCAGGGCATTCCGAGAATGCCAAGGGCAGACATGGTGACCTTAAATGATTTCCTCTTGTGTCAGTTTTGGTAAACTTTAGGAGCTAGGAGATGGTCCACTTTACAGAAATGTTCAAATTTACTGGCATTTCATATATTCTCTTCTATAACATTTTCCTGATTTTTCTGTATATTCTTTACTTATGTTTTGGTTTTCCTTAATCAAAGTGTGTCTTTTAAATCTTGTCAAAGAATATTCTTAGACTTACTACATCACCTGAATTTTATACATTTTCTATTGTATTAAGTTCTCCTCATATCTTTATTTATCTTTTTTCTATGTTCTCAGGTTTATTGTTTTGATCTTCTGATGTCAATTAAAACACTTGGTTATTCATTTTAATAAATGTTTTACTTATAAAGATTTCAACTTTTCAAGATTTCAGCTTACTTGTAAGTTTCTAAAGGTCAGGTCCTCTACATTGTTGCTCGCCTAAGGCTTAGTTCACCTTATAGCAATGTATATATTGACCTATTTTCCCCTCGACTTTCTGTGATTCCCTACATCTCACCTTTCTTTGCAGACAAGCCATTTGAAATACCCTTAACTTCTTTCACAGCCAATAAGTCTTTGAAATAATGTGTATTTTTTAGAGAAATCTTCTTATATAATTAGGCAGAAAATCTGACCTGCCATCGTTTTCAAAACAGCATAATTTCACTCTTCTCAATGATGAATCTGTTGTATGACACAACCTTTGAGTATTTAGCTTTATCAATGACATGTACTTAAAAAATGTTTTAGAGATCCTACCAGTCTTTGAAAACATCCTTGTTCCTTGTTTCAGTTCCAGTTTTGTGTATACATTCTGCCTTGCACCTGATTATTCCAACATCTGATGGATGACCTAGGGAATCTAATTCTGGTATTGATTGTTTTTGCTGCTTGTCTCCCCTTGTAGCAGATTACTTCATTAATGTGTAAATTTAGATCATGAGCTCATGTTTAGCTAAACAGCTGACCTTGTAAGAGGCTTAGGTGTGAACGCTCGTAAGCTTCAGCAGAAAGTCCACAAAGATTTTTTTGTGTCCCTCCAATGAGTTACCCGCGCGGACCCCGTTTTCTACAAGTGTTGGTCCACTACTCCCTCTAGAGGCTGGGACTCAGACAGGACTGCTTTGCTTCCCCCGATCTGGGGTAGTGGCTTTGGGCGGCCTGTGGCCTGGGCAGGAGGCTCCCCGCGTGTGTCCCACGACCGATCTGCCTGCGAACTTCGGTCACCTGGTAGGAAGCTATGATGCCCAGACCTATGGTTAGCTTTGCAGCGAGGTATACTGCGCGGACCGGTTCCACACGCACTTCAAGTAAGAGGGCGGCCTGAGTGGAAAGGTGAGAGTTTGGGCAGCTGTGCAGACAAAGAAGGCGCACTTTGGCCTGGGCCTAAATGCTTGTGACACACGACTGGGTCTGCCGGGCTCTGAGGGCCCTGCCGTTTGCCCCCTTCTCCCCTGCCCTTTGTTCAATCACAGCAGAGATGGCCACACCCACTCCCACAGTGAGGGCAGTGTTCCCACCTCCTTCAGCCCCGCACCCTCTCCGCAGTTTACCATGGACTACAGATGCTGCATTCTGAGGCCAGGGCGTTCCGAGAATGCCAAGGGCAGACAGGATGACCTTAAATGATTTCCTCTTGTGTCAATTTTGGTAAACTTTAGGAGCTAGGAAATGGTCCACTTTACAGAAATGTTCAAATTTACTGGCATTTCATATATTCTCTTCTATAACATTGTCCTGATTCTTTCTGTATATTCTTTACTTATGTTTTGGTTTTCCTTAATCAAAGTGTGTCTTTTAAATCTTTTCAAAGAATATTCTTTGGACTTACTACCCCACGTGAACTTTATACGTTTTCTGTGGTATTAAGTTCTGCTCATATCTTTATTTATCTTTTTTCTATGTTCTCAGGGTTTATTGTTTTGGTCTTCTGATGTCATTTAAAACACTTGGTTATTCATTTTAATAAATATTCTTACTTATAAAGATTTCAACTTTTCAAGATTTCAGCTTACTTGTAAGTTTCTAAGGGTCTGGTCCTCTACATTGTTGCTGGCCTAAGGCTTAGTTCACCATATAGCAATGTATATATTGACCTATTTTCCCCTCGACTTTCTGTGATTCCCTACATCTCACCTTTCTTTGCAGACAAGCCATTTGAAATACCCTTAACTTCTTTCACAGCCAATAAGTCTTTGAAATAATGTGTATTTTTTAGAGAAATCTTCTTATATAATTAGGCAGAAAATCTGACCTGCCATCGTTTTCAAAACAGCATAATTTCACTCTTCTCAATGATGAATCTGTTGTATGACACAACCTTTGAGTATTTAGCTTTATCAATGACATGTACTTTAAAAATGTTTTAGAGATCCTACCAGTCTTTGAAAACATCCTTGTTCCTTGTTTCAGTTCCAGTTTTGTGTATACATTCTGCCTTGCACCTGATTATTCCAACATCTGATGGATGACCTAGGGAATCTAATTCTGGTATTGATTGTTTTTGCTGCTTGTCTCCCCTTGTAGCTGATTTCTTCATTAATGTGTAAATTTAGATCATGAGCTCATGTTTAGCTAAACAGCTGACCTTGTAACAGGCTTAGGTGTGAACGCTCGTAAGCTTCAGCAGAAAGTCCACAAAGATTTTTTTGTGTCCCTCCAATGAGTTACCCGCGCGGACCCCGTTTTCTACAAGTGTTGGTCCACTACTCCCTCTAGAGGCTGGGACTCAGACAGGACTGCTTTGCTTCCCCCGATCTGGGGTAGTGGCTTTGGGCGGCCTGTGGCCTGGGCAGGAGGCTCCCCGCGTGTGTCCCATGACCGATCTGCCTGCGAACTTCGGTCACCTGGTAGGAAGCTATGATGCCCAGACCTATGGTTAACTTTGCAGCGCGGTGTACTGCGCGGACCGGTTCCACACGCACTTCAAGTAAGAGGGCGGCCTGAGTGGAAAGGTGAGAGTTTGGGCAGCTGTGCAGACAAAGAAGGCGCACTTTGGCCTGGGCCTAAATGCTTGTGACACACGACTGGGTCTGCCGGGCTCTGAGGGCCCTGCCGTTTGCCCTCTTCTCCCCTGCCCTTTGTTCAGTCACAGCAGAGATGGCCACACCCACTCCCACAGTGAGGGCAGTGTTCCCACCTCCTTCAGCCCCGCCCCCTCTCCGCAGGTTACCATGGACTACAGATGCTGCATTCTGAGGCCAGGGCGTTCCGAGAATGCCAAGGGCAGACAGGATGACCTTAAATGATTTCCTCTTGTGTCAATTTTGGTAAACTTTAGGAGCTAGGAAATGGTCCACTTTACAGAAATGTTCAAATTTACTGGCATTTCATATATTCTCTGCTATAACATTGTCCTGATTCTTTCTGTATATTCTTTACTTATGTTTTGGTTTTCCTTAATCAAAGTGTGTCTTTTAAATCTTTTCAAAGAATATTCTTTGGACTTACTACCTCACCTGAATTTTATACGTTTTCTGTGGTATTAAGTTCTGCTCATATCTTTATTTATCTTTTTTCTATGTTCTCAGGGTTTATTGTTTTGGTCTTCTGATGTCATTTAAAACACTTGGTTATTCATTTTAATAAATATTCTTACTTATAAAGATTTCAACTTTTCAAGATTTCAGCTTACTTGTAAGTTTCTAAGGGTCAGGTCCTCTATATTGTGGCTGGCCTAAGGCTTAGTTCACAATGTAGCAAAGTATATACTGACCTATTTTCCCCTCGACTTTCTGTGATTTCCCACATCTCACCTTTCTTTGCAGACAAGCCATTTGAAATACGCTTAACTTATTTCACAGCCAATAAGTCTTTGAAATAATGTTTATTTTTTAGAGAAATCTTCTTATATATTTAGGCAGAAAATCTGACCTGCCATAGTTTTCAAAACAGCATAATTTCACTCTTCTCAATGATGAATCTGTTGTATTACACAACCTTTGACCATTTAGCTTTATCAATGACATGTACTTTAAAAATGTTTTAGAGATCCTACCAGTCTTTGAAAACATCCTTGTTCCTTGTTTCAGTTCCAGTTTTATGTATATTTTCTGCCTTGCACCTGATTATTCCAACGTCTGATCGATGGCCTAGGGAATCTAATTCTGGTATTGATTGTTTTTGCTGATTGTTTCCCCCTGTAGCTGATTTATTCATTATTGTGTAAATTTAGATCATGAGCTCATGTTTAGCTCAACAGCTGACCATGTAAGAGGCTTAGATGTGAACACTTGTAAGCTTCCTCAGAAAGTCCGCAAAGATTTATTTGTGTCCCTCCAATGAGTTGCCCGCGAGGACCCGGTTTTCTACAAGTGTTGGTCCACTACTCCCTCTAGAGGCTGGGACTCAGACAGGACTGCTTTGCTGCCCCCGATCTGGGATAGTGGCTTAAGGCGGCCTGTGGCCTGGGCAGGAAGCTCCCCACGTGTGTCCCACGACCCATCTGCCTGCGAACTTCGGTCACCTGGCAGGAAGCTATGATGCCCAGACCTATGGTTAGCTTTGCAGCGAGGTGTACTGCGCGGACCGGGTCCACACGCACTTCAAGTAAGAGGGCGGCCTGAGTGGAAAGGTTAAAGTTTGGGCAGCTGTGCAGACAAAGAAGGCGTCCTTTGTCCTGGGCCTAAATGCTTGTGACACCCCACTGGGCCTGCCGGGCTCTGAGGTCCCTGCCCTGGGCCCACTGTTCCCCTTCCCTTTGTTCAGTTACAGCAGATTTGGCCACACGCACTCCCTCAGTGAGGGCCGTGTTCCAAACTCCCTCAGCCCCGCACCCTCTCCGCAGGTTACCATGGACTACAGATGCTGCATTCTGAGTGCAGGGCATTCCGAGAATGCCAAGGGCAGACATGGTGACCTTAAATGATTTCCTCTTGTGTCAGTTTTGGTAAACTTTAGGAGCTAGGAGATGGTCCACTTTACAGAAATGTTCAAATTTACTGGCATTTCATATATTCTCTTCTATAACATTTTCCTGATTTTTCTGTATATTCTTTACTTATGTTTTGGTTTTCCTTAATCAAAGTGTGTCTTTTAAATCTTGTCAAAGAATATTCTTAGACTTACTACATCACCTGAATTTTATACATTTTCTATTGTATTAAGTTCTCCTCATATCTTTATTTATCTTTTTTCTATGTTCTCAGGTTTATTGTTTTGATCTTCTGATGTCAATTAAAACACTTGGTTATTCATTTTAATAAATGTTTTACTTATAAAGATTTCAACTTTTCAAGATTTCAGCTTACTTGTAAGTTTCTAAAGGTCAGGTCCTCTACATTGTTGCTCGCCTAAGGCTTAGTTCACCTTATAGCAATGTATATATTGACCTATTTTCCCCTCGACTTTCTGTGATTCCCTACATCTCACCTTTCTTTGCAGACAAGCCATTTGAAATACCCTTAACTTCTTTCACAGCCAATAAGTCTTTGAAATAATGTGTATTTTTTAGAGAAATCTTCTTATATAATTAGGCAGAAAATCTGACCTGCCATCGTTTTCAAAACAGCATAATTTCACTCTTCTCAATGATGAATCTGTTGTATGACACAACCTTTGAGTATTTAGCTTTATCAATGACATGTACTTAAAAAATGTTTTAGAGATCCTACCAGTCTTTGAAAACATCCTTGTTCCTTGTTTCAGTTCCAGTTTTGTGTATACATTCTGCCTTGCACCTGATTATTCCAACATCTGATGGATGACCTAGGGAATCTAATTCTGGTATTGATTGTTTTTGCTGCTTGTCTCCCCTTGTAGCAGATTACTTCATTAATGTGTAAATTTAGATCATGAGCTCATGTTTAGCTAAACAGCTGACCTTGTAAGAGGCTTAGGTGTGAACGCTCGTAAGCTTCAGCAGAAAGTCCACAAAGATTTTTTTGTGTCCCTCCAATGAGTTACCCGCGCGGACCCCGTTTTCTACAAGTGTTGGTCCACTACTCCCTCTAGAGGCTGGGACTCAGACAGGACTGCTTTGCTTCCCCCGATCTGGGGTAGTGGCTTTGGGCGGCCTGTGGCCTGGGCAGGAGGCTCCCCGCGTGTGTCCCACGACCGATCTGCCTGCGAACTTCGGTCACCTGGTAGGAAGCTATGATGCCCAGACCTATGGTTAGCTTTGCAGCGAGGTATACTGCGCGGACCGGTTCCACACGCACTTCAAGTAAGAGGGCGGCCTGAGTGGAAAGGTGAGAGTTTGGGCAGCTGTGCAGACAAAGAAGGCGCACTTTGGCCTGGGCCTAAATGCTTGTGACACACGACTGGGTCTGCCGGGCTCTGAGGGCCCTGCCGTTTGCCCCCTTCTCCCCTGCCCTTTGTTCAATCACAGCAGAGATGGCCACACCCACTCCCACAGTGAGGGCAGTGTTCCCACCTCCTTCAGCCCCGCACCCTCTCCGCAGTTTACCATGGACTACAGATGCTGCATTCTGAGGCCAGGGCGTTCCGAGAATGCCAAGGGCAGACAGGATGACCTTAAATGATTTCCTCTTGTGTCAATTTTGGTAAACTTTAGGAGCTAGGAAATGGTCCACTTTACAGAAATGTTCAAATTTACTGGCATTTCATATATTCTCTTCTATAACATTGTCCTGATTCTTTCTGTATATTCTTTACTTATGTTTTGGTTTTCCTTAATCAAAGTGTGTCTTTTAAATCTTTTCAAAGAATATTCTTTGGACTTACTACCCCACGTGAACTTTATACGTTTTCTGTGGTATTAAGTTCTGCTCATATCTTTATTTATCTTTTTTCTATGTTCTCAGGGTTTATTGTTTTGGTCTTCTGATGTCATTTAAAACACTTGGTTATTCATTTTAATAAATATTCTTACTTATAAAGATTTCAACTTTTCAAGATTTCAGCTTACTTGTAAGTTTCTAAGGGTCTGGTCCTCTACATTGTTGCTGGCCTAAGGCTTAGTTCACCATATAGCAATGTATATATTGACCTATTTTCCCCTCGACTTTCTGTGATTCCCTACATCTCACCTTTCTTTGCAGACAAGCCATTTGAAATACCCTTAACTTCTTTCACAGCCAATAAGTCTTTGAAATAATGTGTATTTTTTAGAGAAATCTTCTTATATAATTAGGCAGAAAATCTGACCTGCCATAGTTTTCAAAACAGCATAATTTCACTCTTCTCAATGATGAATCTGTTGTATGACACAACCTTTGAGCATTTAGCTTTATCAATGACATGTACTTTAAAAATGTTTTAGAGATCCTACCAGTCTTTGAAAACATCCTTGTTCCTTGTTTCAGTTCCAGTTTTATGTATATTTTCTGCCTTGCACCTGATTATTCCAACGTCTGATCGATGGCCTAGGGAATCTAATTCTGGTATTGATTGTTTTTGCTGATTGTTTCCCCCTGTAGCTGATTTATTCATTATTGTGTAAATTTAGATCATGAGCTCATGTTTAGCTCAACAGCTGACCATGTAAGAGGCTTAGATATGAACACTTGTAAGCTTCCTCAGAAAGTCCGCAAAGATTTATTTGTGTCCCTCCAATGAGTTGCCCGCGAGGACCCGGTTTTCTACAAGTGTTTGTCCACTACTCCCTCTAGAGGCTGGGACTCAGACAGGACTGCTTTGCTGCCCCCGATCTGGGATAGTGGCTTTGGGCGGCCTGTGGCCTGGGCAGGAAGCTCCCCACGTGTGTCCCACGACCCATCTGCCTGCGAACTTCGGTCACCTGGCAGGAAGCTATGATGCCCAGACCTATGGTTAGCTTTGCAGCGAGGTGTACTGCGCGGACCGGGTCCACACGCACTTCAAGTAAGAGGGCGGCCTGAGTGGAAAGGTTAAAGTTTGGGCAGCTGTGCAGACAAAGAAGGCGTCCTTTGTCCTGGGCCTAAATGCTTGTGACACCCCTCTGGGCCTGCCGGGCTCTGAGGGCCCTGCCCTGGGCCCACTGTTCCCCTTCCCTTTGTTCAGTTACAGCAGATTTGGCCACACCCACTCCCTCAGTGAGGGCCGTGTTCCAAACTCCCTCAGCCCCGCACCCTCTCCGCAGTTTACCATGGACTACAGATGCTGCATTCTGAGTGCAGGGCATTCCGAGAATGCCAAGGGCAGACATGATGACCTTAAATGATTTCCTTTTGTGTCAGTTTTGGTAAACTTTAGGAGCTAGGAGATGGTCCACTTTACAGAAATGTTCAAATTTACTGGCATTTCATATATTCTCTTCTATAACATTGTCCTGATTTTTCTGTATATTCTTTACTTATGTTTTGGTTTTCCTTAATCAAAGTGTGTCTTTTAAATCTTGTCAAAGAATATTCTTAGACTTACTACATCACCTGAATTTTATACATTTTCTATTGTATTAAGTTCTCCTCATATCTTTATTTATCTTTTTTCTATGTTCTCAGGTTTATTGTTTTGATCTTCTGATGTCAATTAAAACACTTGGTTATTCATTTTAATAAATGTTTTTCTTATAGAGATTTCAACTTTTCAAGATTTCAGCTTACTTGTAAGTTTCTAAGGGTCAGGTCCTCTACATTGTTGCTGGCCTAAGGCTTAGTTCACCATATAGCAATGTATATATTGACCTATTTTCCCCTCGACTTTCTGTGATTCCCTACATCTCACCTTTCTTTGCAGACAAGCCATTTGAAATACCCTTAACTTCTTTCACAGCCAATAAGTCTTTGAAATAATGTGTATTTTTTAGAGAAATCTTCTTATATAATTAGGCAGAAAATCTGACCTGCCATCGTTTTCAAAACAGCATAATTTCACTCTTCTCAATGATGAATCTGTTGTATGACACAACCTTTGAGTATTTAGCTTTATCAATGACATGTACTTAAAAAATGTTTTAGAGATCCTACCAGTCTTTGAAAACATCCTTGTTCCTTGTTTCAGTTCCAGTTTTGTGTATACATTCTGCCTTGCACCTGATTATTCCAACATCTGATGGATGACCTAGGGAATCTAATTCTGGTATTGATTGTTTTTGCTGCTTGTCTCCCCTTGTAGCTGATTTCTTCATTAATGTGTAAATTTAGATCATGAGCTCATGTTTAGCTAAACAGCTGACCTTGTAACAGGCTTAGGTGTGAACGCTCGTAAGCTTCAGCAGAAAGTCCACAAAGATTTTTTTGTGTCCCTCCAATGAGTTACCCGCGCGGACCCCGTTTTCTACAAGTGTTGGTCCACTACTCCCTCTAGAGGCTGGGACTCAGACAGGACTGCTTTGCTTCCCCCGATCTGGGGTAGTGGCTTTGGGCGGCCTGTGGCCTGGGCAGGAGGCTCCCCGCGTGTGTCCCACGACCGATCTGCCTGCGAACTTCGGTCACCTGGTAGGAAGCTATGATGCCCAGACCTATGGTTAACTTTGCAGCGCGGTGTACTGCGCGGACCGGTTCCACACGCACTTCAAGTAAGAGGGCGGCCTGAGTGGAAAGGTGAGAGTTTGGGCAGCTGTGCAGACAAAGAAGGCGCACTTTGGCCTGGGCCTAAATGCTTGTGACACACGACTGGGTCTGCCGGGCTCTGAGGGCCCTGCCGTTTGCCCTCTTCTCCCCTGCCCTTTGTTCAGTCACAGCAGAGTTGGCCACACCCACTCCCACAGTGAGGGCAGTGTTCCCACCTCCTTCAGCCCCGCCCCCTCTCCGCAGGTTACCATGGACTACAGATGCTGCATTCTGAGGCCAGGGCGTTCCGAGAATGCCAAGGGCAGACAGGATGACCTTAAATGATTTCCTCTTGTGTCAATTTTGGTAAACTTTAGGAGCTAGGAAATGGTCCACTTTACAGAAATGTTCAAATTTACTGGCATTTCATATATTCTCTGCTATAACATTGTCCTGATTCTTTCTGTATATTCTTTACTTATGTTTTGGTTTTCCTTAATCAAAGTGTGTCTTTTAAATCTTTTCAAAGAATATTCTTTGGACTTACTACCTCACCTGAATTTTATACGTTTTCTGTGGTATTAAGTTCTGCTCATATCTTTATTTATCTTTTTTCTATGTTCTCAGGGTTTATTGTTTTCATCTTCTGATGTCATTTAAAACACTTGGTTATTCATTTTAATAAATATTCTTACTTATAAAGATTTCAACTTTTCAAGATTTCAGCTTACTTGTAAGTTTCTAAGGGTCAGGTCCTCTATATTGTGGCTGGCCTAAGGCTTAGTTCACAATATAGCAAAGTATATACTGACCTATTTTCCCCTCGACTTTCTGTGATTTCCTACATCTCACCTTTCTTTGCAGACAAGCCATTTGAAATACGCTTAACTTATTTCACAGCCAATAAGTCTTTGAAATAATGTTTATTTTTTAGAGAAATCTTCTTATATATTTAGGCAGAAAATCTGACCTGCCATAGTTTTCAAAACAGCATAATTTCACTCTTCTCAATGATGAATCTGTTGTATTACACAACCTTTGACCATTTAGCTTTATCAATGACATGTACTTTAAAAATGTTTTAGAGATCCTACCAGTCTTTGAAAACATCCTTGTTCCTTGTTTCAGTTCCAGTTTTATGTATATTTTCTGCCTTGCACCTGATTATTCCAACGTCTGATCGATGGCCTAGGGAATCTAATTCTGGTATTGATTGTTTTTGCTGATTGTTTCCCCCTGTAGCTGATTTATTCATTATTGTGTAAATTTAGATCATGAGCTCATGTTTAGCTCAACAGCTGACCATGTAAGAGGCTTAGATGTGAACACTTGTAAGCTTCCTCAGAAAGTCCGCAAAGATTTATTTGTGTCCCTCCAATGAGTTGCCCGCGAGGACCCCGTTTTCTACAAGTGTTGGTCCACTACTCCCTCTAGAGGCTGGGACTCAGACAGGACTGCTTTGCTGCCCCCGATCTGGGATAGTGGCTTAAGGCGGCCTGTGGCCTGGGCAGGAAGCTCCCCACGTGTGTCCCACGACCCATCTGCCTGCGAACTTCGGTCACCTGGCAGGAAGCTATGATGCCCAGACCTATGGTTAGCTTTGCAGCGAGGTGTACTGCGCGGACCGGGTCCACACGCACTTCAAGTAAGAGGGCGGCCTGAGTGGAAAGGTTAAAGTTTGGGCAGCTGTGCAGACAAAGAAGGCGTCCTTTGTCCTGGGCCTAAATGCTTGTGACACCCCACTGGGCCTGCCGGGCTCTGAGGTCCCTGCCCTGGGCCCACTGTTCCCCTTCCCTTTGTTCAGTTACAGCAGATTTGGCCACACCCACTCCCTCAGTGAGGGCCGTGTTCCAAACTCCCTCAGCCCCGCACCCTCTCCGCAGGTTACCATGGACTACAGATGCTGCATTCTGAGTGCAGGGCATTCCGAGAATGCCAAGGGCAGACATGATGACCTTAAATGATTTCCTCTTGTGTCAGTTTTGGTAAACTTTAGGAGCTAGGAAATGGTCCACTTTACAGAAATGTTCAAATTTACTGGCATTTCATATATTCTCTTCTATAACATTGTCCTGATTTTTCTGTATATTCTTTACTTATGTTTTGGTTTTCCTTAATCAAAGTGTGTCTTTTAAATCTTGTCAAAGAATATTCTTAGACTTACTACATCACCTGAATTTTATACATTTTCTATTGTATTAAGTTCTCCTCATATCTTTATTTATCTTTTTTCTATGTTCTCAGGTTTATTGTTTTGATCTTCTGATGTCAATTAAAACACTTGGTTATTCATTTTAATAAATGTTTTTCTTATAGAGATTTCAACTTTTCAAGATTTCAGCTTACTTGTAAGTTTCTAAAGGTCAGGTCCTCTACATTGTTGCTCGCCTAAGGCTTAGTTCACCTTATAGCAATGTATATATTGACCTATTTTCCCCTCGACTTTCTGTGATTCCCTACATCTCACCTTTCTTTGCAGACAAGCCATTTGAAATACCCTTAACTTCTTTCACAGCCAATAAGTCTTTGAAATAATGTGTATTTTTTAGAGAAATCTTCTTATATAATTAGGCAGAAAATCTGACCTGCCATCGTTTTCAAAACAGCATAATTTCACTCTTCTCAATGATGAATCTGTTGTATGACACAACCTTTGAGTATTTAGCTTTATCAATGACATGTACTTAAAAAATGTTTTAGAGATCCTACCAGTCTTTGAAAACATCCTTGTTCCTTGTTTCAGTTCCAGTTTTGTGTATACATTCTGCCTTGCACCTGATTATTCCAACATCTGATGGATGACCTAGGGAATCTAATTCTGGTATTGATTGTTTTTGCTGCTTGTCTCCCCTTGTAGCAGATTACTTCATTAATGTGTAAATTTAGATCATGAGCTCATGTTTAGCTAAACAGCTGACCTTGTAAGAGGCTTAGGTGTGAACGCTCGTAAGCTTCAGCAGAAAGTCCACAAAGATTTTTTTGTGTCCCTCCAATGAGTTACCCGCGCGGACCCCGTTTTCTACAAGTGTTGGTCCACTACTCCCTCTAGAGGCTGGGACTCAGACAGGACTGCTTTGCTTCCCCCGATCTGGGGTAGTGGCTTTGGGCGGCCTGTGGCCTGGGCAGGAGGCTCCCCGCGTGTGTCCCACGACCGATCTGCCTGCGAACTTCGGTCACCTGGTAGGAAGCTATGATGCCCAGACCTATGGTTAGCTTTGCAGCGAGGTATACTGCGCGGACCGGTTCCACACGCACTTCAAGTAAGAGGGCGGCCTGAGTGGAAAGGTGAGAGTTTGGGCAGCTCTGCAGACAAAGAAGGCGCACTTTGGCCTGGGCCTAAATGCTTGTGACACACGACTGGGTCTGCCGGGCTCTGAGGGCCCTGCCGTTTGCCCCCTTCTCCCCTGCCCTTTGTTCAATCACAGCAGAGATGGCCACACCCACTCCCACAGTGAGGGCAGTGTTCCCACCTCCTTCAGCCCCGCACCCTCTCCGCAGTTTACCATGGACTACAGATGCTGCATTCTGAGGCCAGGGCGTTCCGAGAATGCCAAGGGCAGACAGGATGACCTTAAATGATTTCCTCTTGTGTCAATTTTGGTAAACTTTAGGAGCTAGGAAATGGTCCACTTTACAGAAATGTTCAAATTTACTGGCATTTCATATATTCTCTTCTATAACATTGTCCTGATTCTTTCTGTATATTCTTTACTTATGTTTTGGTTTTCCTTAATCAAAGTGTGTCTTTTAAATCTTTTCAAAGAATATTCTTTGGACTTACTACCCCACGTGAACTTTATACGTTTTCTGTGGTATTAAGTTCTGCTCATATCTTTATTTATCTTTTTTCTATGTTCTCAGGGTTTATTGTTTTGGTCTTCTGATGTCATTTAAAACACTTGGTTATTCATTTTAATAAATATTCTTACTTATAAAGATTT
Source organism: Mesoplodon bidens (assembly GCF_964165515.1). Classification (NCBI taxonomy): domain Eukaryota; kingdom Metazoa; phylum Chordata; class Mammalia; order Artiodactyla; family Ziphiidae; genus Mesoplodon; species Mesoplodon bidens. The sequence goes on from NW_027671513.1 coordinate 1,338,771, forward strand.
CAACTTTTCAAGATTTCAGCTTACTTGTAAGTTTCTAAGGGTCTGGTCCTCTACATTGTTGCTGGCCTAAGGCTTAGTTCACCATATAGCAATGTATATATTGACCTATTTTCCCCTCGACTTTCTGTGATTCCCTACATCTCACCTTTCTTTGCAGACAAGCCATTTGAAATACCCTTAACTTCTTTCACAGCCAATAAGTCTTTGAAATAATGTGTATTTTTTAGAGAAATCTTCTTATATAATTAGGCAGAAAATCTGACCTGCCATAGTTTTCAAAACAGCATAATTTCACTCTTCTCAATGATGAATCTGTTGTATGACACAACCTTTGAGCATTTAGCTTTATCAATGACATGTACTTTAAAAATGTTTTAGAGATCCTACCAGTCTTTGAAAACATCCTTGTTCCTTGTTTCAGTTCCAGTTTTATGTATATTTTCTGCCTTGCACCTGATTATTCCAACGTCTGATCGATGGCCTAGGGAATCTAATTCTGGTATTGATTGTTTTTGCTGATTGTTTCCCCCTGTAGCTGATTTATTCATTATAGTGTAAATTTAGATCATGAGCTCATGTTTAGCTCAACAGCTGACCATGTAAGAGGCTTAGATATGAACACTTGTAAGCTTCCTCAGAAAGTCCGCAAAGATTTATTTGTGTCCCTCCAATGAGTTGCCCGCGAGGACCCGGTTTTCTACAAGTGTTTGTCCACTACTCCCTCTAGAGGCTGGGACTCAGACAGGACTGCTTTGCTGCCCCCGATCTGGGATAGTGGCTTTGGGCGGCCTGTGGCCTGGGCAGGAAGCTCCCCACGTGTGTCCCACGACCCATCTGCCTGCGAACTTCGGTCACCTGGCAGGAAGCTATGATGCCCAGACCTATGGTTAGCTTTGCAGCGAGGTGTACTGCGCGGACCGGGTCCACACGCACTTCAAGTAAGAGGGCGGCCTGAGTGGAAAGGTTAAAGTTTGGGCAGCTGTGCAGACAAAGAAGGCGTCCTTTGTCCTGGGCCTAAATGCTTGTGACACCCCTCTGGGCCTGCCGGGCTCTGAGGGCCCTGCCCTGGGCCCACTGTTCCCCTTCCCTTTGTTCAGTTACAGCAGATTTGGCCACACCCACTCCCTCAGTGAGGGCCGTGTTCCAAACTCCCTCAGCCCCGCACCCTCTCCGCAGTTTACCATGGACTACAGATGCTGCATTCTGAGTGCAGGGCATTCCGAGAATGCCAAGGGCAGACATGATGACCTTAAATGATTTCCTTTTGTGTCAGTTTTGGTAAACTTTAGGAGCTAGGAGATGGTCCACTTTACAGAAATGTTCAAATTTACTGGCATTTCATATATTCTCTTCTAAAACATTGTCCTGATTTTTCTGTATATTCTTTACTTATGTTTTGGTTTTCCTTAATCAAAGTGTGTCTTTTAAATCTTGTCAAAGAATATTCTTAGACTTACTACATCACCTGAATTTTATACATTTTCTATTGTATTAAGTTCTCCTCATATCTTTATTTATCTTTTTTCTATGTTCTCAGGTTTATTGTTTTGATCTTCTGATGTCAATTAAAACACTTGGTTATTCATTTTAATAAATGTTTTTCTTATAGAGATTTCAACTTTTCAAGATTTCAGCTTACTTGTAAGTTTCTAAGGGTCAGGTCCTCTACATTGTTGCTGGCCTAAGGCTTAGTTCACCATATAGCAATGTATATATTGACCTATTTTCCCCTCGACTTTCTGTGATTCCCTACATCTCACCTTTCTTTGCAGACAAGCCATTTGAAATACCCTTAACTTCTTTCACAGCCAATAAGTCTTTGAAATAATGTGTATTTTTTAGAGAAATCTTCTTATATAATTAGGCAGAAAATCTGACCTGCCATCGTTTTCAAAACAGCATAATTTCACTCTTCTCAATGATGAATCTGTTGTATGACACAACCTTTGAGTATTTAGCTTTATCAATGACATGTACTTAAAAAATGTTTTAGAGATCCTACCAGTCTTTGAAAACATCCTTGTTCCTTGTTTCAGTTCCAGTTTTGTGTATACATTCTGCCTTGCACCTGATTATTCCAACATCTGATGGATGACCTAGGGAATCTAATTCTGGTATTGATTGTTTTTGCTGCTTGTCTCCCCTTGTAGCAGATTACTTCATTAATGTGTAAATTTAGATCATGAGCTCATGTTTAGCTAAACAGCTGACCTTGTAAGAGGCTTAGGTGTGAACGCTCGTAAGCTTCAGCAGAAAGTCCACAAAGATTTTTTTGTGTCCCTCCAATGAGTTACCCGCGCGGACCCCGTTTTCTACAAGTGTTGGTCCACTACTCCCTCTAGAGGCTGGGACTCAGACAGGACTGCTTTGCTTCCCCCGATCTGGGGTAGTGGCTTTGGGCGGCCTGTGGCCTGGGCAGGAGGCTCCCCGCGTGTGTCCCACGACCGATCTGCCTGCGAACTTCGGTCACCTGGTAGGAAGCTATGATGCCCAGACCTATGGTTAACTTTGCAGCGCGGTGTACTGCGCGGACCGGTTCCACACGCACTTCAAGTAAGAGGGCGGCCTGAGTGGAAAGGTGAGAGTTTGGGCAGCTGTGCAGACAAAGAAGGCGCACTTTGGCCTGGGCCTAAATGCTTGTGACACACGACTGGGTCTGCCGGGCTCTGAGGGCCCTGCCGTTTGCCCTCTTCTCCCCTGCCCTTTGTTCAGTCACAGCAGAGATGGCCACACCCACTCCCACACTGAGGGCAGTGTTCCCACCTCCTTCAGCCCCGCCCCCTCTCCGCAGGTTACCATGGACTACAGATGCTGCATTCTGAGTGCAGGGCATTCCGAGAATGCCAAGGGCAGACATGATGACCTTAAATGATTTCCTCTTGTGTCAGTTTTGGTAAACTTTAGGAGCTAGGAGATGGTCCACTTTACAGAAATGTTCAAATTTACTGGCATTTCATATATTCTCTTCTATAACATTGTCCTGATTTTTCTGTATATTCTTTACTTATGTTTTGGTTTTCCTTAATCAAAGTGTGTCTTTTAAATCTTGTCAAAGAATATTCTTAGACTTACTACATCACCTGAATTTTATACATTTTCTATTGTATTAAGTTCTCCTCATATCTTTATTTATCTTTTTTCTATGTTCTCAGGTTTATTGTTTTGATCTTCTGATGTCAATTAAAACACTTGGTTATTCATTTTAATAAATGTTTTACTTATAAAGATTTCAACTTTTCAAGATTTCAGCTTACTTGTAAGTTTCTAAAGGTCAGGTCCTCTACATTGTTGCTCGCCTAAGGCTTAGTTCACCTTATAGCAATGTATATATTGACCTATTTTCCCCTCGACTTTCTGTGATTCCCTACATCTCACCTTTCTTTGCAGACAAGCCATTTGAAATACCCTTAACTTCTTTCACAGCCAATAAGTCTTTGAAATAATGTGTATTTTTTAGAGAAATCTTCTTATATAATTAGGCAGAAAATCTGACCTGCCATCGTTTTCAAAACAGCATAATTTCACTCTTCTCAATGATGAATCTGTTGTATGACACAACCTTTGAGTATTTAGCTTTATCAATGACATGTACTTAAAAAATGTTTTAGAGATCCTACCAGTCTTTGAAAACATCCTTGTTCCTTGTTTCAGTTCCAGTTTTGTGTATACATTCTGCCTTGCACCTGATTATTCCAACATCTGATGGATGACCTAGGGAATCTAATTCTGGTATTGATTGTTTTTGCTGCTTGTCTCCCCTTGTAGCAGATTACTTCATTAATGTGTAAATTTAGATCATGAGCTCATGTTTAGCTAAACAGCTGACCTTGTAAGAGGCTTAGGTGTGAACGCTCGTAAGCTTCAGCAGAAAGTCCACAAAGATTTTTTTGTGTCCCTCCAATGAGTTACCCGCGCGGACCCCGTTTTCTACAAGTGTTGGTCCACTACTCCCTCTAGAGGCTGGGACTCAGACAGGACTGCTTTGCTTCCCCCGATCTGGGGTAGTGGCTTGGGGCGGCCTGTGGCCTGGGCAGGAGGCTCCCCGCGTGTGTCCCACGACCGATCTGCCTGCGAACTTCGGTCACCTGGTAGGAAGCTATGATGCCCAGACCTATGGTTAGCTTTGCAGCGAGGTATACTGCGCGGACCGGTTCCACACGCACTTCAAGTAAGAGGGCGGCCTGAGTGGAAAGGTGAGAGTTTGGGCAGCTGTGCAGACAAAGAAGGCGCACTTTGGCCTGGGCCTAAATGCTTGTGACACACGACTGGGTCTGCCGGGCTCTGAGGGCCCTGCCGTTTGCCCCCTTCTCCCCTGCCCTTTGTTCAATCACAGCAGAGATGGCCACACCCACTCCCACAGTGAGGGCAGTGTTCCCACCTCCTTCAGCCCCGCACCCTCTCCGCAGTTTACCATGGACTACAGATGCTGCATTCTGAGGCCAGGGCGTTCCGAGAATGCCAAGGGCAGACAGGATGACCTTAAATGATTTCCTCTTGTGTCAATTTTGGTAAACTTTAGGAGCTAGGAAATGGTCCACTTTACAGAAATGTTCAAATTTACTGGCATTTCATATATTCTCTTCTATAACATTGTCCTGATTCTTTCTGTATATTCTTTACTTATGTTTTGGTTTTCCTTAATCAAAGTGTGTCTTTTAAATCTTTTCAAAGAATATTCTTTGGACTTACTACCCCACGTGAACTTTATACGTTTTCTGTGGTATTAAGTTCTGCTCATATCTTTATTTATCTTTTTTCTATGTTCTCAGGGTTTATTGTTTTGGTCTTCTGATGTCATTTAAAACACTTGGTTATTCATTTTAATAAATATTCTTACTTATAAAGATTTCAACTTTTCAAGATTTCAGCTTACTTGTAAGTTTCTAAGGGTCTGGTCCTCTACATTGTTGCTGGCCTAAGGCTTAGTTCACCATATAGCAATGTATATATTGACCTATTTTCCCCTCGACTTTCTGTGATTCCCTACATCTCACCTTTCTTTGCAGACAAGCCATTTGAAATACCCTTAACTTCTTTCACAGCCAATAAGTCTTTGAAATAATGTGTATTTTTTAGAGAAATCTTCTTATATAATTAGGCAGAAAATCTGACCTGCCATAGTTTTCAAAACAGCATAATTTCACTCTTCTCAATGATGAATCTGTTGTATGACACAACCTTTGAGCATTTAGCTTTATCAATGACATGTACTTTAAAAATGTTTTAGAGATCCTACCAGTCTTTGAAAACATCCTTGTTCCTTGTTTCAGTTCCAGTTTTATGTATATTTTCTGCCTTGCACCTGATTATTCCAACGTCTGATCGATGGCCTAGGGAATCTAATTCTGGTATTGATTGTTTTTGCTGATTGTTTCCCCCTGTAGCTGATTTATTCATTATTGTGTAAATTTAGATCATGAGCTCATGTTTAGCTCAACAGCTGACCATGTAAGAGGCTTAGATATGAACACTTGTAAGCTTCCTCAGAAAGTCCGCAAAGATTTATTTGTGTCCCTCCAATGAGTTGCCCGCGAGGACCCGGTTTTCTACAAGTGTTTGTCCACTACTCCCTCTAGAGGCTGGGACTCAGACAGGACTGCTTTGCTGCCCCCGATCTGGGATAGTGGCTTTGGGCGGCCTGTGGCCTGGGCAGGAAGCTCCCCACGTGTGTCCCACGACCCATCTGCCTGCGAACTTCGGTCACCTGGCAGGAAGCTATGATGCCCAGACCTATGGTTAGCTTTGCAGCGAGGTGTACTGCGCGGACCGGGTCCACACGCACTTCAAGTAAGAGGGCGGCCTGAGTGGAAAGGTTAAAGTTTGGGCAGCTGTGCAGACAAAGAAGGCGTCCTTTGTCCTGGGCCTAAATGCTTGTGACACCCCTCTGGGCCTGCCGGGCTCTGAGGGCCCTGCCCTGGGCCCACTGTTCCCCTTCCCTTTGTTCAGTTACAGCAGATTTGGCCACACCCACTCCCTCAGTGAGGGCCGTGTTCCAAACTCCCTCAGCCCCGCACCCTCTCCGCAGTTTACCATGGACTACAGATGCTGCATTCTGAGTGCAGGGCATTCCGAGAATGCCAAGGGCAGACATGATGACCTTAAATGATTTCCTTTTGTGTCAGTTTTGGTAAACTTTAGGAGCTAGGAGATGGTCCACTTTACAGAAATGTTCAAATTTACTGGCATTTCATATATTCTCTTCTATAACATTGTCCTGATTTTTCTGTATATTCTTTACTTATGTTTTGGTTTTCCTTAATCAAAGTGTGTCTTTTAAATCTTGTCAAAGAATATTCTTAGACTTACTACATCACCTGAATTTTATACATTTTCTATTGTATTAAGTTCTCCTCATATCTTTATTTATCTTTTTTCTATGTTCTCAGGTTTATTGTTTTGATCTTCTGATGTCAATTAAAACACTTGGTTATTCATTTTAATAAATGTTTTTCTTATAGAGATTTCAACTTTTCAAGATTTCAGCTTACTTGTAAGTTTCTAAGGGTCAGGTCCTCTACATTGTTGCTGGCCTAAGGCTTAGTTCACCATATAGCAATGTATATATTGACCTATTTTCCCCTCGACTTTCTGTGATTCCCTACATCTCACCTTTCTTTGCAGACAAGCCATTTGAAATACCCTTAACTTCTTTCACAGCCAATAAGTCTTTGAAATAATGTGTATTTTTTAGAGAAATCTTCTTATATAATTAGGCAGAAAATCTGACCTGCCATCGTTTTCAAAACAGCATAATTTCACTCTTCTCAATGATGAATCTGTTGTATGACACAACCTTTGAGTATTTAGCTTTATCAATGACATGTACTTAAAAAATGTTTTAGAGATCCTACCAGTCTTTGAAAACATCCTTGTTCCTTGTTTCAGTTCCAGTTTTGTGTATACATTCTGCCTTGCACCTGATTATTCCAACATCTGATGGATGACCTAGGGAATCTAATTCTGGTATTGATTGTTTTTGCTGCTTGTCTCCCCTTGTAGCTGATTTCTTCATTAATGTGTAAATTTAGATCATGAGCTCATGTTTAGCTAAACAGCTGACCTTGTAACAGGCTTAGGTGTGAACGCTCGTAAGCTTCAGCAGAAAGTCCACAAAGATTTTTTTGTGTCCCTCCAATGAGTTACCCGCGCGGACCCCGTTTTCTACAAGTGTTGGTCCACTACTCCCTCTAGAGGCTGGGACTCAGACAGGACTGCTTTGCTTCCCCCGATCTGGGGTAGTGGCTTTGGGCGGCCTGTGGCCTGGGCAGGAGGCTCCCCGCGTGTGTCCCACGACCGATCTGCCTGCGAACTTCGGTCACCTGGTAGGAAGCTATGATGCCCAGACCTATGGTTAACTTTGCAGCGCGGTGTACTGCGCGGACCGGTTCCACACGCACTTCAAGTAAGAGGGCGGCCTGAGTGGAAAGGTGAGAGTTTGGGCAGCTGTGCAGACAAAGAAGGCGCACTTTGGCCTGGGCCTAAATGCTTGTGACACACGACTGGGTCTGCCGGGCTCTGAGGGCCCTGCCGTTTGCCCTCTTCTCCCCTGCCCTTTGTTCAGTCACAGCAGAGTTGGCCACACCCACTCCCACAGTGAGGGCAGTGTTCCCACCTCCTTCAGCCCCGCCCCCTCTCCGCAGGTTACCATGGACTACAGATGCTGCATTCTGAGGCCAGGGCGTTCCGAGAATGCCAAGGGCAGACAGGATGACCTTAAATGATTTCCTCTTGTGTCAATTTTGGTAAACTTTAGGAGCTAGGAAATGGTCCACTTTACAGAAATGTTCAAATTTACTGGCATTTCATATATTCTCTGCTATAACATTGTCCTGATTCTTTCTGTATATTCTTTACTTATGTTTTGGTTTTCCTTAATCAAAGTGTGTCTTTTAAATCTTTTCAAAGAATATTCTTTGGACTTACTACCTCACCTGAATTTTATACGTTTTCTGTGGTATTAAGTTCTGCTCATATCTTTATTTATCTTTTTTCTATGTTCTCAGGGTTTATTGTTTTCATCTTCTGATGTCATTTAAAACACTTGGTTATTCATTTTAATAAATATTCTTACTTATAAAGATTTCAACTTTTCAAGATTTCAGCTTACTTGTAAGTTTCTAAGGGTCAGGTCCTCTATATTGTGGCTGGCCTAAGGCTTAGTTCACCATATAGCAAAGTATATACTGACCTATTTTCCCCTCGACTTTCTGTGATTTCCTACATCTCACCTTTCTTTGCAGACAAGCCATTTGAAATACGCTTAACTTATTTCACAGCCAATAAGTCTTTGAAATAATGTTTATTTTTTAGAGAAATCTTCTTATATATTTAGGCAGAAAATCTGACCTGCCATAGTTTTCAAAACAGCATAATTTCACTCTTCTCAATGATGAATCTGTTGTATTACACAACCTTTGACCATTTAGCTTTATCAATGACATGTACTTTAAAAATGTTTTAGAGATCCTACCAGTCTTTGAAAACATCCTTGTTCCTTGTTTCAGTTCCAGTTTTATGTATATTTTCTGCCTTGCACCTGATTATTCCAACGTCTGATCGATGGCCTAGGGAATCTAATTCTGGTATTGATTGTTTTTGCTGATTGTTTCCCCCTGTAGCTGATTTATTCATTATTGTGTAAATTTAGATCATGAGCTCATGTTTAGCTCAACAGCTGACCATGTAAGAGGCTTAGATGTGAACACTTGTAAGCTTCCTCAGAAAGTCCGCAAAGATTTATTTGTGTCCCTCCAATGAGTTGCCCGCGAGGACCCCGTTTTCTACAAGTGTTGGTCCACTACTCCCTCTAGAGGCTGGGACTCAGACAGGACTGCTTTGCTGCCCCCGATCTGGGATAGTGGCTTAAGGCGGCCTGTGGCCTGGGCAGGAAGCTCCCCACGTGTGTCCCACGACCCATCTGCCTGCGAACTTCGGTCACCTGGCAGGAAGCTATGATGCCCAGACCTATGGTTAGCTTTGCAGCGAGGTGTACTGCGCGGACCGGGTCCACACGCACTTCAAGTAAGAGGGCGGCCTGAGTGGAAAGGTTAAAGTTTGGGCAGCTGTGCAGACAAAGAAGGCGTCCTTTGTCCTGGGCCTAAATGCTTGTGACACCCCACTGGGCCTGCCGGGCTCTGAGGTCCCTGCCCTGGGCCCACTGTTCCCCTTCCCTTTGTTCAGTTACAGCAGATTTGGCCACACCCACTCCCTCAGTGAGGGCCGTGTTCCAAACTCCCTCAGCCCCGCACCCTCTCCGCAGGTTACCATGGACTACAGATGCTGCATTCTGAGTGCAGGGCATTCCGAGAATGCCAAGGGCAGACATGATGACCTTAAATGATTTCCTCTTGTGTCAGTTTTGGTAAACTTTAGGAGCTAGGAGATGGTCCACTTTACAGAAATGTTCAAATTTACTGGCATTTCATATATTCTCTTCTATAACATTGTCCTGATTTTTCTGTATATTCTTTACTTATGTTTTGGTTTTCCTTAATCAAAGTGTGTCTTTTAAATCTTGTCAAAGAATATTCTTAGACTTACTACATCACCTGAATTTTATACATTTTCTATTGTATTAAGTTCTCCTCATATCTTTATTTATCTTTTTTCTATGTTCTCAGGTTTATTGTTTTGATCTTCTGATGTCAATTAAAACACTTGGTTATTCATTTTAATAAATGTTTTACTTATAAAGATTTCAACTTTTCAAGATTTCAGCTTACTTGTAAGTTTCTAAAGGTCAGGTCCTCTACATTGTTGCTCGCCTAAGGCTTAGTTCACCTTATAGCAATGTATATATTGACCTATTTTCCCCTCGACTTTCTGTGATTCCCTACATCTCACCTTTCTTTGCAGACAAGCCATTTGAAATACCCTTAACTTCTTTCACAGCCAATAAGTCTTTGAAATAATGTGTATTTTTTAGAGAAATCTTCTTATATAATTAGGCAGAAAATCTGACCTGCCATCGTTTTCAAAACAGCATAATTTCACTCTTCTCAATGATGAATCTGTTGTATGACACAACCTTTGAGTATTTAGCTTTATCAATGACATGTACTTAAAAAATGTTTTAGAGATCCTACCAGTCTTTGAAAACATCCTTGTTCCTTGTTTCAGTTCCAGTTTTGTGTATACATTCTGCCTTGCACCTGATTATTCCAACATCTGATGGATGACCTAGGGAATCTAATTCTGGTATTGATTGTTTTTGCTGCTTGTCTCCCCTTGTAGCAGATTACTTCATTAATGTGTAAATTTAGATCATGAGCTCATGTTTAGCTAAACAGCTGACCTTGTAAGAGGCTTAGGTGTGAACGCTCGTAAGCTTCAGCAGAAAGTCCACAAAGATTTTTTTGTGTCCCTCCAATGAGTTACCCGCGCGGACCCCGTTTTCTACAAGTGTTGGTCCACTACTCCCTCTAGAGGCTGGGACTCAGACAGGACTGCTTTGCTTCCCCCGATCTGGGGTAGTGGCTTTGGGCGGCCTGTGGCCTGGGCAGGAGGCTCCCCGCGTGTGTCCCACGACCGATCTGCCTGCGAACTTCGGTCACCTGGTAGGAAGCTATGATGCCCAGACCTATGGTTAGCTTTGCAGCGAGGTATACTGCGCGGACCGGTTCCACACGCACTTCAAGTAAGAGGGCGGCCTGAGTGGAAAGGTGAGAGTTTGGGCAGCTGTGCAGACAAAGAAGGCGCACTTTGGCCTGGGCCTAAATGCTTGTGACACACGACTGGGTCTGCCGGGCTCTGAGGGCCCTGCCGTTTGCCCCCTTCTCCCCTGCCCTTTGTTCAATCACAGCAGAGATGGCCACACCCACTCCCACAGTGAGGGCAGTGTTCCCACCTCCTTCAGCCCCGCACCCTCTCCGCAGTTTACCATGGACTACAGATGCTGCATTCTGAGGCCAGGGCGTTCCGAGAATGCCAAGGGCAGACAGGATGACCTTAAATGATTTCCTCTTGTGTCAATTTTGGTAAACTTTAGGAGCTTGGAAATGGTCCACTTTACAGAAATGTTCAAATTTACTGGCATTTCATATATTCTCTTCTATAACATTGTCCTGATTCTTTCTGTATATTCTTTACTTATGTTTTGGTTTTCCTTAATCAAAGTGTGTCTTTTAAATCTTTTCAAAGAATATTCTTTGGACTTACTACCCCACGTGAACTTTATACGTTTTCTGTGGTATTAAGTTCTGCTCATATCTTTATTTATCTTTTTTCTATGTTCTCAGGGTTTATTGTTTTGGTCTTCTGATGTCATTTAAAACACTTGGTTATTCATTTTAATAAATATTCTTACTTATAAAGATTTCAACTTTTCAAGATTTCAGCTTACTTGTAAGTTTCTAAGGGTCTGGTCCTCTACATTGTTGCTGGCCTAAGGCTTAGTTCACCATATAGCAATGTATATATTGACCTATTTTCCCCTCGACTTTCTGTGATTCCCTACATCTCACCTTTCTTTGCAGACAAGCCATTTGAAATACCCTTAACTTCTTTCACAGCCAATAAGTCTTTGAAATAATGTGTATTTTTTAGAGAAATCTTCTTATATAATTAGGCAGAAAATCTGACCTGCCATAGTTTTCAAAACAGCATAATTTCACTCTTCTCAATGATGAATCTGTTGTATGACACAACCTTTGAGCATTTAGCTTTATCAATGACATGTACTTTAAAAATGTTTTAGAGATCCTACCAGTCTTTGAAAACATCCTTGTTCCTTGTTTCAGTTCCAGTTTTATGTATATTTTCTGCCTTGCACCTGATTATTCCAACGTCTGATCGATGGCCTAGGGAATCTAATTCTGGTATTGATTGTTTTTGCTGATTGTTTCCCCCTGTAGCTGATTTATTCATTATTGTGTAAATTTAGATCATGAGCTCATGTTTAGCTCAACAGCTGACCATGTAAGAGGCTTAGATATGAACACTTGTAAGCTTCCTCAGAAAGTCCGCAAAGATTTATTTGTGTCCCTCCAATGAGTTGCCCGCGAGGACCCGGTTTTCTACAAGTGTTTGTCCACTACTCCCTCTAGAGGCTGGGACTCAGACAGGACTGCTTTGCTGCCCCCGATCTGGGATAGTGGCTTTGGGCGGCCTGTGGCCTGGGCAGGAAGCTCCCCACGTGTGTCCCACGACCCATCTGCCTGCGAACTTCGGTCACCTGGCAGGAAGCTATGATGCCCAGACCTATGGTTAGCTTTGCAGCGAGGTGTACTGCGCGGACCGGGTCCACACGCACTTCAAGTAAGAGGGCGGCCTGAGTGGAAAGGTTAAAGTTTGGGCAGCTGTGCAGACAAAGAAGGCGTCCTTTGTCCTGGGCCTAAATGCTTGTGACACCCCTCTGGGCCTGCCGGGCTCTGAGGGCCCTGCCCTGGGCCCACTGTTCCCCTTCCCTTTGTTCAGTTACAGCAGATTTGGCCACACCCACTCCCTCAGTGAGGGCCGTGTTCCAAACTCCCTCAGCCCCGCACCCTCTCCGCAGTTTACCATGGACTACAGATGCTGCATTCTGAGTGCAGGGCATTCCGAGAATGCCAAGGGCAGACATGATGACCTTAAATGATTTCCTTTTGTGTCAGTTTTGGTAAACTTTAGGAGCTAGGAGATGGTCCACTTTACAGAAATGTTCAAATTTACTGGCATTTCATATATTCTCTTCTATAACATTGTCCTGATTTTTCTGTATATTCTTTACTTATGTTTTGGTTTTCCTTAATCAAAGTGTGTCTTTTAAATCTTGTCAAAGAATATTCTTAGACTTACTACATCACCTGAATTTTATACATTTTCTATTGTATTAAGTTCTCCTCATATCTTTATTTATTTTTTTTCTATGTTCTCAGGTTTATTGTTTTGATCTTCTGATGTCAATTAAAACACTTGGTTATTCATTTTAATAAATGTTTTTCTTATAGAGATTTCAACTTTTCAAGATTTCAGCTTACTTGTAAGTTTCTAAGGGTCAGGTCCTCTACATTGTTGCTGGCCTAAGGCTTAGTTCACCATATAGCAATGTATATATTGACCTATTTTCCCCTCGACTTTCTGTGATTCCCTACATCTCACCTTTCTTTGCAGACAAGCCATTTGAAATACCCTTAACTTCTTTCACAGCCAATAAGTCTTTGAAATAATGTGTATTTTTTAGAGAAATCTTCTTATATAATTAGGCAGAAAATCTGACCTGCCATCGTTTTCAAAACAGCATAATTTCACTCTTCTCAATGATGAATCTGTTGTATGACACAACCTTTGAGTATTTAGCTTTATCAATGACATGTACTTAAAAAATGTTTTAGAGATCCTACCAGTCTTTGAAAACATCCTTGTTCCTTGTTTCAGTTCCAGTTTTGTGTATACATTCTGCCTTGCACCTGATTATTCCAACATCTGATGGATGACCTAGGGAATCTAATTCTGGTATTGATTGTTTTTGCTGCTTGTCTCCCCTTGTAGCTGATTTCTTCATTAATGTGTAAATTTAGATCATGAGCTCATGTTTAGCTAAACAGCTGACCTTGTAAGAGGCTTAGGTGTGAACGCTCGTAAGCTTCAGCAGAAAGTCCACAAAGATTTTTTTGTGTCCCTCCAATGAGTTACCCGCGCGGACCCCGTTTTCTACAAGTGTTGGTCCACTACTCCCTCTAGAGGCTGGGACTCAGACAGGACTGCTTTGCTTCCCCCGATCTGGGGTAGTGGCTTTGGGCGGCCTGTGGCCTGGGCAGGAGGCTCCCCGCGTGTGTCCCACGACCGATCTGCCTGCGAACTTCGGTCACCTGGTAGGAAGCTATGATGCCCAGACCTATGGTTAACTTTGCAGCGCGGTGTACTGCGCGGACCGGTTCCACACGCACTTCAAGTAAGAGGGCGGCCTGAGTGGAAAGGTGAGAGTTTGGGCAGCTGTGCAGACAAAGAAGGCGCACTTTGGCCTGGGCCTAAATGCTTGTGACACACGACTGGGTCTGCCGGGCTCTGAGGGCCCTGCCGTTTGCCCTCTTCTCCCCTGCCCTTTGTTCAGTCACAGCAGAGTTGGCCACACCCACTCCCACAGTGAGGGCAGTGTTCCCACCTCCTTCAGCCCCGCCCCCTCTCCGCAGGTTACCATGGACTACAGATGCTGCATTCTGAGGCCAGGGCGTTCCGAGAATGCCAAGGGCAGACAGGATGACCTTAAATGATTTCCTCTTGTGTCAATTTTGGTAAACTTTAGGAGCTAGGAAATGGTCCACTTTACAGAAATGTTCAAATTTACTGGCATTTCATATATTCTCTGCTATAACATTGTCCTGATTCTTTCTGTATATTCTTTACTTATGTTTTGGTTTTCCTTAATCAAAGTGTGTCTTTTAAATCTTTTCAAAGAATATTCTTTGGACTTACTACCTCACCTGAATTTTATACGTTTTCTGTGGTATTAAGTTCTGCTCATATCTTTATTTATCTTTTTTCTATGTTCTCAGGGTTTATTGTTTTCATCTTCTGATGTCATTTAAAACACTTGGTTATTCATTTTAATAAATATTCTTACTTATAAAGATTTCAACTTTTCAAGATTTCAGCTTACTTGTAAGTTTCTAAGGGTCAGGTCCTCTATATTGTGGCTGGCCTAAGGCTTAGTTCACAATATAGCAAAGTATATACTGACCTATTTTCCCCTCGACTTTCTGTGATTTCCTACATCTCACCTTTCTTTGCAGACAAGCCATTTGAAATACGCTTAACTTATTTCACAGCCAATAAGTCTTTGAAATAATGTTTATTTTTTAGAGAAATCTTCTTATATATTTAGGCAGAAAATCTGACCTGCCATAGTTTTCAAAACAGCATAATTTCACTCTTCTCAATGATGAATCTGTTGTATTACACAACCTTTGACCATTTAGCTTTATCAATGACATGTACTTTAAAAATGTTTTAGAGATCCTACCAGTCTTTGAAAACATCCTTGTTCCTTGTTTCAGTTCCAGTTTTATGTATATTTTCTGCCTTGCACCTGATTATTCCAACGTCTGATCGATGGCCTAGGGAATCTAATTCTGGTATTGATTGTTTTTGCTGATTGTTTCCCCCTGTAGCTGATTTATTCATTATTGTGTAAATTTAGATCATGAGCTCATGTTTAGCTCAACAGCTGACCATGTAAGAGGCTTAGATGTGAACACTTGTAAGCTTCCTCAGAAAGTCCGCAAAGATTTATTTGTGTCCCTCCAATGAGTTGCCCGCGAGGACCCCGTTTTCTACAAGTGTTGGTCCACTACTCCCTCTAGAGGCTGGGACTCAGACAGGACTGCTTTGCTGCCCCCGATCTGGGATAGTGGCTTAAGGCGGCCTGTGGCCTGGGCAGGAAGCTCCCCACGTGTGTCCCACGACCCATCTGCCTGCGAACTTCGGTCACCTGGCAGGAAGCTATGATGCCCAGACCTATGGTTAGCTTTGCAGCGAGGTGTACTGCGCGGACCGGGTCCACACGCACTTCAAGTAAGAGGGCGGCCTGAGTGGAAATGTTAAAGTTTGGGCAGCTGTGCAGACAAAGAAGGCGTCCTTTGTCCTGGGCCTAAATGCTTGTGACACCCCACTGGGCCTGCCGGGCTCTGAGGTCCCTGCCCTGGGCCCACTGTTCCCCTTCCCTTTGTTCAGTTACAGCAGATTTGGCCACACCCACTCCCTCAGTGAGGGCCGTGTTCCAAACTCCCTCAGCCCCGCACCCTCTCCGCAGGTTACCATGGACTACAGATGCTGCATTCTGAGTGCAGGGCATTCCGAGAATGCCAAGGGCAGACATGATGACCTTAAATGATTTCCTCTTGTGTCAGTTTTGGTAAACTTTAGGAGCTAGGAGATGGTCCACTTTACAGAAATGTTCAAATTTACTGGCATTTCATATATTCTCTTCTATAACATTGTCCTGATTTTTCTGTATATTCTTTACTTATGTTTTGGTTTTCCTTAATCAAAGTGTGTCTTTTAAATCTTGTCAAAGAATATTCTTAGACTTACTACATCACCTGAATTTTATACATTTTCTATTGTATTAAGTTCTCCTCATATCTTTATTTATCTTTTTTCTATGTTCTCAGGTTTATTGTTTTGATCTTCTGATGTCAATTAAAACACTTGGTTATTCATTTTAATAAATGTTTTACTTATAAAGATTTCAACTTTTCAAGATTTCAGCTTACTTGTAAGTTTCTAAAGGTCAGGTCCTCTACATTGTTGCTCGCCTAAGGCTTAGTTCACCTTATAGCAATGTATATATTGACCTATTTTCCCCTCGACTTTCTGTGATTCCCTACATCTCACCTTTCTTTGCAGACAAGCCATTTGAAATACCCTTAACTTCTTTCACAGCCAATAAGTCTTTGAAATAATGTGTATTTTTTAGAGAAATCTTCTTATATAATTAGGCAGAAAATCTGACCTGCCATCGTTTTCAAAACAGCATAATTTCACTCTTCTCAATGATGAATCTGTTGTATGACACAACCTTTGAGTATTTAGCTTTATCAATGACATGT
This sequence comes from Mesoplodon bidens, assembly GCF_964165515.1. Lineage (NCBI taxonomy): Eukaryota > Metazoa > Chordata > Mammalia > Artiodactyla > Ziphiidae > Mesoplodon > Mesoplodon bidens. The sequence goes on from NW_027671513.1 coordinate 1,355,297, forward strand.
ACTTAAAAAATGTTTTAGAGATCCTACCAGTCTTTGAAAACATCCTTGTTCCTTGTTTCAGTTCCAGTTTTGTGTATACATTCTGCCTTGCACCTGATTATTCCAACATCTGATGGATGACCTAGGGAATCTAATTCTGGTATTGATTGTTTTTGCTGCTTGTCTCCCCTTGTAGCAGATTACTTCATTAATGTGTAAATTTAGATCATGAGCTCATGTTTAGCTAAACAGCTGACCTTGTAAGAGGCTTAGGTGTGAACGCTCGTAAGCTTCAGCAGAAAGTCCACAAAGATTTTTTTGTGTCCCTCCAATGAGTTACCCGCGCGGACCCCGTTTTCTACAAGTGTTGGTCCACTACTCCCTCTAGAGGCTGGGACTCAGACAGGACTGCTTTGCTTCCCCCGATCTGGGGTAGTGGCTTTGGGCGGCCTGTGGCCTGGGCAGGAGGCTCCCCGCGTGTGTCCCACGACCGATCTGCCTGCGAACTTCGGTCACCTGGTAGGAAGCTATGATGCCCAGACCTATGGTTAGCTTTGCAGCGAGGTATACTGCGCGGACCGGTTCCACACGCACTTCAAGTAAGAGGGCGGCCTGAGTGGAAAGGTGAGAGTTTGGGCAGCTGTGCAGACAAAGAAGGCGCACTTTGGCCTGGGCCTAAATGCTTGTGACACACGACTGGGTCTGCCGGGCTCTGAGGGCCCTGCCGTTTGCCCCCTTCTCCCCTGCCCTTTGTTCAATCACAGCAGAGATGGCCACACCCACTCCCACAGTGAGGGCAGTGTTCCCACCTCCTTCAGCCCCGCACCCTCTCCGCAGTTTACCATGGACTACAGATGCTGCATTCTGAGGCCAGGGCGTTCCGAGAATGCCAAGGGCAGACAGGATGACCTTAAATGATTTCCTCTTGTGTCAATTTTGGTAAACTTTAGGAGCTAGGAAATGGTCCACTTTACAGAAATGTTCAAATTTACTGGCATTTCATATATTCTCTTCTATAACATTGTCCTGATTCTTTCTGTATATTCTTTACTTATGTTTTGGTTTTCCTTAATCAAAGTGTGTCTTTTAAATCTTTTCAAAGAATATTCTTTGGACTTACTACCCCACGTGAACTTTATACGTTTTCTGTGGTATTAAGTTCTGCTCATATCTTTATTTATCTTTTTTCTATGTTCTCAGGGTTTATTGTTTTGGTCTTCTGATGTCATTTAAAACACTTGGTTATTCATTTTAATAAATATTCTTACTTATAAAGATTTCAACTTTTCAAGATTTCAGCTTACTTGTAAGTTTCTAAGGGTCTGGTCCTCTACATTGTTGCTGGCCTAAGGCTTAGTTCACCATATAGCAATGTATATATTGACCTATTTTCCCCTCGACTTTCTGTGATTCCCTACATCTCACCTTTCTTTGCAGACAAGCCATTTGAAATACCCTTAACTTCTTTCACAGCCAATAAGTCTTTGAAATAATGTGTATTTTTTAGAGAAATCTTCTTATATAATTAGGCAGAAAATCTGACCTGCCATAGTTTTCAAAACAGCATAATTTCACTCTTCTCAATGATGAATCTGTTGTATGACACAACCTTTGAGCATTTAGCTTTATCAATGACATGTACTTTAAAAATGTTTTAGAGATCCTACCAGTCTTTGAAAACATCCTTGTTCCTTGTTTCAGTTCCAGTTTTATGTATATTTTCTGCCTTGCACCTGATTATTCCAACGTCTGATCGATGGCCTAGGGAATCTAATTCTGGTATTGATTGTTTTTGCTGATTGTTTCCCCCTGTAGCTGATTTATTCATTATTGTGTAAATTTAGATCATGAGCTCATGTTTAGCTCAACAGCTGACCATGTAAGAGGCTTAGATATGAACACTTGTAAGCTTCCTCAGAAAGTCCGCAAAGATTTATTTGTGTCCCTCCAATGAGTTGCCCGCGAGGACCCGGTTTTCTACAAGTGTTTGTCCACTACTCCCTCTAGAGGCTGGGACTCAGACAGGACAGCTTTGCTGCCCCCGATCTGGGATAGTGGCTTTGGGCGGCCTGTGGCCTGGGCAGGAAGCTCCCCACGTGTGTCCCACGACCCATCTGCCTGCGAACTTCGGTCACCTGGCAGGAAGCTATGATGCCCAGACCTATGGTTAGCTTTGCAGCGAGGTGTACTGCGCGGACCGGGTCCACACGCACTTCAAGTAAGAGGGCGGCCTGAGTGGAAAGGTTAAAGTTTGGGCAGCTGTGCAGACAAAGAAGGCGTCCTTTGTCCTGGGCCTAAATGCTTGTGACACCCCTCTGGGCCTGCCGGGCTCTGAGGGCCCTGCCCTGGGCCCACTGTTCCCCTTCCCTTTGTTCAGTTACAGCAGATTTGGCCACACCCACTCCCTCAGTGAGGGCCGTGTTCCAAACTCCCTCAGCCCCGCACCCTCTCCGCAGTTTACCATGGACTACAGATGCTGCATTCTGAGTGCAGGGCATTCCGAGAATGCCAAGGGCAGACATGATGACCTTAAATGATTTCCTTTTGTGTCAGTTTTGGTAAACTTTAGGAGCTAGGAGATGGTCCACTTTACAGAAATGTTCAAATTTACTGGCATTTCATATATTCTCTTCTATAACATTGTCCTGATTTTTCTGTATATTCTTTACTTATGTTTTGGTTTTCCTTAATCAAAGTGTGTCTTTTAAATCTTGTCAAAGAATATTCTTAGACTTACTACATCACCTGAATTTTATACATTTTCTATTGTATTAAGTTCTCCTCATATCTTTATTTATCTTTTTTCTATGTTCTCAGGTTTATTGTTTTGATCTTCTGATGTCAATTAAAACACTTGGTTATTCATTTTAATAAATGTTTTTCTTATAGAGATTTCAACTTTTCAAGATTTCAGCTTACTTGTAAGTTTCTAAGGGTCAGGTCCTCTACATTGTTGCTGGCCTAAGGCTTAGTTCACCATATAGCAATGTATATATTGACCTATTTTCCCCTCGACTTTCTGTGATTCCCTACATCTCACCTTTCTTTGCAGACAAGCCATTTGAAATACCCTTAACTTCTTTCACAGCCAATAAGTCTTTGAAATAATGTGTATTTTTTAGAGAAATCTTCTTATATAATTAGGCAGAAAATCTGACCTGCCATCGTTTTCAAAACAGCATAATTTCACTCTTCTCAATGATGAATCTGTTGTATGACACAACCTTTGAGTATTTAGCTTTATCAATGACATGTACTTAAAAAATGTTTTAGAGATCCTACCAGTCTTTGAAAACATCCTTGTTCCTTGTTTCAGTTCCAGTTTTGTGTATACATTCTGCCTTGCACCTGATTATTCCAACATCTGATGGATGACCTAGGGAATCTAATTCTGGTATTGATTGTTTTTGCTGCTTGTCTCCCCTTGTAGCTGATTTCTTCATTAATGTGTAAATTTAGATCATGAGCTCATGTTTAGCTAAACAGCTGACCTTGTAAGAGGCTTAGGTGTGAACGCTCGTAAGCTTCAGCAGAAAGTCCACAAAGATTTTTTTGTGTCCCTCCAATGAGTTACCCGCGCGGACCCCGTTTTCTACAAGTGTTGGTCCACTACTCCCTCTAGAGGCTGGGACTCAGACAGGACTGCTTTGCTTCCCCCGATCTGGGGTAGTGGCTTTGGGCGGCCTGTGGCCTGGGCAGGAGGCTCCCCGCGTGTGTCCCACGACCGATCTGCCTGCGAACTTCGGTCACCTGGTAGGAAGCTATGATGCCCAGACCTATGGTTAACTTTGCAGCGCGGTGTACTGCGCGGACCGGTTCCACACGCACTTCAAGTAAGAGGGCGGCCTGAGTGGAAAGGTGAGAGTTTGGGCAGCTGTGCAGACAAAGAAGGCGCACTTTGGCCTGGGCCTAAATGCTTGTGACACACGACTGGGTCTGCCGGGCTCTGAGGGCCCTGCCGTTTGCCCTCTTCTCCCCTGCCCTTTGTTCAGTCACAGCAGAGATGGCCACACCCACTCCCACAGTGAGGGCAGTGTTCCCACCTCCTTCAGCCCCGCCCCCTCTCCGCAGGTTACCATGGACTACAGATGCTGCATTCTGAGGCCAGGGCGTTCCGAGAATGCCAAGGGCAGACAGGATGACCTTAAATGATTTCCTCTTGTGTCAATTTTGGTAAACTTTAGGAGCTAGGAAATGGTCCACTTTACAGAAATGTTCAAATTTACTGGCATTTCATATATTCTCTGCTATAACATTGTCCTGATTCTTTCTGTATATTCTTTACTTATGTTTTGGTTTTCCTTAATCAAAGTGTGTCTTTTAAATCTTTTCAAAGAATATTCTTTGGACTTACTACCTCACCTGAATTTTATACGTTTTCTGTGGTATTAAGTTCTGCTCATATCTTTATTTATCTTTTTTCTATGTTCTCAGGGTTTATTGTTTTCATCTTCTGATGTCATTTAAAACACTTGGTTATTCATTTTAATAAATATTCTTACTTATAAAGATTTCAACTTTTCAAGATTTCAGCTTACTTGTAAGTTTCTAAGGGTCAGGTCCTCTATATTGTGGCTGGCCTAAGGCTTAGTTCACAATATAGCAAAGTATATACTGACCTATTATCCCCTCGACTTTCTGTGATTTCCTACATCTCACCTTTCTTTGCAGACAAGCCATTTGAAATACGCTTAACTTATTTCACAGCCAATAAGTCTTTGAAATAATGTTTATTTTTTAGAGAAATCTTCTTATATATTTAGGCAGAAAATCTGACCTGCCATAGTTTTCAAAACAGCATAATTTCACTCTTCTCAATGATGAATCTGTTGTATTACACAACCTTTGACCATTTAGCTTTATCAATGACATGTACTTTAAAAATGTTTTAGAGATCCTACCAGTCTTTGAAAACATCCTTGTTCCTTGTTTCAGTTCCAGTTTTATGTATATTTTCTGCCTTGCACCTGATTATTCCAACGTCTGATCGATGGCCTAGGGAATCTAATTCTGGTATTGATTGTTTTTGCTGATTGTTTCCCCCTGTAGCTGATTTATTCATTATTGTGTAAATTTAGATCATGAGCTCATGTTTAGCTCAACAGCTGACCATGTAAGAGGCTTAGATGTGAACACTTGTAAGCTTCCTCAGAAAGTCCGCAAAGATTTATTTGTGTCCCTCCAATGAGTTGCCCGCGAGGACCCCGTTTTCTACAAGTGTTGGTCCACTACTCCCTCTAGAGGCTGGGACTCAGACAGGACTGCTTTGCTGCCCCCGATCTGGGATAGTGGCTTAAGGCGGCCTGTGGCCTGGGCAGGAAGCTCCCCACGTGTGTCCCACGACCCATCTGCCTGCGAACTTCGGTCACCTGGCAGGAAGCTATGATGCCCAGACCTATGGTTAGCTTTGCAGCGAGGTGTACTGCGCGGACCGGGTCCACACGCACTTCAAGTAAGAGGGCGGCCTGAGTGGAAAGGTTAAAGTTTGGGCAGCTGTGCAGACAAAGAAGGCGTCCTTTGTCCTGGGCCTAAATGCTTGTGACACCCCACTGGGCCTGCCGGGCTCTGAGGTCCCTGCCCTGGGCCCACTGTTCCCCTTCCCTTTGTTCAGTTACAGCAGATTTGGCCACACCCACTCCCTCAGTGAGGGCCGTGTTCCAAACTCCCTCAGCCCCGCACCCTCTCCGCAGGTTACCATGGACTACAGATGCTGCATTCTGAGTGCAGGGCATTCCGAGAATGCCAAGGGCAGACATGATGACCTTAAATGATTTCCTCTTGTGTCAGTTTTGGTAAACTTTAGGAGCTAGGAGATGGTCCACTTTACAGAAATGTTCAAATTTACTGGCATTTCATATATTCTCTTCTATAACATTGTCCTGATTTTTCTGTATATTCTTTACTTATGTTTTGGTTTTCCTTAATCAAAGTGTGTCTTTTAAATCTTGTCAAAGAATATTCTTAGACTTACTACATCACCTGAATTTTATACATTTTCTATTGTATTAAGTTCTCCTCATATCTTTATTTATCTTTTTTCTATGTTCTCAGGTTTATTGTTTTGATCTTCTGATGTCAATTAAAACACTTGGTTATTCATTTTAATAAATGTTTTACTTATAAAGATTTCAACTTTTCAAGATTTCAGCTTACTTGTAAGTTTCTAAAGGTCAGGTCCTCTACATTGTTGCTCGCCTAAGGCTTAGTTCACCTTATAGCAATGTATATATTGACCTATTTTCCCCTCGACTTTCTGTGATTCCCTACATCTCACCTTTCTTTGCAGACAAGCCATTTGAAATACCCTTAACTTCTTTCACAGCCAATAAGTCTTTGAAATAATGTGTATTTTTTAGAGAAATCTTCTTATATAATTAGGCAGAAAATCTGACCTGCCATCGTTTTCAAAACAGCATAATTTCACTCTTCTCAATGATGAATCTGTTGTATGACACAACCTTTGAGTATTTAGCTTTATCAATGACATGTACTTAAAAAATGTTTTAGAGATCCTACCAGTCTTTGAAAACATCCTTGTTCCTTGTTTCAGTTCCAGTTTTGTGTATACATTCTGCCTTGCACCTGATTATTCCAACATCTGATGGATGACCTAGGGAATCTAATTCTGGTATTGATTGTTTTTGCTGCTTGTCTCCCCTTGTAGCAGATTACTTCATTAATGTGTAAATTTAGATCATGAGCTCATGTTTAGCTAAACAGCTGACCTTGTAAGAGGCTTAGGTGTGAACGCTCGTAAGCTTCAGCAGAAAGTCCACAAAGATTTTTTTGTGTCCCTCCAATGAGTTACCCGCGCGGACCCCGTTTTCTACAAGTGTTGGTCCACTACTCCCTCTAGAGGCTGGGACTCAGACAGGACTGCTTTGCTTCCCCCGATCTGGGGTAGTGGCTTTGGGCGGCCTGTGGCCTGGGCAGGAGGCTCCCCGCGTGTGTCCCACGACCGATCTGCCTGCGAACTTCGGTCACCTGGTAGGAAGCTATGATGCCCAGACCTATGGTTAGCTTTGCAGCGAGGTATACTGCGCGGACCGGTTCCACACGCACTTCAAGTAAGAGGGCGGCCTGAGTGGAAAGGTGAGAGTTTGGGCAGCTGTGCAGACAAAGAAGGCGCACTTTGGCCTGGGCCTAAATGCTTGTGACACACGACTGGGTCTGCCGGGCTCTGAGGGCCCTGCCGTTTGCCCCCTTCTCCCCTGCCCTTTGTTCAATCACAGCAGAGATGGCCACACCCACTCCCACAGTGAGGGCAGTGTTCCCACCTCCTTCAGCCCCGCACCCTCTCCGCAGTTTACCATGGACTACAGATGCTGCATTCTGAGGCCAGGGCGTTCCGAGAATGCCAAGGGCAGACAGGATGACCTTAAATGATTTCCTCTTGTGTCAATTTTGGTAAACTTTAGGAGCTAGGAAATGGTCCACTTTACAGAAATGTTCAAATTTACTGGCATTTCATATATTCTCTTCTATAACATTGTCCTGATTCTTTCTGTATATTCTTTACTTATGTTTTGGTTTTCCTTAATCAAAGTGTGTCTTTTAAATCTTTTCAAAGAATATTCTTTGGACTTACTACCCCACGTGAACTTTATACGTTTTCTGTGGTATTAAGTTCTGCTCATATCTTTATTTATCTTTTTTCTATGTTCTCAGGGTTTATTGTTTTGGTCTTCTGATGTCATTTAAAACACTTGGTTATTCATTTTAATAAATATTCTTACTTATAAAGATTTCAACTTTTCAAGATTTCAGCTTACTTGTAAGTTTCTAAGGGTCTGGTCCTCTACATTGTTGCTGGCCTAAGGCTTAGTTCACCATATAGCAATGTATATATTGACCTATTTTCCCCTCGACTTTCTGTGATTCCCTACATCTCACCTTTCTTTGCAGACAAGCCATTTGAAATACCCTTAACTTCTTTCACAGCCAATAAGTCTTTGAAATAATGTGTATTTTTTAGAGAAATCTTCTTATATAATTAGGCAGAAAATCTGACCTGCCATAGTTTTCAAAACAGCATAATTTCACTCTTCTCAATGATGAATCTGTTGTATGACACAACCTTTGAGCATTTAGCTTTATCAATGACATGTACTTTAAAAATGTTTTAGAGATCCTACCAGTCTTTGAAAACATCCTTGTTCCTTGTTTCAGTTCCAGTTTTATGTATATTTTCTGCCTTGCACCTGATTATTCCAACGTCTGATCGATGGCCTAGGGAATCTAATTCTGGTATTGATTGTTTTTGCTGATTGTTTCCCCCTGTAGCTGATTTATTCATTATTGTGTAAATTTAGATCATGAGCTCATGTTTAGCTCAACAGCTGACCATGTAAGAGGCTTAGATATGAACACTTGTAAGCTTCCTCAGAAAGTCCGCAAAGATTTATTTGTGTCCCTCCAATGAGTTGCCCGCGAGGACCCGGTTTTCTACAAGTGTTTGTCCACTACTCCCTCTAGAGGCTGGGACTCAGACAGGACTGCTTTGCTGCCCCCGATCTGGGATAGTGGCTTTGGGCGGCCTGTGGCCTGGGCAGGAAGCTCCCCACGTGTGTCCCACGACCCATCTGCCTGCGAACTTCGGTCACCTGGCAGGAAGCTATGATGCCCAGACCTATGGTTAGCTTTGCAGCGAGGTGTACTGCGCGGACCGGGTCCACACGCACTTCAAGTAAGAGGGCGGCCTGAGTGGAAAGGTTAAAGTTTGGGCAGCTGTGCAGACAAAGAAGGCGTCCTTTGTCCTGGGCCTAAATGCTTGTGACACCCCTCTGGGCCTGCCGGGCTCTGAGGGCCCTGCCCTGGGCCCACTGTTCCCCTTCCCTTTGTTCAGTTACAGCAGATTTGGCCACACCCACTCCCTCAGTGAGGGCCGTGTTCCAAACTCCCTCAGCCCCGCACCCTGTCCGCAGTTTACCATGGACTACAGATGCTGCATTCTGAGTGCAGGGCATTCCGAGAATGCCAAGGGCAGACATGATGACCTTAAATGATTTCCTTTTGTGTCAGTTTTGGTAAACTTTAGGAGCTAGGAGATGGTCCACTTTACAGAAATGTTCAAATTTACTGGCATTTCATATATTCTCTTCTATAACATTGTCCTGATTTTTCTGTATATTCTTTACTTATGTTTTGGTTTTCCTTAATCAAAGTGTGTCTTTTAAATCTTGTCAAAGAATATTCTTAGACTTACTACATCACCTGAATTTTATACATTTTCTATTGTATTAAGTTCTCCTCATATCTTTATTTATCTTTTTTCTATGTTCTCAGGTTTATTGTTTTGATCTTCTGATGTCAATTAAAACACTTGGTTATTCATTTTAATAAATGTTTTTCTTATAGAGATTTCAACTTTTCAAGATTTCAGCTTACTTGTAAGTTTCTAAGGGTCAGGTCCTCTACATTGTTGCTGGCCTAAGGCTTAGTTCACCATATAGCAATGTATATATTGACCTATTTTCCCCTCGACTTTCTGTGATTCCCTACATCTCACCTTTCTTTGCAGACAAGCCATTTGAAATACCCTTAACTTCTTTCACAGCCAATAAGTCTTTGAAATAATGTGTATTTTTTAGAGAAATCTTCTTATATAATTAGGCAGAAAATCTGACCTGCCATCGTTTTCAAAACAGCATAATTTCACTCTTCTCAATGATGAATCTGTTGTATGACACAACCTTTGAGTATTTAGCTTTATCAATGACATGTACTTAAAAAATGTTTTAGAGATCCTACCAGTCTTTGAAAACATCCTTGTTCCTTGTTTCAGTTCCAGTTTTGTGTATACATTCTGCCTTGCACCTGATTATTCCAACATCTGATGGATGACCTAGGGAATCTAATTCTGGTATTGATTGTTTTTGCTGCTTGTCTCCCCTTGTAGCTGATTTCTTCATTAATGTGTAAATTTAGATCATGAGCTCATGTTTAGCTAAACAGCTGACCTTGTAACAGGCTTAGGTGTGAACGCTCGTAAGCTTCAGCAGAAAGTCCACAAAGATTTATTTGTGTCCCTCCAATGAGTTACCCGCGCGGACCCCGTTTTCTACAAGTGTTGGTCCACTACTCCCTCTAGAGGCTGGGACTCAGACAGGACTGCTTTGCTTCCCCCGATCTGGGGTAGTGGCTTTGGGCGGCCTGTGGCCTGGGCAGGAGGCTCCCCGCGTGTGTCCCACGACCGATCTGCCTGCGAACTTCGGTCACCTGGCAGGAAGCTATGATGCCCAGACCTATGGTTAGCTTTGCAGCGAGGTGTACTTCGCGGACCGGTTCCACCAGCACTTCAAGTAAGAGGGCGGCCTGAGTGGAAAGGTGAGAGTTTGGGCAGCTGTGCAGACAAAGAAGGCGCACTTTGGCCTGGGCCTAAATGCTTGTGACACACGACTGGGTCTGCCGGGCTCTGAGGGCCCTGCCGTTTGCCCCCTTCTCCCCTGCCCTTTGTTCAGTCACAGCAGACATGGCCACACCCACTCCCACAGTGAGGGCAGTGTTCCCACCTCCATCAGCCCCGCCCCCTCTCCGCAGGTTACCATGGACTACAGATGCTGCATTCTGAACCCAGGGCATTCCGAGAATGCCAAGGGCAGACATGATGACCTTAAATGATTTCCTCTTGTGTCAATTTTGGTAAACTTTAGGAACTAGGAAATGGTCCACTTTACACAAATATTCAAATTTACTGGCATTTCATATATTCTCTGCTATAACATTGTCCTGATTCTTTCTGTATATTCTTTACTTATGTTTTGGTTTTCCAAATTAATCAAAGTGTGTCTTTTAAATCTTTTCAAAGAATATTCTTTGGACTTACTACCTCACCTGAATTTTATACGTTTTCTGTGGTATTAAGTTCTGCTCGTATCTTTATTTATCTTTTTTCTATGTTCTCAGGGTTTATTGTTTTCATCTTCTGATGTCATTTAAAACACTTGGTTATTCATTTTAATAAATATTCTTACTTATAAAGATTTCAACTTTTCAAGATTTCAGCTTACTTGTAAGTTTCTAAGGGTCAGGTCCTCTATCTTGTGGCTGGCCTAAGGCTTAGTTCACAATATAGCAAAGTATATACTGACCTATTTTCCCCTCGACTTTCTGTGATTTCCTACATCTCACCTTTCTTTGCAGACAAGCCATTTGAAATACGCTTAACTTATTTCACAGCCAATAAGTCTTTGAAATAATGTGTATTTTTTAGAGAAATCTTCTTATATATTTAGGCAGAAAATCTGACCTGCCATAGTTTTCAAAACAGCATAATTTCACTCTTCTCAATGATGAATCTGTTGTATTACACAACCTTTGAGCATTTAGCTTTATCAATGACATGTACTTTAAAAATGTTTTAGAGATCCTACCAGTCTTTGAAAACATCCTTGTTCCTTGTTTCAGTTCCAGTTTTATGTATATTTTCTGCCTTGCACCTGATTATTCCAACGTCTGATCGATGGCCTAGGGAATCTAATTCTGGTATTGATTGTTTTTGCTGATTGTTTCCCCCTGTAGCTGATTTATTCATTATTGTGTAAATTTAGATGATGAGCTCATGTTTAGCTCAACAGCTGACCATGTAAGAGGCTTAGATGTGAACACTTGTAAGCTTCCTCAGAAAGTCCGCAAAGATTTATTTGTGTCCCTCCAATGAGTTGCCCGCGAGGACCCCGTTTTCTACAAGTGTTGGTCCACTACTCCCTCTAGAGGCTGGGACTCAGACAGGACTGCTTTGCTGCCCCCGATCTGGGATAGTGGCTTAAGGCGGCCTGTGGCCTGGGCAGGAAGCTCCCCACGTGTGTCCCACGACCCATCTGCCTGCGAACTTCGGTCACCTGGCAGGAAGCTATGATGCCCAGACCTATGGTTAGCTTTGCAGCGAGGTGTACTGCGCGGACCGGGTCCACACGCACTTCAAGTAAGAGGGCGGCCTGAGTGGAAAGGTTAAAGTTTGGGCAGCTGTGCAGACAAAGAAGGCGTCCTTTGTCCTGGGCCTAAATGCTTGTGACACCCCACTGGGCCTGCCGGGCTCTGAGGGCCCTGCCCTGGGCCCACTGTTCCCCTTCCCTTTGTTCAGTTACAGCAGATTTGGCTACACCCACTCCCTCAGTGAGGGCCGTGTTCCAAACTCCCTCAGCCCCGCACCCTCTCCGCAGGTTACCATGGACTACAGATGCTGCATTCTGAGTGCAGGGCATTCCGAGAATGCCAAGGGCAGACATGATGACCTTAAATGATTTCCTCTTGTGTCAGTTTTGGTAAACTTTAGGAGCTAGGAGATGGTCCACTTTACAGAAATGTTCAAATTTACTGGCATTTCATATATTCTCTTCTATAACATTGTCCTGATTTTTCTGTATATTCTTTACTTATGTTTTGGTTTTCCTTAATCAAAGTGTGTCTTTTAAATCTTGTCAAAGAATATTCTTAGACTTACTACATCACCTGAATTTTATACATTTTCTATTGTATTAAGTTCTCCTCATATCTTTATTTATCTTTTTTCTATGTTCTCAGGTTTATTGTTTTGATCTTCTGATGTCAATTAAAACACTTGGTTATTCATTTTAATAAATGTTTTACTTATAAAGATTTCAACTTTTCAAGATTTCAGCTTACTTGTAAGTTTCTAAGGGTCAGGTCCTCTACATTGTTGCTGGCCTAAGGCTTAGTTCACCATATAGCAATGTATATATTGACCTATTTTCCCCTCGACTTTCTGTGATTCCCTACATCTCACCTTTCTTTGCAGACAAGCCATTTGAAATACCCTTAAGTTCTTTCACAGCCAATAAGTCTTTGAAATAATGTGTATTTTTTAGAGAAATCTTCTTATATATTTAGGCATAAAATCTGACCTGCCTTAGTTTTCAAAACAGCATAATTTCACTCTTCTCAATGATGAATCTGTTGTATTACACAACCTTTGAGTATTTAGCTTTATCAATGACATGTACTTTAAAAATGTTTTAGAGATCCTACCAGTCTTTGAAAGCATCCTTGTTCCTTGTTTCAGTTCCAGTTTTATGTATATTTTCTGCCTTTCACCTGATTATTCCAACGTCTGATCGATGGGCTAGGGAATCTAATCCTGGTATTGATTGTTTTTGCTGATTGTTTCCCCCTGTAGCTGATTTCTTCATTATTGTGTAAATTTAGATCATGAGCTCATGTTTAGCTCAACAGCTGACCTTGTAAGAGGCTTAGTTGTGAACACTTGTAAGCTTCCTCAGAAAGTCCGCAAAGATTTATTTGTGTCCCTCCAATGAGTTGCCCGCGAGGACCCCGTTTTCTACAAGTGTTGGTCCACTACTCCCTCTAGAGGCTGGGACTCAGACAGGACTGCTTTGCTGCCCCCGATCTGGGATAGTGGCTTTGGGCGGCCTGTGGCCTGGGCAGGAAGCTCCCCACGTGTGTCCCACGACCGATCTGCCTGCGAACTTCGGTCACCTGGTAGGAAGCTATGATGCACAGACCTATGGTTAGCTTTGCAGCGAGGTGTACTGCGCGGACCGGGTCGACACGCACTTCAAGTAAGAGGGCGGCCTGAGTGGAAAGGTTAAACTTTGGGCAGCTGTGCAGACAAAGAAGGCGTCCTTTGTCCTGGGCCTAAATGCTTGTGACACCCCACTGGGCCTGCCGGGCTCTGAGGGCCCTGCCCTGGGCCCACTGTTCCCCTTCCCTTTGTTCAGTTACAGCAGAATTGGCCACACCCACTCCCTCAGTGAGGGCCGTGTTCTAAACTCCCTCAGCCCCGCACCCTCTCCGCAGGTTTCCATGGACTACAGATGCTGCATTCTGAGTGCAGGGCATACCGAGAATGCCAAGGGCAGACATGATGACCTTAAATGATTTCCTCTTGTGTCAGGTTTGGTAAACTTTAGGAGCTAGGAAATGGTCCACTTTACAGAAATGTTCAATTTTACTGGCATTTCATATATTCTCTGCTATAACATTGTCCTGATTCTTTCTGTATATTCTTTACTTATGTTTTGGTTTTCCTTAATCAAAGTGTGTCTTTTAAATCTTGTCAAAGAATATTCTTAGACTTACTACATCACCTGAATTTTATACATTTTCTATTGTATTAAGTTCTCCTCATATCTTTATTTATCTTTTTTCTATGTTCTCAGGTTTATTGTTTTGATCTTCTGATGTCAATTAAAACACTTGGTTATTCATTTTAATAAATGTTTTACTTATAAGATTTCAACTTTTCAAGATTTCAGCTTACTTGTAAGTTTCTAAGGGTCAGGTCCTCTACATTGTTGCTGGCCTAAGGCTTAGTTCACCATATAGCAATGTATATATTGACCTATTTTCCCCTCGACTTTCTGTGATTCCCTACATCTCACCTTTCTTTGCAGACAAGCCATTTGAAATACCCTTAAGTTCTTTCACAGCCAATAAGTCTTTGAAATAATGTGTATTTTTTAGAGAAATCTTCTTATATAATTAGGCAGAAAATCTGACCAGCCATCGTTTTCAAAACAGCATAATTTCACTCTTCTCAATGATGAATCTGTTGTATGACACAACCTTTGAGTATTTAGCTTTATCAATGACATGTACTTAAAAAATGTTTTAGAGATCCTACCAGTCTTTGAAAACATCCTTGTTCCTTGTTTCAGTTCCAGTTTTGTGTATACATTCTGCCTTGCACCTGATTATTCCAACATCTGATGGATGAGCTAGGGAATCTAATTCTGGTATTGATTGTTTTTGCTGCTTGTCTCCCCTTGTAGCTGATTTCTTCATTATTGTGTAAATTTAGATCATGAGCTCATGTTTAGCTAAACAGCTGACCTTGTAAGAGGCTTAGGTGTGAACGCTCGTAAGCTTCAGCAGAAAGTCCACAAAGATTTTTTTGTGTCCCTCCAATGAGTTACCCGCGCGGACCCCGTTTTCTACAAGTGTTGGTCCACTACTCCCTCTAGAGGCTGGGACTCAGACAGGACTGCTTTGCTTCCCCCGATCTGGGGTAGTGGCTTTGGGCGGCCTGTGGCCTGGGCAGGAGGCTCCCCGCGTGTGTCCCACGACCGATCTGCCTGCGAACTTCGGTCACCTGGTAGGAAGCTATGATGCCCAGACCTATGGTTAGCTTTGCAGCGCGGTGTACTGCGCGGACCGGTTCCACACGCACTTCAAGTAAGAGGGCGGCCTGAGTGGAAAGGTGAGAGTTTGGGCAGCTGTGCAGACAAAGAAGGCGCACTTTGGCCTGGGCCTAAATGCTTGTGACACACGACTGGGTCTGCCGGGCTCTGAGGGCCCGTCCGTTTGCCCCCTTCTCCCCTGCCCTTTGTTCAGTCACAGCAGAGATAGCCACACCCACTCCCACAGTGAGGGCAGTGTTCCCACCTCCTTCAGCCCCGCCCCCTCTCCGCAGGTTACCATGGACTACAGATGCTGCATTCTGAGGCCAGGGCGTTCCGAGAATGCCAAGGGCAGACAGGATGACCTTAAATGATTTCCTCTTGTGTCAATTTTGGTAAACTTTAGGAGCTAGGAAATGGTCCACTTTACAGAAATGTTCAAATTTACTGGCATTTCATATATTCTCTGCTATAACATTGTCCTGATTCTTTCTGTATATTCTTTACTTATGTTTTGGTTTTCCTTAATCAAAGTGTGTCTTTTAAATCTTTTCAAAGAATATTCTTTGGACTTACTACCTCACCTGAATTTTATACGTTTTCTGTGGTATTAAGTTCTGCTCATATCTTTATTTATCTTTTTTCTATGTTCTCAGGGTTTATTGTTTTCATCTTCTGATGTCATTTAAAACACTTGGTTATTCATTTTAATAAATGTTTTTCTTATAAAGATTTCAACTTTTCAAGATTTCAGCTTACTTGTAAGTTTCTAAGGGTCAGGTCCTCTACATTGTTGCTGGCCTAAGGCTTAGTTCACCATATAGCAATGTATATATTGACCTATTTTCCCCTCGACTTTCTGTGATTCCCTACATCTCACCTTTCTTTGCAGACAAGCCATTTGAAATACCCTTAACTTCTTTCACAGCCAATAAGTCTTTGAAATAATGTGTATTTTTTAGAGAAATCTTCTTATATAATTAGGCAGAAAATCTGACCTGCCATCGTTTTCAAAACAGCATAATTTCACTCTTCTCAATGATGAATCTGTTGTATTACACAACCTTTGAGCATTTAGCTTTATCAATGACATGTACTTTAAAAATGTTTGAGAGATCCTACCAGTCTTTGAAAACATCCTTGTTCCTTGTTTCAGTTCCAGTTTTATGTATATTTTCTGCCTTGCACCTGATTATTCCAACGTCTGATCGATGGCCTAGGGAATCTAATTCTGGTATTGATTGTTTTTGCTGATTGTTTCCCCCTGTAGCTGATTTATTCATTATTGTGTAAATTTAGATCATGAGCTCATGTTTAGCTCAACAGCTGACCATGTAAGAGGCTTAGATATGAACACTTGTAAGCTTCCTCAGAAAGTCCGCAAAGATTTATTTGTGTCCCTCCAATGAGTTGCCCGCGAGGACCCGGTTTTCTACAAGTGTTTGTCCACTACTCCCTCTAGAGGCTGGGACTCAGACAGGACTGCTTTGCTGCCCCCGATCTGGGATAGTGGCTTTGGGCGGCCTGTGGCCTGGGCAGGAAGCTCCCCACGTGTGTCCCACGACCCATCTGCCTGCGAACTTCGGTCACCTGGCAGGAAGCTATGATGCCCAGACCTATGGTTAGCTTTGCAGCGAGGTGTACTGCGCGGACCGGGTCCACACGCACTTCAAGTAAGAGGGCGGCCTGAGTGGAAAGGTTAAAGTTTGGGCAGCTGTGCAGACAAAGAAGGCGTCCTTTGTCCTGGGCCTAAATGCTTGTGACACCCCTCTGGGCCTGCCGGGCTCTGAGGGCCCTGCCCTGGGCCCACTGTTCCCCTTCCCTTTGTTCAGTTACAGCAGATTTGGCCACACCCACTCCCTCAGTGAGGGCCGTGTTCCAAACTCCCTCAGCCCCGCACCCTCTCCGCAGTTTACCATGGACTACAGATGCTGCATTCTGAGTGCAGGGCATTCCGAGAATGCCAAGGGCAGACATGATGACCTTAAATGATTTCCTTTTGTGTCAGTTTTGGTAAACTTTAGGAGCTAGGAGATGGTCCACTTTACAGAAATGTTCAAATTTACTGGCATTTCATATATTCTCTTCTATAACATTGTCCTGATTTTTCTGTATATTCTTTACTTATGTTTTGGTTTTCCTTAATCAAAGTGTGTCTTTTAAATCTTGTCAAAGAATATTCTTAGACTTACTACATCACCTGAATTTTATACATTTTCTATTGTATTAAGTTCTCCTCATATCTTTATTTATCTTTTTTCTATGTTCTCAGGTTTATTGTTTTGATGTTCTGATGTCAATTAAAACACTTGGTTATTCATTTTAATAAATGTTTTTCTTATAGAGATTTCAACTTTTCAAGATTTCAGCTTACTTGTAAGTTTCTAAGGGTCAGGTCCTCTACATTGTTGCTGGCCTAAGGCTTAGTTCACCATATAGCAATGTATATATTGACCTATTTTCCCCTCGACTTTCTGTGATTCCCTACATCTCACCTTTCTTTGCAGACAAGCCATTTGAAATACCCTTAAGTTCTTTCACAGCCAATAAGTCTTTGAAATAATGTGTATTTTTTAGAGAAATCTTCTTATATAATTAGGCAGAAAATCTGACCAGCCATCGTTTTCAAAACAGCATAATTTCACTCTTCTCAATGATGAATCTGTTGTATGACACAACCTTTGAGTATTTAGCTTTATCAATGACATGTACTTAAAAAATGTTTTAGAGATCCTACCAGTCTTTGAAAACATCCTTGTTCCTTGTTTCAGTTCCAGTTTTGTGTATACATTCTGCCTTGCACCTGATTATTCCAACATCTGATGGATGAGCTAGGGAATCTAATTCTGGTATTGATTGTTTTTGCTGCTTGTCTCCCCTTGTAGCTGATTTCTTCATTATTGTGTAAATTTAGATCATGAGCTCATGTTTAGCTAAACAGCTGACCTTGTAAGAGGCTTAGGTGTGAACGCTCGTAAGCTTCAGCAGAAAGTCCACAAAGATTTTTTTGTGTCCCTCCAATGAGTTACCCGCGCGGACCCCGTTTTCTACAAGTGTTGGTCCACTACTCCCTCTAGAGGCTGGGACTCAGACAGGACTGCTTTGCTTCCCCCGATCTGGGGTAGTGGCTTTGGGCGGCCTGTGGCCTGGGCAGGAGGCTCCCCGCGTGTGTCCCACGACCGATCTGCCTGCGAACTTCGGTCACCTGGTAGGAAGCTATGATGCCCAGACCTATGGTTAGCTTTGCAGCGCGGTGTACTGCGCGGACCGGTTCCACACGCACTTCAAGTAAGAGGGCGGCCTGAGTGGAAAGGTGAGAGTTTGGGCAGCTGTGCAGACAAAGAAGGCGCACTTTGGCCTGGGCCTAAATGCTTGTGACACACGACTGGGTCTGCCGGGCTCTGAGGGCCCGTCCGTTTGCCCCCTTCTCCCCTGCCCTTTGTTCAGTCACAGCAGAGATAGCCACACCCACTCCCACAGTGAGGGCAGTGTTCCCACCTCCTTCAGCCCCGCCCCCTCTCCGCAGGTTACCATGGACTACAGATGCTGCATTCTGAGGCCAGGGCGTTCCGAGAATGCCAAGGGCAGACAGGATGACCTTAAATGATTTCCTCTTGTGTCAATTTTGGTAAACTTTAGGAGCTAGGAAATGGTCCACTTTACAGAAATGTTCAAATTTACTGGCATTTCATATATTCTCTGCTATAACATTGTCCTGATTCTTTCTGTATATTCTTTACTTATGTTTTGGTTTTCCTTAATCAAAGTGTGTCTTTTAAATCTTTTCAAAGAATATTCTTTGGACTTACTACCTCACCTGAATTTTATACGTTTTCTGTGGTATTAAGTTCTGCTCATATCTTTATTTATCTTTTTTCTATGTTCTCAGGGTTTATTGTTTTCATCTTCTGATGTCATTTAAAACACTTGGTTATTCATTTTAATAAATGTTTTTCTTATAAAGATTTCAACTTTTCAAGATTTCAGCTTACTTGTAAGTTTCTAAGGGTCAGGTCCTCTACATTGTTGCTGGCCTAAGGCTTAGTTCACCATATAGCAATGTATATATTGACCTATTTTCCCCTCGACTTTCTGTGATTCCCTACATCTCACCTTTCTTTGCAGACAAGCCATTTGAAATACCCTTAACTTCTTTCACAGCCAATAAGTCTTTGAAATAATGTGTATTTTTTAGAGAAATCTTCTTATATAATTAGGCAGAAAATCTGACCTGCCATCGTTTTCAAAACAGCATAATTTCACTCTTCTCAATGATGAATCTGTTGTATTACACAACCTTTGAGCATTTAGCTTTATCAATGACATGTACTTTAAAAATGTTTGAGAGATCCTACCAGTCTTTGAAAACATCCTTGTTCCTTGTTTCAGTTCCAGTTTTATGTATATTTTCTGCCTTGCACCTGATTATTCCAACGTCTGATCGATGGCCTAGGGAATCTAATTCTGGTATTGATTGTTTTTGCTGATTGTTTCCCCCTGTAGCTGATTTATTCATTATTGTGTAAATTTAGATCATGAGCTCATGTTTAGCTCAACAGCTGACCATGTAAGAGGCTTAGATATGAACACTTGTAAGCTTCCTCAGAAAGTCCGCAAAGATTTATTTGTGTCCCTCCAATGAGTTGCCCGCGAGGACCCGGTTTTCTACAAGTGTTTGTCCACTACTCCCTCTAGAGGCTGGGACTCAGACAGGACTGCTTTGCTGCCCCCGATCTGGGATAGTGGCTTTGGGCGGCCTGTGGCCTGGGCAGGAAGCTCCCCACGTGTGTCCCACGACCCATCTGCCTGCGAACTTCGGTCACCTGGCAGGAAGCTATGATGCCCAGACCTATGGTTAGCTTTGCAGCGAGGTGTACTGCGCGGACCGGGTCCACACGCACTTCAAGTAAGAGGGCGGCCTGAGTGGAAAGGTTAAAGTTTGGGCAGCTGTGCAGACAAAGAAGGCGTCCTTTGTCCTGGGCCTAAATGCTTGTGACACCCCTCTGGGCCTGCCGGGCTCTGAGGGCCCTGCCCTGGGCCCACTGTTCCCCTTCCCTTTGTTCAGTTACAGCAGATTTGGCCACACCCACTCCCTCAGTGAGGGCCGTGTTCCAAACTCCCTCAGCCCCGCACCCTCTCCGCAGTTTACCATGGACTACAGATGCTGCATTCTGAGTGCAGGGCATTCCGAGAATGCCAAGGGCAGACATGATGACCTTAAATGATTTCCTTTTGTGTCAGTTTTGGTAAACTTTAGGAGCTAGGAGATGGTCCACTTTACAGAAATGTTCAAATTTACTGGCATTTCATATATTCTCTTCTATAACATTGTCCTGATTTTTCTGTATATTCTTTACTTATGTTTTGGTTTTCCTTAATCAAAGTGTGTCTTTTAAATCTTGTCAAAGAATATTCTTAGACTTACTACATCACCTGAATTTTATACATTTTCTATTGTATTAAGTTCTCCTCATATCTTTATTTATCTTTTTTCTATGTTCTCAGGTTTATTGTTTTGATGTTCTGATGTCAATTAAAACACTTGGTTATTCATTTTAATAAATGTTTTTCTTATAGAGATTTCAACTTTTCAAGATTTCAGCTTACTTGTAAGTTTCTAAGGGTCAGGTCCTCTACATTGTTGCTGGCCTAAGGCTTAGTTCACCATATAGCAATGTATATATTGACCTATTTTCCCCTCGACTTTCTGTGATTCCCTACATCTCACCTTTCTTTGCAGACAAGCCATTTGAAATACCCTTAACTTCTTTCACAGCCAATAAGTCTTTGAAATAATGTGTATTTTTTAGAGAAATCTTCTTATATAATTAGGCAGAAAATCTGACCTGCCATCGTTTTCAAAACAGCATAATTTCACTCTTCTCAATGATGAATCTGTTGTATGACACAACCTTTGAGTATTTAGCTTTATCAATGACATGTACTTAAAAAATGTTTTAGAGATCCTACCAGTCTTTGAAAACATCCTTGTTCCTTGTTTCAGTTCCAGTTTTGTGTATACATTCTGCCTTGCACCTGATTATTCCAACATCTGATGGATGACCTAGGGAATCTAATTCTGGTATTGATTGTTTTTGCTGCTTGTCTCCCCTTGTAGCTGATTTCTTCATTAATGTGTAAATTTAGATCATGAGCTCATGTTTAGCTAAACAGCTGACCTTGTAACAGGCTTAGGTGTGAACGCTCGTAAGCTTCAGCAGAAAGTCCACAAAGATTTTTTTGTGTCCCTCCAATGAGTTACCCGCGCGGACCCCGTTTTCTACAAGTGTTGGTCCACTACTCCCTCTAGAGGCTGGGACTCAGACAGGACTGCTTTGCTTCCCCCGATCTGGGGTAGTGGCTTTGGGCGGCCTGTGGCCTGGGCAGGAGGCTCCCCGCGTGTGTCCCACGACCGATCTGCCTGCGAACTTCGGTCACCTGGTAGGAAGCTATGATGCCCAGACCTACGGTTAACTTTGCAGCGCGGTGTACTGCGCGGACCGGTTCCACACGCACTTCAAGTAAGAGGGCGGCCTGAGTGGAAAGGTGAGAGTTTGGGCAGCTGTGCAGACAAAGAAGGCGCACTTTGGCCTGGGCCTAAATGCTTGTGACACACGACTGGGTCTGCCGGGCTCTGAGGTCCCTGCCGTTTGCCCTCTTCTCCCCTGCCCTTTGTTCAGTCACAGCAGAGATGGCCACACCCACTCCCACAGTGAGGGCAGTGTTCCCACCTCCTTCAGCCCCGCCCCCTCTCCGCGGGTTACCATGGACTACAGATGCTGCATTCTGAGGCCAGGGCGTTCCGAGAATGCCAAGGGCAGACAGGATGACCTTAAATGATTTCCTCTTGTGTCAATTTTGGTAAACTTTAGGAGCTAGGAAATGGTCCACTTTACAGAAATGTTCAAATTTACTGGCATTTCATATATTCTCTGCTATAACATTGTCCTGATTCTTTCTGTATATTCTTTACTTATGTTTTGGTTTTCCTTAATCAAAGTGTGTCTTTTAAATCTTTTCAAAGAATATTCTTTGGACTTACTACCTCACCTGAATTTTATACGTTTTCTGTGGTATTAAGTTCTGCTCATATCTTTATTTATCTTTTTTCTATGTTCTCAGGGTTTATTGTTTTCATCTTCTGATGTCATTTAAAACACTTGGTTATTCATTTTAATAAATATTCTTACTTATAAAGATTTCAACTTTTCAAGATTTCAGCTTACTTGTAAGTTTCTAAGGGTCAGGTCCTCTATATTGTGGCTGGCCTAAGGCTTAGTTCACCATATAGCAAAGTATATACTGACCTATTTTCCCCTCGACTTTCTGTGATTTCCTACATCTCACCTTTCTTTGCAGACAAGCCATTTGAAATACGCTTAACTTATTTCACAGCCAATAAGTCTTTGAAATAATGTGTATTTTTTAGAGAAATCTTCTTATATATTTAGGCAGAAAATCTGACCTGCCATAGTTTTCAAAACAGCATAATTTCACTCTTCTCAATGATGAATCTGTTGTATTACACAACCTTTGACCATTTAGCTTTATCAATGACATGTACTTTAAAAATGTTTTAGAGATCCTACCAGTCTTTGAAAACATCCTTGTTCCTTGTTTCAGTTCCAGTTTTATGTATATTTTCTGCCTTGCACCTGATTATTCCAACGTCTGATCGATGGCCTAGGGAATCTAATTCTGGTATTGATTGTTTTTGCTGATTGTTTCCCCCTGTAGCTGATTTATTCATTATTGTGTAAATTTAGATCATGAGCTCATGTTTAGCTCAACAGCTGACCATGTAAGAGGCTTAGATGTGAACACTTGTAAGCTTCCTCAGAAAGTCCGCAAAGATTTATTTTTGTCCCTCCAATGAGTTGCCCGCGAGGACCCCGTTTTCTACAAGTGTTTGTCCACTACTCCCTCTAGAGGCTGGGACTCAGACAGGACTGCTTTGCTGCCCCCGATCTGGGATAGTGGCTTAAGGCGGCCTGTGGCCTGGGCAGGAAGCTCCCCACGTGTGTCCCACGACCCATCTGCCTGCGAACTACGGTCACCTGGCAGGAAGCTATGATGCCCAGACCTATGGTTAGCTTTGCAGCGAGGTGTACTGCGCGGACCGGGTCCACACGCACTTCAAGTAAGAGGGCGGCCTGAGTGGAAAGGTTAAAGTTTGGGCAGCTGTGCAGACAAAGAAGGCGTCCTTTGTCCTGGGCCTAAATGCTTGTGACACCCCACTGGGCCTGCCGGGCTCTGAGGTCCCTGCCCTGGGCCCACTGTTCCCCTTCCCTTTGTTCAGTTACAGCAGATTTGGCCACACACACTCCCTCAGTGAGGGCCGTGTTCCAAACTCCCTCAGCCCCGCAACCTCTCCGCAGGTTACCATTGACTACAGATGCTGCATTCTGAGTGCAGGGCATTCCGAGAATGCCAAGGGCAGACATGATGACCTTAAATGATTTCCTCTTGTGTCAGTTTTGGTAAACTTTAGGAGCTAGGAGATGGTCCACTTTACAGAAATGTTCAAATTTACTGGCATTTCATATATTCTCTTCTATAACATTGTCCTGATTTTTCTGTATATTCTTTACTTATGTTTTGGTTTTCCTTAATCAAAGTGTGTCTTTTAAATCTTGTCAAAGAATATTCTTAGACTTACTACATCACCTGAATTTTATACATTTTCTATTGTATTAAGTTCTCCTCATATCTTTATTTATCTTTTTTCTATGTTCTCAGGTTTATTGTTTTGATGTTCTGATGTCAATTAAAACACTTGGTTATTCATTTTAATAAATGTTTTTCTTATAAAGATTTCAACTTTTCAAGATTTCAGCTTACTTGTAAGTTTCTAAGGGTCAGGTCCTCTACATTGTTGCTGGCCTAAGGCTTAGTTCACCATATAGCAATGTATATATTGACCTATTTTCCCCTCGACTTTCTGTGATTCCCTACATCTCACCTTTCTTTGCAGACAAGCCATTTGAAATACCCTTAACTTCTTTCACAGCCAATAAGTCTTTGAAATAATGTGTATTTTTTAGAGAAATCTTCTTATATAATTAGGCAGAAAATCTGACCTGCCATCGTTTTCAAAACAGCATAATTTCACTCTTCTCAATGATGAATCTGTTGTATGACACAACCTTTGAGTATTTAGCTTTATCAATGACATGTACTTAAAAAATGTTTTAGAGATCCTACCAGTCTTTGAAAACATCCTTGTTCCTTGTTTCAGTTCCAGTTTTGTGTATACATTCTGCCTTGCACCTGATTATTCCAACATCTGATGGATGACCTAGGGAATCTAATTCTGGTATTGATTGTTTTTGCTGCTTGTATCCCCTTGTAGCAGATTTCTTCATTAATGTGTAAATTTAGATCATGAGCTCATGTTTACCTAAACAGCTGACCTTGTAAGAGGCTTAGGTGTGAACGCTCGTAAGCTTCAGCAGAAAGTCCACAAAGATTTTTTTGTGTCCCTCCAATGAGTTACCCGCGCGGACCCCGTTTTCTACAAGTGTTGGTCCACTACTCCCTCTAGAGGCTGGGACTCAGACAGGACTGCTTTGCTTCCCCCGATCTGGGGTAGTGGCTTTGGGCGGCCTGTGGCCTGGGCAGGAGGCTCCCCGCGTGTGTCCCACGACCGATCTGCCTGCGAACTTCGGTCACCTGGTAGGAAGCTATGATGCCCAGACCTATGGTTAACTTTGCAGCGCGGTGTACTGCGCGGACCGGTTCCACACGCACTTCAAGTAAGAGGGCGGCCTGAGTGGAAAGGTGAGAGTTTGGGCAGCTGTGCAGACAAAGAAGGCGCACTTTGGCCTGGGCCTAAATGCTTGTGACACACGACTGGGTCTGCCGGGCTCTGAGGGCCCTGCCGTTTGCCCTCTTCTCCCCTGCCCTTTGTTCAGTCACAGCAGAGATGGCCACACCCACTCCCACAGTGAGGGCAGTGTTCCCACCTCCTTCAGCCCCGCCCCCTCTCCGCAGGTTACCATGGACTACAGATGCTGCATTCTGAGGCCAGGGCGTTCCGAGAATGCCAAGGGCAGACAGGATGACCTTAAATGATTTCCTCTTGTGTCAATTTTGGTAAACTTTAGGAGCTAGGAAATGGTCCACTTTACAGAAATGTTCAAATTTACTGGCATTTCATATATTCTCTGCTATGACATTGTCCTGATTCTTTCTGTATATTCTTTACTTATGTTTTGGTTTTCCTTAATCAAAGTGTGTCTTTTAAATCTTTTCAAAGAATATTCTTTGGACTTACTACCTCACCTGAATTTTATACGTTTTCTGTGGTATTAAGTTCTGCTCATATCTTTATTTATCTTTTTTCTATGTTCTCAGGGTTTATTGTTTTCATCTTCTGATGTCATTTAAAACACTTGGTTATTCATTTTAATAAATATTCTTACTTATAAAGATTTCAACTTTTCAAGATTTCAGCTTACTTGTAAGTTTCTAAGGGTCAGGTCCTCTATATTGTGGCTGGCCTAAGGCTTAGTTCACCATATAACAAAGTATATACTGACCTATTTTCCCCTCGACTTTCTGTGATTTCCTACATCTCACCTTTCTTTGCAGACAAGCCATTTGAAATACGCTTAACTTATTTCACAGCCAATAAGTCTTTGAAATAATGTGTATTTTTTAGAGAAATCTTCTTATATATTTAGGCAGAAAATCTGACCTGCCATAGTTTTCAAAACAGCATAATTTCACTCTTCTCAATGATGAATCTGTTGTATTACACAACCTTTGACCATTTAGCTTTATCAATGACATGTACTTTAAAAATGTTTTAGAGATCCTACCAGTCTTTGAAAACATCCTTGTTCCTTGTTTCAGTTCCAGTTTTATGTATATTTTCTGCCTTGCACCTGATTATTCCAACGTCTGATCGATGGCCTAGGGAATCTAATTCTGGTATTGATTGTTTTTGCTGATTGTTTCCCCCTGTAGCTGATTTATTCATTATTGTGTAAATTTAGATCATGAGCTCATGTTTAGCTCAACAGCTGACCATGTAAGAGGCTTAGATGTGAACACTTGTAAGCTTCCTCAGAAAGTCCGCAAAGATTTATTTTTGTCCCTCCAATGAGTTGCCCGCGAGGACCCCGTTTTCTACAAGTGTTTGTCCACTACTCCCTCTAGAGGCTGGGACTCAGACAGGACTGCTTTGCTGACCCCGATCTGGGATAGTGGCTTAAGGCGGCCTGTGGCCTGGGCAGGAAGCTCCCCACGTGTGTCCCACGACCCATCTGCCTGCGAACTACGGTCACCTGGCAGGAAGCTATGATGCCCAGACCTATGGTTAGCTTTGCAGCGAGGTGTACTGCGCGGACCGGGTCCACACGCACTTCAAGTAAGAGGGCGGCCTGAGTGGAAAGGTTAAAGTTTGGGCAGCTGTGCAGACAAAGAAGGCGTCCTTTGTCCTGGGCCTAAATGCTTGTGACACCCCACTGGGCCTGCCGGGCTCTGAGGTCCCTGCCCTGGGCCCACTGTTCCCCTTCCCTTTGTTCAGTTACAGCAGATTTGGCCACACACACTCCCTCAGTGAGGGCCGTGTTCCAAACTCCCTCAGCCCCGCAACCTCTCCGCAGGTTACCATTGACTACAGATGCTGCATTCTGAGTGCAGGGCATTCCGAGAATGCCAAGGGCAGACATGATGACCTTAAATGATTTCCTCTTGTGTCAGTTTTGGTAAACTTTAGGAGCTAGGAGATGGTCCACTTTACAGAAATGTTCAAATTTACTGGCATTTCATATATTCTCTTCTATAACATTGTCCTGATTTTTCTGTATATTCTTTACTTATGTTTTGGTTTTCCTTAATCAAAGTGTGTCTTTTAAATCTTGTCAAAGAATATTCTTAGACTTACTACATCACCTGAATTTTATACATTTTCTATTGTATTAAGTTCTCCTCATATCTTTATTTATCTTTTTTCTATGTTCTCAGGTTTATTGTTTTGATGTTCTGATGTCAATTAAAACACTTGGTTATTCATTTTAATAAATGTTTTTCTTATAAAGATTTCAACTTTTCAAGATTTCAGCTTACTTGTAAGTTTCTAAGGGTCAGGTCCTCTACATTGTTGCTGGCCTAAGGCTTAGTTCACCATATAGCAATGTATATATTGACCTATTTTCCCCTCGACTTTCTGTGATTCCCTACATCTCACCTTTCTTTGCAGACAAGCCATTTGAAATACCCTTAACTTCTTTCACAGCCAATAAGTCTTTGAAATAATGTGTATTTTTTAGAGAAATCTTCTTATATAATTAGGCAGAAAATCTGACCTGCCATCGTTTTCAAAACAGCATAATTTCACTCTTCTCAATGATGAATCTGTTGTATGACACAACCTTTGAGTATTTAGCTTTATCAATGACATGTACTTAAAAAATGTTTTAGAGATCCTACCAGTCTTTGAAAACATCCTTGTTCCTTGTTTCAGTTCCAGTTTTGTGTATACATTCTGCCTTGCACCTGATTATTCCAACATCTGATGGATGACCTAGGGAATCTAATTCTGGTATTGATTGTTTTTGCTGCTTGTATCCCCTTGTAGCAGATTTCTTCATTAATGTGTAAATTTAGATCATGAGCTCATGTTTACCTAAACAGCTGACCTTGTAAGAGGCTTAGGTGTGAACGCTCGTAAGCTTCAGCAGAAAGTCCACAAAGATTTTTTTGTGTCCCTCCAATGAGTTACCCGCGCGGACCCCGTTTTCTACAAGTGTTGGTCCACTACTCCCTCTAGAGGCTGGGACTCAGACAGGACTGCTTTGCTTCCCCCGATCTGGGGTAGTGGCTTTGGGCGGCCTGTGGCCTGGGCAGGAGGCTCCCCGCGTGTGTCCCACGACCGATCTGCCTGCGAACTTCGGTCACCTGGTAGGAAGCTATGATGCCCAGACCTATGGTTAACTTTGCAGCGCGGTGTACTGCGCGGACCGGTTCCACACGCACTTCAAGTAAGAGGGCGGCCTGAGTGGAAAGGTGAGAGTTTGGGCAGCTGTGCAGACAAAGAAGGCGCACTTTGGCCTGGGCCTAAATGCTTGTGACACACGACTGGGTCTGCCGGGCTCTGAGGGCCCTGCCGTTTGCCCTCTTCTCCCCTGCCCTTTGTTCAGTCACAGCAGAGATGGCCACACCCACTCCCACAGTGAGGGCAGTGTTCCCACCTCCTTCAGCCCCGCCCCCTCTCCGCAGGTTACCATGGACTACAGATGCTGCATTCTGAGGCCAGGGCGTTCCGAGAATGCCAAGGGCAGACAGGATGACCTTAAATGATTTCCTCTTGTGTCAATTTTGGTAAACTTTAGGAGCTAGGAAATGGTCCACTTTACAGAAATGTTCAAATTTACTGGCATTTCATATATTCTCTGCTATGACATTGTCCTGATTCTTTCTGTATATTCTTTACTTATGTTTTGGTTTTCCTTAATCAAAGTGTGTCTTTTAAATCTTTTCAAAGAATATTCTTTGGACTTACTACCTCACCTGAATTTTATACGTTTTCTGTGGTATTAAGTTCTGCTCATATCTTTATTTATCTTTTTTCTATGTTCTCAGGGTTTATTGTTTTCATCTTCTGATGTCATTTAAAACACTTGGTTATTCATTTTAATAAATATTCTTACTTATAAAGATTTCAACTTTTCAAGATTTCAGCTTACTTGTAAGTTTCTAAGGGTCAGGTCCTCTATATTGTGGCTGGCCTAAGGCTTAGTTCACCATATAGCAAAGTATATACTGACCTATTTTCCCCTCGACTTTCTGTGATTTCCTACATCTCACCTTTCTTTGCAGACAAGCCATTTGAAATACGCTTAACTTATTTCACAGCCAATAAGTCTTTGAAATAATGTGTATTTTTTAGAGAAATCTTCTTATATATTTAGGCAGAAAATCTGACCTGCCATAGTTTTCAAAACAGCATAATTTCACTCTTCTCAATGATGAATCTGTTGTATTACACAACCTTTGACCATTTAGCTTTATCAATGACATGTACTTTAAAAATGTTTTAGAGATCCTACCAGTCTTTGAAAACATCCTTGTTCCTTGTTTCAGTTCCAGTTTTATGTATATTTTCTGCCTTGCACCTGATTATTCCAACGTCTGATCGATGGCCTAGGGAATCTAATTCTGGTATTGATTGTTTTTGCTGATTGTTTCCCCCTGTAGCTGATTTATTCATTATTGTGTAAATTTAGATCATGAGCTCATGTTTAGCTCAACAGCTGACCATGTAAGAGGCTTAGATATGAACACTTGTAAGCTTCCTCAGAATGTCCGCAAAGATTTATTTGTGTCCCTCCAATGAGTTGCCCGCGAGGACCCCGTTTTCTACAAGTGTTTGTCCACTACTCCCTCTAGAGGCTGGGACTCAGACAGGACTGCTTTGCTGCCCCCGATCTGGGATAGTGGCTTAAGGCGGCCTGTGGCCTGGGCAGGAAGCTCCCCACGTGTGTCCCACGACCCATCTGCCTGCGAACTTCGGTCACCTGGCAGGAAGCTATGATGCCCAGACCTATGGTTAGCTTTGCAGCGAGGTGTACTGCGCGGACCGGGTCCACACGCACTTCAAGTAAGAGGGCGGCCTGAGTGGAAAGGTTAAAGTTTGGGCAGCTGTGCAGACAAAGAAGGCGTCCTTTGTCCTGGGCCTAAATGCTTGTGACACCCCACTGGGCCTGCCGGGCTCTGAGGGCCCTGCCCTGGGCCCACTGTTCCCCTTCCCTTTGTTCAGTTACAGCAGATTTGGCCACACCCACTCCCTCAGTGAGGGCCGTGTTCCAAACTCCCTCAGCCCCGCACCCTCTCCGGAGGTTACCATGGACTACAGATGCTGCATTCTGAGTGCAGGGCATTCCGAGAATGCCAAGGGCAGACATGATGACCTTAAATGATTTCCTCTTGTGTCAGTTTTGGTAAACTTTAGGAGCTAGGAGATGGTCCACTTTACAGAAATGTTCAAATTTACTGGCATTTCATATATTCTCTTCTATAACATTGTCCTGATTTTTCTGTATATTCTTTACTTATGTTTTGGTTTTCCTTAATCAAAGTGTGTCTTTTAAATCTTGTCAAAGAATATTCTTAGACTTACTACATCACCTGAATTTTATACATTTTCTATTGTATTAAGTTCTCCTCATATCTTTATTTATCTTTTTTCTATGTTCTCAGGTTTATTGTTTTGATCTTCTGATGTCAATTAAAACACTTGGTTATTCATTTTAATAAATGTTTTTCTTATAAAGATTTCAACTTTTCAAGATTTCAGCTTACTTGTAAGTTTCTAAGGGTCAGGTCCTCTACATTGTTGCTGGCCTAAGGCTTAGTTCACCATATAGCAATGTATATATTGACCTATTTTCCCCTCGACTTTCTGTGATTCCCTACATCTCACCTTTCTTTGCAGACAAGCCATTTGAAATACCCTTAACTTCTTTCACAGCCAATAAGTCTTTGAAATAATGTGTATTTTTTAGAGAAATCTTCTTATATAATTTGGCAGAAAATCTGACCTGCCATCGTTTTCAAAACAGCATAATTTCACTCTTCTCAATGATGAATCTGTTGTATGACACAACCTTTGAGTATTTAGCTTTATCAATGACATGTACTTAAAAAATGTTTTAGAGATCCTACCAGTCTTTGAAAACATCCTTGTTCCTTGTTTCAGTTCCAGTTTTGTGTATACATTCTGCCTTGCACCTGATTATTCCAACATCTGATGGATGACCTAGGGAATCTAATTCTGGTATTGATTGTTTTTGCTGCTTGTCTCCCCTTGTAGCTGATTTCTTCATTATTGTGTAAATTTAGATCATGAGCTCATGTTTAGCTAAACAGCTGACCTTGTAAGAGGCTTAGGTGTGAACGCTCGTAAGCTTCAGCAGAAAGTCCACAAAGATTTTTTTGTGTCCCTCCAATGAGTTACCCGCGCGGACCCCGTTTTCTACAAGTGTTGGTCCACTACTCCCTCTAGAGGCTGGGACTCAGACAGGACTGCTTTGCTTCCCCCGATCTGGGGTAGTGGCTTTAGGCGGCCTGTGGCCTGGGCAGGAGGCTCCCCGCGTGTGTCCCACGACCGATCTGCCTGCGAACTTCGGTCACCTGGTAGGAAGCTATGATGCCCAGACCTATGGTTAACTTTGCAGCGCGGTGTACTGCGCGGACCGGTTCCACACGCACTTCAAGTAAGAGGGCGGCCTGAGTGGAAAGGTGAGAGTTTGGGCAGCTGTGCAGACAAAGAAGGCGCACTTTGGCCTGGGCCTAAATGCTTGTGACACACGACTGGGTCTGCCGGGCTCTGAGGGCCCTGCCGTTTGCCCTCTTCTCCCCTGCCCTTTGTTCAGTCACAGCAGAGATGGCCACACCCACTCCCACAGTGAGGGCAGTGTTCCCACCTCCTTCAGCCCCGCCCCCTCTCCGCAGGTTACCATGGACTACAGATGCTGCATTCTGAGGCCAGGGCGTTCCGAGAATGCCAAGGGCAGACAGGATGACCTTAAATGATTTCCTCTTGTGTCAATTTTGGTAAACTTTAGGAGCTAGGAAATGGTCCACTTTACAGAAATGTTCAAATTTACTGGCATTTCATATATTCTCTGCTATGACATTGTCCTGATTCTTTCTGTATATTCTTTACTTATGTTTTGGTTTTCCTTAATCAAAGTGTGTCTTTTAAATCTTTTCAAAGAATATTCTTTGGACTTACTACCTCACCTGAATTTTATACGTTTTCTGTGGTATTAAGTTCTGCTCATATCTTTATTTATCTTTTTTCTATGTTCTCAGGGTTTATTGTTTTCATCTTCTGATGTCATTTAAAACACTTGGTTATTCATTTTAATAAATATTCTTACTTATAAAGATTTCAACTTTTCAAGATTTCAGCTTACTTGTAAGTTTCTAAGGGTCAGGTCCTCTATATTGTGGCTGGCCTAAGGCTTAGTTCACCATATAGCAAAGTATATACTGACCTATTTTCCCCTCGACTTTCTGTGATTTCCTACATCTCACCTTTCTTTGCAGACAAGCCATTTGAAATACGCTTAACTTATTTCACAGCCAATAAGTCTTTGAAATAATGTGTATTTTTTAGAGAAATCTTCTTATATATTTAGGCAGAAAATCTGACCTGCCATAGTTTTCAAAACAGCATAATTTCACTCTTCTCAATGATGAATCTGTTGTATTACACAACCTTTGACCATTTAGCTTTATCAATGACATGTACTTTAAAAATGTTTTAGAGATCCTACCAGTCTTTGAAAACATCCTTGTTCCTTGTTTCAGTTCCAGTTTTATGTATATTTTCTGCCTTGCACCTGATTATTCCAACGTCTGATCGATGGCCTAGGGAATCTAATTCTGGTATTGATTGTTTTTGCTGATTGTTTCCCCCTGTAGCTGATTTATTCATTATTGTGTAAATTTAGATCATGAGCTCATGTTTAGCTCAACAGCTGACCATGTAAGAGGCTTAGATATGAACACTTGTAAGCTTCCTCAGAATGTCCGCAAAGATTTATTTGTGTCCCTCCAATGAGTTGCCCGCGAGGACCCCGTTTTCTACAAGTGTTTGTCCACTACTCCCTCTAGAGGCTGGGACTCAGACAGGACTGCTTTGCTGCCCCCGATCTGGGATAGTGGCTTAAGGCGGCCTGTGGCCTGGGCAGGAAGCTCCCCACGTGTGTCCCACGACCCATCTGCCTGCGAACTTCGGTCACCTGGCAGGAAGCTATGATGCCCAGACCTATGGTTAGCTTTGCAGCGAGGTGTACTGCGCGGACCGGGTCCACACGCACTTCAAGTAAGAGGGCGGCCTGAGTGGAAAGGTTAAAGTTTGGGCAGCTGTGCAGACAAAGAAGGCGTCCTTTGTCCTGGGCCTAAATGCTTGTGACACCCCACTGGGCCTGCCGGGCTCTGAGGGCCCTGCCCTGGGCCCACTGTTCCCCTTCCCTTTGTTCAGTTACAGCAGATTTGGCCACACCCACTCCCTCAGTGAGGGCCGTGTTCCAAACTCCCTCAGCCCCGCACCCTCTCCGGAGGTTACCATGGACTACAGATGCTGCATTCTGAGTGCAGGGCATTCCGAGAATGCCAAGGGCAGACATGATGACCTTAAATGATTTCCTCTTGTGTCAGTTTTGGTAAACTTTAGGAGCTAGGAGATGGTCCACTTTACAGAAATGTTCAAATTTACTGGCATTTCATATATTCTCTTCTATAACATTGTCCTGATTTTTCTGTATATTCTTTACTTATGTTTTGGTTTTCCTTAATCAAAGTGTGTCTTTTAAATCTTGTCAAAGAATATTCTTAGACTTACTACATCACCTGAATTTTATACATTTTCTATTGTATTAAGTTCTCCTCATATCTTTATTTATCTTTTTTCTATGTTCTCAGGTTTATTGTTTTGATCTTCTGATGTCAATTAAAACACTTGGTTATTCATTTTAATAAATGTTTTTCTTATAAAGATTTCAACTTTTCAAGATTTCAGCTTACTTGTAAGTTTCTAAGGGTCAGGTCCTCTACATTGTTGCTGGCCTAAGGCTTAGTTCACCATATAGCAATGTATATATTGACCTATTTTCCCCTCGACTTTCTGTGATTCCCTACATCTCACCTTTCTTTGCAGACAAGCCATTTGAAATACCCTTAACTTCTTTCACAGCCAATAAGTCTTTGAAATAATGTGTATTTTTTAGAGAAATCTTCTTATATAATTTGGCAGAAAATCTGACCTGCCATCGTTTTCAAAACAGCATAATTTCACTCTTCTCAATGATGAATCTGTTGTATGACACAACCTTTGAGTATTTAGCTTTATCAATGACATGTACTTAAAAAATGTTTTAGAGATCCTACCAGTCTTTGAAAACATCCTTGTTCCTTGTTTCAGTTCCAGTTTTGTGTATACATTCTGCCTTGCACCTGATTATTCCAACATCTGATGGATGACCTAGGGAATCTAATTCTGGTATTGATTGTTTTTGCTGCTTGTCTCCCCTTGTAGCTGATTTCTTCATTATTGTGTAAATTTAGATCATGAGCTCATGTTTAGCTAAACAGCTGACCTTGTAAGAGGCTTAGGTGTGAACGCTCGTAAGCTTCAGCAGAAAGTCCACAAAGATTTTTTTGTGTCCCTCCAATGAGTTACCCGCGCGGACCCCGTTTTCTACAAGTGTTGGTCCACTACTCCCTCTAGAGGCTGGGACTCAGACAGGACTGCTTTGCTTCCCCCGATCTGGGGTAGTGGCTTTGGGCGGCCTGTGGCCTGGGCAGGAGGCTCCCCGCGTGTGTCCCACGACCGATCTGCCTGCGAACTTCGGTCACCTGGTAGGAAGCTATGATGCCCAGACCTATGGTTAACTTTGCAGCGCGGTGTACTGCGCGGACCGGTTCCACACGCACTTCAAGTAAGAGGGCGGCCTGAGTGGAAAGGTGAGAGTTTGGGCAGCTGTGCAGACAAAGAAGGCGCACTTTGGCCTGGGCCTAAATGCTTGTGACACACGACTGGGTCTGCCGGGCTCTGAGGGCCCTGCCGTTTGCCCTCTTCTCCCCTGCCCTTTGTTCAGTCACAGCAGAGATGGCCACACCCACTCCCACAGTGAGGGCAGTGTTCCCACCTCCTTCAGCCCCGCCCCCTCTCCGCAGGTTACCATGGACTACAGATGCTGCATTCTGAGGCCAGGGCGTTCCGAGAATGCCAAGGGCAGACAGGATGACCTTAAATGATTTCCTCTTGTGTCAATTTTGGTAAACTTTAGGAGCTAGGAAATGGTCCACTTTACAGAAATGTTCAAATTTACTGGCATTTCATATATTCTCTGCTATGACATTGTCCTGATTCTTTCTGTATATTCTTTACTTATGTTTTGGTTTTCCTTAATCAAAGTGTGTCTTTTAAATCTTTTCAAAGAATATTCTTTGGACTTACTACCTCACCTGAATTTTATACGTTTTCTGTGGTATTAAGTTCTGCTCATATCTTTATTTATCTTTTTTCTATGTTCTCAGGGTTTATTGTTTTCATCTTCTGATGTCATTTAAAACACTTGGTTATTCATTTTAATAAATATTCTTACTTATAAAGATTTCAACTTTTCAAGATTTCAGCTTACTTGTAAGTTTCTAAGGGTCAGGTCCTCTATATTGTGGCTGGCCTAAGGCTTAGTTCACCATATAGCAAAGTATATACTGACCTATTTTCCCCTCGACTTTCTGTGATTTCCTACATCTCACCTTTCTTTGCAGACAAGCCATTTGAAATACGCTTAACTTATTTCACAGCCAATAAGTCTTTGAAATAATGTGTATTTTTTAGAGAAATCTTCTTATATATTTAGGCAGAAAATCTGACCTGCCATAGTTTTCAAAACAGCATAATTTCACTCTTCTCAATGATGAATCTGTTGTATTACACAACCTTTGACCATTTAGCTTTATCAATGACATGTACTTTAAAAATGTTTTAGAGATCCTACCAGTCTTTGAAAACATCCTTGTTCCTTGTTTCAGTTCCAGTTTTATGTATATTTTCTGCCTTGCACCTGATTATTCCAACGTCTGATCGATGGCCTAGGGAATCTAATTCTGGTATTGATTGTTTTTGCTGATTGTTTCCCCCTGTAGCTGATTTATTCATTATTGTGTAAATTTAGATCATGAGCTCATGTTTAGCTCAACAGCTGACCATGTAAGAGGCTTAGATGTGAACACTTGTAAGCTTCCTCAGAAAGTCCGCAAAGATTTATTTTTGTCCCTCCAATGAGTTGCCCGCGAGGACCCCGTTTTCTACAAGTGTTTGTCCACTACTCCCTCTAGAGGCTGGGACTCAGACAGGACTGCTTTGCTGCCCCCGATCTGGGATAGTGGCTTAAGGCGGCCTGTGGCCTGGGCAGGAAGCTCCCCACGTGTGTCCCACGACCCATCTGCCTGCGAACTACGGTCACCTGGCAGGAAGCTATGATGCCCAGACCTATGGTTAGCTTTGCAGCGAGGTGTACTGCGCGGACCGGGTCCACACGCACTTCAAGTAAGAGGGCGGCCTGAGTGGAAAGGTTAAAGTTTGGGCAGCTGTGCAGACAAAGAAGGCGTCCTTTGTCCTGGGCCTAAATGCTTGTGACACCCCACTGGGCCTGCCGGGCTCTGAGGTCCCTGCCCTGGGCCCACTGTTCCCCTTCCCTTTGTTCAGTTACAGCAGATTTGGCCACACACACTCCCTCAGTGAGGGCCGTGTTCCAAACTCCCTCAGCCCCGCAACCTCTCCGCAGGTTACCATTGACTACAGATGCTGCATTCTGAGTGCAGGGCATTCCGAGAATGCCAAGGGCAGACATGATGACCTTAAATGATTTCCTCTTGTGTCAGTTTTGGTAAACTTTAGGAGCTAGGAGATGGTCCACTTTACAGAAATGTTCAAATTTACTGGCATTTCATATATTCTCTTCTATAACATTGTCCTGATTTTTCTGTATATTCTTTACTTATGTTTTGGTTTTCCTTAATCAAAGTGTGTCTTTTAAATCTTGTCAAAGAATATTCTTAGACTTACTACATCACCTGAATTTTATACATTTTCTATTGTATTAAGTTCTCCTCATATCTTTATTTATCTTTTTTCTATGTTCTCAGGTTTATTGTTTTGATCTTCTGATGTCAATTAAAACACTTGGTTATTCATTTTAATAAATGTTTTTCTTATAAAGATTTCAACTTTTCAAGATTTCAGCTTACTTGTAAGTTTCTAAGGGTCAGGTCCTCTACATTGTTGCTGGCCTAAGGCTTAGTTCACCATATAGCAATGTATATATTGACCTATTTTCCCCTCGACTTTCTGTGATTCCCTACATCTCACCTTTCTTTGCAGACAAGCCATTTGAAATACCCTTAACTTCTTTCACAGCCAATAAGTCTTTGAAATAATGTGTATTTTTTAGAGAAATCTTCTTATATAATTAGGCAGAAAATCTGACCTGCCATCGTTTTCAAAACAGCATAATTTCACTCTTCTCAATGATGAATCTGTTGTATGACACAACCTTTGAGTATTTAGCTTTATCAATGACATGTACTTAAAAAATGTTTTAGAGATCCTACCAGTCTTTGAAAACATCCTTGTTCCTTGTTTCAGTTCCAGTTTTGTGTATACATTCTGCCTTGCACCTGATTATTCCAACATCTGATGGATGACCTAGGGAATCTAATTCTGGTATTGATTGTTTTTGCTGCTTGTATCCCCTTGTAGCAGATTTCTTCATTAATGTGTAAATTTAGATCATGAGCTCATGTTTACCTAAACAGCTGACCTTGTAAGAGGCTTAGGTGTGAACGCTCGTAAGCTTCAGCAGAAAGTCCACAAAGATTTTTTTGTGTCCCTCCAATGAGTTACCCGCGCGGACCCCGTTTTCTACAAGTGTTGGTCCACTACTCCCTCTAGAGGCTGGGACTCAGACAGGACTGCTTTGCTTCCCCCGATCTGGGGTAGTGGCTTTGGGCGGCCTGTGGCCTGGGCAGGAGGCTCCCCGCGTGTGTCCCACGACCGATCTGCCTGCGAACTTCGGTCACCTGGTAGGAAGCTATGATGCCCAGACCTATGGTTAACTTTGCAGCGCGGTGTACTGCGCGGACCGGTTCCACACGCACTTCAAGTAAGAGGGCGGCCTGAGTGGAAAGGTGAGAGTTTGGGCAGCTGTGCAGACAAAGAAGGCGCACTTTGGCCTGGGCCTAAATGCTTGTGACACACGACTGGGTCTGCCGGGCTCTGAGGGCCCTGCCGTTTGCCCTCTTCTCCCCTGCCCTTTGTTCAGTCACAGCAGAGATGGCCACACCCACTCCCACAGTGAGGGCAGTGTTCCCACCTCCTTCAGCCCCGCCCCCTCTCCGCAGGTTACCATGGACTACAGATGCTGCATTCTGAGGCCAGGGCGTTCCGAGAATGCCAAGGGCAGACAGGATGACCTTAAATGATTTCCTCTTGTGTCAATTTTGGTAAACTTTAGGAGCTAGGAAATGGTCCACTTTACAGAAATGTTCAAATTTACTGGCATTTCATATATTCTCTGCTATGACATTGTCCTGATTCTTTCTGTATATTCTTTACTTATGTTTTGGTTTTCCTTAATCAAAGTGTGTCTTTTAAATCTTTTCAAAGAATATTCTTTGGACTTACTACCTCACCTGAATTTTATACGTTTTCTGTGGTATTAAGTTCTGCTCATATCTTTATTTATCTTTTTTCTATGTTCTCAGGGTTTATTGTTTTCATCTTCTGATGTCATTTAAAACACTTGGTTATTCATTTTAATAAATATTCTTACTTATAAAGATTTCAACTTTTCAAGATTTCAGCTTACTTGTAAGTTTCTAAGGGTCAGGTCCTCTATATTGTGGCTGGCCTAAGGCTTAGTTCACCATATAGCAAAGTATATACTGACCTATTTTCCCCTCGACTTTCTGTGATTTCCTACATCTCACCTTTCTTTGCAGACAAGCCATTTGAAATACGCTTAACTTATTTCACAGCCAATAAGTCTTTGAAATAATGTGTATTTTTTAGAGAAATCTTCTTATATATTTAGGCAGAAAATCTGACCTGCCATAGTTTTCAAAACAGCATAATTTCACTCTTCTCAATGATGAATCTGTTGTATTACACAACCTTTGACCATTTAGCTTTATCAATGACATGTACTTTAAAAATGTTTTAGAGATCCTACCAGTCTTTGAAAACATCCTTGTTCCTTGTTTCAGTTCCAGTTTTATGTATATTTTCTGCCTTGCACCTGATTATTCCAACGTCTGATCGATGGCCTAGGGAATCTAATTCTGGTATTGATTGTTTTTGCTGATTGTTTCCCCCTGTAGCTGATTTATTCATTATTGTGTAAATTTAGATCATGAGCTCATGTTTAGCTCAACAGCTGACCATGTAAGAGGCTTAGATGTGAACACTTGTAAGCTTCCTCAGAAAGTCCGCAAAGATTTATTTTTGTCCCTCCAATGAGTTGCCCGCGAGGACCCCGTTTTCTACAAGTGTTTGTCCACTACTCCCTCTAGAGGCTGGGACTCAGACAGGACTGCTTTGCTGACCCCGATCTGGGATAGTGGCTTAAGGCGGCCTGTGGCCTGGGCAGGAAGCTCCCCACGTGTGTCCCACGACCCATCTGCCTGCGAACTACGGTCACCTGGCAGGAAGCTATGATGCCCAGACCTATGGTTAGCTTTGCAGCGAGGTGTACTGCGCGGACCGGGTCCACACGCACTTCAAGTAAGAGGGCGGCCTGAGTGGAAAGGTTAAAGTTTGGGCAGCTGTGCAGACAAAGAAGGCGTCCTTTGTCCTGGGCCTAAATGCTTGTGACACCCCACTGGGCCTGCCGGGCTCTGAGGTCCCTGCCCTGGGCCCACTGTTCCCCTTCCCTTTGTTCAGTTACAGCAGATTTGGCCACACACACTCCCTCAGTGAGGGCCGTGTTCCAAACTCCCTCAGCCCCGCAACCTCTCCGCAGGTTACCATTGACTACAGATGCTGCATTCTGAGTGCAGGGCATTCCGAGAATGCCAAGGGCAGACATGATGACCTTAAATGATTTCCTCTTGTGTCAGTTTTGGTAAACTTTAGGAGCTAGGAGATGGTCCACTTTACAGAAATGTTCAAATTTACTGGCATTTCATATATTCTCTTCTATAACATTGTCCTGATTTTTCTGTATATTCTTTACTTATGTTTTGGTTTTCCTTAATCAAAGTGTGTCTTTTAAATCTTGTCAAAGAATATTCTTAGACTTACTACATCACCTGAATTTTATACATTTTCTATTGTATTAAGTTCTCCTCATATCTTTATTTATCTTTTTTCTATGTTCTCAGGTTTATTGTTTTGATCTTCTGATGTCAATTAAAACACTTGGTTATTCATTTTAATAAATGTTTTTCTTATAAAGATTTCAACTTTTCAAGATTTCAGCTTACTTGTAAGTTTCTAAGGGTCAGGTCCTCTACATTGTTGCTGGCCTAAGGCTTAGTTCACCATATAGCAATGTATATATTGACCTATTTTCCCCTCGACTTTCTGTGATTCCCTACATCTCACCTTTCTTTGCAGACAAGCCATTTGAAATACCCTTAACTTCTTTCACAGCCAATAAGTCTTTGAAATAATGTGTATTTTTTAGAGAAATCTTCTTATATAATTAGGCAGAAAATCTGACCTGCCATCGTTTTCAAAACAGCATAATTTCACTCTTCTCAATGATGAATCTGTTGTATGACACAACCTTTGAGTATTTAGCTTTATCAATGACATGTACTTAAAAAATGTTTTAGAGATCCTACCAGTCTTTGAAAACATCCTTGTTCCTTGTTTCAGTTCCAGTTTTGTGTATACATTCTGCCTTGCACCTGATTATTCCAACATCTGATGGATGACCTAGGGAATCTAATTCTGGTATTGATTGTTTTTGCTGCTTGTATCCCCTTGTAGCAGATTTCTTCATTAATGTGTAAATTTAGATCATGAGCTCATGTTTACCTAAACAGCTGACCTTGTAAGAGGCTTAGATGTGAACGCTCGTAAGCTTCAGCAGAAAGTCCACAAAGATTTTTTTGTGTCCCTCCAATGAGTTACCCGCGCGGACCCCGTTTTCTACAAGTGTTGGTCCACTACTCCCTCTAGAGGCTGGGACTCAGACAGGACTGCTTTGCTTCCCCCGATCTGGGGTAGTGGCTTTGGGCGGCCTGTGGCCTGGGCAGGAGGCTCCCCGCGTGTGTCCCACGACCGATCTGCCTGCGAACTACGGTCACCTGGTAGGAAGCTATGATGCCCAGACCTATGGTTAACTTTGCAGCGCGGTGTACTGCGCGGACCGGTTCCACACGCACTTCAAGTAAGAGGGCGGCCTGAGTGGAAAGGTGAGAGTTTGGGCAGCTGTGCAGACAAAGAAGGCGCACTTTGGCCTGGGCCTAAATGCTTGTGACACACGACTGGGTCTGCCGGGCTCTGAGGGCCCTGCCGTTTGCCCTCTTCTCCCCTGCCCTTTGTTCAGTCACAGCAGAGATGGCCACACCCACTCCCACAGTGAGGGCAGTGTTCCCACCTCCTTCAGCCCCGCCCCCTCTCCGCAGGTTACCATGGACTACAGATGCTGCATTCTGAGGCCAGGGCGTTCCGAGAATGCCAAGGGCAGACAGGATGACCTTAAATGATTTCCTCTTGTGTCAATTTTGGTAAACTTTAGGAGCTAGGAAATGGTCCACTTTACAGAAATGTTCAAATTTACTGGCATTTCATATATTCTCTGCTATGACATTGTCCTGATTCTTTCTGTATATTCTTTACTTATGTTTTGGTTTTCCTTAATCAAAGTGTGTCTTTTAAATCTTTTCAAAGAATATTCTTTGGACTTACTACCTCACCTGAATTTTATACGTTTTCTGTGGTATTAAGTTCTGCTCATATCTTTATTTATCTTTTTTCTATGTTCTCAGGGTTTATTGTTTTCATCTTCTGATGTCATTTAAAACACTTGGTTATTCATTTTAATAAATATTCTTACTTATAAAGATTTCAACTTTTCAAGATTTCAGCTTACTTGTAAGTTTCTAAGGGTCAGGTCCTCTATATTGTGGCTGGCCTAAGGCTTAGTTCACCATATAGCAAAGTATATACTGACCTATTTTCCCCTCGACTTTCTGTGATTTCCTACATCTCACCTTTCTTTGCAGACAAGCCATTTGAAATACGCTTAACTTATTTCACAGCCAATAAGTCTTTGAAATAATGTGTATTTTTTAGAGAAATCTTCTTATATATTTAGGCAGAAAATCTGACCTGCCATAGTTTTCAAAACAGCATAATTTCACTCTTCTCAATGATGAATCTGTTGTATTACACAACCTTTGACCATTTAGCTTTATCAATGACATGTACTTTAAAAATGTTTTAGAGATCCTACCAGTCTTTGAAAACATCCTTGTTCCTTGTTTCAGTTCCAGTTTTATGTATATTTTCTGCCTTGCACCTGATTATTCCAACGTCTGATCGATGGCCTAGGGAATCTAATTCTGGTATTGATTGTTTTTGCTGATTGTTTCCCCCTGTAGCTGATTTATTCATTATTGTGTAAATTTAGATCATGAGCTCATGTTTAGCTCAACAGCTGACCATGTAAGAGGCTTAGATATGAACACTTGTAAGCTTCCTCAGAATGTCCGCAAAGATTTATTTGTGTCCCTCCAATGAGTTGCCCGCGAGGACCCCGTTTTCTACAAGTGTTTGTCCACTACTCCCTCTAGAGGCTGGGACTCAGACAGGACTGCTTTGCTGCCCCCGATCTGGGATAGTGGCTTAAGGCGGCCTGTGGCCTGGGCAGGAAGCTCCCCACGTGTGTCCCACGACCCATCTGCCTGCGAACTTCGGTCACCTGGCAGGAAGCTATGATGCCCAGACCTATGGTTAGCTTTGCAGCGAGGTGTACTGCGCGGACCGGGTCCACACGCACTTCAAGTAAGAGGGCGGCCTGAGTGGAAAGGTTAAAGTTTGGGCAGCTGTGCAGACAAAGAAGGCGTCCTTTGTCCTGGGCCTAAATGCTTGTGACACCCCACTGGGCCTGCCGGGCTCTGAGGGCCCTGCCCTGGGCCCACTGTTCCCCTTCCCTTTGTTCAGTTACAGCAGATTTGGCCACACCCACTCCCTCAGTGAGGGCCGTGTTCCAAACTCCCTCAGCCCCGCACCCTCTCCGGAGGTTACCATGGACTACAGATGCTGCATTCTGAGGGCAGGGCATTCCGAGAATGCCAAGGGCAGACATGATGACCTTAAATGATTTCCTCTTGTGTCAGTTTTGGTAAACTTTAGGAGCTAGGAGATGGTCCACTTTACAGAAATGTTCAAATTTACTGGCATTTCATATATTCTCTTCTATAACATTGTCCTGATTTTTCTGTATATTCTTTACTTATGTTTTGGTTTTCCTTAATCAAAGTGTGTCTTTTAAATCTTGTCAAAGAATATTCTTAGACTTACTACATCACCTGAATTTTATACATTTTCTATTGTATTAAGTTCTCCTCATATCTTTATTTATCTTTTTTCTATGTTCTCAGGTTTATTGTTTTGATCTTCTGATGTCAATTAAAACACTTGGTTATTCATTTTAATAAATGTTTTTCTTATAAAGATTTCAACTTTTCAAGATTTCAGCTTACTTGTAAGTTTCTAAGGGTCAGGTCCTCTACATTGTTGCTGGCCTAAGGCTTAGTTCACCATATAGCAATGTATATATTGACCTATTTTCCCCTCGACTTTCTGTGATTCCCTACATCTCACCTTTCTTTGCAGACAAGCCATTTGAAATACCCTTAACTTCTTTCACAGCCAATAAGTCTTTGAAATAATGTGTATTTTTTAGAGAAATCTTCTTATATAATTTGGCAGAAAATCTGACCTGCCATCGTTTTCAAAACAGCATAATTTCACTCTTCTCAATGATGAATCTGTTGTATGACACAACCTTTGAGTATTTAGCTTTATCAATGACATGTACTTAAAAAATGTTTTAGAGATCCTACCAGTCTTTGAAAACATCCTTGTTCCTTGTTTCAGTTCCAGTTTTGTGTATACATTCTGCCTTGCACCTGATTATTCCAACATCTGATGGATGACCTAGGGAATCTAATTCTGGTATTGATTGTTTTTGCTGCTTGTCTCCCCTTGTAGCTGATTTCTTCATTATTGTGTAAATTTAGATCATGAGCTCATGTTTAGCTAAACAGCTGACCTTGT
The DNA here is from genome assembly GCF_964165515.1 of Mesoplodon bidens. Taxonomy (NCBI): domain Eukaryota; kingdom Metazoa; phylum Chordata; class Mammalia; order Artiodactyla; family Ziphiidae; genus Mesoplodon; species Mesoplodon bidens. The sequence continues at coordinate 1,399,196 of NW_027671513.1, forward strand.
AAGAGGCTTAGGTGTGAACGCTCGTAAGCTTCAGCAGAAAGTCCACAAAGATTTTTTTGTGTCCCTCCAATGAGTTACCCGCGCGGACCCCGTTTTCTACAAGTGTTGGTCCACTACTCCCTCTAGAGGCTGGGACTCAGACAGGACTGCTTTGCTTCCCCCGATCTGGGGTAGTGGCTTTGGGCGGCCTGTGGCCTGGGCAGGAGGCTCCCCGCGTGTGTCCCACGACCGATCTGCCTGCGAACTTCGGTCACCTGGTAGGAAGCTATGATGCCCAGACCTATGGTTAACTTTGCAGCGCGGTGTACTGCGCGGACCGGTTCCACACGCACTTCAAGTAAGAGGGCGGCCTGAGTGGAAAGGTGAGAGTTTGGGCAGCTGTGCAGACAAAGAAGGCGCACTTTGGCCTGGGCCTAAATGCTTGTGACACACGACTGGGTCTGCCGGGCTCTGAGGGCCCTGCCGTTTGCCCTCTTCTCCCCTGCCCTTTGTTCAGTCACAGCAGAGATGGCCACACCCACCCCCACAGTGAGGGCAGTGTTCCCACCTCCTTCAGCCCCGCCCCCTCTCCGCAGGTTACCATGGACTACAGATGCTGCATTCTGAGGCCAGGGCGTTCCGAGAATGCCAAGGGCAGACAGGATGACCTTAAATGATTTCCTCTTGTGTCAATTTTGGTAAACTTTAGGAGCTAGGAAATGGTCCACTTTACAGAAATGTTCAAATTTACTGGCATTTCATATATTCTCTGCTATGACATTGTCCTGATTCTTTCTGTATATTCTTTACTTATGTTTTGGTTTACCTTAATCAAAGTGTGTCTTTTAAATCTTTTCAAAGAATATTCTTTGGACTTACTACCTCACCTGAATTTTATACGTTTTCTGTGGTATTAAGTTCTGCTCATATCTTTATTTATCTTTTTTCTATGTTCTCAGGGTTTATTGTTTTCATCTTCTGATGTCATTTAAAACACTTGGTTATTCATTTTAATAAATATTCTTACTTATAAAGATTTCAACTTTTCAAGATTTCAGCTTACTTGTAAGTTTCTAAGTGTCAGGTCCTCTATATTGTGGCTGGCCTAAGGCTTAGTTCACAATATAGCAAAGTATATACTGACCTATTTTCCCCTCGACTTTCTGTGATTTCCTACATCTCACCTTTCTTTGCAGACAAGCCATTTGAAATACGCTTAACTTATTTCACAGCCAATAAGTCTTTGAAATAATGTGTATTTTTTAGAGAAATCTTCTTATATATTTAGGCAGAAAATCTGACCTGCCATAGTTTTCAAAACAGCATAATTTCACTCTTCTCAATGATGAATCTGTTGTATTACACAACCTTTGAGTATTTAGCTTTATCAATGACATGTACTTTAAAAATGTTTGAGAGATCCTACCAGTCTTTGAAAACATCCTTGTTCCTTGTTTCAGTTCCAGTTTTATGTATATTTTCTGCCTTGCACCTGATTATTCCAACGTCTGATCGATGGCCTAGGGAATCTAATTCTGGTATTGATTGTTTTTGCTGATTGTTTCCCCCTGTAGCTGATTTATTCATTATTGTGTAAATTTAGATCATGAGCTCATGTTTAGCTCAACAGCTGACCATGTAAGAGGCTTAGATATGAACACTTGTAAGCTTCCTCAGAAAGTGCGCAAAGATTTATTTGTGTCCCTCCAATGAGTTGCCCGCGAGGACCCCGTTTTCTACAAGTGTTTGTCCACTACTCCCTCTAGAGGCTGGGACTCAGACAGGACTGCTTTGCTGCCCCCGATCTGGGATAGTGGCTTAAGGCGGCCTGTGGCCTGGGCAGGAAGCTCCCCACGTGTGTCCCACGACCCATCTGCCTGCGAACTTCGGTCACCTGGCAGGAAGCTATGATGCCCAGACCTATGGTTAGCTTTGCAGCGAGGTGTACTGCGCGGACCGGGTCCACACGCACTTCAAGTAAGAGGGCGGCCTGAGTGGAAAGGTTAAAGTTTGGGCAGCTGTGCAGACAAAGAAGGCGTCCTTTGTCCTGTGCCTAAATGCTTGTGACACCCCACTGGGCCTGCCGGGCTCTGAGGGCCCTGCCCTGGGCCCACTGTTCCCCTTCCCTTTGTTCAGTTACAGCAGATTTGGCCACACACACTCCCTCAGTGAGGGCCGTGTTCCAAACTCCCTCAGCCCCGCACCCTCTCCGGAGGTTACCATGGACTACAGATGCTGCATTCTGAGTGCAGGGCATTCCGAGAATGCCAAGGGCAGACATGATGACCTTAAATGATTTCCTCTTGTGTCAGTTTTGGTAAACTTTAGGAGCTAGGAGATGGTCCACTTTACAGAAATGTTCAAATTTACTGGCATTTCATATATTCTCTTCTATAACATTGTCCTGATTTTTCTGTATATTCTTTACTTATGTTTTGGTTTTCCTTAATCAAAGTGTGTCTTTTAAATCTTGTCAAAGAATATTCTTAGACTTACTACATCACCTGAATTTTATACATTTTCTATTGTATTAAGTTCTCCTCATATCTTTATTTATCTTTTTTCTATGTTCTCAGGTTTATTGTTTTGATCTTCTGATGTCAATTAAAACACTTGGTTATTCATTTTAATAAATGTTTTTCTTATAAAGATTTCAACTTTTCAAGATTTCAGCTTACTTGTAAGTTTCTAAGGGTCAGGTCCTCTACATTGTTGCTGGCCTAAGGCTTAGTTCACCATATAGCAATGTATATATTGACCTATTTTCCCCTCGACTTTCTGTGATTCCCTACATCTCACCTTTCTTTGCAGACAAGCCATTTGAAATACACTTAACTTCTTTCACAGCCAATAAGTCTTTGAAATAATGTGTATTTTTTAGAGAAATCTTCTTATATAATTTGGCAGAAAATCTGACCTGCCATCGTTTTCAAAACAGCATAATTTCACTCTTCTCAATGATGAATCTGTTGTATGACACAACCTTTGAGTATTTAGCTTTATCAATGACATGTACTTAAAAAATGTTTTAGAGATCCTACCAGTCTTTGAAAACATCCTTGTTCCTTGTTTCAGTTCCAGTTTTGTGTATACATTCTGCCTTGCACCTGATTATTCCAACATCTGATGGATGACCTAGGGAATCTAATTCTGGTATTGATTGTTTTTGCTGCTTGTCTCCCCTTGTAGCTGATTTCTTCATTATTGTGTAAATTTAGATCATGAGCTCATGTTTAGCTAAACAGCTGACCTTGTAAGAGGCTTAGGTGTGAACGCTCGTAAGCTTCAGCAGAAAGTCCACAAAGATTTTTTTGTGTCCCTCCAATGAGTTACCCGCGCGGACCCCGTTTTCTACAAGTGTTGGTCCACTACTCCCTCTAGAGGCTGGGACTCAGACAGGACTGCTTTGCTTCCCCCGATCTGGGGTAGTGGCTTTGGGCGGCCTGTGGCCTGGGCAGGAGGCTCCCCGCGTGTGTCCCACGACCGATCTGCCTGCGAACTTCGGTCACCTGGTAGGAAGCTATGATGCCCAGACCTATGGTTAGCTTTGCAGCGAGGTGTACTGCGCGGACCGGTTCCACACGCACTTCAAGTAAGAGGGCGGCCTGAGTGGAAAGGTGAGAGTTTGGGCAGCTGTGCAGACAAAGAAGGCGCACTTTGGCCTGGGCCTAAATGCTTGTGACACACGACTGGGTCTGCCGGGCTCTGAGGGCCCTGCCGTTTGCCCCCTTCTCCCCTGCCCTTTGTTGAATCCCTGCAGAGATGGCCACAACCACTCCCACAGTGAGGGCAGTGTTCCCACCTCCTTCAGCCCAGCACCCTCTCCGCAGGTTACCATGGACTACAGATGCTGCATTCTGAGGCCAGGGCGTTCCGAGAATGCCAAGGGCAGACAGGATGACCTTAAATGATTTCCTCTTGTGTCAATTTTGGTAAACTTTAGGAGCTAGGAAATGGTCCACTTTACAGAAATGTTCAAATTTACTGGCATTTCATATATTCTCTGCTATAACATTGTCCTGATTCTTTCTGTATATTCTTTACTTATGTTTTGGTTTTCCTTAATCAAAGTGTGTCTTTTAAATCTTTTCAAAGAATATTCTTTGGACTTACTACACCACGTGAATTTTATACGTTTTCTGTGGTATTAAATTCTGCTCATATCTTTATTTATATTTTTTCTATGTTCTCAGGGTTTATTGTTTTGGTCTTCTGATGTCATTTAAAACACTTGGTTATTCATTTTAATAAATATTCTTACTTATAAAGATTTCAACTTTTCAAGATTTCAGCTTACTTGTAAGTTTCTAAGGGTCAGGTCCTCTATATTGTGGCTGGCCTACGGCTTAGTTCACAATATAGCAAAGTATATACTGACCTATTTTCCCCTCGACTTTCTGTGATTTCCTACATCTCACCTTTCTTTGCAGACAAGCCATTTGAAATACCCTTAACTTAATTCACAGCCAATAAGTCTTTGAAATAATGTGTATTTTTTAGAGAAATCTTCTTATATATTTAGGCATAAAATCTGACCTGCCTTAGTTTTCAAAAGAGCATAATTTCACTCTTCTCAATGATGAATCTGTTGTATTACACAACCTTTGAGTATTTAGCTTTATCAATGACATGTACTTTAAAAATGTTTTAGAGATCCTACCAGTCTTTGAAAGCATCCTTGTTCCTTGTTTCAGTTCCAGTTTTATGTATATTTTCTGCCTTGCACCTGATTATTCCAACGTCTGATCGATGGCCTAGGGAATCTAATTCTGGTATTGATTGTTTTTGCTGATTGTTTCCCCCTGTAGCTGATTTCTTCATTATTGTGTAAATTTAGATCATGAGCTCATGTTTAGCTCAACAGCTGACCTTGTAAGAGGCTTAGTTGTGAACACTTGTAAGCTTCCTCAGAAAGTCCGCAAAGATTTATTTGTGTCCCGCCAATGAGTTGCCCGCGAGGACACCGTTTTCTAGAAGTGTTGGTCCACTACTCCCTCTAAAGGCTGGGACTCAGACAGGACTGCTTTGCTGCCCCCGATCTGGGATAGTGGCTTTGGGCGGCCTGTGGCCTGGGCAGGAAGCTCCCCACGTGTGTCCCACGACCCATCTGCCTGCGAACTTCGGTCACCTGGCAGGAAGCTATGATGCACAGACCTATGGTTAGCTTTGCAGCGAGGTGTACTGCGCGGACCGGGTCCACACGCACTTCAAGTAAGAGGGCGGCCTGAGTGGAAAGATTAAAGTTTGGGCAGCTGTGCAGACAAAGAAGGCGTCCTTGGTCGTGGGCCTAAATGCTTGTGACACCCCACTGGGCCTGCCGGGCTCTGAGGGCCCTGCCCTGGGCCCACTGTTCCCCTTCCCTTTGTTCAGTTACAGCAGAATTGGCCTCACCCACTCCCTCAGTGAGGGCCGTGTTCCAAGCTCCCTCAGCCCCGCCCCCTCTCCGCAGGTTTCCATGGACTACAGATGCTGCATTCTGAGTGCAGGGCATACCGAGAATGCCAAGGGCAGACATGATGACCTTAAATGATTTCCTCTTGTGTCAGTTTTGGTAAACTTTAGGAGCTAGGAAATGGTCCACTTTACAGAAATGTTCAAATTTATTGGCATTTCATATATTCTCTTCTATAACATTGTCCTGATTTTTCTGTATATTCTTTACTTATGTTTTGGTTTTCCTTAATCAAAGTGTGTCTTTTAAATCTTGTCAAAGAATATTCTTAGACTTACTACATCACCTGAATTTTATACATTTTCTATTGTATTAAGTTCTCCTCATATCTTTATTTATCTTTTTTCTATGTTCTCAGGTTTATTGTTTTGATCTTCTGATGTCAATTAAAACACTTGGTTATTCATTTTAATAAATGTTTTTCTTATAAAGATTTCAACTTTTCAAGATTTCAGCTTACTTGTAAGTTTCTAAGGGTCAGGTCCTCTACATTGTTGCTGGCCTAAGGCTTAGTTCACCATATAGCAATGTATATATTGACCTATTTTCCCCTCGACTTTCTGTGATTCCCTACATCTCACCTTTCTTTGCAGACAAGCCATTTGAAATACCCTTAACTTCTTTCACAGCCAATAAGTCTTTGAAATAATGTGTATTTTTTAGAGAAATCTTCTTATATAATTAGGCAGAAAATCTGACCTGCCATCGTTTTCAAAACAGCATAATTTCACTCTTCTCAATGATGAATCTGTTGTATGACACAACCTTTGAGTATTTAGCTTTATCAATGACATGTACTTAAAAAATGTTTTAGAGATCCTACCAGTCTTTGAAAACATCCTTGTTCCTTGTTTCAGTTCCAGTTTTGTGTATACATTCTGCCTTGCACCTGATTATTCCAACATCTGATGGATGACCTAGGGAATCTAATTCTGGTATTGATTGTTTTTGCTGCTTGTCTCCCCTTGTAGCTGCTTTCTTCATTAATGTGTAAATTTAGATCATGAGCTCATGTTTAGCTAAACAGCTGACCTTGTAAGAGGCTTAGGTGTGAACGCTCGTAAGCTTCAGCAGAAAGTCCACAAAGATTTTTTTGTGTCCCTCCAATGAGTTACCCGCGCGGACCCCGTTTTCTACAAGTGTTGGTCCACTACTCCCTCTAGAGGCTGGGACTCAGACAGGACTGCTTTGCTTCCCCCGATCTGGGGTAGTGGCTTTGGGCGGCCTGTGGCCTGGGCAGGAGGCTCCCCGCGTGTGTCCCACGACTGATCTGCCTGCGAACTTCGGTCACCTGGTAGGAAGCTATGATGCCCAGACCTATGGTTAGCTTTGCAGCGAGGTGTAGTGCGCGGACCGGTTCCACACGCACTTCAAGTAAGAGGGCGGCCTGAGTGGAAAGGTGAGAGTTTGGGCAGCTGTGCAGACAAAGAAGGCGCACTTTGGCCTGGGCCTAAATGCTTGTGACACACGACTGGGTCTGCCGGGCTCTGAGGGCCCTGCCGTTTGCCCCCTTCTCCCCTGCCCTTTGTTCAATCCCTGCAGAGATGGCCACAACCACTCCCACAGTGAGGGCAGTGTTCCCACCTCCTTCAGCCTAGCACCCTCTCCGCAGGTTACCATGGACTACAGATGCTGCATTCTGAGGCCAGGGCGTTCCGAGAATGCCAAGGGCAGACAGGATGACCTTAAATGATGTCCTCTTGTGTCAATTTTGGTAAACTTTAGGAGCTAGGAAATGGTCCACTTTACAGAAATGTTCAAATTTACTGGCATTTCATATATTCTCTGCTATAACATTGTCCTGATTCTTTCTGTATATTCTTTACTTATGTTTTGGTTTTCCTTAATCAAAGTGTGTCTTTTAAATCTTTTCAAAGAATATTCTTTGGACTTACTACACCACGTGAATTTTATACGTTTTCTGTGGTATTAAGTTCTGCTCATATCTTTATTTATATTTTTTCTATGTTCTCAGTGTTTATTGTTTTGGTCTTCTGATGTCATTTAAAACACTTGGTTATTCATTTTAATAAATATTCTTACTTATAAAGATTTCAACTTTTCAAGATTTCAGCTTACTTGTAAGTTTCTAAGGGTCAGGTCCTCTATATTGTGGCTGGCCTAAGGCTTAGTTCACAATATAGCAAAGTATATACTGACCTATTTTCCCCTCGACTTTCTGTGATTTCCTACATCTCACCTTTCTTTGCAGACAAGCCATTTGAAATACCCTTAACTTAATTCACAGCCAATAAGTCTTTGAAATAATGTGTATTTTTTAGAGAAATCTTCTTATATATTTAGGCAGAAAATCTGACCTGCCATAGTTTTCAAAACAGCATAATTTCACTCTTCTCAATGATGAATCTGTTGTATTACACAACCTTTGAGTATTTAGCTTTATCAATGACAGGTACTTTAAAAATGTTTTAGAGATCCTACCAGTCTTTGAAAACATCCTTGTTCCTTGTTTCAGTTCCAGTTTTATGTATATTTTCTGCCTTGCACCTGATTATTCCCACGTCTGATCGATGGCCTAGGGAATCTATTTCTGTTATTGATTGTTTTTGCTGATTGTTTCCCCCTGTAGCTGATTTCTTCATTATTGTGTTAATTTAGATCATGAGCTCATGTTTAGCTCAACAGCTGACCTTGTAAGAGGCTTAGTTCTGAACACTTGTAAGCTTCCTCAGAAAGTCCGCAAAGATTTATTTGTGTCCCTCCAATGAGTTGCCCGCGAGGACCCCGTTTTCTGCAAGTGTTGGTCCACTACTCCCTCTAGAGGCTGGGACTCAGACAGGACTGCTTTGCTGCCCCCGATCTGGGATAGTGGCTTAAGGCGGCCTGTGGCCTGGGCAGGAAGCACCCCACGTGTGTCCCACGACACATCTGCCTGCGAACTTCGGTCACCTGGCAGGAAGCTATGATGCCCAGACCTATGGTTAGCTTTGCAGTGAGGTGTACTGCGCGGACCAGGTCCACACGCACTTCAAGTAAGAGGGCGGCCTGAGTGGAAAGGTTAAAGTTTGGGCAGCTGTGCAGACAAAGAAGGCGTCCTTTTTCCTGCGCCTAAATGCATGTGACACCCCACTGGGCCTGCCGGGCTCTGAGGGCCCTGCCCTGGGCCCACTTTTCCCCTTCCATTTGTTCAGTTACAGCAGAATTGGCCACACCCACTCCCTCAGTGAGGGCCGTGTTCCAAACTCCCTCTGCCCCGCCCCCTCTCCTCAGGTTACCATGGACTACAGATGCTGCATTCTGAGTGCAGGGCATTCCGAGAATGCCAAGGGCAGACATGATGACCTTAAATGATTTCCTCTTGTGTCAGTTTTGGTAAACTTTAGGAGCTAGGAAATGGTCCACTTTACAGAAATGTTCAAATTTACTGGCATTTCATATATTCTCTGCTATAACATTGTCCTGATTCTTTCTGTATATTCTTTACTTATGTTTTGGTTTTCCTTAATCAAAGTGTGTCTTTTAAATCTTTTCAAAGAATATTCTTTGGACTTACTACCTCACCTGAATTTTATACGTTTCCTGTGGTATTAAGTTCTGCTCATATCTTTATTTATCTTTTTTCTATGTTCTCTGGGTTTATAGTTTTGATATTCTGATGTCAATTAAAACACTTGGTTATTCATTTTAATAAATATTCTTACTTATCAAGATTTCAACTTTTCAAGATTTCAGCTTACTTGTAAGTTTCTAAGGGTCAGGTCCTCTATATTGTGGCTGGCCTAAGGCTTAGTTCACAATATAGCAAAGTATATACTGACCTATTTTCCCCTCGACTTTCTGTGATTTCCTACATCTCACCTTTCTTTGCAGACAAGCCATTTGAAATACCCTTAACTTATTTCACAGCCAATAAGTCTTTGAAATTATGTGTATTTTTTAGAGAAATCTTCTTATATATTTAGGCAGAAAATCTGACCTGCCATACTTTTCAAAACAGCATAATTTCACTCTTCTCAATGATGAATCTGTTGTATTACACAACCTTTGAGTATGTAGCTTTATCAATGACATGTACCTTAAAAATGTTTTAGAGATCCTACCAGTCTTTAAAAACATCCTTGTTCCTTATTTCAGTTCCAGTTTTATGTATATATTCTGCCTTGCACCTGATTATTCCAACGTCTGATCGATGGCCTAGGGAATCTAATTCTGGTATTGATTGTTTTTGCTCACTGTTTCCCCCTGTAGCTGATTTCTTCATTATTGTGAAAATTTAGATCATGAGCTCATGTTTAGCTATACAGATGACCTTGTAAGAGGCTTAGGTGTGAACGCTCGTAAGCTTCAGCAGAAAGTCCACAAAGATTTTTTTGTGTCCCTCCAATGAGTTACCCGCGCGGACCCCGTTTTCTACAAGTGTTGGTCCACTACTCTCTCTGGAGGCTGGGACTCAGACAGGACTGTTTTGCTTCCCCCGATCTGGAGTAGTGGATTTGGGAGGCCTGTGGCCTGGGCAGGAGGCTCCCCGCGTGTGTCCCACGACCGATCTCCCTGCGAACTTCGGTCACCTGGTAGGAAACTATGATGCCCAGACCTATGTTTAGCTTTGCAGCGAGGTGTACTGCGCGGACCAGTTCCACACGCACTTCAAGTTAGAGGGTGGCCTGAGTGGAAAGGTGAGAGTTTGGGCAGCTTTGCAGACAAAGAAGGCGCACTTTGGCCTGGGCCTAAATGCTTGTGACACACGACTGGGTCTGCCGGGCTCTGAGGGCCCTGCCGTCTGCCCCCTTCTCCCCTGCCCTTTGTTCAGTCACAGCAGAGATGGCCACACCCACTCCCTCAGTGAGGGCCGTGTTCCCACCTCCCTCAGCCCCGCACCTCTCCTCAGGTTACCATTGACTACAGATGTTGCATTCTCAGGCCAGGGCATTCCGAGAATGCCAAGGGCAGACATGATGACCTTAAATGATTTCCTCTTGTGTCAGTTTTGGTAAACTTTAGGAGCTAGGAAATGGTCCACTTTACACAAATGTTCAAATTTACTGGCATTTCATATATTCTCTGCTATGACATTGTCCTGATTCTTTCTGTATATTCTTTACTTATGTTTTGGTTTTCCTTAATCAAAGTGTGTCTTTTAAATCTTTTCAAAAAATATTCTTTGGACTTACTACCTCACCTGAATTTTATACGTTTTCTGTGGTATTAAGTTCTGCTCATATCTTTATTTATCTTTTTTCTATGTTCTCATGGTTTATTGTTTTGATCTTCTGATGTCAATTAAAACACTTGGTTATTCATTTTAATAAATATTCTTACTTATAAAGATTTCAACTTTTCAAGATTTCAGCTTACTTGTTAGTTTCTAAGGGTCAGGTCCTCTATATTGTGGCTGGCCTAAGGCTTAGTTCACAATATAGCAAAGTATATACAGACCTATTTTCCCCTCGACTTTCTGTGATTTCCTACATCTCACCTTTCTTTGCAGACAAGCCATTTGAAATACCCTTAACTTATTTCACAGCCAATAAGTCTTTGAAATAATGTGTATTTTTAGAGCAATCTTCTTATATATTTAGGCAGAAAATCTGACCTGCCATAGTTTTCAAAACAGCATAATTTCACTCTTCTCAATGATGAAGCTGTTGTATTACACAACCTTTGAGTATTTAGCTTTATCAATGACATGTACTTTAAAAATGTTTTAGAGATCCTACCAGTCTTTGAAAACATCCTTGTTCCTTGTTTCAGTTCCAGTTTTATGTATATTTTCTGCCTTGCACCTGATTATTCCAACGTCTGATCGATGGCGTAGGGAATCTAATTCTGGTATTGATTGTTTTTGCTGATTGTTTCCCCCTGTAGCTGATTTCTTCATTATTGTGTAAAGTTAGATCATGAGCTCATGTTTAGCTCAACAGCTGACCTTGTAAGAGGCTTAGTTGTGAACACTTGTAAGCTTCCTCAGAAAGTCCGCAAAGATTTATTTGTGTCCCTCCAATGAGTTGCCCGCGAGGACCCCGTTTTCTACAAGTGTTGGTCCACTACTCCCTCTAGAGGCTGGGACTCAGACAGGACTGCTTTGCTGCCCCCGATCTGGGATAGGGGCTTTGGGCGGCCTGTGGCCTGGGCAGGAAGCTCCCCACGTGTTTCCCACGACCCATCTGCCTGCGAACTTCGGTCACCTGGCAGGAAGCTATGATGCCCAGACCTATGGTTAGCTTTGAAGCGAGGTGTACTGCGCGGACCGGGTCCACACGCACTTCAAGTAAGAGGGCGGCCTGAGTGGAAAGATTAAAGTTTGGGCAGCTGTGCAAACAAAGAAGGCGTCCTTTTTCCTGCGCCTAAATGCTTGTGACACCCCACTGGGCCTGCCGGGCTCTTAGGGCCCAGCCCTGGGCCCACTGTTCTCCTTCCCTTTGTTCAGTCACAGCAGATTTGGCCACACCCACTCCCTCAGTGAGGGTCGTGTTCCAAACTCCCTCAGCCCCGCACCCTCTCCGCAGGTTACCATGGACTACAGATGCTGCATTCTGAGTGCAGGGCATTCCGAGAATGCCAAGGGCAGACATGATGACCTTAAATGATTTCCTCTTGTGTCAGTTTTGGTAAACTTTAGGAGCTAGGAGATGGTCCACTTTACAGAAATGTTCAAATTTACTGGCATTTCATATATTCTCTGCTATAACATTGTCCTGATTTTTCTGTATATTCTTTACTTATGTTTTGGTTTTCCTTAATCAAAGTGTGTCTTTTAAATCTTGTCAAAGAATATTCTTAGACTTACTAAATCACCTGAATTTTATACATATTCTATTGTATTAAGTTCTCCTCATATCTTCATTTATCTTTTTTCTATGTTCTCAGGGTTTATTGTTTTGATCTTCTGATGTCATTTAAAACACTTGGTTATTCATTTTAATAAATATTCTTACTTATAAAGATTTCAACTTTTCAAGATTTCAGCTTACTTGTAAGTTTCTAAGGGTCAGGTCCTCTATATTGTGGCTGGCCTAAGGCTTAGTTCACAATATAGCAAAGTATATACTGACCTATTTTCCCCTCGACTCTCTGTGATTTCCTACATCTCACCTTTCTTTGCAGACAAGCCATTTGAAATACCCTTAACTTCTTTCACAGCCAATAAGTCTTTGAAATTATGTGTATTTTTTAGAGAAATCTTCTTATATATTTAGGCAGAAAATCTGACCTGCCATAGTTTTCAAAACAGCATAATTTCACTCTTCTCAATGATGAATCTGTTGTATTACACAACCTTTGAGTATTTAGCTTTATCAATGACATGTACTTTAAAAATGTTTTAGAGATCCTACCAGTCTTTGAAAACATCCTTGTTCCTTGTTTCAGTTCCAGTTTTATGTATATTTTCTGCCTTGCTCCTAATTATTCCCACGTCTGATCGATGGCCTAGGGAATCTAATTCTGGTATTGATTGTTTTTGCTGATTGTTTCCCCCTGTAGCTGATTTCTTCATTATTGTGTAAATATAGATCATGAGCTCATGTTTAGCTCAACAGCTGACCTTGTAAGAGGCTTAGTTGTGAACACTTGTAAGCTTCCTAAGAAAGTCCGCAAAGATTTATTTGTGTCCCTCCAATGAGTGGCCCGCGAGGACCCCGTTTTCTACAAGTGTTGGTCCACTATTCCCTCTAGAGGCTGGGACTCAGACAGGACTGCTTTGCTGCCCCCGATCTGGGATAGTGGCTTAAGGCGGCCTGTGGCCTTGGCAGGAAGCTCCCCACGTGTGTCCCACGACCCATCAGCCTGCGAACTTCGGTCACCTGGCAGGAAGCTATGATGCCCAGACCTATGGTTAGCTTTGCAGCGAGGTGTACTGCGCGGACCGGGTCCACACGCACTTCAAGTAAGAGGGCGGTCTGAGTGGAAAGGTTAAAGTTTGGGCAGCTGTACAGACAAAGAAGGCGTCCTTTGTCCTGGGCCTAAGTGCTTGTGACACCCCACTGGGCCTGCCGGGCTCTGAGGGCCCTGCCCTGGGCCCACGGTTCCCCTTCACTTTGTTCAGTCACAGCAGATTAGGCCACACCCACTCCCTCAGTGAGGGCCGTGTTCCAAACTCCCTCAGCCCCGCACCCTCTCCGCAGTTTACCATGGACTACAGATGTTGCATACTGAGGCCAGGGCATTCCGACTGTGCCAAGGGAAGACATGATGACCTTAAATGATTTCCTCTGGTGTCAGTTTTGGTAAATTTTGGAGCTAGGAAATGGTCCACTTTACAGAAATGTTCAAATTTACTGGCATTTCATATATTCTCTGCTATAACATTGTCCTGATTCTTTTGTATATTCTTTACTTATGTTTTGCTTTTCCTTAATAAAAGTGAGTCTTTTAAATCTTTTCAAAGAATATTCTTTGTTCTTACTACATCACCTGAATTTTTTACCTTTTCTGTTGTATTAAGTTCTGCTCATATCTTTTTTTATCTTTTTTCTATGTTCTCAGGTTTTATTGTTTTGATATTCTGTTGTCAATTAAAACACTTCGTTATTCATTTTAATTAATCTTTTTACATATAAATATTTGAACTTTTGAAGATTCCAGCTTACTTGTATGTTTCTAAGGGTCAGGTCCTCTACATTGTTCCTGGCCTAAGGCTTAGTTCAACATATAGCAATGTATATATTGACCTATTTTCCCCTCGACTTTGTGTGATTCCCTACATCTCACCTTTCTTTGCAGACAAGACATTTGAAATACCCTTAACTTATTTCACAGCCAATAAGTCTTTGAAATAATGTGTATTTTTTAGAGAAATCTTCTTATATAATTAGGCAGAAAATCTGACCTGCCATAATTTTCAAAACAGCATAATTTCACTTTTAGAGATGATTAATCTGTTGTATTACACAACCTTTGAGTATTTAGCTTTATCAATGACATGTACCTTAAAAAGGTTTCAGAGATCCTCCCAGTCTTTGAAAACATCCTTGTTCCTTTTTTCAGTTCCAGTTTTATATATATATTTTTTGCCTTGCACCTGATTATTCCAACATCAGATGGATGTCCTTGGTAATATAATTCAGATATTGATTGTTTTTGCTGATTGTCTCCCCTTGTAGCTGATTTCTTCATAATTGTTTTAATTTAGATCATGAGCTCATGTTTAGCTAAACAGCTGACCTTGTCTGAGCCTTAGGTGTGAACGCTCGTAATCTTCAGCAGAAAGTGAGCCAAGATTTATTTGTGTCCCTCCAATGAATTGCCTGCAAGGAGCCTGTTTTCGAGTACTGTTTGTCCAATGCTTCCTATAGAGGCAGGGGACACAGATGGGGCTGATTTGCGATCCTCCCTCAGGGGCAGGTGCAGTGTTCAGTCTGTGGCCCGGGCAGAAACATCTCTGAGTGTTTCCCAGGGACCAATATGACTGCGAGCTTTGGTCACGAGGCCGGAAGCTATGATGCCCAGACCTATGGTTAGCTGTGCAATGAGTTGTACTGCGCGGACACGTTCCACACACACTTCAACTAAGAGGGCTTGCTAGTGGAAAGATGAGAGGTTGGGCATCTGTGGAGACAAAGAAGGCTAAAATGCAGCATCTGTAGCCTGTGGTAAACAACAGTGTGGGGGTGGGGCTGAGGGATGTTGGAACACTGCCGTCACTGTGGGCGTGGGTGTGATCATCTCTGCGGTGACTGAACAAATGGCAGGGGAGCAGGGGGCCCAGATCAGGGCCCTCGGAGCCCCGCAGGTCCAGGGTGGTGTCACAAGCATTTAGCCACAGACCAAAGGGCGCCTTCTTTTCTGCACAGCTGCCCAAACACTCACCTTTCCACTCAGGCCGCCCTCTTACATGAAGTGTGCATGGAGCGTTTCCGCGCACAACACCTCGCTGCACATCTCACCATACGTCTGGGCATCGTTGGTTCATGCAAGGAGACTGAAGTTCACAGGCAGATGGGTGCCTGGGACACAGGCAGAGATGCTCCTGCCTGGTCCACAGGAGGCCCACTGACCGTGCTGTAGATCGGGGGCCGCAAAGCGGCCCTGTCTGAGTCTCCTGCCTCTAGAGGGAGTATTATACCAACACTTCTAGGAAACAGGGTCCTTGCGTGCAACTCATTGGAGGGAAAAAATTAAATCTTTGCCGACTTTCTGATGAAGCTTACGAGCGTTCACACCTAAGCCTCTTACAAGGTCAGCTGTTTAGCTGAACATGAGCTCATAATCTAAATTTACACAATAATGAAAAATGAGCTACAAGGGGAGACAATCAGCAAGAACAATCAACACCAGAATTAGATTCCCAAGGCCATTATTCAGATATTGGAATAATCAGCTTCAAGGCAGAAAATATACATAAAACTGGAACTGAAGCAAGGAACAAGGATGTTTTCAAAGACTGGTATGATCTATAAAACATTTTTATATTTCTTTTTTTTTTTCTTTTTTTTTTTTTTTTGCGGTACGCGGGCCTCTCACTGTTGTGGCCTCTTCTGTTGCGGAGCACAGGCTCTGGACGCGCAGGCTCAGCAGCCATGGCTCACGGGCCCAGCCGCTCCACGCCATGTGGGATCTTCCTGGACTGGGACACGAACCTGCGTCCCCTGCATCGGCAGGCGGACTCTCAACCACTGCTGAAACATTTTTAAAGTACATGACATTGATAAAGCTAAATACTCAAAGGTTGTGTATTACAACAGATTAATCATCGAGAAGAGTGAAATTATGCTGTTTTGAAAACTATGGCAGGTCAAATTTCCTGCCTAATTATATAAAAAGATTTATCTAAAAAATACACATTATTTCAAAGACTTATTGGCTGTGAAATAAGTTAAGGGTATTTCAAATGGCTTGTCTGCAAAGAAAGGTGAGATGTAGGGAATCACAGAAATTCGTGGGGAATATATGTCAATATATACATTGCTTTACGGCGAACTAAGCCTTAGGCCAGGAACAATGTAGAGGAACTGAACCTTAGAAACTTACTAGTAAGCTGGAATCTTCAAAAGTTCAAATCTTTATAAGAAAAAAGATTTATTAAAATGAATAATCAAGTGTTTTAATTGACATCAGAAGATCAAATCAATAAACACTGGGAACATAGAAAAAAGATAAATAAAGATATGAGCAGAACTTAATACAATAGAAAACGTATGAAATTGAGGTGATTTCGTAATTCCAAAGAATATTCTTAGAGAAGATTTAAAAGACACTCTTTGATTAAGGAAAAAAAAAACATATGTAAAAAATATACAGAAAGAATCAGGACAATGTTATAGCAGAGAATATATGAAATGCCAGTAAATTTGAACATTTCTGTAAAGTGGACCATTTCCTAGCTCCTAAAGTTTACCAAAACTGACACAAAAGGAAATCATTTAAGGTCATTATGTCTGCCCTTGGCATTCTTGGAACACACTGGCCTCAGAATGCAGCATCTGTAGTCCATGGTAACCTGCGGAGAGGGGGCGGGGCTGAGTGAGGTTGGAACACTGCCCTCACTGAGGGAGTGGGTGTCGCCATCTCTGCTGTGACTGAACAAATGCAAGGAAGCAAGGGGCCCAGGGCATTGCCCTCAGAGCCCGGCAGTCCCAGTGGGGTGTCACAAGCATTTAGTCCCAGGCCAAAGGGTGCCTTCTTTGTCTGCACAGCTGCCCAAACTCTCACCTTTCCACTCAGCCCGCCCTCATACTTGAAGTGTGTGTGGAACCTGTCCGCGCAGTACACCTCACTGCACAGCTAACCATAGGTCTGGGCATTGTAGCTTCCTTCCAGGGAACGAATATGGCAGTCAGTTGGGTGCCTGGCACCCACGCGAAGAGGCTCTTGCCCGGGCCCCTGGCCTCCCACTGCCCCTGCCCAAGATCGGGGGCCGAAAAACAGCCCTGTCTGAGTCCCTGCCTCTAGAGGGAGTATTGGACCAACAGTTATAGAAAACGGCGTCCTCGCGGGCAACTCATTGGTGCGACACGATTAAATCTTTGCCGACTTTCTGATGAAGCTTAGGAGCCTTCACACCTAAGCCTCTTACAGGTCTGCTGTTTACCTAAACAAGAGCTCATGATCTAAATTTACACAATAATGAAGAAATCAGGTACAAGGGGAGACAATCAGCAAAAACAATCAATATCAGAATTAGATTCCCAAGGCCATCCATCAGATGTTGGAATAATCAGGTGCAAGGCAGAAAATATACATAAAACTGTATTTGATAAAAGGAACAAGGATGTTTTCAAAGACTGGGAGGATCTCTAAAACATTTTTAAAGTACATGTCATTGACAAAGCTAAATATTCAAGGGTTGTGTAATACAACAGATTAATCTTTGAGAAGAGTGAAATTATGCTGTTTTGAAAACTATGGCAGGTCAGATTTTCTGCCTAATTATATAAGAAGATTTCGCTAAAAATTACACATTATTTCAAAGACTTATTGGCTGTGAAATAAGGTAAGGGTATCTCAAATGGCTTGTCTGCAAAGAAAGGTGAGATGTAGGGAATCACAGAAAGTCGAAGGGAAAATAGGTAAATATAAACATTGCTATATGTTGTACTAAGCCTTAGGCCAGCAACAATGTAGAGGACCTGACCCTTAGAAACTTACAAGTAAGCTGGAATCATTAAAAGTTCAAATCTTTATAAGTAAAAAGATTTATTAAAATGAATAACCAAGTGTTTTAATTGACATCAGAAGATCAAAACAATAAACCCTGAGAACATAGAAAAAAGATAAATAAAGATATGAGCAGAACTTAATACCACAGAAAACGTATAAAATTCAGGTGACGTAGTAAGTCCGAAGAATATTCTTTGAAAAGATTTAAAAGACACACTTTGATTTAGGAAAACACAAACATAAGTAAAGTATATAAAGAAAGAATCAGGACAATGTTACAGCAGAGACTATAGGAAATGCCAGTAAATTAGAACATTTCTCTAAAGAGGACCATTTCCTAGCTCCTAAAGTTTACCAAAACTGACACAAGAGGAAATCATTTAAGGTCATCATGTGTGCCCTTGGCACTCTCAGAACGCCCTGGCCTCGGAATGCAGCATCTGTAGTCCATGGTAACCTGCGGAGTGGGGGCGGGGCTGAGGGAGTTTGGAACACTGCCCTCACTGAAGGAGTGGGAGTGGCCATCTCTGCTGTGACTGAACAAAGGGCAGGGGAGCAGGGGCCCAGGGCAGTGCCCTCAGAGCACTGCAGGCGCAGTGGGGTGTCACAAGCATTTAGGCCCAGGCCGAAGAGCGCCTTCTTTGTCTGCACAGCCAACCAAACTCTAACCTATCCACTCAGGCCGCCCTCTTACTTGAAGTGTGTGTGAAACCTGTCCGCGCAATACACCTCGCTGCACAGCTAACCATAGGTCTGGGCATCGTATCTTCCTGCCAGGTGACTGAAGTTCACAGGCAGATGGGTCCCTGGGACACACGCGGAGAGGCTCCTGCCCGGGCCCCAGGCCGCCCACTGCCACTGCCCCAGATCGGGGGCCGCAAAGGAGCCCTGTCTGAGTCCCTGCCTCTAGCGGAAGTATTGGACCAACACTTGTAGAAAACGGGGTCCTCGCGGGCAACTCATTGGAGGGACACAAATAAATCTTTGCCGACTTTCTGATGAAGCTTACGAGCGTTCACACCTAAGCCTCTTACAAGGTCCGCTGTTTAGCTAAACATGAGCTCATGATCTAAATTTACACAATAATGAAGAAATCAGCTACAAGGGGAGGACAATCAGCAAAAACAATCAATACCAGAATTAGATTCCCTAGGCCATCCATCAGATGTTGGAATAATCAGGTGCAAGGCAGAAAATATACATAAAACTGGAACTGAAACAAGGAACAAGGATGTTTTCAAAGACTGGTAGGATCTCTAAAACATTTTTAAAGTACATGTCATTGATAACGCTAAATAGTCAGAAGTTGTGTAAGACAACAGATTCATCGAGAATAGTGAAATTATGCTGTTTTGAAAACTATGGCAGGTCAGATTTTCTGCCTAATTATATAAGAAGATTTCTCTAAAAAATACACATTATTTCAAAGACTTATTGGCTGTGAAATAAGTTAAGGGTATTTCAAATGGCTTGTCTGCAAAGAAAGGTGAGATGTAGGGAATCACAGAAAGCCGAGGGGAAAATAGGTCAATATATACATTGCTATATGGTGAACTAAGCCTTAGGCCAGCAACAATATAGAGGAACTGACCCTTAGAAACTTACATGTAAGGTGGAATCTTCAAAAGTTCAAATCTTTATAAGTAAAAAGATTTATTAAAATTAATAACCAAGTATTTCAATGGACATCAGAAGATCAAAACAATAAATCCTGAGAACATAGAAAAAAGATAAATAAAGATATGAGCAGAACTTAATACAACAGAAAACGTATAAAATTCCGGTGATGTAGTAAGTACAAAGAATATTCTTGGAAAGATTTAAAAGACACACTTTGATTAAGGAAAACAAAAACATAAGTAAAGAATATGCAAAAGAATCAGGACAATGTTATAGCAGAGAATATCTGAAATGCCAGTAAATTTGAACATTTCTGTAAAGTGGACCATTTCCTAGCTCCTAAAGTTTACCAAAACTGACAAAGAGGAAATCATTTAAGGTCATCATGTCTGCCCTTGACATTCTCGGAATGCCCAGGCCTGAGAATGCAGCATCTGTAGTCCATGGTAACCTGCGGAGAGGGGGAAAGGCTGAGCGAGGTTGGAACACTTCCCTCACTGAGGGAGTGCGTGTGGCCATCTCTGCTGTGACTGAACAAAGGTCATGGGAGCAGGGGGCCCATGGCAGTGCCCTCAGAGTGCGGCCTGCCCAGTGGGTTGCCACAGGCATTTAGGCCCAGGCCGAATGGCGCCTTCTTTGTCTGCATAGCTGCCCAGACTCTCACTTTTCCCCTCAGGCCGCCCTCTTACTAGAAGTGTGTGTGTAACCTGTCAAAGCAGTACACCTCGCTGCACAGCTAACCATAGGTCTGGGCATTGTAGCTTCCTGCCATGTGACCGAAGTTCGCAGGGAGATGTGTCCCTGGGACACACGCGGAGAGGCTTCTGCCCGGGCCACAGGCCGCCCACAGCCCCTGCCCCAGAACGGGGCCACAAAGCAGCCCTGTCTGAGTCCCCTGCTTCTAGAGAGAGTATTGTATCAACACTTATAGAAAACGGGGTCCTCGCGGGCAACTCATTGGAGGAACACTAATAAATCTTTGCTGACTTTTTGCTGAAGCTTACGAGGTTTCAACCCTAAGCCTCTTACAAGGTCAGCTGTTTAGCTAAACATGAGCTCATGATCTAAATTTACACAATAATGAAGAAATCAGCTACAAGAGGAGACAATCACCAAAACAATCAATACCAGAAATAGATTCCCTAGGCCATCCATCAGATGTTGGAATAATCAGGTGCAAGGCAGAAAATATACATAAAACTGGAACTGAAACAAGGAACAAGGATGTTTTCAAAGACTGATAAATGCCCAGAACATTTTTAAAGTACATGTTATTGATAAAGCTAAATACTCAAAGGTTGTGTAATACAACAGATTCATAGTTCAGAAGAGTGAAATTATGCTCTTTTGAAAACTATGGCAGGTCTGATTTTCTGCCTAATTATAAAAGAAGATTTCTCTAAAAAATACACATTATTTCAAAGACTTATTGGCTGTGAAATAAGTTAAGGGTATTTCAAATGGCCTGTCTGCAAAGAAAGGTGAGATGTAGGGAATCACAGAAAGTCGAGGGGAAAATAGGTCAATATATACATTTATATATGGTGAACTAAGCCTTAGGCCAGCAACAATGTAGAGGACCTGACCCTTAGAAACTTACATGTAAGCTGGAATCATCAAAATTTCAAATCTTTATAAGTAAAAAGATTTATTAAAATGAATAACCAAGGGTTTTAATAGACATCAGAAGATCAAAACATTAAGCCCAGAGAACATAGAAAAAAGATAAATAAAGATATGAGCAGAACTTAATACAACAGAAAACGTATACAATTCAGGTGATGTTATAAGTCCAAAGAATATTCTTTGAAAAGATTTAAAAGACACACTTTGATTAAGGAAAACAGAAATATAAGTAAAGAATATACAAAAGAATCAGGACAATGTTATAGCAGAGAATATATGATATGCCCGTAAAATTGAACATTTCTGTAAAGTGGACCATTTCCTAGCTCCTAAAGTTTACTAAAACTGACACAAGAGGAAATCATTTAAGGTCATCATGTCTGCCCTTGGCATTCTCGGAACGCCCTGGCCTCAGAATGCAGCATCTGTAGTCCATGGTAACCTGCGGAGAGTGGGCGGGGATTAGCGAGGCTGGAACACTGCCCTCACTGAGGGAGTGGGTGTGGCCATCTCTGCTGTGACTGAACAAAGGCCAGGGGAGCAGGGGGCCAAGGGCAGGGCCCTCAGAGCCCGGCAGGCCCAGTGGGGTGTCACAAGCATTTAGGCCCAGGCCAAAGGACGCCTTATTTGTCTGCACAGGTGCCCAATCTCTCACCTTTCCCCTCAGGCCGCCCACTTACTTGAAGTGTGTGTGGAATCTGTTCGCGCAGTACACCTCCCTGAACAGCTAACCATAGGTCTTGGCATCGTAGCTTCCTGCTAGGTGACCGAAGTTCGCAGGCATTTGGCTCGCTAGGACACACTTGGAGATATTCCTGCCCTGGCCACAGGCCGCCCACTTCCACTGCCACAGATCTGGGGCCGGAAACAGCCCTCTCTGAGTCCCCTGCCACTAGAGGGAGTATTGGACCAACACTTGTAGAAAACGGGGCCCTTGCGGGCAACTCATTGGAAGAAAACAAATAACTCTTTGCCCACCCTCTGCTGAAGCTTACGAGCGTTCACACATAAGCCTCATACAAGGTCGGCTGTTTAGCTAAACATGAGCTCATCATCAAAATTTTCACAATAATGAAGAAATCAGCTACAAGGGGAAACAATCACCAAAAACAATCAATACCAGAATTAGATTCCCTAGGCCATCCATCAGATGTTGGAATAATCAGGTGCAAGGCAGGAAATATACACAAAACTGAAACTGAAACAAGGAACAAGGATGTTTTCAAAGACTAGTAGGATCTCTAAAATATTTTTAAAGTACATGTCATTGATAAAGCTAAATAGTCAGATGTTGTGTAAGACAACAGATTCACCATTGAGAAGAGTGAAATTATGCTGTTTTGAAAACTATGGCAGGTCAGATTTTCTGCCTAATTATATAAGAAGATTTCTCTAAATAATACACATTATTTCAAAGACTTATTGGCTGTGAAATAAGTTAAGGGTATTTCAAATGGCTTGTCTGCAAAGAAAGGTGAGATGTAGGGAATCACAGAAAGCCGAGGGTAAAATAGGTCAATATATACATTGCTATAGGTTGAACTAAGCCTTAGGCCAACAATAATGTAGAGGACCTGACCCTTAGAAACTTATATGTAAGCTGGAATCTTCAAAAGTTCAAATCTTTGTAAGTAAAAAGATTTACCAAAATGAATAACCAAGTGTTTTAATGGACATCAGCAGATCAAAACAAAAAACCCTGAGAACATAGAAAAAAGATAAATAAAGATATGAGCAGAACTTAATACAACAGAAAACGGATAAAATTCAGGTGATGTAATAAATCCAAAGAATATTCTTTGAAAAGATATAAAAGACACACTTTGATTAAGGAAAACAAAAACATAGGTCAAGAATATACAGAAAGAATCAGGACAATGTTAGAGCAGAGAATATCTGAAATGCCAGTAAATTTAAACATTTCTGTAAAGTGGACCATTTTCTAGCTCGTAAAGTTTACCAAAACTGACATAAGAGGAAATCATATAATGTCATCATGTCTTCCCTTGGCAGTCTCGGAACGCCCTGGCCTCAGAATATGGCATCCGTAGTCCATGGTAACCAGCGGAGAGGAGGCGTGGCTTAGGGAGGTTGGAACACTGCCCAAACTGAGGGAGTGGGTGTGGCCATCTCTGCTGTGACTGTACAAAGGGCAGGGGAGCAGGGCATCCAAGGCAGGGCCCTCAGACGTCGGCAGGCCCAGTGGGGTGCCACAGGCATTTAGGCCCAGGCAAAAGTGCACCTTCTTTATCTGCACAGCTGCCCAAACTCTCACCTTACCACTCATTCCGCCTCTTACTTTAATTGTGTGTTGAACCTGTCCACGCAGTACACCTGGCTGCACAGCTAACCATAGGTCTGGGCATCGTAGCTTCCTGCCAGGTGACCGATGTTCGCAGGCATATGGGTCCCTGGGACACACGCGGAGACGCTCCTGCCCGGGCCACAGGCCGCCCAGTGCCCCTGCCACAAATTGAGGGCCGCAACGCGGCCCTCTCTGAGTCCCCTGCCTCTAGAGGGAGTATTGGACCAACACTGGTAGAAAACGGGGTCCTCGCGAGCAACTCATTGGAAGAACACAAATAACTCTTTGCGGACCCTCTGCTGAAGCTTACGAGCGTTCACACATAAGCCTCTTACAAGGTCAGCTGTTTAGCTAAACATTAGCTCTTGATCTAAATTTACACAATAATGAAGAAATCAGTTACAAGGGGAAACAATCAGCAAAAACAATCAATACCAGTATTAGATTCCCTAGGCCATCAATCAGATGTTGGAATAATCAGGTGCAAGGCAGAAAATATACACAAAACTGGAACTGAAACAAGGAACAAGGATGTTTTCAAAGACTGGTAGGATCTCTAAAATATTTTTAAAGTACATGTCATTGATAAAGCTAAATACTCAGAAGTTGTGTAAGACAACAGATTCATCATTGAGAAGAGTGAAATTATGCTGTTTTGAAAACTGTGGCAGGTCAGATTTTCTGCCTAATTATATAAGAAGATTTCTCTAAAAAATACACATAATTTCAAAGACTTATTGGCTGTGAAATAAGTTAAGGGTATTTCAAATGGCTTGTCTGCAAAGAAAGGTGAGATGTAGGGAATCACAGAAAGCCGAGGGGAAAATAGGTCAATATATACATTGCTATATGGTGAACTAAGCCTTAGGCCAGCAACAATGTAGAGGACCTGACCCTTAGAAACTTACAAGTAAACTGGAATCTTCAAAAGTTCAAATCTTTATAAGTAAAAAGATTTATTAAAATGAATAACCAAGTGTTTTAATTGACATCAGAAGATCAAAACAATAAACCCTGAGAACATAGAAAAAAGATAAATAAAGATATGAGCAGAACTTAATACAACAGAAAACGTATAAAATTCAGGTGATGTAGTAAGTCCAAAGAATATTCTTTGAAAGATTTAAAAGACACACTTTGATTAAGGAAAACAAAAACATAAGTAAATAATATACAAAAGAATCAGGACAATGTAATAGCAGAGAATATATAAAATACAAGTATATTTGAATATTTCTGTAGAGTGGACTTTTTCCTAGCTCCGAAGGTTTACCAAAACTGACACAAGAGGAAATATTTTAAGGTCATCATATCTGTCCTTGGCATTCTCGGAACGCCCAGGCCTCAGAATGCAGCATCTGTAGTCCATGGTAACCTGGGGTGAGGGGGAGAGGCTGAGCGAGGTTGGAACACTGCCCTCACTGAGGAAGTGGGTGTGGCCATCTCTGCTGTGACTGAACAAAGGGCAGGGGTGCAGGGGGCCCTGGGCAGGGCCCTCAGAGACCGGCAGGCCCAGTGGGGTGCCACAGGCATTTAGGCCAAGGCCAAAGGGCGCCATCTTTGTCTGCACAGCTGCCCAAACTCTCACCTTTCCCCTCAGGCCGCCCACTTACTTGAAGTGTGTGTGGAACCTGTCCGCGCAGTACACATCGCTGCACAGCTAACCATAAGTCTGGGCATCGTAGCTTCCTGCCATGTGACCGAAGTTCGCAGGCAGATGTGTCGCTGGGACACACGCGGAGAGGTTCCTGCCTGGGCCACAGGCCGCCCTCAGCCCCTGCCCCAGATCGGGGGCTGCAAACAGCCCTCTCTGAGGCCCCTGCCAGTAGAGGGAGTATTGGACCAACACTTGTAGAAAACGGGGTCCTCGCGGGCAACTCATTGGAGGGACACATGTAAATCTTTGCCGACTTTCGGGTGAAGCTTACGAGCGTTCACACCTAAGCCTCATACAAGGTCAGCTGTTTAGCTAAACATGAGCTCATCATCTAAATTTACACAATAATGAAGAAATCAACTACAAGGGGAATCAATCACCAAAACCAATCAATACCAGAATTAGATTCCCTAGGCCATCCGAACTTTGTGCCTGCAGGCCAGCCAGGGTGGTCCTGGCACCGGGCGCTCTTACGGAAGCTTTCCATTTTCCTGCCTGAGATACACCTCCTGTCCCGGCCCCCACTGCTTTTTTCCTTCCTCACCTCTGTCCAGAGAGAAATTCCAGCGGAAGGTATGGGTGACACATCCTCTTCTTTACAGGAGGCAGCCTGGCAACTCCTTCAGGAAGGCCAGCAGAACACCACTCACACCGGGCCACCAACAAAGCTGTGGCCCCTCACTCCCTCCCACCAGCACAGCCCCGAGACTGCTGATGGGGCAGAGAATATGGAGTAAGGCACAGCTTCAGGGGCTATTGCTGCCTGGAGCGCTGTTTTTATTGACCTCAACGAGGCACACCTGGGGAGGTCCGGCCGGCAGTATAAGGCTGCTCATGTCAGCTAATCCACAACACGCAGGGAATCACATTGTTGAAAAGGGTCCTCGCTAAGTCAGAATAGAAGGCAAGGAAAAAAAGGACACAATGCCATTTGCAGCACCGTAGATGAGTCTAGAGGTAATCACGTGACATGTAGTAAGTCAGAAAGTGAAAGACATATATCATATCATATCACTTATAGGTGTTACCTAAAAATGGATACAAGGGCAGATATTTCCACCAAAAAGGGCAATCAGAGATTCATTAAACAAACTTATGGTTCACCAATGGAAAGGTGTGAGGATTGGTTTCATTAAGATATCGGGGTTAACAGACTTATACAAACACAGGTGACATATATAATCACCAAAGACCTACGGAATACCAAAAGACTACTCAACATTCTGTCATAACGTACATGGGAAAAGGATCCCAGGAAAAACAGACATCTGTATATGTGTAAAAGAACCACATCTTCCACTCCTACAACAAGCCAAACATTGTAATCAAACTTGCTGTAATAAAAAATAAAAATTAAATTAAAAACACGGGGCTTCCCTGGTGGCGCAGTGCTTGGGAGTCCGCCTGCTGATGCAGGGGACACGGGTTCATGCCCCAATCCGGGAGGTTCCCACATGCCGCAGAGCAGTTGGGCCCGTGAATCATGGCCGCTGAGCCTGCGCGTCCGGAGCCTGTGCTCCGCAATGGGAGAGCCCACAACATTGAGAGTCCCACGTACCGAAAAAAAAAAAAAAAAACACGAACAAGAAGTAGGGAGACAAACTTGAGGGGCTTTCTCCAGGCACATTCCATTCTAAATTCCAATCTAGAACACGACTTCCATTGAGGCTCTGTTGCCCTTCTAACCAGAATTGGTAAGGGAGAACTGCTGCCACCTTGTGGCCGTTTCACACAACAGCAGCTTTAATCCCAGCGCTAATTGTCAGTTGATATTCAAAATCATTGCAGGCCTGTAAATATCTCCTGCCCTGAAAACAAATCCTGGGGTCACATATCGACCAAAATATTCAAAGGACCTCCATATTTCAAAACGACCGTTTCAACAGGCATATTTTACGAACATTACTGTTCTGCTTCTTTTTCTTTCTTTCTTTTTTGGTTAAAAAAATGGGAATGGAAAAAGGCATCCCTCAGAATGGGCGACAATAGTTGCAAACGAATCAATGGACAAAGGTTTAATCTCCAATATATATAAACAGCTCATGCAGCTTAATATTAAAAAAACAAACAACCCAATACAAAAATGGGCAGAAGAGCTAAAGAGACGATTCTTCAAAGAAGACATAGAGATGGCCAAGACACTCATGAAAACCTGCTGAAGGGCACTAATTATTAGAGAAATGCAAATCAAAACTACAATGAGGTATCACCTCGCACCTGTTAGAATCGGCATCATTAGAAAATCTACAAACAACAAATTCTGGGGAGGGTGTGGACAAAAGGAGCCCTCTTCCACTATTGCTGGGAATGTAAATTGATACAGTCACTATGGAGGACACTATGGAGTTTCCTTAAAAAATTTGGAAATAGAATTGCAATCTGATCCAGCAATCCCACTTCTGGGCCTATACCCAAAGAAAACCATAAATCAAAAAAGGCACATTCACCACAATGTTCATTGCAGCACTGTTTACAATAGCTAGGTAATGGAAGCAACCTAAATGCCCACACACAGATGAATGGATAAAGATGGGGTACATATATAAAATGGAATATTACTCGGCCATAAAAAGGAATGAAACTGGGTCATTTGTAGAGACATCGATGGATCTAGAGACTGTCATACAGAATGAAGTAAGTCAGAAAGAGGAAAACAAATATTGTATATTAATGCATATATGTGGAACCTAAAAAATGGTACAGATGAACTGGTTTGCAGGGAAGAAATAGAGACACAGAGGTAGAGAACAAACGTATGGACACCAAGTGTGGGAAGCCATGAGGTGGTGGTGGTGGGATGAGTTGGAAGGTTGAGATTGACCTGTATACATGTATATGCATAAAATACATAACTAATAATAGCCTGCTGTATAAAAAAGTAAATAAAATTAAATTTCAAAATTATAAAAAATAAAATTTAAAAATAAAACAGAAAAATATTCTTCCCTTCACACAGATGTATTTATAGGAATGAATTATTTCCATGATTCTATCTATAAATACAAAAAAGAGGAATAAAAGCTAACTGGAACCATAAAAGAAGAAAAACCTGAACCCACCAGTTATACAGAGGAAAACCCTATCAGGGCACTTGGTCCAACGGTAAACAATTCTGAAATTGGTCAGAGGTGGGGAATCATCTCCCATACAGCCAACAACCCACACCCCACACAAGAAGCGTTCTCATTGCAAAGCTGGGGTACCGAGCCGAGGCATCTCTGAATAAAGGTGAGCTGAGCCCCAGGCCAGCTGCTGCTGAACTGTTCCCACCCCTCCCAGGTAAATCACCTGAATATGTACAAGGGCTTGAAAGACTAGAGGAAGGGCCGTGGAGCTACACCAGCGACAGCACGCAAGCCAACTTGGTGCCTGCAGGCCAGCCAGGGTGGTCCTGGGCCCGGGCGCTCTTCCGGAAGCTTTCCATTGTCATGCCTGAGATACCCCACCTGTCCCGTCCCCACTGCTTTTTTCCTTCCTCACCTCTGTCCGGAGAGAAATTCCAGCAGAAGGTCTGAGTGACATATCCTCCTCTTTACAGGAGGCAGCCTGGCAACTCCTGCAGAAAGGCCAGCAGAACCCCACTCACACAGGGCCACCAACAAAGCCTTGGCCCCTCACTCCCTCCCACCAGCACAGCCCCGAGACTGCTGAAGGGGCAGAGAATATGGAGGAAGGAACAGCTTCAAGGGCTATTGCTGCCTGGAGCGCTGTTTATATTGAACTCAAACAGGCACACCTGAGGAGGGTCGGCCGGCAGGATAAGGCTGCACACGTCAGCTTATCCACAACCCTCAGGGAATCACATTGTTGAAAAGGGACCTCGCTAAGTCAGAACAGAAGGCAAGGAAAAAAGGACACAATGCCATTTGCAGCACCGTAGATGAGTCTAGAGGTAATCACGTGACATGTACTAAGTCAGAAAGTGAAAGACACATATCATATCATATCACTTATAGGTGTTACCTAAAAATGGATACCAGGGCAGATATTTCCACGGAGAAGGGCAATCAGAGATTCATTAAACAAACTTATGGTTCACCAATGGAAAGGTGTGAGGATTGGTTTCATTACGATATCGGGGTTAACATACTTATACAAACACAGGTGACATATATAATCACCAAAGACCGAGGGAATACCAAAAGACTACTCAACATTCTGTCATAACGTACATAGGAAAAGGATCCCAGGAAAAACAGACATCTGTATATGTGTAAAAGAACCACATCTTCCACACCTACAACAAGCCAAACATTGTAATCAAACTTGCTGTAATAAAAAATAAAAATTAAATTAAAAACACGAACAAGAAGTAGGGAGACAAACATGAGGGGCTTTCTCCTGGCACATTCCATTCTAAATTCCAATCTAGAACACGACTTCCATTGAGGCTCTGTTGCCCTAGTAACCAGAATTGATAAGGGAGAACTGCTGCCAACTTGTGGCCATTTCACACAAGAGCAGTTTTAATCCCAGCGCTAATGGTCTGTTGATATTCAAAATCATTGCAGGCCTGTAAGTGACAACTGCCCTGAAAACAAATCCTGGGGTCACATATCGACCAAAAAATTCAAAGGACGTCCATATTTCAAAACGACCGTTTCAAAAGGCATATTTTACGCACATTAGTTTTCTACTTCTTTTTCTTTCTTTCTTTTTTGGTTAAAAAAACCGGAAAGGAAAAAGGCATCCCTCAGAAGGGACGAAAATAGTTGCAAAGGAATCAAAGGACAAAGGTTTAATCTCCACTATATATAACAGCTCATGCTGCTTAATATTAAAAAAATCAAACAACCCAAAACAAAAATGGGCAGATCTAAAGAGACGTTTCTTCAAAGAAGACACAGAGATGACCAAGACGCACATGAAAAGCTGCTCAACAGCACTAATTATTAGAGAAAAGCAAATCAAAACTACAATGAGGTATCACCTCACACCTGTTAGAATCGGCATCATCAGAAAATCTACAAACAACAAATTCTGGGGAGCGTGTGGACAAAAGGAGCCCTCTTCCACTATTGGTGGGAATGTAAATTGATACAGTCACTATGGAGAACACTATGGAGTTTCCTTAAAAAATCTAGAAATAGAATTACCATCTGATCCAGCAATCCCACTTCTGGGCATATACCCAAAGAAAACCATAAATCAAAAAAGGCACATTCACCACAATATTCATTGCAGCACTGTTTACAATAGCCAGGTAATGGAAGCAACATAAATGCCCACACACAGAGGAATGGAAAAAGATGGGGTACATATATAAAATGGAATATTACTCGGCCATATAAAGGAATGAAAATGGGTCATTTGTAGAGACATCGATGGATCTAGAGACTGTCATACAGAATGAAGTAAGTCAGAAAGAGGGAAACAAATATTGTATATTAATGCATATATGTGGAACCTAAAAAATGGTACAGATGAACTGGTTTGCAGGGAAGAAATAGAGACACAGAGGTAGAGAACAAACGTATGGACACCAAGTGTGGGAAGCCATGGGGTGGTGGTGGTGGGATAAGTTGGGAGATTGAGATTGACCTGTATACATGTATATTCATAAAATACATAACTAATAATAGCCTGCTGTATAAAAAAGTAAATAAAATTAAATTTCAAAATTATGAAAAATAAAATTTAAAAATAAAACAGAAAAAGTTCTTCCCTTCACACAGATGTATTTAAAGGAATGAATTATTTCCATGCTTATATCTATAAATACATTAAAGAGGAATAAAAGCTAACTTGAACCATAAAAGAAGAAAAACCTGAACCCACCAGTTATACAGAGGAAAACCCTATCAGGGCACTTGCTCCAATGGTAAACACTTCTGAAATTGGTCAGAGGTGGGGATTCATCTCCCATACAGCCAGCAACCCACACCCCACACAAGGAGCGTCCTCATTGCAAAGCTGGGGGACCGAGCCGAGGCATCTCTGAATAAAGGTGAGCTGAGCCCCAGGCCAGTTGCTGCTGAACTGTTCACACCCTTCCCAGGTAAAACACCTGAATATGTACAAGGGCTTGAAAGACTAGAGGAAGGGCCTTTGAGCCACACCAGTGACAGCACGCAGGCCAACTTGTTGCCTGCAGGCCAGCCAGGGTGGTCCTGGCCCCAAGCGCTCTTCCGGAAGGTTTCCATTGTCCTGCCTGAGATACCCCACCTGTGCCGGCCCCCACTGCTTTTTTCCTTCAAAATCTCTGTCCAGAGAGAAATTCCAGCGGAAGGTATGGGTGACACATCCTCTTCTTTACAGGAGGCAACCTGGCAACTCCTGCAGTAAGGCCAGCAGAACTCCACTCACACCGGGCCACAAAGAAGGCTGTGGCGCCTCACTCCCTCCCACCAACACAGCCCTGAGACTGCTGACCGGGCAGAGAATATGGAGTCAGCCACAACTTCAGGGGCTATTGCTGCCTGGAGTGCTGTTTATATCAACCTCAACCAGGCAAACCTGGGGAGGGCAGACCGGCAGGAAAAGGATGCCCACGTCAGCTAATCCACAACCCGCAGGGAATCACATTGTTGAAAATGGACCTCGCTAAGTCACAATAGAAGGCAAGGGAAAAAAGGGTACAATGCCATTTGCAGTACCGTAGATGAGTCTAGAGGTAATCACGTGACATATAGTAAGTCAGAAAGTGAAAGACACATCATATCATATCACTTATAGGTGTTACCTAAAAATGGATACCAGGGCAGATATTTTCACGGAGAAGGGCAATCAGAGATTCATTAAACACACATATGGTTCACCCATGGAAAGGTGTGAGGTTTGGTTTCATTACGATATCGGGGTTAACAGACTTATACAAACACAGGTGACATATATAATCACCAAAGACCTATGGAATACCGCAAGACTACTCAACATTCTGTCATAACGTACATGGGAAAAGGATCCCAGGAAAAACAGACATCTGTATATGTGTAAAAGAACCACATCTTCCACACCTACAACAAGCCAAACATTGTAATCAAACTTGCTGTAATAAAAAAAAAAACTAAATTAAAAACACAAACCAGAAGTAGGGAGACACACTTGAGGGGCTTTCTCCTGGCACATTCCATTCTAAATTCCAATCTAGAACACGACTTGCATTGAGGCACGGTTGCCCTCGTAACCAGAATTGGTAAGGGAGAACAGCTGCCACCTTGTGGCCGTTTCACACAGCAGCAGCTTTAATCCCTGCGCTAATGGTCAGTTGATATTCAAAATCATTGCAGGCTGGTAAATGACACCTGCCCTGAAAACAAATCCTGGGGTCACATATCGACCAAAAAATTCAAAGGACGTCCATATTTTAAAACGACCGTTTCAAAAGCCATATTTTACGCACATTAGTGTTCTGCTTCTTTTTGTTGCTTTCCTTTTTTGTTAAAAAAACGGGAATGGAAAAAGGCATCCCTCCGAATGGGCGAAAATCGTTGCAAACGAATCAATGGACAAAGGTTTAATCTCCAATATATATAAACAGCTCATGCAGCTTAATATTAAAAAAACAAAAATCCCAATACAAAAATGGGCAGAAGATCTAAAGAGAGGTTTCTTCAACGACGACACATAGATGGCCAAGATGCACATGAAAAGCTACTGAAGAGCACTAATTATTAGAGAAATGCAAATCAAAACTACAATGAGGTATCACCTCACAACTGTTAGAATCGGCATCTTCAGAAAATCTACAAACAACAAATTCTGGGGAGGGTGTGGACAAAAGGATCCCTCTTCCACTATACGTGGGAATGCAAATTGATACAGTCACTATGAAGAACACTATGGAGTTCCCTTAAAAACACTAGAAATAGAATTACCATCTGATCCAGCAATCCCACTTCTGGGCATAGACCCAGAGAAAACCATAAATCAAAAAGGCACATTCACCACAATGTTCATTGCAGCACTATTTACAAAGGCCAGGTAATGGAAGCAACCTAAATGCCCACAGACAGATGAATGGATAAAGATGTGGTACATGTATAAAATGGAATATTACTCAGCAATAAAAAATGAATGAAACTCGGTCATTTGTAAAGACATCGATGGATCTAGAGACTGTCATACAGAATGAAGTAAGTCAGAAAGAGGAAAACAAATATTGTATATTAATGCATATATGTGGAACCTAAGAAATTTTACAGAGGAACTGGTTTGCAGGGAAGAAATAGAGACACAGAGGAAGAGAACAAACGTATGGACACCAAGTGTGGGAAGCCATGGGGTGGTGGTGGTGGGATGAGTTGGGAGATTGAGATTGACCTGTATACATCTATATGCATAAAATACATAACTAATAATAACCTGCTGTATAAAAAAGTAAATAAAATTAAATTTCAAAATTATAAAAAATAAAATTTAAAAATAAAACAGAAAAAAGTTCTTCCCGTCACACAGATGTATTCATAGGAATGAATTATTTCCATGCTTATATCTATAAATACATAAAAGAGGAATAAAAGCTAAATTGAACCATAAAAGAAGAAAAACCTGAACCCACCAGCTATACAGAGGAAAACCCTATCAGGGCACTTGCTCCAAAGGTAAACAATTCTGAAATTGGTCAGAGGTGGGGAATCATCTCCCATACAGCCAGCAACCCACACTCCACACAAGGAGCGTCCTCTTTGCAAAGCTGGGAGACCGAGCCGAGGCATCTCTGAATAAATGTGAGCTGAGCCCCAGGCCAGCTGCTGCTGAACTGTTCCCACCCTTCCCAGGTAAAACACCTGAATATGTACAAGGGCTTGAAAGACTAGAGGAAGGGCCGTGGAGCCACACCAGCGACAACACGCAGGCCAACTTGGTGCATGCAGGCCAGCCTGGGTGGTCCTGGCCCCGGGCGCTGCTCTTCCAGAAGCTTTCTATTGTCCTGCCTGAGATACCCCACCTGTCCCGGCCCCCACTGCTTTTTTCCATCCTCACCTCTGTCCGGAGAGAAATTCCAGCGGAAGGTATGGGTGACACATCCTCTTCTTTACAGGAGGCAGCCTGGCAACTCCTGCAGAAAGGCCAGCAGAACTCCAGTCACACCGGGCCACAAACAAAGCTGTGGCCCCTCACTCCCTCCCACCAGCACAGCCCCGAGACTGCTGACGGGGCAGAGAATATGGAGTCAGCCACAGATTCACGGGCTATTGCTGCCTGGAGCGCTGTTTATATCGACCTCAACCAGGCACACCTGGGGAGGGCCGGACAGCAGGATAAGGCTGCCCACGTCAGCTAATCCACAACCCGCTGGGAATCACATTGTTGAAAAGGGACCTCGCTAAGTCACAATCGAAGGCAAGGGAAAAAAGGACACAATGCCATTTGCAGCGCCGTAGATGTGTCTAGAGGTAATCACGTGACATATAGTAAGTCAGAAAGTGAAAGACACATCATATCATATCACTTATAGGTGTTACCTAAAAATGGATACCAGGGCAGATATTTCCACCGAGAAGGGCAATCAGAGATTCATTAAACAAACTTATTGTTCACCCATGGAAAGGTGTGAGGATTGGTTTCATTACGATATCGGGGTTAACAGACTTATACAAACACAGGTGACACATATAATCACCAAAGACCTACGGAATACCAAAAGACTACTCAACATTCTGTCATAACGTACATGGGAAAAGGATCCCAGGAAAAACAGACATCTGTATATGTGTAAAAGAACCACATCTTCCACACCTACAACAAGCCAAACATTGTAATCAAACTTGCTGTAATAAAAAATAAAAATTAAATTAAAAACAAGAACCAGAAGTAGGGAGACAAACTTGAGGGGCTTTCTCCTGGCACATTCCATTCTAAATTCCAATCTAGAACACGACTTCCATTGAGGCTCTGTTGCCCTAGTAACCAGAATTGGTAAGGGAGAACTGCTGCCACCTTGTGGCCGTTTCACACAACAGCAGCTTTAATCCCAGCGCTAATGGTCAGTTGATATTCAAAATCATTGCAGGCCTGTAAATGACACCTGCCCTGAAAACAAATCCTGGGGTCACATATCGACCAAAAAATTCAAAGGACGTCCATATTTCAAAACGATCGTTTCAAAAGGCAAATTTTACGCACATTAGTTTTCTACTTCTTTTTCTTTCTTTCTTTTTTGGTTAAGAAAACCGGAAAGGAAAAAGGCATCCCTCAGAAGGGGCGAAAATAGTTGCAAACGAATCAATGGACAAAGGTTTAATCTCCAATATATATAAACAGCTCATGCAGCTTAATATTAAAAAAAACAAACAACCCAATACAAAAATGGGCAGAAGATCTAAAGAGACGTTTCTTTAAAGAAGACACAGAGATGGCCAAGACGCACATGAAAAGCTGCTCAACAGCACTAATTATTAGAGAAATGCAAATCAAAACTACAATGAGGTATCACCTCACACCTGTTAGAATTGGCATCATCAGAAAATCTAAAAACAACAAATTCTGGGGAGGGTGTGGACAAAAGGAGCCCTCTTCCACTATTGCTGGGAATGTAAATTGATACAGTCACTATGAACAACACTATGGAGTTTCCTTAAATATATAGAAATAGAATTACCATCTGATCCAGCAAACCCACTTCTGGGCATATACCCAAAGAAAACCATAAATCAAAAAGGCACATTCACCACAATGTTCATTGAGGCACTATTTACAATAGCCAGGTAATGGAAGCAAACTAAATGCCCACAGACAGATGAATGGATATAGATGGGGTACATATATAAAATGGAATATTACACGGCCATAAAAAGAAACGAAACTGGGTCATTTGTAGAGACATCGATGGATCTAGAGACTGTCATACAGAATGAAGTAAGTCAAAAAGAGGAAAACAAATATTGTATATTAATGCATATATGTGGAACCTAAAAAATGGTACAGATGAACTGGTTTGCAGGGAAGAAATAGAGACACAGGGGTAGAGAACAAACGTATGGACACCAAGTGTGGGAAGCCATGGGGTGGTGGTGGTGGGATGAGTTGGGAGAATGAGATTGACCTGTATACATGTATATGCATAAAATACATAAATAATAATAGCCTGCTGTATAAAAAAGTAAATAAAATTAAATTTCAAAATTATAAAATATAAAATTTAACAATAAAACAGAAAAAGTTCTTCCCTTCACACAGATGTATTTATAGGAATGAATTATTTCCATGCTTATATCTATAAATACATAAAAGAGGAATAAAAGCTAACTTGAACCATAAAAGAAGAAAAACTTGAAACCACCAGTTATATAGTGGAAAACCCTATCAGGGCACTTGCTGCAGTGGTAAACAATTCTGAAAATGGTCAGAGGTGGGGAATCATCTCCCATACAGCCAGCAACACACCCCCCACACAAGGAGCGTCCTCATTGCAAAGCTGGGGGACCGAGCCGAGGCATCTCTGAATAAAGGTGAGCTGAGCCCCAGGCCAGCTGCTGCTGAACTGTTCCCACCTTTCCCAGGTAAAACACCTGAATATGTACAAGGGCTTGAAAGACTAGAAGAAAGGCCGTGGAGCCCCACAAGCGACATAACGCAGGCGAACTTGGTGCCTGCAGGCCAGCCAGGGTGGTCCTGGCCCCAGGCGCTGCTCTTCTGGAAGCTTTCCATTGTCCTGCCTGAGATACGGCACCTGTCCCGGCCCCCACTGCTTTTTTCCTTCCTCACCTCTGTCCGGAGAGAAATTCCAGCGGAAGGTATGGGTGACACATCCTCTTCTTTACAGGAGGCAGCCTGGCAACTCCTGCAGAAAGGCAAGCAGAACTCCAGTCACACCGGGCCACAAACAAAGCTGTGGCCCCTCACTCCCTCCCACCAGCACAGCCCCGAGACTGCTGACGGGGCAGAGAATATGGAGTCAGCCACAGATTCACGGGCTATTGCTGCCTGGAGCGCTGTTTATATCGACCTCAACCAGGCACACCTGGGGAGGGCCGGCCGGCAGGATAAGGCTGCCCACGTCAGCTAATCCACAACCCGCAGGGAATCACATTGTTGAAAAGGGACCTCGCTAAGTCACAATAGAAGGCAAGGGAAAAAAGGACACAATGCCATTTGCAGCGCCGTAGATGAGTCTAGAGGTAATCACGTGACATATAGTAAGTCAGAAAGTGAAAGACACATCATATCATATCACTTATAGGTGTTACCTAAAAATGGATACCAGGGCAGATATTTCCACCGAGAAGGGCAATCAGAGATTCATTAAACAAACTTATTGTTCACCCATGGAAAGGTGTGAGGATTGGTTTCATTATGATATCGGGGTTAACAGACTTATACAAACACAGGTGACACATATAATCACCAAAGACCTACGGAATACCAAAAGACTACTCAACATTCTGTCATAACGTACATGGGAAAAGGATCCCAGGAAAAACAGACATCTGTATATGTGTAAAAGAACCACATCTTCCACACCTACAACAAGCCAAACATTGTAATCAAACTTGCTGTAATAAAAAATAAAAATTAAATTAAAAACACGAACCAGAAGTAGGGAGACAAACTTGAGGGGCTTTCTCCTGGCACATTCCATTCTAAATTCCAATCTAGAACACGACTTCCATTGAGGCTCTGTTGCCCTAGTAACCAGAATTGGTAAGGGAGAACTGCTGCCACCTTGTGGCCGTTTCACACAACAGCAGCTTTAATCCCAGCGCTAATGGTCAGTTGATATTCAAAATCATTGCAGGCCTGTAAATGACACCTGCCCTGAAAACAAATCCTGGGGTCACATATCGACCAAAAAATTCAAAGGACGTCCATATTTCAAAACGATCGTTTCAAAAGGCAAATTTTACGCACATTAGTTTTCTACTTCTTTTTCTTTCTTTCTTTTTTGGTTAAAAAAACCGTAAAGGAAAAAGGCATCCCTCAGAAGGGGCGAAAATAGTTGCAAACGAATCAATGGACAAAGGTTTAATCTCCAATATATATAAACAGCTCATGCAGCTTAATATTAAAAAAAACAAAAAACCCAATACAAAAATGGACAGAAGATCTAAAGAGACGTTTCTTTAAAGAAGACACAGACATGGCCAAGACGCACATGAAAAGCTGCTCAACAGCACTAATTATTAGAGAAATGCAAATCAAAACTACAATGAGGTATCACCTCACACCTGTTAGAATTGGCATCATCAGAAAATCTAAAAACAACAAATTCTGGGGAGGGTGTGGACAAAAGGAGCCCTCTTCCACTATTCCTGGGAATGTAAATTGATACAGTCACTATGAACATCACTATGGAGTTTCCTTAAAAAATCTAGAAATAGAATTACCATCTGATCCAGCAAACCCACTTCTGGGCATATACCCAAAGAAAACCATAAATCAAAAAGGCACATTCACCACAATGTTCATTGCAGCACTATTTACAATAGCCAGGTAATGGAAGCAAACTAAATGCCCACAGACAGATGAATGGATATAGATGGGGTACATATATAAAATGGAATATTACTCGGCCATAAAAAGGAATGAAACTGGGTCATTTGTAGAGACATCGATGGATCTAGAGACTGTCATACAGAATGAAGTAAGTCAAAAAGAGGAAAACAAATATTGTATATTAATGCATATATGTGGAACCTAAAAAATGGTACAGATGAACTGGTTTGCAGGGAAGAAATAGAGACACAGGGGTAGAGAACAAACGTATGGACACCAAGTGTGGGAAGCCATGGGGTGGTGGTGGTGGGATGAGTTGGGAGAATGAGATTGACCTGTATACATGTATATGCATAAAATACATAAATAATAATAGCCTGCTGTATAAAAAAGTAAATAAAATTAAATTTCAAAATTATAAAAAATAAAATTTAAAAATAAAACAGGAAAAGTTCTTCCCTTCACACAGATGAATTTATAGGAATGAATTATTTCCATGCTTATATCTATAAATACATAAAAGAGGAATAAAAGCTAACATGAACCATAAAAGAAGAAAAACTTGAAACCACCAGTTATATAGTGGAAAACCCTATCAGGGCTCTTGCTGCAGTGGTAAACAATTCTGAAAATGGTCAGAGGTGGGGAATCATCTCCCATACAGCCAGCAACACACCCCCCACACAAGGAGCGTCCTCATTGCAAAGCTGGGGGACCGAGCCGAGGCATCTCTGAATAAAGGTGAGCTGAGCCCCAGGCCAGCTGCTGCTGAACTGTTCCCACCTTTCCCAGGTAAAACACCTGAATATGTACAAGGGCTTGAAAGACTAGAAGAAAGGCCGTGGAGCCCCACAAGCGACAGCACGCAGGCCAACTTGGTGCCTGCAGGCCAGCCAGGGTGGTCCTGGCCCTGGGCGCTGCTCTTCCGGAAGCTTTCCATTGTCCTGCCTGAGATACGGCACCTGTCCCGGCCCCCACTGCTTTTTTCCTTCCTCACCTCTGTCCGGAGAGAAATTCCAGCGGAAGGTATGGGTGACACATCCTCTTCTTTACAGGAGGCAGCCTGGCAACTCCTGCAGAAAGGCCAGCAGAACTCCAGTCACACCGGGCCACAAACAAAGCTGTGGCCCCTCACTCCCTCCCACCAGCACAGCCCCGAGACTGCTGACGGGGCAGAGAATATGGAGTCAGCCACAGATTCACGGGCTATTGCTGCCTGGAGCGCTGTTTATATCGACCTCAACCAGGCACACCTGGGGAGGGCCGGCCGGCAGGATAAGGTTGCCCACGTCAGCTAATCCACAACCCGCAGGGAATCACATTGTTGAAAAGGGACCTCGCTAAGTCACAATAGAAGGCAAGGGAAAAAAGGACACAATGCCATTTGCAGCGCCGTAGATGAGTCTAGAGGTAATCACGTGACATATAGTAAGTCAGAAAGTGAAAGACACATCATATCATATCACTTATAGGTGTTACCTAAAAATGGATACCAGGGCAGATATTTCCACCGAGAAGGGCAATCAGAGATTCATTAAACAAACTTATGGTTCACCCATGGTAAGGTGTGAGGATTGGTTTCATTACGATATCGGGGTTAACAGACTTATACAAACACAGGTGACACATATAATCACCAAAGACCTACGGAATACCAAAAGACTACTCAACATTCTGTCATAACGTACATGGGAAAAGGATACCAGGAAAAACAGACATCTGTATATGTGTAAAAGAACCACATCTTCCACACCTACAACAAGCCAAACATTGTAATCAAACTTGCTGTAATAAAAAATAAAAATTAAATTAAAAACACGAACCAGAAGTAGGGAGACAAACTTGAGGGGCTTTCTCCTGGCACATTCCTTTCTAAATTCCAATCTAGAACACGACTTCCATTGAGGCTCTGTTGCCCTAGTAACCAGAATTGGTAAGGGAGAACTGCTGCCACCTTGTGGCCGTTTCACACAACAGCAGCTTTAATCCCAGCGCTAATGGTCAGTTGATATTCAAAATCATTGCAGGCCTGTAAATGACACCTGCCCTGAAAACAAATCCTGGGGTCACATATCGACCAAAAAATTCAAAGGACGTCCATATTTCAAAACGATCGTTTCAAAAGGCAAATTTTACGCACATTAGTTTTCTACTTCTTTTTCTTTCTTTCTTTTTTGGTTAAGAAAACCGGAAAGG
Source organism: Mesoplodon bidens (assembly GCF_964165515.1). Lineage (NCBI taxonomy): Eukaryota > Metazoa > Chordata > Mammalia > Artiodactyla > Ziphiidae > Mesoplodon > Mesoplodon bidens. The sequence goes on from NW_027671513.1 coordinate 1,439,966, forward strand.
AAAAAGGCATCCCTCAGAAGGGGCGAAAATAGTTGCAAACGAATCAATGGACAAAGGTTTAATCTCCAATATATATAAACAGCTCATGCAGCTTAATATTAAAAAAAACAAACAACCCAATACAAAAATGGGCAGAAGATCTAAAGAGACGTTTCTTTAAAGAAGACACAGAGATGGCCAAGTCGCACATGAAAAGCTGCTCAACAGCACTAATTATTAGAGAAATGCAAATCAAAACTACAATGAGGTATCACCTCACACCTCTTAGAATTGGCATCATCAGAAAATCTAAAAACAGCAAATTCTGGGGAGGGTGTGGACAAAAGGAGCCCTCTTCCACTATTGCTGGGAATGTAAATTGATACAGTCACTATGAACAACACTATGGAGTTTCCTTAAAAAATCTAGAAATAGAATTACCATCTGATCCAGCAAACCCACTTCTGGGCATATACCCAAAGAAAACCATAAATCAAAAAGGCACATTCACCACAATGTTCATTGCAGCACTATTTACAATAGCCAGGTAATGGAAGCAAACTAAATGCCCACAGACAGATGAATGGATATAGATGGGGTACATATATAAAATGGAATATTACACGGCCATAAAAAGAAATGAAACTGGGTCATTTGTAGAGACATCGATGGATCTAGAGACTGTCATACAGAATGAAGTAAGTCAAAAAGAGGAAAACAAATATTGTATATTAATGCATATATGTGGAACCTAAAAAATGGTACAGATGAACTGGTTTGCAGGGAAGAAATAGAGACACAGAGGTAGAGAACAAACGTATGGACACCAAGTGAGGGAAGCCATGGGGTGGTGGTCGTGGGATTATTTGGGAGAATGAGATTGACCTGTATACATGTATATGCATAAAATACATAAATAATAATAGCCTGCTGTATAAAAAAGTAAATAAAATTAAATTTCAAAATTATAAAAAATAAAATTTAAAAATAAAACAGAAAAAGTTCTTCCCTTCACACAGATGTATTTATAGGAATGAATTATTTCCATGCTTATATCTATAAATACATAAAAGAGGAATAAAAGCTAACTTGAACCATAAAAGAAGAAAAACTTGAAACCACCAGTTATATAGTGGAAAACCCTATCAGGGCACTTGCTGCAGTGGTAAACAATTCTGAAAATGGTCAGAGGTGGGGAATCATCTCCCATACAGCCAGCAACACACCCCCCACACAAGGAGCGTCCTCATTGCAAAGCTGGGGGACCGAGCCGAGGCATCTCTGAATAAAGGTGAGCTGAGCCCCAGGCCAGCTGCTGCTGAACTGTTCCCACCTTTCCCAGGTAAAACACCTGAATATGTACAAGGGCTTGAAAGACTAGAAGAAAGGCCGTGGAGCCCCACAAGCGACAGCACGCAGGCCAACTTGGTGCCTGCAGGCCAGCCAGGGTGGTCCTGGCCCCGGGCGCTGCTCTTCCGGAAGCTTTCCATTGTCCTGCCTGAGATACGGCACCTGTCCCGGCCCCCACTGCTTTTTTCCTTCCTCACCTCTGTCCGGAGAGAAATTCCAGCGGAAGGTATGGGTGACACATCCTCTTCTTTACAGGAGGCAGCCTGGCAACTCCTGCAGAAAGGCAAGCAGAACTCCAGTCACACCGGGCCACAAACAAAGCTGTGGCCCCTCACTCCCTCCCACCAGCACAGCCCCGAGACTGCTGACGGGGCAGAGAATATGGAGTCAGCCACAGATTCACGGGCTATTGCTGCCTGGAGCGCTGTTTATATCGACCTCAACCAGGCACACCTGGGGAGGGCCGGCCAGCAGGATAAGGCTGCCCACGTCAGCTAATCCACAACCCGCAGGGAATCACATTGTTGAAAAGGGACCTCGCTAAGTCACAATAGAAGGCAAGGGAAAAAAGGACACAATGCCATTTGCAGCGCCGTAGATGAGTCTAGAGGTAATCACGTGACATATAGTAAGTCAGAAAGTGAAAGACACATCATATCATATCACTTATAGGTGTTACCTAAAAATGGATACCAGGGCAGATATTTCCACCGAGAAGGGCAATCAGAGATTCATTAAACAAACTTATGGTTCACCCATGGAAAGGTGTGAGGATTGGTTTCATTACGATATCGGGGTTAACAGACTTATACAAACACAGGTGACACATATAATCACCAAAGACCTACGGAATACCAAAAGACTATTCAACATTCTGTCATAACGTACATGGGGAAAGGATCCCAGGAAAAACAGACATCTGTATATGTGTAAAAGAACCACATCTTCCACACCTACAACAAGCCAAACATTGTAATCAAACTTGCTGTAATAAAAAATAAAAATTAAATTAAAAACACGAACCAGAAGTAGGGAGACAAACTTGAGGGGCTTTCTCCTGGCACATTCCATTCTAAATTCCAATCTAGAACACGACTTCCATTGAGGCTCTGTTGCCCTAGTAACCAGAATTGGTAAGGGAGAACTGCTGCCACCTTGTGGCCGTTTCACACAACAGCAGCTTTAATCCCAGCGCTAATGGTCAGTTGATATTCAAAATCATTGCAGGCCTGTAAATGACACCTGCCCTGAAAACAAATCCTGGGGTCACATATCGACCAAAAAATTCAAAGGACGTCCATATTTCAAAACGATCGTTTCAAAAGGCAAATTTTATGCACATTAGTTTTCTACTTCTTTTTCTTTCTTTCTTTTTTGGTTAAAAAAACCGGAAAGGAAAAAGGCATCCCTCAGAAGGGGCGAAAATAGTTGCAAACGAATCTATGGACAAAGGTTTAATCTCCAATATATATAAACAGCTCATGCAGCTTAATATTAAAAAAAACAAACAACCCAATACAAAAATGGGCAGAAGATCTAAAGAGACGTTTCTTTAAAGAAGACACAGAGATGGCCAAGACGCACATGAAAAGCTGCTCAACAGCACTAATTATTAGAGAAATGCAAATCAAAACTACAATGAGGTATCACCTCACACCTGTTAGAATTGGCATCATCAGAAAATCTAAAAACAACAAATTCTGGGGAGGGTGTGGACAAAAGGAGCCCTCTTCCACTATTGCTGGGAATGTAAATTGATACAGTCACTATGAACAACACTATGGAGTTTCCTTAAAAAATCTAGAAATAGAATTACCATCTGATCCAGCAAACCCACTTCTGGGCATATACCCAAAGAAAACCATAAATCAAAAAGGCACATTCACCACAATGTTCATTGCAGCACTATTTACAATAGCCAGGTAATGGAAGCAAACTAAATGCCCACAGACAGATGAATGGATATAGATGGGGTACATATATAAAATGGAATATTACTCGGCCATAAAAAGGAATGAAACTGGGTCATTTGTAGAGACATCGATGGATCTAGAGACTGTCATACAGAATGAAGTAAGTCAAAAAGAGGAAAACAAATATTGTATATTAGTGCATATATGTGGAACCTAAAAAATGGTACAGATGAACTGGTTTGCAGGGAAGAAATAGAGACACAGAGGTAGAGAACAAACGTATGGACACCAAGTGTGGGAAGCCATGGGGTGGTGGTGGTGGGATGAGTTGGGAGATTGAGATTGACCTGTATACATGTATATGCATAAAATACATAAATAATAATAGCCTGCTGTATAAAAAAGTAAATAAAATTAAATTTCAAAATTATAAAAAATAAAATTTAAAAATAAAACAGAAAAAGTTCTTCCCTTCACACAGATGTATTTATAGGAATGAATTATTTCCATGCTTATATCTATAAATACATAAAAGAGGAATAAAAGCTAACTTGAACCATAAAAGAAGAAAAACTTGAAACCACCAGTTATATAGTGGAAAACCCTATCAGGGCACTTGCTGCAGTGGTAAACAATTCTGAAAATGGTCAGAGGTGGGGAATCATCTCCCATACAGCCAGCAACACACCCCCCACACAAGGAGCGTCCTCATTGCAAAGCTGGGGGACCGAGCCGAGGCATCTCTGAATAAAGGTGAGCTGAGCCCCAGGCCAGCTGCTGCTGAACTGTTCCCACCTTTCCCAGGTAAAACACCTGAATATGTACAAGGGCTTGAAAGACTAGAAGAAAGGCCGTGGAGCCCCACAAGCGACAGCACGCAGGCCAACTTGGTGCCTGCAGGCCAGCCAGGGTGGTCCTGGCCCCGGGCGCTGCTCTTCCGGAAGCTTTCCATTGTCCTGCCTGAGATACGGCACCTGTCCCGGCCCCCACTGCTTTTTTCCTTCCTCACCTCTGTCCGGAGAGAAATTCCAGCGGAAGGTATGGGTGACACATCCTCTTCTTTACAGGAGGCAGCCTGGCAACTCCTGCAGAAAGGCCAGCAGAACTCCAGTCACACCGGGCCACAAACAAAGCTGTGGCCCCTCACTCCCTCCCACCAGCACAGCCCCGAGACTGCTGACGGGGCAGAGAATATGGAGTCAGCCACAGATTCACGGGCTATTGCTGCCTGGAGCGCTGTTTATATCGACCTCAACCAGGCACACCTGGGGAGGGCCGGCCAGCAGGATAAGGCTGCCCACGTCAGCTAATCCACAACCCGCAGGGAATCACATTGTTGAAAAGGGACCTCGCTAAGTCACAATAGAAGGCAAGGGAAAAAAGGACACAATGCCATTTGCAGCGCCGTAGATGAGTCTAGAGGTAATCACGTGACATATAGTAAGTCAGAAAGTGAAAGACACATCATATCATATCACTTATAGGTGTTACCTAAAAATGGATACCAGGGCAGATATTTCCACCGAGAAGGGCAATCAGAGATTCATTAAACAAACTTATGGTTCACCCATGGAAAGGTGTGAGGATTGGTTTCATTACGATATCGGGGTTAACAGACTTATACAAACACAGGTGACACATATAATCACCAAAGACCTACGGAATACCAAAAGACTATTCAACATTCTGTCATAACGTACATGGGGAAAGGATCCCAGGAAAAACAGACATCTGTATATGTGTAAAAGAACCACATCTTCCACACCTACAACAAGCCAAACATTGTAATCAAACTTGCTGTAATAAAAAATAAAAATTAAATTAAAAACACGAACCAGAAGTAGGGAGACAAACTTGAGGGGCTTTCTCCTGGCACATTCCATTCTAAATTCCAATCTAGAACACGACTTCCATTGAGGCTCTGTTGCCCTAGTAACCAGAATTGGTAAGGGAGAACTGCTGCCACCTTGTGGCCGTTTCACACAACAGCAGCTTTAATCCCAGCGCTAATGGTCAGTTGATATTCAAAATCATTGCAGGCCTGTAAATGACACCTGCCCTGAAAACAAATCCTGGGGTCACATATCGACCAAAAAATTCAAAGGACGTCCATATTTCAAAACGATCGTTTCAAAAGGCAAATTTTACGCACATTAGTTTTCTACTTCTTTTTCTTTCTTTCTTTTTTGGTTAAAAAAACCGGAAAGGAAAAAGGCATCCCTCAGAAGGGGCGAAAATAGTTGCAAACGAATCAATGGACAAAGGTTTAATCTCCAATATATATAAACAGCTCATGCAGCTTAATATTAAAAAAAAAACAAACAACCCAATACAAAAATGGGCAGAAGATCTAAAGAGACGTTTCTTTAAAGAAGACACAGAGATGGTCAAGACGCACATGAAAAGCAGCTCAACAGCACTAATTATTAGAGAAATGCAAATCAAAACTACAATGAGGTATCACCTCACACCAGTTAGGATCGGCATCATCAGAAAATCTACAAACAACAAATTCTGGGGAGGGTGTGGACAAAAGGAGCCCTCTTCCACTATTGGTGGGAATGTAAATTGATACAGTCACTATGGAGAACAGTATGGAGTTTCCTTTAAAAAACTAGAAATAGAATTACCATCCGATCCAGCAATCCCACTTCTGGTCATATACCCAGAGAAAACCATAAATCAAAAAGGCACATTCACCACAATGTTCATTGCAGCACTATTTACAATAGCCAGGTAATGGAAGCAAACTAAATGCCCACAGACAGATGAATGGATATAGATGGGGTACGTATATAAAATGGAGTATTACTCGGCCATAAAAAGGAATGAAACTGGGTCATTTGTAGAGACATCGATGGATCTAGAGACTGTCATACAGAATGAAGTAAGTCAGAAAGAGGAAAACAAATATTGTATATTAATGCATATATGTGGAACCTAAAAAATGGTACAGATGAACTGGTTTGCAGGGAAGAAATAGAGACACAGAGGTAGAGAACAAACGTATGGACACCAAGTGAGGGAAGCCATGGGGTGGTGGTGGTGGGATGAGTTGGGAGATTGAGATTGACCTGTATACATGTATATGCATAAAATACATAAATAATAATAGCCTGCTGCATAAAAAAGTAAATAAAATTAAATTTCAAAATTATAAAAAATAAAATTTAAAAATAAAACAGAAAAAAGTTCTTCCCTTCACACAGATGTATTTATAGGAATGAATTATTTCCATGCTTATATCTATAAATACATAAAAGAGGAATAAATGCTAACTTGAACCATAAAAGAAGAAAAACTTGAAACCACCAGTTATATAGTGGAAAACCCTATCAGGGCACTTGCTGCAGTGGTAAACAATTATGAAGATGGTCAGAGGTGCGGAATTATCTCCCATACAGCCAGCAACACACCCCCCACACAAGGAGCGTCCTCATTGCAAAGCTGGGGGACCGAGCCGAGGCATCTCTGAATAAAGGTGAGCTGAGCCCCAGGCCAGCTGCTGCTGAACTGTTCCCACCTTTCCCAGGTAAAACACCTGAATATGTACAAGGGCTTGAAAGACTAGAAGAAAGGCCGTGGAGCCCCACAAGCGACAGCACGCAGGCCAACTTGGTGCCTGCAGGCCAGCCAGGGTGGTCCTGGCCCTGGGCGCTGCTCTTCCGGAAGCTTTCCATTGTCCTGCCTGAGATACGGCACCTGTCCCGGCCCCCACTGCTTTTTTCCTTCCTCACCTCTGTCCGGAGAGAAATTCCAGCGGAAGGTATGGGTGACACATCCTCTTCTTTACAGGAGGCAGCCTGGCAACTCCTGCAGAAAGGCAAGCAGAACTCCAGTCACACCGGGCCACAAACAAAGCTGTGGCCCCTCACTCCCTCCCACCAGCACAGCCCCGAGACTGCTGACGGGGCAGAGAATATGGAGTCAGCCACAGATTCACGGGCTATTGCTGCCTGGAGCGCTGTTTATATCGACCTCAACCAGGCACACCTGGGGAGTGCCGGCCGGCAGGATAAGGCTGCCCACGTCAGCTAATCCACAACCCGCAGGGAATCACATTGTTGAAAAGGGACCTCGCTAAGTCACAATAGAAGGCAAGGGAAAAAAGGACACAATGCCATTTGCAGCGCCGTAGATGAGTCTAGAGGTAATCACGTGACATATAGTAAGTCAGAAAGTGAAAGACACATCATATCATATCACTTATAGGTGTTACCTAAAAATGGATACCAGGGCAGATATTTCCACCGAGAAGGGCAATCAGAGATTCATTAAACAAACTTATTGTTCACCCATGGAAAGGTGTGAGGATTGGTTTCATTACGATATCAGGGTTAACAGACTTATACAAACACAGGTGACACATATAATCACCAAAGACCTACGGAATACCAAAAGACTACTCAACATTCTGTCATAACGTACATGGGAAAAGGATCCCAGGAAAAACAGACATCTGTATATGTGTAAAAGAACCACATCTTCCACACCTACAATAACCCAAACATTGTAATCAAACTTGCTGTAATAAAAAATAAAAATTAAATTAAAAACACGAACAAGAAGTAGGGAGACAAACTTGAGGGGCTTTCTCCTGGCACATTCCATTCTAAATTCCAATCTAGAACACGATTTCCATTGAGGCTCTGTTGCCCTAGTAACCAGAATTGGTAAGGGAGAACTGCTGCCACCTTGTGGCCGTTTCACACAACAGCAGCTTTAATCCCAGCGCTAATGGTCAGTTGATATTCAAAATCATTGCAGGCCTGTAAATGACACCTGCCCTGAAAACAAATCCTGGGGTCACATATCGACCAAAAAATTCAAAGGACGTCCATATTTCAAAACGATCGTTTCAAAAGGCAAATTTTACGCACATTAGTTTTCTACTTCTTTTTCTTTCTTTCTTTTTTGGTTAAAAAAACCGGAAAGGAAAAAGGCATCCCTCAGAAAGGGCGAAAATAGTTGCAAACGAATCAATGGACAAAGGTTTAATCTCCAATATATATAAACAGCTCATGCAGCTTAATATTAAAAAAAAACAAACAACCCAATACAAAAATGGGCAGATCTAAAGAGAAGTTTCTTTAAAGAAGACACAGAGATGGCCAAGACGCACAAGAAAAGCTGCTCAACAGCACTAATTATTAGAGAAATGCAAATCAAAACTACAATGAGGTATCACCTCACACCTGTTAGAATTGGCATCATCAGAAAATCTAAAAACAACAAATTCTGGGGAGGGTGTGGACAAAAGGAGCCCTCTTCCACTATTGCTGGGAATGTAAATTGATACAGTCACTATGAACAACACTATGGAGTTTCCTTTAAAAGTCTAGAAATAGAATTACCATCTGATCCAGCAAACCCACTTCTGGGCATATACCCAAAGAAAACCATAAATCAAAAAGGCACATTCACCACAATGTTCATTGCAGCACTATTTACAATAGCCATGTAATGGAAGCAAACTAAATGCCCACAGACAGATGAATGGATATAGATGGGGTACATATATAAAATGGAATATTACTCGGCCATAAAAAGGAATGAAAGTGGGTCGTTTGTAGAGACATCGATGGATCTAGAGACTGTCATACAGAATGAAGTAAGTCAGAAAGAGGAAAACAAATATTGTATATTAATGCATATATGTGGAACCTAAAAAATGGTACAGATGAACTGGTTTGCAGGGAAGAAATAGAGACACAGAGGTAGAGAACAAACGTATGGACACCAAGTGTGGGAAGCCATGGGGTGGTGGTGGTGGGATGAGTTGGGAGAATGAGATTGACCTGTGTACATGTATATGCATAAAATACATAAATAATAATAGCCTGCTGTATAAAAAAGTAAATAAAATTAAATTTCAAAATTATAAAAAATAAAATTTAAAAATAAAACAGAAAAAGTTCTTCCCTTCACACAGATGTATTTATAGGAATGAATTATTTCCATGCTTATATCTATAAATACATAAAAGAGGAATAAAAGCTAACTTCAACCATAAAAGAAGAAAAACTTGAAACCACCAGTTATATAGTGGAAAACCCTATCAGGGCACTTGCTGCAGTGGTAAACAATTATGAAGATGGTCAGAGGTGCGGAATCATCTCCCATACAGCCAGCAACACACCCCCCACACAAGGAGCGTCCTAATTGCAAAGCTGGGGGACCGAGCCGAGGCATCTCTGAATAAAGGTGAGCTGAGCCCCAGGCCAGCTGCTGCTGAACTGTTCCCACCTTTCCCAGGTAAAACACCTGAATATGTACAAGGGCTTGAAAGACTAGAAGAAAGGCCGTGGAGCCCCACAAGCGACAGCACGCAGGCCACCTTGGTTCCTGCAGGCCAGCCAGGGTGGTCCTGGCCCCGGGCGCTGCTCTTCCGGAAGCTTTCCTTTGTCCTGCCTGAGATACGGCACCTGTCCCGGCCCCCACTGCTTTTTTCCTTCCTCAACTCTGTCCGGAGAGAAATTCCAGCGGAAGGTATGGGTGACACATCCTCTTCTTTACAGGAGGCAGCCTGGCAACTCCTGCAGAAAGCCCAGCAGAACTCCAGTCACACCGGGCCACAAACAAAGCTGTGGCCCCTCACTCCCTCCCACCAGCACAGCCCCGAGACTGCTGACGGGGCAGAGAATATGGAGTCAGCCACAGATTCACGGGCTATTGCTGCCTGGAGCGCTGTTTATATCGACCTCAACCAGGCACACCTGCGGAGGGCCGGCCAGCAGGATACGGCTGCCCACGTCAGCTAATCCACAACCCGCAGGGAATCACATTGTTGAAAAGGGACCTCGCTAAGTCACAATAGAAGGCAAGGAAAAAAAGGACACAATGCCATTTGCAGCGCCGTAGATGAGTCTAGAGGTAATCACGTGACATATAGTAAGTCAGAAAGTGAAAGACACATCATATCATATCACTTATAGGTGTTACCTAAAAATGGATACCAGGGCAGATATTTCCACCGAGAAGGGCAATCAGAGATTCATTAAACAAACTTATTGTTCACCCATGGAAAGGTGTGAGGATTGGTTTCATTATGATATCGGGGTTAACAGACTTATACAAACACAGGTGACACATATAATCACCAAAGACCTACGGAATACCAAAAGACTACTCAACATTCGGTGATAACGTACATGGGAAAAGGATCCCAGGAAAAACAGACATCTGTATATGTGTAAAAGAACCACATCTTCCACACCTACAACAAGCCAAACATTGTAATCAAACTTGCTGTAATAAAAAATAAAATTTAAATTAAAAACACGAACCAGAATTAGGGAGACAAACTTGAGGGGCTTTCTCCTGGCACATTCCATTCTAAATTCCAATCTAGAACACGACTTCCATTGAGGCTCTGTTGCCCTAGTAACCAGAATTGGTAAGGGAGAACTGCTGCCACCTTGTGGCCGTTTCACACAACAGCAGCTTTAATCCCAGCGCTAATGGTCAGTTGATATTCAAAATCATTGCAGGCCTGTAAATGACACCTGCCCTGAAAACAAATCCTGGGGTCACATATCGACCAAAAAATTCAAAGGACGTCCATATTTCAAAACGATCGTTTCAAAAGGCAAATTTTACGCACATTAGTTTTCTACTTCTTTTTCTTTCTTTCTTTTTTGGTTAAAAAAACCGGAAAGCAAAAAGGCATCCCTCAGACTGGGCGAAAACAGTTGCAAATGAATCAATGGACAAAGGTTTAATCTCCAATATATATAAACAGCTCATGCAGCTTAATATTAAAAAAAACAAACAACCCAATACAAAAATGGGCAGATCTAAAGAGACGTTTCTTTAAAGAAGACACAGACATGGCCAAGACGCACATGAAAAGCTGTTCAACAGCACTAATTATTAGAGAACTGCAAATCAAAACTACAATGAGGTATCACCTCACATTTGTTAGAATCGGCATCATCAGAAAATCTAAAAACAACAAATTCTGGGGAGGGTGTGGACAAAAGGAGCCCTCTTCCACTATTGGTGGCAATGTAAATTGATTCAGTCACTATGGAGAATAGTATGGAGTTCCGTTAAAAAACTAGAAATATAATTACCATCTGATCCAGCAATCCCACTTCTGGGCATATACCCAGAGAAAACCATAAATCAAAAAGGCACATTCACCAAAATGTTCATTGCATCATTACTTACAATAGCCAGGTAATGGAAGCAACCTAAATGCCCACAGACAGATGAATGGATAATGATGGTGTACATATATAAAATGGAATATTACTCTGCCATAAAAAGGAATGAAACGGGGTCATTTGTAGAGACATCGATGGATCTAGAGACTGTCATACAGAATGAAGTAAGTCAGAAAGAGGAAAACAAATATTGTATATTAATGCATATATGTGGAACCTAAAAAATGGTACAGATGAACTGGTTTGCAGGGAAGAAATAGAGACACAGAGGTAGAGAACAAACGTATGGACACCAAGTGTGGGAAGCCATGGGGTGGTGGTGGTGGGATGAGTTGGGAGATTGAGATTGACCTGTATACATATATATGCATAAAATACATAACTAAAAATAACCTGCTGTATAAAAATGTAAATAAGATTAAATTTCAAAATTATAAAAAATAAAATTTAAAAATAAAACAGAAAAAAGTTCTTCCCTTCACACAGATGTATTTATAGGAATGAATTATTTCCATGCTTATATCTATAAATACATAAAAGAGGAATAAAAGCTAACTTGAACCATAAAAGAAGAAAAACTTGAAACCACCAGTTATACAGAGGAAAACCCTGTCAGGGCACTTGCTGCAGTGGTAAACAATTCTGAAAATGGTCAGAGGTGGGGAATCATCTCCCATACAGCCAGCAACACCCGCCCCACACAAGGAGCGTCCTCATTGCAAAGTTCGGGGACCGAGCCGAGGCATCTCTGAATAAAGGTGAGCTGAGCCCCAGGCCAGCTGCTGCTGAACTGTTCCCACCCTTCCCAGGTAAAACACCTGAATATGTACAAGGGCTTGAAAGACTAGAAGAAAGGCCGTGGAGCCACACCAGTGACAGCACGCAGTCCAACTTGGTGCCTGCAGGCCAGCCAGGGTGGTCCTGGCCCCAGGCGCTGCACTTCCGGATTCTTTCCATTGTCCTGCCTGAGATACGGCACCTGTCCCTGTCCCACTGCTTTTTTCCTTCCTCACCTCTGTCCGGAGAGAAATTCCAGCGGAAGGTATGGGTGACACATCCTCTTCTTTACAGGAGGCAGCCTGGCAACTCCTGCAGAAAGGCCAGCAGAACTCCACTCACACCGGGCCACAAACAAAGCTTTGGCCCCTCACTCCCTCCCACCAGCACAGCCCCGAGACTGCTGACGGGGCAGAGAATGTGGAGTCAGCCACAGCTTCACGGGCTATTGCTGCCTGGAGCGCTGTTTATATCGACCTCAACCAGGCACACCTGGGGAGGGCCGGCCGGCAGGATAAGGCTGCCCACGTCAGCTAATCCACAACCCGCAGGGAATCACATTGTTGAAAAGGGACCTCGCTAAGTCACAACAGAAGGCAAGGAAAATAAGGACACAATGCCATTTGAAGCACCGTAGATGATTCTAGAAGTAATCACATGACATATAGTAAGTCAGAAAGTGAAAGACAAATCATATCATATCACTTATAGGTGTTACCTAAAAATGGAAAACAGGGCAGATATTTCCACCGAGAAGGGCAATCAGAGATTCATTAAACATACTTATGGTTCACCCATGGAAAGGTGTGAGGATTGGTTTCATTACGATATCGGGGTTAACAGACTTATACAAACACAGGTGACACATATAATCACCAAAGACCTACGGAATACCAAAAGACTACTCAACATTCTGTCATAACGTACAAGGGAAATGGATCCCAGGAAAAACAGACATCTGTATATGTGTAAAAGAACCACATCTTCCACACCTACAACAAGCCAAACATTGTAGTCAAACTTGCTGTAAAAAAAAAATAAAAATTAAATCAAAAACACGAACCAGAAGTAGGGAGACAAACTTGAGGGGCTTTCTCCTGGCACATTCCATTCTAAATTCCACTCTAGAACACGACTTCCATTGAGGCTCTGTTGCCCTAGTAACCAGAATTGGTAAGGGAGAACTGCTGCCACCTTGTGGCCGTTTCACACAACAGCAGCTTTAATCCCAGCGCTAATGGTCATTTGATATTCAAAATCATTGCAGAACTGTAAATGACACCTGCCCTGAAAACAAATCCTGGGGTCACTTATCGACCAAAAAATTTAAAGGACGTCCATATTTCAAAACGACCGTTTCAAAAGGCAAATTTTACGCATATTAGTTTTCTACTTCTTTTTCTTTCTTTCTTTTTTGGTTAAAAAAACAAGAAAGGAAAAAGGCATCCCTCAGAAGGGGCGAAAATAGTTGCAAACGAATCAATGGACAAAGGTTTAATCTCCAATATATATAAACAGCTCATGCATCTTAATATTAAAAAAACAAGCAACCCAATACAAAAATGGGTAGATCTAAAGAGACGTTTCTTTAAAGAAGACACAGAAATGGCCAAGACGCACATGAAAAGCTGCTCAACAGCACTAATTATTAGAGAAATGCAAATCAAAACTACAATGAGGTATCACCTCGCACCTGTTAGAATCGGCATCATCAGAAAATCTACAAACAACAAATTCTGGGAGTGTGTGGACAAAAGGAGCCCTCTTCCACTATTGGTGAGAATGTAAATTGATACAGTCACTACGGAGAACGCTATGGAGTTTCCTTAAAAAATCTAGAAATAGAATTACCATCTGATCCAGCAATCCCACTTCTGGGAATATACCCAAAGAAAACCATAAATCAAAAAGGCACATTCACCACAATGTTCATTGCTACACTATTTACAATAGCCAGGTAATGGAAGCAACCTAAATGCCCACAGACAGATGAATGGATAAAGATTGGGTACATGTATAAAATGGAATATTACTCGGCCATAAAAAGGAATGAAACTGGGTCATTTGTAGAGACATCGATGGATCTAGAGACTGTCAAACAGAATGAAGTAAGTCAGAAAGAGGAAAACAAATATTGTATATTAATGCATATATGGGAACCTAAAAAATTGTACAGATGAACTGGTTTGCAAGGAAGAAATAGAAACACAGAGGTAGAGAACAAACGTATGGACACCAAGTGTGGGAAGCCATGGGGTGGTGGTGGTGGGATGAGTTGGGAGATTGAGATTGACCTGTATACATGTATATGCATAAAATACATAACTAATAATAACCTGCTGTATAATAAAGTAAATAAAATTAAATTTCAAAATTATAAAAAATAAAATTTCAAAATAAAAGAGAAAAAAGTTCTTCCCTTCACACAGATGTATTTATAGGAATGAATTATTTCCATGCTTATATCTATAAATACATAAAAGAGGAATAAAAGCTAATTTGAACCATAAAAGAAGAAAAACCTGAACCCACCAGTTATACAGAGGAAATCACTATCAGGGCACTTGCTCCAGCGGTAAAAAATTCTGAAATTGGTCAGAGGTGGGGAATCATCTCCCATACAGCCAGCAAACCACCCCCCCACAAGGAGAATCCTCATTGCAAAGCTGGGGGACCGTGCAGAGGCATCTCTGAATAAAGGTGTGCTGAGGCCCAGGCCAGCTGCTGCTGAACTGTTCCCACCATTCCCAGGTAAAACAGATGAATATGTAACAGGGCTTGAAAGACTGGAGGAAGGGCCGTGGAGCCACACCAGCGACAGCACGCAGGCCAACTTGGTGCCTGCAGGCCAGCCAGGGTGGTCCTGGACCCGGGCGCTCTTCCGGAAGCTTTCCATTGTCCTGCCTGAGATACCCCACCTGTCCCGGCCCCCACTGCTTTTTTCCTTCCTCACCTCTGTCCAGAGAGAAATTCCAGCGGAAGGTATGGGTGACACATCCTATTCTTTACAGGAGGCAGCCAGTCAACTCCTGTAGAAAGGCCAGCAGAACCCCACTCACACGGGGCCACCAACAAAGCTGAGGACCCTCACTCCCTCCCACCAGCACAGCCCCGAGACTGCTGGCGGGGCAGAGAATCTGGAGTCAGGCACAGCTTCAGGGGCTATTGCTGCCTGGAGCGCTGTTTATATTGACCTCAACAAGGCGCACCTGGGGAGGGCCGGCTGGCAGGATAAGGTTGCCCACGTCAGCTAATCCACAACCCGCAGGGAATCACATTGTTGAAAATGGACCTTGCTAAGGCAGAATGGAAGGCAAGGAAAAAAAGGACACAATGCCATTTGCAGCACCGTAGATGAGTCTAGAGGTAATCACGTGACATGTAGTAAGTCAGAAAGTGAAAGACACATATCATATCATATCACTTATAGGTGTTACCTAAAAATGGATACCAGGGCAAATATTTCCACGGAGAAGGGCAATCACAGATTCATTAAACAAACCTATGGTTCACCCATGGAAAGGTGTGAGGATTGGTTTCATTACGATATTGGGGTTAACAGACATATACAAACACAGGTGACATATATAATCACCAAAGACCTACGGAGTACCAAAAGACTACGCAACATTCTGACATAACGTACATGGGAAAAGGATACCAGGAAAAACAGACATCTGTATATGTGTAAAAGAACCACATCTTCCACACCTACAACAAGCCAAACATTGTAATCAAATTTGCTGTAATAAAAAAGATAAAAATTAAAATAAAAACACGAACAAGAAGTAGGGAGACAAACTTGAGGGGCTTTCTCCTGGCACATTCCATTCTAAATTCCCATCTAGAACATGACTTCCATTGAGGCTCTGTTGCCCTAGTAACCAGATTTGGTAAGGGAGAACTGCTGCCACCTTGTGGCCGTGTCACACAACAGCAGCTTTAATCCCAGCGCTAAAGGTCAGTTGATATTCAAAATCATTGCAGGCCTGTAAATGACACCTGCCCTGAAAAGAATTCCTGGGGTCACATATCGACCAAAAAATTCAAAGGACGTCCATATTTCAAAACGACCGTTTCAAAAGGCATATTTTATGCACATTAGTTTTCTGCTTCTTTTTCTTTCTTTTTTGGTTAAAAAAACGGGAATGGAAAAAAGCATCCCTCAGAAGGGGCGAAAATAGTTGCAAACGAATCAATGGACAAAGGTTTAATCTCCAATATATATAAACAGCTCATGCAGCTTAATATTAAAAAAACAAACAACCCAATACAAAAATGGGCAGAAGATCTAAAGAGACGTTTCTTTAAAGAAGACACAGAGATGGCCAGACGCACATGAAAAGCTGTTCAACAACACTAATTATTAGAGAAATGCAAATCAAAACTACAATGAGTTATCACCTCACACCTGTTAGAATCGGCATCATCAGAAAATCTACAAACAACAAATTCTGGGGAGGGTGTGGACAAAAGGATCCCTCTTCCACTAATGGTGGGAATGTAAATTGATACAGTCACTATAGAGATCACTATGGAGTTTCCTTAAAATAAATAGAAATAGAATTACCATCTGATCCAGCAATCCCACTTCTGGGCATATACTCAGAGAAAACCATAAATCAAAAAGGCACATTCACCACAATGTTCATTGCAGCACTATTTACAAATGGCAGGTAATGGAAGCAACCTGAATGCCCACACACAGATGAATGTATAAAGATGTGGTTCATGTATAAAATGGAATATTACTCAGCCATAAAAAGGAATGAAACTGGGTCATTTGTAGAGACATCGATAGATCTAGAGACTGTCATACAGAATGAGGTAAGTCAGAAAGAGGAAAACAAATATTGTATATTAATGCATATATGTGGAACCTAAGAAATTTTACAGAGGAACTGGTTTACAGGGAAGAAATAGAGACACAGAGGTAGAGAACAAACGTATGGACACCATGTGTGGGAAGCCATGGGGTGGTGGTGGTGGGATGAGTTGGGAGATTGGGATTGACCTGCATACATGTATATGCATAAAATACATAACTAATAATAACTTGCTGTATAAAAAAATAAATAAAATTAAATTTCAAAATTTTAAAAAATAAAATTTAAAACTAATAGAGAAAAAAGTTCTTCCCTTCACACAGATGTATTTATAGGAATGAATTATTTCCATGCTTATGTCTATAAATACATAAAAGAAGAATGAAATCTAACTTGAACCATAAAAGAAAAAAAAAACCTGAACCCACCAGTTATACAGAGGAAAACCCTATCAGGGCACTTGCTCCAGTGGTAAACAATTCTGAAATTGGTCAGAGGTGGGGAATCATATCCCATACAGCCAGCAACCCACACCCCATGCAAGGAGCGTCCTCATTGCAAAGCTGGGGGACCGTGCCGAAGCATCTCTGAATAAAGGTGTGCGAAGCCCCAGGCCAGCTGCTGCTGAACTGTTCCCACCCTTCCCAGGTAAAACACCTGAATACGTACAAGAGCTTAAAAGCCCAGAGGAAGGGCCACGGAGCCACACCAGCGACAGCACGCAGGCCAACATGGTGCCTGCAGGCCAGCCAGGGTGGTCCTGGCCCCGGGCGCTCTTCCGGAAGCTTCCCATTGTCCTGCTGAGATACCCCTCCTGTCCGGACACCCACTGCTTTTTTCCTTCCTCACCTCTGTCCGGGGAGAAATTCCAGCGGAAGGTATGGGTGACACATCCTCTTCTTTACAGGAGGCAGCCTGGCAACTCCTGCAGTAAGGCCAGCAGAACCCCACTCACACCGGGCCACCAACAAAGCTGTGGCCCCTCACTCCCTCCCACCAGCACAGCCCCGAGACTGCTGGCGGGGCAGAGAATCTGGAGTCAGGCACAGCTTCAGGGGCTATTGCTGCCTGGAGCGCTGTTTATATTGAACTCAACCAGGCACACCTGGGGAGGGCCGGCCGGCAGGGTAAGGCTGCCCAGGTCAGCTAATCCACAACCCTCAGGGAATCATATTGTTGAAAATGGACCTCGCTAAGTCAGAATAGAAGGCAAGGAAGAAAAGGACACAATGCCATTTGCAGCACCGTAGATGATTCTAGAGGTAATCACGTGACATGTAGTAAGTCAGAAAGTGAAAGACACATATCATATCATATCACTTATAGGTGTTACCTAAAAATAGATACCAGGGCAGATATTTCCACGGAGAAGGGCAATCACAGATTCATTAAACAAACTTATGTTTCATCAAAGGAAATGTGTGAGGTTTGGTTTCATTATGATATCGGGGTTAACAGACTTATACAAACACAGGTGACATATATAATCACCAAAGACCTACGGAATACCGCAAGACTACTCAACATTCTGTCATAACGTACATGGGAAAAGGATCCCAGGAAAAACAGACATCTGTATATGTGTAAAAGAACCACATCTTCCACACCTACAACAAGCCAAACATTGTAATCAAACTTGCTGTAATAAAAAATAAAAATTAAATTAAAAACACAAACCAGAAGTAGGGAGACACACTTGAGGGGCTTTCTCCTGGCACATTCCATTCTAAATTCCAATCTAGAACACGACTTCCATTGGGGAACGGTTGCCCTCGTAACCAGAATTGGTAAGGGAGAACAGCTGCCACCTTGTGGCCGTTTCACACAGCAGCAGCTTTAATCCCTGCGCTAATGGTCAGTTGATATTCAAAATCATTGCAGGCCGGTAAATGACACCTGCCCTGAAAACAAATCCTGGGGTCACATATCGACCAAAAAATTCAAAGGACGTCCATATTTTAAAACGACCGTTTCAAAAGCCATATTTTACGCACATTAGTGTTCTGCTTCTTTTTGTTGCTTTCCTTTTTTGTTAAAAAAACGGGAATGGAAAAAGGCATCCCTCCGAATGGGCGAAAATCGTTGCAAACGAATCAATGGACAAAGGTTTAATCTCCAATATATATAAACAGCTCATGCAGCTTAATATTAAAAAAACAAAAATCCCAATACAAAAATGGGCAGAAGATCTAAAGAGAGGTTTCTTCAACGACGACACATAGATGGCCAAGATGCACATGAAAAGCTACTGAAGAGCACTAATTATTAGAGAAATGCAAATCAAAACTACAATGAGGTATCACCTCACAACTGTTAGAATCGGCATCTTCAGAAAATCTACAAACAACAAATTCTGGGGAGGGTGTGGACAAAAGGATCCCTCTTCCACTATACGTGGGAATGCAAATTGATACAGTCACTATGAAGAACACTATGGAGTTCCCTTAAAAACACTAGAAATAGAAATGTTCAAATTTACTGGCATTTCATATATTCTCTGCTATAACATTGTCCTGATTCTTTCTGTATATTCTTTACTTATGTTTTGGTTTTCCTTAATCAAAGTGTGTCTTTTAAATCTTTTCAAAGAATATTCTTTGGACTTACTACCTCACCTGAATTTTATACGTTTTCTGTGGTATTAAGTTCTGCTCATATCTTTATTTATCTTTTTTCTATGTTCTCATGGTTTATTGTTTTGATCTTCTGATGTCAATTAAAACACTTGGTTATTCATTTTAATAAATATTCTTACTTATAAAGATTTCAACTTTTCAAGATTTCAGCTTACTTGTAAGTTTCTAAGGGTCAGGTCCTCTATATTGTGGCTGGCCTAAGGCTTAGTTCACAATATAGCAAAGTATATACAGACCTATTTTCCCCTCGACTTTCTGTGATTTCCTACATCTCACCTTTCTTTGCAGACAAGCCATTTGAAATACCCTTAACTTATTTCACAGCCAATAAGTCTTTGAAATAATGTGTATTTTTAGAGCAATCTTCTTATATATTTAGGCAGAAAATCTGACCTGCCATAGTTTTCAAAACAGCATAATTTCACTCTTCTCAATGATGAAGCTGTTGTATTACACAACCTTTGAGTATTTAGCTTTATCAATGACATGTACTTTAAAAATGTTTTAGAGATCCTACCAGTCTTTGAAAACATCCTTGTTCCTTGTTTCAGTTCCAGTTTTATGTATATTTTCTGCCTTGCACCTGATTATTCCAACGTCTGATCGATGGCGTAGGGAATCTAATTCTGGTATTGATTGTTTTTGCTGATTGTTTCCCCCTGTAGCTGATTTCTTCATTATTGTGTAAAGTTAGATCATGAGCTCATGTTTAGCTCAACAGCTGACCTTGTAAGAGGCTTAGTTGTGAACACTTGTAAGCTTGCTCAGAAAGTCCGCAAAGATTTATTTGTGTCCCTCCAATGAGTTGCCCGCGAGGACCCCGTTTTCTACAAGTGTTGGTCCACTACTCCCTCTAGATGCTGGGACTCAGACAGGACTGCTTTGCTGCCCCCGATCTGGGATAGTGGCTTTGGGCGGCCTGTGGCCTGGGCAGGAAGCTCCCCACGTGTTTCCCACGACCCATCTGCCTGCGAACTTCGGTCACCTGGCAGGAAGCTATGATGCCCAGACCTATGGTTAGCTTTGAAGCGAGGTGTACTGCGCGGACCGGGTCCACACGCACTTCAAGTAAGAGGGCGGCCTGAGTGGAAAGATTAAAGTTTGGGCAGCTGTGCAAACAAAGAAGGCGTCCTTTTTCCTGCGCCTAAATGCTTGTGACACCCCACTGGGCCTGCCGGGCTCTTAGGGCCCAGCCCTGGGCCCACTGTTCTCCTTCCCTTTGTTCAGTCACAGCAGATTTGGCCACACCCACTCCCTCAGTGAGGGTCGTGTTCCAAACTCCCTCAGCCCCGCACCCTCTCCGCAGGTTACCATGGACTACAGATGCTGCATTCTGAGTGCAGGGCATTCCGAGAATGCCAAGGGCAGACATGATGACCTTAAATGATTTCCTCTTGTGTCAGTTTTGGTAAACTTTAGGAGCTAGGAGATGGTCCACTTTACAGAAATGTTCAAATTTACTGGCATTTCATATATTCTCTGCTATAACATTGTCCTGATTTTTCTGTATATTCTTTACTTATATTTTGGTTTTCCTTAATCAAAGTGTGTCTTTTAAATCTTGTCAAAGAATATTCTTAGACTTACTACATCACCTGAATTTTATACATATTCTATTGTATTAAGTTCTCCTCATATCTTCATTTATCTTTTTTCTATGTTCTCAGGGTTTATTGTTTTGATCTTCTGATGTCAATTAAAACACTTGGTTATTCATTTTAATAAATATTCTTACTTATAAAGATTTCAACTTTTCAAGATTTCAGCTTACTTGTAAGTTTCTAAGGGTCAGGTCCTCTATATTGTGGCTGGCCTAAGGCTTAGTTCACAATATAGCAAAGTATATACTGACCTATTTTCCCCTCGACTCTCTGTGATTTCCTACATCTCACCTTTCTTTGCAGACAAGCCATTTGAAATACCCTTAACTTATTTCACAGCCAATAAGTCTTTGAAATTATGTGTATTTTTTAGAGAAATCTTCTTATATATTTAGGCAGAAAATCTGACCTGCCATAGTTTTCAAAACAGCATAATTTCACTCTTCTCAATGATGAATCTGTTGTATTACACAACCTTTGAGTATTTAGCTTTATCAATGACATGTACTTTAAAAATGTTTTAGAGATCCTACCAGTCTTTGAAAACATCCTTGTTCCTTGTTTCAGTTCCAGTTTTATGTATATTTTCTGCCTTGCACCTGATTATTCCCACGTCTGATCGATGGCCTAGGGAATCTAATTCTGGTATTGATTGTTTTTGCTGATTGTTTCCCCCTGTAGCTGATTTCTTCATTATTGTGTAAATATAGATCATGAGCTCATGTTTAGCTCAACAGCTGACCTTGTAAGAGGCTTAGTTGTGAACACTTGTAAGCTTCCTAAGAAAGTCCGCAAAGATTTATTTGTGTCCCTCCAATGAGTTGCCCGCGAGGACCCCGTTTTCTACAAGTGTTGGTCCACTATTCCCTCTAGAGGCTGGGACTCAGACAGGACTGCTTTGCTGCCCCCGATCTGGGATAGTGGCTTAAGGCGGCCTGTGGCCTTGGCAGGAAGCTCCCCACGTGTGTCCCACTACCCATCAGCCTGCGAACTTCGGTCACCTGGCAGGAAGCTATGATGCCCAGACCTATGGTTAGCTTTGCAGCGAGGTGTACTGCGCGGACCGGGTCCACACGCACTTCAAGTAAGAGGGCGGTCTGAGTGGAAAGGTTAAAGTTTGGGCAGCTGTACAGACAAAGAAGGCGTCCTTTGTCCTGGGCCTAAATGCTTGTGACACCCCACTGGGCCTGCCGGGCTCTGAGGGCCCTGCCCTGGGCCCACGGTTCCCCTTCACTTTGTTCAGTCACAGCAGATTAGGCCACACCCACTCCCTCAGTGAGGGCCGTGTTCCAAACTCCCTCAGCCCCGCACCCTCTCCGCAGTTTACCATGGACTACAGATGTTGCATACTGAGGCCAGGGCATTCCGACTGTGCCAAGGGAAGACATGATGACCTTAAATGATTTCCTCTGGTGTCAGTTTTGGTAAATTTTGGAGCTAGGAAATGGTCCACTTTACAGAAATGTTCAAATTTACTGGCATTTCATATATTCTCTGCTATAACATTGTCCTGATTCTTTTGTATATTCTTTACTTATGTTTTGCTTTTCCTTAATAAAAGTGAGTCTTTTAAATCTTTTCAAAGAATATTCTTTGTTCTTACTACATCACCTGAATTTTTTACCTTTTCTGTTGTATTAAGTTCTGCTCATATCTTTTTTTATCTTTTTTCTATGTTCTCAGGTTTTATTGTTTTGATATTCTGTTGTCAATTAAAACACTTCGTTATTCATTTTAATTAATCTTTTTACATATAAATATTTGAACTTTTGAAGATTCCAGCTTACTTGTATGTTTCTAAGGGTCAGGTCCTCTACATTGTTCCTGGCCTAAGGCTTAGTTCAACATATAGCAATGTATATATTGACCTATTTTCCCCTCGACTTTGTGTGATTCCCTACATCTCACCTTTCTTTGCAGACAAGACATTTGAAATACCCTTAACTTATTTCACAGCCAATAAGTCTTTGAAATAATGTGTATTTTTTAGAGAAATCTTCTTATATAATTAGGCAGAAAATCTGACCTGCCATAATTTTCAAAACAGCATAATTTCACTTTTAGAGATGATTAATCTGTTGTATTACACAACCTTTGAGTATTTAGCTTTATCAATGACATGTACCTTAAAAAGGTTTCAGAGATCCTCCCAGTCTTTGAAAACATCCTTGTTCCTTTTTTCAGTTCCAGTTTTATATATATATTTTTTGCCTTGCACCTGATTATTCCAACATCAGATGGATGTCCTTGGTAATATAATTCAGATATTGATTGTTTTTGCTGATTGTCTCCCCTTGTAGCTGATTTCTTCATAATTGTTTAAATTTAGATCATGAGCTCATGTTTAGCTAAACAGCTGACCTTGTCTGAGCCTTAGGTGTGAACGCTCGTAATCTTCAGCAGAAAGTGAGCCAAGATTTATTTGTGTCCCTCCAATGAATTGCCTGCAAGGAGCCTGTTTTCGAGTACTGTTTGTCCAATGCTTCCTATAGAGGCAGGGGACACAGATGGGGCTGATTTGCGATCCTCCCTCAGGGGCATGTGCAGTGTTCAGTCTGTGGCCCGGGCAGAAACATCTCTGAGTGTTTCCCAGGGACCAATATGACTGCGAGCTTTGGTCACGAGGCCGGAAGCTATGATGCCCAGACCTATGGTTAGCTGTGCAATGAGTTGTACTGCGCGGACACGTTCCACACACACTTCAACTAAGAGGGCTTGCTAGTGGAAAGATGAGAGGTTGGGCATCTGTGGAGACAAAGAAGGCTAAAATGCAGCATCTGTAGCCTGTGGTAAACAACAGTGTGGGGGTGGGGCTGAGGGATGTTGGAACACTGCCGTCACTGTGGGCGTGGGTGTGATCATCTCTGCGGTGACTGAACAAATGGCAGGGGAGCAGGGGGCCCAGATCAGGGCCCTCGGAGCCCCGCAGGTCCAGGGTGGTGTCACAAGCATTTAGCCACAGACCAAAGGGCGCCTTCTTTTCTGCACAGCTGCCCAAACACTCACCTTTCCACTCAGGCCGCCCTCTTACATGAAGTGTGCATGGAGCGTTTCCGCGCACAACACCTCGCTGCACATCTCACCATACGTCTGGGCATCGTTGGTTCATGCAAGGAGACTGAAGTTCACAGGCAGATGGGTGCCTGGGACACAGGCAGAGATGCTCCTGCCTGGTCCACAGGAGGCCCACTGACCGTGCTGTAGATCGGGGGCCGCAAAGCGGCCCTGTCTGAGTCTCCTGCCTCTAGAGGGAGTATTATACCAACACTTCTAGGAAACAGGGTCCTTGCGTGCAACTCATTGGAGGGAAAAAATTAAATCTTTGCCGACTTTCTGATGAAGCTTACGAGCGTTCACACCTAAGCCTCTTACAAGGTCAGCTGTTTAGCTGAACATGAGCTCATAATCTAAATTTACACAATAATGAAAAATGAGCTACAAGGGGAGACAATCAGCAAGAACAATCAACACCAGAATTAGATTCCCAAGGCCATTATTCAGATATTGGAATAATCAGCTTCAAGGCAGAAAATATACATAAAACTGGAACTGAAGCAAGGAACAAGGATGTTTTCAAAGACTGGTATGATCTATAAAACATTTTTATATTTCTTTTTTTTTTTCTTTTTTTTTTTTTTTTGCGGTACGCGGGCCTCTCACTGTTGTGGCCTCTTCTGTTGCGGAGCACAGGCTCTGGACGCGCAGGCTCAGCAGCCATGGCTCACGGGCCCAGCCGCTCCACGCCATGTGGGATCTTCCTGGACTGGGACACGAACCTGCGTCCCCTGCATCGGCAGGCGGACTCTCAACCACTGCTGAAACATTTTTAAAGTACATGACATTGATAAAGCTAAATACTCAAAGGTTGTGTATTACAACAGATTAATCATCGAGAAGAGTGAAATTATGCTGTTTTGAAAACTATGGCAGGTCAAATTTCCTGCCTAATTATATAAAAAGATTTATCTAAAAAATACACATTATTTCAAAGACTTATTGGCTGTGAAATAAGTTAAGGGTATTTCAAATGGCTTGTCTGCAAAGAAAGGTGAGATGTAGGGAATCACAGAAATTCGTGGGGAATATATGTCAATATATACATTGCTTTACGGCGAACTAAGCCTTAGGCCAGGAACAATGTAGAGGAACTGAACCTTAGAAACTTACTAGTAAGCTGGAATCTTCAAAAGTTCAAATCTTTATAAGAAAAAAGATTTATTAAAATGAATAATCAAGTGTTTTAATTGACATCAGAAGATCAAATCAATAAACACTGGGAACATAGAAAAAAGATAAATAAAGATATGAGCAGAACTTAATACAATAGAAAACGTATGAAAATGAGGTGATTTCGTAATTCCAAAGAATATTCTTAGAGAAGATTTAAAAGACACTCTTTGATTAAGGAAAAAAAAAACATATGTAAAAAATATACAGAAAGAATCAGGACAATGTTATAGCAGAGAATATATGAAATGCCAGTAAATTTGAACATTTCTGTAAAGTGGACCATTTCCTAGCTCCTAAAGTTTACCAAAACTGACACAAAAGGAAATCATTTAAGGTCATTATGTCTG